>NC_133132.1:125809093-127059093 GCF_048418815.1 Hemitrygon akajei
TTGTGGGCATGCTAAGTTGGCGCAGGAAGCATGGTGACATTTGGAGGCTGCCCCTGCACAATGCAAATGAAGGTGCAGTTGATGCATTTCACTGTATGTTTTGATGTACATGAAACAAATAAAGCTAATCGTAGCCAATATGTGTATCTAAGATCATAACGTTCCACTCTTCTTCCCAGATCCTACCATTTATTGTGTCTACTCTGGCATTATTAGTCCTCCTGCAACGTAATATCTTACTTTTGCAGAATTAAATTCTATCTGTTATTTCTGTAAATTTACCAAATGAAGAGTATCATTCAATAGCTCAATACTATTCTCCTTATTATCCACAACAAAACCAACTTTGGTGTTATACCATTCCTCCAGCTTTCACATGCAGATAGTTAATATATATTACAACCAGCGTGGGTTTTAGCACCAAAACTGTAATACTATACACTACTGATCACAGACTGCAATTGCTAAAACAACTCTCAACTATCACCCCCTGCTTCATACCAATGCACCAATCTGCCAAATAATTCTAAGCCCCATAATTTTTCCTTTTGGATCAGTTTCCCTTCTGAGATCTTGTCAACATGTTATTGAAATCCAATATACAACATCTGAAGGCTCTTCATTTCTCAATGGCATATCTTTTTTGAGAGGTATGAATTATCTTCTTAAATACCCGTCATTTATTTACTATTAAGGAAATTAAACTATTTCAGACAACTGTACCAGAAAATCTTTCTAGGAAGGGATTAAACTAGACAGTAAAGCTAATTATAACCAGATGTGCAAATGAGAGAAAAAGGCAAGTTGGATCAGTTATGTTTATAATAGGAATAATATTCTTCTTGTACCTGTGGTATTTCTCTAATTGGAGTGAAAAAATAACATTTTTGTTTAAAATTATGTACAGATGATAATTATTTAAGCACAATGATATATTCTAAAACAAATCTTTAGAAAACAGATATTTTGTTAAACTGGACCATGACAGGACTAAACTTCATCTCCATACAGAACAATCACAACAATTTTCAAAGTAAAGGCAGCATAAGGTCCACAGAAAGCTAAGGACTTGAGGATCTGAGTTGTAGGGAAAGGTTGAATAGGTTAGTATGTTATTCCTTGGAGTGTAGAAAAATGAGTGAAATCTTATAGAGGTATACAAAATTATGAGGAAGATAGATAGGGTAAATACATGCACACCTATCTCCCTGAGGTTGGGTGAGATAGAGAACCAGAGGTCATAGGTTCAGGGTGAAAGGTGAAATATTTCAGGGAAACCTGAGGAGGGTCCTCCTTACTCGGAGGGCGATGAGAGTGTGGAACAAGCTGCCAGTAGAAGTGACAGATGCAGATTCAATTTTAACATTTCAGATAGATAGATATCTATCTGAAATGCTACAAATATACAAATATTAAAAGAGAAGTAAGAAAGAATAAAAATAAGTTATCTCAAACAGTCTAACGGGAGGGATTCATCACTCACCCCGTTATAGGTTGACTCATTATAGAGCCTAATGGCCGAGGGTAAGAATGACCTCATATAGCGCTCTTTGGAGCAGCACAGTTGTCTTAGTCTATTACTAAAAGGGCTTCTCTGTTCAGCCAAGGTGGCATGCAGAGGGTGAGAAACATTGTCCAGAATTGCCAGGATTTTCCATCTTTTGTTTCCACTACAGCCCCCAGTGTCTCCAGTCTGACTCTATAACAAGGCCAGCTAATTAGTTTATAGAGCCTGTTGGCATCTCAGGTGTTGATGGCATTGACTCAGCACACCACCACGTACAAGATTGTACTGGCGATAATAGACTGGTGGAACATGAGAAGGAGAGGCCTGTGTACTCCAAAGGACCTCAGTCTCCTCAGGAAGTGAAGGCAACTCTGGCTCTTCTTGTACACAGTCTCTGTTTTAGTGATCCACTCAAGTGCACCCCCAGGTACTTGTAGATCCTCACCACATCCATGTCCTCACCATCAATAGTAACCGGGAGCACTGCAGGCTTAGTCTTCCTAAAGTCCATCACCATCTCCTTTGTCTTACTGATGTTGAGCTGCAAATGATTCAGCTTGCACTGTTTGACAAAGTCCTCTACTGGGGCTCTGTATTCATCCTCCCATCCTCCCTTTATACACCCAATTAGTGCTATACATCAGATAATTTCTGCAGATGACATGACTCGGTGTTGTATCTAAAGCTTGAGGAATACAGGGTAAGCAGGAAGGGAGCCAATACAGTCCCCTGTGGGATCCCAGTGCTGCTTATAGCCATGTCTGACACACATCTCCGAAGTCACACAAACTGTGGTCTGTCACTCTTTGATTCATCCAAAATTATTTTCTTTTCCTCCTTAAAAAATTAGCATTCCATTATTATTCAGAGTCAGAAAACTTGGCTTAGTGATAGCTCAACTCTGACAGAGAGGAAAGTGAAATCGAACTCTATTCTAGAAACAGGAGTATACAATCTAAACATTGTGCCGCCATGGTATGTCCATTGAAGGATGTGTTATCTTTCAGGTTTTTAATGCATTAGACTCCAAACACATTTACTACATAGCAACAAAAAAAAGTTAAGAATATTTCACTGATTGTAAAACATCATGGGACATCTTTGTTCCTTTACCGATTATGTGTCTTTCACTGTATGAAAGCCAAGCAGTCTTCTTCAGCTCAACTGTCCATTAAGATGATTCAAAATTCTCTCAATAATATCAGTTTCTCTTCCACGTTGCCTGTTATAGTATGTGTAGTCATTAGTAAATCAAGAAACCTTGCCTTCATTGTAATTTAGGACTAATATGAACAATGTTGACCCCATGAACTTCAGAGAATCATTACCTACAAGCCTACCTGAAGGGAACAACTCCAAGTTACAAACACCTTTCATTTTCTGCTGCAAACAGTTCCTGGATCAGCTGCTTATTTGTCAGCAATCGCATAAACTTAATCTTCTTTGCAAAGCTGATTAGTGCAACTTTATTGAATGCCTTCTCAAAAATCAAGTAGATTGTACTCACTAGATTGCACTTGTCTCTTCATTTCATTATTGCTGAAGATTGATGAGAAGAATTTAATGTCTTTCAATTACCAACTAAAATATTTTCTGACATTAAAAGGTATTGCCCTCTTGCTCTTGTTAAACAATTAGTAAATTCCTAAAAAGCTTATCTGCACCTCAATTTTATTCAAACACGTATGACCAGACCTTGTTTGTGTTATCTCTTTAAATGTTCTATTTTCCAGTTATTAACATAAGACCATAAGACATAGGAACAGAATTAAGCCATTTGGCCCACCGAGTCTGCTCCGTCATTCAATCACGGCTGATCCTTTCTTTCCCTCCTCAGTCCTGCTCCCCAGCCTTCTCCCCGTAACCTTTGATGTCATATCCAGCTCAGCCCTGCCTTAAATATATCCAACGACCTGCCCTCCACAGCAGCCTGTGGTAATAAATTCCACAAATTCACCACTCTTTGGCTAAAGACATTTCTCCGCATCTCTGTTTTAAGTGGTTGCCCCCCTATCCTGAGACTGTGCCCTCCAGTCCTTGGCTCCTATCATGTTATTAAATTAAAAATCTCATGTAAGTCTGTATGTTCATTCCTATGGAAATGCAGAACTAGTTTCCCCTCTTTCTCACAATTTTTAGTGATTTTTCTTCTTTCTCAGCTGTGTAAGGTATTGATGTCATTCATTAAAATTCTATAGAGGTAAGGTTACAGTGTTGAGTGATTCTTGTGAATTTTCCTACTTATGGACGAAATAGATTTGTAGACATCTGTAAAAATGGAATTTGTTCATTATGCAGGGATAATATGACTGCATTTTCTACATATATCTATCGAAGAACAGTCCTGCAATTGCAAATTCTCTTTGTAGATAACTGCTCTTTACATTTTTTTAATGTTCAAAAGTACATACCTTGTCCATTTATTTTCAGGAATACAGTAAACAGCAAATAAAGTGGAAATAGATGTTCAAAAAGCAAAGCAAATGATACAGATTCTAGAAATTTAAAACAATTGGAGAAATGCTGGAGGTGCTCAGATGACCATAAAGTATCTATGGAGAAGGTAAACCAATGCTTCAGTTTAACGACATGTGTCCTGATCAATGGTTACTACCCCGAAACTTTTACTGAAGTCACAGATGAAAGGGTTGAATTTTTCAACTCTGTTCCACTGTGAAAACAACTTGTTCCATTTCGGCACCATCTTCTGCTCATTTTTGTCTGAGGCACGGATCATAGCACCAGAAAACTGTGTGCGTTAATGCTTCATGCTGTCTTATAAGCATGCTTTGTCTGTGTGTGTGTGTCTGTGTGTGTGTGTGTGTGTGTGTGTGTGTGTGTGTGTGTGTGTGTGTGTGTGTGTGTGTGTGTGTGTGTGTGTGTGTGTGTGTGTGTGTGTGTGTGTGTGTGTGTGTGATTACAGAACACATTGTGGAAGGGAAGGCACTGAAACAATGAGTTGTTAGTGCATTGTGTTTTAAACCCCCCTCATCTTGATAAGATTTGTGAATCCTGCAATGACTTTGCTCATCCATTTAACATTGACTCCAGCTGCAGTGCTTTCACACTCAGGTAGTCCCCACACCATAAGGGTACCAGATATTTAAGGTTAAATAGTGTCAAAGAAATAGAATTAGATAGTTGTCAACACAATGTCAATATACTTCCTTGATATACTGACAAGAAGTTAAGGTGAGGATTTTTTGTGCATGATCAAGTCTTCAGTATACTGGCACCCATATCTCTCCAAAGAATATGCAAACATACTGGCTGGTTCTTCAGACATTCCAAAAGAGAAAGAATCTCACTTTCAGATCACAACAGGACAAGCATCAAATTGCAAAGGGAAGTCACACCACCACACTGCTGTACAATACACTTCTGAGAAGACCTCACACAGTACCAGTACGAGAATACCAAGAATCAATAGACAATGTGCTAGAAAAACGATGAGGCAAAGGAAGGCTTCTCTGCCAACTTGAAAAACCTTGGCCACCATCCCAGAGGGAAACAGACTGATTCTCCTGGGTGGATTTAATGCCAAGTTTGGAAAGGGATCAAAGCTTTAGAAGGAAGAATGGTGAGGAGGGAGTAGGGTAAGTTAATACCAAGCGACTTATCTGCTTGAGAGAATAACTGGAACTCTGTCCTGAAATAACACAGACACTTCCATCAGGGCCATCAGCACTTATACCAGTTAGGCTACATCTGATCACTCTTACCATGACGGGTCGCAGTAACAGTTGTGTTCACTATTGTCACACAAGCATTGATCTTAATAAGTCATGGTTTTAGTACAGAGAGAGAATACCTTTCTATAATATCCACCCAAACCAAACAACGATTCAAGGATTCAAAGACTCAAAGTACAACTCTGAGATTCATCCTCCTGCAGGCAGTCACAAAACAAACAGACACCATGGAATCTTTTCAAGAAAATATCAAACACCCAAAGCGCAAAAAAAGAACAAGTTGCACAAATGGCAAAAAGCAGGCAACGCAGAAAACGTCACACATCAAACCAGAGTCCAGTAGTATTCAGTTTAGTTCAGTTCATTGCTGGGCTGCCAGCCCACTACAGGCTGCAGAGACTTTCTGTGCTGAGTGCCCCAGCCCACATCGATCAAACCACTCAAAAACAACACAGAGTAACCAGAAACAAGAAACACATGCAACATGAACCTCAAACTTCCCCAAAACATGTCCACAGCCTCGCCGATCAATCCTTGCGATGTGGATCCCAAGTCTCCTGCACTTTCCTCCGAAAGCAGCTAGTGAGAGGGAGAGAAAGATTGGTCAAATGCAGAAAGACAGCATCGAGCACCCACCCAATCTCTGCTCTCATCCCCGTAAACTTCAGCCTTGCTCGATATCTTAATCAAAGAGAAGCAATGGAGTCAATCATAGGCTCATGCTCATCTCCAGGTTTCCAGGCCTTCAGGCCACAGACTCCGCTCCAAACCTCACCAAATTCCCTTGGAGACAGCAAAGTGCCAGCTTGCTCATTCGGCCCAAAAACACAACGTCAAAGTGTAAACTACAACTCCAGCAGAGCAGTACAATCATATTTTCAACAGAGAAAAAGAACAAAAGAAGTAGCTTCATGAACAGTCTGCAGAATGTCACCATTAGTCACGTCATTTGCTGGAGCCATCTTGAAAAGCATATACTGTCCACAGTTCTTTATCAATTGACACGTTCATCTCAGTTCCGATATAATTACCACTACAAAACTCAAAATCTATATTGTCTGTGTCAGAAGTCAATTTAGTGAGTCATTTATTCTCATAAACATTACAGTTCTAAATATTATTACATTGTTAAGTAAAGAAGACAGTTAAACTTAGAGAAACTGATGAGTTGGGCAGCATGGGAACGTTATATTGAATGTACACTGCTGGATGAATATTCCTCTGGAACAACTTAGCAAAAACAATTTAGCTCACTCTTTTAAAGGCAGAGGGGGTGGAGTTTGCTTTATGATTAACTCATCATGGTGCCATCCCACACCCACAATTTGGAAAGTCTGATTTCTATTTGTGTTCCTATTCCCTGTGTATGGTCAAAGACTAAAGACCACAGCATCAGTAGTGAGGACCAAGAACTTAGGAGGTGGAGGAGGACCATGATCCAGGGAGGTGGAGGAGTGCTTACAAGACTGCTTTGAGTTGGTGGACTGAACAATATTTAGGGATTTATATTTGAGTCTGAATGAATATAATTCATTCCATTATATACTGGTTAGGCACAGGAGTACATTCAGCCAGAGATTCATTTCACCGAGATGTAACACTGAGCGTCATAGGAAGTCATTCCTGCCTGTGGCCATCAAACTTTACAACTCCTCCCTCGGAGTGTCAGACACCCTGAGCCAATAGTTTGGTCCTGGACTTATTTCCACTTGGCATGATTAACTTATTATTATTTAATTATTTATGGTTTTATATTGCTATATTTCTACACTATTCTTGGTTGGTGCGGCTGTAACAAAACCCAATTTCCCTCGGGATCAATAAAGCATGTCTGTCTGTCTGAATATGGCACAGTTATCACTGACTTCATCAGAGACACAAGAGGTACTGAAGATACTGGAAATCTAGAGCAATACACACAATATGCTGGAGGAGCTCAGCAGTTCAGGTAGCAGCTATGGATGGGAATAAACAGCTGACATTTCAGGCTGAGACCTGTTTGAGAACATACTGTACTTACCTTTCCTGGGTACATACTGTACTTGCTGTACTTGCTGAAGTCTACAAAGCAGGAGGCCCATTCATGATGCAGAAGCTGACTGAGCTCTTCCAGTCTATGTGGAACAAAGGAAAGGTCCCGCAACAGTTGAAAGATGCCAGCATAGAGGAAAGGCAACCGCCAGTCCTGTGACAATCACCGAGGCATCTCCCTCCTGTCCATAGCTGGGAAGATCTTGGCTCGCGTCCTGCTTAATCACTTTTTCCAACACCTGGAGCAAGGTCTCCTCCCAGAAAGCCAGTGTGGCTTCCGTGCAGAGCGTGGAACTGTTGACATGATATTTGCTGCACGCCAACTCCCGGAAAAATGTCAAGAGCAGCACAATGACCTCTTTATGACCTTCATCGATCTGACCAAGGCATTTGATACGGTCAGCAGAGATGGCTTATGGAAGATAATGGAGAAGTTTGGCTGCCCGAGCAGGTTCATCACGATTGTTCGGCAGTTCCACGATGGCATGATGGTGAAAGTTTTGGATGATGGTGACGAGTCAGAAGCCTTCCCAGTGACGAACGGTGTGAAGCAAGGATGGGTTCTCGCCCCTACACTCTTTAGCATGGTCTTCTCTGCTATGCTGAATGATGCCTTCTGCGATTGTCAGGATGGTATACACGTCAGATACAGGACTGGTGGTGGGCTATTCAACGTCCGGCGTCTACAGGCTGTTACAAAGGTAAAGGAGACCATCGTCAGAGACCTCTTATTCGCTGATGATTGCGCCCTCAACACCAGCACAGAGCAGAAGATGCAGCGAGAAATGGACTGCCTCTCATGAGCCTGTGACAACTTCGGACTTACAATCAGCACCAAAAAGACCGAAGTTATGTACCAGCCCGCACCCGGAAAGCCCTACCAGGAACCATACATCACAGTAAAGGGGCAGAAGCTACTGGCAGTCGACAGCTTTACTTATCTGGGCAGTACTCTATCATGAGCAGTGAACATAGATGCAGAGATCAGCAACAGAATTGCCAAAGCCAGTGCCGCCTTTGGGAGACTCCGTGAGAATGTATAGGAGCGGAGAGGACTCAGCCTTACCACCAAGCTGAAGGTCTACCGAGCAGTGGTTCTCACCACCCTCCTCTATGCCAGCGAGACCTGGACTGTCTACAGCAGACACGCTAAACAGCTCAACCACTTCCACTTGAGCTGCCTCCGCAGACTTCTCCACGTACGATGGCAGGACAAAGTCCCAGACACGGAGGTCCTGGAGCGGGCTAGCACCCACAGTGTCTACACCCTCCTACAGAAAGACCAAGCCAGATGGACTGGCCATGTCATCTGGATGTCTGACAGTCGACTACCAAAACAGCTGCTGTATGGAAAGCTGAGCCAGGGCAAGTGCTCAGTTGGAGGGCAGAAGAAACGTTTCAAAGAATGCATCAAAGTGTCCCTCAAAGACCTCAACATCAATCCCAGTAGCTGGGAATCACTTGCTCTGGACCACCCAACCTGGTGGAGCAGGACCACTAAAGGAGCGTATGCAGCAGAAATCAGACACACCACAGAGGCTCAGAGGAAACACGCCGTGCGCAAGGCTCAAGCTACCTCCACTTCCACTGCAGCACCTACCCTCATGTGTTCCACATGTGGGCGAGCTTTCAGGGCCCGGATTGGCCTCACCTCCAGACCCACAGTCACAAACCCTCCACCTGACAGAAGTCATGGTCGTCTTCGACTCCGAAGGACGAACAACAACAGTAGTTACCCAAACCAAAAGCTGTGGATGAACCAGAAGATTCATATTCTGCTGAGGGCTAGATAGAAGCTCCATTACGATCTATGGATGTTTAGTTAAGGAAGTAAACGCAATTCTGATTGAGGTCAGAGACAGGATCAGATGCATGTCAGCTCTGGCAGGGTTTGCAGGCCATTACTTCCTTCAAAGAGAGGCATAACTTCATGAATGGCTGTGATGCTTCACTCCCAGATGAGCTCAATGCCTTTTATATACACTTTGAAAGGGAGAATAAAAGGTGACCCTGTAACCTCTGTCTCAAAGTCCGATGTCAGATTAGGGTGAACCCTTGGAAGGCATCAAGCCCTGATGGTGTACCTGGTAGGATTCTGAAAACCTGTGCCAACCAGCTGGTGGGAGGGTTCAAGGGTATCTTCAACCTCTCGCTGCTGCAGCCAAAGGTTCTCACATGCTTCAAATAGGCAACAACCGTACCAGTGCCCAAGAAGAACAGGGTGAGCTGTCTCACCAATGTGACACTCAAATCTATGATGAAGAGCTTTGGGAATTTGGTCATGGCTACAATTAACTCCTGCCTAAGCAAAGACCTGGACCCACTGCAATTTGCCTATCACCACAATAGGTCCACAGGGGATACAATCTCTTTGGCTCTCCACTCAGCCTTCAGAAACCTGAACAATCGTAATACCTACATCAGGCTGCTGTTTATTGACTACAGCTCAGCATTCTACACAATTGTAACCTCAGTTCTAATCAACAAGCTCCAAACCCTGACCTCTGTACCTCTCTCTACGACTGGATCCTAGACTTCCTCACCGGGAGACCTAGTCAGTATGGCTCGGAAATAACATCTTCTCCTCACTGGCAATCGACATTGGCGCACCTCAAAAGTCATTTATAAATTTGCCGAAGACACAAATATTGTTGGCAGAATTTCAGATAGTGCCAAAGAGGCATACAGGAATTTCAAGAAGATGAAGTTGAGGAAACACATGCCAGTCCTCATCGAGGGATCAGAAATGGAAAGGTTGAGCAGTTTCAAGCTCCTGGGTGGCAACATCTCTAAGGATTTATCCTGGGTCCAATATATTGATGCAATTACAAAGGAGGCATTACAGTGGCTACATTTCATTAGGAGTTTGAGGAGCTTTGGGATGTCACCAAAGACATTCGCAGATCTCTACAGATATACCATGGAGAGTATTCTAACTGGTTGCATCACCATCTGGTATGGAGGAGCCACAGCAAATGATTTGAAGAAGTTGCAAAAGTTGTAAACTCTGCCAGCTCCATCATTCAAGATACCTTCTAAAGGTAATGCTTCAAATAGGCGGCACCCATCATTAAGGACCGCCATCACCCAGGAAATTTCCACTTCTTATTGGTACCATCAAGGAGATACTGGAGTCTAGAACATTCAATGTTTCAGAAGCAGCTTCTTCCCCTCTACCATCAGATTTCTGAATGGACAATGAACTCAAGAACATGACCTCATGATTTTTCCTCTCTTTTTGCACTACTTATTTAATTTATATATAAGTATGCAAGCAGTATACAACCCCGAGATTCATCTCCCCCACTGACAGCCACGATACAAAGAAAAGCATAGAACCCGTTTAAAGAAGAAACCTCTCCCCCACGCAAAAAAAAAACAAATCGCACAAACCGCGTTGATTAAACCTTGCCGAAGACCCAGGACTACTGCACCATCCTCTGACAGCATCAAGGGAGAGAGAGGCCATCCAAACCCAGGGACTCTCCTACTGGAGCAGCAAGTGAGAGGGAGAGAGAGGCCATCCAAACCCAGGGACTCTCCTACTGGAGCAGCAAGTGAGAGGGAGAGAGAGGCCATCCAAACCCAGGGACTCTCCTACTGGAGCAGCAAGTGCGAGGGAGAGAGAGGCCATCCAAACCCAGGGACTCTCCTACTGGAGCAGCAAGTGAGAGGGAGAGAGAGAGACCATCCAAACCCAGGGACTCTCCTACTGGAGCAGCAAGTGAGAGGGAGAGAGAGAGACCATCCAAACCCAGGGACTCTCCTACTGGAGCAGCAAGTGAGAGGGAGAGAGAGGCCATCCAAACCCAGGGACTCTCCTACTGGAGCAGCAAGTGAGAGGGAGAGAGAGGCCATCCAAACCCAGGGACTCTCCTACTGGAGCAGCAAGTGAGAGGGAGAGAGAGGCCATCCAAACCCAGGGACTCTCCTACTGGAGCAGCAAGTGAGAGGGAGAGAGAGACCATCCAAACCCAGGGACTCTCCTACTGGAGCAGCAAGTGAGAGGGAGAGAGAGGCCATCCAAACCCAGGGACTCTCCTACTGGAGCAGCAAGTGAGAGGGAGAGAGAGGCCATCCAAACCCAGGGACTCTCCTACTGGAGCAGCAAGTGCGAGGGAGAGAGAGGCCATCCAAACCCAGGGACTCTCCTACTGGAGCAGCAAGTGAGAGGGAGAGAGAGAGACCATCCAAACCCAGGGACTCTCCTACTGGAGCAGCAAGTGAGAGGGAGAGAGAGAGACCATCCAAACCCAGGGACTCTCCTACTGGAGCAGCAAGTGAGAGGGAGAGAGAGAGACCATCCAAACCCAGGGACTCTCCTACTGGAGCAGCAAGTGAGAGGGAGAGAGAGGCCATCCAAACCCAGGGACTCTCCTACTGGAGCAGCAAGTGAGAGGGAGAGAGAGGCCATCCAAACCCAGGGACTCTCCTACTGGAGCAGCAAGTGAGAGGGAGAGAGAGGCCATCCAAACCCAGGGACTCTCCTACTGGAGCAGCAAGTGAGAGGGAGAGAGAGACCATCCAAACCCAGGGACTCTCCTACTGGAGCAGCAAGTGAGAGGGAGAGAGAGGCCATCCAAACCCAGGGACTCTCCTACTGGAGCAGCAAGTGAGAGGGAGAGAGAGGCCATCCAAACCCAGGGACTCTCCTACTGGTGCAGCAAGTGAGAGGGAGAGAGAGACCATCCAAACCCAGGGACTCTCCTACTGGAGCAGCAAGTGAGAGGGAGAGAGAGACCATCCAAACCCAGGGACTCTCCTACTGGAGCAGCGAGTGAGAGGGAGAGAGAGACCATCCAAACCCAGGGACTCTCCTACTGGAGCAGCAAGTGAGAGGGAGAGAGAGACCGTCTCACACAGACACCTTCCTCCAGCAGCAGCATTATTTATTACTGTAATTTAGAGTTTTTATTATCAAGTATCACAATGTACTGCTGCCACAAAACATTTCACAACATATGCCAGTAATATCAAACCTGATTCTGATTCTGAATTTCAATGGTATTAACTCTTTACCTACAATGCCAAAAAGAATCAAGCAATGGGGCCAGGTGTATTGAAGGTACATAAAATGAAAGGGCAACATGCAGATTAAGTCAATAGAAAATTTTGACACAAAGACACCAATGATGCTAAACTGAATAAAACATTGTTAAGTTGCCTTCTGATTAGACAAACTTTTCACAATAGCTGATTCTAATATTTTCTTCTTGTACAATTATTATAAAGTCCCGGTTACCTTGTTTACTGACTACCATTGTAGAAACATAACAAATTAAAGAATCAACAGTTGAAGAAGTCTAAGGTGAGTAAAGAACTGGAACAATTCGACTGTCCTTATCCATTCTAAATATCAGTATGGATTATGGAATATACTTTGCCTGTAATTAACTTACTAAGATGGGTGTGGATATTATTTATTTAATTAGGCAATTTATCTTTTTATTTCAAAAGCACAGAATGTGATGTTTAGAAATTAGCTTTTTAGGCACATGCCAATTGTCTGGTATGTTTTGAACTGACAGAATATTTTAAGCAATTCTATGTTATACGATGCTGGTACGATGCTATTGCAAGGCAGGCTGCTTCAGAAAGAGTGACCCCAATCCAAATATTAAGGGATCAGTTACTCCAATCGAAAAGTAGACTTCTCATGAGAATAACATAATAAGTAAAAAATATTTTGTGGTGAAATTAAGTTTTCTCTTAAATGGAATACTATTGTTCGTGTTCCTGCTAGCCGAGGAAGGAATCATTAAACAGCAGTACCATGCATCCCCATAATGATGGTCTTTTAGAATTTAAAGTGTGACAGAACCATCAACCTCAGGTTTAGTCAACCTGGAGTGTTTTAATCAAATAGATTTTATTGTTATTAACGGTAATTAGATTTATTGCATGGAAGCTGCACTTATCTGTTCCCCAAAATGCTGCCATCTTTACTGAGAGGGAACAGACAATTACTAAACCATTTATTTCCTTTCTGTTTTGCTAATATAAATCAACAACAGAAAAGGATTTTACAATGATAGTTTTACAATGAAGTCACAAATCACCTAAAGAGCACAATATATGTAAGCCATATCCATAAAGATGTTTGGGCATCTTTTATCTTATGAGAGATTATTTGCTGTTTGAAGAGTAAATCTAGTTTCAATTCTTTTCCACCAGAACCATCAGAAAAGGCCAGCAGAATATTTAACAGTATTCAGATAACCGAACGTACATAGCTAAGTCTTTAAATTAACACAACTATCATCTCTGTTTTCAAAGATTCATGGGAGGTAGGAGATCAATAGGAAAAGGTGAGGAGGAAGTGAACTCCTTCTATAGGTGAGGTGTAATATCTGTGAAAGCTGTGAGAAATGAGATAAAACATTTTTAAAATTATGAAAATCATGATAACTAAACCCTTTTGATAAATACCTCAAAGCGTGCTCCTGTTCTTATTACAAGCTTGAGTAGTTTGCAGAAGTCTGTCCATGAGTTATATATGTGACATAAATGAAGACTTCCGTCTGGCTCTTCATAAACTTCCTTAAAAGGCAAAGTCAATGAATTCCTTTGACAGTGAGACAGTTACCATGACAACTTCCACCTCCTTCCCAAGGTAGACATGAGAATAACGGCGATTAAGCTATTAGCATTTTTAACCAGAGATATTAATTTAAATATAATCTTTTCATCTACCAGAACTAACACGCTGTTTATACCTGTAGACTCAACCATGGCAACAAATACCAAATGAAGGATATAACGATTTATTGTCTCTTTACTGAATCAAAAGAAAGATAAACAAAAAGAATCAGAAGAAGAAAGAACACAGCCAGCATTTTAAAATGTAGTTATGTGGAAAGGTTCAAAATGGCTGAAAATAACAAGGTGTTGGTCCAGATCAAAGCTATCACCATTCTCCAGTGTTTTTGTAAATCCTTCCTGCTGTTTATTAATTAGTTCTTCTTGTGTGTTATTTCCTACAGCTAGCATAACAAATTTAGCCACCAACCGAGGGGTAATTGACACAGCAGAGTCAGTACTCATTAGTGAAATAAAAAGACTTGGAATTCCTGAGGTGTTGGTTCTTGTGGTGGAATAGAGCTGGACCCCTGCCCTTGCTAGCTCAAACCAGAAATCCACCTTGATTCTCAGAAATAGACAATTTGTATTCCCAGGGTCAATACATAGGATCTTCTAGAATGTATGGGATTAGTAGCAACATGGTATGGGTCTAATATTCCGACTATTAAGCAGAACTATTGACCACAGTATAAGGACCATTTCTTGTAGTTCTACTAAAAAAGGAGATGATCTGGGTGAACCCAAAGAAAATTCCTTTGTTCAGTTTATTTCACTTCCATCCCCAATTCCCTTGCCTTAGTTATATGTGATATAACTATGACTATGTGAAAAATGCCCTGATAAGTTGAATTCTTTATTGTGCTGTAAATATTGTGCAAGCTTATTTATTTTAAGACTTGTATTGGCTTCACCACCTCTGTAAATTTGTACTCCTCTAGCCCTACAGCACATTACTCTGAGCTTGTCTTGCACGCAGCTCATACAGTTCAAATTATTACACAGTTCACTGAAGTAAAACAATAACAATGCAGAATAATGTATAACAGCTATAGAAAAAGTGCTGTAGCTGTTACAGTTAGGATACTTTCTATAGTGCATCAATATAGGTTGGTAAGGGCCAACAGAAGGATGCCAAAACGGAGGTGATGTTACCTATCCATACTGATTGCTGTCTGTTGGTCAGGAAATGAAGGATCAATTTTATTCTGCAATATTCTCCAGATTCACTCATGGGATAAGCAGAGTGATGCAAAAGTACATTCCTAAGATAATATCCCAGGTCTTGAGGCTCTAGTTAGTCTCGACCAGATCCACTGGACAAACCATGTCATTTACATACTTGACATCGAAGTCTTGAAACATACGTGTTATTCTGTCATGGAGGAAGATTACCAGGTAAGTAAAGGTGAAGGCTTAATGACATTGTCAAAATGTCCTTGAAAAATTCTGATATCATTGCTATTTTTTGGCAATCTCTGGTCCATCCATTACTGCTCAGATGAAGAAACCCACACTCTGATGTCAAGTCAAGCTTATTGCCATTTAACAATATACATATATACAATGTATATAACCATATAAAGTATGTAGAAATGAGACAACATCTCTCCAAGCCAAGGTGTAAAGCATAGTAGTACACAAACACACATAATTTATGAAGGTAACACTAAACCGCTTGCATTCATGCAGAGAAGTCCAGCGTAATCATCAGAAGGACAGCATTACTTGTCAAACACTCAACTATCTGTTTCTTCAGGCACCTCCTGCCTCATCTGCAGTAGAGGCTCCGGGTCTTGCACTGGCCTCCTCATTTCAAGCCCTTGAGAACTGCATTGGAAGGAAATCATCCTCAATCCCTAGGGACCGCCAAAAGAGATTCCATTAATATCTTCAACATAATTAATGCAGAAGAAAATGGGAGAGAAAAAGTCTGGAAGACCATATAGCATTGACCTTTCTGTTCAGACAGAACAGAAAAGAAAAATTGGGCAATGAAGGAAGTAGAAAATATCAAAACAGAAAGAGAGGAATAAAGAAGAAATAGATTGAGCTGACAGGATACTTAGAAACAGCGAAACGTCATTCAGAGAAAAAGCGTAAATTAAAGGTTAGAGTAGATTATTCTGATCTGTTTTTTTATTTGTTCTGCATTTTTTGGACGTGGACGTTACTGGAAAGATCAGGTTTTATTATCCATCCATAATTGCTTTCAGAAGGTGGTGGTAAGCAGTACTCTACAACTGCTGCGCTCACTCCTTGTGGTGAAGATATCCACAATTCCAGTTAGAAAGGAGCTTCAGGATTCAGACCAGTGAAAATGAGGAAATTCTAATATCGTTAGAAATCTATTGTGCAAGTTGGATTCCTCCTGGAGGACCTGGAGATGGTGATAGCGTCAAATGAATTGCGCTCTTCCCCGTTCTGGTGGTAATATTACAGGCTTGTGACACATAGTATTACATGAGAGAACAATGAACGTAAGAATGAGTATAATAATTTCAGGGGGCATTGTACCAGTGATAATATACTCTGTAATGCACAACTACTGCACCTCCCCACTCCCCCACTACAAGTTTCCTCCCCGTTGTAGCAAAATAGATCAACTTTATTGTCTCGTGTATATATAGTACGTTCTCATTAGTTGAATACATCACACTTTTTAGGTAAACAAATACTGTAATTGATGCTTGTTTTAGAAAAAAATTGAATTATGAATAATAATTAATGGCTTCAATTAAAAGTAATATTCTTTACATTCAATCAATCCTGCTCGTGGCATTTCCTCTCAGATCATTACAAATTATTTTATCTCTTACCATGATGAATTCTAGATCTCCAAGGAGTCTACACTTCATCATAGCAAGAGATAAAAAATTGTTCCAAAATCATAAGATTGATGAATCCCCTTTTTAATTAAAGAAGGAATCAACCTGATATTATGAGTGGCTGCCTAATTTGAGCAATATCCTTGGTCAATGAAGCGCTGATAAACAGAAAGATTACTATTTTCTGCATTGTACTTCCTTCCACATTCCACTGCTTGCCTGACTGACTTCCTGCTGTAGACTACTCTCATATGTGAGAATTAGCTCTCTGTCCTAGAAAGTACTTGTCCTTAGATCCTGTGCATTTGAGAAAGAAAAATGCAGCCTATTCCATACATTTCAAAGATGGTTAAAAGCAAAAGCCCGGCATAGTTTTGGCTGAGCAAGAAAGGGAGGAGAAGGGAACAAAGGGGGCTGCTTTGGAATAGACAGGTCAGGAGATGACAAGTGCTTGGGTAAGAATTCAGTAACAGACATGCCAAGGCTGAATGATAGGTCAGTGATGTAAAGGAGTTGCAGAAGGGAAGCAAATGTAGTGTGCAGCATTTGTGGTCAGAGTTCACTGGAGATTCTGAAGCTGCAAAGATCAATTGCAATAAAATGTGACTTGCTCATGTGGGATTGTCTGTTTTGCAATACTGCTTTCAACTCCAGATATAATATATTAAGTGTTAATCATAGCTTCAATAAATAGAAAATAAATATTTCAGAATGACTGCACAATGGTGTGAAATTGTTCTTGTTCCTTTCCTTTTGTCACCTTGTCTGTGAAGCTACCTAGTTAAAGATAAACTGATACATTTTCAAAAAATGTGAATCTAACTCTACAGATTTAATTAATTCTTTTTCAGAAAATAACACCAATTTAGCATGAATAAATTTCATACTTAGTTTGAATTTGCATTGAATAACATGGTCTCAGGCAAACTGACCTAATTTTCTTTTTAACTAATTGTATCAGCTTAAACTGGGAATGAAGCTGATTGTTGATCTCTTTGTCCCTGTGATGAATTTATGAAAAGGTACTTCACTATTGTAATTCTTTCAGTAGAATCATTGTGGATAATGGAATTGTCCAGATCATTCACCTGTGCTTTAGGAGAGTTTTCCTATGTTAAGCAAAGCATCCACATTCCTCCACAGGATATGCCAGGAATGTTCACAACAAAGAGCTTTCGACAAAAAAGAACCATCACCAGTTAGTTCCTCAAGCATCTAGCTCAGCCCACACAATCAGGCTTGACCTGCTTTGGGGGGGAAAAGTCTTCTTCCATTTATATAAAAATTGAGATACAAGTGTTTCAAACTATTTTACAGATTCTGATTTTATTATGTGAATTTCTGGTAAATAATATACCATCATTGCCACAGGTCTCTCGGATCTTGAGAACATAATCTTTGAAAATGTGTGTATTTCTACTATCTATGCTATCTATTTCCCTCCCAATCAGCTTGTTGCCTCTGCCTGGTCAGCCCTCAGCCACCTGCACGCCAGGAAAAACTAGCACAGCTTATCTAGCCTCTCTTTATAATGGTAACACTCCTATCCAAGAAATAGCACAATAAATATTGTCTGCATCCTCTCATGCACAATCACATCTTTCCTGCAGTGTGGCAACCAGAACTTCTACCTCAAAGTTTGCTGATGCTGTTGAACTCCATAACTATGTAGGAGGATGAAAACAGGCTTCAGTGGCATACGGATAAAATTAATCTTTGGGGGAAAACATCAGAATCAGATTTATTAGCACACTTTCTTACAAAAAGTGAAATGGCAGGTGGAATATAACATTGACTTAGGAGCATAGAGCAGAAAAGCAAAATAGTTATTCAACTGTGAGGGACCACGTGGTGCTGCTCAAAGTGAGCGACTTTTCCTTGTACGCAAGTCACTATAAACCAACTTGCAAATGCAGCAAGCTATGAGGAATGCAAAAGGTAAGTTACTCGAGGATTTGAATACAGGAGTAAGAGAGCCTTACTGATATTGTTTAAGGCTTTGTTGAGTCTGTGTCTAAGGCTATAGTCTCAGCAAGGTTCAGTACGTTCAAAACGGAGATTGATAGATCCCTGGACATTGAGGTAGAAGTTCTGGTTGCCACACCGTAGGAAGATGTGATTGTGCATGAGAGGATGCACAGAATATTCACTGTTCTATTTCTTGGATAGGAGTGTTACAATTATAAGGAGAGGCTAGATAAGCTGTGTTTTTTTTTCCCCTGCAGTGGAGGAGGCTGAGGGGTGACCAGGGAGAGGAGTACAAACTTATTGGGAGGGAAGTAGAAAGGATAGATAGAAGAAATATATTTTTCCCCATTAAAGACAAGATGGTGTAGGTTAAAGGGTGAGAGGTAGGAGGTTTGGATGGAATCTGAGGAAGAAATACCTCTCACAAGAGGGTGGTTGGAATGTGCATTGCACTGCCTGAAGAGGTGGTGGAGGCAGATACTGTGGTGACATTTAGAAAGCATTTAGACAAGTATTTGATTCATAAAAGCATGGCATATTATGGAAGTAAATGAGATTAGTGTTGATCGGTACAGTAGGTAGCATGAACAAAATGGCTGAAGAGGCAGTTTCTGCACTTTATGAATTTGACAGAGTGACTCATATTTTGATGAATGGCGGAACAGGCTCAAAGGACCAGCTGGCCTTCTACTACTCCTATTTCTTATGTTCGTTGCATGTAACAGGCAGGGCTCATTTCTAATATTACAGCAGCTGTACATAATTTTCAAACTGATTTGGTTTAAAAAAAATCTATCATTTTAAATCAAAAATAGCAACATGGTGGTAACATTTCATGGTTACAGTATTGTCATATTCTCCTTTGTTTTAAGAAAAAGATCTTCCAAAAACTTTATCCTTAGATGTTTTTGTTAAATATTTATCAAATTTAATTAGAGAACAACTTCACACAATAATGCCTTATTCTTTTAATACTGGGTGATATTGTTATAGAAAATACTATATCTACACTATACGTTTAACAAAATTGGCTATTTGTAACAGTCAGCCATTACTTTTGGTGGCTGCTAAATGTCTTTGGCTCAGGTTAAAGTTATATCCAATGCTTTGTTGTTACTATTTCATTTACATTATGATTTTAACAGCATTATGCAAGTAAGTGATTCTGCGCATGCTATTAAGAAGAGCAAGATTTATATATGGTTACGTTTAACTGGCTGGATATCACTTACACAGAGATGTCCCTTCCAGCTTTCATGCACAATAGTACAAGCACCTTGCAAAATGTTATTAATGCTGTTCTGAATAGTTTGTGAAATTTAATACACTGTGACTTCATCTACGATGAATAAATAGAGTTGACAGAAACATCTGACATTCCTTTGTCAAGAAACATTAAGTGTAGCCTTTCTGTCTAATTTCTGATGTCTTCTGATGGAGAGAATGTGGTTCAGGAATAAATGTGCATCAGCTAAAGTGCCAAAGTGTTCTAAATTGCTAACTCTAATCTAAACAAATAGGGACCTCATAATCTACAAGTTAATCATCTTTCACACGAGAATCCACAAAGATTAGACATGGCTTTTGCTATCTAAATACAAAAATGACAATTCTCCTTATCTGATAGTTTGTGGCTATAGTAGATTCAGCAATGTTTACATTCCACAATTTACTCAAATAAAACACCTCAGCTGTTAGAGAAAGCCTTATCATAAGGTTAAATACACGAGATAGAACAATTGAGATGTCCATTGAGGCAGCAAGGCTGACAGGGAGTGTGGGGCAAAGTATCACATAAGAAAGCAGCATGTGGAAAGAATAATACAGCTAAAGACAAAGTGTGCATTTGATGATGTTTAGTGCATCCGACTCAGGGAATGAAAGGGAGTAAAGCAGGACTGGAAGAAAGAATGAAGTTATTTATTTGTTTTCCCAGCTAAAAATCATAATGTTCAATGATTCAAAGAAAGTTCATTTATTATCAAAGAATGTATAAATTATACAACCTGGAGATTTGCTTGCTTACAGGTAGCCACAAAGCAAGAAACTTGAGAGAACCCAATTAAAGAAAAAAGAGACCAAAATCCGATGCACAAGAAAAAGAAAACAAAAACACAAATTATGCAAATAATTGAAGTCAACAACAACATTCTGAACCAAATTGAATTCTCTGATCCAAAGCCCAGAGGAGCATGGAGTAGGCCCAAAGCCTTGCCTAACTATGATGAAGCCTTGTTCACCATATTAGCAGGCATGGAACACAGCAGCCAGGGAGTTTTCATAGCCTCAGTGCCATGGAGAGAGGAGTGGCCATCGCGGAGAGCAAGTGACATCAGTTCTTGCCTCAGATCCCAACTCCCTGTCTTTTCAGTCTATCTGGGCCAGCGCTTATATTGACCAAACTACAGAACAGTGAAGGGCACCAGTGCCCTGGAGAAAGAATTGAACAACGCAGAGAGAGAACAAAATTCTCTCTCTTCTCCTCCGATCTGGGCCAGCATTTAAATTGTCTAAACATTGGATCGCACCTCACAGAAGGACCCAGCTACTGCGATGGGCCCGTGGCCTACACCACGCTGCCCAGTGACTTGCTCTGGCCCAGGCTTTGTCACCCAGCCCAAAACCGCTCTCAAACTCTCAAATCAGCTCGGCAACCAGAGCGATCCAACCTCACACCTGGGCTAGTTGTATGGGCATCAAATCTCCTCTGCCTTGGCGTCCTCCCTCGGCATCCAGAGCAACCCAAACCTTGCACCTGGGCTAGTGTACTGGCATTGAAGCTCCTTTGCCCTGACCTCTCCTCTCCAAATGACTCACTCCATCTGCATCGATTCTGCAACACACCAACCCAGCTCATCCCCCGAACCTGCCTCGTCATTGCTCGCCCCTCACTGTTTGCAGTGAGAATTTCACACAATTTACCTCAAAAAGGTGCTTTTAGTGATATTTTTTGTCTGACTTCTTAACATTTTACCTACCAGTGAGCTGTCGCTTGCATTCAATAGTGCCATCTTATCTAATATAATAAATAGGACATCTGAAATTAAACAGAACACTTTTTCAATAAAGGAATGATAGGGAATTAATTTATAAGAGCATTTTTGTCTTATTAGTCCCAAACCATTGGAAAGTTGATTGATGCAGATGTTACTGATAAAGTGATGATTGACAAAATGGACTTTTAATCAGACATAGATTGTCATAACAGCTCAGCTGAAAGAGGGGTTAGGTTCCTGGCTTTCTTGTTTTCAATTGATTCAGCACCTTAGGCAAAATGCATCTAATTTCAACATGAGAAGTCATAGGAATGGTTCTTAAGAAAGTGAAATGCCAATTCATTTCTGCAATGTCTGCTGTTCCTCCATTGGTAACCCTCTTGTCTCTGCACCAAAGGTTCAATGTCGATATCAGAGTGGAGCGTAAAGACTGCTATTCTGTCAGAATAGGGGTGGCATGGTAGTGTAGCGGTTAAGTAAAGGCATTACAATGCCAGCGTGGAAATGTATAACGGTATTACAGCGCAGCGCAGCATCGAAACCCAATTGGTGAAGGGGGGAGTTGGTTCCGTTCCACCACTCTCTGTGAGAAGTTTTACGTTCTCCCCTGGGTTTACTACACCTTTCCAAAGAGGTAGCAGTTAGCAGGGAATATGGGTGTAATTGGATGGTGCCAGCTTGTTGGGCCAGAATGGACTGTTACTGTACTGTACCTCAATAAAATTTTAAAAAATTGTCATTTGAGTGCCTGTATGCATTCTCGGATATGTGCAAAAAATCTCACTTTGAAGAAGAATTACAAAGTTAACCCCATGGCCATGACCCATATATAACAAAGGGGCCATTCCCCTCCTGGATCTCTGGTCTGCTCTTCCATCCCCAAGATCAATCTGTTTTCTCACACTTTCTGATGTAACCACAAGAAATGTAATACTTGCTCTTTTACTTCTTCCCTTTCCACAATCAAGAGATCCAAACAATCCTGAAGAGAGTTGGACTTTTGCACATCCATACTCATGTCATTCTGCAGATATAGGACCATCAGACCATTAGACCATAAGACATGGGAGCAGAATTAGGCCATCTGACCCATCAAGTCCGCTCCGCCATTCAACCATTGCTGATCCTTTTCTTTCTATCTCCTCCTCAACCCCAATTCCCAGCCATCTCCCCGTAACCTTTGATGCCATGTCCAATCAAGAACCTATCAATCTCTGCCTTAAATACACCCAACGACCTAGCCTCCACAGCTGTAGTAGAAAGTATCCTGACAAGCTGCATTACTGCTTGGTACAGAAACTGCACCGTGGCAGAGAGAAAGACTCTGCCATGGGTAGTCAAAACTGCCCAAAACATCACCAACTACCCTCTATTAAGGACATATATACAGAAAGTTGCAGGAAAAGGGCCAGTAATATAATGAAGGAGCTCACACACCCTGCTTGTTCCATTCCCATCAGGGAGGTGGCTATGGAAGATCACGTCAGGTACCAGTTACTTTTCCCAAGCAGTAAGGCTGTTCAGCACCTGCACCCTATAACTTTAGTGTGTTCAGCCTAAAGCTTTAACTTTGTTTCCCTTTCTATGGATACTGCCTGACCCACTGAGTGTTTCCAGCGTTTTTCAGTTTTATTTCAGATTTTTTGCATCTGCAGTCTTTCTTCATTTTCATAGAGAATGTGAAGGTCTTTATGAAAATTGGAATATAGTATAATATTGGGCAAAACTGTATCCTTTTTAGATTTAGCACAATATTATGTTAGTATTCTGCTTGACCTGGCAATAGAATGAATGTGATGTTTTAATGTGCAAATAAAGGTGAAAGTTGAAGCTTGTCCTTTAAAAATTATATTTATTTTCTTCAATCTGCCAAGTGCACATCTGCAAATGCAGCCCTTATAAAGATAGACCAAAACTTTATCTGACGAAGCTCTGAATGCGATAGAGTTGAAGTGACAATGAGCCACATCATGACTAATGACTAGTGAAAAACAATTACCTCTGTGTCATACACACACTAACGAACATCAGGAAGAACTATCCCCTCAATGGGATCACTAGGTTTCACTAGCAGGCCATTCACTAACTCAGTATTTTTGGAACCAAGTCCACAATTCCACAATTCCCACAGTTGCAGATCTGAGGTCACGCTTCTACCTCAATATGACTAGGCTATTAAAAACTGGGCATCTAGTCATCCTTGCTCAAATGTTATAAGAAATGTAGAAAATGCAAAATACAGTACAATCTTCAGGCAGTGGGGTCAGATTTTCCTGTAAAAATGGTGGGGATAGTGAGAATGACGCAAAAGGCTGTTGTATTGAAGGAGATAAATAAATGTAGCTTGCGTGGTTGGTCCAATCTGGGCACACATTGGGTGAGAAAATCAAAGAGATTTGGAGCTGTAGAATGATCAGGGTGCATCAAATAGTGTAGGTTTGTTATACCCAAAGAATTATCAAAGATAATAATGAGAGAATATCACTCATGTTTTATTAACGTAAATACTGCAGTTCGTAACTTTGTCCATTGGATGGAATAGACAAGGTTGTGGAAAAATTAGCCCAAGGTTCTACAGTCTGGTCAGACTGTTAATCACAACCACCAAGAGTGCCATTCCAATCATGGAAGAGGCCCCTGTGGATGAGCAGTGTGCCTACATTGATCATTCTGCAAGAAGGGCATGAACAGCATCCTAGTGCTGGTGAATAAACTATTTTACATGGATTGAGAGAAAGCACAGTGTTACACACTGTCACTGATGCACAAAAGAGGGACTCAGATCCACTTTCAGATGAGTTGTATTGCATAACAGTCCGCAGCGTCGGATATCTCAGTTTGAACTAAGTGAAACAAGGCGGGATTAGACATTGCTCTACATCTCCTTACAAGTCATCTTCAAACAGAGAAGCCGAGAGATCAGTATGTACAGTGACAGATTCACAAAAGTGAAAAACAGATGAAGTGTTACTATAAAGCATTGACTAATAGATAATCTTCTCAGTAGAAGACTAACGTCAAACTGCAAAATAGATATAGATATTTTATTAATCCTAAAGGAGATTAAAGTGTCATGGTAGCATTACGTTACAATTGCACAGCTTACAAATATTAGAAGAGAAGTAAAAAAGAGTAAAAGATAAGTTACCTCAAACAGTCCAACAGGAGGGGGGTCATCATTTCCCCAGCAATAGCCTAATGGCCGAGGGTAAGAATAACCCCATATAGCGCTCTTTAGTGCACATTGCAGTTGTCATATCTATTTCTAAAAGTGCTCCTCACATCACTTTCATTCTATTGCCAGGTCAAGGTGGAGTGTAAAAGGTGAGAAACTTTGTCCAGAATTGCTAGGATTTTCCGTAAGGTCCTTTGTTCTACCACAGCCTCCAGTAGGTCCATTTGACTCCTACAACAGAGCCAGCCTTTTTAATCATTTATTGAGTGTGTTGACATCTCTCATGTTGATGGCGTTACCACATAGAAGATTATACTGGTGACAACAGACTGGTAGAACATGTAAAGGAGAGGTCTGAATACTCCAAAAGACCTCAATCTCATTAAGAAGTAGAGGCAGCTCTGGCCCTTCTTGTACACAGCCTGTGTCTAGGTGCTCCACTCAAGTCTGTCATCCAGGAGCACCCCCAGGTACTTGAAGGTCCTCACCACATCCTTGTCCTCACCATCAATAGTAACAGAGAGCAGTGCAGACTTGGTCTTCCTAAAGTCTATCACCATCTCCCTTGTCTTACAAATGTTGAGGTGCAGATAATTCAGCTGGCACCATTTGACAAAGTCCTCCACCAGGGCCCTGTATTCATTCTCCTTTATACACCCAGCTATTGCTGAGTCATCAGAGAATTTCTGCAGATGACATGGCTCAGTGCTGTATCGAAAGTCCGAGGTATACAGGGTAAACAGGAAAGGAGCCAATACAGTCTCCTCTGGAGCCACATTGCTGCCTATAGCCCTGTCTGACGCACAGCTGTGAAGCCACACAAACTGGGGTCTGCCAGTCAGGTAGTCCATTATCCAGGACACAATGGAAGTGCCAACCTGCATCGAACAGAGCTTTTCCCCCAGCACTGAGGGCTGTATGGTATTGAGGACACTTGTGAAATTAAAAAACATAATCCTCACAGTGCTGCCTGCTTATCCAAATGGGAGTAGCTCTGTTCAGCAGGTAAATGGCAATATCATTGACCCCAACATGCTCCTGCAGGGGACAGAGGGCTGATTAGACGGGGGATCAGAGGTGAGCAAGGACCAGACTCTCTACGGTCTTCTTGATGTGAGAGATCAGGACCACTGGACGGTAGTCATTCAAGACTTTCAGTTGGCCCTTCTTAGCTACTGGGACCACACATGATGTTTTCCATACAGTCGGCAACCTTTCCAGGCTGAGACTCAGATTGAAAATGCTCTGGAACACTCCACACAGCTGCTCAGCACACTCCTTCAGGACCTTGTGGTTCACACCGTCTGGTCCCAATGCTTTGCCGTGTCTGAGTTTCCCCAGAGCCCTTCTCATCTGTTCAGTAGTGAACATGATGACTGGGGAGTTGGTGGAAGGTGGGGGTTCAGAGAAGTGAAGATTGGGACAATAGCAGTTGTTATGTGGAAGTGTCGATGTAAGTGCAGGGGAAGGAGGGGACTAGACAGTGGTAGCTTGTGTTGTTCATCCACATGTTGAACTGAAGAGGGGAAGAGGGAGGAGGGGAAGCATTGGTGCTGAGGGAACATTCGGTGCCTCGGCACCTGGACTGGTGTGCTGAGGGTGGTGTGACTGGGTAATTATCAACCCTATTGAAAAATTGGTTTAATTCATTAGCCCATTCACGGCTGCATTCCGAGACTCTACAGCTAGGCTGTAGAGCCAGTTATGTTCTCCTTGCCTCTCCATACCTCCCTTGTGCTACTCTGCGCAAGCTTGTTCTCCAGCTCTCTCCTGTATTCCTCTTTAGCCACCTTGATCTTCTCCTTTAGCTCCGACTGCACATGTTTCAAGTCCTCCCTGTCTACTGATCTAAAGGCTCTCTTTTTGTGATTGAGAAGATCCTTTCGATCACTGGTGACCCATGGTTTGTTGCTAGGGAAGCAGCCATCAGTCCCTGATGGTATTACAGTGTCCACACCGAAGCTGATGTAGCCAGTGATGAAATCTTGTTAATGTCTGTTTGTTTGGCTGAAAACGGTATATATGTCTACAAAAAAAACAGACTGGTGCATCAAAGATTTCAGGTGCATTCAACTGAACCTGGAAGGGAAGATGATAGAAAGGCAATTGAAACAAAATAAACGTCATGACAAAAACTGTGAAGAAAGATGCCAGGATAACATTCAAGGTTCATGTGCTAAAGTACCAAGCTGGCTGGAGATAAGAAAATGGAATATTGGCCAGACTGTGAAGATATCTAGTTCAGTTGCTGAGAGCCTCATGAACTCAGCACAAGATACTTGAGGTAGTAGTGAGAAAGACTTTACTTGAATATATTCCTGGTTTGTTCTACAATTGTTGAAGAATCGATACAGAACCGATTTAATAAGTGGCACTTTCAATGAGCCTAGAGATGATACTGCATCCTTAATAGTTATTGGGTCTCTGAGATTAACATAAGCAAGGAAATTACAAATCTTGAAAGAATTCAAAACTCAGTAAATCACTTAAAAACATAAATTTGTAAATGTTAAACTAGTTTCAACCTTCTTTCCTATAAATCAGGAAATCAGTCTAGTGCCTGCAATGAAGTGTGATCTCATTGTATATCATATTAGATAATATACCATTGTGTAATTCAATACAGTGCAGGAAGAAAGTTGAATAAGCCAGACATACCTTTTAGAGTTCTCTGTGTTCCCACTGTTCTGCTCTGTATGTTCTGGAGGCTACTGTACAGACACTATTCATGAAGGCAGTGGTTCTTTTAAACAGATTTGTAACATCTGGATCCTTTCAGTGGGCCTGTTAGTAAACAGCATGTACCATACATTTGACACCAACAGGTGTTTTAATTAATGCTGTTGGATCAACCTTCTGTTTGGCTAAAACTTGGGCAATTTAAATCCATTCCCATCAATAAATTAGTACAGCTGGTACATCACATGCCTGAATATTCAAACATATACTGGGTATTCAGATTGTAACAACAATACAAACTGGTGGCTCATTAAAGTTCTCAGCAATGGTAAAAATAAGTATTGTCAAATTCTTGTGCTGACCGAAGAAAACAATAAACAAGATTGCAGGATTAATGGAAGGAATGTTCCTTAAAACTTCAGAGAACTGTTATGAGACAGAATTTAAGACCAACCCACACGTGATAGATGCTGCAAAAGGTACTAATGGCAAAAGTGGTATATAGAGGGATTTCTAGCTACCACCTAGATAGATGAAGTTATGGAAGCCAACAATAAAGTGGCTAATATTAGGAATGGGTATTACCAGTCTCTGCTTTGACAAGACACCAAAGTTGAAATGGAGTGTCAAAACCTGAGTTGATACTCAAGGGAAGCAGAATCTCTTTACTGCACTCCATGTCTAAATTTGGTGCCAAGTAAGTCCTGACTCACTATAAACACAGACTCAATGTATTAATGTGGAGTACTCAATTTTAGACCTTCTGGTATGGCACTGTCATGAGACAACCTGTCTTTCCATTGGCCTGCACTTAAGATTGTTAAAATTATGCTGCAATTTGTGCTCCTTTTGTTTCTTGTGCACTAAGGAATCAGATCAGTGATTTAATTATAATATAGCTACAGATATATTAGTAATAAAAGTGTGACTAGGAAGTGACGAGGTAATCTGAAAGAGCACTATGGACACCAATGTGTAGAGCCGCAGGAGATGGTTGAGATTTTTAATGCCTTATTTCTCCTTGGTGTTTACTAAGGATAATAAGATGGATGTCAAAAATATTAGGGTAATAAGCAAGGCCTTAGATCATAGGTATATTACGAAGAAGGAAGCATTGCAGTCATGAAGCACATTGAGGCAGACAGATGCCAGGGTCTGACCAATTGCACCCCCTGGACCTTATGGGAGGACAGGGAAGAAATCCTGGAGGACCTCGTAAAGATATTTGCTTTGTCATTAGCCACTGTTGAAGTTCCAGAAGACTGGAGGGTGGCTAATGCTGTTCCATCTTACACTGGCCAGGGAACTGCAGCCCAGTAAGTCTGAATTCAATTGTATAGAAGTTACTGGAGAGAATGTTAGCGTTGGATGCATGGCCACCAGTGCATCTTGGACCGCGTTGGTTATTGACGCAAATAACACATTATGTTTCGATGCTTCAATGCACACGTGACAAATAAATCTGATCTTTAAAAAAGTCTTCTTCATTCAGAGGGTGATGCGAAAGTGGAATGGGCTGCCAGTGGAAATAGTAAATGTAGTGCATTTAATATCACAGTAATATCTGGATAACATTCTAAATATATTTTGTTTGATTGAGCATTCTTTGTGGTTTATATAATTTCTTATGGGTTATATGTGAGAAGCATGTTAATGGCATACAGCATTAGGCAACCATGTCATTCATATGAGAGAAACAAAAAAAAACAAGTACATAAGTATCCCTGGCTCCTGTGTTTTTGTTTCAATTAGTTTTTGGAGTTACAAAACATAACAATGGTGATGAGGAATTTTTAAAACGAACCTGAAACGACGATGACCTACCTGTTTAAAGCGCAGCATGTTTTTTTTCCTTCAGAAGGGAAGGGAGACACATTCTTGTTTAAAAAAAAGCACAGCAGATCTTTCTTGACCAGGGCAGAGAGGTAGTTGAGTTTAAAAAAATTCACAGTGAATTCTGGTGATGATAATAATGAATTTTGAAAAAAGCAGAAATGGCTGGCTACATCAGAGATATAGAAGTCTGATTGCACAACAGGTAGCTGCACACTGTACACTGAAAGAATGGAGCAGTATTTTGAAACAAATGAAATTGCCGATGAAATGCAAATGCCAGTATTACCGAATGCAATATGTGGAAAAGCATGCAGTTGGCTTAGAGGTTTATCTGCTCCAACCAAACCTACCAAACTGAGCTCTGCTGATACTGTGAACGTAATGCAGGAGCATTTAGAACCAAAAGCATTGTTGACTGCAGAATGCTTTAGATTTCGTAAGTGGAATCAAAAGGAAGGCGAGTCCATTTCAGTTTACATGGTTGAATTGAAGAGATAGTCAGCTCAGTGATGGGCTGAATGATGCACTGAGGGAACATTGAGTTTGTGGAAGCTTATAAGAAAGCATTCCAAAAACAGCTCAAGTGAAATACAACTCACATTTAAAAGTACATTTGAAATTGCTGTATCAATGGATCGGCAGCCAGAGATGCAAATTATGTTACCATTGTGGCAGGGGCTCACATACACCAGGTTTAAAGGCGAGACTTGCAGAAAATGCCACAAAGTAGGATACATACAAAGAGCAGGTCAAGCAGACAAAAAGAAATAAACTACACAGAGAAGACAAAAAGAGAGAAAGCCAAGTTGCAGTTTCAAAAAGAGCACTAACTTGCACGCTGTTGGTGGAAAAATCTGATGATGGAAGTGAAACAGGACTGGATAGCCTCGAGATGTCCAATGTGATAACTAACAAGACAATTAGCTCACACCAGAAGTGAATGACAAATTAATTAAAATGGAATAGGACACTGGCTTGGCTGTTACAAAATGATTTTGAATGGCATTTCAAAGATACTGAACTGAAGCCATCAGATAACCTTATAAGAACTTATACTCCTTTGGGAATGACATTTGGAATAGTGAAATACAACAACCAACAAGCCACAATGAGCTTGAATGTTGTAAAAACAGGAGGGTCAGCTTCGTGGGGCCTGATTGGCTGAGACAACTACAAGTTATTGGAGATCTGTCCACCATGTTCATGCCCATCTCCTGCAAAAGTATCAACTGAAAGCGAATGAAGAAAAGGTACTGCATCATACCACAACAGTTTGTCAGGGTTGCACTGGAAGACCCAGACATATCAAGGGTAAAATAGAGTTAAATGAAAGTTCCACAGCCAAGTTTTATGAAGCATGCCCGGTTCCTTATATCATCAGTGATTGAGTAGGCAGTAAGCTAGATCGCATAGAGATTGAAGAAATTCTTTCCTGGGTAGAGTGGAGCCCATGGATAATGTCACCGGTCCCAGTAGCCAAGAAGGATTGGTGTGTCAGGATCTGTGGTGATTTTAAGGCCACCATTAACCCAATACTGAGAGTAGATAACTACCCTCTGCCCAGGATAGAGAATATCTTTGCAAACCTTTCTGGAGGGAAACACTTCAGCAAAGTGAGGCCTACCCACAGATGGAGATGGAAGAAGAGTGCGAAGTGTTTCTCACAAAGGGCTTTATCACTATAAATAGGCTTATTTTTGGAGTAGCATCTACACCTGCACTCTGGCAGGAAGCTATGGGCCAGGTACTGCAAGCCTGCCCAAGCACTCAATGTTACCTCAGTGACAACATTATTGTTGCTCAGGGTGACAAGGAATATATCCAAAATCTCAAGACAGCGCAGATTATGGACTCGGACCATGACAGAACAAGCGTAATTCTTTAAACAAAGCATCACTTACTGTGGTCACACCATTGACGCACATGATTGACACAAGTGTGCTGAGAAAATTCAAGCAGTGGCAGATGCCCCAAGGGCAAAGAACAAGTCGCAGTTACAGTCCTTTTTATGATTTACAACAGGTTCCTGCCAACATTGGCTTCTGTGCTCCATCCTTGAACTTGTAACTACAGATCACGAAGAAGTGGCAATGGACAAAGCAGTGTGCGGGGCTTTCCAAAAGGCAAAGGAAATGGTGACATCAGACACTTTACTCATACATTATGACCAACATTGTCCAGTGGAGCTTGCCTGTGACGCCTCGTCTAATAGTACAGATGCAGTCATGTCACAAGTTATGAGTAATCGAAGTTAGCGCCCATAGCCTTTGCATCACTTTCCCTTACCACTGCTGAGAAAAATCATGCAGTTTGACAGTGTCTGGTTTTGGGATGTTAAATGTTTCAACCAGTACTTGTGTGAGAGAGAGTTTACCCTCGTTACTGATCATCAGCCTCTAGTGTACGTTTTCAAACCTGAAAAGGGCATCCCACCAATAGCAGCAGCATAAATGCAGTGAAGGGATCTGTATTTGCGAGGACATGATAAAAAGATTGAATTCAAGATTACAATTAATTATGAAGATGTTGATGGATTGTCCCACTTTACCTTGAAAAGGAAATACCTGAAAAAATTAACAAAAGAGAATACTCCTCTTGACGTATTTCCATAATGCAAATCTAAAGTCTCCCTATTATGGCGGAGATGATCCAAAGGGAAACCAGAAAAGACCCCACACTGTCTCAGGTTTACATGGCAACCGTAAATGACTAGAATGTGCAGCAGAAATTCCAGTTCGCCCATCTTTACCAGCGCTGCGATGAACTTCTCCTTAACAGCAGTTGCCTTATATGGGGATTGACAGTGGTTGTACTATCCAAACTGAGAGCTGAAGTGTTGGATGGGTTACATGCCGGTCATCTAGGCTTGGTTAAAATGAGAGCGTTGGCTTGAAGCTTTGTCTGGTGGCCTGGAGTAGATCAGCAGATCCAGCAGCTTGCCATGTCACTGTTCGGGATGCCATCAATGCCAGAAGAAAGGTGTCCAGAGCTGTCGGAATCACTTCCTCCAGTGCCAAAGTCGACCTACGACCTCCATGGAGGAGGCCCCAGAACGTGAGGTTGCTTGACAGCCGCAAGTTTCACCTGCCAAGCAACGTGACCAACTCCACCCCCCCCCCCCCCCCAAAGCAGGAAAGACATTATTACAAGAGTAATAACACAGCGGCTAAACCTTTAGGCCTGAATGGGACAACTTAAAATTTACTATGCTGTGAAAATCTATACAGTAAGTATTATATAATATACTGTATGTATGTATGTATGTGTGTATATACAGTGGTATGCAAAAGTTTGGGCACCCCGCTCAAAATTTCTGTTACTGTGAATAGCTAAGCGAGTAAAAGATGACCTGATTTCCAAAAGGCATAAAGTTAAAGACGACATATTTCTTTAACATTTTAAGCAAGATTACTTTTTTATTTCCGTCTTTTACAGTTTCAAAATAACAAAAAAGGAAAAGGGCCTGAAGCAAATGTTTCGGCACCCTGCGTGGTCAGTACTTAGTAACACCCCCTTTGGCAAGTATCACAGCTTGTAAACGCTTTCCATAGCCAGCTAAGAGTCTTTCAATTCTTGTCTGGGGGATTTTCGCCCATTCTTCCTTGCAAAAGGCTTCTAGTTCTGTGAGATTCTTGGGCCGTCTTGCATGCACTGCTCTTTTGAGGTCTATCCACAGATTTTCCATGATGTTTAGGTCAGGGGACTGTGAGGGCCATAGCAAAACCTTCAGCTTGTGCCTCTTGAGGTAGTCCATTGTGGATTTTGAGGTGTGTTTAGGATCATTATCCTGTTGTAGAAGCCATCTTCTTTTCATCTTCAGCTTTTTTACAGACGGTGTGATGTTTGCATCCAGAATTTACTGGTATTTAATTGAATTCATTCTTCCCTCTACCAATGAAATGTTCCCCGTGCCACTGGCTGCAACACAAGCCCAAAGCATGATCAATTCACCCCTGTGCTTAACAGTTGGAGAGATGTTCTTTTCATGAAATTCTGCACCCTATTTTCTCCAAACATACCTTTGCTCTTTGCGGCCAAAAAGTTCTATTTTAACTTCATCAGTCCACAGGACTTGTTTCCAAAATGCATCAGGCTTGTTTAGATGTTCCTTTGCAAACTTATGACGCTGAATTTTGTGGTGAGGACGCAGGAAAGGTTTTCTTCTGATGATTCTTCCATGAAGGTCATTTTTGTGCAGGTGCTGCTGCACAGTAGAACAGTACACCACCACTCCAGAGTCTGCTAAATCTTCCTGAAGGTCTTTTGCAGTCAAACGAGGGTTTTGGTTTGCCTTTCTAGCAATCCTACGAGCAGTTCTCTCGGAAAGTTTTCTTGGTCCTTCAGACCTCCACCGTTCCTGTTAACTGCCATTTCTTAATTACATTATGAACTGAGGAAACAGCTACCTGAAAACACTTTGCTATCTTCTTATAGCCTTCTCTTGCTTTGTGGGCATCATTTATTTTAATTTTCAGAGTGCTAGGCAGCTGCTGATTGTTGGGACAAGGTTTGAGGAGTCAGGGTATTTATAAAGCTTTGAAATTTGCATCACCTGGCCTTTCCTAATGATGACTGTGAACAAACCATAGCCCTGACAAGCTAATTAAGGTCTGAGATCTTGGTAAAAGTTATCTGAGAGCTCAAATCTGTTGGGATGCCCAAACTTTTACATGGTGGTCCTTTCCTTTTTTTTCACTCTAAAATTGTACAAAACAAAAATAATACACTAATCTTGCTTAAAATATTGACAAGAATGTTTCATCTTTAACCTTATGACTTTCGAAGATCAGTTCATCTTCTACTCTATTCCTAATTGAGTTGGAGTTCATAGCTATGGAGGGAGGAGTGTAGTGTATTTAATATTTGAGTAATATTGTAAATATTTTGTTTGATTGAGCATTCTTTGTTCACATAGTTCCTTATGTGAGAAGCATGTGAACAGGGTACATCATTACGCCATCACAGCATATGTGATCGCCTCACTAAAGAAAAACGAAAGAGAAAAGCACGAGTACTGTATCCCCAGGTACTGTGTTTGCCATTACGAAACATAACAGGAGATTGGAGCTCATTTGTAACACTGAAGAGGAATTTGGATACATACATGGATGAAAGGGGTATGAATGGCTACAGTAAGGGTGCAGGTGGCTGGGACCAGGTAGAAGACCACTTTGGCATGGACTAGATGGGTTGAAGGTCCTGTTTCTGTGTTGTAATGCTCTACCGCTCTGTGACTCTACGAGGCACTGGCAACTGTGACTAGCAGGGTGCATGATGTGGTGGGCATGGATCAGATGGGTAATACAACCTAATTCCATGCTGCTTCTATTTTTCTCTCTATGATTCTGATTCTAATTCGCAAACTACAATTTACTTCACTGCTAAAATAATATCACGGCAAACTGCAGTAAGGTAAGATTATTTGACATGTCTAAACCAGTAACTATTTCCAAAATGAAGTGAAATTTTAGAATTCACTTAGAAATTCCAATGTTTATTTTTGCAAGTTACAGAGAAAACAAATAAATATATCCTAGTACAATAAAACAAAAATGCTTAAAATACTCAGGCAGCATCTGTGGAAACGGTTAATGCTTCAGGCCCAGGCACTTTCAACTTCTAGTTATTTTACTTTCTCCGCAGATGCTTTCCGACCTGCTACGTGCTTCCAATGATTTTTGCTTTTACTGCAGATTTCTAGAATCTGCAGTTAATTTTTGATTGTCAGTACATCCTGTGAACTTACTGTACATAAGTTGATTGTCATGTTTCTTTCATTAAACAGTGACTGCATTTATCTAAAGAGACCATCTGGCCTCCTTGAGAAAAAAATAAATGATTGAAATGAATCTGAATGGTTGTCAAGTTCTCATACTGCTTACTAACCGGCAGCTTCAATGTAAATGTTTCTCCCAACAGTTGTCATTTCAAGTTTACTGCCCTCCCACAGAGGTAACAAACTGCATTTGACGCTATCAGAAATATATTTTGAATAAGACATTGACAGCTTTATATTTTTTTAGATTCTAACTCCGAATGTAATTGCACAGATTATTTAAGTGTGTGTGTGTTGTACTTGACTGGTTAATATGCCGAAATTTTAGATGTCCATTCTGCAAGCTTTTTTTTTGAACTGCTCATGGAACAGCGTAGGCAGGGTGCATGGAACACGCTGTTCTTTCATGCTAAATGTATCCAGTGCACGTTTCCACTAGATGTCGCGCCACTGCAAGTCTGCGTAACTTGATTTTCTTTGCAAAGGGCGAGCACCTTATGCAGTTCGATTTTAAACTCTTTCAATAATTGTATTTCTCATTTGCAGCGAATTTACGTTGGAGTCGTCCACTTTGCATCTGTAATTAGTTTCTTGTTTTTCTTCTGTCTACATGATTAATAACTTCCCTTTGAGTTCGGTGCAGTTTTCCCTTGAAGCTGTTCCTGTTGTAAATCAGTGATTGACATTCAGCCCTTAACCACGGTCCCCGATTCCGCCCATATTGCAGAGCTACAATCTGATTCCGCCTAATCGCAAAGGGGCCTTTTCTCATGAAAAAAAATACCCCTTTCGGTGATCCAAGATGAATAAATGCGTTAATGCAAATTTATGAACATTGCAGACATAAAGAGAAGCCGATAACACAGTCTTTAAGCACGTATTCTCCATACATTTGGGAAATAATAAGGGTGCATGCTTTCGCGCCAAATCGCGGGCTCCTCCTTATGTAAATGAGAGGGGCTGGCACCGGGGATTTTTTTTCCCCGAGTCCTTCCAATTTTTTTCACATAATAATATCCAGCACTGCATCGAAGTTGCGCTGACAGACTTCACTGTCAGCTCCGAGGGAATGATCAGAATCTAATGCGGGGCTTCTGACTCCTGGATCTGTTCAGATACGTACACTACATTTTAAGATATCGTGGAGTGTTGTCCTTTTGCAAGAAAAAGCGCAGTGAAAGGTGAGGCTGCTTTCTTTCCTCAAGTGCGATACAGAGGACTTTACGTTTTCTCGTGTGTGTGTGTGTGTGTGTTTTAGTAGAATCTGGCAGAGGTCCCCACGTTCATTAGATAATACAATGTAGGGCAGAACATTTCATACAGTACTATCATGCTCACCCTGGTTGAATTAAGACTTCTGATTGAAATCAGCTTGGGCTTTAAACCCTGGAATTGGTCGAACTTTCGATCGGAATGCATTTGCAAGGATGACAATTTAATCTTACCAATACTCCGATAGATAAGTGTTTTAGCGGTGCCCTCGATAAGACGGGGATCCCACCTCCGGAGCACAACATTCCTACTAGCACTGGCAGATCCTTTTGTTAAATGATTAAAGTCGACTCTTAGGGGTTGAATTCGGAGCACTAATCAGCTCGCGGGAGTGCCCAATTTGTCACGCGAAATTGCACCTTTGTTTTCCAGAGAGACACACAAAAATATTTCCCTTTTTTTGAGACATCTGAGAAACATTTGCAAGACTCAATGGTGGTCTGTTCCCTGATAGTGTCTTCACCTTCCACTCACGGTTCTGTAACATTGTCTGGCGTCGAGAACCTGCTCAGATGTGTCCCTGTATATGTTGCTGAAGGATCTGTTTGGGGGGGGGGGGCGGGTGTTACTTGAATTTTGCTGTGGCGTGCGTGTTACTGACAGAAATTTTAAATTTCATTTTCTCTTCCCACCTACCTCCCTCTTTCCTCATTATCCCAGATTGTTTGCAACAAAAGATGCCTGGAATCATGTCATCCAGCAGCACATCGTCGTCCACCTCCGGCTCTCCCCCTTCCTCCTCCACCACCATCACCTCCTCCTTAGCTTCCTGGTCCTCTGCTTGCTGCTGCAGCCGCTCCGCCTTCTGCAAGAACTACGACCTGGAGTATGACTCCTACCAGCCTTACTTCTACCCAGATGACTACGGCCCCGAGGCGGACTTCTATCCGCCCAGCGAGGATATCTGGAAGAAGTTCGAGCTGCTGCCCACGCCCCCGCTCTCCCCCAGCAGGGCTGGCTGGTGCGGGGCCGCGGCTCTCGGGGACGAGGACTGGGTGTCCGAGTTGCTGCTGCTGCAGGAGGATGGAGTGGGCGAGGACGGGCAGCTGGCCTCGGAGCCCGGAGGCAGCCGCTGCTGCGGCGACGGGATTGCCGCCAGGGGCGGAGGGATTGCGGCGGGAGGAGGAGGCGGCGGCGGCGGCGGAGGGGGAGGCTGCGGCGGCAAGAGCCTCCTGAACGCCATCGTGCTGCAGGACTGCATGTGGAGCGGCTTCTCGGACAGGGAGAAGCTGGAGAAGGTGGTCAGTGAGCGGCTGTCCGCGGCTCAGCAGGGCAAGGCTGCTGGCCCGGGAGCTGGTGCGATGGGCACCCTGGCTGTCGCTGCAGGCGGGGCTTCCGCGGACGCAGCCGGCACCAGCAGCAGATGTATCGCCCTGGGTGCCCAGGGCTCCGGCGGTAGGCACTCCGGCATCGGCGAGCTCCAGCACCCCGCATCGCAGTGCGTAGACCCAGCTGTGGTGTTCCCCTTCCCGCTAAACCGAGGCGAGGCGTCCCGGGGAGGAGCGGTGACTAACCCCGCTTCTAATCCGCTCGCCAGTTCCGGGAACGAGACCCCCAGCGATTCCGGTGAGTCTGCTCAACCCGGGAGGGTGGAAAGATGCAAACTCGCTCTTGGGAGGATGACTAATTGTTTTATCTTGCAGTAATTCTCTCCATGTTTTTGTATGTTCAACTGTGGAGGTGCCAAGGGGGTGGGGGGGGGGGCTGGAAAGCTTGTTGGCGCGCTGACGGAAATTATTCGTAACCGTCTTTATTGACAGCCATCAAGCGCCCAGTTTGCAGAAAGATCATGAACCTGCAAGTGTTAAAACTCCCATTTGGATCTTTTCCCGATCCTGTAATACCTTGCGTCGACACAGGTGCTGGCAGACCTCTCCTGTACTTGTAACAAAAAAGGCTTTCCCACTTAAAATAAGGTGCCAGTCCCCTCCTGGGATTAACCTCCTACATCCCCCACACACTGTTATTGGCTCGTTTTGTCAGCTGGTGACTCTTTCCCTTTTGGCGGGGTTGGGAGGGGGGTTGGTCCGCATAGAATCCAGCAGCATTACCAGATGACAAAGGCTTTAATCCACCACCGCAAATAAATGGCAGAAATGCTAATGAGTTCGGATGCAGTAAGTGGTGCCGCTGGTTTCAGCTGCCACCTTCTTGTGTTAATTTCATCAGCCTCCCTGAATGGCGGTTTTCCTCAAAAGTGCTGCAGAGCCAACACTTGAAGCAGTTTTGAATTACCAGACAAATTAAGTCTAATTGCTGTCTAAAATTGACACGAGTGCTCCAGTAGGCGGCAGCATTCTTCAGTTATCCTTAGTTGGAGAAAAAATGTTTACTGTCGTTGAAAATGCAACGATTTGTCTCAGAGATTTCGTTCCACAGTTGCTTTTTGTGTGTGTGGGGAGGGAGGAACAGAACACTACGTTTGTGTTTTTGTCCAAGAGACTACTTTGAACGCGAAATGTACAAGAAACCTGGATGGTGATAGTTTCAGTACCTGAGTACCTTTGTAATGAAGCAGCCCCATTAATCAAGTGTAATCTCAGAAGACCATGGGGAATGAAGTTCTTGGGATTCCACAGCAGAGCTTTGAAATCCTGAAATCTATAAACATGCAATTAGCAAATTTAACCCTCAAGAGTTTTACAGAATCCAAGGATTTAGCATTTCAGAGAAGTGGAGGAAGGGGGAAGGTAACACATCCAGTAGCTCGCCCACCGCGGTGTGTTGTATTTTTACAAGAATATGCATAGTTATTTTCTTTTCTACCTTCCAGTCATTAATTTACATAATACATTGGCAACACTGTGGTTTGAGTAGGGAGACTGAAGGAAGGACAGTGATGCTGAGGGTGTGTTTCTGTTAACTGGCATATATTCCTCATTCGGGGTTCAACCAGAAAAAAACCAGAATAGCATTTTCCAAACCCAAAGGTCCACCTAATTCAATTAAGGTAAACCAGCAAGTGGGTAGTGTAACCAGAAAATGAGTTGGATGGCTTTGAGCTTCAAGGCCAGATGGCCGTGACTCAGGGAGACTGCATGCGGTCTGTTTGGATAATTAATTATTTATTCAGGTAAACTTTAATATATTGAATGTTAGGAATGATTTCAGGCTCTGGTCATTTTGATTTATTTCAATAGTTTTCCTAGTTGACGTAGTTGGTCCACACTACAGATGAAAGAAAAATCAATGGATCTGCTTTACTTTAGACTTGAAATTTATGATCTAATTATAATGTATATTTTAAAACAAGCAGTCTGTTATGATAACAGTGAGCATTACAGTAACCACATCTGCTAACTTTGTGTAAACTGGTTTGTAAACTCCTTCCCAACAGCTATTTGCCAAATAATTGGGTTTCACAGTTGATAAAGCAGCTCTACAAGGTAGCCTCTCATTCACAAGGCATATCTCTTCGCAGGATCAGAATGGAATACAAGTCAATTATGATAAAACTGTTAATATTATGGGTATGATTTTTATTGAACCCATATTACTTTGTGTTTTGTTCCATCACATAATTCGGTCCATGGTTTAAACAATCTAAACAGAATCAAAGAAATGGTTAACTGAGGTCAAAATTGACCTTTTTAAAACCTCAAGTTTTGTACATTGATAGGAATTGTTTCTAAATACAGTGGCATTATTTGGGATGATGGGGGTACAGTGGTCTTATTAATAAATGCCATATTTTCTTCTGCTCCAGCTTAATGTTTACACCTTTGTCTTTGGAAAAAATCCTTTATGATGAAGTGTTCCATATTTTTAGGTGTGGGTGTGATTATGCTGATTTTTCCATGTGGAACTGCCTGTAGAGAAACACTTCCTGTGTGGATAGAAGCCACACTGCCTAACTCATCAGCTGGACAGAGAAATAAAAACATTCTTAACCACCAACACCACCGTTACAAGAAAAAGCTTGTAGCGTTTAGAATATGCCAACAGTTGATGGCTTTGTCCTAATTACATTGGCATACTGTGCCTTTTTAATTAAGGGAGACTTGAGTTTTAGTGTTTTGTTTAATCCAGCTGAGTGTTGAGCTTTGTTACACCTTTTGGTGCATTTTTTTTTAAACTTATTCTACTTTCAAACATTTACAGAGGAGGAAGAAGATGAGGAGGAGGAGGAAGAAGATGAGGAGGAGGAAGAAGAGGAGGAGGAAGAAGAGGAAGAAATTGATGTGGTGACTGTTGAAAAGCGCCGGTCATCCTCTAGCAAGCACGTGACCACCCTTACTGTGACTGTACGTTCCCACAACTCTGGCTGTGGGTCACCGAAGAGCCACAGTGCCTCCCTGCTCAAAAGGTGTGCCCCAATACATCAGCAGCACAACTATGCCGCACCTTCGCCCTACGCAGAGTTCGATGAGATGCCGCCTCTGAAGAAGTTGAAAAGTGAGACCCTGCGCCTTGCCAAGCAGGTGGCCTCCTCCAGACCCAAGAGCGTGAGCCCCCGCGGATCCGACTCGGAAGACAACGAGCGGCGACGCACTCACAACATCTTGGAACGCCAGCGACGGAATGACCTGCGCTCCAGCTTCCTCACTTTACGGGACCAAATACCTGAGCTGGTGAAAAACGATAAAGCAGCAAAAGTCATCATTCTGAAAAAGGCCACAGATTACGTGCGGGCTCTCCAGTCAGAAGAGCAGAAACTGTTGTCGGAGAAAGAGAAACTGAAAGCCAAGCAGCAAGTGCTGGTAAAAAGACTGGAAGAAATAAGGACTCGCTAGGCTAGAGGCTGCCCAAACTGGTTGAATGCCACTTTTGCACAATTTAGACGTCAAGAATGTTTCAGAAGTTCTTTTTCTGGGTTTTCAATCCAGCTGCATTTAAACATGGACAAAATACTTCTAAAGCCTTAGAGGTACATGTATGTGTGAATGGAGATCACATTTCAGAGGGCACACTGGTAGCCTATTTCAAAACCTATGTAAATACTAGTTTAACAATCGCCTTTTTCATGTGATGGTCTGGGTTAAGAGAAAAACTAGCCACAGCCTATGCTGCCGTTTTTTTGGACTGGAATTTTATACAGAATAATACCTCAGCGTTTGAGGAGCATGAATTTTTCCTATAAAGACTTCTTGTTAATCCTTGTTATGTACTGTACTAATTCTTACACTGCCTGTATCCTTAGTGTGATGCTGATACATGACTACATTTGATACCTATATTTTCGTATGAAAATGAGTTGTGAAAGGTTTGAGTAGATATTACTTTATCACTTTTGACTAAAATTTCTTTTGTACAGAAATTACTATATATGCCTTTTACCTAGCCTCTCTGTTTGTGTTGCTGTTGGGTTCCTAGAACTGGGTAATCGGCTGAGTTATGTGTTTTTTCATTATGTACATATAGTGCTGCAACTTATAGCACTTTTGAAATACCTCAAGTTTATGAAAATAAATCCTATGAAACTAACTGCCTCTTTGTTATACCTCTTGTCTCGGGACTAATCAAGGATGGCTGAAAGCATTGCAAGGAAATGAAGTCTACGAAATACATTTTGGCAAGCAGGTTTATCGTCCAAAACTGTCTAAAATAAGTTCTAGTTTGAACAAAGCACAAAAGTTGTTTCAGGAGTTTCACTGGCAGAAAAGTAAATAGTCAATTATTGCAGAGGGGGAGGGGTAAGTACGTACAGTATTGTGGCACATATAGCTAGGGTGCCTAAGACAATGTGGAGCAGAGAAGGAGTTTGTAAATCTGGCTGGATGTTGGGAATGGTGAGGATAGAGCGCCGCGGGGGTTGTGTGGGTGGGACAGGTGATAGGGGTGGTGCGGATGAAGGCAACTATCATTTGATTCCAAGCAATTTGCTTATTGGTCATTACAGAATGCCTCTGCTTCACGCTGCCTCCCATCTCCCCTTTTCCCAACCACGATTCCCCTCTCCCTGGCTCCTTCACTCTCAGTTCACTATAGTCACGTCAAAGTCAGGTTTATCATCATTCACATGCAGTGTAATTTTTTGCAACAGCTGTGGAGTGCAATACATAAAATTACTGCAGCACTGTGCACACTTTAGGGACTTATTAGCTATATATATATATATATATACAGTATCTTACAATGATACTGGTGACTCGTGTGGAACATTTTATAATGCCAGTTGTGTGTAATGATAACATTGACATCCAGACGTCCATCCTCTCTTGGAAGAGCAGGTGACTGCAGTTGTGAGATGTGGGAACCTGTACATAACTCGAAAAATAGCACTTGTTCAAGATAGTACTTGCTTTGTAGACGAGCAGTTTGTTAGTTTCTCGTTGAGGAAAGTGTCAGGTTTGTTCATGTAAAATACAGAAGGATTCCACTAATGTACATAATTTCAAAGGCTCAGAATGAGGCTGTAATTGCCTCATTTGCAGGGAGTTGGCTGTAAAGACTTGCAACATCTTGTGCTCACTGAGGTAATTGTGCTGAAGCTTATTAAAACTGCACATTGTCATTCTGGTTAGGTAATCTTGGATTGATCTCAGTTGTACTACAGAAGGTGATGGCTGTTATTTTAATATATTTACATGATTGGATTGTGGGTAGAATTCTAAATGACTGCTCTTTAACAAATAAGCAAAAAGGTTGCTAACTGCACAAGTGCTTTAGGGCAATTGATTGCATTTTCTATGACTAGTACAATAATTGTAGGAGAATAGGGCTGACTAGTACTAAAATACTGACACAACGCTGGAAACAAGATGAGGCAAAAGGTCCCAAGTTCTATCGTGCTCATGAGAACTGGCTGGAATTTTGTGCAACCATAACGGTATGGCTTTAATTTCAATAACCTGAAAAGCACTGTGCCTTTTAGCATTCTACTTTGCAACAGATATATTTAAAGTACATGATGAAAGGCAGTCAGGCTGCCTGGCCTGGAGAGCACTTTTTTAAATTTAGTTTCGTGTTGGGGTTCTCCAAAAATCCTTCCACATTGAGAGCTGTCGTAGAGCAGAATATAGTAAAGCACTGGGAATGTTGTGAAAGCAGCAGCAGCGGAGGAACTTGCCGAGTTATGGAGACCTCTGGGCCAGAAACGTCAAGGTTCAGACCTCCGGGAGAAGAACGAAAATGTGGGAAGGCAATGAATTGCGGAGTGAGAATATTGCATTGACTGACAGCTGAGAGAAAGACTTTATTAGTTACTAGCGCATTAGTTACTGAGAAGCCATATTCTTGGAAATCATTTAATGTCTTCTTCATTCATTGTTGCTCGTAAAATAACGACAGAAAATCCCGAGAGAAGCAACTCACTCCAGCCTGAACACTCAGCTCGAGATTGGACTTCTCAGTGTGCCCTAATTATCAGTTGTCATCTTCCAGTTCTAGGCTGTAACACTGTCTCCTCTACGGTGACAGATCAAGCCAGTGTCTCCTCTGCTTCCGATCAAGCCTGTGAGCTCTTGCTTTTATGGCGCCTTTTGAAGTTGCGCAAATAACGTTCTCAGAAAATGGCAATAGCAAGGATTGAGAAGGTTCATCACTGGTGGGTATTGTGACGATCTCTAGTCTGTGCAGACAATCCCGAAGCAGGACTGTTCCGTTCCTGTAAACTCTGGCTACATCGGAAATGAGCGAAAACTGTGTGTGGGAGAGGATCACAGAAACCGGGGTGACGGGAAGAACAAGAGGAGCGGCTGCCAGTTAGCATCACAAGCTTAATGAGTGAGCAAGAGTGCTTAGCGCTCCCACCACTATTCGGTTCGATCCAGGCCCCCACCCTTTGCAGTTTGCTGGGAGGTGGGGGAGCGATAAATGATAAGGGAGAGAAGACACACAGAAATGCCCTGTTCCCCGCCCCCCCCCCCCGCAGAAGATTCCAGCAGGTGACAAATCCATGCTGGTGGTCTCCTAAATACTTATTTGCATGCCTAGTTTTGTTATTAACTCAGTGGAGGACCTGAACTGTGATATCTCTAGCTTAATCATGATGAAGGCTAGTCCGTGAGGGAACAATTCCTCTGTTGATTGTTTGGAATGCAACATTCAATGCCTCTGGCTTCGGACAGGAAAAGAGGGTTGCAGTTCCTATTTATAATCCATTCATTCATTCTTGCAGTGCATTTGTTATTCAACTGACAATTTACGTTAGGGTGACTATCATAAGAGACGCTGGCAGGCCACTTCTGGAGCCCCGCCGCAAGCAGGTTAATTGCAGCTGCTCCAGAATTTAGCAAAATCTTGGCTGACCTTTTTCCTTCATATATTGGCGGCCAAGCATCATGAACCAGCTGGCCTTACCCCTGACCTTAGGGAATCACCTGACAGCAGAAAATTTGCAGAGGCAGTTTTGTCTGCGTGAGTAATAGTGACATTCATGGAAGGCAGAAATACCATCTCCTGGGGCAGTTTCCTAGTTCCATGTTAACATCAGTTTACAGTCCTCTTAATAGCAGATGGCAGAGACAAATGGTGTTAAAGGAAGTTTGCAGTTACTGAGTTTTAAAGCACCTTAACAGCAGATGGTTCAGAGACAGAAAGCTGTTAAAAGGACACAAATCAATTCTGCTCTACAATTTAAAGAACTTTTTTTTTGTTTATAATCAAGAAACAACAAGTTCCCACCAGACAATTGTTATTCTTGGGCTGGTTTTTAATCTGTGTTGTTTTAGTTTGGATTCTGGGATACCAACATCTGGTGGTTAGCAACTGGTATGTATGCTCCTTATCTGGTCCTTTATCCTGTCTTCTCTTGGAAATGCTCAGGGACAAGCAGAAAGAAATATGTAAAAGAGAAAAGCTCAGTACTTGCAGTGTCATATGGCCTAGGAGTTCCTTGTATGGACTGAAATAATTGCACTCATGTTAATATAGAGCATAGAGTACAGCACAGTACAGAACAGCGTAAGCTAGGCCTTTTGGTCCACAATGTTGTGCCACCGACCTTTTAACCTACTAAAATCAATCTAAACCTTCCCTCCTACCACCTGCCACCCATCCAGCACGTAATTCTCCGTAACTGCCGACATCTCCAGCAGGAGCCCAACACCAGTCATACCTTTCCCTCCCCTCCTCCCCTTCCTGCTTTCTGCAGGGATCACTTCCTATGCGACTGTTTTGTCCATTTGTCCCCCCCACACTGATCTCCCTCCCAGCACTTACTCTTGCAAGAGGAACAAGTGCTACAGCTGCCCCTACACCTCCTCCTTCCCTGCCATTCAGGGCCCTAAACAGTCCTTCCAGGTGAGGCAACACTTCACCTGGGAGTCTGTCGGGGTCATCTACTGTATCTGGTACTCCTGGTGTGGCCTCTTGTATACCAGGGAGACCTCTTTGCCAAGCACCTACACTCTGTCTACCAGAAAATGTGGAATCTCTCAGAGACCACCCATTTTAATTCCACTTTCCTTTCCCATTCCAACATGTCAGTCTATGGCCTCCATAACCGTCAGAATGAGGCCATTATTCAGGTTGGAGGAGCAGCGTCTTATATTCTGTCTGGGTAGCCTCCAACCAGATGGCATGTACTTAGATTTCTTGAAGGCCCCCCTCCCCTCTCCTTCACCATTCCTCATTCCCATTTCCCTCTCTCACCTTATCTCCTTACCTACCTATCACTTCCCTCTGGTGCTCCACCCTCTTTTCTTTATTCCATGGTATTCTGTCCTCTCCCATCGGATTCCCCCTTCTGCCCTGTATATCTTTCAGTAATCAACTTCCCAGCTCTTTCCTTCACTGTCCCCCGCTCCTGGTTTCACCTGTCACCTTGTGCTTCCACCCCTCTCCCCACTTTCTTACTCTAACTCCTCATCTAATTTTCCAGTCCTGATGAAGGGTCTTGGCCTGAAATGTTGAATGTTCTTTTCCATAGATGCTGCCTGGCCTGCTAAGTTCCTCCAGCATTTTGTGTGTGTTGCTTGGATTTCAAGATTCAAAAACTTTATTGTCATTCTAACCGTACATCAGCTCTGCAGGGCAGAAATGAGACAGCGTTTCCAGTACCTGCAGATTTCCTCTTGTTTGTGATTGGACTCCTACATAGTCGTCCATTTTTCTATCATCCTTGACAGAGTTTCTTAATTGCCCTTAATGTATCTGGCTTTCTTAGATACCACTGGCAACGTGTTCACACATCCACCACTTTCTCTATGAAGAACTTACCTCTGACATCCCCCACTATACTTTCCTCCAGTCACCTTAAATTTATGTCTACTGATATTATCTATTTCTTCCCTAGGAAAATGTCTCCGGCTGTCCACTCAATCTACTCATTTTAACATTTTGTACACCTCTATCATGTCATCTCGTAACCTCCCCCTAGGAATAAACAAGTGAGCATTGTGAGGGAGAAAGGAAGGACATCACAACATCTCCGATCTCAACCTCCTCTCAGAGCATGGAAATTATTTGTAGGAGCCATCTGAAGAAAAGCCTTTGGTTTGATGTGTGGGAGTGGGTTTGTGGCCGAGCAGGATATACTGTGGAAAGCGGCCAGTGAGTGAGTGGGCCAGTGAAGGAATGGAGCTTTGAGGCTTTGACTCAAGAGGCTTCGACGAGAAGAGACGGAGGACGAGCTTGTTCCCAGTTAGTCTTTACAATGCCTCCTGAGATGGTGATGTGCCTCTCCTGTGAGATGTGGCAGTCTTGGGGGAACTCCCCTCTCCCGCAGAGTCACAGCTGCCAGAAGTCCATGCGGCTGGGCGATCTGGAAGACCGTGTGAGGAATCTGGAGCAGCAGCTGGATGACCTTCGACTCATAAGGGAGAATGAGGCAGTCATAGATGAGAGCTACAGGGAGGTAGTCACACCTAGGCTGCCGGAAGCAGGTCGTTGGGTGACAGTCCGAGGGGGGAAAGCGAAGGAGAGTAGACAGGTAGTGCAGAGCACCCCTGTAGCCATTCCCCTGAATAATAAGTTTACCGTCCTGGATTCTGTTGGTGGGGACAACCGACCAGGTGTGAGCCATGGTGGCAGGGCCTCTGGCACTGAGTCTGACCCTGTGGTGCAGAAGGGTGGGACGGAGAAGAGGAGAGCTGTCGTCATTGGAGACTCTATAGTCAGAGGAGCAGACAGGAGATTTTGTGGGCGTGAGAAGGAAACCCGCATGGTTTGTTGCCTCCTGGGTGCCAGGGTCTGGGATGTCTCTGACCGGGTGCATGACATCCTGGTACGAGAGGGAAAGCAACCAGAATTTGTGATACATGTTGCTACCAACAACATAGGCAGGAAGAGGGATGAGGTCCTGAAGTGTGAGTTTCAGGAAATTGGCAGAAGGCTGAAGAACAGGACCTCAAGGGTGACGTTCTCAGGATTGCTGCCAGTGCTACGTGATAGTGAATGTAAGAATTGGAGGAGATGGCAGTTGAATGCGTGGCTGAGGAGTTGGTGCAGGGGGCAGGGTTTTAGATTTTTGGATCATTGTGATCTCTTCTGGGGAAGGTGGGACCTGAACAGATTGGATGGGTTGCACCTGAACTCGAGGGGGAGCAATATCCTTGCAGTTAAGTTTGCTAGCATGGTTCAGGAGTGTTTAAACTAATTTACAAGGGGGATGGGACCTGGAGCGATAGAGCAGTGAAAGAAGTGTATGGAGTAAAGCCAGATCTAACATATAGAGGGGCTTTGAGGAAAGAGCAGCAGAATAAAGGGTATAAAGGTAGTAAGGTAGAAGGGCTAAAGTGTGTGTACTTCAATGCAAGAAGCATCAGGAACAAGGGTGATAAACTGAGAGCTTGGATACTTACATGGAAGTATGATGTAGTGGCCATTACAGAGACTTGGCTGGCACCAGGGCAAGAATGGATTCTCAATATTCCTGGATTTCAGTGCTTTAAAAGGGATGGGGGGGGGGTAGGGGAGGAGGGGTGGCATTACTGGTCAGGGATACTATTACAGCTGCAGAAAGGGTGGGTAATGTAGCAGGATCCTCTTTTGAATCAGTATGGGTGGAAGTCAGGAACAGGAAGGGAGCAGTTACTCTACTGGGGGTATTCTACAGGCCCCCTGGTAGCAGCAGAGATACCGAGGAGCAGATTTTGGAATGGTGCAAAAATAAAACGATTCTTTCTGGACAGGTACTTGGTGCAGAAATAATTTCAGCTTCATTTCTTTCTGCATATTTTGGTCAAAAGGTAAAGTAGTATGAACCATAGAACATTACAGCACAGAAACAGGCCTTTTGGCTCTTCTTGGCTGTGCTGAACCATTTTTCTGCCTAGTCCCACTGACCTGCACCTGGCCATATCCCTCCATACACCTCTCATCCATGTACCTGTCCCAAGTTTTTCTTAAATGTTAAAAGTGAGCCTAAATTTACCACTTCATCTGGCAGCTCATTCCACACTCCCACCACTCTCTGTGTGAAGAAGACCCCACTAATGTTCCCTTTAAACTTTTCTCCCTTCACCCTTAACCCATGTCCTCTGGTTTTCTTCTCCCCTAGCCTCAGTGGAAAAAGCCTGCTTGCATTCACTCTATCTATACCCATCATAATTTTATATACCCCTATCAAGTCTCCCCTCATTCTTCTAAGCTCTGGGGAATAAAGTCCTAACCTATTTAACCTTTCTCTGTAACTTAGTTTCTCAAGTTCTGGCAACATCCTTGTAAACCTTCTCTGCACTCTTTCAACCTTATTAATATCCTTCCTGTAATTCGGTGACCAAAACTGCACACAATACTCCAAATTCGGCCTCACCAATGCCTTATACAACCTCACCATAACATTCCAACTCTTATACTCAATACTTTGATTTATAAAGGCCAATGTAGCAAAAGCTCTCTTTACTACCCTATCTACCTGTGACGCCACTTTTAGGGAATTTTGTATCTGTATTCCTAGATCCCTCTGTTCTACTGCACTCCTCAGTGCTTTACCATTTACCTTGTATGTTCTACCTTGGTTTTTCCTTCCAAAATACAATACTTCACACTTGCCTGTATTAAACTCCATCTGCCATTTTTCAGCCCATTTTTCCAGCTGGTCCAGATCCCTCTGCAAGCTTTGAAAACCTTCCTCACTGTCCACTACACCTCCAATCTTTGTATCATCAGCAAATTTACTGATCCATTTTACCACATTATCATCCAGATCATTGATATAGATGACAAATAAGAATGGACCCAGCACTGATCCCTGTGGCACACCACTAGTCACAGGCCTCCACTCAGAGAAGCAATCCTCCACGACCACTCTCTGGCTTCTCCCATTGAGCCAATGTCTAATCCAATTTACTACCACACCCTGTATACCTAGTGACTGAATCTTCCTAACTAACCTCCCCTGTGGGATATTGTCAAAGGCCTTACTGAAGTCCATGTAGACAAGATCCACTGCCTTCCCTTCATCCACTTTCCTTGTAACCTCCTCGAAAAACTCTAATAGAACCAGGAGGAATGATGCATGTGAGTTTGAAGTGTTGTTATCATTATTAACAGTAATGAACATCAGTAATTAACAAGGGGCAGGGATTCAAGTTTCTGGATCATTGGGACCTCTTTTGGGGCAGGTGTGACCTGTACAAAAAGGACGGGTTACAGTTGAATCCTAGGGAGACCAATATCCTGGCGGGAAGGTTTAATAGAGCTGTTCGGGAAGGTTTAAACTAATTTGGCAGGGGGATGGGAACCGGAATGTTGGAGTGGAAGAGAGGAAAAACAGAAATAGATCTAAGGTAGTGAGCAGTAAGGGTGTCAGGAAGGACAGGCAAGTGATGGAGCAAATGAGTTGCAGTGCAATCAATGCAAAAAGTACCAAATACTGGACTTAAGGTGTTATACTTAAATGCACACAGCATAAGGAATAAGGTGGATGATCTTGATGCACAGTTACAGATTGGCAGGTATGATATTGTGGCCATCACTGAGACGTGGCTAAAGGATGCATGTCTCTGGAAGCTGAACGTCCAAGGATACACAGGGTATCGGAAGGATAGGCAGGTAGGTAGAGGGGGTGGCGTGGCTTTAATGGTAAGAAATGATATTAAATCATTAGAAAGAGTTGACATAGGATCGGAAGGTACAGAATCTTTATGGGTTGAGCTAAGAAATTGCAGGGGTAAAAGGACCCTGATGGCAGTTATCTACAGGCCTCCAAATAGCTGCAATGATGTGGACTACAAATTACAACAGGAATAGGGATAAATTTGTCCTGGTGAGCAAGATAAAGAATGGTAGGGTGAAGGAAGCATGGATGACAAGTGAGGTGGAAATCTAGTCAGAAGGAAGAAGGCAGCGTACATGAAGTTTAGGAAGCAAGGATCAGATGGGGCTATTGAGGAATATAGGGTAGCAAGAAAGGAGCTTAAGAAGGGGGCATGAGAAGGCTTTGGCGAGTAGGGTAAAGGAAAACCCATGGCATTCTTCAATTATGTCAAGAACGAAAGGATGACAGGATTGAAGGTAGGACCGATTAGAGATAAAGCTGGGAAGATGTGCCTGGAGGCTGTGGAAGTGAATGAGGTCCTCAATGAATACTTCTCTTCGGTATTCACCAATGAGAGGGAACTTGATGACGGTGAGGACAATATGAGTGAGGTTGATGTTCTGGAGCATGTTGATATTAAGGGAGAGGAAGGGTTGGAGCTGTTAAGGCTGTTAAAATACATTAGGACGGATAAGTCCCCGGGTCCTGATGGAATATTCCCCAGGCTGCTCCATGAGGCGAGGGAAGAGATTGCTGAGCCTCTGGCTAGGATCTTTATGTCCTCATTGTCCATGGGAATGGTACCGGAGGATTGGAGGGAGGCGAATGTTGTCCCCTTGTTCAAAAAAGGTAGTAGGGATAGTCCGGGTAATTATAGACCAGTGAGCCTTACGTCTGTGGTGGGAAAGCTGTTGGAAAAGATTCTTAGAGATAGGATCTATGGGCATTTAGAGAATCTTGGTCTGATCAGCACGGCTTTGTGAAAGGCAGATCGTGTCTAACAAGCCTGATAGAGTTCTTTGAGGAGGTGACCAGGCATATAGATGTGCAGTGGATGTGATCTACATGGATTTTATTAAGGCATTTGACAAGGTTCCACATGGTAGGCTTATTCAGAAAGTCAGAAAGCATGGGATCCAGGGAAGTTTGGCCAGGTGGATACAGAATTGGCTTGTCTGCAGAAGGCAGAGGGTAGTGGTGGAGGGAGTACATTCAGATTGGAGGGTTGTGACTAGTGGTGTCCCACAAGGATCTGTTCTGGGACCTCTACATTTCGTGTTTTTTATTAATGACCTGGATGTGGGGGTAGAAGGGTGGTTTGGCAAGTTTTCAGACGACACAAAGGTTGGTGGTGTTGTAGATAGTGTAGAGGATTGTCAAAGATTGCAGAGAGACATTGATAAGTTGCAGAAGTGGGCTGAGAAGTGGCAGATGGAGTTCAACCTGGAGAAGGGTGAGGTGGTACACTTTGGAACGATAAACTCCAAGGCAGAGTTCAAAGTAAATGGCAGGATACTTGGTAGTGTGGAGGAGCAGAGGGATCTGGGGGTACAAGTCCACAGATGCCTGAAAGTTGCCTCACAGATAGATAGGGTAGTTAAGAAAGCTTATGGGGTGTTAGCTTTCATAAGTCGAGGGATAGAGTTTAAGAGTCGCGATGTAATGATGCAGCTCTATAAAACTCTGGTTAGTCCACACTTGGAGTACTGTGCCCAGTTCTGATCACCTCACTATAGGAAGAATGTGGAAGCATTGGAAAGGGTACAGAGGAGATTTACCAGGATGCTGCCTGGTTTAGAGAGTATGGATTATGATCAGAGAATAAGGGAGCTAGGGCTTTACTCTTTGGAGAGAAGGAGGATGAGAGGAGACATGATAGAGGTATACAAGATATTAAGAGGAATAGATAGAGTGGATAGCCAGCGCCTCTTCCCCAGGGCACCACTGCTCAGTACAAGAGGACATGGCTTTAAGGTATGGGGAGGGAAGTTCACGGGGGATATTAGAGGAAGGTTTTTCACTCAGAGTGTGGTTGGTGCATGGAATGCACTGCCTGAGTCAGTGGTGGAGGCAGATACACTAATGAAGTTTAAGAGACTACTAGACAGGTATATGGAGAAATTTAAGGTGGGGGGTTATATGGGAGGCAGTGTTTGAGGGTTGGCACAACATTGTGGGCCAAAGGGCCTGTAATGTGCTGTACTATTCTATGTTCTATACTTCATCCCATTTAGATGGAGGATGCATGTACATGTTTTTGGAAGATCTAATCCAAAACAGCAGGTGGTAAACCATCCTATTCCCTAAACTTACCTTGGGTGCTTAGCATAATGTTAGGCCATAAGATATAGGAGCTGAATGAGGTCATTTGGCTCATCGAGTCTGCTCAGCCATTTTATCATGACTGATCCTATTTTCCTCTCAGCCCCAGTCTCCTGCCTTCCCTCTGCCTTCATGCCCCAATCAATCAAGAATCCATCAACTTTTGCCTTAAATAGACATAAAGACTTGGCCTCCAAAGCTGCCTGCGGCAAAGAATTCCGCAGATTCACCACTCTCTGGCTAAAGAAATTTCTCCTCATCTCCATCCTAAAAGGATGCCCCTTAATTCTGAGGCTGTAGCCTCTTGTCTTAGACTCTCCCACCATTGGAAACATCCTCTCAACCACTCTATCAGGGTTTCACCCCTCATTCTTCTGAATTCTAGTGAATACAGCCCCATAATAAAGCGTAAGTTCCATGAAATTAAATTGTGTTAATATTTTCAATTCACTTTGTTTTTTGAAAGTACCTCTCTGTCGATCAGCAGGAATGTTGGAGTGTCAGTTCAGGGATGTCAATCTTTCACCAGTTTAAGCTCCTCATTTCACCATCCCACCTCTGCTTGTGTTTCCAAGATAAAACACATACCACTACTCACTCTCAGCGCCTGGACTGATTTACCAGGGACACCATGGGAGGAAGCCCAAGGAAGATGCATAAACACCAGAAAATCTGCAGATGCTGGAAATCCAAGTAACACACACAAAATGCTGGAGGGACTCAGCAGGTTGGGCAACATCCCTGGAGAAGAGTAAGCAGTCAGCATTTTGGGCCAAGACCCTTCATCAGGACTCAAAAGAGGCATGGTGTGGGATTGTTTATTGTGATGGATAAACAACAAAAGTCAGTATTTAATTAGTTGCAATTGTACAAAAGTTTACAAACGTAGAGACAAATTGCTGAAGACCTGTTAATTCTGCATAATGGATGTAATGTTAGGTAACTTGTTGATGACTATCTCAGTTACATCAATGCTGCCAAGACCTGGCTTGCATGAAAACTTTTAAATACTGTTTGTTGCCGAAATATTTTTAGCTCCTCCCAAATGTGGCAGGTGTTTAATTATATGATGATTGCAGGTCACTGCTTCCTTAAAGAGGTAACAAGTTAATTGAAAGCCTGTTTGGCAAAGCTTTTATCAATGTTTGGAAACACCTGGCTTGATATGGCATTACAACATAGTATTTCCATATTATATCTACATGACAAGAATATTGCAATTCTGATTTTTTAAAAAAACATCCCAAATAATTAAACCTCTATTGTTTACACTATCGTTAGCAGTCTCTTGGTAGAAAGTCCTTGAATCATCTTATTTTTTCGCCAGTTATTAGTAAATTATTTTGATCATTTAATAACTGAAGTGGCAAATTTCAAAATTGCTCAGTCACAATGAACTTGCATTCTATGTTTAGATGGATTTAGAACTACATCTCCAAATTTAGCAACCAGATCTTTCAAACAGCAATACAATGATGTTTACTGTAAGAAAATATAACTCAACATGAAACAACGGCTCTGAATTACTGTCCAGATGTTATTTTTAAACATGTAGAAATAAAGACTTGGAAGTGTGACAAGTGGTGAGCACATATATATTCCTTTTAAGAAAAAATACATAACTTGAAGACTTGATAAACAATGGACCATTCTCATTGTAGTTTGTTAGCTTATTGTTAGTCTCTGTCACCTTGGTAATGGCAGCTGCTGTTGACGGACAGGAATTGGCTCAGTTCCCTCAGTCGCCTGTCTGTTTGTGTTCAATACACGTGATCTGCAAGATAATCACACTCTGCTGTAGTTGGTGCCATGCCAGATCGTGTTAATAAAAGAAGCACGAGGACAGTGTTTACCAACATCGGCCACATGGCTCCTCTGCTTTGCCCCTGCTCAGACTGCACCATTTCTGGAGGGTCATAGGGAGCAGTCAGAAAACTTGTAAAACCCTCATCCTTCAAGCAATGATGAGTAAATTCAACAATTACAATGTCAATACAGCCAAATATATATATATATAATACACTGTGAAAAAAGTTTTACTTCAAAGTTCAAAGTAAGTTTTATTATCAAAGTACACTTATGTCACCATATACACCCTTGAGATACATTTTCCTGCAGGCATACTCAGCAATTCTATAGAATAGTAACTATAACTGGATCAATGATAGATCAACTAGAGTGCAGAAGAAAACTAACTATGTATAAATATAAATAAATAACAACAAATAATGAGAACAGGAGATAATAAGATAAAGAGTCCTTGAAGAGCAATTATTGGTTGTGGGAACATTGCAGGGGACGGGCAAGTGACTGTAGTTATTCCCTTTGTTCAAGAGCCTGATGGTTGTGGGGTAGTTTCTTGCCAGTGAGAGTCCAGAGGCTCTTGTACCTTCTACCTGATGGCAGCAGCAAGAAAAGAGCATGGCCTGGGTGGTGGAGATCTCTGATGATAGATGCTGCTTTCCTTCGACAGCGTTTCATAAACAAAATTGTGAATATACCCACAAATTGTCAACTTTGGCTTGGAGAGCTCTTTGAAATAATCTTTATAAAAATAAGGGAATTACCAAAATTGGACTTTTTGAGAGAGCATTCTGAGACAGTCTATATTGAAAGTTTTCTAATCAAAATGCAGTGATGTGTAATGTGTAGGATTAGTGTAAATGGGAGTGAAGGGCCTACTTCCAAGCTGTAAGTTTCTATAACTCTGTACTTTTACTCTGCGTACTGGCAATGGTTATCAAATTCATTTCAGAAATGGGTCACTTGGCATCCCACAAGATAATGAGATTTATTTATACAGTGCCCAGAATTAATCATTTCATAATTTCAGCTCTTAGAAGGTGAAAAATAATGAAAGAGGCATTTTGTTTTAAATACTAAAACAAAAAAAAAGCAATGTGCCCTTGTGAGGGGTTTTCATGATTATTGATTTTTTCCATAGCCCTGAATTTTGATCATTACGTGAATAAATTACTGCTTCTGTGAAACAGATTTTTAACTATTTCTATATACCTCCCTGTGACTTCATTTTTTCTAAAGTTCTGACTATATTACATGGAATTTTCTGATTAAATAATTTTATATTGCTATTGATATATTAAAAATGCATAAACTTCTATATTTTTTGTGTTTTAGACCGTGGTTTCACAAGATGGAGAAAGAATCTTATGACCAAAGACAATGGAGAAAAGCATCAAAGACTAATATTTTAAAAATCCTGCAGATCCTAAAAATGTGAAATACTCAGCAAATCATACTGTGTGAGAGAAACAGAGCCAGTAACATTCATCAGAAAAACTGAGTTATGTTTTAGTTGTAGTGCATTTTACATGGAATAGTTTAAATTATCCACTTTAAATTATCTGGAGAATTTCTTTCTGAACTTATAAAAGATGGTAACAGCAACAAAAATGACTGAATATATTTTAACAAAATGCAGATTTCTTTTCAAAGTAAACTGCTGCAAAATATTCAAATTATGGATAATGAAGTTCACATAAGGTGTCCATCTTATTTATCAATTTCCAGAGAATTAGGCTCAGGTTGTTAAAGATTCAACCCGAGTTCCTGAGTGTATGCTGAATGACATCTTTGTCAAGGTCTTTCCTATCCTACTTTCTTACTTACAAAGTAGGATTGTTGCTAGTTAGCTACCAGGCAATTAACGAGTGTAAGTATGATTGTAATTATGATAAATATTATTATATGGACAGAAAGTACTAGGGAGACCACATGAGCAATGTAATGAGCAGCAGAACATAACTTAGCTTTGTGCCTCATAAGTTTCATGCTTTCAATGTTGGCATGGATATACATTTTCCTACTAAACAACAGTCTATTTAATGAGAGATGCTGTGGTTCTTTCGCGTTGCTCATCATTTTACAGCAATGATGAGTCCTAAGCATGAACGTCCTTCATATTCACAGTCTCCCAAACAACTCTGAACAGCAGCTGTCATATCTCCTGCTGGACCTTTTCCCTCTGAAAATGCATGCTCATCTCTTTGGTAGGGTGGTGGTAGAACCTGAACTGGGCAATATGTCAGACACCACTTAACATTCTAGCCCGCCTAGTACTTTATATTTGATTCATTCAACCTGTTTTAGAGGAGATGTGATCTGCTTGCTGAGAGTCAGCAAAGGTAATCAAAGCACAAAGGTGTGGCAGTCGGTGTAGGATGTGGATGTGCAATGCTTCATATTCATGTTGTTTTTCTAGAGAATGCTGCTTATATGTTGCTATGTGCCCACGATGCTGCTGAGGTAACTTTCCTATTGGACTTCTGCATACATGCACAAATACGTATGACAATAAACCCAACTTTGCCTTTCAAAGTCAAGCCTCAACAAAATGGATGCTGCGCTGCCAGGAAGTGTGATGATGTGAACTGTGACATATTAATTATTCATCTTTAAATGCCATATACCACCAGCAACACTATGCTCAATGGCCCACACTCTCATAACTCATAACCCATAATCTCTGCGATGAGAAGGACACAACATTCAGTCGTCCATTGCAGCTTTAGCACAGCTGTAGCCCTCAGGTCTCTATCTCACAACATAGACACACTGCCTGCTTTGGAACCATGACATTCACATCTCACATGCATGACACACTCTAACACACTTTACCTTTTCCTTACAAGAGGAGATCACGCATAATTGGCAGCAGCACTAACTACCAGGGCGCAGACAGCAATATCTCCTTCCCTATCAAGGAAGCGGTGCTGACTGCAATCAAAGCCACCGCAATGGAGATCATGGTCAATGGGGAACCATAAAATTGTTTCAAGAAGAGGCTACGGCAGGATGAATGAGGCAAGGGGAAAAGTAAAAGTAATGGTGGTTATCAGATATTGTGTATTGTTCCATTTCCTTTTCATTATACAATATCTAATAACCACTGTTACCTTTACCTTTCTCCCGGCCTCATTCATCCTACCATCAGATTCACAAGAACCGCTGCTGGGGCAGGCAACAGAAGAAGGGAAAACAAAGGAATAGAAGAGAAGGTATACAGTCACTCACATTAGCACCTGCAGAAACCAGATTAGATATCAACATTGTATAATTTAGAGGATAGTTTCAAGGCATTATCTGCACCTGGTGAGACACCTGGCACAAGTGGCTTTCAGCCAGGCAAGGGAAAGGAGAGTGCAGGTGTCAGTTTACTAGAGGGTGAAGTTGCTTAGAGGCTCTGTTGTAGAGGCTTAATCCAATGGAGAACTTCACTCTTTACTGATGATGGAGTGGACTGTTTGTAGGGTATCCGAAGTAAAATGGCTTATAGTCCTTGTCTGGTGTAAAAACATCTTCAATGCAACCATTCACAAGGTAATTACATAGATAATCACTAGTTTTCAGAACTATTTTAAACTAGTAGAAGTTCACACTCACTTAAGGCATATATTAAAATTGCAAATAATATTCATAGAAAATATTCAAACTTTCCACCTCAAGACAGCACTTTGCAATCCTCCAATGTACTATTCTAAGATAATTTTAAAGTGTTCTTATTGTACACTGTGGTGCTTGGATTCAGATGTTCTGCAATTTTTTTGTTTACTTATTGAACTGGTCTTGTGTCAGGTACCTTGGCCAAGTTCATACAAGATTGAGTGGGAGCACTGATGTAATATGCACAGTATTCTGTGCTATGCTCCTTAGGGAGGCTGTGTGAGAAACCCAGATCCTGCTGCATGATATCTGCCACTGCTGAAGCTCTTAGAGCAGCAGTTCCCTAGTGGACTGGTTTTTCTTCAGTTTAAAGTGGGCAACTAGAATGGGAATTGGCAATAGCCTAGTAATAAGGTAGGGAGATGATTGGCACAACTTTGTGGGCCGAAGGGCCTGTATTGTGCTGTAGGTTTTCTGTGTTTCTATAAGGTGAAACAGGAGCAAGCAGTGCTGTTGTCCAGAGCTAACTACATCCTTGCAAGATTTACTTGGGAACTAGACATCATGACCAGCCTTAAAGTCACTTCAGTTATACCACATGCTTTCTATTCAAGAAGGAACAATCACTTTCAATTATGACCTTGCAAACCTCAACTCTGCAATCATAGTCTGAAATTTGGATTTGTGGCTCCTGCCTTCCACGAAGCACGAACTTGCACTCGAACATCGGGAATTGATGATTATTGTGCATTTTCTGCCAATCATATGACTGCAACATACAAAGTTAGATATTGTTGCAATTTCCCGAGGAGCTCCTGTTGTACTCCAGCAATCAGTTTGCTGAAAATAAGCCTGTGCAATTTAAAGAGATAGAATTTCTAACCCAGACTGCAAACGGAATTCTCTTACTAAGATTAACGGGCAATTCAGTGAGGTTCTTAAAGTCATTGTGCATTTCCTACGAAGAGCAATTGCAAGGAGATTTGTATGAACTTATCAACCAATAATAATCTTCGTTAGAAAGAAATCAAGGTAGCCAATGCCACTCCTTGTAGATTGATCATTCCTATAACCTCTTCTGTATCAGAGGTGTTTTTGGTGTGACATCATCTGGAAAACAGCAAGGTTCACTTGTTATTGCAAGAGCCTCACAGCCTTTCGAATATGACAGTGACAAACTAAAAACATTTGACATCACATGCGTAATTGTGCATGGTAATGTCAATTCAAATAACCAAATAGCACTTTTGCATCGACATGTTACATCACTGTCCACATTCAGAGCAGCTCTTGATTGCTATAGAGAAGCTTCAAATATTTTTTATTTGCCTAAGAGCATTCTATCCTTCTTATAGTTTCTGGAAAGGCCACCTCTCTACAGATGAAGGGACAGCAGGCTCACTGATTTCAGTTTGTTTATGCTGCTGAGGCAAGGACATCGTAGGCCACATGATCTGCTACTATGATTGCTCTATTGGCAGGCAATGCATATTTAGCCTCGGGCATTGTGATCAGCAATAACCTACTTGTGGCAGAGCGCCTTGACTCAAATGTTAGCGTCACAGAAGCTGCCAGCATCTCTGACTGGACAGACCTTGTTTGCTTTGTGATTATTATGCTGCTTCAGGTAACCAAGTGGCACTCTCTTGATGGAAAAAGGAATTGAACTGTGCTACAAATTTTTCCATGACCTTAGAATAATTCTGTTTTGCAGTTCAGAGAACTCAAAGAACACTTAATCTGTTAAAAATTAAAAGTTCAAAGTAAATTTATTATCAAAGTATATATACGTCATCATATATAACCCTGAGATTTGTTTTCAGTAAATCCAAGAACTATATCACATTCAATCAAATACCACATCCAGCATGGCAGACAGACAACCCATGTGAAAAAATAACAACAAACTGTACAAATATAAAAGAAAAAAAATCATGATAAATAAGCATAAATATCAATAACATGAGATGAAGAGTCCTTGAAATTGAGTCAACACACACAAAATGCTGGTGGAACACAGCAGGCCAGGCAGCATCTATAAGGAGAAGCACTGTCGATGTTTCAGTGCTTCTCCTTATAGATGCTGCCTGGCCTGCTGTGTTCCACCAGCATTTTGTGTGTTGTTTGAATTTCCAGCATCTGCAGATTTCCTTGTGTTTGCTCTTGAAATTGAGTCCATTGGTTGTGGGAACTGTTCAGTGACGGAGCAAATGAAGTTGAGTGATGTTTTCTCCTCTGGATCAAGAAGGGTAATAACTGTTCCTGAAACTGTTGGTGAGAGTCCTGAGGCTCCTGTACCACTTTCTTGATGGCAGCAGTGAGGAAAGAGCATGACCAGAATGTTGGGGGTCCCTGATCTTGGATGCTGTTTTCCCGTGACAGGGTCCCACGGTCAATGGTGAGGAGGGCTTTACCCATGACAGACTAGATCATATCCACTACTTTTTGTAGGATTTTCTGTTCAAGGGCAGTTTCCATATCAGGCTTGCACTCCTTGGTGAATAGGGAGTCAACAAGCAACCAACATTTTTAATAAACTGGTGGAAATAATCCAAAACTCTCAACAGTCCACTCACCAACTCAAATATTCACTCACCAGTTCATCTGAATAAGATAATCCAAACAACAAAATATGCAGGAATTGCAATTTGTTAGTTGGAGATAACTTTGCATTGACATCAGGTAATCATTAGCTATCAATGCAAACTTACAGACCTAGATTTAAATATATAATTTAATATTTATGTTAATTTCTTGTGCTTGATGAAACTTTGAAACCCCTAAGAAAGTGGACCACCCAAGATCAAGAATATTACCACCATACATTTAACCAACCTCACCATCATATTTTCCCAAAATCGCAGTGTCCACTGTTGTCACAAGGTCAGTCTGCACAGAGAAGTACTACGAATGTTAGGAAATACTACCCAGAGTACATGTCAAAATTGCCTCTTTTTCTAGTTAGTAATAGACAAAAATGGATAGAGGAGCATCTCAGTGACGTGATATCTACCAAAGGAATGGCTTGATAGGGTGAGAAAGGGAAGTTGCAGTTGAGCTAGACTTGACTTCTTGAATTTTGTTCAAAGTGGTCAAAGTTGTCATAGTGTTGCTATATTGAGGTAGTGATAAGGGTTTGCACCAGATGGTTCAAGAAACAAATGGTTGAAAAGAAGTAGCTGTTCTTGAGCCTAGTGTGTGGGAACTCAGGATTCAATACTGCATGCCCAATAGTAGCCGCAAGAAGATGACATGGCCTGGTTGGTAGAGCTCTTTGATGATAGATGCTGCCTTTTTAAGGTAGCACCTCATTTAGATTTAGAGTTAAATAGAGGTATGAAAAGTGTGGAGTAAGTGAAGGCACATCATATTACCAGTATCACTAAGACCGTGTTTGCCCCTTATTCCATTGTGGTTTGTACGGGCATGTCCCACACCATACAATAATGACTACTCTTTCCTAACAGCTCATTAGTTGTGAAAAATATTGGGGTATACCAAAACCAAGAATGGACCAATTCTTCCTACTCATGGCTGATGTTTGTTTTTAACCCTGCCTTCTTCCAATAAATATTAACCTCTTCACTAATCAAGAGCCTATCAATCTCTGCCTTAAATGCATCCTTTTAAAAATCCAAGTAAACAATATCCACTGACATGCGCAAAATGCTGGAAGATCTCAGCAGGTATGGAGACGAATGAACAGTCAATGTATTAGGCCGAGAACCTTTATCGGGGCTCCTTTCCTTTGTCTATTCTGCTTGTTAATTCCCCAAAGAATTTCAGCAGATTTGTTAGGCAGGATTTCCCCTACTGGAAACGATGCTGACTTTAGCCTCCAAGTACCTGAAATCCCATTATTAATAATGGAGTGTAATATCTTTTCAACCATTGAAGTCAAGCTAATTTACCCATAATTTCCTGTCTTTTGCCTCCCTCCTGTTATTCTGTTGTTCTTTTGTTAGTGCAGAAGAGCTATACTGACCCACATGGAGAGCTATTAAACAGTAAAAAAATTAGAAAATTTTGGAAGTGCTCATATCATGCAGCACCTGGGACAGAGAAACAGAATTAAATTTTTGGGTCATTAACCAAAAATGCTGTCCATATTGGAACTTAGAAATAAATTCAAAAAATGCTGCAGACGCTTAACAAACTAGGTAACAACAGTAGAACATAACACCGTCATGTTTCAAGTAATTGACCTTTGTTAGAAATGGGTAAGAGAAAAGAAAAGGATCAAGGTTGAGTTTCAAATTTGAGTTTATTGTCATGCACATGTATGCACAGATGCAATGGAAAATTTGGTTTTAAGTAACACAAATGTTGCTTGACTTTCTGGTTACTTCAGTAAATTGATATATATATACTCAGTGGCCACTTTATCAGATACAACTGTATACCTACTTGTTAATGCAAGCATCCAATCAGCGAAACATGTGGCAGCAACTCAATACATAAAGGCATGCAGACGTTGTCAAGATGTTTGTTGTTCAGACCAAACATCAGAATGGGGAAGAAATATGATCTAAGTGACCTTGTCTGAGGAATGATTGTTGGTGCTAGATGGGGTGGTTTGAGTACCTCAGAAACTGTTGACAACCTGGGATTTTCACACACAACAGTCTCTAGAGCTTGCAGAGAATGGTGTGAAAACAAAAAAAAATCCAGTGAGCTGTAGTTCTGTGTCAAAAGCATCTTCTTTACATAGCAAGGTCAAAGGAGAATGGCCAGACTGGTTCAAGCTGACAAGAAGGTGACAGTAACTCAAATAACCACATGTTACAACAGTGGTGTGCAGAAGAACATTTCTGAATGCACACGTCGAACACTAAAGTGAATGGTCTACAGCAGCAGGCGACCATTTCTGCTCCTGCACCAAATAATAATTTTTCAACAAAAGGAAGACTTTTTGATAGATAAGCTGGTCAAGGTTTTAATAAGCCAATTAATAGAAAGATTAGAGGAAAGGAATGAAGAAAAAAACCTAAATTGTTGATGTTTATAAAAGCCAGCTTGACCCACAGCTTTTGCCAATGCTTGGGTACTTATACAAAAACACACAAGTGAAGTGTAGTGTCTATCTTTTAAATCATTTACTATTGCACAAAGAGTTGGCATATAAAGTCAGTGCCTCACAGCCAGTTAGCAGAAGAGAAATCAAGCAGCACTCTGCTCTCCAGCAAGTTTCCCGCTGGAACACAGGGTGCCAAGCTGATCAAAGCTCAAGGTGAAAGCCAATATTTTAATCGGCTCTTTCCTCATTGTAGAATAGAACTTGCTGGAGACTAAACTAAAGCCATTAACAGATAGAGAACATGAGGAAGGGAGGATTTCAAGTTGAAACTGCATCTTGGAACATGAAACCATGCTAAAGCCTGGCCTGATCCTGCTGCCTGATGGCCAGCCAATCGGAACACACAAAATATGCTATCTATTAATCCAAGTAAACAATAAGTACACATTTCCACAATCAAATGATAATCATTAACTCAAAAGCTAAGTATTCAACAAGATTTTGGCTCTCTATTTTCTGCTTTAACAGTTGGCTTTGCTGTTATGCCAAAATGGTCTCTGGTGTGCTCATACCCAGGATAAATACACACCTGTTCATTCATTGCTTGCTCTGAAAGCCACATTGTTCCATTTAATTGTGGTACTTACACTAACAAAGTTCAACATTTCTTGGAATGGTGTGAAGTTAAGGCTACATCTAGGAACAATAGAAACCACAAAATAGTCATTCAATCTAAAAGGAAATTTCAGATGTTTGATCAAACTATCTTATATTCCCAATATTCAAAGTTAGAATAAAAGTTGCCAAGCAGATTTTTTTAAAAATATGAATGTATGAAAAGAATTATGTTGCCCATTAGTTGTGGTGCTATTGTAAATGGATTTACAAATGCATGGATGACTATTTCAGCAGCAGATGGTGTGGGAAGAAATAGTGTTTCGAAGTGTGAAGATTGCACTTGCAATCAGAAACTCTGTTTGACGTTAAGCAGGATGCCATGCTTGCAAACTGTTCGGCTCATCCTAAAACAATGTCTAGGCTCTCGAGGTTCCTAAATTGGGTAATATTGCCTCCCCCTGGGGAAAGTAGGAATTTCTAAGGTGGTGATAAAGATAAAAAGGGTGGCTGGGGGCATTTAATAGCAAGAGGGGCAGCTAAGGGATTACACGGGCTTAATTTAAGAAATGAATTACTTATTATAAGCATTTATTCCTCAATGCCTCTTAAATGACCACAAATGTATGTAATCAGCTCACCTCTTGCTAAACCACTATTCTCTTTAGACTTTGCTCAAAGTACAATATAGCTGCTGAGAAGCAATGTGACATTTCTGACTTTGGTATATCATGAGAAATTGGACTGAAGAAATCGTAGTATTTCCAGGCCTGGCCCATGCATTATTGCCACTCACTACTGTAGTACGGTGTTAGCCAGTATGATTCCCATACTCTAATCATGCAGTGACACAAGTCCTGTGAATTATGGTATGGCATTCAATGGGATGAAGTCCTGTAGAAGGGTCTTGGCCCAAAACATCAACTATTTAGTCTTTACCATAGATGCTGCCTGACCTGCTGAGTTCCTCCAGCATTTTGTGTGTGTTGCTTTGGAATCTACCCTTTTGAACGGTCTTGACTGCATTTCTCTAGCCCAAAGCCCTACTAACATATCACTGCCCTACTTTATGTACTTCCAAGCAGAGAGTCAGGTTTCACCTGAGCTATACTGACATCATAACTTTCCCCTTTATTGATTGCAGCACTTGAGGTTGGACTTAAACAACAGGCGATTGACCAAGTTCATTAATCGATAGTGAAAATGGCAGGAGGCCAAATGAAAAAGAAGGGTGGAGTATCTGAAATATAGATTTTTACCAGCACCAAGCACCCATCAGCAGCCTATTGTATGAAAAGTTTTTTTTTAAACAAGGCAGTGAAACCATCCATGCTCCTTGGATATTTGAACAGAATAGTCTGATAAAGCAAACATGAACTTGTCTTCTTTTCAGTCACTTTGTGAAACTTTTCAGAAATGGAAAACTTTTTGCCAGCACTTCATAACAAAACAGTGATGGTTTGTGTGCTTCCTGCAAAATTTCATTGCTGTTTGTTAAATCTGGAAAGCTCCATACAATGGAGAAGAACTGATCCTGTCTACATTTTTGCATAGGTCAACAAAAGAAATAATTAAAGTGATTCTACTCAATGACAACTCTGTTCAAAGATGAATAGATGGAAGGTCTGAGAATGTGGAAGACACATTGTGCAGCATACCTAGGACAAGAGAATTTGCTCTGCAGTTGGATGAGTCAACTTACCCAGACAATGAATCTTTGCTTTTTGGTTATGTTCACATCATAAAAGATGAAAGCATGATTAAAGAGTTGATATTTGCAAGGGGACTAGAAACTAAAACAAAGGAGAAGTCAATATTTCAGAATGTTCAGCAACTTTTAAAGAATCAGAATCGTTTAATATCTCTAGCATATGTCATGAAATTTGTTGTCTTTGTGGCAGCAGAACAATGTAATAAAATAATAATAGAAAAAATGTGAATGACAATAAATATATATATATAGACCTTGCATATATATTATATATATATAAAATAGTTAAATAAGTATGCAAATATAAAAATAAAAGATTAGTGAGATCGTGTTCATGGGTTCAATGTCCATTCAGAAATTGGATGGCAGGGGGAAGAAGCTGTTCCTGAATTGTTAAGCGTGTATCTTCAGGCTTCTCTACCTCCTTCCTGATGGTAGTAATGATACGAGGCATGTCCTGGGTGATGGGTGTCCTTAATGATGGATACCACCTTTTTGAGGCATCATTCTTTGAACATGTCCTGGATACAACGGAAGATAGTGCCCATGATGGAGTTTTGACGAGGTTTACAACTCTCTGCCGCTTATTTTGATCCCGTACAGTAGTCACCACCCCTCCCCCCATACCAGTCGGTGATACAGCCAATTGGAATGCTCTCCATAGTATATCTGTAGAAATTTGTGAGTATCTTTGGTGACATACCAAATCTCCTCAAAGTCCTAATGAAATATAGTTACTGTTGTACCTCCTTTGTTGCTACATCAATATGTTGGACCCAGGATAGATTCTCAGAGATATTGATACCCAGGAACTTGAAACTGCTCACTCTTTCCACTTCTCATCCCTTAATGAGGACTGGTATGTGTTCCCTTATCTTACCCATTTTGAAGTCCACAATCAGTTATTTGGTCTTACTGATGTTGAGATGCAAGGTCTTTGCTGGACACCACTCAACTCGCTGAAGTATCTCACTCTTGTATGGCCTTTTATCACTATCTGAAATTCTACCAACAATAGTTAAATCCTTAGCAAATTTATAGATGGCATTTGAGCAATGGCTAGCCACACAGTCATGGGTATAGGGAGAGCAGAACAGTTGGTTAATCACACATCCCCGATGTGTGCCAGTGATGCTTCAGTGATGTGGAGATGTTATTTCCAAACCACACAAATTGTGGTCTTCTGGATAGGAAGTCGAGGATCCAGTTACAGAGGGAGGTACAGAGACTGAGATTCTGGAACTTTTCGTTCAGAACTGTTGGAATAATTGTATGAAATGCTAAGCTGTAGTCAATAAACAGCATCCTGACATTAGTATTTGTATTGTCCAGATGTTCCAAGGCCGTATGAAGAGCTAATAAGATCATATCTACCGTAGACCTATTGGGAAGATAGACAAATTGCAGTGGGTCCAGGTCCTTGCTGAGACAGGAGTTAACTTTAGCCATAACCAACCTCTCAAAGCACTTTGTCACCTGTTTTTCTTTGGCATTGATGTAATTGTTACCCTTCTGAAGCAGGTGGGAACTACCGACTGTAGCAATGAGAGATTGAAATTGTCTTTAAGCAACAACAGCGAATCCCCTGCCCCAATTGGTTGGTACATGTTTTCACAGCCCTACCACGTACTCCATTGGGGCCTGTCATCCTCCTGAAAGACATCCTGATGTCAGCCTCTGAGATAGAGATCATAGGGTCACCGAGTGCTGCAGGGATCCTCATACCTGTAGTTTTATTCTCCCTTTCAAAGTGAGCATAAAAGGCATTGAGCTCATCTGGGAGAGAAGCATCACAGCCATTCATGATGTTAGATTTTGTTCTGTAGGAAGCAATGGTTTGCCAGCTCTGCCAGAGTTGATGTGCAGCTGATTCTACCTCTAACCTCATTCAGAATTGTTTCTTTGCTATTGGGATAACCTTCCGCAAGTCATACCTGGTTTTCTTGTCCAGACCTGGGCTGCCAGACTTGAATGATACTGATTTAACCCTCAGCAGACTACGAACCTCCTGGTTTATCCACACCTTTTGATGTAGGTATGTACAGTATCTTCTCGTAGGCACACACTCATCCTGACAGGTTTTAATGAAGTCAGTGACAGTTGTGTCATAGTCACTCAGGCTCAAAGATTAATCCCTGAATACAGACCAGTCTATTGATTCGAAGCAGCCCTGCAAGTACTCCTGCACCTCTCTTGTCCAAACCTTCTTGGTCCTCACTACTGCTGCTGTATCTTCAGTTTATGTCTATACTCAGGGAATAGAAGTACAGCCAGGTGATCAGACTTCCCAAAGAGTGGGCATGGAACAGCATGGTAAGCACTCTTTATGTAGTGTTTCAGTGGTCCAGTGCATTGGTTCCTCTGGTACTACAAGCAATTTGTTGGTAATAATTACTTAGAGACTTTTTCAACCGGCCTGGTTAAAATCCCCCAAAATGATAGGGAAGGTATCAGGATGCACCATTTCATGCCTGTTTATTATGTTGCTCAGTTTCTCTCTCTATACACCACTCCCAGAATGATGACTGAAATCTCCCACGACAGATAAAATGGACGATGTTTGATCACCACATATTATCCTACCAATATTCTTGCTTGTCCTGTCATTGATGGGGCACGATCAATAACAGGACACCACCGTGGGGTTATTACTTTATTGAAAATACCTGTACCTAATATATTTACCATTCATTGTGTAATTCACAGACAACATCCTGTTGCAAAAAAACTAAGTGCTCAGCTGCACAAATCATTAAATACTATTATCACAGTGGTAAATAAAATCAAGCCCTCTGCTCTCAATTCTCAACTACTTTAAGAGCTTTGCCTTGAGAATGATGAAAAATTTGAAAAGTTTGCTGTTGTACACAGAAGTCAGATGGCTCTCAAAAGGAAACCGCTTGAGGCGCTTTTATGCACTTTTTGAAACTGTGATAAAATTCTTCGAAGATTTGAATGCTTCATTCAGTCATCAACTATATTATATATGCTTCATTCAGTCATCAAGAATATTAGGCTTGACATTGCTTATTTGTCAGAGTTATTCACTGAGTTTAATGAAATCAATCTTCAATTGCAAGGAAGTTATGTGAATCTTATCAAAGTCAAATCAGTCATCTCCATATTTCTGTCCAGGTTAACCCAGTTTAAGTGCAACATTGGCCATCACAACTTCTTTCAATTCTGAGCCTTTCTGAGTTAGAAGAAAAAGAAAGAATACCAGATGATGATCTTCCAGTATACTGTGCCCACCTGGGTGAGATGCATAAAGACATGCCAGAGAGATTTTTGGATCTTCTCTTGATCCAAATTCCAGATAAATCCATTCCCAAACACTTGAAATGAGGAATTAACAGGAAGGATGTTGGGAGAACTGATCCCACCACAAATTGACTTTGAGCCGAAGCTGAGGTTCAAATAATAATATCAAGACTCTTAGTTGCAGAAAAAAAAACCCTGAGTACTATCCTGCACTGTGATAAAAGGTCAAGATGTTCTTTATTTCCTTTCCAACATTATATTTTGAGGAGTGTGGTTTCAGTGCAGTCATCCAACCTCTTTCAAAGCAATGAAACAAACTGCAAATTACTGACTGGGGGCAATCCAAGACTCCAGTGACATTCATCCTGATGTTGAGAAGCCGATATCATTGCTCCAAATCCACCCATTTTATTGAAACATGAAAAAGCAATGAAGTAGTGAATGGTTGAATTACTGATGTTCACTCAAAAATTGTTAATGAAAATCTGTTTTTACTGTAATTAAATAAAGAAATAACTTTATTTCCAGCTTTAAATAAATTTGAATATATTTTGTAATTATTTGTCACTTCTTGTGAATTTGCATTTCTTATATTCTTTCACTGTTTATTGTAAATCAAAATTCTTTATAGTATTTACATAATGGTCAGAGAGTGAGATCGGGCACTGAGGATGTGGTCTGGGAACTAAGGGGACGGTACCTCAAAGAAGTTTGGAAACCAGTGTCTAGAGAGATGAACATGCCACTGAGATTCAAAGACAGTGACGTAGAAATTCTTCAGTTCCTGAAAGTGCCTGGTATGTCAGTCCACAGTGGACTGATGTTTCTCTGAAGACCATGGATGCAAAATTCCCACAACCAAATGTGATAACATACTTAGAAGACTTTCCTTGGTTCAGTCTGCCATTGTCAAGGATTTAGGAGGAAAATTCAAACTGCAGGTTTCATGGCTTTTCCGGGATTATGCTTTATAAATAATTTCTGATGAAGTTTTTGATGCACTACACATGCTGTAATCTGTGATTGAAACTGTACGCCAACAGTTTTAAATGATGACATGGACATTTGCACCTTAGATTAATGGCGGAGAAGGAATGGAATCAGCTGGAGGGTATGGTGTTCCTGGCAATCAGTTCAGACCTCCTTAATTTCCATTTGAAGAGAGTTTCTGTTTATTTCATGTTAGATGCCACACAAGAAATCTAATGACCTGGAGACAGTTGAAAGGTTGAGAGTAAACACTGAGGTAGTCAGCAGCTTTATATTTAGATGCAATCACATCGATGCATAGCACACCAGCGTCTTTTCTTTCTTAGGAGGTTATTACTGAACGATCTGACAAACCTCTGTAGATGTACCATTGAAAATACTAAATGCACAGGACTGTAAGGAACTGCAGAGGGTTGTAGACTCATAATTCCATCAGAGGCACAACTGTCCTCGCCATTGAGATCTAGAAGATTATAAGGCTAATATAACTGTAACGCTTTATTGTGCATAAAAGTTGATCTGCATGAACAATATGCAAAACAGGTTTTTCCCAGTACTTTGCTACTTGTGACAATTGTTACGGATTCAGCAACAATAAATATATAAGTGAGGCAGGGTTTTTATAACAAATAAAACATTTATTAAACACTGAAAAACAAACCCCCAAAAGTAAACAAACCACTAACGTAACCGGAAATCAGCTGCTGTGCGGCAGCTTAAACAGTTCTTAATGGAATAAAGCAAAAACAGTTCTTAAAGCGATGTTGCAAAAACAGTTCTTCAAAGTAGTACTGCAAAAGTTCAAAATGCTTACAGTCCATTAAAGGAGAGAGTTTTATGACGGTTTAAATTCTCTTTCACGTCTTGTTGTTGCGGTTCCCAGTCGAACTATACTTTTCCCGGAGAATTTACGAAGATGAAAATAAAACGGCTTAAAGGCACTGACCTTTCATTTACAAAACTGTACCCAACCCTTTCTGCTATTATTCACAGGGGTTACCAAGGGGACAGCCAACAAATTCCTTCCGAATGAGGATCAAACAAGGTCGAACCTGTTTCACCGTTGAAATTGACTTTCCTCGATCTTTTAGCTCCCGAACTCCGATCTTCACTCTCCACTGATTTTTAACTGGCAGTATTATAAAGAAACTGCCGGCAATTACCTTTTAAACTTTAGGCATTAAATAAAACTCCACCTTTCAACCAAACTGCGTCATAATATTGGACCACGCAGTGGCATGGAGTCAAACTGGCAAATCCAGCCACGAACTGCCTCTCCTTACAGGGAGGGGTCCTCCTTTTATACCCTGAAAAAAAACCTGTTACATGACCTCTACTGGCTGGAAAATGACGTCACTCCACCATCACAAGACCACTACCTTAAGTCCAGTATAGCTTCAACACCACTGTCACGTGACAAGTACAAGATACACACGGGTACGTAACACAATAAACCAATTCACAGCATTCAGTGATGGTCTAATATGCTAAGTAATATGTGTGCTACAAAACGTCTGGCAATGACAATACACATCACCGAGGATCTCACATGCTCTGACATTTACAAAGCCAGGTGTGTAAACAGGGCCCAAAGGATCGTTGGGGACCAGAGTCACCCCGACCACAACTGTTCCAACTGCTACCATCTGCAAAACGGTACCACAGCATAAAAGTCAGGACTAAAAGGCTCTGGGACAAATGGGCAGAGAAGCTGGTTTATGATGTGGTGAGCAGTGTCTACAACTCTGCGGTCTCTTTTGGTCTCTCGCAGAACAGTTGCAATACCAAGTTGTGAAGCCTCTGGATAGAAAGCTTTTTAAGATAGATTGATAAAAATTGGTGATGGCCATAGTGGACATGCCAAGTATCTTTAGCCTTTTGAGGAAGCAGAGGTACTAGTGAGCTTGTTTGGCTCAGGGTAAGTGGCTGGTCCAGGACCAGTTTTTGGTGATGTTCACTTGTAGGAATGTGAAGCTCTCAACCCCCTCAATCTCTGAGAAAGTAAGGAGGCATGGGATCCAAGGGGATATTGCTTTGTGGATCCAGAACTGGCTTGCCCACAGAAGGCAAAGAGTGGTTGTAGACGGGTCATATTCTGCATGGAGGTTGGTCACCAGTGGAGTGCCTCAAGGATCTGTTATGGGACCCTTGATCTTCGTGATTTTTATAAATGATCTGGATGAGGAAGTGGAGGGATGGGTTAGTAAGTTTGCTGATGACACAAAGGTTGGAGGTGTTGTGGATAATATGGAGGGCTGTCAGAGGTTACAGTGGGACATTGATAGGAAGCAAAACTGGGCTGAGAAGTGGCAGATGAAGTTCAACCCAGACAAGTGTGAAGTGGTTCATTTTGGTAGGTCAAATATGATGGCAGGATATAGTATTAATGGTAAGACTCTTGGCAGTGTGGAGGATCAGAGGGATCTTGGGGTCTGAGTCCATAGGACGCTCAAAGCAGCTGCGCAGGTTGACTCTGTGGTTAAGAAGGCATACGTGTATTGGCCTTCGTCAATCATGGAATTGAATTTAGGAGCCGAGAGGTAATGTTGCAACTATATAGGACCCTGGTTAGACCCCACTTGGAGTACTGTGCTCAGTTCTGGTCGCCTCACTACAGGAAGGATGTGGAAGCCATAGAAAGGGTGCAGAAAGGATGTTGCCTGGATTGGGGAGCATGCCTTATGAGAAAATTTTGAGTGAACTCGGCCTTTTCTCCTTGGAGTGACAAAGAATGAGAGATGACCTGATAGAGGTGTATAAGATGATGAGAGGCATTGATTGTGTGGATAGTCACGATTATCTCTACAGTTCTTTCATGCTTATCCCCTCCCCCTCCCCCCTTTATCTTTCCTCTGATTGGTTTTCCACCTGGCGCCTCTAGGCCCTACCCCCTCCCCTATCTCTATTACTGGGCTTCGGCCCTCTCTTCCCCCCCATTCCTGATGAAGGGTTTCGGCCTGAAACGTTGGCTACTCTTTTCTCATGGATGCTGCTTGACCTGCTGAGTTCTTCCAGCATTGTGTACGTTTTCTAGGTACAGAGAAGATGTCAGAGGTAAGTGTTTTACTCAGAGAGTGGTGAGTGCATGGAATAGGCTGCCAGCAACGGTGGTGGAGGCGGATACAATAGGGTCTTTTAAGGGACTTTTGGATAGGTACATGGAGCTTAGTAAAATAGAGGGCTATGGGTAAGCCTAGTAATTTCTAAGGTAGGGACATTTCTAAGGAAGGGCAAACACGAGGAAATCTGCAGATGCTGGAAATTCAAACAACACACACAAAATGCTGGTGGAACACAGCAGGCCAGGCAGCATCTATAGGGAGAAGCACAGTCGACGTTTCCCTTCGTCAGGACTAACTGAAAGGAAAGTTAGTAAGAGATTTGAAAGTAGGAGAGGGAGGGGGAAATGCGAAATGATAGGAGAAGACCGGAGGGGGTGGGATGAAGCTACACTCAGGTTGGAGGAACAACACCTTATATACCGGCTGGGTAGCCTCCAACCTGATGGCATGAACATTGACTTCTCTAACTTCTGTTAATGCCCCTCCTCCCCTTCTTACCCCATCCCTGACATATTTAGTTGTTTGTTTTTTTCTCTCTCTGCCCATCCTCCATCTCCCTCTGGTGCTCCCCTCCCCCTTTCTTTCTCCCTAGGCCTCCCATCCCATGATCCTTTCCCTTCTCCAGCTCTGTATCACTTTTGCCAATCAACTTTCTGGCTCTCAGCTTCACCCCACCCCCTCCGGTCTTCTCCCATCATTTCACATTTCCTCCTCCCCCTCCTACTTTCAAATCTCTTAGTATTTCTCCTTTCAGTTAGTCCTGACGAAGGGTCTCAGCCTGAAACGTAGACAGTGCTTCTCCCTATAGATGCTGCCTGGCCTGCTGTGTTCCACCAGCATTTTGTGTGTGTTGTTTCCTAAGGAAGGGCTTGTATTGTGCTGTAGGTTTTCCATGTTTCTATGAGGAATGGAAGTAGTTCAAGGAAAAATCTTTGCTGGATCCCAGAACTAATGGAGTACATGAGCTCAATTTCTGGAGCATGATGGAACCAGGAGTGCGCCTCCTGACATTTTGGACAATTACGGATATGGTGGCCCACTACTTTCTATATTATTGCTGTGGTCACTTTAGGGAAATATAAATTTTGAAGGGGGCACCTGGATTTGAACCAGGGACCTCTTGATCTGCAGTCAAATGCTCTGCCACTGAGCTATACCCCCCATATCTGAATAAGGCTCTAGTCAGTCTGTACTTAAGAGTATTGTCAACAGTGTTGGGTCCCTTATGGGCAAACATGTCAAAAGTTGTTGACAGGCCAAAAAGATTACTTTATCAAAACTGTTGCATGTTAAATTAAAATATAGACATCTCCATAAACAGGCTAAATCCCAGTAAAGACAGTCATCTTTTCCACACAGTGCATACACTAAATTTACTCTAACACTTTATTTTAAAGAATCTCTTTTTCCAAAATAAAGCGTGCCATGTAACTGGGTCATTTAACAGTGCCATCATTCTCTAATGTTCTATCTTCAGGAATCAATCACCTCTCCAGCAATAGTTGGTCATAATTTACCATTCAAAATAACATAACATTTCTGTATTTTTGTTACTTAATTGAAATAAGAATCTCCTAAAGTTACTTTTGTTATTACTATAATTTCCTGTGTGCATACATCTACTGATGCTTCTGGACACATCATCAGTGATGTTCCTGGAATCATCGGGTATTTCGGGTCTTTCAACATCATACATCCTTCTCCAGGTGACCCAGCTGGGGCTGATCAGACCCCAGCCTGTGTCCAGATGGCGAGCTACACATGACTCCATGGCTTCCGTCTCTTGAGCCACCCTTTTATTTTATTTTTCCACTCTTCTCCGGGTGTCTGTATACTAAACTCAATTCCTCACTCCTCACAAGGCATTTGATGCACCTGTCCAGGTACAGAAATCCTGTGCTTCCAGCTGGCTGGTGTGTTCAAGGACATCTTCAACCTCACACTACTGTGGATCGAGGTTGCTACCTGCTTCAACAGGGCTCAAGAACACCAGGCCGAGGTGCTTCAATGACTATTGTCTGGCAGTGCTCACATCTACCACTATAAACTGTTGCATGAGATTGGTTATAGCTAGACTTCTGTCTGAGCAAAGACCTGGATCCACTGCAATATGCCAACTACTGCAACAGGTCTACAGTGAATGCAATCACACTGGCTCTGCACATGGTTTTGGACTACTTAAACAACAGCAAAACAATTGTCAGTCTGTTGTTTATTTATTATAAATAACACTTCAATACCATCATCCCCTCAGTATTAATCACCAAGCTTCCATACCTGTTCCTTGGTACCTCTCTCTGCAACTGGGCCCTTGACTTCCTAACTGGGAAACCACAGTCAATACAGCTATAGTCGGCCCTCCTTATCCGTGGGGGATTGGTTCTGAGACCCCCCCCCCCACCGCGGATACCAAACAACGCGGATGCTCAAGTCCCTTATTTAACCTGTCTCAATGCAGTGGTCTTTAGGACCCAGTGGAACCACGGACGTTTTTTAACATGTCTCAGTACGGTGGACATTAGGACCTGGCGGTGAAGCTTTGAAATCACAGTGTTTCTATTCACAAAAATAATCACGATTACAATTGAAAATAAAGTGTAAGTAATAAAGCAATCGGAAAGAGGTACAACGCCATCAGTCATTGGAAAAGTGTTAGGCTACAGTCGGTCAACGATCGGAACAATTTTAATGGAGCATGTGAAAGGCACTGCCCCGATGAAAGCTACAATTATTACTAAGCAACACAATGGTTTAATTATTGAAATACGTATGTTTCTTAAGTGTTTTATATGCATAAAAAGGTAAAATATGTACTGTATACTAAGAAAAATGTTTGACCAACTGATGCTAAATAATATCGGATGTACCTGTTCCGATTTCAAATCCGACTTAAAGACGGACTCAGGAATGGAACTCATTCATAGCCTGGGGGCTGCCTGTACTTTTAAGTCATTTCTAGATTACTTATAATATCTAATACAATGTAAATGCTATGTAAATAGCTGATATACTGTATTGTTTAGGGAATAATGACAAGAAAAAATAGTCTGTACACGCTCAAACTATGAGCGCTGGAGAGAGAATCTTCGGGTTTTCCTGATCCGCGGTTGGTTGAATCCGTGCATGCGGAATCCACAGATAAGGAGGGCCGACTGTATATTATAACAGCTCCTCCTCACTGACATCAACACCAGTGCACTTCTCTGCTCTCTCTAAACTCACACAATGTGGCTTAACACAGTTCAAATTCCATCAGATGACACTGATGTTTTTGGTAAAATCCATGATGTCAGCAAGGAGGCATCCAGGGGTGAGATAGCTGGGCTGGTTAGCTGGTATTGCAACAACCACCTCACACTCAGCATCAGCAAGATCGTGGAATTGATTGTGGACTTTGGAAAAGGAGGGTCAGAAAGTATGCTCTAGTACTCAATCAGGGTGAACTCCTCAAGTTCCTGTGTGTCAGCATCTCTGAGGATCTATCCTGGGCCCAGAACATTGATGCAGTCACAATGAAGGCCTTCCAGTGGCTCTATTTCTTGAGGATTTTAAGAATTCTTGTTGTCACCAAAGACTTGCAGATTTCTATAGATGTACATTGGAGAACATACTGATCGGTTGCATCACAACCTGGTACTGAGGCTTCAACACACAAGATCTCAAGAGGCTGCCATGGGCTGTAGACTTAGTCAGCTCCTTCACTGGCACAACCCTTCCACAAGAGGCAGTGTGTTATGGTGCACCCATCACTAAAGACCTTCAGCATCTCAGGCATATCCTCTTCTTGGTACTTCCATAGGGAGCACAATATTTCAGGAATAACCCTCTGCTATCAGATTTTTGAATGGGGTGATTCATAAGTTTGTGGCCTTAGGTAGAAGGAGTCAGTTTTAGAAAACCTAGCACATTTATTTTTCACCCTCCCCTAGTGTTGCCACCATGTCCTCGTGGACCTCCTTGGGTGATAAGCCCTTGAGACCGAGGTAGCGGATGACTGCACGAAGGCTGATGTCGTCCATTTTCTCAGACAGTGCATACTTGCAATTTTCAATTATCTGAAACAGAAATACCACAGAAGTTATTAACTTCAAACTTTCTGCATAATCACTCAAAGAGTTGAACTGCACGTGCATGTAACGAGGGCTGTATAACTAACTCATCTTGTTCTACCTTAGGCCATGAACTTATCAATCACTCCTGCTGTGAACACTTTCTGGAGGTCCAAGACTTCTACAAAGAAGGGATCCACGACCGCTGGTCTAAGTGTGTAAATGTAGGAGGGGACTGTGTTGAAAAATAAATGTGCTAGGGTTTCTAAAATTGACTCCTTCTACCTTAGGCCACGAACTTATCAATCACCCCTCGTATTACCTTAAAGAAGAGATTCTGCTGGAAACCTTGAATAACATATACAAAATGCTACAGGAACTCAGCAAGTCAGGCAGTATCTATACAGGGAAATAAACAGTCAAAAGGCCGAGACCCTTCTTTAGGACAGGAAGGAGTTTCTCAGGCTTCTTATCAGTGCCACTTTTAAATCTGTCCATCAGGAAATATGGGAAAATACCTAATGGGTCTCCAGCAACACACACACAAAACACTGGAGGTACTCAGCAGGTCAGGCAGCATCCATGGAAATGAATAGATAGTGAACATTTCAGGCCGGAACTCTACTTCAGGACTGAGAAGGAAGGGGGAGATGCCAGAAGAGAAAAGGTGGGGGTGGGGGGGGGGTAGGGGAAGGAGACTAGCTAGTCGCTGATAGATGACTGTGGTAATGGGTCTGGGTGAGTACATGGTCAGAGCTGGAGGGTAGCAGAGATCACAGAGGGGAAGCAGCAAGAGAGTGCTTAAATTTGTTTATTCTTTCTGTGAATGATTTAGCTTAAACTTGAGCACAGAGATCTTCTGCCCTGGTGTTCTGTGACACATAGTACACATTGCCATTCATGGCCAATGTCAGTTGCAGCTAAATTGCTTTCTGAATCAAATGACTGGGGGCTCAAGACACACATGTCTACCCATGTCCTTATGAAGTGCTACACTGCTGGAGATGATAAACTGAGGCCCCATCTGCTGTCTCAGCCAGACATAATATTTTAAACATGAGCATGGGGAGCAATCCATGGTGTTCTGATCAATATTTATCCTTTAGGAAACATCACTAAAACAGATTATCTGGCTATTATCGAATTGCTGTTTGCGGAAGCTTGCTGTGTGCAAATTGGCTGCTATGTTTCCCACAGTCCAACAGTGACTGTGCTGCAAAAGTACTTTGTTCCTTGAAAAAAATGCTTCAGGATGCTTCGAGGTCATAAAAGGCAGAATGTAAATTCATGTTTTCCTTTTTCATGTGTCTACTGCTAATCATACAGGATTTCAAGTAAAAAGTCTTAAATTGACAAGTTTAGTTTGTATTTAAGTCCATTTTAAAAATAGAAAATTGAACTTTTTTCTGGGTAAGTAGTGTTATTAAGAGTTCATTTCCTGCTCATAAACAGGGTGAACAGTCTAAGACAGTCACCAAACACAGCTCATGTAAACAAGCAGCAGATTGCTTTTGTCTCTCCTGACTGGCCACTGATAATCTAGTGATAATCTCCTCTGTGCTGTATACATGTTAAGAAATAAAAGAAAGCAGATCAGAGTTTGCTGTATTACAGGAGCCATTTGGAAAAAAGCAAAAAGTGCTAAACACTGCAGCCAAGTTCTACCATCTGCTGCAAACTACTGCAGGTGTCAGAGGACCTAAACTTTTCACAAAGTGTAATAAAATAGCACAAAGAGCCAATGTGCTCTAATGATTGCAAAACAGAGAGAGAGGAGGTCGGCACATTTTATCAAAGTTTACTTAGTCTACGGAGATTTGCATACAGATGGCAGGGTCATGCGATGTGTGTGCTGCTCCAGAAGCTGGGGATAGGCTTTCGCTTATACAGCCTTTATACACACACAGCTTTCACCGAGGCAACGTGGAGAAGTCTAAGTCTAGAGGCGCTGAATAGTCATTGAAGTAGCTAGCTTTGTTTAAAGGGGAAAGAAAAAACGCTCAGAGAAAGTCTTTGTGAAATGGATAGGGTGTGTTTTGGGAAAATGATCAGTAGGGTGAAAGAATGAGGGCCTGCTACCAGGAATGAGAATGAGGGGTTGGTGAGGGCAGTGTTGATTATTGCAGTTATGCATCCTCATTCCTGAGCTGGAAGGACAAATACAGCTGATTAATGGATTAACACCTTCTCCAATACAGGCAAATAATGTTTTCCTCGCATAGTTACGTAACTGTTCAGCAGAACGTGTAGAGCACTAAAAACACGTAGGCAATTTTATCCATTTCCTATCTGCTTGGATGAAACTCAGTGTCTTGCATGAAAATAATTAAATTATTGGTTAACAATGAAACCATATTCATATATCATCCTATGTTTTTGCTCAGCTAGAATTTTTCAACAATGAAAAATTTGCCCAGTTGGAATTAATAAGTAAGCTGCATAAAGAATTAGCAGGGTAATTAAATCAATACCAGGTCAGCTACTGGTGAATTGTTTCAATGCTGATAATAAGCCTACACCACGATTTGAATTAACGGCAATATGTGACACTTAGCATTCAGTAAATATATCTCTACTCATTTTAATCCACAAACTTGGTGGTGTACCAGCATCACTGTCAAGTGACAGTGGCATCACCTCATCTTGTGAATGTGTCAACAAACCAAACATCAAAGAAAGAAGATTGCTCTGGGTGATGTCAAAGGAACGCTGTTTCCACTGGCAACAGGCTGGACTGTTCAAGGCTGTGCTCATTTATTAGATGAGTGCCCCATATTGCAGCTGCGATAATGCTGGAGCTTTAATGTGGTGGTTCTGGTGATTTAGAAAATTATAGCTGACAAAAAGTTCTGCCAATTTGAGTATAATTTTGGAAGTAAACTGATGTTTTTGTCAACGCTGGACATTAATCCTTCTCAATTTGACTTTCTCAGATGAGAGATAGAAACAGTGTTCTGAAAAGCCTTTTACATCGATCCAGAAATTTGTCAATAGTCTTTATAGAGAAATTGTTCCAACATTTGCACAAGTTTTTATGCCAATAGGCACTTGCTTCTACATTTTCTAAAATTGCACCAGGCACTAAAGATGACAAAAAGAAATGGAAACCAATGTAAGCAATCCTGGTTAGTGCAAAGTGTGGATTACATGTCTTCTACATTCTTTAAATTCCTTCTCACTTCATTGATGTTATGAGAATAAAAAAAAGCCTTAAAATCATTTAACAGTGTTTTGTAGACATAATAATCATAGCTGGTCAAAATTTTCACTTTAGATACCGTTCAGGACAAGTTGTGTCCAAAACTGCATCTGTTTTGAAAAGGTGTTTTTCTTTATGCAAATTCACAATTTTCAATAGTCCAACAGAGATTTTGAAATTTTAGTTAGTTAAAGTATACTTTGATTTATTTAAGGTTGGCAATTGCTAAAAGTTTAATGAAGCCATGGGAAAGTCAGTTCTTCGTAAATAAGTCTTTTTAATGCCTCTACTTTCTGAATAGGCTGAATAGAGCTGGTCTATGTGCGACCCTCTACAGATGCACAGTGGAGAGCAGTCTGACATGCTGTATCACTGTGTGGTACAGAAAATGCACTCTGGTAGACAGGAGGGCTCTGTAACAGGTAACTTTAAACTACCCAACACTTCACCGGCTCCAGCCTACTCATCATCAAGGACATAAATACAAGAAATAGCCAGCAATATCACAAAGGATCCCACCCACCCTGCTTATGGACTGTTTGTCCCACAACCATCAAGGGAGAGGCTATGCAGCATCCATGCCAGGACAACTAGCTTTGAAAACAGTTACTTCCCCCAAGCTGTCAGGATGATCAACACCTCCACCCATTAATCCACCTCACCCCCACTATATACACATCAACTAGCATCACTCTATGTATATACATCACTCTATGTATATAATGGGCTAATTGTACATTGTGTTTTATTGCATTGTTTTTATATTTCTATTTATTGTATTTTTTATTGAATTCTTTGAGTTCTATTGAAGAATTTTATTGAATTCTATTGAGTTTTCTTATGCTACAGCAGATCCAGAGTAATAGTTCAATTCTCCTTTACACTCATGTACTGATGAATGACAAAAAACATTCCTGAATCTTGAATTATCAATCTTAAAATCACAGCACAATTTTCCACTTGCATGTAGCCCACTTAGCTTGCTGACAGTAATTTAAAATACAAAACCATATACCAGTTTTGTTGAGAGAGAAGTATAAGCAGTGCAAATGAGCAGGAATTCCAGGACAACCTGTTTAAGAAAGAGCAATTTCACAGTTATTTATTACAGTGCGACAAATTTTGATTCCACAAACAAGCTTCAAAAGTCATTTGGAAACTTAAATGGGATTTTTTTTTAAGTTCACCAAGATAATTGTTCCAGGACAGCTCTTGGTGAAATCAGGAGGGCTATAATAAGGCTTGAGGTTTCTGTCACAGACAAGGTGAAGAAGAATCCCACGAGCTTCTCTACAGATATATTTAGAGTAAACGGATAGCAAGGGACAAAATTGGTCCTCTGGAAGATCAGAGTGCATAAAGCCAAATGAGATGGGGAATGCAGTGCCTATAAAATGTATTCACCACCCCCCAGGAAGTTTTAATGTTTTATTGTTTTACAACATTGAATCTCTGTGGATATAATTTGGTTTTTCTGACACTGATCAACAGGAAAAAATGCTTTCCTGTCAAAGTGAAAACAGATTTCTACAAAGTGATCTAAATCAAGTACAAATATAAAACACAAAATTATTGTTTGCATAAGTACTCACTCCCTTTAATTTGACACACCCAATCATCACTGTTGCAGCCAATAGGTTTTAGAAGTCACATAATTAGGTAAATGGAGATTACCTGTGTGCAGTCAAGGTGTTTCAATTGATTGTAGTCAAAATTCCCCTGCATCTGGAAGGTCTAACTGCTGGTGAGTCAGTATCCTGGCCAAAACTACACCATGAAGATAAAAGAACACACCAAGCAACTCAGTGAATAGCTTACTGAAAAGCACAAGTCAGAAGTTGGATACAAGAAAATTTCCAAGTCACTGAATATCCCTTGGAGTACAGTTAAGTCAGTCATCAAGAAATGGAAAGAATATGGCACTGCTGTAAATCTCCCTGAAGCAGGCCATCCTCAAAAACTGTGTGACTGTGTATGAAGAGAACTAGTGAGGGAGGCCAACAAGAGACCTATGACAACTCTGAAGGAGATACAAGCTTCAATGGCTGAGATGGGAAGGACTGTGTAGACAACTGTTGCCTGGGTGCTTTACCAGGAGTAGCTTTATAGGAGAGTGGCAAAGAGAAAGCCACCTTTGGGCGGGGGGGGGGGGGGGGCGGGGGGAACTCACATGAAATCCTGGCTAGAGTTGGCCAGAAGGCATGTGGGAGACTCTGAAGTCAGCTTGCAGAAGGTTCTATGGTCTGATGAAACCAAAACTGAGCATTTTAGTCATCAGACTAAATGTTATCTTTGGCATAAGATAAATGCTGCACATCATCAAAAACATACCATCCCGACCATGAAGCATGGTAGTGGCTGAGTCATGCTGTGGGGATGCTTCACTGCAACAGGTCCTGGCAGGCTTGTGAAGGTAGAGGGTAAAATGAATGCAGCAAAATACAGGAAAATGCTGGAGGAATACCTGATGCAGCCTGCAAGAGAACTGCGACTTGGGAAAAGACCTTTTTTTTTCCAATAAGACAATAATCACATGCACAAAACCAAAGCAACACAGGAATGTTAAAAACCACAAAGTTAATGTCCTGGAGAGGCCAAGTGAGAGTTCAGGCCTCAATCCAATTGGGAGTTTGTCGCTGGACTTGAAAAGGCTGTTCACTCATGATCCCCATGCAACCTGACAGAGCTTGAGCAGTTTTGTAAAGAAGAATGGGGGGAAATTGCAGTGTCCAGATGTGCAAAGCTGATAGAGACTTATCTACACTGACACAAGGCTGTAATTGCTGCCAAAGTGCATCTACTAAATACTGATCAAAGGGGTGGGTAATCATGCAATCAATTATTTTGTTTAATAATTGTAATAAATTTAGACGAATTTGTAAAAATTTGTTTTGACGTTGACATTAGAGAATCTTTTCTGTTGATCAGTGTCAAAAAAGCCAAAGTAATTGTGATTCAATGTTGGAAAAAAAACAATAAAACGTGAAAACTTCCCAGGTGAAGGGTGAATACTTTTCATAGACACTGTACCTTAAATGGATTATTTTGCTTTTACATTTATTCAGGAGATTGTCACAGAGTCCATAGAAATTAGGCAAAACAGCAGCAAGGTCATGGACCATGTACAGAATACAGAGGAGGACGTGTTTGCTAACTTGAAGCAAATTCATCATCATGATGTGGCATATATGATGTGGACAATCGTGGTTTGCCATCTGTTTTTAATCTGATAAGTTTTAATAAACTTTTCCAAACTTTTGTCTGTCCATCTCTTGATGTAACTCATGAATGTCAACTGCGACTCTTCCTTCGATCAGATTTTTCCAGTTACTGCAAAATGTTCGAGCTTCTCTTTCCTCAGTACATGTCCCAGAAATTCCAGCTGCCATTTCCTGATTAATATCAGCTCTCTTTGTATTCTGACTTCTCACAACACCTCCTCATTTGTTATTCTGTCCTTCCATGACATTTCCATCATTCTTGTCAAAAGCCACATTTCTGCAGCTTCAAGTCTCCCCTCATTTTGCTTTGATATTGTCCAACATTTGCTTCTGTATGTTAGTGTGGAATGAACATAGCAATATAACACTGTAGCTTCACACAACAATCTGAAGCAATTGGGGTGGATAAATCCCCAGGGACTGACAAGGAATTCCTCTGGACATTGTGGGAGATTCCTGCAGAAATTGCAGATGCCCTAGTAGAGGTATTTACAATGTCCTTAGCCGTGGGTGAGATGCTGAAGGAACGGAGGATAGCTAATGTTGTTCTGTTGTTCAAGAAAGGCTCTTAGACTAAACCAGGAAATTATAGGCCAGTGAGTCTGACATCAGTAGTGGGGAAGATATTGGAAGGTATTCTAAGGGACTGGATATATAAGTATTTGGATAGACGGTGACTGATTAGGGATATTCAACATGACTTTGGTTAGACACAACCTACGACACACAATCTTGTAGAGTTTTTCAAGGAAGTTTCCTGGAACGTTGATGAAGATAAGGCAGAGAAAGTTGTCTACATGGACAAGGAACCCATATAACCAAAAACACAAAATACTCTGCAGATGCTGGGGTCAAAGCAACACGCACAACACGCTGGAGGAACTCAGCAGGATGGGCAGCATCCATGGAAACGAGCAGTCAACGTTTTGGGCCAAGACCCTTTGACAGGACTCAAAGTCGGAGTCCTGACAAAGGGTCTCGGCCCGAAACGTTGACTGTTTGTTGTGTGTATTACCCATATAACCAGTTGCTCACAGAGTCACAGAAAATTATGGCATAGAAACGGTCTCTTTGGCCCATCTAATCCATGCCGATCAAAAGAAACTAGACTGGACTGCCAACACAGATGCCTTGTGCAGGAAGGCACAGAGTCGACTGTACTTCCTAAGAAGGTTGGCGTCATTCAATGTCTGTAGTGAGATGCTGAAGATGTTCTATAGGTCAGTTGTGGAGAGCGCCCTCTTCTTTGTGGTGGCGTGTTGGGGAGGAAGCATTAAGAAGAGGGACGCCTCACGTCTTAATAAGCTGGTAAGGAAGGCGGGCTCTGTCGTGGGCAAAGTACTGGAGAGTTTAACATCGGTAGCTGAGCGAAGGGCGCTGAGTAGGCTACGGTCAATTATGGATAACTCTGAACATCCTCTACATAGCACCATCCAGAGACAGAGAAGCAGTTTCAGCAACAGGTTACTATCGATGCAATGCTCCTCAGACAGGATGAAGAGGTCAATACTCCCCAATGCCATTAGGCTTTACAATTCTACCGCCAGGACTTAAGAACTTTTTAAAAGCTATTATTAATGCTTTTTGAGATAGTGATTTAGATGCATATCATATTCTTTACTGAGTTAAGTATTGTATGTAATTAGTTTTGCTACAACAAGTGTATGGGACATTGGAAAAAAAGTTGAATTTCCCCATGGGGATGAATAAAGTATCTATCTATCTACTTTGCCATCCCATCGACCTGCACCCAGATCGTAGCCTTCCATAACCCTCCCATCCAGGTACCCATTCAAAATTCTCTTAACTATTAAAATTGAACTCATATCCAAGCATGAAGAAGTTACCCCTAATATTCCCCTTGATCAAGATGGTTCCATCACTTGGCATTCAAGACGAGGTAGTAAATTGAATGAGACATTGGCTTTGTGGCAGGAGCCAGAGTGATAGCAAATGGTTGCCTCTCTGACTGGAGACCTATGCTGCAGGGATCGGTTTTGATTCCATTTTTGTTTGTCATCCATATCAATGATCTGGATTATACTATAATAACCTGAATCAGCAAGTTTAGAGAAGACACTAAGACTGGGGGCATAGTGGACAGCAAGGAAGGCTATCAAAGCTTGCAGCAGGATCTGGACAAGATATGAGGGGGAAAATGGACTGAAAAGCAGATGACTTGCTATATTCTATCACTTCCATGATAGAGTACTGAAAGTTTTGAGGGGCTGTGGGGTCTAGCTGATCTTCCTGTCATACAGATTGGCATGAAAGGGTAGGCTGATCCTCAGCTTGTTTCTCTATTGGGATGCAACTCTTCCTTAAAGTTGTGGGTCACAGAGCTCCCTGTGACCCTTTGGAAGCTGTGTGCACACGTCTCATCCTAGAGGTCTATGGATCTGAAGATGACCTTGGAGGATTCAGAGGATTTGGAGATTCATTGTAGAGTTCCTCTCTCAAAAGTCAACCTTTCCTTTCTCTGTTGTCCTCGGCCTGTGGCTTTCCTGTTTGCATTTCTTGCAGATGACCGAACTGCAAGGTATCAGAATCAGAGTGGGGTTAATTGTCACTGGCATGTGTTGTGAAATTTGTTAACTTAGCAGCAGCAGTTCAATGCAATACATAATATAGACGAAGAAGAAAAAATAAATCAATCAATTACAGTATATGTATACTGAATAGATTAAAATTCATGCAAAAACAGAAATAATACATATTTTAAAAAGTGAGATAGTGTTCATGGGTTCAATATCCATTTAGGAATCATATGGCAAAGGGGAAGAAGCTATTTCTGAATCACTGAGTGTGTGCCTTCAGGCTTCTGTATCTCCTACCTGATAGTAACAGGGAGAAAAGGGCATGCCCTGGGTACTGGAGGTCTTTAATAATGGACGCTGCCTTTCTGAGACACCGCTCCCTGAAGATGTCCTGGGTACTTTGTAGGCTAGTACCCAGAATGGAGCTGACTAGATTTGTGACCTCTTCATCTTCTTTCGGTTTTGTGCAGTAGCCCCTCCCCCCCACCCTCCCTCATTATACCAGACAGTGATGCAGCCTGTCAGAACTCTCTCCACAATACATCTATAGAAATTTTGAGAGTTTTTGTTGACATATCAAATCACTTTAAACTCCTAATGAAGTATAGCCACTGTCTTGCATTCTTTATAACTGCATCCATATGTTGGGACCAGGTTAGATCCTCAGAGATCTTGACAACCAGGAGCTTGAAACTGCTCACTCTCCACTTCTGATCCCTCTGTGAGGATTGATATGTGCTCCTTCACCATGCTCTTCCTGAAGTCAACAGTTATCTTACTGATATTGACTGAAAGGTTGTTGCTGTGATATCACTCCATTAGTAGGCATATCTTGCACCTGTACACCCTCTTGTCTCCATCTGAGATTCTACTAACAATGGTTGTATCATCAGCAAATTTATAGATGGTATTTAAGCTATGCCTAGCCACACAGTCATGTGTATACAGAAAGTAGAGCAGTTGGCTAAGCATGCACCCCTGAGATGCGCCAGTGTTGATCGTCAGTGTGCAGAAAAAATTATCACCAATCCACACAGATTATGGCCTTCCGGTTAGGAAGTCGAGTATCCAATTGCAGATGGAGGTACAGAAGACCAGGTTTGGTAATTTGTCAATCAGGATTGCAGGAAAGATGGTGTTAAATGCTGAGCTATAGTTGATGATCAGCATCCTGACACGGGAGTTTGTATTGTCCAGGTGGTCTAAGGCTATGTGGAGGGCCATTGAGATTGCATCTGCCATTGACCTACCATGGCAATAGGCAAATTGCAGTGGGTCCAGGTCCTTGCTAAGGCAGGAGTTCAGTCTAGTCATGACCAACCTCTCAAAGCATTTCATCACTGTCGATGTGAGTGCTACTGGGCGATAGTCATTAAGGTAGCTCACGTTATTCTTCTTAGGCACTGGTATAATTGTTGCCTTTTTGAAGCAAGTGGGAACTTCTGCCCAAAGCAATGAGAGGTTGAAAATGTCCTTGAATATGCCCATTAATTGGTCGACACAAGTTTTCAGAGCCTTACCAGGTACTTCATTGGGACCTTCTGCCTTGTGAGGGTTCACCCTCTTTAAAGACAGCCTAAGGTCGGCCTCTGAGACAGAGAACACAGGGTCACCAGGTGCAACAGGGATCTTCGCAGCTGTAGTTATATTCTCCCTTTCAAAGCGTGCATAGAAGGCGTTAAGTTCATCTGGTAGTGTTAGCACATTTCCAGATTGGTTGCAGTAGATACGAATAGCTTGAAATGTGTATCACTAGGCTTAAGGACAGCTTCTATCTGGCTATTCTAAGACTATAAAATCATTCCTTAGTAAGATAATATGGGCTGTTGATCTTGCACTATATTGTTTTCCTGCCCTGGACATTGCAACTGCTACACTTTCTTTTCTGCATTATTATTGTTTTACACTGTTCCACCTCAGTTTATTGTGTAATGATTTGATCTGTATGAATAATATTCAAGACAGGTTTTTCACTGTATCTCAGTGTATTTGACAACTGTAAACCAATCTCATGTAATAGCAAACTTTTGGTGATCATGTACCTTGTACCCACAGCTTCCTCCAATGGTAAACACTGAAGGAAGGTGGAAGATGGTTCTATTAACATTTATCCTTAGTTTGTTCTTCACCAGGCACTTGCTGTCCCAGATCTTAAATGGGTCCTTTATTCCTGCAAGGCTTCCTGCTCCCCTAAAAGTAACAGGCCAAAATGTTGGAGATGTGCACAAAGGTCACATGCGGGCTAAACACGGACACCACTATCTTATGCTCCTTCTGGATGGGGATAGTAAAAAGTGACTGCATCTTTAATTGTGACAGCAGAGTTCATTCTCCTTCTCCCTTACATACGTCATCTGCCATCCCAACACATTAAATTAATTGTTATTTGGGAAGACCTGAAGGCTAGAGATGTCCTTCTTGAAGGAGATCTCTGGTGAAGCATTTTCCCTCGCTGAGGTCTTTCATTACCACCCTGGCAATTTTTCAAAACCCTCTCCTCCTGGGGAGCTCACTGCTGCGGCCATTCTGATGGACCTGATTGGGTAGAGCAAGTTTAGTTGCTGAAGCAAAAGTGTTAGATTGATTTCCCAATCAGCATTAGGATTCCCTACGTCAACAGGTTAAGCTCTCATCAGGCAGTCACTTGATTGTGAAGTGTTGGTATTGTCTTCCTCTTTCAATTTCAAAATTCAAATTCACCCATGAATCTGCTGCACAGATCGACCTCTGAGATTAGACCATAAGACAAAGAAGCAGAAGTCAGCCATTCGGCCCATCGAGTCTGCTCTGCCATTTCATCATGAGCTGATCCAATCTCCCCTTTAGTCCCATTCCCCTGCCTTCTCACTATAACCTTTGATGCCCTGACTACTCAGATATCTATCAATCTCTGCGTTAAATACACCCAATGACTTGGCCTCCACTGCCGCCCGTGGCAACAAATTCCATAGATCCACCACCCTCTGGCTAAAAGAATTTTTTCGTATCTCTGGTCTGAATGGGCACCCTGCAATCCTCAAGTCATGTCCTCTCGTACTAGACTCCCCCACCATGGGAAACAACTTTGCCACATCCACTCTGTCCATGCCTTTCAACATTCAAAATGTTCCTATGAGGTCCCTCCTCATTCTTCTAAACTCCAAGGAGTACAGTCCAAGAGTGGTCAAACGTTCCTCATATGTTAACCCTCTCATTCCCGGAATCATTCTAATGAATCTTCTCTGAACCCTCTCCAATGTCAGCACATCCTTTCTTAAATAAGGAGCTCAAAACTGCACACAGTATTCCAAGTGAGGTCTTACCAGTGCCTTATAGAGCCTCAGCATCACATCCCTGCTCCTATACTCTGTTCCTCTAGAAATGAATGCCAACATTGCATTCACCTTCTTCACCACCGACTCAACCTGGAGGTTAACCTTAAGGGTATCCGGCACGAGGACTCCCAAGTCCTGTTGCGTCTCAGAACTTTGAATTCTCTTCCCATTTAAATAATAGTCTGTCCATTTATTTCTTCTACCAAAGTGCATGACCGTACACTTTCCAACATTGTAATTCATTTGCCACTTCTTTGCCCATTCCCCCAATCTATCCGTCTCTCTGCAGACTCTCTGTTTCCTCAGCACTACCAGTCCCTCCACCTATCTTTGTATCATCAGCAAACTTAGCCACAAAGCCATCTATTCTATAATCCAAATCGTTGATATACAACGTAAAAAGAAGCGGCCCCAACACGGACCCCTGTGGAACACCACTGGTAACCAGCAGCCAACCAAAATGGGATCCCTTTATTCCCACTCTCTGTTTCCTGCCAATCAACCAATGCTCTATCCACGTATGTAACTTTCCCATAGTTCCATGGGCTCTTATCTTGTTTAGCAGCTTCATGTGCGGCACCTTGTCAAAGGCCTTCTGAAAATCCAAATACACAACATCCACTGCATCTCCCTTGTCTAGCCTATTTGTAATTTCCTCAAAAAATTGCACTAGGTTTGTCAGGCAGGATTTTCCTTTAAGGAAACCATGCTGAGTTCTGCCTATCTTGTCATATGCCTCCAGATACTCCGTAACCTCATTCTTGACAATCGACTCCAACAATTTCCCAACCACCGATGTCAAGCTAACAGGTCTATAATTTCCTTTTTGCTTCCTTGCCCCCTTCTTAAATAGTTGAGTGACATTTGCAATCTTCCAGTCCGTCGGAACCAGGCCAGAATCCTGAGTACTCAGCTTCCTGAGTACTTTCTCTGTCGTAATTGTGACTGAGCATATTTCTCTTCCCTGACACCCTTGAATGTTCGGTATATTGCTGATGTCTTCCTCAGTGAAGACGGATGCAAAATACTCGTTCAGTTCCTACACCATCTCCTTATCTCCCATTACAATTTCTCCAGCATCATTTTCTATCGGTCCTATATCTACACTCACCTGTCTTTTACTCTTCATATACTTGCAAAAGCTTTTAGTATCCTCGTTGATATTATTTGCTAGCTTCCTTTCATAGTTCATCTTTTCCCTCTGAATGATCTTCTTAGTTTCCTTTTGTAAGCTTTTAAAAACTTCCCAATCCTCTGTCTTCCCACTAATTTTTACTTCCTTGTATGCCGTCTGCTTTGCTTTTACTTTGGCTTTGACTTCTCTTGTCAGCCACGGTCGCAGCCTTTTTCCATTCGAAAGTTTCTTCTTCTTTGGAATATATCTGTCTTGCACCTTCCTCACTTCTCGCATAAACTCCAGCCACTGCTGCTCTGCCGTCCTTCCCGCTAGTGTCCCTTTCCAGTCAACCTTGGCCAGTTCCTCTCTCATGCCACTGTAATTTCCTTTACTCCACTGAAATACCGACACGTCGGATTTCGGCTTCTCTTTCTCAAATTTCACAGTGATCTCAATCATGTTGTGATCACTGCCTCCTAAGGGTTCCTTCACTTCCATCTCTCTAATCACCTCTGGTTCATTACATAATACCGAAACCAGTACAGCCAATCCCCTAGTGGGCTCAACAACAAGCTGTTCTAAAAAGCCATCTCGCAGACATTCTACAAATTCTCTCTTGAGATCCAGTGCCGACCTGATTTTCCCAATCCACTTGCATGTTAAAATCCCCTACAATTATCGTAACACTGTCCTTCTGGGAAGCCTTTTCTATTTTCTGTTGTAATTTGTAGTCCACATCACTGCAGCTGTTTGGAGGCCTGTAGATAACTGCCATCAGGGTCCTTCTACCCCTGCGATTTCTTAGCTCAACCCATAAATATTCTGTACCTTCCGATCCTATGTCAACTCTTTCTAATGATTTAATATCATTTCTTACCATTAAAGCCACACCACCCCCTCTACCTACCTGCCTATCCTTCCGATACACCGTGTGTCCTTGGACGTTCAGCTCACAGAGACATGCACCCTTTAGCCACATCTCAGTGATGGCCACAATATCATACTTGCCAATCTGTAGCTGTACAACAAGATCATCCACCTTATTCCTTATGCTGCGTGCATTTAAGTATAACACCTTAAGTCCAGTATTTGGTACTTTTTGCATTGATTGCACTGCAACTCATTTGCTCCATCACTTGCCTGTCCTTCCTGACATCCTTACTGCTCACTACCTTAGATCTATTTCTGTTTTTTCTCTCTTCCGCTCCAACATTCCGGTTCCCATCCCCCTGCCAAATTAGTTTAAACCTTCCCGAACAGCTCTATTAAACCTTTCCGCCAGAATATTGGTCCCCCTAGGATTCAAGAGTAACCCGTCCTTTTTGTACAGGTCTCACCTGCCCCAAAAGAGGTCCCAATGATCCAGAAACTTGAATCCCTGCCCCCTGTTAACTACTGATATTCATTACTGTTAATAATGATAACAACACTTCAATCTCACATGCATCATTCCTCCTGGTTCTACTAGAGTTTTTCGAGGAGTTTACAAGGAAAGTGGATGAAGGGAAGGCAGTGGATGTTATCTACATGGACTTCAGTAAGGCCTTTGACAAGGTCCTGCATGGAAGGTTAGTTAGGAAGTATCAGTGGCTAGGTATACAGGGTGAGGTAGTAAATTGGATTAGACATTGGTTCAATGGGAGAAGTCAGAGAGTGATAGTGGAGGATTGCTTCTCTGAGTGGAGGCCTGTGACTAGTGGTGTGCCACAGGGATCAGTGCTGGGTCCATTCTTATTTGTCATCTATATCAATGATCTGGATGATAATGTGGCAAATTGGATCAGCAAATTTGTTGATGATACAAACATTGGAGGTGTAGTGGACAGTGAGGAAAGTTTTCAAAGCTTACAGAGGGATTTGGACCAGCTGGAAAAATGGGCTGAAAAATGGCAGATGGAGTTTAATACAGGCAAGTGTGAGGTATTGCACTTTGGAAGGAAAAACCAAGGTAGAACATACAAGGTAAATGGTAGGGCACTGAGGGGTGCAGTAGAACAGAGGGATCTAGGAATACAGATATAAAATTCCCTAAGAGTGGCGTCAGAGGTATATAGGGTAGTAAAGAGAGCTTTTGCTACATTGGTCTTTATAAATCAAAGTATTGAAGTATAAGAGTTGAAATGTTATGGTGAGGTTTTATAAGGCATTGGTGAGGCCAAATTTGGAGTATTGTGTACAGATTTGGTCACCGAATTACAGGAAGGATATTAATAAGGTTGAAAGAGTGCAGAGAAGGTTTACAAGGATGTTGCTGGGACTTGAGAAACTGAGTTACCGAGAAAGGTTGAATAGGTTAGGACTTTATTCCCCAGAGCTTAGAAGAATGAGGAGAAACTTGATAGAGATATATAAAATGATGATGGGTATAGATAGAGCGAATGCAAACAGGCTTTTTCCACTGAGGCTAGGGGAGAAGAAAACCAGAGGACATGGGTTAAGGGTGAAGGCGGAAAAGTTTAAAGGGAACATTAGCGGGAACTTCTTCACACAGAGAGTGGTGGGAATGTGGAATGAGCTGCCAGATGAAGTGGTAACTGTGGGCTCACTTTTAACATTTAAGAAAAACTTGGACAGGTACATGGATGAGAGGTGTATGGAGTGATATGGGCCAGGTGCAAGTCAGTGGGACTAGGCAGAAAAATGGTTCGGCACAGCCAAGAAGAGCCAAAAGGCCTGTTTCTGTGCTGTAATGTTCTATGGTTCATACTACTTTACCTTTTGGAGAAGAGACCAAAATATGCAGAAAGAAATGAAGCTGAAATTATTTCTGCACCAAGTACCAGTCCAGAAAGAATCATTTTGCTCATTTATTTTTTTCACATATGATAAACAATGATCATTTATATCTAAACACATCAATAAAACATTAAATGGTAAATTGTTACTTAGGTATATTTACTTGCTCAAAGGTAATTTACTTACTTGGATTTTCAGAAGACATTTGATTAAAACTGAGAAGCCATTTAAAGAACATTATGGATTATAGAATTAGTGATAAATTAACTCGCAGGATAGTAAATTGGCTTACTGATGACAAGACAAAGGTAGTTATACTTAGCAAAGTTTCTATCGGCAGGCTTTGATTCACGGAGATCTCAAAGGTCTCTTCTACCGCATCTTTGTTGTTTGGAATATTCATATGTGATATGTGGTTGACTATCAGTAAATTTGCTGATAACATTGAACTGCTTGACCAGGTGAATAGTGTCAGAGATATTAACAGTGTTCATAAAAAATTTGGACAAATTTAGTATTTGGATTAGAGGATGGCAGGTGGAGTTTAATATGGATTAAAGTAAGATAGTACACTAGAACAAGAAGACCAAAACACATTTACGAGTTGAAGGATAGGTATAACCAAAAGTGAAAAAGGAAAAAGATGGATAAATAACTACAGTTAGGTTACATGTGGACTATTGTGTGCAATTCTGCTGTCTTCTTAACAGAGGAATGTGGAGGCTATGGAAAGGGTACACAAGATATTTATCAGGATGCTGCTTATCTTAGAGAGCTTTTGGCTTTGAGAAAAGGTTATAAAATTGAATTGTTTTTGTTCAAGTGTTGGAATATTGGAGGGTGAGATATGAGAGGGATAGATTGGGTAGACAGTCAGAATCATTTCCCAGTGCAGAAATATCAAATCCCAGAGGACTTGTATTCAAAGTGAGAGGGGGAAAGCGCAGGAGATGTTTTTAAACAGATGAAGATAGAGATTAGCTTTATTTGCCCCATGTACATTGAAACATGCAGTGAAATGTGTACTTCTTGTGCCAATGTCCAACACAGTCCAAGGATTGCAATGGTGGCAGCCTGCAAGGGCTGCACACTTCCAGCACCAACAGTGCATACTCACAACTCACTGACCTTAACCATAATCTTTGGAATGAGGGAGGTATGTGATGTAGTCACAGGAAGGGTGTACAAACTCCTTACAGACAGGGGTGGGAAGTGAAGCCTGATCTTACAACTGGTGCTGTAAAACAATGTGCTAAACTACTATGGTACTGTGCCTAGAATAGGCTGTTAGGGGGAGTTGTGAAGAAGATATGATAGTGGTGTTGAAGAAACTGTTAGATTCACACATAAAAATTGGGAAATGGAGAGATTAGATCACGCACAGGCAGAAGAAAATTGGTTTAATTTGGCATCATGTTCGCTGCAGATATTGTGGGCCAACGGGCCAGTTCCTGTGCTGTATCGTTCTGCTTAATGTATGTCTTTGATGTTATTGATAGTCATTGTGTATCCAGGCAATGTGAAGCTGTTCTAAATAATGTCTATCACAAATTTCGAAATACTATTTTATACAGGACGAAAACATTTCATGGAATTGTTGTACTGAACCAGCTAAAAAGCTTATCAAAAACACTCAAAACACTAATCCCTCCTACCTGTGCCATGTCCATATCCCTCCATTTTCCTTGCATCCATGTGCCTGTCCAAATATCTCTTCAAAACATCTAATATATTTGTGATGTAGTGGTCAAATTACTAAACTGGTAATTCAGATACATGGATTCTCAATCCTCAAATATGAATTCAGCAGCTGTTGAAATTTAGATTAAAATTGATTAATAAATTAAATAATCCCCAAATGGGGGAAAATGCTAGATAAAGTGACCACAGTTGTAGATTGTTGTAAACCCCATGCAACATAGGCATAGGAATAGGGCATTCAAACTCTTGTTTATGCTCCATTATTCAATTAGATTAGGATTCATATGACTATAACCCCAACTCCAGGTTCTCCACTATCCCTTAACTTTTCATCCCTATGTTTGTGAAGATTTTATCTACAAATTCAAAGACTGCTTCAACCAACATTTAGGGAAGAGTTCTAAAGACTTACAACCTACTGAAAGACAAAACTTTGCCTAGTCTCTGTCTTAAACTGGTGACCCTATTCTTATTCCTAGTTTTAGATTCTCTCACATCCACCCTAACAGAATATAGTATTAATGGTAAGAATCTTGGCAGTGTGGAGGATCAGAGAGATCTTGGGTTTTGTGTCCATAGGGACACTCAAAGCTGCTGCGCAAGTTGACAGTCTTGTGAAGAAGGCATACGGTGTGTTGGCATTCATCAACCATGGGACTGAGTTCAAGAGCCGTGAGGTAACATTACAGCTATACAAGACCTTGGTCAGATCCCATTTACAGTACTGTGTTCAGTTCTGGCCACCTCACTCCAAGAAGAGGAGATTTACAAGGATGTTGCCTGGATTGGAGAGCATGCCTTATGAGAATAAGTTGAGTGAACTTTGCCTTATCTCCCTGAAGTGACGGAGGATGAGAGGTGACCTGACAAGGGTGTAGAGAATAATGTGAGGCATTGATTGTGTGGATTAGCTAGAGGCTTTTTTCCCAGGACTGAAATGGCTAACATGAGGGGGCATAGTCTTAGGGTGTCCTGGAAATAAATACAGAGGGGATGTCAGAGGTAAGTTTTTCACAGAGTGTTGGGTGTGTGGAATGCACTGCCAGCAATGGTGTTGGAGGTGGATACAATAGGGTCTTTTTCGAACCTCTTAGATAAGTACCTGGAACTTAGAAAAATAGAGGGCTATGCAATAGGGCAATTGTAGGCAGTTTCTAGAGTGGGTTACATAGTTGGCACAACATTGTGGGCCAAAGGGCTGTAATGTCCTATAGATTTCTATGTTCTTCAGTACTTTACATGTTCCTCCACACCACACAATATTCTCCCATTTGTTTTATATTCCCTTGCCTTTTTGCAATTCTCCTAGTGTGAATTAAATTGAATTAAACTTCATTTGCCAGTTTTCTGCCCAAATGATCAAACATTCTATAACTGCCTACAGCCTAAAATCCTTATCTCCACTGACAACCATATAACTATTTTGTAAACATAATTATCAAATGCCCAATATTAACACCTAATTCATGAGTGTTTTACACAAAAGCAAGGGATTGTGCATTGTGCCTGTGTCAGCCTTCCAGTCACAAAAGCACCAATTAACATTGTGATAGCAACACACACAAAAGGAGTCCTGACAAAGGGTCTCGGCCCGAAACGTCGACAGTGCTTCTCCCTACAGATGCTGCCTGGCCTGCTGTGTTCCACCAGCATTTTGTGTGTGTTGCTTGAATTTCCAGCATCTGCAGATTTCCTCGTGTTAACATTGTGATAGTTCCTTTTCTACTTGCCTATTATCCATCAGACTCCGCATCCAACACATTATCCTCTGCAATATCTATTATCTGCAAAGGGATCCTACCACTAAACATATCTTTACCTACCCACACCTCTGCTTTCCACAGAGAACACTCGCTCTGCATTTTCCTTGTCCATTCGTCCCTCCCCACTAATCTCCCTCCAGGCACTTATCCCTGCAAAGAGCCTAAGTGCTACACCTGCCCATATGCTTGCTCCCTTGCCTCCAAACAGAGCCTCAGGCAGTCCTGCCAGGTGGGACAACACTCCCACCTGCAGATCTGCTGGAGTCGTCTATTGTGTCTGGAGCTTCCATTGTGGTCTCCTCTACATTGCTGAGACCCATTGTAAATTGGAGGACTACTTTGTCGAACACATCCATCACAACTGGGACTTCCCAGTGGCCAAACATATTACTTCCAATACCCAATCCTGTTTTGACATGTTGGTCCATGGGTTTCTCTTGTGCCAAGATGAGGCCCCTCGGGGTGGAGGAGCAACACTTATATACCTTGTATTCTGCCTGGATAGCCTCCAAACTGATAGCATGAGCATCAATTTCTCCTTCTCCCTGGGTTCCATCCTCCTATGGTTCACTCTCCTCTCCTATCGGATTCCTTCTTCTCCAGTCCTTGACCTTTCCCACCCACCTGTCTTCTCCTATTACTTTTCAGCTGACCTCCTTCCCCTCATCCAACCTTTTTTATTCTGGCATCTTTCCCCTTCTCAGTCCTGAAGAAGGGTCTTGGCCCAAAATGTCGACCGTCTATTTATTTCCATAGATGCTGCCTGTGTCACCGCGGTTCGAATATGGCCCAAGTGCGGAGTGAGAGACACTGAAGCGAGTCGCTAGTTCACAGACTTTAATGCGCTTAGTGTAGAAAGGGGGAAGAAAACAATAAACGCTAGGCCAAACAGGGCCGCTAGCTAAAACTCTCAAACAGAAAAATTACACCTATACCGCGGCTGAAAAGAACAACTAAAATATAAAACAAATACCGCTAGTCTTGTGAGTCAGAGGACTCGCCAGTCCAATCTCTCAGGCAGGGTTGAATTCAAAAAGGCAGCGAAGCGTTGCTGAGCTGAGTTCAAGTCTCGACTAGCACTACAACGACAAGTACGAGTCAAATACGATTACAATGAAATAATAATTAGCTGACACGTGAATATTCACAAGCTTAATTGCTGTATCTACTGCGCTGCCAAATCCATGGATGTGACAGCCTGGCCCACTGAGTTCCTTCGGCATTCTATGTGTATTGCTGTCAACATTGTTTCCTACCACTGAGAAAAATACGGGTTTAAGAACATAGGACTTCAGTCAATGGTCACTTTATTAGGCACACCTTTACACCTGCTTGTTAATGCAAATATCTAAATCAGCCAATTATGTGGCTTTAACTCAATGTATAAAAGCTTACAGACATGGTCAAGAGGTCAGTTGTTCATCAAACCAAACATCAGATTGGGGAAGAACTGTGATCCCAGTGACTTTGACTGTGGAATGATTATTGGTGCCAGAAAGGGTAAGCTGAGTAATTCGGAAACTGCTGATCACCTGGGATTTTCATACATTACATCTTACAATTTAGAGAATGGTATGAAAAAAGTCCAGTGAGCAGCAGATCTGTAGTTAATGAGAGAAGTCAGATGAGGAAATGGCCAGACCGGTTCAAGCCGACGGGAAATGGCAGTATCTCACAAGAGTGGTGTGCAGAAGAGCATCGCTGAATCTGCAACATGTGAAGTGGATGGGCTATGGCAGCAAAAGACCATGAGTACACACTCATAGCGCCAGCTGGTGATGTAGTGCCATCAGCACTGGTCTTCGAGGTGAACGGTCCTGAGTTTGAATCCAAAGAAGAAAAAAGAACAAAGAACAATACAGCACAGTACAGGCTATTCAGCCCACAATGTTGTGCTGACCCTTAAATCCTGCCTCCCATATAACGCCCCCCCACCTTAAATTCCTCCATATACCTGTCTAGTAGTCTCTTAAACCTCACTAGTGTATCTGCCTCCACCACTGACTCAGGCAGTGCATTCCACGCACCAACCACTCTCTGAGTGAAAAGCCTTCCTCTAATATCCCCCTTGAACTTCCCTCCCCTTACCTTAAAGCCATGTCCTCTTGTATTGAGCAGTGGTGCCCTGGGGAAGAGGCGCTGGCTGTCCACACTATCTGTTCCTCGTAATATCTTGTATACCTTTATCATGTCTCCTCTCATCCTCCTTCTCTCCAGAGAGGAAAGTCCTAGCTCCAGCTGTGCTAGAATCCAGCTGGCTCCTTGCACGCTTTCCATCTGGGTTGAGTGTTGAGCTCGCAACTTGGCTCCGTTTTTTACAGAAAATACTCAAGTGCTACAGAAACGACAAATGCCGCAAGGGTCAGCAAACAAAATAGTACATTCAGTGGCCACTTTATTATGTACAGGAGTAAACTGGCCTGAGTGTAGAACATGGAACGGTACAGACCATGAGTGAAAGGTACTGTAAGGCAACATAGATGATCTGCAGACACTTGCATCAGACAGGGTAAGCTGACCATTAAGTGAAACATTCTCTGGACCCATTTTCCATAGGAAGCATTCAGATGTTTTCCACAATTTTTTTCTGGAATAATTATAGGGCTATTATAGAAACACGAGAAACTGCAGGTGCTAGAACTTGGAGCAACAAGATGCTGGAGGAACTTTGCAGGTCAGACAACATCTGTGGAAGGAAATGGACAGGCAGATTTTAGGTTTAACCCTCTGTCTGAAATGTTTTATAAGTTGCTTACTATAGCATGGTAAAAGTTCATATGTGTTCACATCTCATAATGGTGGTGGAAATTCTGAATTCAGAATTAATTCTATCCATATCATAAAAATTTTCAGTGGAGGTCACAAAGAAAGGATTGGTCTGTTCTTCATACCCATCAGGGAAGGAAATCTGTCCTATTTGACTTCCAGCCGCCCTCTGAAATGGACTCATTTCACGGGTCAACTAGGGATAGGCAATAAATACTAACCTCACAGTGATGCCCACAGCATGGTAAATGGATTAATGAGAACAAAGAGAAGCTCCACAATGTCACATTGCAAGATTATTGGTGCAATTCCTCACTTGGAAATGTTTTCTACTTGTGCTGCTGAAGATCTGGACTAAATTTCAAGCAATAAAACACTTGATGGCATTTTCCTGACTTTTTACCCCCCCCCCCCCACCAAAATGATTGATTAAATGATAGGTTGAAACAAGGTTCAAGATAAAATGTTAAATATTTATAGAACTCAGTAGTTCACACCATTAGAATGAGGTACTTGAGGCAGACATGTGGAACTAAGGACTTGTTAGGCAGTTTAATAACACTAAATTCACTTTATTAATAGTTGATTATTTGATGTACTACACTGAGAGTGGGACACAGACATCTGAAGGCATATCTGCGGACAATGAAGATGGAATGCATAGAGCTTGGAGGTCATTTTGCAGGTGAAGGAATTTGGAGTAAGTCGGAGATAGCCTGTGTACGGTTTTGGATAATAATTTTGGATTTGGGTCATCGAGAACCCCAGACATGAACCTTGATTTGTGAAGAGAAATGTGGTCCGTTTTGGGGTACCCTGCTGGTGAAAGGAGTTCAGAGGAAATTTATGAGGATGTTGCCAGGACTTAAGTGAGAGAATTATGGACAGTGGGACGTTATTCATTGGAGCATAGGAGAATGAAAGGAGTTCCTTGTCATGGTGTGCTCTCAAAGGACTGGACCCAGGTGCAGAGGAGTGGCAGACTTTCTCTGTCATGGAGGTTGCTGGCATCTACTCAACCCAAGAGCTGTAGACAGCAGGCTCACAACTCGAACCAGGAGCAGGGGAATGGCAGGATCCCCAGGAAGAGACGGAACCAAGAGGTTCAACATCGGAATACAAACCGAGCCTTAGAAGATCGACAGCGATACCACAAGACAATTCATACTCTCTGACACAATGACCAAACCCTCTCCAAGGCAGTGAATCAGAGTCCTGTTTAAACAATCATAGAATGTGGGAAATGTGCCAGCCACAATTAACTTGACGAGATTAAACTGAAAACAAAGGGTTTAACAACTCTAAGATACTGATAAGTAAATGCAGGTGCTCAAAAACCCAAGAAGTTCAATGCTCTAAACCGCACAGGTCATGATAGGTCTACAGAGGCATATAAAATCATGACTGGTATAGATAAGGTGAATGTGCAGTCTTTTTTTCTCAATATTGGGGAATTGAGAACTAGAGGATGGAGGTTTAGAGTGAGAAGGGAGAGAATTAATTGGAGCATGACGGGTATTTATTTGATGAGTTTCCAGAGGAAGTGGTTGAGGTAGCTACATTAACACCATTTAAAAGGTACTTGGACTGATACAAGGAGAGGAAGAATTTCGATGGATATTGGCTATTGCAGGTAAATGGAACGAGCTTAGATGTGACCCTTGGTCAGCATAGGCTAGTTGGGCTAAATGGCCTGTTTCCAAGCATACACAACATCCAGATCATGCTCTCTTCTTATTGCTGCCATTTGGGAATGAGGTACAGGACTCTTGGGCCCCACATCACCAGGTTTAGGAAAAGTTATTGCCGTACAACCACAAGGTCTCTGAACCAGCGTGGGTAACTTCACTCACATCATAGAAACATAGAAACCTACAGCACATTACAGGCCCTTTGGCCCACAATGTTGTGCTAACTAGAAAACCCACTCTAGAAACTGCTTAGAATTTCCCTACCACATAGCCCTCTATTTTTCTAAGCTCCATGTACCTATTTAAAAGTCTCTTTAAAGACACCATTATATCTGCCACTACCAACTTCGCTGGCAGTGCATTCCACGCACCCACCACTTTCTGTGGAAAAACGTACCTCTGACATTCCCCTTATATCTACTTTCAAGCACCTTAAAACTATGTTAGCTATTTCAGCCCTGGAAGAAAGCCTCTGGCTATCCACATGATCAATGCCTCTCATCATCTCATACACCTCTATCAGGTCACATCTCATCCTCCATCACTCCAAGGAGAAAAGGCCGAGTTCACTCAACCTATTCTCATAAGGCATGCTCCCCAATCCAGGCAACATCCTTATAAATCTCCTCTACACCCTTTCTATAGTTTCCATATCCTTCCTGTAGTGAGGCGACCAGAACTGAGCACAGTACTCCAGGTGGGGTCTAACCAAGGTCTTAACACTGAACTAATCCCACAACCTGTAGACTCACAACTCCTGTTCTTAGTATTTTTATTTACTTATCTTTATTGCTATTATTGGTTTTTTTTGTATGTGCAGATTATCTTTTGCACATTGGTTGCTAGTCAGTATTTTTTCTTTAAATGCTGTTTTTCATTGTTTCTTTTGTATTTCTTTTTTGTACTGTCAACACCTTCTAGTAAATGAATCTTGGGGTAGTATATACACACTTTAACAATAAACTTACTTTAAAATGAGAAAGCTGGCCTTAGAAACTATCAAAGGGAAGCACAAACCGCCAAATCAGGAGCAACAGCTTGAAAAGATCCATTGAAAAGTGATCTGAAGGGGCCTCATGAACAAGACCAGAAAACCAATTACAGAAGCAAGCAGATGCAAAACAATGATCAGCCTGCTTAAGTCCATTACTGATCCTATTTTTGACCAGCTACAGTTTGCTCTTAGAGTGGGATGCAGTTCACACTTGGACTCCTCCAATAACTAGGGTTACATTAAGTACAAACGTTTGTAAATACAGTGCCTATAAAAAGTATTCACCACCCCCCCCCCAGAAGTTTTCATGTTGTTTTACATCATAAAATCATTGTGGGTTTAATTTGGCTTTTTTTAACACTGATCAAGAGAAAGACTCTTCCGTGTCATTGTGTAAACAGATCTCTACCAAGTGATCTAAATTAATTACAAATATAAAACAAAATAATTGATGCATAAGTAGTCAACCCCTTCAAGTCAGTATTTAGTAGATGCACCTTTGGCGGTAGTTAGTCTTGAGTCTGTGTGGATAGGTCTCTATCAGCTTTGCACATCTGGACACTGCAATTTTTCCCCATTCTTCTTTACAAAACTGCTCAAGCTCTGTCAGATTGCATGAGGATTGTAAGTGAACAGCCCTTTTCTCATTGTTACCATCAGATAGGAGGTACAGAAGCCTGAAGTTACACACTCAGCAATTCAGGAACAGCTTCTTTCCCTCTGCCATCTGATTCCTAAGTGGATATTGAACACTTGGACACTAGCTCACTTTTTTAAATATACAATATTTCTGGGGGTTTTTTTTGCACTTTTTAAAATCTATTCAATAGATGTATACTGTAATTGATTTACTTGTTTATTCATTAGTATTTTTTTCTATATTATGTATTACATTGAACTACTGCTGCTGCTAAGTTAACAAATTTCATGTCACATGTCGGTGATAATAAACCTAATTCTGATTCAAGCCCAGCCAAAATTCTGAATTGGATTGAGGTATGGATACTGATTTGGCCTCTCCAGGACATTAACTTTGTTGTTTTAAGCCATTCTTGTGTAGCTTTGGCTTCATGCTTGGGGTCATTGTCTTGCCGGAAAACAAATCTTCTCCCAAGTCACAGCTCTCTTGCAGCCTGCATCAGATTTTCCTCCAGGGTTTCCCTGTATTTTGTTGCATTCGTTTTACCCTCTACCTTCACAAGCCTTCCAGTAGCTGCTGAAAGTGAAGTATTCCTCACAGCATGATGCAGCCGCTACCTTGCTTCATAGTAGGGATGGAGTGTTTTTGATGTTGTGCAGTGTTTATCTTGCACCAAACATGCCATTTAGTCTGATAGCCAAAAAATTTAATTTTGGTTTCATCAAGCATGGAAGCTTCTTCCAGCTGACTTCGGAGTCTCCCACATGCCTTCTGGCAAACTCTATTTAATAGGAGTTTTTTTGTAACTCATGGGTTTCTCTTTGCCACCCTCCAATAAAGCTGTGACTGCTGAAGCACCTGGGTAAGTTGTACGCGCAGTCTCTCCCATCTCAGCCACTGAAGCTGGTAATCCCTTCACAGTTGTCATGGGTCTCTTAGTGGCCTCCCTCACTAGTCAAGTTTCGGGCCAACCAAAGAGTGTCTTTCACCGAGTTGATGATCTGCCAGCTGCACTGGATGTTGGTCTCCATGTGCATCCCCGGGAACAGCCCGTAGATCAGAGAGTCCTCTGTTACGCAGCTGCTGGGGATGAACCTCGACACTGTCCCTTCCATCCTCCTCCACACCTTCTCCGCGAACCCACAGTGTGCAAAGAGGTGGGTTACTGACTCCTCCTCACTGCAGTCCTCCCGTGGGCAGCGGGATGTGGAGACGACGTTCCGGGCGTACAGGAGGGATCGGACTGGGAGGGCCCCTCTCACCGCCAGCCAGGCGAGGTCTTGGTGCCTGTTGGTGAGGTCTGGCGATGAGGCATTTTGCCAGATGAACTGGACAGTCTGCTCAGGGAGAATGTAGAATAAAATATCCCAGCAAAAGGTTACTTTGGACCTGATGATAAGTATTCCACAATTCTGGAGACAGCATTCCCTGTACAACAGTAAACACTTTAAAGTTGCTGCTGCTAATATTTAAAATGAAGTCATTTGTGATTTGGCAAGGGAAAGTTTATGGCTGGAGCTCTTCCAATGTCATTAAGCTGAAAAGTGGGAAGAAAAAGCAGCAGTCAAACTTAATGCTCGACTTGAGCACCTCCTGGAGAGGAAGGTTGCTCTTTTCAGGAAGAAGTGTTCACTTACTAAAAGCAGTCCCTATGCGATTGGAGGAGGTAGAATATGGAGTCACAGCAGCACCTGGCCATTGAATGAATTTACACAAGGCTGTGTGCTTAGTCCCCTGCTCTACTCACTTTATACTTATGACAGTATGGCTAAGCATAGCTCCAATACCATAATCAATTTTGCCGATCACATCACTGTCAATGGCTGAATCAAAGGTGGTGACGAATTAACAATATGTAGGAGGGAGAATGAAAATCTGGCTGAGGGGTGCCATAACAACAGCAAGAACAAGGAGCTGATTATTGACTTCAGGAGGAGGAAAATGGAGATCTATGAGCCAGACCTCATCAACGGATCAGAGGTGGAGAAGGTCAGCAACTTTAAATTCCTTGGCGTTATCATTTCAGAGAAGCTGTTTTGGTTCCAGCATGTAAGTGCAATTATGAAGAAAGCACGGAAGCACTTCTAATTTCTTAGAAGTTTGCAAAGATTCGGAATGACATTTAAAACTTTGACAAACTTTGACATAGCTGTGTGGTGGAGAGTATATTGACTGGCTGCATAAAAGCCTGGGGTAGAAACACCAATGCCCTTGAATTGAAAATTCTACAAAAGTAATGGATTCGGCCCAGCTCATCATGGGTAAAGCTGTACCCCACCATTGAGCAAATATACATGGAGCATTGATGCAGAAAAGCTGCATCCATCATCAGGGATCTGCACCACCCAGGTCATGTACTCTTCTCACCGCTGCTATCAGGAAGAAGGTACAGGAGCTCCAGGACTCACGCCACCAGGTTCAGGAACTGTTATTACCTATCAAACATCAGGCTCTTGAACCAAGGGGGATAACTTCACTTGCCCTATGACAGAAATGTTTCCCCAACCCATGGACTGACTTTCAAGGCCTCTTCATCTCATGTTCTAGATACTTATTGCTTATTCATTGTTATCTTTTTGTACTTGCACAGATTGTTGTCTTTTTGCACACTGGTTGGATGCCCAGTCAGTGAGGTCTTTCATTGATTCTATTATGCTTACTGGATTTATTGAGTATGCCTGCAAGAAAGTGAAACTCAGAGTTGTATATGGTGACATATATGTACTTTGATAATTTACTTTTGAACTTTAACTTTTTGAAATCAGACTGGAGACATAGTCATATAGCACGACAGCACAGAAACAGAACCATTGACCCATCCAGTCTGGGCTGAACTGTTATTCTGCCTACTCCTATCAAGCCACATGTGGACCAGATCCCTCCACACACCACCACCCATGTTTTTATCCCAATGTCTCTTAAATGTCGCAGCTGAACCCATATCCGACAGTTCAGTTGGCAGCTCATTTCACACTTGCACCATCTTCTGAGAGAAGAAGTTCCACCTCAGGTTCCCCTTAAATATTTTGCCTTTCCCCCAAAACCAGGGGTTCCCAACCTGAGGACAACAGACCCCTTGCTTAATGTTATTGGTCCATGACATAAAAACGTTTGGGAGCCCCTCCTCTAAATATATGTTCTTCAGTTTTTGTCTCACCCAACCTCAGTAGAAATGATTTTTCCATGGCTGTAAAACAATATAATTATCCTTATCAGTGTGAGGAAGTTTGAAAGGTAATTTAGGTCACAAGTTGTGCACTGATATACTTCTCAACACTATCTCCTCATCTGCCTCACCAGTAATTTGCCTGATCTTTATTAGGCCTTCAAACAGGTCCTATCTTGTTTGTTTATACAACCCCACTCCCTGCACCCATCCCTTCCATTCACCATTCTCTCTACCATGAGTACTAACTTTGCTCACCTGGGATACAACTGCCAACTCTCTTCCCTCAACTGCTCATGGAGCCAACATCAATGGCTCCTTCTGGGTGCATTGTAATTTTCTAATCATTATTGCTTAATATTTTGTTGCTGTTTCCTACATTGTCAAAGGGATTATCTTTCAATTGTACTTCATTGGTTTTCAAGTACATTGAGACCTCTTGTGATTGTTCCAAATGTTATAGAATCACAAGTATATGACAAATGCTCCTTTATAATCCACTGGTAGTTTCCATGAGCTAATGAAATTTTAAAGATCAAGCCCAAGATGTGATAATAAAACATAGATTGCATGGTTGCCTATGTTCATTGATGAAATGGTTTTAGTAATGGGATTCAGACAATTACACATACATAGTTTACATAGTAGAGACATAGATCTGTACAGCACAGAATGAGTCAATTCATCCCAACTCATCCATACCAAACAAGGTATCTATCCAAGCTGGTTCCACTTGCCTGCATCTGGTCCATATTCCATAAGACCATAAGAGGTAGGAGCAGAATTAGCCCATTTGGCCTATCAAGTCTGCTCCACCATTATATCATGGCTGATCCATTTTCCTCTCAAATCCATTCTCCTGCTTTCTCCCATAAACATTCACGTCTTTACTAATTAAGAACCTATTAACCTCTGCCTTAACCTTTATTAACCTTTGCCCAACGGCGGCCCCCTAGGCCTGAGTCGACATAGTAGTGGTAGTAGTAGTAACCTCTGCCTTAAATGCAGAGGCCTGGCCTCCACAGCTGCCTGAGGTAATCAATTCCACAAACTTACCTCGCTCTGGCAAAAGATGCTACTCCTCACCTCTGTTCTAAGTGGACATCCCTCTATTTTGAGATTGTGCCCTCTGATCCTAGACTCTTGCACCATAGGAAATGTCTACTCCACATCTACTCCATCTAGACCTTTCAAAATTTGATAGATTTCAATTATATTCCCCTCTCATTTTTCTAAATACCTGCAAGTACCGGCCCAGAACTATCAAACGCTCATAAAATAAACCTTTCATTCCGGAATCATTCTCGTCAACCTCCTTTGAACCCTTATCTTTTCTCAGATAAGGGACCTCATCAGTGGCCTATAAAACCTTAGGATTACATCCTTGCTTTTATATTCTTGTCCTTTTGAAATGAGTGCTAACATTGCATTTGCCTTCCTCACTTCCGACTCAACCAGCAATTTAACCTTTAGGGAATACTTCTTTGCCCATTCTCCTAATCTGCCTAAGTCCTTCTGCAGCCTCCCTGATTCCTCAACACTACCCGTCCCTCCACCGATATTATATTGACTCCAACTTTGGCCTCAAATCCATCAATTCTGTCATCCAAAGCATTGGCATATAATGTAACAAGAAGTGATCCCCACACTAACCCTTTCAGAGCACCACTAGTCACCAGCAGACAACAAGAAAAAATTCTCTTTATTCCCACTTTTTGCTTCCTGCCAATCAGCAATGCGCTGTCCATGCTAGTATCTTTCCTGTAATACCATGAGCTCTTACCTTGTTAAGCAGCCTCACATGTGGCTCCTTGACAAAGGCCTTCTGAAAATCCAAGTACACAATATTCACCAATTTTCCTTTGTCAATCCTGCTTATTATATCCTCAAAGAATTCCAATAGATTTGTCAGGCAGATTTTCCCTTAAAGAAACCATGCTGACTAAGGCCTATTTTATCCTTTGCCTCCAGGGACCCTGAGAGCTCATCCTTAACGAACGAGTCCAAAATTCTTCCAAACCACTGAGGTCAGGCTATATGGCCTATAATTTCCTTTCTTCTGTGCAACACACTGGAGGAACTCAGCAGGTCAGGCAGCATCCATGGAAACAAGCAGTCAACGTTTCGGGTCGAGACCCTTTGTCAGGACTGAAGAGGGAGGGAGCAGGGGCCCTATAAAGAAGGTGGGAAGGAGAAACCAATCAGAAGAAAGATCAAGGGGTGGGGAAAGGCAGGAAAGGTGAAGAAGGAATGTATGGGGAAAGCACTGTGTAGTAGAAGAAGGCAGAATCATGAGAGAGGTGATAGGCAGCTGGAGGAGGAGGCAGAGGATTCCTTCCCTCTCGTTTCCCCCATGCCAGTTTCACTCTGCCTCCCCCTCCAGCTGCCTATCACCTCTCTCTTCTTCTACTACACAGTGCATTCCCCTTACATTCCTTCTTCACCTTTCCTGCCTATCCCCTCCCTGCTTCCCCTCCCCCACTCCTTGATCTTTCCTCTGATTGGTTTTTCACCTGGCACCTACCAGCCTTCTCCTTCACACCCTCCCCCTACCTTCTTTATGGGGCCTCTGCTCCCTCCTTCTTCAGTCCTGACAATAGACAGTAGGTGCAGGAGTAGGCCATTCGGCCCTTCTAGCCAGCACCGCCATTCACTGTGATCATGGCTGATCATACACAATCAGTACCCCGTTCCTGCCCTCTCCCCATATCCCTTGACCCCGCTATCTATAAGAGCTCTATCTAACTCTCACTTGAATGTATCCAGAGACTTGGCCTCCACCGCCTTCTGGGGCAGAGCATTCCACACATCCACCACTCTCTGGGTGAAAAAGTTTTTCCGCATCTCTGTTCTAAATGGCCTACCCTTTATTCTTAAACTGTGGCCTCTAGTTCTGGACTCACCTATCAGCGGGAACATGCTTCCTGCCTCCAGTGTGTCCAATCCCTTAATAATCTTTTATGTTTCAATCAGATCCCCTCTCATCCTTCTAAATTCCAGTGTATACAAGTCCAGTCGCTCCAATCTTTCAACATATGACAGTCCCGCCATTCCGGGAATTAACTTTGTGAACCTACGCTGCGTTCCCTCAATAGCAAGAATGTCCTTCCTCAAATTTGGAGACCAATACTCCAGGTGGGGTCTCACCAGGGCCCTGTACAGCTGCAGAAGGACCTCTTTACTCCTATACTCAATTCCTCTTGTTATAAAGGCCAGTATGCCATTAGCTTTCTTCACTGCCTGCTGTACCTGCATGCTTGCTTTCATTGACTGATGTACAAGAACACCTAGATCTCGTTGTACTTCCCCTTTTCCTAAATTGACTCCATTTAGATAGTAATCTGCCTTCCTGTTCTTGCCACCAAAGTGGATAACCTCACATTTATTCACATTAAACTGCATCTGCCATACATTTGCCCACTCACCCAACCTGTCCAAGTCACCCTGCATTCTCATAACATCCTCCTGACATTTCACACTGCCACCCAGCTTTGTGTCATTGGCAAATTTGCTAATGTTACTTTTAATCCCTTCATCTAAATCATTAATGTATATTGTAAACAGCTGCAGTCCCAGCACCGAACCTTGCGGTACCCCATTGGTCACAGCCTGCCATTCTGAAAGAGACCCGTTAATCGCTACTCTTTGTTTCCTGTCAGCCAGCCAATTTTCAATCCATGTCAGTACTCTGCCCCCAATACAATGTGCCCTAATTTTGCCCATTAATCTCCTATGTGGGACTTTATCAAAAGCTTTCTGGAAATCCAGGCACATTACATCCACTGGCTCTCCCTTGTCCATTTTCATAGTTACATCGAAGGGTCTCGGCCCGAAACATTGACTGCTCATTTCCACGGATGCTGCCCGACCTGCTGAGTTCCTCCAGCATGTTGTACATGTTGCTTTGACCACAGCATTTGCAGTGTACTTTGTGCTTTTGATTTCCTTTCTTCTGCCATCCTCCTTTTTTGAAGAGTGGAGTGACATTTGCAATTTTGCAGTCCTCTAGAACCAAACTAGAACCTAGTGAATTTTGAAGGATCATTACTAATGCTTCCTCAATCTCTTCAGCTGCCTCTTTCAGAACCCCGGGGTATAGTCCATCTCTCCAGATCTATTTACTCTTTAATTATATTTTTATTTATTAAGGTGCAACGCGGAATTGGCTCTTGGGGCCCTTTGTGCCGCATTGCCCATCAATCCCCCTATTTAATCCTAGCCTAATCATGGGACAACTTTACAATGACAAATTAACGCACCAAGGGGTACATCCTTGGACGGTGGGAGGAAACTGGAACACCAGGAGGAAACCTCACAGTAACAGGGAGAATGTACAAACTCCTTACAGGTGTTAGTGGGAGTTGAAATCCTGGCATTATAAAGCATTGTGCTAACTACTATGCTACCATGCTTTTCAGCTACCTTGAGAGCTTTCACCTTCCCAAGCTCTTCTCCCTAGTAATACCAATTGCACTCACGTCTATCCCCTGACACTCTCAAACTTCTGGCATACTGCCAGTGTCTTCCACAGTGAAGACAGATGCAAAATACTTATTTAGCTTGTCTATCATTTCCTTGTCCCCCATTACTACCTCTCCTGTGTCATTTTCCAGCAGTCCAATATCTACTCTCGCCTCTCTTCTACTCTTTACCTCTAAATCCATTTTATAGTTGCCCATGTGTTTAAAACATTGTAATTGTATAGATCTCTATTGCTGCCTATAGTAATAGGTCACTCTGTAAACACACCATCCTCTCTGTGAGAAAGTTCCATTCAGGCCCCTTTTACATCTTTTCCCTCTCACCTTGAACCTAAGCCCCCAGTTTTAGACTCCCCTAGCTTGGGATAAAGACTGTGCCCCTTAAGATTCTATATACCACTTTATAAGGTCACCACTCAGTCTCCTGTGTTTAGAAAGGGAAGTCCTAGCTTAACCAGCCTCTCATTATAATTGAAAAGCTCCATCCCCATTTGGGAATTATTTTTGTACGCTTTCCCACATAACAACATCCTTCCTTTGCTTAGCGAGCAGTACTGTACACAACACTCCAAGTGTGATCTCACTAACGCCTAGTACAGGTGCAAAATGATGTGCCACTTCCAGTGCTCAGTGCCGCGACTGATGATAGCAGACACGCCAAACGCCGGCCTGTCTGCTAGGGGTGGAGGATGGCTTGGGGGACGACCCACCAGGGAGAACCCACAACGAGCAGGTCTCTGACACTGAGTCTGGCTCCGTGGCTCAGAAGGGGGGCGCAGCACTATTAGGGTTTTCCATAATTAGGGGAGCAGGCAGGAGATTCTGCGGACGTGCTAAAGAAACCTAGGTAGTTTGTTGCCTCCCAGGTGCCAGGGTCAGGGATGTCTTGGATCGGGCCCACAGCGTTCTAAAGGGGGAGCTTGAACAGCCAGAAGTCGTGGTACGTATTGGTACCAGTGACACAGAAGAGAGAATATAGGGAGTTAGGCAGATGCTGAAAATCAAGATTTCCAGGGTAGCAATCTCTGGATTGCAGCCTGTGCCATGCACTAGTGACGCAACACACGCAAAATGCTGGAGGAGCTCAGCAGGCCAGGCAGCATCCATGGAAACGAGTACGGTCTGAAGGCGTGGATCAACATATGAAATTGTAGCCATTAGTGAGACTTGCTCAGTATTCTGGGGTTCCGTTGACTTAGATGCAATAGAGCAGGGAGGATTAAAGGAGGAGGGGTGGCATTACTAGTCAGGGAAAATATCATGGCAGGTCTCAGTCAGGACAGACTGGAGAACACGTCTAATGATGCTTTATGGTGGAACTGAGGAATAAGAAAGGTATAACCACATTAATGAGCCTATGTATATTACAGACCATTCATCAGTCTGGAGGAATTAGAGGAAAACATTTGCAGAAAGATCACAGACTGTTGCAAGAAAAATAAGGTTAGTATAATAGGTGATGCTAACTTTCCACATATTGACTGGGACACCCATATTGTAAAAGGACTAGATGGGACAGAGTTTGTCAACTTTGTTCAGGAAAGTTTCCTTAATCAGTACATCGAAGTCTGAATGAGAGAATGTGCAATAGTTGACCTGCTATGAGGGAATGAGATAGAGCAGGTGACAGAAGTTTGTGTAGGGGATCACTTTGTATCTAATGACCATAACGCCATTAGTTTCATAGCAAATATGGAAAAAGATAGGTCTGGTTAGTGGGTTGTGATTCTAAAGGCAGGTAAAGGAGGTGCGTAGCAGGTATTGTCAGGTAGGAACAAATGACGTACTTGTAGAACTGGGCAGATTAAATGTACCTAAGGCCTTTTTCTGGGCTGTACATTTCTATGACTTTATGACTCTAAGTTACAGGGAAGATAGACAAAGGGGAGTCAGTAGATGTCATGGATTTGCAGAATGCCTTTGGCAATATGCTGCAAATGAGGCTGTTTAACACCAAGAGCCCTTGCTATTATAGGAAAGATACTAGAATGGACAGAAGATTGGCTCACCTGCAGGTGGCAAAGAGTTGGAATAAAGGAGGCCTTTTCTGTTTGCCTTGTGTTGTTCTTCAAGGTTTGGTGTTGAGACCACTTCTTTTCACGTTTTATATGAATGAGTTGGATGAAAGAATTGTTGCCAAGATTGTGGATAATATGAAGATAGGAGGAGGGGCAAGTAGTGTTGAAGAAAACACACAAAATATTAAAGGAACACAGCAGGTAAAACAGCATCTATCAGTGCTGAGGAAGCAGGGAGTGTGCAGAACGACTTAGACAGATTGGAAGAATGGGCAAAGAAGTGGCAGATAGAATATAGTGTAGGGAAATGTATGTTCATGAAATTTGGTAGAAGGAATAAAGGTGTAGACTAATTCCTAAATGGGAAGAAAATTCAAAAATCAGAGGTGCAAAGGGACTTGGGAGCCCTTGTGCAGAATTTCCTAAAGGTTAACTTGCAGGTTGAGTTTGTGGTAAGGAAGGCAAATGGAACATTAGCAGTCATTTTGAGAGGACTAGACTATAAGAGCAAGGATGTCATTCTGAGGCTTTTTCAGGCACCGGAGAGGCCTCACTTAGCGTACTGTGAGCAGCTTTGAGACTTGCATCTAAGCAAGGATGTGTTGACATAGAGGGGATTCAAAGGAGGTTCACCAGAATGATTCCAGGAATGAAAGGGTTAACGTTTCATGGCTCTGAGCCTGAGCTTGCTCTCAAAATGAGGAAGGGCTTCACTGAAACCTATCGAATATTGAAAGGTCTGGATAGAACGGATGTAGGGAGGATGTTTCCTATAGTGAGTGATTCCAGGACCAAAGGACACAGCCTCAGACTGGAGGGATGTCCATTTAGAACAGAGATGAGTAGGAATTTCTTCGGCAGAATATGGTTAATCCGTGGAATTCATTGCCACAGATGGTTGTGGAGGCCAAGTCATTGAATATATTTGAAGTGGAGGTTGATAGGTTCTAGTCTAGACGGGGCATCAAACATTCTTGGGATAAAGTAACAGGATAGGATTGAGGAGGGTTTTAAATGAACCACAATGGAATGGCGGAGCAGACTCGATGAACTGAATGGCCCAATTCTGCAACTATGTCTTATGATTTTATGGTCTCTCTGCTTAACACACTCCAGTGCCCTGTGTATATCCAATCAAGTTTGAATTTACCAATTTATGGGAGTTAAGTTCCATCTTTCACACAAGCAATCGTTTTAGTGGCTTTGTGGTAAAGTGGTGGATTTCTGTTTTTGTGTTAGGGTTGGCAGGTGCTGTAAAGGAGGGTCCCGCTAATCGTGGAGCTCCAGCAAAACAGTGTTGGGCCTATGAATATGGCACAAACATAATTTGTGCAACTTTCCCATGGTTTTCTCAGTATTTCCATCTGTCCAGCGACCACAGAAATTAGACTTCATTAAAGTAAAAGAACTGCAGATACTGGAATAAAAACAGTAAACACTGCAAACACTGAACAGGTGAGCCATGGAAAGGGGAAGAAGTTCAACATTCCTCGGCTGCTGACACTCTTACTGTTCACTGATGCTGTTTTACCTGTTGGGCACTTCCAACAACTTCAGCTTTTATTCCTATATGCTGGGAAGTCGGAGGCCTGACATCTGGTGTCCACTGGAATTTGGAGGCCCAGATTGTCCTGGGGTTGGAGGGTAGGAAGTTTGATTATTGTTTTGTTGCTGTTGTCCTGTAGTTGTCGGTGTTGTTGAATGTTGTGGAAATGCTATTTCAGTGCCAGAATGTGTGGTAACACTTGCAGGCTGACCCCCAGCTCATCCTTGGGTTGGGTTGTGATGGATATTAATGCAAACAAGGCATTTCACTGTATGTTCCAATGTATGTACAGTATAATAAGCTATTGAACCTGAATATAGTTTTGCCTGGCCAGCTTGAAGAAACTGGCAGCCAATAGCAACCATTTAAGTTTGTTGATGCTTGCACTTTAACTCCAGCTCTAATGGGAGGACCTACATTCTGAAGCAATGGCAGCCTAATTTTTTCTGACTTCCACACAGCAATCTATATGCATTATTTATTAACTCAGTGCAGCAGATAAACAGATATAGAATGTGGTAAAAGGAATTGATGGAAATGCTGATCCTGCGGTCACTAAATTATCAGCAGCAGCAAGCATGAAATCGCTTTGATCTTAGTGAGCCCCAGAGGTCAGCGTACCCTGACCCACTCAGTATGTTGGCCTTTTGCTATTGTTTCAATGCACTCCCACATTAACTTAAACTAGGCACCAATGCCTCTGTCTATCCCACAAATCCAGCTAATCTGCACAAAGGTGAAGGACTATTGTTTCTGGTTTTTTTTAAAAGCTGGTCAAATGCTGACAGTTCAGCAAACTGCCTTTTTTCTTCAGAGTGAGGACTTCAGCACAGGAACTAAGGCTTCGTGAATTATAAAAATCCCACAATCATCTTCACTTTTCCCAGGGTGTTGGGCAGCAGTAAAGTATGAGGCTTCTCTGCCTCTGTTTCCTCTGCAGTCACACTCTGCACAGTTTTTTTTGTCAAATGATAAATTTCTTGGTTTTCCGTATTTGTTTTCTTAGAAAGCTGACCGCGCTGCTCTGAGATAATAGCAGTGGAAAGCCCTAGCATAATGCAATCTAACGAAAACACCAGATGCTCTGTGTATTAGTGACACTTCCCATTGTTTGTGTTCAGGCCTATCAGCACGTCTTCTTATGCAGAATCTGCCGCAAATCAGCCAATAAATTTTAAAGACAGTGAGGCTGTAAGCCTCTCAACTTGTCATCCTAGCTGACTTTCCGAGGAGTTGGGCTACACAGTTGTAGATGCATTGGGAAACATTACTTGAAGCATAGAAGTAACAGATTCTGAGAGGAGAATGCTTCAGCTATGATTTTTAAATTCACCAGGCACATTGCCTGCATTACCCTTTTTCAGACTTTGAATGAAACAGGGAGTGTTTCCATTAATCTTAGCATTTGATTTTTAACTCCTGGGTGGGAACTCTTCAATGTGATTGGCCAGAAAGTGGCTGCTTGGCTGTGAAAGACAGACAGTGGGAGGCTACTCTGGGGTTTTGTTGAGAGGATCCTTGCAAATAAATAAATGATTCTCTAGGAGCACCAAAATTGGGTGGATCGTGATGAGTGGAGATGGTCTCACAACTCCTGTTCCTCTGCATCCAAAAGAAGGATGTGCCTTCTGTTCTCGGTTCCTTTTCTTGTTTGGTTATACAGATGTGAAAGCCCACTGTGCTTATGCCTGTTAAAATGGCACCAACAAGCAGAAAGACCTTGCTTGGTTGGCAGTAAGAGGAGCTCTCCCAATAGTCAGATCTTTCCTGTGCTGTCAAAATTCCCAAAGCATGCAGCTCTCATGCAGCAATGGGGAGGAGATGGTCACCCTGCTCTTTGCAGATTGTGGACTTGCTAAGGGGATACGGAGAAAGGCGCAAGCATCCTTGTCTCAGTTCATCTGCAGCAGCTGGGTAACTCAGGGCTCTGTGATCTACAGGCTCTTCTCAGAGACACACATCAAGACTAACATCAAGAATTGTTAGACGATGATCATCTCTTTGTTCAATCCAAAACTTGTTGACCCTTCTGCACAACAAGATGTCGTAAGATGCTGACAACTGGCACATTTCAGCCAGTGGAAGAGGCTCTGTAGAGAAGGTTTTCTGTCTAGGGTCCTTCCACTACTGGTCATGGAGAAGCTGAGAAGGGTGGTGAAGCCTTCCAAGCATTGAAAGCATGTATTATCCCAGAGGGGCACGTAGGTAGCAATGATTACAAAGAAAGTGTTAACACTACTGAATGTATTGAACAAATGACACAAAGAATGCATTTTATATGTTTTTTGTTATAAATGAAGTCCATTTTTGAAAAAGTAAGTGGATCAACCCCTAGTGGAACTAAAACATTTTACATAATGAAGACTATGGCCGATTCAGTAGATGATCTTGTTCCAGGTTCATAAGGTGATCGGTTCATAGAGCATAGAAACATGCCCTTTGTCTATGCCGACTGTTAATCTCCCACTTTATTTGTTACATGTACACTGAAACACACAGCAAAATGCATTGTTTGTGTCATCTAATCAGCAAGGATTGTGCTGAGTAGCCTGCAAGTGTTGCCATTTTCCTGGTGTCAACATAGCATGTCCATAAATCACTAAACCTAATGCTTTGGAATGCGGAGGAAACCCACGCAGACACAGGGAGAGCATACAAACTCCTTATGGATGTCGGTGGGAATTGAACCTCGAAGTTACAGCTGGTGCAGTAATAACATTACACTAACCGCCGCACTACTCTGCCACTCCTACATCACTTACACTAATCCTACATCAATCCCGTTCTATTCTCCTCACAATCACACCAGCTTTCCCTCGAATTCCACCATTCACCTATGCACTACAGAAAATTTACATAAGAACATAAGAAATAGGAGCAGGAGTCGGCCATCCGGCCATCAAGCCTTCCCCGCCATTCAATAAGATCGTGGCTGATCTGTCCGTAAACTGAGCTCCATCTGCCTGCCTTTTCCGCATAACCCTTAATTCCCTTACTATGTAAAAATCTAACTATATCTTAAATATATTTAGTGAAGAAGCCTCAACTGCTTACCTGGTCAGAGAATTCCACAGATTCACACTCTCTGGGAAAAACAGTTTCTCCTCATCTCTGTCCTAAATCTTCTCCCCAAATGTCCCCTAGTTCTAGTCTCACCTATCAATGGAGACAACTTTCCTACTTCTATCTTATCTATCCCTTTCAAAATGTTGTATGTTTCTATAAGATCCCTTCTTATTCTTCTGAATTCCAGACAGTATAGTCCCAGGCGACTCAATCTCTCCTCATTGGTTAACCCCCTTCATCCCTGGAATCAACCTGGTGAGCCTCCTATGTACTGCCTCCAAAGCCAGCATATCCTTCCTCAAGTACGGAGACCAGAACTGCACACAGTACTCCAGGTGTGGCCTCACCAGTACCCTGTATAGTTACAGCATGACCTCCCTGCTCTTGAATTCAATCCCTCTAGCATTGAAGGCCAACATTCCATTTGCCTTCTTAATAACCTGCTGTACCTGTAAGCCAACTTTTTTGTGATTCATGAACAAGCACTCCCAAGTCCCTTTGCACAACAGCATGCTGCAATCTTTCACCATTTAAATAATAATCTGCTTTTCTATTACTCCTTCCAAAGTGAATTATCTCACATTTACCAATGTTGTATTCCATCTGCTAGACCTTGTCCCACTCACTTAACCTATCTATATTGCTCTGCAGACTCTCCACATCCTCTGTACAATTTGCTTTTCCATTCAGTTTAGTGTCACCAGCAAATTTTGCTACGCTACACTCAGTCCCCTCTTCCAAATCATCAATGTAAATGGTAAACAGCTGTGGGCCCAGCACCGAGCCCTGCGGCACCCCACTCACCACTGACTGCCAACCGGAGAAACACCCATTTATACCAACTCTCTGCCTTCTATTGGTTAACCAATCCACTATCCATGCCAATACACTTTACTGACTCTATGCATCCGTATCGTATTTATAAGTCTCTTGTGCAGCACCTTATCGAACGCCTTCTGGAAATCCAAGTATATGACATCCACCTGTTCCCCTCTATCCACTGCACTCATTATGTCCTCAAAGAACTCCAGTAAGTCTGTCAAACAGGACCTGCCCTTTCTGAACCAATGCTGCACCTGTCTAATGGAACCACTCCTTTCTAAATGTTTTGCTATTTCTTCCTTAATGATAGCTTCAAGCATTTTCCCGACTACAGATGTTAAGCTAACTGGCCTATATTTGCCCATCTTTTGCCAACATCCTTTTTCAAAAAGTAACGTGACATTTGCTGTCTTCCAATCGACTGGGGCCTGCCCAGAGTCTAGAGAGTTTTGATAAATGATTACCAACACGTCTGCTATAACCTCCACCAATTCCCTCAGCACTCTGGGATGCATCCCATCAAGACCTGGCCCTCTACTTTCAGGCCCTCTAGTTTGCTCATCACTATCTCTTTAGTGACAGTGATTATAGAGACTGATTACCTACTCCTCATGTATTGTGGGATGTTGGATGAAATTAGAACATTCAGAGGAAACACAGACAGAACATGTAAACTCTACACAGACAGCACCAGAGATCAGCTTGAACTGGGGTTGCTTGACCTGCGGGTCAGCCAGTCTACAGAGCTCATGCACTTAAAAGTTATATTACCCCAGGAAAAAAGGGGATACAATCCCAGTTCCATTTCAAATAGAACATGCTTTTGAAATGCAGCATAGGAACAAGCTCTTCAGTCCACAATGTCTGAACAAAGAACATTGAACATAGAGCAGTACAGTTAGTACTAGCCCTTCAGCCCACAATGTTGTGCTGACCCTCTAACCTACTCCAAGATTAATCTAACCCTTCCCTTGCTCATAGCCTTCCATTTCTCTTTCATCCATGTGGCTAAGAGTCTCTTAAGTGTCTGTATTGTATCTGACACCCACCACTCTTGGAGTAATAAATATGCCTCTGACATCCCCTCTGTACTCTCCTCCCAACACCTTAAAGTTATGTCCTCTTGTATTAGCAATTACTGCATTGAGGAACTGTCTCTGTCTTGTACACCTCTAGCAAGTCACCTCTCATTCTTCTCTCCAAAGAGAAAATCCCTAGCTCACTTGACCTATTCTTATAAAACAGCTCTTCAATCCAGGCAGAATCCTCTAAAACTTCACATCCTTCCTATGATGAGAAGCCCAGAACTGAACGCAATATTTCAAGTATGGTCTAACCAGAGTTTTATAGAGATGCAACATTGCCTCAAAGCTCTTGAGCTCAATCCCTTTAATAACGCAGTCCAGCACACCATACCAACTTCACCGCCACTGTGGGGGATCTGTGGGCATGAACCCCAAGACAAATCTGTTCGTTAACACTGTTAAGAACCCTGCCATTAACCCTGTATTCTGCTTTCAAGTTTGACTTCCATATGCCACATCTCACCCCAGCTCTGCATCCTAACAATATCTTGTAACCTACACCAACCTTCTACATTATCCACAACACCACCAGCCTTCATGTCATCAACAAACATACTAACCAACCCTTCCACTTCCTCATCCAAGTCCTTTATAAAAATCATAAAAATCATGGATCCCAGAATAGATTCTTATGGAACACCATTGGTCATTGAATTTCAAGGCAGAATACACTCCTATCCATTTCTGACCCTCTTCCTTCTGTGGGTAAACCAATTCTGAATATCCATACAGCCAAATTTCCTGGTATCCCATGTCTCTTGACTTTCTGAATGACCTTACTAAAATCTTTAAACACCACATCCACCACTCTGCATTCATCAGTATGTTTTGTTCACTTCTTCAAAGAATTCCATCAGGCTCAATAGGCACAACCTGCCCCTTACAAAGGCATGCTGACTATCCCTAATCAGTCTTCACTTCTCCAGTTGCTCATGAATCCTGTTTCTAAGAATCTTCTCCAATAATTTGCCCACACTGAAGTAAGACTCACTGGTCTATAATTCCCAGGGTTATCCAGCCAACAATCATCTGATACTTCTCCTTTTCATCCTCAAGGTCCAGCAATCTCTTCCCTCACTTCCTGTAGTAGCCTGGGGTATATCTCTTCTAAGAAGTATCTGTCCAAATGTTTCTCAAAAGTTCCAGCACATCTTTTTTCTTAATGTCAATATGTTCCAGCATATCAATCTGTTCTATGCTAACCTCACATTCATCAAGGTCCCTTTCCCTAGTGAATACTGAAACAAAATATTCATTAAGGACCTCGCCTATCTGCTCCAACTTCAGGCACATGGACATAGAACATTACAGCACCGTATCTAGCCTTCGGCCCATGATGTTGCACTGACCATTTAATCTATGCTTAGATCAGTCTATTCCTCCCCACCCCCACATTGCCTTCCATTTTCCTATTGCTGATGCGCCTATCTAAGAGTCTCTTAAATGTCCTTATGTATCTGCCTCTAGCACCACTCCAGACAACGCCCATGCAGCTACCACTCTGTGTAACCTCGGGCAACGACCCTATATTTTCCTCCAAACACCTTAAAATTATGCACTCTCATGTTAGCCATTTCCACCTCGAGGTAAAGTCTCTGGCTATCTACTCACTCTGTGCCTCTTGCCAACTTGTGCATCTTTGTCAAGTCACTTCTCATCCTCTTTATTTCCAAAGAGAAAAACCTTAGCTCGCTCATCTTCTCCTTATCAGACATGCTCTCCAATCCAGGGAGCATCCTGGTAAATCTCTGTACCATCTCTAAAGTTTGCACGTTCTTCCTATGATGAGGTGACCAGAACCGAACAAAGTATGCCAAGTGTGGTCTAACCAGGGTTTTGTACATTACCTTACAGCTCTTGAACTCAATCCCCTGACTAATGAAGGCCAATGTACCATATGCTATGCTAATATCCCTATCAGCTTGCGCAACAACTTTAAGGGATCTATGGATGTGATCCCCAAGATCCCTCTGTTCCTCCACACTACAAAGAATCTTGCCATTAACCTTGTATTCTGCCTTCAAATTTGATCTTCCAAAGTTTATCACTTCACACTTTTCTGAGTTGATAGACATCTGCCAAATACTTTCTCTTTTATATCTGATTAGTCCTATCCTCACTCTAGTTAACACTCTGTTCTTCACATACATGTAGAATCCCAAGGGGTTTTCCTTAATCTTACTCACCAAGGCCTTCTCATGTTTCCTTCTAGATCTAAGTCCTTACTTAAACTCCTTCCTGGCTACCTTGTAACTCCCAAGAGTCCTGACAGATCCCTGCTTCCTAAACCTTAAGTATACTCTTTCTTCACTGCACTGAAATCAGTGCCAAATTCAACTAAATCTCTTCTGTCTGTTCATGATCCATATCTCCCCATTCTCTGCATACTTTTGTGCTACCTCTCTACTGCCCATTATGCTGATGCTTAGGGCAGCAATTAAGGTCCTCCATCTATGGTAGTATTCAGGGCTTCCTTCATCATTATCTGATTAGAAAGGTTGGTTCTGTTGTAGGACACACTGGAGGCTGTGGTCGAACAAAGGATCTTATAGAAAATCCTGGCAATTCTGGACAATGTTTCTCACCCTCTGCATGCCACCTTGGCTGAACAGCGGAGCATCTTTAGTAATAGACTAGGACAACTATGCTGCTCCAAAGAGTGCTATATGAGGTCATTTTAATCCTCAGCTATTAGGCTCTATAATGAATTGACCTATAGCCAGGGAAGTAATGACCCCCCCCCCTTTTGTTAGACTGTTTGACAACTTATTTTTTATTCTTTCTTACTTCTCTTCTAATATTTGCATATCTGCATACTTGTAATGCTACTGTGACTCTGTAATTTCCTATGGCATCAATAAAGTATCTATCTATCTATCTATCTAACAATCATGTCAGTAGCTCGGTTTACACTACTGTCAGTCATGCAAGTTCAAAGGTTCATTTATTATCAGAGTATACAACTCTGAAATTCTTCATTTCTCCGGGTAGCCATGAAACCAAGGAAAAAAAGAAAGGCAGCAAAATCATCAACCCCCAAATTTAAACAAAAAAACCCACAAAAATTTAACAAAATGGATTAGGTACATCAGCCCCTAAATCCCTCCTGCTGCACAAGAAAAAACAAACAAAATAGATGAGGCACATCGACCCCCCGAAAACCCCCTCCCTGCACAAAAAAATACAGAATATAAAAACTATTTTAAAAAAGTCTATAGTCCAAAGTCCAAATCCAAAATGCAGAAAAAGCCTGGGCAATACGTTTTGGGTGCAGCAACAGGCTCTTCCCTCTCTGGCTTCTGTTCTCGGTTCCTTTTCAGTCACCCCTCAGTCTCTGATGCTCCAGAGAAAGCATCCCAACTTGTTCAACTCTCCTGCAGCAAATGTCCTCTATTCTAGGCAGCAGCCTGGTATACCTTTTCTGTAGCCTTTCTAAAGACTCCACACTCTGTAATTGGGTAAGCAGAATTTCTCACAATTATAATGGAGCCACCAGAACTGCAAATTCCCCACTCCCCAACCCATTAATTCATTACACTCTTGTTTTGCCTGCAGTTCTCTGAATATTGTGTTTTTATTTGGCTTTTTTATGAAGTATTTTCTGTGGTGGTGGCATCCGTTGGTCTCGAGAGACCATGGATCTGCGCCTGGAGTTTCCAGGGCGCAGGCCTGGGCAGGGTTGTATGGGAGACCAGCAGTTGCCCAAGCTACAGGCCTTCTCCTCTCCACGCCACCGATGTTGTCCAAGGGAAGGGCACTAGGACCCATGCAGCTTGGCACCGGTGATGTCGCAGAGCAATGTGTTGTTAAGTGCCTTGCTCAAGGACGCTGCCTCAGCTGAGGCTCGAACCAGTGACCTTCAGGTTACTAGTCTGATGCCTTGCCCACTAGGCCACGCGCCAACACAATTTATTTTCTGTAAGAGTTGTGATTATAGCTGTCTATATTCATTCAGCTCTGAAACAGCGAATATATCTAGAAGGCAGCAAAATCTGGCTGGAGATCAGATAATGAGGAATTGCAAGTCTGCGCATGCTCCCAATGAGTACTGTGTAGCTCCTGTATGATGAAATATATGTAAGTTCAGAATAACTTTCAGTCACTTAATCAGACATATTGAGTGTAATTAGTCTGCATGCACAGGTAAATTTGAGTTCATAAAAATGCAATGTTAGTTCATTCTAGTAGATCTCACTTACTCAAAGTATCTTCGCAGTGTTTAACCAAATCCAGTTAAAACTGACAAAACTTCATGCAGTTTAGAGTGGACTGGGGATTGTTTGGAAACCACAGTGGTAGTCACAATCACAAGCAATGTTGTGGACTGTGGTTGTAGTGGGTGAAGCTGTTAGTAATGACTTGATAGGTGTAGGTGGAGAGGTCCCAGGTTGCATGGACTGGATGCTTCTTGAGATGGATGCTGTTTTCCTGCAATAGCACTGCTTGTAGAAGTACTCAGTGGTCGGGAGGGCTTGACCTGTGATAGACTGGGCTGTATCCACTACTTTTTGTAGGCTGTTCCATTCAAGGGCATTGGTGTTTGCATACCAGGAATACACTCTCCACCACAGATCTACAGAAGTTTGTCAAAGTTTTGGATGACATGCTGAATCTGTGCAGACTTCTAAGACAGTAGAGGTGCTGCTGTGCCTTCTTTGTAATGGCACTTACATGCTAGTCCCAGGGGAAATGATAAAACCTAGGAATTATAAGTTGCTGACCCTCTCCTCCTTCGATCACCCGATGAGGGGTTCTGGTCTCTTGGATTCAGGCCACCTTTGCCTTCCTTTCAGAGAAAGTCATAAGAGTCATAGGAAACTACAGCATAGAAACAGGCCCTTCAGCCCATCTCATCCATGCCAAGCCATTTCAACTGCCTAGTCCCATCAATTTGGACCCGGCCATAGCCCTCCATATCTCTCCCATCCATGTACCTATCCAAACTTCTCTTAAAAGCTGAAATCTGAATCGCCTCCATCACTTACGCTGGCAGCTCGTTCCACACTCTCACCACTCTCTGAATGAAGAAGTTTCCCTTCATGTTCCCCTTAAGCATTCCACCTTTCACCGTTAACCTATGACCTCTAGTTGTAGTCTCACCCAACCTCAGTGGAAAAACCTGCTTGTATTTACCCCTCATAATTTTGTATACCTCTATCAAATCTCCTCACAGTCTTTTACATTCTAGGGACTAAAATTTGAACCTATTCATTCTTTCCTTATAACTCAGGTCCTCCGGATCCAACAACATCTTTGTAAATTTTCTGTGTACTCTTTCAATCTTATTTACATCTGTCCTTTAGATACATAACCAAAACTGCACACAATGCTCCAAATTAGGCATCACCAATGTCTTTATGACCCTATCAACCAGTGATGCCACTTACAATGAATTATGGATCTCTGTTCCCAGAGCGCTTTGTTCTACTGTACTTGTCAGTGCCCTGCCAGTCACTGTGTAAAACCTACCCTGGTTGGTCCTCCCAAAGTGCAAGACCTCACACTCATCTGCCATTTTTTGGCCTATTTTCTGAGCTAGTTCAGATCCCACTGCAAGCTTTGATAGTTTTCCTCACTATCCACTATACACCACCACCCCCCGCCCCCCGACCGGAAATGTAACAAGATCATACACATAAATACTGTAGGCACTTGAAGTGGTGTGAGACCTGGATGAGATCAAAGCACAAAGCAGGAATATGATGAAATACTTGCTGGATGAATACAGCTCTAACAACACTCAAGAATCTCAGTTCTAATCAGGGTAAAGCAGATTGCTAGGTTGGTATTCTCTACAGCAGTGTAAGCATACATTCCGTCTGCCATCACAGAGAAGTTATTCTGTGAAGTTACTGCGACAGAAGTTCCTGCATTTGTGACCTCTGGTACCATCACCAAATTCAGGGGAATCATTCCCATGATCTTATTAAGACCGTTTGAATTTTGAATAGACTAGATAGACTGGACATAGAGAGGATATTTCCAGTAGCGGGGGATACCAGAGGGCACAGTTTCAGAATACAATGACATCCCTTTAGAACAGAGATGAGGAGGGCTTTCTTTAGCCAGAATGTGGTGAATCTATGCCATTCATTGTCACAGATGACTGTTGAGACCAAGTCATTGGGTATATTTAAAGCAGAGGTTGATAGTTTCTTAATTAGTAAGGGCATTAAAGGTTATGGGAAGAAGGCAGGAGAATGGGGTTGAGAGTAAAACCTAGCATGTGGAAGTTTATCAGCAGTCCATATAGTGTACTACCCTACTCTCATTGACCTCCTTGGTCACTTCATCAAGAAAGTCAATCAAATTCATTAGACATGAACTCCTATGCACAAAGCTGTGTTAACTTCCTCTAATCAACCCCAGTTCTTCCATATGCATCTGCATATTATCCATTAATTTGCATATTGATCTATAGTTCCCAAGTTTTCCTTTGCAACTCTTCTTCAATAATTAACTACCTTCCAGTCTTATAGCACTTCACCCATGACTACTGATGATGCAAGTATCTCAGCTAATTTCTTTTCTAATCTCCCATAGTGTTAGACTCTGGAGGTTTGACAACCTTCATACATTTGATGCATTCTATTTTCGCAGCAATATGGAAAATAATGAATTCTTGCTAAAGGATGAAATAGAGATGGACACAGTGCACCACTGGTAGATCTGCTGCCACACAGCTCAGCAAATTGTATTCAAGCCTGACCTTCAGTGCTGATGTATGGAGTTTGCACATTTCCCCCATTGGTTTCTCTTGATTCCTCCAGAAAGTAAGCATGCTCAGACTGTGGGTCAGAATCAGAATCAGAAATAGCAATACGATTATTCTCTTATATAAAGTAAAGTTTGTTTTGTAGCAGAAGTACAGTGCTCAGACATAAAATTACCTTTAAGTTGCAAAATAAATAGTGCAAAAAAGGAATAATGAGGTAGTGTTCATGGGTTCATGGACCATTCAGAAATTTGACAATGGATGGCAAGAAGTTGTTTGTAAATCATCAGTAGTAATGAGAAAAGGGCATGTCCCAGATGGTGAGGCTTCTTAATGAGGAATGCTTAGCCCTTTGACTCAGCTAGTTCATGCTACTTGATTTGCATAGTCCGATCTACCTGCATCCAGACCATATTCCTCCAACCTCTCTCATCCATACACCTGTCCAAACATCTCTTAAATGTTACAATTTAAGAGATGCATCTATCACTTCAAGGGAGAAAGCCAGTATGAATTCACTCTATCTATACCATTCTTAATTTTGTATACCTCTATCACATCTCCCCTCATTCTCTTTCGTTTCAGGGAATAATGTCCTAACCTATTGAACCTTTCTCTATCAATGAGGTCCATAAGTCGCAGCAAAATCCTTGTAAATTTTCTCTGTACTCTCTCAATCTGATTGATACCTTTCCTGTAGGCAGATGATCAGAACTTCACACAATGCTCCAAATTTTACGTCACCAATGTCTTATACACCTTCAACATAACAATCCAACTCCTGTACTAAATACTTTTATTCATGTTCAAGTTCAAATTCAAGTTTAATTGTCATTCAACTATACATGTATACCCATGGTTAGCCAAATGAAACAAGAGTTCCTCCATGGTCAAGGTGCAAGACACAGTACAAACAGTCATGCACAACACAAGGTGCATATATGATAGCAGTAAACACACACACACACACACACACACACACACACACACACACACACACACACACACACACACACACACACACACACACACACACACACACACACACACACACACACACACACACACACACACACACACACACACACACACACACACACCCCCCCCCAACAGAATAAGAAGTCCAAAGTACCAAAAGCTCTCTTTATGGCCCTGTCTATCTGTGATGCTACTTTCAAGGAATCATAGATCTATATTCCCAGGTTCCTTTGTTCTATAGCACACCTCAGAGCCCCACAATTCACCGTGTAAGTCTTACTGTGGTTTGTCCCCACAAAGCACAACAGCTCACAACTGTCTGCATTTAATTTTGTCTGTTATTTTCAGCTCATTTTCCCAGCTGTTCATGATCATGCTGCAAGCTTTGATAGCCATTATCCACTACGCCTCCAATCTTGGTTTCATCTGCACATTTGCTGATTGAGTTTACTACATTATCAATAAACAATAATGGACACAACACTGATCCCTGCGGCACACCGTTAGTCACAGCTCTCCAATCAGGAAGATAACCATCTACCACCACTCTGTGGCTTCTCCCACTAGCCAATATTGGATCCAATTCTCTACAATATCCTGAATACCAACTGACCTAACCATCTAAATCAGCTGACCTGTAATTTCATGATTTATTCTTAGAGCCTTTCGTGTTTAATGCAGCAAGTAATTGGGGAAAGCTCTTATTCAGAATTTCTGTAGTTATTTGATGCTAATTGAGTTAAATTATAGAATATTAATTTAAATCTATTGAGAAATTTGCTCTGAAAGTAATTTGGGTTACTCCAGTCTTTGTTAATAACTGCTGATAGATATGTAATTGAAGTGCACAAATGGGTGCAAAACATTTTAATGCAGTAGGGCGAGTCATCCTCGGAGTTGTTGACATATTCCACGTGGAATTGCTGGTCACTGATGCAAACAGAAGGACATCACTGGTTATACAACACACACAAAATGCTGGTGGAACACAGCAGGCCAGGCAGCATCTATAGGGAGAAGCACTGTCGACGTTTCGGGCTGTGACCTTTCGTCAGGATGAAGGACGAAGGGCGAAGGGTCTCAACCCGAAATGTCGACAGTGCTTCTCCTTATAGATGCTGCCTGGCCTGCTGTGTTCCACCAGCATTTTGTGTGTGTTGTTTGAATTTCCAGCATCTGCAGATTTCCTCGTGTTTGCTTACTGATTATACAGATCTCTTGTGAGTCCAGGACTTGCTAAATGTGGCAGAAGCTGTTATGTTGAGATCTGATGGTGTGGCCTGGTCTTGCTGGAATTCCACAGCACCTTATTGGGCTTTTGCATCTCTGACTCCATCACAGTTAGACATGGAGATGGACCAGAGCACCTCCCCTTCCCCAGTTCACTTCAGTATGAATTCATGAACATCATATTAGGCCAGGTAAGTTACTTAAACAAAAATATCTTGGAATAATGACAAAAGACAAAACCCTTTGCTTTTCGGCAAGAGTAGTTGGGGCATTTCTGGGGACAGAGTGTTAGTACCACACTGCATGAGATCCAAACACCATTTGGGGTTTGTCTCCAACTCCAGTGTGTAGAGGTAGGAGGGAATGTTCATTGGTAAGGAAGATTCGGATCAACTTGTTGCAATTTGTTTTTTTTTGTCTCTGACAATTTTGCCGCTTTCCACTGCTTGTCTGGGTATTGCCTTTAGAACTTTCCTACATGGCTATTTTAATATTCATGAACCAAGATGGTGGGCACTGATGGGTCATTTAAATATGAAGAACTTTAGATTATAAAAAAAACATAACACTCCAAAAGTACACCATTCCATTATTCAGGAATCCTGGTTATTCAGCATCTGGCTCACCCGTTGAGGCTTCCTGCGCTCCTTTTAAACTCACCTGGGCCCTATTTCAAACCCTCCCTTGAATCTTCTGTGTCATGGTCCGGTCTGTGAACTCCTCATTCCAGCGATTTCTTTTTCCTTGTGTTCCTCTGGGCACCTTGATTAAGGCACCTGATCTTCATTTCGAATCAGTAGCATAAAAAGGCTCCGGGTTACAGCTACTCATGGCTGGACAGTCATCACTGGTAACCAGTAATTGGAAGCCAGTCATTTCAGCAAGGCAGCTATGCTCGTCTCAGGGCCGCCGATATTCGTGGACTCTAGTTGGTTCAGTACCATGGCCGCTTAGTGAAATCAGTCGTTTTCGTGTCCAGCTGAGTTGCCGGTCGTTTTGCCGCTATTCCAAGTAAGGTACGAATTCTGTTGTTTTCATGGCCGGCTGAGACTGGGTCGATTCAGGAGCCTGCCATGCGCAGTTTCTGGGTCGAGTTGAGAGCCTGTTATCCGCTGTTCCTGGGTCGAGTCGAGAGACTGTCATCCGCTGTTCCTGGGTTGAGTCAAGAGCCTGCTATCCTAGTCCTTCCAGCTGAGTAGATCTGGCCGTTTGCCGCTACTCCGAGTTGGGTATTCTGTCTCTTCATTGTCCAAGTCGTTCCAGCTGAGTAGGTCTGGGCATTTGCTGCTATTCCGAGTTGGGTAGTCTGTCTCCTCATTGTCCAAGTCCTTCAAGTCCAGGCTCCTGGTCTGTGTCCAAGTCCAGGCTCCAAGCCATGTTCCAGTTCCAGGCTCCGTGATACAGTTTCAGGCTCCGTGTTCCAGTTCCAGGCTCCGTGTTCCAGTTCCAGACTTTGTGTTCCAATTCTAGGCTGAGTCTCAGTTAAGTTCCGAGTCCACATCAAGATCCAAATTCTGGGTCCGAGTCAAGATCCAAGTCCAAGCCCACGTCCGAGTCCGAATCAAGTCCGAGTCCAAGTCAAGTCCAGGTTTTACCGGTTTGTTATCCAACGTTTACGTCCATGTTGACATTTTGTCCTCACTCTCTGGCCTTCCTAGTAACTATCAATAAACACTGTCCTGTTTATACTATCTCTGTGTCTGTGTCCTGCACTTGGGTCCGCTCCCAACAGTCTTGTAACCATCTGGGGCTCTATTTCCCATGGTGCCTGAAAAATCACTGGGGGCCCAATTCCCAATTCTCACATGTTATACCACTGAATAATATCTTTTGAAAATATGACTGATTGGTGTGTTGGGATCCAGTAGTCCAGAAAATTGCCAGTTCAGTGTCTCCATAGTGTCAGGGATGCCAGATTAACAAAGGTTTACTCTAAATAGAAGCATAAGTAGGTAATTTGGTCCCTTGTGCCTGTTCTGGCACAGAGAAGATGTGCTTACACCTCAGTGCCACTTTCCTGAACTTACCCTATATCACTTCAGTTCCTTTGCCAACTCAAGTGGTTCCAGCTAGAATTACACCAACAAATGTGGATCATGTGTCATCCATGGCTTGGTCGTGCTGAGATGACTGTGTAGGAGTGGAGCAGGATTCTTCTAATTCAAATAGCTCAATGTGCCTTAGAGAATTATTAGAAAGACTTAAGAACAAGACCTTTAAATGGGCATTCCCTCTAATGGTCAGTAAGGGGCTGAGAGAAAGAAAATGCTCAGTCACTGACTCTCTCAGCAGTCTCTACTGTTTTTAATCAGACAGTTCAGTGAAGGCTAAGGTTCATATCCTCAGTGCATGTCAAAGGTGAATTTTCTCAGTTCTGTATTTTCAGATGCAATCACAAATCAATCATTAAGGTTTTAATAACCAATAGCATTCCTAGTATTTCCTTTCCAGAAGATCAGTATGTCAAGACCCTGCCGATTGCCCTGTTCACCAACACACTGCTTCACTTATCTTGGCACCGGACATCATGGAGCTCTGTGGGTATAATGTTATTCATTGGTTAAAACCATTATACAATGGAATGTCTGTGCCTGATAAACAGAAAGGTTTGTCGTTTGGGAATTTTTCATGTTCCCAGACAAAGGTCTTAGAAATTTTTATGTTTACAGGCGAAACAAGTTTGCTTATCTGTGAGTTGGCTGGTCTGCACCCGTTGTTTCAAAATGTTATTTTTTTAATCTCAAGGAGATTTGTGGCAGAAAGAAATAGCGTAACACAACAGCCATTTTAAGCAAGTTGCTGGAAGATGTTTTTTCTATGATCTACTTGTTTGGAGGCTAACTTTCCTTTGCTGTCTTTTTGTGCTATATGCTATGGATTATTTTATTTGTAAAAATTTGGAAATTATTACAGTATATATAATTGTTAAACATTTGCATTTCTATGCATTGAAGAGATGTAATGGAAGTTCATAAATACATAGAATGCAGAGCACGGCTTTTCAGAAAAAGATCATTTGATCTACAGGGGTTTATTGCAGTGGAGGCCAATTCTCTGGATGCTTTCAAGAAAGAGTTAGATAGAGCTCTTAAAGATAGCGGAATCAAGGGATATGGGGAGAAGGTGGGAACGGGGTACTGATTGTGAATGATTAGCCATGATCACATTGAATGGTGGTGCTGGCTCAAGGGGCTGAATGGCCTACTCCTGCACCTATTGTCTATTGTCTATTGTCAGTGTGCGCCTCTTCTACCCCGATTCTCCAATTCCTCTTTATCCTGTTTCCTTTTAGTCATACATTCAGACAAACTGAATAAATCAATACTTTTGTCTTCAGTTGTTCTATGCAGGAATCTTAGAAATATTAATTCTAAATTTTTGATTGAATTTAATGTTTGCCTTATATTTTGTGCCCCACAAGAACATTCAAACCCTTTCCTAATTGTAAAGACTTCTACAGGGCTTCTTCATAATCTTCACTTTGCTAATCACCTTTTCTTTCCGAGCAGATGTTTAAATCCCTGAAAATCTTTTCCGTAACTTTGCTTGTGGTTCATTATTCTATTTTAACTTGAAGCTCACAATACATCAAAGGCGTGTTGATAAATTTCTCTGTATAAATTTACCTCCCTACTTTTATATTCTGCTTTATTATAAAAAAATAACAGTACACACACCTTATATCCTTTTCAACTGGTAATGCTACTTCTATGATCTGCACATCTCTTTGCTCCTTTAAACTATTAATTGTTTACCACTAAATAAATAAAGTAAATGAATAATTCCATGAGTGTCTATCTTTTGCTTAACTGAATCACTGTGCACTTTGTTATATTCAATTTCATTTGCTCTGTATGCAGGCTTTGTATATGTTTGTTTATGTTTTCCAGTACTGATGTAGTCCATCAAATTATTCCCCTCCCCTGACCCAATCGTCTCTCTCTTTTCTCCTCCAATTTAGAGAATTCAGCAGTAAACTTCTGATAAGGTGATTCTTCCATCCACCTCTGCAGTCTCAATATTTTTGCACTCTTTGTTGTTTCCTGTTTTCTTTTTTTATTTTTCTGTCTGCATTTTGCTTTGCTCACCTGCTCTGTTTCCTTCTTCATCAAATTCTATCCATTTTGCTTTGCTTCTCTTTGCTCTTTCCCATTCCATTCTTCTCACTCTTTTGCTTTTCTCTTTGCTTTGGTTTCCCCCTCTGTTTCTGGAGTAATTTCTTTAACACTCTTATTTCCTTGTAACCCCTATTCTCTTCCAAATCTCCATTTACTGTGGATCGGAAAGGAGGTGGGCAACTGGAGTGAGAGGGATAATGGCATAGATAATACTGCTAAAATAGTGTGGGCTGTGTGTCACCAGTGAAACTTCTGCTTTTCTATTGTAAAGTCATTGGGCTGAGAATGTTTGTCTCCTCTCCACAAAAGCAATTTTGAACTGATTCCACAACTACAGACTCACTTTCAAGGACTTTATAAATCATGTTCTTATAATTGCTTTTTTATTCTGCAATTTATCTTCCTTTGCACATTGGTTGTTTGTGAGTCTTTATTTATGTATAGTATTTCATAAATTATATTGTATTTCTCTATTTTCTGCAAATATTTGCAAGAAATTGAATCTCAAGGTAGCATAATTAGTGGCCACTTTATTAGGTACACTTGTATGCTTGCTCGTTAATGCAAAAATATCTAATCAGCCAATCATGTGGCTGCAACTCATTGCATAAAAGCATGCAGATATAGTCAAGCTCTTCAGCTGTTGTTCAGAGCAAACACTGGAATTGGGAAGAAATGTGATCTAAATGACTTTGAAAGTGGAATGATTGTTGGTTGAGTATCTCAGTAAGTCTGACCTCCTGAATTTTTATGCACAACATTCTATAGAGTTTACAGAGAATGGTGTGGAAAACATCCAGTGAGCAGCAGTTCTATGGGCAAAAAAAATCACTAATGAGAAAGGGCAGAGGAGAGTAGCCAAACTGGTTCAAGCTGACAGGAAGATGACAGTAACTTAAATAATCATGCATTGCAAGTGGTGTCCAAAAGAGCATCTCTGAACATGCAGTATGTCAAACCTTGAAGTGGATAGGCTAAAGCAGCAGAAGATCACAAATATGCCCTCAGTGGCCATCTCTTTACGTACAAGAGACACCTAATAAAGTGGCCACTGAGTCTACAGCATATGTAATTTGATAATAAATTTACTTTGAGTGAGATTAAAAACAAATTTAACAGGTATCGAATAGAATGCTATCATCTCCAACTTAGAGATGTATATCAGCAGCTGAAGGATTTAGGGAGAAGGTTGAACTAAGTCACATCATCCACTTCTCAGCCCCAGCTCTGCATCCTATCATTAATAAGTGCACCTTAAAATGCTAGTAATGTAATACATTACAAACACAGTCATGGATATATACAGGAAAGTTGTCAAAGGGAACAGCTGAAACCATGTGAAAGCGAGGGGTAAGTGAAATTTTGGCTGAATTTAAAGTTATGTATTCTTGCTTTATTTTTATCTTTGATTTTGTGTCATTTATTATGTAATCCTCATGCACTTGTCAGAACTTAAGAGAGTTCAGGTAAAGTGGGGATAATTGAAATAGGGTGTTAACATAAAATTATACTTTAACACCACACTTCCACCCTTACTTTATATTTTGAATCCATATGTCAATGTCTATAATAAATCTCTCTTTATATAATGTGACATGTTCATGTTGGCAAAGATGGTGCTGGAGCACCTCCATTGGAAGATAGGTGCAACTACAGGTTAACACGTTTACTTATAATTTCCATTGCAAATGATGACAGACAGTAAGCTATCAGTTAGTTCTTCAAATCAATTTGCAATTAAGTAACATGAACTGCAACATATCCAGACCAAGAAGTTCTCTCTGATCTCAGGTTGTGATCAGAAGGAATTCCAGGCGATAGTGATGACTTTGACATTTCCCCCCGGCGCACACATGGGCTCAGTTTCCACCCCGGAGACAAGCACATATGCCAGCTGACACATCAGTGCAATATCGAGGGAGTACTGCACAATTAAAGATATCATTGTTCAGGTGTAACATCAAACATAACTCTTATCTACCTTCTCCAGCGGCATCTGAATGAACGTGGCTGTACACCTTGATGTGTTGTTTCGCAAAATAGTTACTGAAACAGATTACCTGTTCATCATCAGATTACTGTTTATGGAACCTTGTAAAATTGTTCTTGATATTTCAACACAGACTACATTTGACAGGACTTTCATAGGCCAGAAAGCAATTTGGTTTATCTTGAGATTATGTAAACCATCTCGCTCATGTTCTCTTTGCATACTGATGCATGCCATTTCTTTAGAATTCCCGCTCTTGTTCATATGTGGAGATATCAGCCTGCTCCTGGAAGCCACCACAGCTGCCTTTTGAATGTTAATAATTCTGCAAACTCTGCGCAAGCTGACAAGTCTTTCCACAGACGCCAGTCGTCACCAACCTTTGGCATCTGCCATGCCAGGCTGATCTCTCATCACATTCAGGACCTTTACAAACATTTCTCTAAGCTGGTAATTGGACACCATTATCATTTTGCTGGCTCAGTGGATGTTTGGAGGAGTACATACTTGGACTATTCAGTGCCACTTGGAGAACAACCAGTAAAAAAGTGAGAAGGAAATTCGATAAAGGTTAGCTTTTTATAAGGCTCTTGGGCAGTTCCATGAAGATTTTTCAGTTTCTTCGTAGATGGAGAATGATAATTCCATCAATTTCTCTTTCAAAAGTTGAATCATAGGATATAAGATTTACCAGAGTAATTAGGCCATTTGGCCCATTGAGTCTGCTCTGCCATTTCAACATGGCTGATCCATTTCCACCTCAGCCTCAGTCTCCTGGTTTCTCCCAATAATCTTTCATGCCCCAACTAATCAAGAATCTATCAACCTCTGCGGTAAGTATACCCAGTGACTTAGCCTCCTCATCTCCGTTCTAAATGGATGTCTCTCTATTCTTAGGCTGACCTTCTGATCCTAGACTCTCCACTTTAGGAAAAATCCTCTCCACATCCACTCTGTCAACGCCTTTCAACATTAAATAAATTTCAATGATATCCCTCTTCACCCTTCGTTCTTCTGAATTCCACTGAGTACAGGCCCAGAGCTATGAAATACTACTTATATGATATTGCTTTCAATCTCAGAATAATTTTTGTGTATCTCTTCTGGACCCTCTCCAAAATCAGCATTTGCTTTCTTGGGTAAGGGGCCTAAAAATGCACACAATATTCCAAGTGAGGCCTCACCAGTGCCTTATAAAGCCTTTATATTACATCACTGCTTTAATTTTTTAGTCCTTTCAAAATTAATGCTAACATTGCATTTGCCTTCCTCACCACCAACTCTTCTTCAAAATTAACATTAGGGAATCCTCCACGTGGACTCCAAAGTCCCTTTTTCACTCAGATTTTAGAATTTTTTCAACATTTAAACATTAGTCAATGCTTTTATTTCTTCTACCGAAGTTCATGACCATACATTTCCCAACAGTGTATTCCATCTGCCAATTCTTTGCCCATTCTCTTAATCTGTTTAAGGCCTCCTGCAACCTCTCTGCTTCCCTCCACCTTCCTTTGTTTCATCCACAAACTTGGCCACAAATCCATCAATTCCATCATCCAGGTCATTGACATGTAATGTAAAAAGAAGCGGTTCCAATACAGACCCTTATGGAACACCATTACTTACCAGCAGCCAACCAGAAAAGGCTCCCTTTATTCCTACTCTTTCCCTCCTGCCAATCAGCCACTGCTTTATCCATGCTAGTAACTTTGCTATAATTCCATTGGCACTTGTTAAGCAGTCTCATGAGGGTCACCCTGTCAAAGGCCTTCTGAAAATCCAAGTATCTAATATCCACCGATTCACCTTGTTATTTCTTCAAAAAATTCCAAAAGATTTGTCAGGCAAGATTTTCCCTTAAGTAAGCCATACTGACTACAGCCTATTTTATTATGTGCCTGCAAGTACCCCAAAACCGCATCCTTAACGATCAACACCAACATCTTTCCAACAACTGAGGTCAGACTAACTGGCCTATAGTTTCCTGATTTCTGCCTCTCTCCCTTCTTGAAGAGTGGAGTGACATTTGCAATTTTGTAGTTCTCATGACAGAATTTATTGATTCTTGAAAGATCATTACTAATTGGAGGGTTGTGGATGATGTTCCATTATTCAAGAAAGTGAGTAGAGATAGCCCAGGAAACTATAGACCATTGAGTATAACTTCAGCGGTTGGTAAGCTGATGGAGAAGATCCTGAGAGGCAGGATTTATGAACATTTGGAGAGGCATCATATGATTAGGAATAGTCAGCATGGCTTTGTCAAAGGCAGGTTGTCCCTTACGAGCCTGATTGAATTTTTTGAGGATGTGACTAAATACAATGATAAAGGTAGAACAGTAGATGTAGTTTATATGGATTTCAGCAAGATATTTGACAAGGTACCCCATGCAAGGCTTATTGAGAAAGTAAGGAGGCATGGGATCCAAGGGGAAATGGCTTTGTGGATCCAGAACTGGCTTGTCAACAAAAGGCAAAGTGTGGTTGTGGATGGGTCATATTCTGCATGGAGGTCGGTGACCAGTGGTGTGCCTCAGGGATCTATTCTGGGACCCTTACTCTTGGTGATTTTTATAAACGACCTGGATGAGGAAGTGGAGGGATGAGTTTGTAAATTTGCTGATGACACAAAGGTTGGAGGTGTTGTGGATAGTGTGGAGGGATGTCAGAGGTTACAGCGGGACATCGATAGGATGCAAAACTGGGCTGAGAAGTGGCAGATGGAGTTCAACCCAGATAAGTGTGAAATGGTTCATTTTGGTAGGTCAAATATGATGACAGAATATAACATCAATCATAAGACTCTTAGCAGTGTGGAGGATCAGAAGGATCTTGGGGTCTGAGTCCATAGGACACTCAAAGCTGCTGCGCAGGTTGACTCTGTGGCTAAGACAGCATACTGTGCATTGGCCTTCATCAATCGTGTGATTGAATTTAGGAGCTGAGAGGTAATGTTGCAGCTATACAGGACCCTGGTCAGACCCCACTTGGAGTACTGTGCTCAGTTCTGGTCGCCTCACTACAGGAAGGATGTGGAAACCATAGAAAGGGAGCAGAGGAGATTTACAAGGATGTTGCCTGGATTTGGGGGCATGCTTTATGAGAATAGGTTGAGTGAACTCTGCCTTTTAGCTTGGAGTGACGGAGGATGAGAAGTGACCTGATAGAGGTGTATGAGATGATGAGAGGCATTGATCATGTGGATAGTCAGAGGCTTTTTCCCAGGGCTGAAATGGCTAGCACAAAAGGGCACAGTTTTAAGATGCTTGGAAGTAGGTACAGAGGAGATGTCAGGGATAAGTTTTTTACACAGAGAGTGTGTGGAATGGGCTGCTGGCGACAATGGTGGAAGTGGATACAATAGGGTCTTTTAAGAGATTCCTGGACAGGTGCATGGAGCTCAGAATAATAGAGGGCTATGTGTAACCCTAGGTAATTTCTAAGGTAAGGAAATGTTCAGCAGAGCTTTGTGGGCCAAAGGGCCTGTATTGTGCAGTAGGCTTTCTGTGTGTCTATGTTTAATGCCTCCACAGTTTTTTTACCACCTCTTTCAGACCTCTTTCAGTGTTCAGGTGAATTATCTATCTTCAGACCTTTCCCAAGCATCTTCTCCCTAATAATGTAAAATTCATTCACTTCTGCCTCCTGACACTCTCAAAATGCTGGCATACTACTGTGCCTTCCACAGTGAAGACTTTCGCAAAATACTTATTCAGTTCATCCGCCATTTCCTTGGTCCCTATTACTGTCTCTCCAGCATCATGTTCCAGCGGTCCGATATCCTCCCTTGCCTCTCTTTTAACTCTTTATGAATTTGAAGACACGTTTGGTATCCTCTTTAATATTATTGGCTAGCTTATCTTCGTATTCTATCTCCTCCCTCTTTATGACTTTCTTAGTTGCCTTCTGTTGTTTTTTAAAAGTTTTCCAATCCTCCAACTTCACACTAACATTTGCTCTATTGTATGTCCTCTCTGTGGCTTTTATGTTGGCTTTGACTTCCTTCGTCAGCCGCGGTTGTGTCATCCTGTCTTTGGAATACTTCTTCTTTGGGATGTATATGCCCTCCGCCTTCCGAATTGCTCCCAGAAACTCCAACCAATGCTGCTCTGCTGTCATCTGGCTAGTGTCCTCTACAACCACCTTTGGTCAGTTCCCCTCTCCTGCCTCTGTAATTCCCTTTACTCCACCATAGTAATGATACATCTGACTTTAACTTCTCCCTGTCAGATTTCAGGGTGAATTCAACCATATTTTGATCACTTGTCCCTAAGGATTTGTTTACCTTAAGCTTTCTAATCAATTCCGGTTCTTTGCCTGTCACCTAGTCCAGAATAGCTGATCTCTAGTGGGCTTAACTATAAACTGCACTAAAAAGCCATCTCATAGGCATGCTAGAAACTCTCCCTTTTGGCATCCAGCAACTAACTGGTTTTCCCAATCTACCTGTATATTAAAATCCCCCATGACTATCATAACATTGCCCTTTTTTTAATGTAGTTCAGTGTAGTTCTTGTACTGTTTCATGTAGCACCATGGTCCTGAAAAACTTTGTCTGGTTTTTACTGTGTATTGTACCAGCAGTTATGGTTGAAATGACAATAAAAAGTGACTTGACTTGACTTTAGTCATGCATTTTCTATCTTCAGTTGTAACTGGTAGACCACATCTTTGTTACAGTTCAGAAATCTGCATATAACTTCCATAAGAGTCTTTGTACGCTCACTGTTTCATACCTCTAACCCCAAGGATTCTATACCTTCCAATCCTATGTCACCTCTTTCTCAGGACTTCATTTAATATTTTGCCAGCAGAATCACTCTAACCCCTCTGCCTTCCTGCCTGTCCTTTCGATACAATGTGTATCCTTGAATGTTAAGTTCCAATCTATAATCTTCTTTCAGCCATGATTCACTGATGCCCACAACGTCATACAAATTCATATACCTTATTCCGTGTACAGTGTCCATTTAAATGTAACAGCTTCAGTCATGTATCCATCAATATTTTTGATGTTATTCTTCACTTACATTGCAATTTTTCCCATTGACTGCAATGTTGTCCTATCATCAGCCTGTTCTTACTAGCACTCTCACTACACACTGCCTCTATTTGTAAACCAACTGCCCCATCCTCAGCCCTCTCACTCCAGTTCCCATCCCTCTGCTAAATTTGTGTAAACCCTCCTAAGCAGCTCTAGCAAACCTGCCTGCAAGGATATTGGACCCCCTTGGGTTGAGGTGTAACATGTCCCTTCTGTACAGGTTATACCTTCCCCTGAAGATATCCCAATGATCCAGAAATCTGAACGTATACCTCCTGCACCAGTTCCTCAGCCATGTATCCATCTACCAAATCATCCTATTCTTACCCTCATTGGATTTCAGCTTTCTACCTAACACTCTAAAATCTCTCTTCATGACTTCCTTGTCTTTCCTGCTTGTGTCTCTGGTGCTATTATGTACCAAGACTTCTGGATGCTCACCCTTCCCCTTTAGAATGCCATGGATCCAATTCGAGACATCCCTGACCCTGCCTCCTGGGAAGCAAATACTATGTGGGTGGGTGATTCTATTGCATTCACAGAATCTTGTCTCTATTCCTCTAACTATGGAATCTCCTATCACTGCTGCAGTCCTCTTCATCTCTCTTCTCTTCTGAGCCATAGCGCCAGACTCAATGCCAGAAACCCTGTTGCTGTGGCTTCCCCGGTAGCTCCTTCCTACAGCTGTATCCAAAAGGAATACTTATTATTGAGGGGAATGGCCACAGAAATACTCTGTACTGGCTGCTGATTCCCATTTCCACTTACCTGCCTTCTGCAACCTAAGTACCTCCCTGTAGGTCTTATCTATCTCTTCCTCATCTTCTGTATGAGCTGAAGGTCAACGAGCTGCAGATCCAGTTCCCTAACACGTTCGCTGAGGAGCTGCAGCTTGGTGCACCTGGTGCATATGCAGTTATCCATGAGGCAGGAGGTCTTCCAGTATCCCACATCTCACACAAAGAGCACAACACAGCCCCTGGAGCCATTTTCACTGCACTGACTGTGCCCTAGCAGCAGAGGAATGAAGAAGAAGAAGCTTTCCAGATATTTACCTCACCCAAACCTGATGTTGCTTAAGCTTGATGATCCAACATCAACGCCTCACCACTCTAACAGTGGCCCACTCACACAATGGCCCCTCCGGTTGCCCCTGCCTTATTTTTATTCGTCCTTGTTAATGAATCCTGATTGGGCACAGTTAAAACTCTGATAACTGCTGCAAACTGCTGCTTTTTTAATGCACTTGTGCATGTGACAACAACTTTGACATTTACACAGTGTAGTCTCATCCACACCAACAAACACTCTGCTGGAGGAATTCAAAAGATTTAGCAGTATCTATGGGAGGAAAGGACCACCAGCATCTGCAGTCTCTTGTGTCTTTGTAATCTCATCCATGTCTGTTTTTGATTGATGGGCATTTAAAGACTGTTTGTGTTAAATAGGGTCAGTAGCAAATACTTAAGTGACAGTCAAGTAATATTGTGCAAAACTTGTTGCACCGATTTAACAAGTGGTCTTCTTCTAAACAGCTATCCATTAAGTAGGAAGTAAAAATTGATTGTTGTGATCAAATAAGCTATAATTGTTTCTTTACAGATCTTCGAACCTTTCAGTATTTGATTTGCCAGTGAAAAATATCCAGGTTTGGCCAAGTTCTTCTTATAGCTAATACTCTCCAATCCTGGCAATATCCTGATGAACCGCTTCTGCACCCTCGTTAAAGCCTCCACATCTTTCCTGTGGCAACAATACTGCACACAATGTTCTTGTTGCATTTCATGCAGGGGTAAAGGGTTGGGGGGTGGTTGATGATCATGTTGGTAGGCTTGCTGTTTCTCTCTGAACTGACTTCCATGATTTTTTTTTGTTTCGTGGCTATCTGGAGAAGAAGAATCTCAGAGTTGTGTACTGCGTACATACTTCGATAATAATAAAAAATGAAATGACAATATTCCAAATGCATCCTAACTGAAGCTTTATGCAGCTGCATTATGACTTTTTAACTTTCATAATCAATGCCCCAACCAATGAAAGCAGTATGTTGTTCAGCTTCTTAACAATTCATCCACTTGTTGCTGCCATCAGGGAGCTATGGACATCTCATGAAGCTATTTCATTTGATAGCATTTTCCATCCACAACTCCACCAGTGTTTGTGTTGGCTGAAAGCTACTGGCCAAACTACCGTAGATGTCGGATTATAAGCCGCTACTTTTTTCCCACATTTTGAACAGCTTTGAACACTGCGGCCTTTAATACGGTGCGGCTAATGCATGATTTTTTTTCATGCCGCCAAAAACATTTTGCCTCGTAACAGTAGACCAATAAAATTGATGAGTAGTTCACAGAGGTCCAATGAAATTGTACGATAAATCAAGCGCACTTTCACAATTAAATTATTGTAAATCAGTCATTTGTACTCACCCTCATCAACATGGAAAACACTCGAAGAAAAGCATTGTGCTGCCTTTATGGCAGTTATTTAGTTTATAATATTTTCGCTTAGTAATTCATTTGTTAGTTAAAGTTAGAAGTGTTTTAACTATATTTGTTTTCTGTACTACATCGTGGGATGCTATGACGTCACACCCGGTTTCGCCGCGTCTTGTGGGAAAAATGCCGGTTTGCGATAAACGGGAAGGCGGGGGGCGAGCGGCGGAGCGGCGGAGCCAAAACGCTGCTTTTAAGTTAAAGGCGATCAATAACTTTTCCTGGTAGGCTGCAGTATATATATTTTTTACCAGTCGTTAGGAGATATTGGAATGTTGTTCAGTAAAAAAGTATATGCAACGTATATTTAAAAGTAGCCGCGTTACAGGCACGGTTCGAAAAAGAGCATTTGCAATATGTATTTGTTTATGTTACCATATGGATTTAATTAAAAGTTAAAAAATCCTCACGTGTAATATCTTTCTGTGTAAATATCTCATATTACAACGTGGGACACCTGCGGCCGAAAATCCGGTGCGGCCTAAAATCCGGTGCGGCCTGTACAAGTAAAAAATTGATTTTATTTCTAAAATTAGAGCCAGCGGCTTTTAATCAGGTGCGCTCTGTAGTGCGAAATCTACGGTATCTATATGTTCTTTCAGATCATTTATGCAAGTCGCAAGCAACAAAGATCCCAACACTGATTCTTATAGATTCAGATTCATTTAATTATCACAGGTATATTGAAACATATAGTGAAATGCGTCATTTGTGTTAACAACCTAAGGATGTGCTGATGTGATGGGCGCAGTTCACAAGTGTCACCACACATTCCAGTGCCAACATAGCATTCAGAACAATGGCAATGAAACAACAGCAACACACACACACACACACACACACACACACACACACACACACACACACACACACACACACACACACACACACACACACACACACACACACACACACACACACACACACACACACAGCCACTTCTGGCCATCAGCTTCCATTGGACTCACAGACATCAGGCATCTGACTTCCTCAGTGGACTTGCAGACTCAGGGCTTCAGCTATCGGGCGTCTACCTCTGCCAGTCTTCAGGACCCTGAACTCCAGGCCTCAAATTGCAGATACCAATGACTGCATTCTGAATTCCAGGCCTCGACAAGGACTCACCAACTCACATTCCTAGGGGATCACTGGCCCTCATATCCTGTCTGCATGGATATCTGATCACTCTGAGCTCACGTGGTCACATGACCTGGGTGAGTGGAGGGAGTCACCAGCCCAAGTCCTTGCTGGTCTTTATCCACAGAGCTTGTTAACCCAACATCCATCCTTGGATGTCCTGTTGGGTAGACCTTAGCTTAAGTTATTGTGTGGTATAGCTTAAATGGATTGAATGGCCCTGTAGAACGATGTAATTTTAACAGATAGGTTTAGATTAATCTATGGGGAAAATGAAGCAGGTTAATATGCAATTATTATAAATTACTATGATTGCATATGGCACACTTAGATGAAGACAATGTAAAGATTTTTACTCCTCATATATGTGATGGGTGCAAGAAATAAAGTCAATTCAATAAATCCAAAGATACATCACAGTTTTCTGCCCTTAAGATCAAAGCTAACAGCAGGTGATTCAATGCAATTTCAATAGTTACCACGACATTGTTCACTTCAATTATTTTTAGTTAACAAGGCTTCTTTTAAATTGCATATCTCCAGTGTAAGACAATGCTAAATGTTTGAACTCCTTTGTCACAAAGTAACTCATACAAATAGTCTAAAAGCTTCTGAAGATAAAGAGTCATACACTCAAAATTAATGTTGTCAGGGCTGTCTCTGAGTACATAAATATCCTGAGTACAGTCTGGTCTGCCAGCTTGAACTCAAGTCACAATAGTGCAATTAAATTTGCCCCTGTTGCCTGGTTTGGTGCAGGCCAATTAACACAACCCCGTTGTCTTAATGTTTAGCTCATCTATATGCAAATATCTTATGGTCACCATTTTGCAAACCATATCTCTTAGGATTTGGGCGTTTAACTTCAATTTGCTGTTTGCAATTTACAAAAAAAGCTGACAACTGGTTCTTGCTTGAATTAATATTTGATATATTCACTTAACTGCAGAGTACTCCCTAATAACAAGATTCCAGTTGTCAGTTCTCAGACTAAGGGAGACACAGGTGGGGAGCTGAGATGAGCAAATGTTGAACCAGAACATGATGTGTGGTTTGTATGTTATTTTACAGACATTATTAATCTGAAACAAATTGAACTCTATCAGTTGTTCCCTATAAATCCTAGCTGTTTGATCCAAGTGGACTCAATGCTTCAACATAAAATTGACATCTTTGCCCAAATGCTGTTGTTTCAGATTTGACTATGTTCTCTTGTTGTTTGCTGAACTAATACTCCACCATTATGCATGTGTTTGCTTGCTTGTCAAATAGAAATAAAAAGTCAACAGTTTAATTTTAAATTGAAGCTAAAGGTAAAATCTAATTGTCTTTACCCTTACAGATCAAAAAGCACAGCTGTATGTGGAAATGTGTACTTATAATTCAGGTAAATAATCTAATCTGTTATCACTGCTGGAACAGAGTAGATTTAGCTCATTTTATCAGAGTGAAGGTAGCATTATGAATACTTTCTTCATGGAATAAGTAAAGATTATGCATACACAATAAAGGTGAAATTTGGAATACTTTGAGTGTAGTCTTTTGATTGCTCTTTCTTATGTCATGTTGAAATTGAATAGAAGTTTGCAGATATCCTGCAACATCATCCTGATGGAGGGTCTCAGCCCAAAAGGTGTCTGCACTCATAGTCCTGACTCTGTGCCTAATATGTGGACAGATCTAGTATTGGGATCCAGAACACTAGCATTCAAAAACATGTTTAGGTTTGCAGCAGGAAACTGGGGCCAAAATGTCTATATGTTTCCTATTATTTTTAAACACTCTTGGATCATTAGAAAATGTATAATACTAAAAAAAAGAAATAAAAATTGTTTTAACAGGAGAGACACCCAATAGTCCAGAAAATTTGATAATCCAGATTACTAGTTTTAAGGATGCAAGATTATTGGAGTTTTAATGCATCAGGATAGAGGTTCAAATGATTTCTCAATGACGGATGTTTTGAGAAGTATCTTAATCAAGTAACACGAGGTGGGGAAGAATTCCAGAGTTTATGTTCGCTAGTTGAAACCACATCTGACAATAGAGGTGGGATTAAATCCAGGCATGATCTACAGGCCAGAAATGGAGGAGTGTAGTTATTTTTGAGTGTAGGCATCTCGATAAAGCTAGAGAAGATTAAAGATAAAGGCATAAATAATTTCATTGAGGGATTTGAAAAGAAGGATGAGAATTTGAACAGAGTTTCTTTTGCTAGTAACATCTGCACCATTAGTTTCTATCATAACCTAATGTAGGAAAACGTCCAGGGTGATTTGACAAGAGTGCTATCAAATAAAAAAATAATACTGAACAATGAAGGGAAAGATTAAAGGACACAAAGCTTGATGTAAGACTAAGGTTTGAAGAACATTGTAGAGGTAGAAAGGGAAATGGAGATCTTCAGCAAGGGATTTCAGAATTTATGTTTAAAATTGAAGGCCATCAAATGCCATCAAATGCAGAGGCCATCAATTTCAGGTGCTGGTCAGATGCCGAATGTTACAATTTGCTATGGGAGTAATGATGAGGGACCTGAAAACAAAGATTAAAATTTTAAGATGAAGTTGTAAAATTGGCCTAACAGGAATGCATTAGGATAATCCAGTCAAACTTTTGGATGTGGGATATAGCAGGAGATGAGTTGAGACAGGGACATAATCCAGGTGAAATGCAGAGGAAGAAATATATTGTGTTAGTGGTAATCTAGAGCACAAACAATCTGCTGGAAGAACTCAGGGCCAGTCAGCATCTATGAGAAGAAAAGGATTCAGATTTATTTATCATATATACATTGAACGATACAGTGAAAAGCATCATTTGTATTAACAATCAATACTTGCAGCCCACAAGTGTCACCACACATTCCAGCGCCAATGTAGCATTCGCAAAATGTGCGGCAAAACAACATTGAACACAACAGAACAGAAAAGAACAAAACAACAACAACAACAACAAAACAAGTCCCCTTCCTTTCTCCTAACCAACACACAGGCAGTCCTCCAACTCCAGGAATGGCCTCTGGACCACCAAGCTTTGGCCATCACTCTGTGACTTCTGGATCAACCTATGGGCTTCGATTGATTGGACCTTGTGCATCCTTGTGCCTCCTGCTCACATGAATTGTCCATGGTTTAGGTCAGAACTCTGCATTATTTCTCCTAGCAGATTGTTTGTTGATCTATATTCCAGAGTCTTCAGTCACTTGCATCTCCCTGGTGATGACCTTCATGTGTGATTCAAAGCTCATGTCGAGGTTGGATATCTCTGACTCAATATCAAACTATTGCCTTGGAACAGATGGAGCTGGTGCTCAGGAAGGGAGTATCAGTCAGGGAGCAAAGATAAAACTTCCAGCTGATCCTGTACTGTTGTCAGATGAGCAATAACAATTTAGGAATAAAAGGCTGATGAGGTAAAGCTGGTGTCATGAGTGCATGCATACAGAGAAGCATAATAGAAATAAGAAATGCAGTAGACGTGAATATCCACTGGGACCACTAGAAGTAAGGATGGCAGAGCAGGTAATGTAATGTTGGATGATAGTAGAAGTAGTCCCATCCAAATGGGAAAAGGTGGGAGACGATGAAGGAAGATGGCATGGTGAATAATATAAAGTCAGCAAGCATTCTGTAATGGATGGTGGTTGTGGTGCTAAATTACGTTTGTTGTCATTAGTGAGATGATATTCGTAAGATGGGTGTCATTAGTGACTTTGATATGAACTATCACGGTCATATGGCAGACATGAAAACATGATTGTTAAAATACAAAGCAGGATTGTATCAAAGATGGGCATAAATTTAGAAAAGGAAGGCGACTGAGAAAAAATCTGGCAGTAATTTGCATGGATGGAGGTTCAAATTTTCTGCTTTCTGAGGATAAAGTAATGACTGCATATTTGACTGACACCAAAGTAACGCTGGTAAAATGCGCTTCTGAGTGGATTAGATGGTCTTAAAATGCAACAGCTTTTTGTGAACATCTTATTAGTAATGGTGCAGGTAGGATGACAAAATTCCACATTAAGTGTGGGTGAAAACAAACATTTTGCATGATTAATCTTTCTTCAGATTGTCTAATAAGTCTTAGAAAGAGCAATAAAATGTCTTTATTCTGGATAGATGATACAGTTTACATGAAGCACTTTGATCACTGAAGTGTCTGTATTGTTTATTGTGTTACTTAAATTCCTGGGCAAGTGTGGAGGCTCCTTACATTAAACAGGCTGTTACAGCTTTAGATTGCTCTTAAGTTATATGCCACTGATACTGGTGGAATGTAAACAGCCTGGCGTCAATACCACCCAGATAATTTAGTTTAAGAATAGGCTTAAAAAACTCCACCTCACTGTTTTATGACACTTTTCTGATGTGTTACCGAGCCAACATACTACATTACAGCTATTCCAGTTCTCACTGCTACACAAAGCATTAATATTAAATGGCATTTAACCATAAAAAAACCAATCACATCATTCGGAGTTTTATATCAAACCTTGGCATGTCCACATTGAGGTTTAGGCAGCAGGCAGACATGGACCACACACAGAAGCCACACATATTCTTGTCACTTATATTGTGAGATTCTTCATATCGAATATAATGGAGAATCCTAATAACGAAGTTAACCCCAAACATAAAGAGATACTGCAGCCTAAAGTAAACTCTTAACTGTATTGTTAATGGTGCCTTTAACCCTATTCCAAACCTTGTTTAAGCCTTTGTACGAGAGATGAGAGAATAAGGTCTGATAGACAGTTGGTAAATAGACAATACACAATGAAGAACAGTAGGATACGTAGCTTGATTTGCTTGCAAATAAGACCTTGCAGCTCAAGTCTTACACATGAACAGGATGAACTCAGTCTCCCACTGTTTTACAGTTTTCATTCAGTTTATAACACAGGTTAAGATTTAAACTAGTTTTAAATACAAAAGTAATTAGGGTCTGTGACTATAATGTGTCTTCGAGCTGGTGATGATAAAATAGTTGGTTGCATACAGGAAAGCTCAATTAAAAGGATACATTTTGAGTGAACTTTGGGAATGGAGAAATTATGCACTAAAAGGACTGCAAGTTAATCATGAAACACATGGAAAAAGGGGAATAATAAACGTAATTGAGAAAAGTTTAGAAGCTACAGTAAGAAAAGTCGGTAAGGGAAAGAAATCAAATTAAGAAAATGGATATAAATTAAAGCCTATTGTTGAGTTAACATAAGGAAAGGAACATGTAAAAACAAAAGTAAAATAAATGTACAAAATATTGCAGCCATTGAATAAAATGTATCAAAATGACACTGAATATTGAAAAAGTGGTAATATTTCTTGATAATAGTTTCCTTGCAGAATTTTATATTCCTTATAAATGTGACAATAGAGAATAAAACTAAGTTCAGGAAAAAGCAGCAAGCAGTAATATGAAAAATAAATGCTTTCAAAGCAATATTATTTTCATTAAAGCAAAAGTACCAGAGAGCATGCATTAGGAAAATGGAGTAACTTTAAACAGGGAAAAATCCGTTGAAGATACTTCTTGAAGGATTATCAAAGAGTTAGAAGCAACAGGACAATAGCTCCAAGAGGATTCACAACTCATTCAACCCAAGTGATAGAAAGCATTTCCTGTAATTCCCTATTCTTAACAAATGTTTACATCGGACGATTTCTTGGTGGCATCCCAAAGTGAGATGCACCGCTATAAACACATGAACAGAGGGGTTTGATCTCAGCCAGGCATACTCTCAGAATACATCACTGATCATGTTGGAGAATCATATTCAATCAATCAGAATCAGTTTTAATATCACTGCCATATGTCATGAAAATTGTTGTTTTGCAGCAGTGGTATAGCGCAATATATAATAATAAAAATAACTATAAATTACAATTTAAAATGTATACATAAAATAAAGTAAATATTAATTAATTCTTTAATTTAAAATAATACAATTATTTATTTTATTATATTTATTAAAAGACATAGGAAGAGAATTAGGCCATTTGGCCCATTGAGTCTGCTCCGTCCTTCCATCATGGCTGATCTATTATCCCTCTTAAACCCATGCTCCTGCCTTCTCCCCATATCCCTGGACACTTTGATTAATCAGGAACCTCTCAACATCCACCTTAAATATATCCAGTGATCTGGCCTACACAGTCGTCTGCAGCAAAGAATTCTGCAGGTTCATCACGAGTCGGCTAAAGAAACTTTTCATTAACTCTGTTCTAAATGGATGTCCCTCAATTCTAAGGCTGTGCCCTCTGGTCCTAGACTTGTTATTAAAGGAGGCATCATCTCCACAACCACTCTATCCACACCTTTCAAAATTCAATAGTTTTCAATGAGATCCCCCCTCACTCTTCTAAGCTCCATTGAGTACAGGCCCAGAGCTATCGAATGCTCCTTGTATGGTAACCCTTACATTCCTGGAATAATTCTTGTGAACCTCCTTTGAACTATCTCCAATGCCAGTACATCCTTTCTTAGAGCCCAATGTGGTCACAATGCTCCAAGTGCAATCTGACTAATGCTGTATAAAGCCCCAACATTATATCCTTGCTTTTGTCTTCTAGTCCTCTCAAAATGAATGCTAACATTGCATTTGCCTTCCTTGCCACCAACTCAACCTGCAAATTAACCTTTGGGGAGTTCTGATGAGGACTCCCAATACCCCCTACACCTCTGAGTTTTGAATTTCCTCCCAATTTTACAAAATAGTCCAAGCTTTTATTCCTTCTGACAAAGTGCATGACCATGCACTTCCCTACATTATGTTCCATCTGCCTCTTCTTTACCCATTCTCCCAAACTCTCTAAGTTCTTCTGCAGACACCCTGCTTCCTTAACACTAACTGCCCTTCTACCTATCTGCTTATCATCTGCAAACTTGGCAACAAAACCATCAAGTCCTTCATAAATCATTGACATACGACATAAAAAGAAACAGTCTCAATACCAGGTCCTGTGGAACACCACTAGTCATCAGTAGCCAACCAGAAAGGACTCCCATTACTACCTCTCCAGCATCAGTTAGTTTTCATGGACTCATTGTACATTCAGAAGTCTGATGGCAGAGGAGAAGAATCAGTTCCTAAAATGCTAACACGAGGAAATCTGCAGATGCTGGAAATTCAAGCAACACACACAAAATGCTAACATCTTCTGTCTCCTGTGCTTCCTCTTTGATGGTAGCAATGAGAAGAGGACATAACCTGGATGTCTGAGGTCCTTAATGATCAATGAAACATTTTTGAGGTATCACCTTTTGAAGATGTCCTCGATGCTGGGGAGGCTAGTGCTGATGATTGAACTGGCTGAGATTGCAAATTTCTGCAGTTTTTTCCGATCTAGTGCAGTGGATCCCCAATAACACACCGTAATGCAACCAGATAGAATGAACCACCCCTTGATTATTAATTAATATAATGGAACATTGGCTTTGAATGTAAAGAATGAAAGGGCATTGCATCATTTATCTTGTAAATAATTTTAATATGAATAAAGTTTATGTTGTTTTTTTAAAAAAAGCCACCCTTGATTATTAATCGATGATTATTGCCAGAAGACATAAGGTGTCAAGTGACGATATGCTACAGGCTTAGGCAGAAACGATAGTTGTTTGAGCTTCCATGAATCTAAATATTAAAAGACAGGACTAGGTCAATCAAAGGATATGTAGAGATCTCAGATGCAAGACTACTATATGAAAAGACACAAAAATTCTAAGGTAAAGCAATGTGTGCTTTTGTAAAACTCTATTGGAATTTTATGCCCACTTGATATTTCATAAGTGAAGGGACACCAACAAATTTACTCTCTCCAATGTGTCCTGATGTGCTGTTATACAATGTTGTTATACAAATACGGTAGTTCTTTCTGTAAGCACGGGGAATTTTCCAGGGAGAAATTGAGCACTGGAGGTGACAAGTTAAATCAAAAGGAGAGAAAAGTAAAAGGGAGTGGGGGAGAAATATTTTCAGACAGTGTGTGGCTGGCATCTGGAACGCACTGCCTGCTATGGTGGAGGCAGGTCCATTCTGGCCTTCAGGAGGCAATTGGATAAATATATGGTAAGGAAAAAATTGTAAGTCTGCAGAGAATGTGGGCTGAAGATGAATAGCTGTTATCTGTGCGAAAAGTGTGTGGCTCTGGTACAGAGCCAGCATTGATTCAGTGAAACAAATACCTCCTCTGTGTTCTGAGCCTCTATGATTCTTTTTTATCCAACAATGCTGAAGCCAATAATAGCCTTCCTAGGCTGGAAATATGCAACACATACAGTACTAACTGAGACACACTGTACGGTACTTCCTACAAACTACAGAAGAGACCATTCAGCCGTTGAGCCCATTCTGCTATTAAATATAGTCATGGCTTATATAGTCTGGCTTAATTCCTTAATTCCCCATCCACGATTTAAAGAACATGCCTCTTATTCTGCGTCGGACATGTTTGTTATTTTGCAATTTCAGCTAGAACTTGTCACAACCTTTTAATCTCAATAAAGAAAGATTACTTGTTTGCAGCCTACCCCATTACTTTTACTCCTTGAAGTTTATGAAACCTTGTATATTGACCATAAACGTTATTACAATGAGCATAACTTCAAAGAATCCCATTTGTCTGTGATGTTTGGAAAGTCAATGTATTAATGATGACCTCATTTTCCTTTTTGGCATCCTTCACAACTCTCACTTGAGGGTCCTCTGTCCATGTGTTGTTTTCTTTTCCATATTTAATGACATTTTAGCCATACCATTACTAAGTAAACTGTGCTTAGATTTCTACCTCTGACATAATCCATCTCATTCCTACATGACAATGACCACTCTCCAATATTACCCTAATCCTTTTTGGCCTATCTGTAGCCCTCAAGACGTTGACTGCACAAATATCTTCTATCGGGCATGCTGATGTTTGGCTTCACGCTTCCCTGTCCATTCACAACCAGAGAGCTTCCTACAGTGACTTTTCTGCACTTCCATGGAGTATAATCATAGAAACCAGCACCTCCACCCTCCTCACCTACCCCCTGTTTATTGTGTTGGCAATGTCTTCTGAAGAGATATACAATTGGTGCTTTCATATTTCAGTTCCAACACTATTGATCCCTTCATCATCTTGTGGTGCCAAACTTTTTTTTGACAACATCCAGTCCTGTAACATGATATCAGCAAGGGCCCTGCCGGCACTTTAACCCTCATTGCAAAATCTGTCCTCACTACTATTTCAGCTCCCTTTTTTCCAGGCTACATCATTCTGCCTGCAACCTTGAATTTCAATCTAACACTGAATGAAGCTTCAGACCATTTTCAGTTTGAAGCAATATCACCCTCTCACTGCCTCTGACTCAGTTTAATCTGCTAAATCCCTTTCTGTGCCTTTGTTAATTTTGCATTTGTGAAATTCTCTAACATTCACATCTATAAATGTAAGTTCATCCAAAACAGTATCCAGTTCTGCTCACGTATCATCCTTATACAGGCTCTCAGCTCACCATGTCCCAACTTTTGAAGTTGTCAGCTTCATGACTAAACCTTTATGCATCCCTATTTTCATATCCTTCTTCACTATCTTCAGACCACTGTGTAGATCTGTAAAACTGGGGACAGTGCCTTCTGCCCAATAAGCTCCAAATTCCAGATTTTCCAATCTCAACCTCTTCACCCTTGTCCTCCTCCTTCCTCTCAAGATCAGCTTAACACCTGCATTTTAGACAAGTTTTATTCTGGGTCTGTGAAGTGCCCGTGGTAACTAAGCAATGAGGTCTGGGAGATAAACTTTCGGATAGAGGGAGAACTTTGCAATTGTCCTGACCCTACTCGCTGAAAACTCACACTGAGTTAGGATCCATGTTGAGGTACATTGGAAATGGGAATGTGAATGGCTACCCACACAGTTCAGTAGAGGGAAAGATGACTTAGAGGATATTTAAAAATGAATAAACTCTGATCAGTTGGAGTTCAAATTCTAGTTGTAATATTGTTTATATTTCATACTGTCTTTTCTGCTGCACACTGATTTTGTAGCAGTGATACTATTATGAAATAATTTTACAAGTTAGATGAAAAACAATCTTTTACAGTGAAGTTGGTGGAGTGGGGGAGGTGATACGGCTAGAATATTTCAAATAGCAGAACAGAAAAGGACGCCAAGCTCAACATTTCAGCTGATCCCTTGCAACAAAGGGTTTGTTTTTTGTTTGCAACTGCATTAAATTGCCGACGAGTCTTGCCTGCTCTCTCGATTCAAACCCGCAAGGTTTAGCTGTCCAGGAATACTTTGCTGGCTGAAAACATGGCAGTTCCTGCATTGCAACAATGACAACAAAGCTTGATTTAGGCTCATTGTCATCTCCATGGTGGTATGGTGAGTGAATGTGAGGCATTGATGTTGATTGGCATTTGAATTCAGATGCATTGAGGACTCATGAATTTCACTTAACACTTCTGCCCATTTATTGGCTATTCTTTAATCAGAGTGATGGATTGCAAGGGTGTTTGATGAAGTGGAACAGTTTCTTTTTCCCTTATGCTCCCGCTCTCCCAGTTCTACCCCTCCTCCTCTCATTTGAGCTGCTTTGACCCAGGGCATCTCCTCCCCATTTGGAGCTTTGTTTTGTTTTGTGTCTGCATGCTGTACCTTTTATTTTGGTCATGTGATGACAGCCACACGCTAGATAGTACTAAGAGGAGCCTGGGAAACGAGAACTGCAGAAGAGTGCTGTGCAGCAAGGGTCACAGAGCTATTGAAGTTTCTCTTCATGTGCTTGGGGCTGCCCTGTTAAATCAATTCAGGTGAGCAAGCTGGAGCCAATTGTCACTCTAGATGAATCCTCTTTTTTGTATGTATCCAGGTGCCAAACCAGTAAACTTTTGGAGCCACGCTCCTCCTCGGCTTAGAGTGGAAGTAGTGAAAGAACCTCCAAATCTCTGGCATCACCCCTCTCGCATGTCAGTCAGACAAACAGTTGCACATGATTTTCCTGCCTGATTGGTAGCATGGATAATTTGCTCAAGTTCTTAACTCCAATTACCACAGTGAAAGAGCTTGCAAGCCACTGGAAGATCCTTGCAACTGGCTTCACAAATGCAGGACAGTTCACCTTGATGCCAAAAACCACATCTCCTTGGCTCCATCTACAGTTTTTTTTGGCTGTCACAGAGAAAAAGGGTGTAAATATCAAAATGACATAAGAAATTACTATAGCTATAAGCCGCTTTACAGCTGTACATTGGATTGGTGCAACAATACGAATGAAACAATAAAAAGGTGACACAAGGAAAGAAAAATTTCAAGTCAAGTCAAATCAAGTTTATTGTCATTTCAGCCATAAACTGCTGGTACAGTACACAGTAAAAACGAAACAACATTCCTCCAGGACCCTGGTGCTACATGAATAGATTCTGGGTATAGATCGAGTCGTAGAGGAGATAGCTGACAGGAACAGGCAGTTCAGCCCATCAATTTTACCCTGACCTTTAACCACCCTTTAAAATAGTCCTATATCAATCCATGTGTTTTTTCCCACATTGTCTTCAACTCTCCTGGTTTCTACCAATTACTTGTAGCAAGTGACAATGGCATAATTTGCCTCTAGTGAGCGGTAGAACTTTGGGGGAGTTGAAGAGCATGTGGGGAGAATGTTACCTACAAAGCCCACAGGGAGAAACTGGAGTATCAGGAAACCCAATTATATAGTAGAAATGTTCCTAAAGTAATGCCTAGAAAATCATAAGCTAGATGGTTACTTGGAGCAATATGTCTCCAATACAAATTTCAGTAACATCTAAGGCTCAAACCTACGACGCTGATAAAGGACGTTGCATATTTTTTTTGGTTTGAAAATTGTCACCTGGAGTGTCCATTTGTTCAGAGGGAGAGAAGCTGATCAGTATTGGGGACATTGAGCCAAGTCAGCATCCAGGAAAATAGAGGGATTGGAGGGGTTTAAGAAGAGTGGACTTCAGGGAGTGGCAATCAGGAAAGTGGCTTGATGCAGGTAGAAATTGGGGCTTCAGTCAAAGTAACTAGGGATTGCTGGTTCAGGTAATTGGGGCTGGTAGGACAGTGCAACTAGGTTGGTGGAAGGATAAATGAACTTGGCAATCAATGTTGTCCACAAACCTGACAACAAAGCCATCAATTCCTTCATCCATATGTTTGACATATAATGGGAAAAGAAGTGGTCTCTGAAGAACAGCAACAGCCAACCAGAAAAGGCCTCCTTCCAGTCAGCCAATCTTCTATCTATGCTGGTATCTTTCCTAAAATACCATAGACTCTTAACTTGTTAGCAGCCTCATCCTCAATAATAATCTCCAGTATGTTTCCAACCTGACGTCAGGCTAGCTGGTCTATAATTTATAAGAGAGGGAAGCAGAAGAAAGGAAATTATGCCAGTTAACTTGACATCAGTGGTTGGAAAGGTTGGATTTTATTATTAAACCTAAGGTTTCAGGGTACAGTACTTGCAGGCAAATGACAAAATAGGCAAAAGTCAGCATAGTTTGCTTAAAGGGAAATCTTGCCCGACAAATCTGTTGGAATATTTGAGGAAATAACAGACATGATAGAGAAATGAGAGTCATGTATGTTGTTTATTTGGACTTTCAGAAGGCCTTTGACAAGATGCTGCACATGTGGCTGTTTAACAAGATAAAAGACAGGATAGATGCTAGTTTGGATGGAAGATTGGCTGACTGGCAAGAGGCAAAGAGTGGGAATAAAGGGGGCCTTGCTTGGTTGGCTGTCAATGACTATTGGCATGCTGTGGGGGTAATTTCTTTGTACGTTATTTCTCATTAATTTGGATGAAGGAATTGATGGCTTTGTGGCCAAGTTTGCAGATGATATGAAGATATGTGGAGGGACAGGTAGTGTTGATGAAGCAGGGTGTCTGCAGAAGGACTTGGATAGACTAGGAGAATGGGCAAAGAACTGGCACATGTAATACAGTGTAGGGAAGTGTATGGTCGTGCACTTTGATAGAAGGACCGTTCTGAAAATGGGAAGAAAATTTAAAATGAAAGGTGGAAAGTCCTTGTGCAGGGTATGTTAATAGTTAACTTGCAGGTTGTGTCAGTGGTAAAGAAGACAAATACAATATTAGCATACATTTTTCGAGGATTAGAATATAAAAGCAATGCTGAGGCTTTATAAGGCAATAGTCAGACCGTACTTGAAGTATTGTAAGCAGTTTTGGGTCCCTTATTGAAGAAGGTATGTGCTGGCATTGGAGAGGGTTCAGAGGAGATTCACAAGAATGATCCTAGGGCGTAAAAGGGTTAACATATGCAGAACATTTAAGACCATAGCGCCATAAGATACAGGAGCAGAAGTAGGCCATTCAGCCCAATTGAGTCTGCTCCGCCATTTAATCATGGGCTGATCCAATTCTTCCAGTCATCCCCGTACACTTTGATGCCCTGGCTAATCAAGAACCCATCTATCTCTGCCTTAAATACATCCAATGACTTGGCCTTCACAGCCACTCGTGGCAACAAATTCCACAGATTTACCACCCTCTGACTAAAGTAATTTCTCCGTATCCCTATTTTAAATGGACGTCCTTCAATCCTAAAGTCGTGGCCTCTTGTCCTGGACTCCCCTACCATGGAAAGTAACTTTGCCATATCTAATCCTTTTAACATTTGGAGTGTTTCTGTGAGATCCCCCCCCTCATTTTCCTGAACTCCAGGGAGCACGGCCCAAGAGCTGGCAGACGTTCCTCACACGGTAACCCTTTCATTCCTGGAATCATTCTCGTTTCTGCAATCATTTGATGGCTCTGCGCCTGCAATTGCTGGAGTTTAGAAAATTGAGGAGGGATTTCAATGAAACCTATCAAATAATGCAATGCCTTGATACAGGGGACATAGAGAGAATATTCCTTACAGCGAGAGAGTCTAAGACCAGAGTGCACAGCCTCAGAATAGATGGCCATCTATTTAGAACCGAGATGAAGAAGAAAAAATTTCTTCAGCCAAAGGGTGGTGAATTTATGGAATTCATTGCCACAGACGTCCTGGGTATATTTAAGGCGAGGTTGATAGGTTTTTGATTAATCAGAGTGGCAATAGTTATGGGGAGAAGGCAAAAGAATGGGGTTGAGAAGTATAATAAATCAGCCATGATGAAGCAGACTCGACAGGCTGAATGGTCAAATTCTGCTCCTATGTCTTATGGTCTTTAGGATGTTGAGATTCTGTGGATCTTTGAGGACGTTGAAACAATTGAGGAAATCAGCACTAATAGTGGATTGGAGTGTACTAGTTATGGCCAGGGGTTCAGGAAACAGGAGCAGAACATTGAGTGAGAGCAACTTGAAGGATGAGTGGTAAGAACAGGACCTTGGAGCTGAAGGAGTTCTCTAACCCGTGCGATATCTTTCACTCCAAATTGCCCTGTGAATTCTCCAAGTAAAATGTGCTACAATCTCTTCTTCATTGCTTGTCCATGGAATGATATTATTCATGCAGAAATCACATCAAGCGCACAAGGACAAACCCCTCTGGGATGAGCCTGTTTGAGTTTCTGTAATTGACCTGGAAATAATAGCCATTTAATTGTTGTGAGCTTCCTTCCTGGTTGCACAACAATTAAATGTGCTATGATGCCTTCAGGCAAGAATGCTTAGTTTAAATATCAACGGAATCAGAGGATATGTTCTGCCCATTGTATGTAATGCAAACTCACAATGATGTAGGGGTTCTGTATCTACTGGAACACAATACAGTCTTGAATCAAATGCATGTGACACCAAATTTCCTAAGTCCTTGCAATGCAGCAACAACCTGCAGTATATAGTTTCCTGAAACTTAATCAATTCCCAAGTTGCATCACAGACTTATTACCAAACAAAATATTTCACCAGGACAGGTAAAGAGTAGATGATGAAAACCATTTCATAGAGGGAGGTTTAATTAAGTATCTTAAAGGGGAAAAGAAATACAGTGGGCAAAGGGAATTCTATGAGAGAAGATACAGAGTCAAGATTTCAGATCCAAAGCTCTTTGTCAGAAACAAAGACCAAGTGATATCCAAAGGTCAAAATTGGAGAAATGAGGACAAGTCTGATGATTGCTGGGCGATATAGATGGGGAGGGGATAATCATGAAAGAATTTGAAAGTACAATTTAGGATTTTCAAATTGTGACATGCTTAGTCATAAGTCAGAATCGATAAACATGAACAATACTTCTGCATGAGAAGGTTAGGCCTTGCGTAACAGAAATTTGTTATAGAGTCATACAGCCACAGAAAACAGGAGTTCATCGGATTCGACCATGCTGTCATCTACCTGCTGAACAGAGCCTACTCCCATTTGGATAACCAGGCAGCACTCTGAGGATTATGTTTTTTGATTTCTCAAGTGCCTTCAATACCACACAGCCCTCATTGCTGGGGGGAAAGCTCCATTCAATGCAGGCTGGCACTTCCATTGTGTCCTGTGTAATGGATGAACTGACTTTCAGTTTGCATGGCTTCAGAGCTGTGTGTCACACGTGGCTATAAGCAGCACTAGGGCTCCACAGGGGACTGTATTGGCTCCTTTCCTGTTTACCCTGTATACCTCAGACTTTCAATACAGCACTGAGCTATGTCATCTGCAGAAATTCTCTGATGACTCAGCAATAGCTGGGTGTATAAAGGAGAATGAATACAGGGCCCTTGTGGAGGACTTTGTCAAATGTTGTAAGCTGAACCATCTGCTCCTCAACATCAGCAAGACAAAGGAGATGGTGATGGACTTTAGGAAAACTAAGCCTACACTACTCCCGGTTACTATTGATGGTGAGGACGTGTATGTGGTGACGACCTACAAGTACCTGGGGGTGCACCTGGATGACAGACTTGAGTGGAGCACCAACACAGAGACTGTGTACAAGAAGGGCCAGAGTCACCTCTGCTTCCTGAGGAGACTGAGGTTCTTTGGAGTATGCAGGCCTCTCCTTCACATGTTCTACCAGTCTGTTGTCGCCAGTATAAACATCAATGTGGTGGTGTGCTGGGGCAATGGCATCAACATAGGTAATGCAAGCAGGCTCAATATACTGATCAGAATGTCTGACTCCATTACAGGAGTCAAATTGGACACACTGGAGGGTGTTGGAGAATAAAGAACCATATGGAATATCCTGGCAAATCTGGACACTGTTTGTCACCTTGGCTGAAAGAAAGGAGCACTTTTAGTCAGAGACTATGACAACTGTGCTGCTCCAGAGTGCTATATGAGGTCATTCTTATCCTCGGACATTAGGATCTATAATGAGTCAACCTGTAGCCAGGGAAGTGATGACTGTTAGACTGTTTGCGGTAACTTATTTTTAATTCTTTCTTAATCCTCTTCTAATATTTGTATATTTTTATATCTGTGCACTTGTAATGGTACTGTGCCACTGTAATTTCTCTTAGGATCAATAAAGTATCTATCTATCTATCTATCTACAGCACAGAAACAGGTGCTTCAGCCCATCTAATTAGTCTGACATGTCCAGAGAGTGGATAACAGGAGAAACGGACGGAGGACAACTTTTGGCAGTACTTCTTCACAAAGGATAACATTTGAAATGGTCTTCCTGATGACAAGTTGAATTGAAAACATTGGACGCATTCTAAAGTTGGCAATGTGATTGGATAAGAGACAGGATATAGATGTTTTGTCTCATTGGATAAGGCAGGCCAAATCGTTTTCTTCAACCATACCAGCAGTAGAAAGTGATCTTCATTAATCTCTGTGAATGCTACAAAATGTCCCTTGTATCTAGGAACATCATGGAAGATTTTTATTTCGGATAAATCAGCAAATAAAAAGCCCCCTTCAAGCCATCCCCACTATTCAATGTGATCATGGCTAAGTTATAGTGGCTTCAACTCCCCATTTCTGTATCTGTTCCTCATAACCCTCAGTTCCACAGTTTTTCTTACTGGAGTTCTTTGAGGATATAATGAGCACAGTGGATAGAGGGGATCAGATGGACATTATTTACTTGGATTTCCAGAAGGTTCGATAAGGTGCCACATAAAAGACATCCTTAAGATAAGGATGCATAGAGTTGGGGGTGATGTATTAGCATGGATAGAGGATTGGTTAATCAACAGAAAGCAGAGAGTTGGGATACATGGTTGTTACTCTGGTTAGCTATCATTGGTGAGCAATGTGCCACAGGAGTCAGTACTGGACCTGCAACTGTTCAAGATATATATTAACAATCTGGAAGAGGGGATCAAGTGTAGTGTATCTAAGTTTGCTGATGTTACTAAATTGAGTGGAAAAGCAAATTGTGCAGAAGATATGGAGAGTCTGCAGAGAGATATAGATAGGTTAAGTAAATGAGCAAGGGTCTGGCAGATGGAGTCCAATGTTGGTAAATGCAAGGTCATCCACTTTGGAAGGAAAAATGAAAGAGCAGATTATTATTGAAATGGTAGAAGATCGCAGCATGCAACTGTGCAGAAAGACTTGGGAGTACTTGTGCATGAATCGCAAAAAGTTGGTTTGCAGATGTAGCTGACTATCAGGAAGGCAAATAGAATATTGGCCTTCGTTGCTAGAGGGATTGAATTTAAGAGCAGGAAGGTTATGCTGCAACTGGACAGGGCTACAGGTGAGGCCGCATCTGGAGTACTGCCTGCAGTTCCGTTCTCCCTACTTGAGGAACAATTTACAGGCTTAGGAGACGGTGCCAAGGAGGTTCATCAGGTTGGTTCATTCAGAAGGATGAGAGGAGATCTTATATAAACATATAAAATTATGAAAGGGATAGATAAGATAGAGGCAGGAAGTTGTTTCCACTGGTAGGTAAGACTAGAATTAAGGGACATAGACTCAAGATTCAGGTGAGTAAATTTAGGACAGAGATGAGGAGGAACTGCTTTTCCTAAAGAGTGGTGAACCTGTGGAATTCTCTGCCTAATGAAGCAATGGGGGCTATTTAAGACAATGTTGGATAGATGTTTGCATAGTAGAGAAACTAAAGTGTATAGGGGAAAAGACAGGTAGGTGGGATAAGTCCATGTTCAAATCAGCCATGATCTTATTGAATGGCGGAGCAGGCTTGATGGGCCAGATGGCCGACTGCTGCTCCTACTCCTATTTTGTTATGTTCTTATGTTCTTAACACTAATTCAACTAAGTAATTTAATACATCTACCATTCCTTTATCTCCTCTCATTAATTTACCTGCTTTATTCTCTGAAGGGTTTGTTTGCTGCAGTTGTAATGGTTTCACTTTCTTGAAAATGTTTTCAACCATTCACAGAAAAATAACATTAAAAATATTAAAGATTCTCAGCAACTAGGCAGCATCTATGAAGATGGAAACAGGATTAAAGGTATCCATAGATACCATGTGACCTGGTGGTAATATTCAATCAAATCTGTTATTAGAGTCAATATTTGAGTCAATACTTGCATTAGAACTGAGAAGTGTTAGACAGTTAGAGTTGGAGAGAAAAATGATATAAGTTGTAAAGAAAGGATGAAATGACAATTTAAAATCTTTTCTCTGTACATTTAAACATTTTTTATCTCTAACATTTCCCAGTTCTGGTGAAATATTCATTCCACATATTTTCACTTCCTTTATCTATGTTTTCTAAAGACATTTTCTTCTCTTAACAGTACATTTTGAATCCTCAAATGAAAGCTATCCCATAAATGACACAAATGCTCCTTTTCAGAAACAACAAAGCATTTTTTTAAAATCATGCAAACAAATGATTGGATTAATATTCCAGATGGAAATATTATTATTCTCAGCCTAATTTCCCCAGCTCTCCTCTCTGATAATGACCACACCTGCAAACCACTCAATAATTCTATGTAGACAAAATGTATAATTCAGCATGGAATGCATCACAGCCAAGTCGAATCCGTCATGACCTGACTTGATTATATTTACAAAGTCTATTTAAGGCCACTCATCAGCAACTAAAATGAAGATTATAAGTACAAAGGTTAAAATTTAAATTTCCCTTTAATTCATTCTGAAAGCTATTTAATAGGGCAATCTGTAAGCTGCTCATTTCTTCAAAGTGCAGGGTCCCCTGGAATTACAGTATTACATTAAACCAATGTAATTTTATACTATGGCAACTTGCTTGTTAAGTTTAGGGCTGAGCTATTGATTCAGTTGTCATGAGATTGAATCTCACCATGGCAGCTAAGGAATTTAAATTCAAGTAATTAAATAAATCCCATTATTCCATCCATTTTGTTTGTTCGTGAAAATTACAAAGGGAATGACCATGCAACTAGAGAACTCAATAATAATTAAAGAGACAGGGATTGCAATCAGTTATTAACCCACTGAGTTTATTCTCCAAGTATTAGGATAGAATTCATAACCACCAGGAATCCTGGGTTATTACGGGGGATGTAAGATGGATATTGTTCACTTGATTTCTTTTGCGGCGTATCTAAGCCCTTCATTGTGGCAAATTCCTTGTAAATCAATGTTTCATATCAATGGGAAGCTTCTAGAGTTGAAAAATGTAACTCTGACTAAACACTTTAACGTTTCTTATTCTTATCAACATTTAAAAAAAAGAATGGCAAATAGTTTACTTGTCTTTTGCAAAGTGTGCTAAAGGTTATTTTCTCAAGCTCAGTAGTTCCCCCAAGTTTCACTTCTGCTCCTTGTTGATATTCTACTTCAAATTGACGGGCTGGAAGTTGAGGCTATTACTGCTTCTGTTGCTCTTCTTTCCCACTTCCACCTTCTCGCTGCTCTTTACCCTTCTTCCTTCCTCCATCCTTCCTTCAGGACATTCCACTCCTCCACTCCCCCCAACCCAACCCCTCAAACATCATCACCTTCTCCCTTCCAGTTCTTAAAGTAGTCATATAGCCAATTAAATGGCAGGCACAAGCAACTGAAGGTGCTGGAAGCTGGAGCAAGAAACAATTTGATGGAGAAATCTCAGGGCTTCATCAGTTGTGGGGAGAGAACTTGTCAAAGTTCCAGGTTGAGGGTCTGCATCAGGAACTGAGCAAGAGAGAGAAGATATCCGGTATGAAGAGGAGCGGGGCGAGGGGTGATACAGGGTCTAATAGGTGATTGATGGACTAAGAAAGGTAGACTGGAAGATGGACCCAGGTGAAGGAGGGAGAGGTGGAGTTAGGAGAAACAACTGAGTGAAGTGAGTGGAGGCAGACTTGGGAACAAAAGGCAGATGGAGTCAGGTGGGGAGAGAATGAAGGTGGAGACAGCCAGGAGGTTGATAAAAGGGTACATAAAGGTAACAAGTGCAGGAATCTGAGAAGTAAGGGTGGTGATAATGGGAACCATTAGAGGAAAAGTGGAGGGTGGATGGAAGCAGATGGGGCAGGGTGAAATTAGTTCATAGTAGGTTGATGGAACCAGGGAGGGGAGAGGGATGAAAAAGGATTGTAGGACTGAAAGGGATTGGGTATGAGAAAGCGGTCAAAAATAAGAGGACTGGAAATAGATCATAAGGAGAAAGGTACGGGGAAGGGAAACATAGGAGTGCAGATATCTGAAATAGGAAAATTCATTTGGGTTGTAGACTGCCTAGGTGGAATATGAGAACTTGAAATCGAAGGTATAGTTCATTTAGTGGTGTGGCTTTGGCTAACTGTCGAAGTGTTTTATGGGTATTCTTGTTGAATTAGCTTATTCTACCTTGTTTGGAAGGATTGCTCCTGGATATCCAGATGAGACGACTCCTCTGAATATTCTTCTATAGTGCCCTTTTTGTCCATCTCCACTACAACGTTGATCATCCAGGATTTATCTTTTCAGCTAGGAGGCCCAGGTCAAAAGAGTTGCACCAGGAGCAGGTACTGATATTGTTGGGAAGAGTCAATTGCCTACTTAAGGCATGGATGGCAGCCCTTGTTTCCACACTTTTCTAAACCTTGCAACACAAAACAAACATCATCCAAATGCAGGGGTTTGGCTTCCAGGGCAGCAGAGTAGCATAATGGTTACCATAATGCTATTACACATCAACGATCACCAATCAAAGTTCAATTCCCGTCACTGTCTGTAAAGCCTTTGTAGATTCTCCACGTGATCGCTGTTGTGACTGTAATCTAAGTCACTAGAGAGACACAAAAGCTGATGGTATAGAGGTCTTCATTCATCACAACAGGGCATTCTCATGAAGACACGCCTGGTAAAGGCTCTCAAACTCAAAGTTACATCACATTTTTATATCCTTACGAAAGGTAACAGTTGTCAGAGCTGTCTCTGAGTACACGAGTATCCCAAGTAAACAAAAAGTATTGATTGCCTATACCTTTGACTATGTTTGATATGTGAAGGAACAGCACCCATCTGGTCTGCTAGCTTGCACTGAAGTCACAATGGCACAAATAATTTTGCCATGTTGCCTCATTTGATGCAATCTAATTAATACAACCCCTGTTGTCTTAACATTTGGTTCTTGCATATGCAATCTCTTAGTCTGTGGAGCAGCCTGTGCTTTCAACTTCAATTTACTGCTTGCAAATCACAAAAAACAAACTGAAGGCTAATTGCAAGCTTCCTGAATTTGGATACACTTACAGAACTGAAGCCTGGTTCTTGTCTGAATTAACATCTACTATATTCACATAACTCCAGAATACTCCCTAACTACTGCATGGGTCTCCTCTGGCTGCTCCGGTTTCCTCCCACGTTCCACGATGTACGGTTAGGGTTAGTAAATTGTGGGCATGCTGTGCTGGCATTGGAAGTATGGTGACACTTGTAGGCTGCCCAGCATAATCCTCGTTGATTTCATTTTGATGCAAATGACATATTTCACTGTATGTTTTGATGTACATGTGACAAATAAAGCTCATCTTTAGATATTCCACAGGTAATGTGACAACACTCCTCTACCTCTGCAACATCTTTTCTCAACTATGTCACCGCAACTATTTTGCCAGGCATTCCCGGATTGCCAGAAGCTGTTTTTTCTCCAGCTAAACCTTGTGATTCCTAGAGCCTTCACTTATGCCATAAACTTTGCATCCCTGAAATTCTTTCAAATTGATTTCCCGCTTCCTCAACCCCAACATCCATTTCCTCTACAAGTAATGTCTATGCTTTCAAGTGCCTTAAACTCTGCTATTCAACTCCTAAATATCTTTTCTGATCCAACTTGCTTCATCCTCAAAATATTAAAAAAATGTTGAAAATAGCAAGTCAGAGCTAATATTGAACCTGATAACCTTTCATCTGTTTCATTGATTCAGGGTGATAACTTGACATGTTAACGCTGTTTCTCCTTTCCAGATGCTGGCAGATGGCTGGAGCATTTCTAGTATTCTGCTATTATATTTCAAGTTTTAAGCACCTGCATTTTTTAGCTTTTTTAACCTTTACCTCTTTGACTATGTCTCACAGCCTCACAGCTATATGCAATACCTATTTCTCTCTCTCTCTCCCTCTCCCCCTCCCTTTCCTTCTCCCTCTCCCTCTCCCTCTCCCCTGCCCCTCTTCCCCTTTACCCCTCCTCTTCCCCCTCCTCCCTCTTCCCCTTCTCTCCCTCCCCTTCCTCCTTCCCTCCCCTCCCTGCTCTCCCCTCTCCCCGATCCTCCCCTCCTCCCCGCCCCCTCTGCAGACTTATACATGTAATCTCTCTTTGCCTTTGCATTGCTCCTTCTTATTTCTACTGTATTTGCACTCTTTCAGTTTTTCTTTCAGCTCCATTTTCCTGCATACACCAATTTCCCTTGGAGCCCCTTCCCTTTCAACCTGAATTCCCAGCCTAGCTTCCCTGTAGTACCCAGATGCCAGGGGGCTTATACCATCCAGATTGTGGGCACTTGTCTTTGACTGCCACTGGCTGTCTTCTACTTTGACCCCCTCTGAATGCTGGTAGTCCTCTCTTTATCCTAGTATGCACTCTGCCCAAATTCAGACCATGGGCAGACACCACCCTCTATAGAAGACTCCAGGAAATCCTCAAGAGAATCTTCAGCCACCACTCGGCATTGACTAATTGGGAGATTGCCATCCCCAAGTGCTTTGCTGTGGATTGATATACAGCAGTGATGATTTCTGGTGAGGAAGACATTTCAACTGGCCCCTGTGGAAGTGGGAACATCTTTATTGGCCATGATCATCACTAAACGTATCAAATGGAGCCTTTCACAAACTGAACCATTTGATTCCCATTAATCCAAATCTCAGCAGAAGAATGCTTCAGACATGAATCCTCACATCTGGGTAAAAGAAGTGTGTGGTTCCAGCACTCAACCACAGGGGTACTTGTTGGGGTACTTCTCGATCACCCCTTTGTAGTGGCTAAAGATCTGATTTCTAAATCATAGCCTGAAGTCTCGATGTAGAGTGGACATAACCTTTGTCAACAATAACTTCAAGACAAATTCATGATGCAACCACAATCCCTGTACAGAGTCTACAGTGTCTTTCTCAGCCTTATTAAAGCCTTGGACTCCTTCAACGCATAGCACCACCCTCAAATTCAGATCCTTACAAAAATTAGACTAATTTTTATGCTTGCTTTATCAACACATGCATGCCTTAATCCTCAGCTACTGATCCACAACAGACCCAATTTCTGTGAGGACTGCTGTCAATAAAGCATGCATATTTTTCTCTACTCCTTTTGTGTTACAGTGCTTCATCTCACTTCCAACAAGCTTCTGGTTGGAGTTGAACTTCATTTAAAGGATTAATGGAAAATTGATTGACAGCACAGTGCTCAAGTGGTTACCACAACACTTTACAGCACAGGTGACCTGTGTTCAATTCCCGCCGCTGCCTGTAAGGAGTTTGTAGTTTCTCCTCGTGACCACGTAGGTTTCATTCGGTTTCCTTCCTTCCGCAGTCCATAGACATACCAGTTCGAGATTAATTGGTCATTGTAAATTGTCCTGTGATTAGGCTGGGATTAAATTGGGGGATTGCTGGGAGGTATGGCTCAAAGGGCTGGAAGGGCCTAATACACGTTGTACCGCAATAAATAAAAATTTAAAAATAACTATGGTCCTTCTCTTCTGAATTGAGCATACCTCAATTTCAATATTCAAGCAGTGTCACCCCCTCTGCAGCCTAGAACATTGTGGTCATGTTTCAAGACTGATGAAAAAAATAATTGCACCTGGATTTACTTCGGTAAACTTGTTATGCCCTCTTAAAGGGAAGAAACTAATTATCACATTGCAAATGTACTATTCAGAAAAGCTAATAGCATATAATGGAAAAGCTTGAAGGGAATTGGGTAGACTAAATTTTTTAAAATATATTATTGATGTACAAATGCCTGGTACATTTTCTAGTGGTCAGTTAACATCTGGTGCTTTGATAAGGGCAATCTTTGAACACGTTAGTTGATTGTGGTCTCTGACCAAAGGTCATGGCATGCATCTGATCCAGCCTGTGCTCTACTTGAAGGGACATGATATATGATGCCAGGAATGAGAATATGTTCCAAATCTCATTCCTATGGAGACTCACATTCATTAAAACAAGAAAAAAATAGTTGAAAATTAGTCAGTCAATATGCTAGAATTCAGAAATCACTCCTAAATTCTTTGATTATCAAGTCATTATTCTTATCATTCATTGGCTCAAGACTATTTTTCTTTGACTACATCTATGAGATGCAGTTCTGAGTCCTTTCCAATGCAAACTTCGCTGTATCCTTGCTTGTTATTTTTGCAGCAAATTGCTTTCGTAAACACTTTCTTTGGCTTTGTAGACCAACCCAGCAATCATTAAGACAGAAACAAGTGTCGAATTTTTGAATGCATTACCCTTAGCGTGTGCAGTCTAAGATTTATGTGCCTAAATCTGTACTTTTTCCAGCTCCAGTTATGAATACATCATCATTAATATTGACCAAAAATCCTACAAAACTGAAAAGCAGTCTCCTGTTGTGACTCATTGGTACATATATTCCAGGATCTCTAGGGTGTGGCTGGTTATATTTTAAATGTTCATATTTTTTCTTAGACCAGATCAATACAGCAGGAGAATAAATATGTTTGGGGTTTATATCAGACAGTTGAGATGCCAGGCCTCTGATGTCTCTGATCATTTTTATATCTTGATTAAACTTTCATCTGACTCCTTGGTCCTTAATTTGAAAGATTTTTTTCAGTTTGATAAATTCCCCGAAGGCCCATTTTAACCTTTCTACTGTTTGGGTAATTAAAAAAAGATCCTCCTTAGAGTGGTCTACCTTCAATTAATCATTGTCACAGAGGTCTTGCTTTTTGGAAAAAAAGGAAAGAAATGATGTGAGATTACATCTGAAGGCAATTCCAGCTCCTGTCTGATAATTGTTATGAAGGTCACTGTGCTGAATTTGAAGCTTCCATAGTGGGTGATGGTGTCTGGTTGGAACCGAACATGCAATATTTCCCTCTAAAAAGTGTTGAAACAGCATTCTAGACTCCTACACCTTTAGGGCCAGATTTTCAAATGCAACTAAATAAATCCTTTAAACTGTCTTGAAACATTTCACAAGAGAGATTGCCTGACAACATTTAAAATTTTATTCGACACTGTAAGGCACGGATCTGGACCACATTTCCTACTTCTGTAGAGCTAGTTTGTTTCACAAGCAATTTTAAACTGGGGCTTAGAGTCTTACACTGAAGAATCAGCTTTGACACCCAGACAGTACTTTTCATCATTATGATAGTGTAGCGGTGTGCTACACGCAGCGCTGCAATAACAACATGGAGTCGGTGAGCTGCAGTTACAAAAGAGATTTATTCAAACTTCATGGCCTCGCTTTAAAGCCTTCCTGATCCTGCCCTCCCCGGGTGGGAATGGTGTAGGGGGCGCGTATTCACAGTCCCGTCCTGCGTGCGGGCTTTACCCTTGCTGGTGAAGCAGGTTTGGCGCCCTCTTTGGGACCGGCCTCAATGCTGGCACGCGCCGCTTTGTGAGCCGGTTCGAGTGCGCCGGGAAGTGAGTCGCCACATAACCCCCCCCCACCCCACCCCCGCCAGAACCGGCGATACACCCCCCAATGTCCACAGTCTGGATCAGCCTCTGTTTGGGAGATCTGCCTTTGCGCCGCGGTGCCTGAATCTTGACCGGCTGTGCCATGTCCACATGGGCCGGTTTGAGTCAGTCCACCGTGAAAACCTCCTCTTTCCCCCCAACGTCCAGCACGAATGTGGACCCGTTGTTTCTGATCACCATAAACGGCCCCTCATAGGGCCGCTGTAGCGGTGCCCGATGTCCGCCCTGTCGTACAAAAACAAACTTACAGTTCTGCAGGTCTTTGGGTACACAGGTTGGGTTCTGCCCATGCTGCGAAGTGGGTATGGGGACCAGGTTACCGAGCCTCTCATGTAGTCTGCCCAGGACTGCTACAGGTTCTTCCTCTTGCCCCCTTGGGGCTGGTGTGAACTCCCCTGGGACGGCCAGGGGTGCGCCGTACACCGACTCGGCCGACAAGGTGTTCAGATCCTCTTTGGGCGCCGTGCGGATTCCGAGCAGGACCCAGGGAAGCTCGTCCACCCAGTTAGGCCCTTTGAGGCGGGCCATGAGAGCCGACTTCAGGTGACGGTGGAAACGCTCCACTAGTCCGTTCGACTGTGGGTGGTAAGCAGTTGTGTCCCCAAAAGGCTGGCCATAGCTGACCACAGGCTGGAGGTGAACTGGGTGCCTCTGTCGGAGGTAATGTGGGCCGGTACACCAAAGCGAGATACCCAGGTGGCAATCAGTGCCCTGGCGCAAGATTCGGAGGTGGTGTCGGCGAGCGGGACCGCCTCTGGCCATCTTGTGAACCGGTCCACGATAGTCAGGAGGTGCCGCGCTCCTCGCGACACTGGCAGGGGGCCCACGATATCCACATGAATGTGGTCGAAACGCCGGCGGGTGGGGTGGAACTGCTGCGGCAGAGCTTTGGTGTGCCGCTGCACCTTGGCTGTTTGGCAGTGCATGCACGCTTTGGCCAATTCACTGACCTGCTTGTGGAGTCCGTGCCAAACGAACCTGTTGGAGACCATCCGGACGGTTGTCCTGATGGAGGGGTGCGCTAAGTTGTGAATGGAGTTGAAAATACGGCGCCGCCAGGGTGCCGGAACGATGGGGCGGGGTTGACCGGTGGTGACATCACAGAGTAGGGTCCTCTCACCTGGGCCTACGGGGAGGTCCTGGAGCTGCAAACCGGAAACTGCAGTCCTGTAACTAGAGATCTCCTCGTCTGCCTGCTGCACCTCCGCCAGTGCTTCATAGTCTACCCCCTGGGACAGGGCTTGGATGTTAGGGTGGGAGAGGGCGTCCGCCACGACATTGTCCTTTCCCGAGACATGCTGGACATCCGTCGTGTATTCGGAGATGTAGGACAGATGTCGCTGCTGGCGGGACGACCAGGGATCGGACACCTTTGTGAATGCAAAGGTAAGAGATTTGTCGTCCGTGAACGCGGTGAAGGGCCTACCTTCTAAGAAGTACCTGAAATGCCGGATTGCCAGGTATAGCGCCAACAGTTCCCGGTCGAAAGCACTGTACTTGAGCTCGGGTGGTCGTAGGTGTTTGCTGAAAAACACCAGGGGTTGCCAGCGACCCTCGATGAGTTGTTCCAGCACCCCACCGACTGCCGTGTTGGATGCGTCCACTGTGAGGGCGGTAGGGACGTCCGTTCTGGGGTGCACTAGCATCGCGGCGTTTGCCAAGGCTTCTTTGGTTTTAATGAAAGTGGCGGCAGACTCCTCGTCCCAGGTAATGACCTTGCCCTTACCCGACATCAGGGCAAACATCAGGGCATGACTCGGGCAGCTGAAGGGAGGAAGCGGTGGTAGAAATTCACCATACCCACGAATTCCTGAAGGCCTTTGATTGTGTTGGGTCGGGGGAAATGGCAGACCGCATCTACCTTAGCGGGCAGAGGGGTTGCCCCGTCTTTAGTAATCCTGTGGCCCAGGAAGTCGATGGTGTCGAGCCCGAACTGGCATTTGGCCGGGTTGATTGTCAGGCCATATTCACTCAGTCGGGCGTAGAGTTGACGGAGGTGGGACAGATGCTCCTGACGACTGCTGCTGGCTATGAGGATGTCGTCCAAATAGATGAAAGCAAAGTCCAGGTCGCGTCCCACCGCGTCCATCAACCGCTGAAACATCTGTGCGGCATTCTTTAGGCCGAACGGCATGCGGAGGAACTCGAAAAGGCCGAAAGGAGTGATGAGTGCCGTTTTGGGGACGTCGTCCGGATGCATCGGGATTTGACGATATCCCCGGACGAGGTCTACCTTGGAGAAGATCCGTGCACCGTGCAGGTTTGCTGCAAAATCCTGAATGTGCGGCACAGGGTAGCGGTCCGGTGTTGTAGCCTCGTTCAGCCTGCAGTAGTCGCCGCATGGTCTCCAGCCCCCTGTTGCTTTGGGCACCATGTGCAGGGGGGAGGACCATGGGCTGTCGGACCTCCGTACGATCCCCAATTCCTCCATCCTCTTGAACTCCTCCTTCGCCAGGCGGAGCTTGTCCGGGGGAAGCCTTCAGGCATGGGCGTGGAGGGGTGGTCCTTGTGTCAGGATGTGGTGCTGTACGCTGTGTCTGGGCATGGCTGCCGTGAACTGCGGTGCCAGAACCTATGGGGAATCCTCCAGGACTCTGGTAAAGTCGTTGTCGGACAGCGTGATGGAGTCTAGGTGTGGGGCCGGCAACTGGGCTTCACCCAGGGGGAACGTTTGAAAGATCTCGGCGTGGACCAGTCTCTGCCTCGGCAGGTCGATCAGTAGGCTGTGAGACTGCAAAAAATCCGCACCCAGGAGTGGTTGGGCTACAGCAGCCAGTGTGTAGTCCCACGTGAACCGGCTGGAGCCGAACTGTAGCCACACCATACGGGTGCCGTAGGTCCTTACTGTGCTGCCGTTTGCGGCCCTCAGGGTGGGACCCAGTTCTTTGTTGCGGGTGTCGTAACTCGTCGGAGGTAAGACGCTGGTCTCGGCTCCAGTGTCGACCAAAAAGCGGCGTCCCGACTGCTTGTCCCAGACATACAGGAGGCCATCCCGATGGCCAGCCGCCGTAGCCATCAGCGGTGGCTGGCCCTGGCGTTTCCCGGGAACTTGCAGGGTGGGCTACATCGGTGGGTCTCTGCGCCCCACCGCTGGTGGTAGAAGCACCATTGTTCATTGGTCTCCTCACCCCTGCCTCTGGGGTTAGCGTGCTCTGCGGTCGGGCCTGGTCTGGTTTGCTGCTGGGAGCGTGGCCTGGTGATCTGTGCAACGGACGCCCCACTCTCCTTCTTGGCTTTCCACAGCACGTCCACCAGGGCTGCCACCTTCCGGGGGGTCACTGAAATCCGCGTCAGACAGCAGCAGGAGTATGTCCTCGGGCAGCTGCTCCAGGAATGCCTGCTCAAACATGAGGCAGGGCTTGTGTCCTCCGGCCAGGGAGAGCATCTCGTTCATCAAAGCCGACGGTGGCCTGTCCCCCAAACCATCCAGGTGCAGTAAGCGGGCAGCTCGCTCGCGCCGTGAGAGTCCGAAAGTCCTTATGAGCAAGGCTTTGAATTTCGTGTATTTGCCATCCGCTGGGGGCGATTGTATGAACTCCTCAACCTGGGTGGCTGTCTCCTGATCGAGGGAGCTCACCACGTAGTAGTAACGTGTGGCATCCGAGGTTATCTGCTGAACGTGGAATTGGGCTTCTGCTTGCTGGAACCATAGGTGAGGTCGCAGCATCCAGAAGCTTGGCAGTTTTAACAAAACTGCATGAACAGATGCAGCATCGTTCATCTCCGGTCCAAATATCGTTTGGGCCGTCGGGGTCACCAATTGTAGCGGTGTGCTACACGCAGCATTGCAATAACAACACGGAGTCGGTGAGCTGCAGTTACAAAAGAGATTTCTTCAAACTTCGCGGCCTCGCTTTAAAGCCTTCCTGATCCCGCCCTCTTTGGGACCTGCCTCAATGCCAGTGCGCGTCGCTTTGTGAGCCGGTTCGAGTGCGCTGGGAAGTGGGTCGCCACAATAGCATACTTGCTATGTCTACTACACTGTGTAATAGTCAGCAGATAGTATAACCCTTTGCAAGGGAATATAGAAACATATTCTGAATTTGAAGTACTGCAATGAAACTATATTTCTTATCTCTTGGTCATGGAAAGGGATGTCACCAGCAAGATATTACAATTTCAGGGGCATTTTCACCTCACTACTGATACAAATTTCCAGCCTGTTACCATGGTAATCCACTGACAATAGGTTTAAATGGGTAATTAATATTTATTGGGTGCTGTAGCCACCACAACAGTTTACTCCTCCATGTTGTGCTGCTATGGTCAGTGGTTTATCCATCTATCATGTGAGAACTATGTCATGAATATATTAGCATTTGGTGTCCTGCATTCACTATTCAAACATGCATATTTTAAAATTACTCATAATTCTATGGCTACCGATGGCGAGGCTACAGCTCATTCTAAAGGGGTAAGATGACTGAAGAAAGGAGACTGCTGACTTGAATCCCAAGATAACTTTGTGGAGGAGAATTTAACTTAAAATGATGCTGGAGAAGTAGGTTTCTATTGCTGTCACATTACTCATAGCATTCTAATGGAGCAATCATTACAAAGAAAGACACTTGATATCTGCTCCTTCTCATGCACTTTACTACCTTTCACTCCAAGTTAATGAAAATCTGATATCTCACAACTAAGTGGTGCCTATTCAAAGTTCAAACTTCAAAGTTCAGAGGCAATTTATTATTGAAGTACATATATGTCACCATATGGAATCCTGAGATTTGCTTCTTGTAGGTAATAGAATCAATGAAAGGCCACACTCAATAGGGTAGACAACAAACAATGTGTTAAATAAAACAACAAACTGTGCAAATACAAAAAGAAAAAAAAGATAAGAAGTAAAAGAATAAATAAACAGTAAATATTGGGAACACAGGTCCTTGAAAGTGAATCTATTTCAGTGGGAACAGTTCAGTAATGGGACGAGTGAAGTTACCTCCTGTGGTTCAAGGGCTTGATGGTTGAGGGGTAATAACTGTTTCTGAATCTGGTGGCGAGGGTCCAGAGGCTCCTGTACTTTCCTGCCGATGGCAGCAGTGAGAAGAGAGCAAAGCCTAGATGGTGTGGTTCCTTGATGATGGAGGCTGCTTTCCTGCAACAGGGCTCCATGTAGATGTGCTCAGTGGTGGGCATGGATTTACCCCTGATGGACTGGGCTCTGTCCTCAACTCTTTGAAGGCTTTTCCACATCAAGGCATCAGTGTTTCTATACCAGGTTCTGCTGCAAACAGTCAATATACAAGTTTTAGATGTCATGCTGAACCTTTCAAAGTTTGAAGGAAGTAGAGGTGCTGCTATGCTTTCTTTATAATTGCACACGTGCTGTGTTCAGGACAGATTCTCTGAAATGAGAATACTGAGGAATTTAAGGTTGCTGATCCTCTCCACCTCTGATCCCCCGATGAGGACTAACTCATGGTCCTCTGGTTTCCTCCTCCTGGTCAATAATCAGCTCCTTGGTTTTGGGGCCATTGAGGGTTGCTGTGGCATCACTCAGCCAGATTTTCAGTCTCCCTCCAATATGCTGATTCACATAATGACAGTGGTATTATTGGTAAACTTAAATATGGCATTGGAGCTGTGTTTTGCCTTACAGTCATAAGTATAAAGCAATAGAGGAGAAGGCTAAGCTCACAACCTTGCACTGCACAGGTGCTGAGGGCAATTGTGGAGAAGATGTTGCCAGTCTGAAATGACTGGAGTCTGAAAGTAAGAAAATCCAAGATCCAGTTGCACAAAGAAGTAGTGACGCCAAGGAGTCGAAGATTATTGATTAATTTTGAGGGGATGATAGTAGTGATTTGCACTCCACTCTATTGAATTAACTGACACATCCCAAGTGACCAAAGAAAATGACATTTTTTGAACAAGGTCTTGCAGTTGCTGTCCACTGTCAGCACGTACAACTTATAGGAAATTGCCGGCAATGATGCTTATAGTCATCCAATAGTTCCTCTGATCACAGTTGATATCCAACGACAGCTGTGCACTGCACTTTCCTTTTATCTGCATGAGGCACACTTTATGTCATGACTTTTGCTTACATCACCATTTTTGCTATTGGTCATCATGTGCACACCATTTCCCACGTTATTTACAATCAACAGTGATGCCAGATGGCAAAATCAATATGAAACCAAAACCAATAACTAGGTTTTAATGAGAATTATAGAAATCCCTTAGGGGCAAGACCTGTTGGCATTGTATATTATATTGTTTAGTCTTGTTTTAATGACATTTTCAGCTTTGACCTAATTCTGGAGGCAGATGACAGATAGTTATGTGCAGGGCAGCTCGTCAACTGGTGCAGTTTCTGTATCACACAATGATACAGTCTGACAGGGCACTCTTGCTTGTGCTCCTGTAGAAAGCTGTTAAAATGGGGGCACGGAGCCTTGCCTGCCTCAATCTTGGAAAGTGTAGGATGCTGGTGTGCCTTCTTGTCTAGTGAGGAGGCGTTGTGGATCCAGGTTAGATTGTCAGTTAAGTGCACGCCAAAGAACTTTGTGCTCTTCACTCTATCCACAGCAGAGCTATTGATATGCAATAGCAAGTGGTTGACTAGTGCCTTCCTGAAATCTACAATCATCTCCTCTGTTCACGTTGAGACTCAGTTCGTTGCTCTGGCACCACCTGGCAAGCCTTTCTCAGACCTTTAATCTTTAACATTTTGACTTTTGGTTCCTTGCTCCATTTCTTGTAAATAATCTTTAAATCCTTAAGCTAACACTGTGGAATCTGTTAATTTCTCTTTCTGCTAAACCTTGGTCTTTTAACCTGTGTCTTCTGACTCTATCCTCTGAATTGATGGATATACGTTGGTGATATCTTTTTCTACAGTTGCAGTCTTCCTCTAGTTACTTGTCTGAAATCTCATCACTGCCCTGCTCTCAACTTGTCACTGTCTTAGAAACAATTAATTAATTGAATCATAGAAATCAGAATGCATTTCAGCCTAATCTGCCCATGTTGGTTATTACAATGTCAAATCAGTCCCAAACTCCTGCCTTTTATCTATAGACTGGAGACTTCACATATTGGGAATTTATCTACTGACCCATTGGAATTTTTACTAAAATTGTTTCCACATCATGTCAGATAGTGAATTATGATTACAATAAGGCAGTGCAATTTTTTTCTATGTGCCTTAAGTTGTTTTTCCAGTAACTTTGAATCCTCACACCAATAGAAGCGATTTTTAAAAAATCATCATTTATTCTTTTCAAACCTCTATGTAATGTCTCCTTAACTTTCTCTGGCCCAGTGAGGAACAGACCAATTCCTCCAGTCCCTCAAACAAACTAAAGTCCTCCAAACCTGGCACCATACAGCAGTCTCTGCGGTCTCCAAAATCTCTATGCTCCTACTTAAAGCATCGTGCTGGAAACAGAACACATTGCAGCAAGCCCTCTGGCCATCCTAGGCTTGCATACACCTCCTGTAAATCTGAGACCTACCAAGTGACAGATGGCATTGCATCTGCCATGCTGCTCCATTGTTGGCAACAGGACCCAGCCTTTATGGGGCATCCTAGCATTATGCTGGGGAATCCTCCTTCCTGGTCCTTTGACAGCTCAGACCTTTTAGCTCTTAATTTCATTTTCAATCTGTAGATTTTTAAAAAAGGGAGAGAATTATTTTACCTTAGTTCAAATTATTTCTCTGCTTTTTAATATGTTTTTCAGGAACTTTTTTTTACATTTTTGATTTTAAAATATCGACACATCAGTGCCAGAAGGTGCTGGGAACGATGGAGAGAAATGACTAGTCGATGTTTTCTCCATAGATGCTGCCTGAACTGCAAAGTTCCTCCAGTGCTTTCTGTGCTGCTCCAGATTCCAGCATCTGCAATCTGCAGAATCTGAATGTCTGTGATATTTAAAAATCTATCAGATTATGGGCTTTGGCAAGAAGCAAGGCTTCATCCCAGTTGTTTGATACCAAGACCTCATCGCCCGATACCAGAGTGTGGAGGCGGAGCATGAGCAAGAGTGTTCCCAACATCTGGCATAGGTGGGGATTCTGGGAACCAACACACGGCTTTGGGCATTCTCCAGGAGAAATTAGTTATTATATGCCAGACACACTTCACCAAAGCTCGGTGTGCCTTCTTTCAGGCTCCATGTCCTTTATTACAGACCATCCTTTTCTGAATAGCCAATGGCGAAAATATTGCACTGGGATTCATTAACATGATAAATGAGAAACTGGATTGGCGACACGTGGACAGTAATGGCCGGGTGGTTTCACCTGGTGTCACATCAAGCCAAATTCCTCACTGCTACCTGTGAGGTGTTTGTACGTTCTCCCCATGACCACGCGAGATTCCTCCAGGTGCTCTAGTTTCCTCCCACATTCCAAAGATGTATGAGTTAGTAGGTTAATTGGTCAAATGGGTGTAATTGGGGGGTGGGGGGGAGAGGCACAAGCTCATTGGGGGGGGGGGGGGGGGAGAGGACCTGTTACTGTGCTGACTCTCTAGGAAAATATTGGCCGAGAATGCTTCGAGCCTCATCCATACTTTGTGTTTGATTAACGGAGTGCTGAAAATGGATTCCAACATGGTCCTAGAAGAAGAAAAGTATTCAGGAATTCGCAAGTAAATCACAATCCAGCAGAAAGTAGGTCATAAACCTAAACTAGATTTAGCTGTAGGCTTCTATAGCTAATTAATTATCAGTGTTTCTGTGCATGCCTATATTAAGATTAGACATCATTGATTAATAATGGTAGATTTCCAAAATCTTGGGTATGATTTTAGAATTTTTCATTCGCACCATCACTATCTGTATTTTGCCACATCACTGCTGATGTCCCTTGGGCCCTGATCTGAAACAGTTTTATCCACCTCAGCCACCCCTTAATCCTTGGACACCAAGGATCTTATTCAAATCCACCATTGCGTCCTTGGTTTTGTACCAATTGTATATGTATTTCAAAAGCGAAAAGAAGATCAAACATTATTAACTTTGCTGATCATTGCTGCAGTTTTTAAAGATCAAGAAATGGAATAAGTATTGATCAGAAAGTGCAATGTACTGATAAATCTTCATTATCTGCTTAGTGCAACTGCAGATGAATTTTAGGATTATGCATTTGCAACCTTAGATCCCTCATCCTTTCATTCCGATCAGAAATATTCTACTTCTCATAAAGATTTTACAGGTTTCATAATCAAAATATACTGCCATACATTCTTCTGCCCACATTCCAAACCTCTATTGCCTTTATGCTCTCAGTTTGCAATGTCCATTCCTTTGGTGACTTTACTAGCACACTCTAAAATCTACTTGCAAACAAGTAATCCTTCTAAAAGTGAACACCAACACATGCCTGCATTTTATGTAATTTATAGAATGACATTGAAAGAGAAAAACATACGTAAGTTCAAGAGCCTACCCAACAAAATTTAACATCAAGCTGCATGGAATGGTGTTGGAAAAGTTTGTCCAAAGCTTGGCTGGGGAAGTAGATTTAAAGGAGTATCTTAAAGTCGAAAATGGGAGAGATCTCAGGAGTCAATTTAAGAAATTGACGTTTAAGCAAAGGGAAATAGTGAGACCAAGGAGGGAACATACCAGAATCAATCAGAGGCATATGTGAGATAGTTCTCAATCAAACCAAAATAAAATGTAGAATTTAGCTAGGAATGATGAAACACCATGTACTTTAGGCACTTCATGCCGGTGACCTGAGCATGCTATGCATAACTTTTTTGAACGCCTGGTTGAGAAAAAAGTCAAAACTATTTTCCAATGCCTCTAACCACTTTCAAGATGTTTTAAATAATATTTTAGAGAACTGAATGAGCTCTTTGGAGGGAAAATGTAACAGTTGTATTGTAATCTTGTGCTATCTTTTCCAAGCAACTGAATAGATTTACCAGCCCATATTCTTTGGTTGTGCTTTAAAAGTGAACTTGAGCTGCTCCAGAATAATAGTTTGCTGTATGATATTTCTCTGTCCAGCAACAGCTGCTTGGGTTGCTGATATGCATGTATTGAACACATTGTCTGAGATTCTAATAGCTGTAGCCAGCTGTTTAGTGAAGAGCACAGTATACCGATTAGAAATGCAGACAGTGTAGCTCCCTTAATGGCTCAGCAAGTTTATCGAGTGAGAAGCTGAGCGGTGTGGGTAGGTCAGCTATTCCCAGATGATGCACAGTTCTGCTCTGAAATGCTGATCTCAGCTGCCTTGGTGCTAAGGCATCTAGGCATACTTTGAATGTTCTTGAAAGCAGCATTCACTTTCACAGATAAGTGCAAAATATAATTCAATCATAGTTAGAAGTAGACTACTCAGCCTATCATGCTTGTGTAGACAACCTAAGTTGTCACAGTTCACTGGTCTTTTCCTAGTGTGTTATGTAGAACAGTCCTTTCTGCCTGTGCCTATGCAGACAATGATGCCAAATGCAATCAGTCTCATCTATCTGCCTAGGATCCATGTCCTTCCACACCCCGTCTGCTCATATGTCTGTCTAAGTGCCTCTCAAGCAGTTGAGTCTGCTTCAACCACCACCCATGGCAGCCCCTTCCAGGTACCTCCCATTCTCTGTGTAAATAACACGGCCTGCAGATCTCCCACAAGCTATGGGCACACCTCAAGGATTGTTGCTCAGTTCCTTCTACACAAGAAAGTGGTGTCCATCATTCAGGCTACTCATCATTCAGGACAAGTCCTGTTCTTGACGCTAACATCAGGGAGGAGATGCAGGAAACAGAATTGAATTGAATTGAATTGAATTGAATTGACATTATTTCTTACATCCGTCACATACATGAGGAGTAAAAATCTTTATGTTACGTCTCTGTCTAAATGTGTAATGTGCAATCATAGTAATTTATAAAAATTATAATAAATAGAACAGTCAATGTAACATAGAAATACACTCAAATCTACGTGAGTTAATCAGTCTGATGGCTTGGTGGAAGAAGCTGTCCCAGAGCCTGCTGGTCCTGGCTTTAATGCTGCGGTACCGTTTCCCAGATGCTAGCAGCTTGAATAGATTGTGGCTGGGGGTGACTTGAGTTCCTAATGATCCTTTGGGCCCTTTTTCCACACCTGTCTTTGTAAATGTCACACACTCAATGATTTAGGAACAACTTCCATTCCACCATCAGATTTCTGAATGATCCATGAACCCTTGCCATCTGATTCCTAAATGGACATTGAACCCTAAACACTGTCTCACTTTTTTAAATATAATTTCAGTTTTGCTCTATTTTAATCTAATTATTAAATATACATGATTTACTTATTTATTTCTCTACTTTCTATATTATGTATTGCATTGTACTACTACTGCTAAGTTAACAAATTTCACACCATATGCTGATGATAATGAACCTGATTCTGATTCTGAATACTAACTTGTTATTCATTTTCTTTCACATTATTTTATTATGACTCTTCATCTCAGGCTCTTGATATTTGTTGCTTATTTATGTATTATTACTGTTTACTTGCACAGCTTGTTGTCTTCTGGTTGAACGCTCTAGTTGGGTGGCCTTTTATTGATGCTGTTATAGTTATTATTCTGCAGGTTTGTTTGAGTATGCCCACAAGGAAATGAATCGCAGGGTTGTATATGGTGACATGTACTTTGATAATCAACTTTCTAAACTTTACCTGTATCCACTTGCCTTCTCAAAATTTCTACTGAAATGATATCCACTAAGTTTTAGGCATTACTTTCCAGTTATAAGAGATCAGTGGATAAATACATTTAATTATCTCTGTAGTGACTACTTTTTCCAATTATTGTTTCAAGTCCCATCTGTTGTATATCTTAGACCATAAGATATAGGAGCAAAATTTAGCCATTTGCCTCATTACATCTGCTCCACTATTTCATCATGGCTGATTCCATTTTTCTCTCAGCCCGAATCTCCTGCCTTCTCCCTGTATCCTTTCATGCACTGACCAATCATAAATCTATCATCTTCTGACTTAAATGTACTTAAAGATTTGGCCTCCACAGCTGCCTGTGGCAAAGTATTCCACAGATTCACCAATATCTAGCTGAAGAAATTCCTCCTCATCTCCATTCTAAAAGGACACCCCTCAATTTTGAAGCTGTGTCCTCTAGTCTTAGATTCTTCCACCATAGGAAACATTCTCTCCACGTCCACTCTATCAAGGCCTTTCATCATTTGATAGGTTTCAATGAGGACATCCCTCATTCTTCTGAATTATAGTGAATACAGGCCGAGAGCCATCAAACACTCTTCATATGACAAACCATTCAGTACTGGAATCATTTTTGTGAGCCTCCTTTGTACCCTCTCCAGTTTCAGCACATCCTTTCTAAGATAAGGGGCCAAAACCTGCTCACAGTACTCCATGTGAGGCTTTGTTATGAACTAATATATAATGGGTAGCTTTGGATGGTTTCAAATGTAAAGTCCAAAATCAATAAATCTTTCAGTTAGGAAAGGAAAAGAAATCTTACTGATTATTATCCACTAACCCTTCCAAAGAATGTAAGGGAAACAAATGATTGGAGATTGAATTTGGTTTTTTTTAAAAAAGGCGTCCATGTCTGGCACATGAGAAGCTACAGTTTATATCAAGCATTCATTAGATAATGATTCGTGTGAAGGTACAATTTCACTAGCCCTAGGCATGCAAAATTCCCAAAATGTCTTCAGCACAAAATACTTGGTTGCATTTAATCCTCAAGAGAAGACTGGTGGGTGGAAAAAGCACTTTGGAGTTTCTGAACCTCTTGCTGTGGGGCTCTTTTGGAATTAAATGTAAATGTGTTTGTTGGATTGAAAGTGGAACCTTTTCCAGCAGTACTTCATTGGCAGCTGTCAATCCATCACTAAGGACCATCACTATCCAGGACATACCCTCTTCTCATTGTTGTCATCGGGGAGGAGGTACAGGAGCCTGAAGACCCACACTCAATGTTTCAGGAACAGTTTCAATCTGTCCACCATCTAATATCTGAATGGCCCTTGATCGTGAAAACATTACCTCACTGTTCCTCTTTTGAGTTATTGATTTATTTATTTTTTGTAGCTTATAGTAATTTTCATGTCTTGCACTGTATTACTGCCCCCAAACAACAAATTAAATCAGACAGAAGAATAGAATAGAATATTATTGTCATTGCTCAAACCAACAAGATTGCAGAGCTAATACAGCCTTTGTGAAACAGATATATATATATATATAATGCATGTGCTACAGCTTAATTACTTTTTTTAAAATTCCCATATTTAATGCAACAAGTGACTTCGATAGTCCATATACTCAAAGGCCATTGGCAAGCTGGGGTATAGTTTTATTCAGTTGCACAACAGCCCTCTGGAGAAGCTGATTTACAGTATAATCGTCTTGTCTAAGATGTTTCTGTATCTCCTATCAGATGGCAGGAGTGCCCGCGATGGGAAGTGTCGAATACACCATAGGCATTGAGAATTGTAGATTGGCTCCAAGTCTGGTCGGTGAGTCCCAGTGATGCGCTGAGCTGTCCTAATCACCGGCTGGAGTGCTTTGAAATCAGTCTTGCCGCAGCTAGAGTAACAGGTGGTCATTACGTATATCAGTATGCTCTCTATCATGCAGCGGTTAAGGTTGGCCAGCAATTTTTTGAGGCAGATTAGCTCTTCTTCAGCTCCTCTTTAAATAATGGAATAATTTACAAACATATTTCAGAGACATTTACATATTTATATGGGCATTTGATAGGCAAGGCATAGAAGGATATGAACTGGATGTAGATGGATAAAAGAGTCAGCATGGATGTGATGGGATGAAGGGCCTATTTCTGTGCTCTGCAGCTCCATGATTCTATTGCTTAAAGTGATTCTATATTTTTGGGGTATATCGCTGAGAAAGCTTAATTGTTTGTGTATTCAAAATGCCCAATGTTCTGTCAAACTTGAGCTAATGTGCATGTACGTGTACAAGCTTATAGGCCTTCCTCCACAATTTCCTGAAATGACAAGTGGGGTGTGAGAGAAGGTTACAAGGTAAGAGTATGGTGAGGAGGTAGTTGTCAAACTGAAATGAAGAGCGGTGGGCAGAAGGTCACAGGGATGGAGGTAAATAGATGGATAGGATTGCAAGAGGGAAGAGATGGGGAGAAGAATGGTGTGAAGGGGTGTAGTTGACAGAAAGGTAGTGAGAGAAGGATGGGATGGGACAGAGAGAAGATCAGAGAGAGTCAAAGGGAATGTTAAATGTGAGTGAAGAGAGAGATGACTTGTGAAGGGAAAGATGATTCAAGATGGACCAAGGAGAAAACAGGGGGAGAGAATTAGATCAAGAGAAGAGAGGGTAAAGTATCTTGAGGCAGCAGTGTGAGCTTGCAGAGAGGTATTAATTGGTGTTCAGGAGGACACAGGAAGAAGATTGGTGACAGGCCAGTGAAGATGTACAGCTCTTTAATGAAATGAAGGTGGGGAGCCTTTAATGAAAATGTTAAGAATAAACCAGAACTTTCTTTAAAAATGATGTGCCTTGGACGATTCTTCACTACTGGATGTCCCAGCAGCATCTGAGTTTTCTATTCATTTCAAAATTAATTCCGGAACATTTCTTAACACCTTAGTTAATAACTGTTTCTGCTGTTAAGGTTTGTTCATATTAAAAACATACACACAGAGTATAAAAATGGTGCCAATTGCTGTCAATCATGCATTACACACTGAGTAACATCAATGACATTCCCACCCACCAGGCTCCAAGCCCATCACAAGCCTTATGTTTTACAGAAGCGTGTCATGCGCACTCAAAATACTCACTTTGGGTTTCTGAATAATGAGCATACAAAAATTCTGTGCACATAAATTATGAGGATGCATTAATCCACATTACATTTTACATTCTGTATAAAACCTCTGTTAGAAATTAGAAAGGACAGAGTGGAACTAATTGGAATAAACTCAGGCCCATGTAGTTTTCAGCAATATACATGAATTACTTGAATTACACATCCTTCACAATAAGTTGTGAATTGCAAACAAGTCTTAGATATCACTTTCACAAGAGACATGGTAGCGTAGGGGTTACGTGACACTATCACAGCTCAGGAAACTGGAGTTTGGACTTTAATTCCGACATCACCTGTAGGGAGTCTGTACGTGTGTGGGTTTTCTCTGTGTGCTCCAGTTTTCTCCCACAGCTCTAAGACGCATTGGTTAGTAGCTTAGTTGGTCATTGTAAATTGTCCAGTGATTAGGCTAGGGTTAAATCAGGGGTTGCTGGGCAGCATGGCTCGAAGTGATGGAAAGGCTTATTCCACACTGTGCCTCAATAAATAATAAATAAATAAAATGAGCCACATTTTCAAATTCAAGTTCAAGTTTAATTATCGTTCAACCATACATGAATATAGCCAAACAAAACACTGTTCCTATGGGGCTAAGAAGCAAAACACAGTACCAACAATTTTACATAGCACAAGGCACATATATCACATATAAAATAGCAAGTGAAGGTAAAGTCACCAAAACATTATATATATTTTTACTTGTGCCATTCTCCATTGTTTCTCCAACCAAGGTACCTTCTCTTCTCTGAGCCTGGCTGCTTCATCTTTGCAAATTTAATCATTCCTGTAGAAGCAACCATAGCTTCAGACTGCAAGTTGTTAGGCTCCAGTAATTCCTCTTTAAATCTCCTAGTTTCACAATGACACTCCCTCCCTTTGATTCTTAAAACTGACATGGGACCATCTATCCTAATCACATATTGGTTCAGTATCAAACTGATGATAAATAGTGCATTAATGTTCCTGGAATATCTTGCTGTACAGATATAAATATCAGTGATTGTTGTCAATGATGCTTCACCATCTGAGCACACTAACTGAGAATTAATATTACATTAATTTCTTTAATCATAGAACCATAGAACATTACAGCACAGAAACAAGCCTTTGGGCCCTTCTTGGCTGTGTCAAACCATTTTTCTGCCTAGTCCCACTGACCTGCACCTGCATATATCCCTCCATACCTCTCTCATCCATGTACCTGTCCAAGTTTTTCTTAAATGTTAAAAGTGAGCCCACATTTACAACTTCATCTGGCAGCTCATTCCACACTCCCACCACTCTCTGTGTGAAGAAGCCCCCCCCTAATGTTCCCTTTAAACTTTTCCCCCTTCACCCTTAATCCATGTCCTCTGGTATTTTTCTCCCCTAGCCTCAGTGGAAAAAGCCTGCTTGCATTCGCTCTATCTATACCCATCATAATTTTATACACCTCTATCAAATCTCGCCTCATTCTTCTGCGCTCCAGGGAATGAGCCCTAACCTATTCAACCTTTCTCTGTAACTCAGTTTCTCAAGTCCCGGCAACATCCTTGTAAACCTTCTCTGCACTCTTTCAACCTTATTAATATCCTTCCTGAAATTTGGTGACCAAAACTGCACACAATCAACCTCTCCATTTACCATATACAGTACATCGTTACATTATTGCTGTGTTTCCAAACGGTAACAAAAGAGGGAAGATGATATCTGGGGATTGATCCAGTTAGGATGACTGCACTTTAAGTAAATACTTTAAATAAGTAAAGCAAAGACTCTAAATAATTATCACCAACATATCACTTCTGGAGCCAGAGGAGCCAACACACTGGACCATTGTTATACTACCATCAAGAACGCTTACTGCGCCATCCTATGCCCAGACTAAGGAAAGACTGATCATCTGATTGTACTTATATTCCCTGAACGTAGGCAGAGACTGAAGACCATGGCATCAATGGAAAGGGCTAAGAAGGTATGGACAAGGGAGGCGGAGGAGCACTTACAGGACTGCTTTGTGCCAGTGGACTGGACAGTATTAATGAATTCATCCTTGAGTCTGAATGAATACCCCACAGTTGTCACTGATTTCATTAAACCTTGTGTGGATGAGTGTGGTCCTATGAGAGTGTACCATGCATAGACAAATCAAATGTCATGGGTGCACCAGGGGATTTGAAATCTTCTGAGGGTCAGATCTGTGGTATTCAGGTCTGGTGATCCAGGCCTATACTAGAGGCCCAGGTACAATGTACAGAGGGCTAACTCAAGAGCAAGAGAACTATTCCAATTGAGGCTAGAGGCAGAATCATATGCAGGGTCAACTCTGGCAGGGTTTGCAGGCCATTACTTCCTGCAAAGCGAAATCTAACATCGTGAATGGCAGTGATGCTTCATTCCCAGACGAGCACAAAGTCTTTCATGCACTCTTTGAAAGGGAGATTAATACTACAGCTATGAGGATACCTGCAGCATCTGGTGACCCTGTGACCTCTGTCTCAGAGGCTAACATTAGAATGTCTTTCGAGAGGGTGAACCCTTACAAGTTGGCAGCCCCCAATAGAGTACCTGGTAGGGCTCTGAAAATTTGTGCCAACCAGCTGGCAGGGGTGTTCAAAGACATTTTCAGTCTTTCAGTGCTACAGTTGGAAGTCCCCACCTGCTTCAAAAGGGCAACAAGCATACCAGTGCCCAAGAAGAGGAGGGTGAGCTGCCTTAACGACTATTATCCTGCGCCACTCGCATTTACTATGATGATGTGATTTGAGGGATTTGTTATGGCTAGAATCAACTCCTGCCTAAGCAAGGACCTGAACCCATTGCGATTTGCCTATCAAAACAATAGGTCTACAATGGATGTAATCTTATTGGCTCTTCATGCGGCCTTGGATCACCTGGACAATGCTAATACCTTACATCAGGCTGTTGTTTATTGACCACAGCTCAAAGTTTAACACAATCATTCCTACAGTTCCAATTAAAAAGCTCTAAACTTTTGTTCTCTGTACCTCCCCTCTTCAACTGGATCCTCGATTTCCTCACTGGAAAACCAAGCACGTGTAGATAGGAGATAACATCTCTACCTTGCTGGTAATCAAAACTGGCACACCTCAATGATGTGTGCTTAGCCCGCTGCTTTACTCTGTCTACACCCATGACTGTGTGGCTAGGCACAGCTCAAATATTATCTATTTTGTTTGCTGAACACACGACCATTTTTGGCATAATTTCAAATGGTGACAAGAAGGCATACAGGAGCGAGATAGATCAGCTGGTTGAGTGGTGTTGCAGCAACAACCTTGCACTCAGCATCAGTAAGACCACACAAATAATTTTGGATTTCTGAAAGGGTAAGATGAGGGAACACTCACCAGTTCTCACTGAGGGATTGGAACTGGAAAGGGTGAGCAATTTTAAGTTCCTGAATGTCAACATCTCTAAGGATCTATCTGGGCCCAACATCTTGATGCTGTTACAAAGAAGGCATGTCAGTGACTATATTTCATTAGGAGTCTGAGAAGATTTGTATGTCATGAAAGGCACTTGCGAATTTCTACAGTTTTGCTGTGGAGAGCATTCTTAAGGACTGCATCACTGCACAGTATGTGGGGGGTTTGGTCCACAGCACAGCATCAAAATATGTTGCAGAAAATTGTAAGCTTAGTCAGCTCCATCATGGGTACCAGTCTCTCCAGCATCCAGGACATCTTCAAGGAGCGAAGCCTCAAAAAGTCAGCATCCATCATTAAGGATTCCCCATCACCCAAGACATGCCCTCTTCTCATAAAGGAGGAGGTACAGGAGCCTGAAGTCACACCCTCAGTGATTTAGGAACAGCTTCTTTCCCTCTCCATTCCGATTTCTGAAAGGATATTGAACTCTCAAACACTGTCTCCCTACTTTATTTTCGCTTTTTGAGCTATTTATTTTATTTAACTTTTTAAATCTATATATACTTACTACAATAATATACAGTTTTTATTATTATGTATTGCAATGTACAGCTGCTGCATAACAATGAATCTCCCAGCCTATGCCAGTGTTAACATGCATCACTGCATTAAATTGAAGGAAACATAGTGCTTAAACTAATCTTAGATGATACTCCTCACAATGGACCACCACAGAGGCAGATACAAATAAGTAAAGTTTAATTGTATTTGGAGGTACATTCTAAATGTGCATGTATGCTATATGCATTAGTGCTTTAGAATAACTAGGAGGAATAGTGTGTGCCTACTAGTGGCCTTACCATGGTCACCCTGGTCCATTGCTACTGGTGTCCGCAGGATATCAGCAGCATCCATAGTTAAGCTTTCCTTGAGTTCTCCCCTGCAACATGGCAAAGAAGAAATATGCACATGCACACATGAAAATATGAATTTGGAGCCAGAGTTTTATATATCTTGGCAGTCTACCAACACCAGAGTGAAAAAGCACATGCCACCAGACTATGATTCTGGTATTATTAGAATAGTGATTGCAAAGTGGGAAGCAGAAGGATTTCCATTTTTTAATAACACTCATAACATCATAAACATACCAAAGGGGATTAATACGTTATTTCTAGTAAAAGCAAATCGATAATTTTAGAGCATTACTATCATTTGCCCATTTGCAGTGAAATTGGAAATCTCCCAATTATTTTAGTGTTAGTATTACATAAAAATTGGGGGCAATATTTGACTGCTGTGTGTTTTTTAAAATTTTATAAATTAGCCAGCATTTGTTAACGCAGATGCACTTGAGTTGCAGAAAGTTGTAAAATTGGTCCGCTCAATTATGGGTACTAACCTCTGTAGTATCCAAAACATCTTCAAGGAGCCTCAGAAAAACTACTTCCAACATTCAGGACCCCCATCACCCAGGACATGCCCTCTTCCCATTGTTAACGTCAGGAAGGAGATGCAGAGCCTGAAGGCACACACTCAGTGATTCAAAAACAGCTTCTTCCCCTCTGTCATATCATTCTTAAATGGACATTGAATCCATGATCACTACCTCACTACTTTTTTTGGTTTCTGTTTTTGCACTACTTATTTTAACTTAACTATTTAATATACATATATACTTAATGTAAATGATTTTCTTCTATATTTATCATTTATTTAATTGTATTGCTGCCTCAAAGTTAACAAATTTCACAACATATGCCAGTCATATTAAACCTAATTCTGAACTGTGCACTGTATTGCAAAAATCAGAGCAACAGTTCACCAGAAATGCCATTTAAGTCCCCCGTAAGGACTGTGTAAATTAAAAATGGAATTATTTAGTTCCTCAGTTGAGATTATATAGTAAATTGTTTAAATGCATAGCTGGTAGAGCAGACAGCAAATTCAAAGACCTTACCCACCTAAGACATTTTCTCTTCTTCACCCTCCCATCAGGCAGTTTATAGAATAGCCTGAAAAGCACATATTGCCCAGCTCAAGGACAGCTTCTATCCCACTGTTATAAGCCTGTTGAACCAGCCCCTACTACAATCATACAGACTCTTGACCTCAAAATCTAATCTGAAATAAGCTTGCATCTTATCGTCTGCCTGCACTGCACTTTCCTTGTAACCTTAACTCTCTATTCTGCCCTTTGTTATTATTTACCTTATGGTACCTCACTCTACTATCGAATCAATGGCTCTGTATGAACAGCATGCAAGGCAAGATTTTTATTATACTTTATTCCTTGTGACAAGAATAAACCAATTTGCTAATGTATTTCCAATTCAGGAACGTGCTGCTTTCAACTGGTTCTGAGATTCATCTTTTGCAGGCAGACTGTTAATCACGTACGTACATAATTATATAGAGAACATTACAAGGCAGCCTGCTGAACTCATTGTACCTGGGAGAGAAGACAGAACTTTCAGGAAATAGGTGAAGAACAGCTCTGCTGCTTGTGGACTAAGGTGATCTTTTATAAGAGTTATAGAGGTAAGTCCTGCAAGCCCATAAGTGATTTTCACTGAAATAAAATAACTAATCCTTTGGATGTCCTATATAGTCCAGGTTCAATGAAAATCTTAATTATTTGACTGACTTTGATTATCTTACAGGTAAGATGAGACCATGGGAGAGCTGTGATCGGTTGAAGCTAGAAAAAAATCAACTGTGTCGGAAATGAAAGCACTTATTCTCCGCGTTTCTCTGCACTATGAGTCAAGCGAAGCTGTGCCCAAGACTGAGTGAGCCTGTACAGCCACAGCATGGGTTAATTTATTCCTTGCAGCAAGGAAATGCAAGCTGAAAGAGGAGGGACTGTGTGACGCAGTGACTTAGAACATTGACCTTTCACCACTCAAATCAATGCTTGTTTGATAACAATTTGACCTTTTAATACTGCTGCTGAGGGGTAAATTAGGGTATTGAACGGAAAATTGATTTGCCACTAAGAGGAAAAACAGGTAGCAAATCCACTGCTATTCACAAGAGGGGAACTCGTGTCATGCAGCTGTTCAGCTTATTCAAAGATAATAGCTCAGAAGAGAGAGTTTAGAGGAGAGTCATCAGGGATATAGCCAGGATTGGAAGCCTATACTCATAAGGAGAGATTGAATAGGCTGAGTTAATTCTCATTGGAACATTGGAGTTTAGTGGGTAACCTTTAATATTTTACATAAGTTACAAGAGACAAAAGCAATCTGAGGGGGAAGATTTTTCATACAGAGAATGGTGAACATCTGCAATAAACTGTCAGAAGAGGTAGTGGAGGAATTTAGTATCGCAACACTTAAAGGGTTTTTGGACAGATACTTAGATATGAGTATCTAGAGGGATATGGCCTAACGTAAGCAGCTGGGATTATGCTAGATAGACTTCACAGCTGATATAGATGAGGGTTGCCAAAAGGACCCACTTGTACATCTGTACATTTCTATAACTCTATGATTCTGAGATAGCTTGAGTGGAGAATTATCACCAACATAGACTGGTGATGTAGAATGGACTGGCCCAATGTTAGAGGTTTTATTTAATCCTGTGCCGGCTGTGACTCCCCCCTTGCGGTGGTGGAGTCTGTTAAGATACTCTGTCATATCTAAATAATAGCTGTTCGGATGAAATTTCTGTGGATGTCTATTTAGCAGTGTTCCACTGAAGGAGCCAACACTTTAGGAAAAGACAGAATGTGAGGAATTAGAGGCAATTTTAAACAAGTCACGCTGGAAACCAGTCAACACACACAAAATGCTGGTGGAACGCAGCAGGCCAGGCAGCATCTATAGGAAGAAGCACAGTTGACGTCCCAGACAGAATATAAGGTGTTGTTCCTCCAACCTGAGTGTGGCTTCATCTTGACAGTAGAGGAGGCCACGGATAGACATATCAGAATGGGAATGGGACATGGAATTAAAATGTGTGGCCACTGGGAGATCCTGCTTTCTCTGGTGGACAGAGCATAGGTGGAAACCAGTTTTTGCTTGGGCTTGAAGATCCCATCTGTTTTTCCATTTGTTCCTTGGACATAGAGGTCACAGTAAGAGCACCAAATTATCCACAGCCAATCTCTAATTGCCCTTCAGAAGGCAGAAGTGAGGCTCCTTCGTAAGCCATCGCAGTCCTTGGGGCGAAAGTATTCTTTCTATCAGTCCTATTCTGCTGGGGTGCAAGAATTTGATCCAGCAAAGATGAAATCAGAAATGTTGGATAAAGACAAGGTAGTACCGTAGATTCCGGATTTTAAGCCGCTACTTTTTTCCCACATTTTGAACAGCTTTGAACTTTGCGGCCAATAATCCGAAGCGGCTAATGCATGATTTTTTTCATGCCGCCTCGTAAACATTTTGCCTCGTAACAGTAGACCAATAAAATTGATGAGTAGTTCACAGAGGTCCAATGAAATTGTACGATAAATCAAGCGCACTTTCACAATTAAATTATTGTAAATCAGTCATTTGTACTCACCCTCATCAACATGGAAAACACTCGAAGCATTGTGCTGCCTACTTAGTTTAAACTATATTTGTTTTCTGTACTACATCGCGGGATGCTATGACGTCACACCCGGTTTCGCGGTGTCTTGTGGGAAAATGCCGGTTTGCGATGAAACGGGACGGAGGGAGGGAGCGCATTACGCGAGCGGCTTTGGATCTGAGCGAACTCTGCTTTTAAGTTAAAGGTATCAATAACTTTTCCTGGTAGGCTGCAATATATATATTTTTTTACCAGTCGTTAGGAGATATTGGAATGTTGTTCAGTAAAGAAGTATACGCAACGTATATTTAAAAGTAGCCGCGTACGGGCACGGTTCGAAAAAAAGCATTTGCAATATGTATTTGTTTTTGTTACCATATGGATTTAATTAAAAGTTAAAAAAATCCTCACGTGTAATATCTTTCTGTGTAAATATCTCATATTACAACGTGGGACACCTGCGGCCGAAAATCCGGTGCGGCCTAAAATCCGGTGCGGCCTAAAATCCGATGCGGCCTTTACAATTAAAAAAATGATTTTATTTCTAAAATTAGAGCCAGCGGCTTTTAATCAGGTGCGCTCTGTAGTCCGGAATCTACGGTATATGAGCTGGAGGGGAATTTGGAGCTGATTGTGTTTTCATAATCTTATTGTTTTAGGTGGTGGTAATGATAAGTTTGGGAAATTCTACCTAAGAAACTTAAAAGTGTTAGCTGTGGCTTTGGTGTTTAACTAAGTGTAAGATTCCAGGGCAGTACAGTACTGAAGGTAGCTGCACTGTCAGGGAATCTTTCTTTGAACTGAAGTGTTAATTTGAATTCTAGGCTGCTCTTTCAGTTGGATGTTGAAATTCCCACAGAAATACTTGGTATTAATACATGGGAGGGAGGTACCCCATATCAGTGTTACTCTCTAAGATAATGGAGGGCAGCTGGGAAGTTTAACTAACAAAATATTAAACAAAGGATTTGACAGACAGAGAGAGAAAGAGAGTGATATGCTGTACACTGGCAACAACTAAACACAGGTGGGAGGAACAACAGGCTCCCATGTAGAAAAATAAAAAAAGAATTATATATAGGAATTCAAACAGAACTTTGGTGGTTCAACTGAGCAACACTACAAGGAAAATTATTCTCAAAAACAAGGACCCCATGATAAATGCTAATTAGGGGTCCACTTTAAATAATCATAGTACATGGAAAACCCGTGCCAGTCAAAATAAACTTGACAAGATTGAAAAGAAAGCACAAGGACTTAATGACTCCAGTTAATACAACAATTAACAAATACAGGTGCTGGAGAAAACTGGAAGCTTAATGCTCTACAGTGAGCCACACAGGTCTGAAGGGCTCATGAGAGAGAGAAAGAATCTCACAAATACCTTATCGGCTACTGACCCTCTGGAAAGTGTTAAAAGAGATGTGAATGGTGTTATAGAACTGCAAGTCTTTCTTTCATTGAGCTTGAGAGTGTCATGGAGTATTCTCTTTATGTTATTTGCTTCATTGTCCACTGCGGTTGCTTGCACTGCAGGACTTCAATCAAGGACATTTTTGTTTGTAAAATCACTAATCTCTGTCTGTATTATTCTGCTTCCACTCTAATTCTGCAGACAATACCCACTGAACAATTAATAAATGGTCTCCTGATCTGGTCTGAAAATCAACACACACAAAATGCTGGAGGAACTCAGCAGGCCAGGTGGCATCCATTGAAAAGAGTACTGTCGACGTTTCGGGCCAAGACCCTTCATCAGGAAATGAAAGGAAGGGGAGAAGTCAGGATAAGAAGGTGGGTAGAGGGGAGGAAGAAGAACGAGGTGGCAGGTGACAAATGAAACCAGGAGAGGGGAAGGGGTGAAGTAAAGAACTGAGAAGTTGTTTAGTGAAAGAGATAAAGTGCTGGAGGAGGGGGAATCTGATAGGAGAATAGAAGAAAGGGAAGGAGGAGAAGCACCAGAGCAAGGTGATTAGCAGGTAAGGAGATACGGTGAGAGAGAGAGAAACAGGAATGGGTAATGATGAAGGGTGGACATTACCGAAGGTTCGAGAAATCAATATTCATCTGAGGCAACTGGGAGATCCTGCTTTTTGTGGCGGATGGAGCAAAGAGGCCCAGCGAAGCAGTCTCCCAATCTGTATCAGGTCTCACCAATACACAAAGGCCACACCTGGAGCAATAGACACAGTAGATGACCCTAACAGACTTGCAGGTGAAGTGTTGACTCACCTGGAAGTACTGTTTGGGGCCCTGAATGGTAGTGAGGGAGGAGGTGAAAGGGCAGGTGTGGCACTTGTTTCTATTGCAAGGTTCAGTACCAGGAGGGAGATCAGTGCAGAGGGATGATCCCTGTGGAAAGCAGAAAGTGGGTGGAGGTGGAGAAGATATGCTTGGTGGTGGGATCCGGTTGGAGATGGTGCAAGTTATGGAGAGCTATATGCTGGATGCGGAGGCTAGTGGGATAATAGGTGAGGACAAGGGGAAGCCTATCCTTGGTACGGCATCGGCATAATGGGGCATGGGCAGATGTGCACGAAATGGAAGAGTTAGGGAGAGTTATGTGCTGGAAAATGTTCAGCATCAGCTTGAGGAACAGCATCTGATCTTCTTGAGGACTCAGTAATGAACTTAACAATGTAGGTAAGGTTTCAAAAGTTTCAAACGCACATTTGATGTCAGAGAATTGTATACAATATACATCCTGAAATGCTTTTACTTCGCAACCATCCACGAAAACAGAGGAGTGCCCCAAAGACTGTATGACAGTTAAATGTTAGAACCCCAAAGCCCCCCAAGCTCCCCTCCCTTCTGCGTGTAAGCAGCAGCAATCACCAATCAACCCCTCCCCCCACAGGCAAACAAAAAGCATCGGCACCCACCACCAAGCACTCAAGCGTGAGCAAAGCAACAGCAAAAACACAGACTTGCAGTATCCCAAAGACTGCATGGCATTCGACATACCACAGGTTCTCTCTCTCTCTCTCTCTCTCTCTCCCCAATATGGGAGAAAGAGGTGTCTCTGTTTCACAGTGAGGGGAGACATAACAAACAACTTGCTGGTTTACGACATTAAAAGTCCGTTATGTCGCTTTTTTCGAGCTCTGTGCCCAAAGATCTCGGGTCTCTGGGCACACACTCATTGATCTTCTGACTCCCCCGACAACACACGGATCTCCTGCTATGAAACCGACCTTCGATCTGCCTGCCTCCAGAGCCTAGGCCTCCAAAGGCAAACTGAACTCTTAGGCCAAGCCCTTGGTGTGCTGAACAATGGCCAGTTGTGAAACCCTGAGAGCAGGTCTCATTCCTGCAAAGAACCGTAGTCAGCATGTATTTCCAGGTCAAAGTCTTTAAAAGAACCCTGAAAGAGAAATATTAAAGATGGAAATAGAACTGTTTCCAAAGATGCAAGCAAAGGAGTTGCCGTTTAGCACCATCATCACTTTCTCTATTTGTATCAGAATGGGTCAGCTCCACTGTAGGTTATCTGTGTGTGCTTTTAACTCACGTTCTCTCTCTGTTGGCTGTGCACCTCTTACTGATCTGCATTCTGCAGCTTTTACATGGTCTTTTGTCTGATTTCTCTTTTTCCCATTTCTGCATTAACATTCCAATCAAGTGATTTCATCAGTAGTATATCAGCATGGCAGCCCTGGTCTTATCACAAACAAGAGTCCTGCCAAAGGGTTTTGGCCTGAAACGTCGACAATATTCTTTTCCATAGATGCTGCCTGGCCTGCTGAGTTCCTCCAGCATTTTGTGTGTGTAACCCTGGTATTTTACCTTTTTTCTTATCCAGTCCTGTCCCTATCTTCTCTGCTTTCTAACTTGCTTTCTACCTTTCTCAGTTCTGACAGAATTCTTCAGTGTGAAGTGTTAACTCTGCATCTATTTTTACAAAAGCTGCCCAACTTGCTGGGTGTTTTCAGCATTTTCTGCTTCAATACCTCAGCATGCCTGTAATGCTGTTCTGTAACTTTACCAGTATGGCACCTCAGCATTCAAGGTGCCTGCACACTTTTTGTCATATTCACTTGCCTGGCTCAATGATGTTTGATTTGTACCTAAACAAATCAAATTTCAAATGATGAATAGAGTTAGCTAAAACATGACTGCAGTAGATCATTAGTCAACAACCTCTGAAAGTTCATGTGCAAGGTGACAGATGGATTGGAATCAGACTTTATGATACAAAAATAAAATCCCACCGATGCTTGAAATATGAAACAAAAACAGAAAGTGTGGAAAAAGTGATGTAACTTAAAACATCATCTCTGTTTTTCTCTCTACTGATGGTGCCTGACCCGCTTGCTATGTCTAGCACTCTCTGGTCTTGACTATGATCAGAACTACAATGGTAGTCATTATTGACTTTCACCAATGAAATGATAGTTACTTGTGTAAGTTCCAGAGCACTGTATTGCCTGTGGGGCATTCCTCCAAAGGGGAAGGGTTAAACATGACAGAGAAGTAAATAAATTTAAGGTGAATTTATTCCTCAGTAGTCAGTGATGTAAACCTGAGGGTAGAGCTTTGGAGGAATGATGGCGCCTAACGGCGGCTCCTTTGCTTGCATCTTTGGAAGCAGCTCTATTTCTACCCTTAATATCTTTATTTTTTTCCTTTCAGGGTTCTTTTGAAGACCCTGACCTGGAGTTACACACAGGCTTCGGTTCTTTGCAGGAATGAGACCCGTTCTCGGGGTTCCACGACTGGCCGCTATTCGACATGCCAAGGGTTTGGCCTGACAATCTCGATCGTGTTTGGAAGCCTAAGATCTCGGGGCTCTGGAGATGGGTGGATCGAGGGTTGGTGTCATGGCCGGAGACTCGTGTGTTGTCGGGGAGGTCGGAAAATCTTTTGCTGTGGGCCCGAAGACCAGAGGTCTTAGCGATCTTCGGACACAGAGCTCGAAAAAAGCAACGAAACAGACTTTTAACATTATAAACCAGAGGGTTGTTGTTATGTCTCCCGCCCGCTGTGAAAATGGAGGACACCTCCCTCTCCCTTGCCAGGGAGAGAGAGGACCTGTAGGTTGTCGAATTTGGATGATGTGCGAAGCCTTTTGGGTAACTGCAAGGTCAGTGTCTCTGCTATCGCTTAGCACACACTTGGGCTCGGTGATTGTACTGGTGCTTGTTTATTTTTGGTGGGGGGAGGAATGTTGCTTGCTGCTGCTTATGCACGGGAGGGGGGAGCTGTGGGGACTTTGGGGTTCTCATGTTTAACTGTCGTTCATTCTTTGGGGCATTTCTCTGTATTCGTGGATGTTTGTGAAGAAAAAGCATTTCAGGATGTATATTGTATACATTTCTCTGACATTATAATTGACCTTTGAACCTTTGAAACTTTGATTTTTCAGATATGAAGCAATCTCTATTCCTCAGGACTGTTTTGAACTGGCAGTTGTTCAAGGAGGTTGCGACAAATGGAGAAGGCACAAACCTCAAGGAAATGCCTCATTTGTCACCTCCTACATCAATAAGTGTGTAGAAGATGTTGTTACCTCAAGAACGGTCATCTCACACAGCCAAACCAGAAGCCCTGCTGAACGCAGAGGTGCGCTCCCTACTAAAAGCCTGGGACACTGACTTCAATTCAGGTATCAGAACAGCTCTCAGAGCAACCACGGGAAAACTCATTTTAGGCATCAAGGTGGCTAAGACTGCCTGTGCACAAAAAATTCAAGAACACTTGTTCGATAATGATCTGTGGCCTAAGTGGCTGGACATCAAAGTTCAAAGTAAAATTTATTCTCAGAGTACGTACATGTCACCACATACAACCCTGAGGTTCTTTTTCTGCAGGTATATTTAGCAAATCTATAGAACAGTAATTGTAATCAGGATTAATGGACAACAAACTGTGCAAATGCAGGTATAAATAAAGAGCATGATGTAACAAGATAAAGTGTCCTTAAAGTGAGACCATTGGTTGTGGGAACATCAGAAGTAGGATGAGTGTATTTATCCCCTTTTGTTCAAAAGCCTGATGGTTGAAGGGTAGTAATTGTTCTTGAACCTGAGGCACTTGTACCTTCTACCTGATGACAGGAGTGATAAAAGATCATGGCCTGGATGAGGATCTTTGATGATGGATGCTGCTTTTCTATGGCAATGTTTCATGTAGATGTACTCAATGGTTGGGAAGGTTTTACCCGTGATGTACTGGTCTGAATCCGCTACCTTTTGTAGGACATTCCACTCAAAGGCATTGGTGTTCCCATACCAGACCGTAATGCAGCCAGTCAGCACATTTTCCACCACACATCTATAGAAGTTTGCCAAGGTTTGTGATGACAAACCAGATTTCCACAGAAGTAGAGGTGCTGTCATGCTTTCTTTGCAGTTATATTTATATGATGGGTCGGCGATAGTGACACACAGGAATTTAAAGATACTGATCCTATCCACCTCTGATCATCAGATGATTGCTGACTCATGGACCTCTGATTTCCTTCTCCTGAAATCTACAATCAATGTGAGGGCGTTGCGGACTGCACAATTTAAAACAACGTCAACTGTTCCAGTGATGCTCCCCTCCCTCACTGAGGTTTTGCCCAAGATGGTTATCGACTTCACAAGCAATCAACCACTCACTTCCCTCTTTACATTGGAAGCACAGCAGAGGAAATTGTAAAACTCCTGGGAATGCATATCTTGCTTAACCTCCTATAACACATTGAAGATAATCATGAAATTACAGTCAGGTAGTGTTCAAGGGTTCAATGTCCATTTAGGAATCAGATGGCAGAGGGGAAGAAGCTGTTCCTGAATTGCAAAATGTGCGCCTTCAGGCTACTGTACCTCCTTCCTGATGATAATAATGAGAAGAGGGCATGTCCTGGATAATGGAGGTCCTTAATAATGGACGCCACCTTCCTAACGCACAACTCCTTGAAGATGTCTTGGATACCTCGGAGGTTAGTACCCAAGATGCCGATGACTACTTTCAGTAGCTTCTTTTGGTCCGGTGCAGAAGGACCCCCATACCAGATGGTGATGCAACCTGTCAGGATGCTCTCCACAGTATATCTGTAGATGTTTTTGAGTATTTCAGGTGACAAACCAAATCTCCTCAAACTCCAAATGAAATACTGTCTTTGTCTTGTCTTCTTGATAGCTGCATTGATATGCTGCATCCAGGCCAGATCCTCAGAGATCTTGACACCCAGGAACTTGAAATCGCACACTCTCTCCACTTCTGATCTCTCTATGAGGATTGGTTCCTCATCTTATACCTTTCTGAAGTCCGCAATCAGCCCTTTGGTCTTCCTGACATTGAGAGCAAGGTTGTTGCTGTAACACCACTCAACTTCAAGTCAAGTCAAGTCAAGTCACTTTTATTGTCATTTCGACCATAACTGCTGGTACAGTGCATAGTGAAAATGAGACAACGTTTTTCAGGACCATGGTGTTACATGACACAGTACAAAAATTAGACTGAACTATGTAATAAAAAAAACAGAGAAAGCTACACTAGACTACAGTCCTACACTGGACTGCATAAAGTGCACAAAAACAGTGCAGGCATTACAATAAATAATAAACAGGACAGTAGGGCAAGATGTCAGTCCAGGCTTCGAGTATTGAGGAGTCTGATAGCTTGGGGGAAGAAACTGTTACATAGTCTGGTCGTGAGAGCCCGAATGTTTCTGAGCCTTTTCCCAGACGGCAGGAGGGAGTAGAGATTGTATGAGGGGTACGTGGGGTCCTTCATAATGCTGTTTGCTTTGCGGATGCAGCGTGTAGTGTAAATGTCCGTGATGGCGGGAAGAGAGACCCCGATGATCTTCTCAGCTGACCTCACTATCCGCTGCAGGGTCTTGCGATCCGAGATGGTGCAATTTCCAAACCAGGCAGTGATGCAGCTGCTCAGGATCCTCTCAATACAACCCCTGTAGAATGTGATGAGGATGGGGGGTGGGAGATGGACTTTCCTCAGCCTTCGCAAAAAGTAGAGACGCTGCTGGGCTTTCTTTGCTATGGAGCTGGTGTTGAGGGACCAGGTGAGATTCTCCGTCAGGTGAACACCAAGAAATTTGGTGCTCTTTACGATCTTTACCGAGCAGCCGTCGATGTTCAGTGGGGAGTGGTTGCTCCGTGCCCTCCTGAAGTCAACAACCATATCTTTTGTTTTGTTCACATTAAGAGACAGGTTGTTGGCTCTGCACCAGTCCGTTAGCCGCTGCACCTCCTCTCTGTAAGCTGACTCGTCGTTCTTGCTGATGAGACCCACCACGGTCGTGTCATCGATGAACTTGATGATATGGTTCGAGCTGTGTGTTGCAGCACAGTCGTGGGTCAGCAGAGTGAACAGCAGTGGACTGAGCACGCAACCCTGGGGAGCCCCCGTGCTCAGTGTGAAGGTGTTGGAGATGCTGCTCCCGATCCAGACTGACTGAGGTCTCCCAGTATGCCCTCTCATCTCCATCTGAGATCATACCAACAATGGTAAGGAGCTTGCGAATTGAGCTGGTGGACTTATGGGTTGAGCTGGTGCTGGGGTAGCAGACTCCCGTCCAACTGTGCATGCTGTTTGGGAGCATGTGAGGGTGAGAAAGAGGTTTGGTTGGTTTGGCCTGTAGCATTCTTCTGTTCTTTTAAAAATTTTGGACATGACTGCTTATATAACTTGTGTTTTGTCGCCCTATAGGATTTTTTTCTGGCCTATCCCTTATTTTGGGCAGCCATTTCTTTCAGCTTTGCATAAACAGCTCACTAGTGCTAGCGGTGACAGAGACACCTAGTGTGTTTTCAAAGAAAAAGCAAACCGATAATTAGGCTTTGGTGAGGAAACACAGTTGAGTAGTAGGTAAAGCTTTTGTAGTGGTTGAATAAAAAAGTCACCAAATAACAACTAATTAAATAAAGTAAGGAAGATGCAGGATCAGGTGATGTGCTGTGGCTGTATGATGTGGGAGCTGGTGGACTCCATTGTGGTTTCTGGTGACCACATCTGCAGCAAGTGTTGACCGCTTGAGGAACAGGCTCCAAGTTAATGACCTGGAATCTGAGCTTCAAACACTGCGGCACATCAGGGAGGGGGAGAGTTTCAGGAGGTAGTCACACCCATTAGATTAGCTGCCTCAAATTCAATCTGTGGTTAGGGACAAGAGGGTGTGACTGTGAGTGAGGCGGGTGGTGGGATCAGAGAGACAGTGCTGGAGGAGCCTCAGCCCTTGAACTTGTCCAACAGGTCTGAGATTCTTGCTCCCTGTGTGGTTGAGAGTGGGGGCTGCATAACTAGGGCTGTGGATAGGGCTTTAAGCTAAACAGTAGGGGTTGGTTTCAAGAGATTGGAGAAGTATGGATAAAGTAAAAGAGAAAAGTGTGGATAAAGGTAAAGTAAAAGCAGAAGTTTAAAAAGAGTAAAGTAAGGGTGGAGTGCAAAAGAGACAAAGATTACTAGATTTTAAAAGCACAATGGGTGTAAGGGCATGTTATCTGACTGCCTGTAGTATTTGTGAATTTGTGGCATAGATCAGTACAAAGTGGTATAGGCAGGAAGGATAGCCCGGTAGGTAAGGGAAGTGGGGTAGCTGTTAATTAAGGATGAGATCAAGGTGATACTGAGAGGCAGTATAAGATTTAAGGAGCAGAATGTTGAATCCATCTGGGTAGAGACTAGGAATAGTAAAGGGAAAAAAATCACCGGTGGGAGTTGTCTATTGGCCACCAAATAGTAACGTTACAGAGGCACAGGCAATAAACAGAGAAATATCTGAGGCATGTCAGAATGGTACAACAGTTATCATGGGGTCTTTAACTTGCACATCAAGGCAGTCTTGAGGAGGACTTCATCGAATGCATCCGTGATGACTTTCTTGAACAGCATGTTACTGAACCTACAAGGGAAGATGCTTTCATGGGTCTGGTCCAATGCAATGAGACAAGTAAAATCAGCAAACTTGTAGTTAGGGATCTTCTTGTAGAAAGAGTGATCACAGCATGATTGAGTTTCTCATACAAATGGAGGGTGCAATAATTTGATCTAAAGCCAGTGTATTATACCTAAACAAGGGAGACTACAACAGGAAAACAGAGGATTTGGATAGGGTAGTCTGGGAACACAGGCTATATGGTTGGACGGTTGAGAAACAGTGGAAGACTTTCAAGGAGATTTTTCACGGTGCTCAACAGAAGTATATTCCAGTTAAAAGCAAGGATTGTAAGGGTGGGGAGAGTCAGCAATGGATAACTAAGGCAATAAAGGAAGGCATCAAACTAAAAGGTCATGTGTACAAAGTTGCCAAGAGTTGTGGAAAAGTGGAAGATTGGGAAAACATTAAGCAGCAATAGAGAACACTAAGCAAGCAATAAAGAAAGGGAAGATCGATTATGAAAATAAGGTAGCACAAAATATAAAAATGGATATTAGTTTTTATAATTATATAAAGTGGAAAAGGCTGGCCAAAGTGAACTTAGGTCCCTTGGAGGATGAGAAGGGGGATTTAAATATTGGGTAATGAGGAAACGGCCAAGAATTTAAATGAGAAGCACAACAAAATGCTGGAGAAGCTCAGCAAGCCAGGTGGCATCTATGGAAAGCAGTACAGTTGACGCTTCGGTCCGAAGCCCTTTGACAGGAACGTTGACTGTATTCTTTTCCATAGATGCTGCCTGGCCTGCTAAGTTCTTCCAGCTGTTTGTGTGTGTTGCTCGGATTTCCAGCATCTGCAGATTTTCTCCTGTTTGTGAGACTTTAAATGACTATTTTGTGTTGGTCTTCACGGTGGAGGACAAATTTAACGTGCTGAAGAGAGGTGATATAGATGCGATGGGAGGAGAGGACCTTGGTACAATAGCTATCACTAAAGAAGTGCTGAGCAAACATGTGGGCCTAAAGATAGACACGTCCCCTAGTCCTGATGGAATTCATCCCAGGGTACTAAAAGAAATGGCATAGGTTATAGTTGAGGCTTTGGTAATAATTTACCAAAATTCTCTGTACTCTGGCCAGGTCCCGGCAATTGGAAGAAGATGAATATCACACCACATTTCAAAAAAGAATGTAGGCAAAGGCAGGTAACTATAGGCCAGTTAGTTGAAAATCTGTAGGTGGGAAAACACTTGAAGCTGTCATTAAAGAAGAAATAGCGAGGTATTTGGAATTGTACCCATGTGACCAATTAAACTACTAACTGTAGGTCTTAGGAATATGGGAGAAAACCCACATGGTCACAACAACAACAAACAGCCTCCTTACAGACAGGGCTGGGAATTGAATCCGATTAACTGGCACTGTTGTAGTGTTATCTTAACCCCTACACTACTATGCCACTCATAGAAGCAGTGAAGGCTTAGGTATACCACTTTTCAAATCTTCGGAAGAAGGCAAATGTCATGCCAATTTTCAAAGAAGAATGTAGGCAATAGGCAGGTAACTGTAGGCCAGTTAGTTTAACATCTGCCACTGGGAAAATACTTAAAGCTATCATTAAAGAAATAATGGTGAGGCATCTGGAAAGAAATGGATCCATCAGGTAGATGCAGCATGGATTCAGCAAAGGCAGATCCTGTTTGACAAACTTACTGGAGTTCTTTGAGGATATAGCAAGTGCAGTGGATGGAGGGGAACGGATTGATGTTATTTACTTGGATTTCCAGAAGGCATTCGATAAGGTGCCACATAAAAGACTTAACCATGAGATAAGGATCCGTGAGCTGGGGGTGATGTATTAGCATGGATAGAGAATTGGTTAACCAACAGAATGCAGAGAGTTTGGATACAGAAAGTTTCTCTGGTTGGCAATCAGAGATGAGCAGTGTGTCGTAGGGGTCAGTGCTGGGCCCACAGCTGTTCACAATATACATTAACGAACTGGAAGAGGGCACTGAGTGTAGTATATCTAAGTTCTGCTGCTGATACTAAACTGAGTGGAAAAGCAAATTGCGCAGAGGATACTGAGAGTCTGCAGAGAGATATAGGTATGTTAAGTGAGTGGGCAAGGGTCTGGCAGATGGAGTACAATGTTGGTAAATGTGAGGTCATCCACTTTGGAAGGAAAATGGAAGATCATATTATTATTTAAATGGTAAAACATTGCAACATACTGCTGTGCAGAGGAATTTGGGAGTGCTTGTGCATGAATCACAAAAGGTTGGTTTGCAGGGGCAGCTTGCTATCAAAAAGGTAAATGGAATGTCAGCCTTCATTGCTATAGGGGTTGAATTTAAGAGCAGGGAGGTGATCCTGCATCTGGGTAGGTCACTGGTGAGGCCGCATCTGGAGTACTGTGTGCAGTTCTGTTCTCCTTACCTGAGGAAGGATATACTGACTCTGGAGGTGGTGCAGAGGAGGTTCACCCCAGGTTGATTCTAGAGATGAAAAGGAGACTATGGAGAGAGATGGAGTCACCTGGGGCTGTACTCTCTGAAATTCAGAGGGATGAGAGGAGATCTTATGGAAACATATAAAATTATGAACATGTCACGGTCCGGTCCGTGGATTCCTCATTCCAGTTATTTCCTTTTCCCCATGTTCTGTTGGGCACCTTGATTAAGGCACCTGATCTTCGTTTCGTACTGGCAACATAAAAGGCTCCGGGTTACAGCAGTTATTGCTGGATTGTCATTAGAGGTTCGTCACTGGTAACCAGTCATCGGAAGCCAGTCATCTCAACAAGGCGGCTATGCTCATCTCGGGGCCGTCGAGAATTGTGGACTCTAGTTGGTTCAGTGCCGTGGCCACTTAGTGAAATCAGTTGTTTTCATGTCTAGCTGAGTTGCTGGCTGTTTTGTCACTATTCCAAGTAAGATACAAATTCTGTCATTTTCATGGCCGGCTGAGACAGAGTCGAGTCGGGAACCTGCCATGTGCAGTTTCTGGGTCGAGTCGAGAACCTGACGTCTGCAGTTTCTGGGTTGAGTCAAGAGCCTGTTGTCCTAGTCCTTTCAGCTGAGTAGGTCTGGTCGTTGGCCTCTACTCTGAGTTGGGTATTCTGTCTCCTCGTTGTCCAAGTCCTTCAAGTCCAGGCTCGTGGCCCATGTCCAAGTCCAGGTTTATGGTCCATGTCGAAGTCCAGGCTTGTGGTCTGTGTCCAAGTCCAGGCTCGTGGTCCGTGTCCAAGAACAGGCTCGTGGTCCGTGTCCAAGTCCAGGCTCCAAGCCATGGAGCCAGATCCAGGCTTCATGCTTCAATTCTAGGCTCCGAGTCCAGGCTGAGTCCCAGTAAAGTCCACGTCAAGATTCAAGTTCCAGGTCTGAGTCAAGATCCCAGTTCTGAGTCCCTAGTCAAGTTCGAGTCCAAGACGAGATCCAAGTTCCGAGTCCAAGCTGAGGTCCAGGGTCTGAGTCCAAGTCGAGACTGAGTCCGGGTTCCTAGTCCAAGGCAATTTCAAGTCCAGGTTCCAAGACCAAGTCCTAGTCCAGGTTTTACCAGTTTGTTATCCAACGTTTACGTCCAGGTTGACATTTTGTCCTCACTCCATGGCCTTCCTAGTAACTATCAATAAACACTGTTCTGTTTATACTACCTCTGTGTCTGTGTCCTGCTCTTGTTCAGCTCCCAATGCCCCCTTGTAACAGAATGGAATAGATAAGATAGAGGCAAGAAAGTTGTTTCCACAGGTAGATGAAACTCGGCCCCAAGATCCAGGGGAGTAGATTCAGGACAAAGATGAGGAGGAACTGCTTTTCCCAAAGAGTGGTGAATCTGTAGAATTCTCTGCCCAATGAAGCAGTGGAGGCTATCTGAGTAAATATATTTAAGACAAGGTTGGATAGATTTTTACATAGTAGGGGAATAAATGGTTATGGGGAAAAGGAAGGTAGGTATAGATGAGTCCATGGCCATATCAGCCATGATCTTATTGAATGTCCTGGGTGGGTCTGTAGTCTAGTGTAGTTTTTTTTTCTATGTTGTTTTTTACGTCGTTCAGTCCAGTTTTTGTACTGTGTCATGTAACACCATGGTCCTGAAAAAACATTGTCCCATTTTTACTACGTACTGTACCAGCAGTTATGGTTGAAATGACAATAAAAAACTGACTTGACTTGAATGGCGGAGCAGGCTCAATGGGCCAGATGGCCATCTCCTACTCCTAGTTCTTATGTACTTGTGTTCTTATGTTTATAAAGTCTCAACATTACATCCTTGCTTTTATATTCTAGTCCTCATGAAATGCATGCTAACATCACATTTGCCTTCCTCATCACAGATTCAACCTGCAAACTAACATTTAGAGAATCCTGTACAAACACTCCCAAGTCCATTTGTGCCTCAGATTTTTGTAGATCCTCTCCATTGAGAAAATAGTCAGCCCTTACATTTCTTCTACCAAAGTCCATGACCATACATTTCCTGACATTGTATTCCATCTGCCATTTCTTTGCCCATTCTCCTAATCTGTCTGTCCTTCTGTAGCCTATCTAATTCCTCATAACTACCTGCCGCTCATATCATCTGCAAACTTTGCAACAAAGTCATCAATTCCATCATGCAAATCATTGACATATAATGTAAAAATAATCCATCCCAACACAAACCCCTGTGAACACCACTAGTTACTGGCAGCCAACCAGAAAAGGCTCTCTTTATTCCCATTCTTTGCCTCCTGCCAATCAATCACTACTTTTTCCATGCTAGAATCTTTCCTATAATACCATGGACTCATAGCTTGTTAAGCAGCTTCATGTGTGCCATCTTGTCAAAGGCCTTCTGAAAATCCAAGCACATGACATCAACCAATTCTCCTTTGACTATCCTGCTTGTTAATTTTTTTTAAGAATTCCAGCAGATTTGTCAGGCAAAATTTTCCCTTGAGGAAATCATCCTGTCTGTGGCCTATTTTACCATATGCCTCCAAGTACCCCGAGGCCACGTCCAACATCTTCCCAATCACCCAGGTCAGACTAACTGGCCTTTAATTTCCTTTCTTCTGTCTCTCTCCCTTCGTGAAGAGTGGAGTGACTTTGCAATTTTCCAGTTTTCTGGAACCATTCCAGGTTCTAGTGATTCTTGAAAGATCGTTACTAATGCTTGCACAATGTTTCAGCCACCTCTTTCAGAACCCTGTGGTGTGCACCACGTGGTCCAGGTGACTTATCTACCTACAAACTTTAGTTTCTCAAGAACCTTCTCTCTAGTAAAGGCAACTTCACACACTTCATGACCCCTGACATCTGGACCTTCCACAATACTGCTAGTATCTTCCATAGTGAAGACCGTTGCAAAACACTTATTCAGTTCATCTGCCATTTGCTTGTCCCCCATTACTAGCTCTCCAACATTGTTTTCTACTCGTCCAATATCCACTGTCACCTCTCTTTTACACTTTATGTATCTGAAGAATCTTTTGGTATCCTCTTTAGTATTACTGGCTCGATTACTTTCGTATTCCATCTAAACCTTCTTAATGACTTTTTAGTTGCTTTCTATTGGTTTTTAAAAGCTTCACAATCCTCTACCCCACTGATCTATGCTCTATTATATGCCTTCTGTTTGGCTTTATGTTAGCCTTGACTTCTTGAAACTTGAAAACAATAGATGAAACAACTCTGAAGTACACTATGTGCAGAAAGATTTAGGTGCAGACTGGATTGATAAAACTGAAAATCTATTACCACAATTTACTCAGGTCAATGGAGTATAACTTCTGCCAAACTATTTTGTGATTTACTGTGTATTCTTTAAATTCTAAAAAGGAAATTGGTCTTTCCGAGTCAGTTTTTCACAAAAACATGATCTATTTATTTTGTAAATTCAGTGAGTACTGCATGGGTGGATTGAGTACAGTGGAATGCTAACCTGATCCTAAATTATCAGATTGTTATTCATCCAGAAATCATATGTTTGATTAAGAGCGGCAAACAAAGAAGTAAAAGGAGAATTTCAGAATTCCCTCTACTCTCACTTATAAGGAGAAAGGGCATAAACAAACACTTACTTCCGTGGTAAATTGTTGTCATATGTATCATAAGATTAATAAAAGATGATTCTGGAAAAAATAGAGCACTTTGCATTGAAACATACACTGTTGTGTGGAATTTAAGCAATCAGTTGCAGCAAGTAAAGATGAAGCTTGGATTGCTCTATTATCTGACCTGCTAAAGTTCTGGCTGAAGCAGCATGTTTCCATTGCTTCAAATGAATCTGCAAATAGGAACAGGCTGCAGGCGATGAGAAGAGGAAGAATGGTGACATGTTGGTATGCATTAAAGAGCACCACCTGAATTTGCCACACACAATACTGAGCTACCTTATCAAGAAATTACCATAAGGTAAAGGAATGTATTCAAGTGATTTTTACATTTTCATGAAGGGGTTACTGAAAGGCTAGGAAAGAACTGGCACGGAGAAGATGTTTCCATTAGTAGGAGAGTCTGAAATCCAAAGGCACAGCCTCAGAGTAAAGGGAGGATAAGGAATTTCTTCAGCGTGAGTGTGTTAAAACTGTGGTATTTGTTGCCACAAAGCGCTATGGTGGCAAAGCCATTAGGTGTACTGAGGCAGATGTTGACTGGTTCTTGATTGTTAAGGGGTTTAATTGTTATTGGGAGAAGGAAGGGCAAAGGGTTGAAAAAATTCAGCCCTGGTTAAATGATGGGACAGACTTGACGGGCCAGGTAGCTGAATTCTTTTCCTTTATTTTATGTCTAACAACACAACACATTTTCATGTAATGATGTTGTGGTGCTGCAATAATTGCATCCATTGCATGATCATGATGAGAGGACCCAGATCACTAAAACCTGAAAGCCAGCCTCCCCTCCATAGACTCGGTCTACACTTCTCACTGCCTTAGTAAAGCAGGTGACATAATCAAAAACGAAACCCACCCTGGACGTGGGCATTCTCTCTTCCATGGACAGCTTCTATCCTGCTGTTATAAGATGAGTGAACAGTCTCCTAATATGATCAGATGGATTCCTTGTACCTCCTTATTGCACAGATATATTGCATGGATGGCATGCAACACAAAGTTTTTCACTGCTGCTCAGTGCCATAATAAACCAACTTCCCTACTTAATTCAGCTCCAACAATTCCAAGCACCTTTGTATTCTCAAGGAATGATTCAAGCCATTGGAGCATCTTCCCTTTAATACCCCTTGCTGAGTCTCTTTGACCACCTACAATCAGGCAGGAGGTACCGTAGCATAATGACAAGAAATGTTCGGATGGAAAACAGCTTCTTCCCTCAGGTTGAAAGACTACTGAACTCCCTGCCACACCCAGGTCTCCACACATATGAAGCGCTGATGGCATCATGTTCTTTACTTTTAACTTGATTCGTGAATGCGCCTTATTACTTGTTAACTTATTTGTAGTAATATTTTGGCGGTATACATGTGTACAGTCAATGATATTAAACTGAACTTGAATTTGGTTGAGAGCAAACACTGATCAGTCTGACTTGGTTTGTCCTGACTGTTTTGCACAGTACATAATTGGGCAATTTTCACATCTTTTTTTGGTAGATGCCAGTAAAGTCAACCCATTTACATTAATAATTTTTACTTGGGAAAGAATAAATCAATACATAATAGAATCTACAGTCTAGGGTTGGCTCCATTACCTATCAGCAGGGCACAGCATGTCCAAAGTGCTTCCATACTTTAAAACCACATGGGCTAGGTTTGACAATCCCCACCATTAACCTGGTTAAACCACACCCTGTTTTTTTAAATACCACAAGTCCCACTTTATTGACATTAAGTAGGCGCTCACCCTCCACTGTTCAATTATTACACAAAGCCACTAACCCCACACTATCTGAGGATCAGAACGAGGTTATATCATTTTTCTTTCAATTTGTTTTTGATATTTCTTTTTTTTATTTCAGGAAAGTCTTCAATTTGTGCAGGCATAGTTTGTAGTCTCTCTGAAGACCCATTAAAGTTTATGTAACCTGAGATTTCTCTCATCACTGCACTCCTCCCCCTCCCCACCTCTCCACCTCACTGTGTGAGTTCAGCTGTGAGCTTTCACACATTACCTCATGTTTCCATTATGTATTACTGTAAAAATGATATAATGGCCTGCTTTCACACTGCACTTCAGATCAGCACGCAGGCTGCCTCAAGCAGAGGAGAGGACTGCTCTGCTAATACACGCTGACTAACCCTTTATGAGGACTTTCAAATGCTCGCAGCCATTATGTCTGATGACAATCCTAATGCTGGTCATTCTCAGCAGAAAGAGGCTATTGTCCTTTCTTGCATATCTGCTGATTACAGCAGCTGAAATGAGCACTGTATAAGGCTCCCTAAGCCTTGCCTGGGGGAGCAGCTCAATAGAGTTTGTGTATGAATTTCCCATCTGACTGAATCTGAACCACTGTTCTGACAGGGGCGGGTGGGGGTGGTTGTGCGAAGGAAGAAAAGCCACTGTCTGAACTGACAGGCATGCTTCATACAGAAAATCTCAGGGGAGTCATAGATATAAGCATCCGCAATCCATTCGAGGGTAAGTGCTGCTTTGTGATCCTGTCACCCAGAAATCCCTCCCCAGGTGGAAGTGGAGAATTATGTAGCAGCAGGTCCATACTTCATTCTGTTTCCTAAACTGGTTACCAAATTTCTTAAGCAGACTTAGCAGTGTCACTGGTCATATGGGCAATATAGCAATATCACAATTGCAAGTAAAACAAATGGAGGACTCGTGTCAGGATCCAAAGGTGTGCTATCCCATGAACACTTAAATAGTCTATCAGGGTCAAGGAAAACAGTATAACTCTAAGAGCTATACAACAATGAATCAAACCCTTTGATCTAATTCGTTAATACCCACCAAGTTATATACCTGAGTTAGTCCCTGTCAGGTGGCTGATGAAAATATTCTGGGATCTGCAGACTGTAGCAAGGAGGGTAGAATATGATTTAAGGGTTTGGGAGGTGGTACATTCCTTCCGCCTTTTAAGCTGGGTTTCTGTGTGGTCCTGGAAATGGATAACATTTTGTACAATCCCAAATGATCTATCTGACCCAGGGTTTCCCATGTGTTGCTCTACCTTGCAAGGAGATTTTGAGGACATTCTTCAATTTTAACGATTAACTTTATTTGTTACACGCACATCTAAACATCAAAACATACAGTGAAATGCGACATTTGCATCAAATCACATCAGCAAAGGTTGTGCTGGGGGCAGACTGCAAGGGTTAACATGCCTCCAGCATCAACATTTGGGGTGTGGGAGGAAACTGGGTAACCCAGAGGAAATCCACAAAGTCGCAGGGAGAATTACAAACCCTTTACAAATGGTGGTGGGAATCATGGCCAGTGCTGTAAGATGATAGCACTGACTGCCCTGCCACTGTGCCACCCTCTGTCCTCTTGGAAATTCCTTCTCACAACAGAGCTTGCAATAAACGTACATCATGGGACAACAGTTTTCCAACGTTGCTTGTCCGTTAGAGCTGCCTTAGTGTAGTCAATGGCTGATTGCTGGGGATATTGATCTGGCAGAAGAAAATGGGCTTGCATCATGTTGAGAGGAGCAAAGGAAGAAAAGTGAGAACATCTTTTGGCACTGCAAACTACATAAATAATAAATCGAATCGATCTGCTGTGCTAAGCTTCAAAAATGTAGCATTGCAATAAAATGTTAAGCTAAGCCTGAGCTTGTGAAATCCTGTTGTGTATTAATTTTGACATCAATATTATTGTTGGAAAAACATGAAAGTAAGACTATATAGCATATTGTGTACATAATAATTAGTATTTGTATATGTGGCTGTTTTCTGATTTCAAATCCCATTCTTTCTATTGAAAAGCAACCTATCTATTCTCTGTGATACCATTTGTCATCTTGCTGGCATCTCAGCAGATACTGTAACACATGTAGCTCAGTGTCCTAGTGCAGGCAGGACATATCTGAACTTAATGTGCTCTTCAACCTACCAATAACCAGACAACGTTGTGAAGAAGCATTTAGGATTGCCTGTTGGTAGAGCATCAGGCTTTCTTCAGTGAAACAGAAAATAAGGAGTGTTGTGGAGCAAAGTAACAAGCAGGAAGCACGAACGAACAAACCATCATGCTCTTTCAGTACCAAATTTATAAGTACTCATTGTGAACTGATTAAAATCCAGCAATCTCACTTTAGCTGAGGAACAGCTGGACTTTGCTTCTGATGATGGCACAACAGATGTGGACAGTGAAGAGAAAGTGGTTAACAGGATTAGTGTTAATACTACCAATGTCAATTCCACAAATTCCTCTGAATTCATGGCCAGATAGGCCGTGTCAACATGCTGTCCCAGCCCAGTCCAACATTGCCAATATCAAGACTGTGAACATGCTCAAGCTGCCTTAATGGCTAATGCACTCCACTCTGAGCCCTGTATGAAAATGATTCTGACCATGATAGCATCCCAGAGACGTCTTCCAATCCGTAATGAAAGATGTAAGACTCGTACTGACTCATGGAAATCCATAAACCAATAAGGCATAGGAGCAGAATTAGGTCATTTGGTCCATTGTGTCTGATCTGCCATTTCATTAAGGCTGATCTACCCTCCCCCTCAACCCCATTCTCTTGCCTTTCCCTGTGACCTTTGCCCTTACTAATGCCCCATGACAGATGCCTTTACTAATCAAGAAACTATCAACCTCTGCTTTAAATATACTTAATGACTTGGACCCTACAGTCATCTGTATGAACTCTACAGATTTACCACTCATTGGCTAAATAAATTCCTTCTTATATCTGTTCTAAAGGGACTTCCTTCTATTTTGAGACTGCGCCGTCTGATCCCAGACTCTTCCACTACTGGAAACAACATCTCCAACCATGCCTTTTAATATTTAGTTGGCTTCAAAGAGATGCCACTCATCCTTCTAAATGCCAGTGAGTACAGGCTCAGAGCCATTAACGCTTCTCATCTATTAATCCTTTCATCCGCAGGATCATTCTTGCAAATCTGCTCTGGACCCTCTCCAATGCCAGCACATTCTTCCTTAAATATGGGGCCCCAAATTGTTTACAACATTCTAATGCAATCTGACCAACTCCTTACAAAGTCTCAGCATTACATCCTTGCTTTTATAAACTAGTCTTCTCAAAGTTAATGCTAACTATGCATTTACCATTATTACTACTGACCCAACCTGCAAATTAACCTTTAGGTAATCTTTACCAGGACACCCAAATCTCTTTGCTCTTCCAATTCTCTCCCCAATTAGAAAATAATTGACATCTTTACTTAGGATGTCGTGGTAGCATAACAGTTAGTGCAATGCTATTACAGCTCAGGCTTTGGAGTTCAATTCCGGTGCTGGCCATAAGAAGTTTGTATGATCTCCCATGACTGCGTAGGTTTCCTCTGGGTGCTCTGGTTTCCTCCCACAGTCCAAAGACATATGGTTAGTGGGTTAATTGGTCATTGTATATTATTCTGTGATTAAGCTAGTGTTAAATAGGTGAGTTGATGGGTGGTGAGGCTTGCTGGGCACAAAGGTATGTTCTGTGTTGTATCTCTAAATAAAATTTGTAGAAAGAATATTATTTATTTCAAAGTGCATGACCACATGCCTCCCAACCCTCTATTCTACCTGTCTTTGACCATTCTCCCAATGTTCCAAGTCCTTCTGCAGATTCCATGCTTCCTCAACCAATCTTTGTATCAGCTGCAAAGTTGTCCACAAAGCCATCAAAAATGGTGGCACGGTAACAAGGTGGTTAGCATAACACTTTACAGAGCCAGGATATGTAAAACCAGGGTTCAATGTCCTCTGCTGTCTGTAAATGGTTTCTGTGTTCTTCCCGTGACCACTTGAATTTCCTCCGATCCGGGTGGTCCAGGTTCCTCCAACATTCCAAAAATCCAACGAGTGAGGTTAGTAAATTGTGGGAATGCTACACTTGCGCCGGAAACATGGCAACACTTGAGGGCTGCCCTCAGCACAACACAAAGACACATTCCACTGTATGTGTCGGTGTACATGTGACAAATAAAACTATTCCCTTGCTAATCTCTAATTCCATCATCCATATCATAAACACATAACAATTAAAGTAACGGACCCGACACTGACATTTGTGGAACACCAAAAGGAAAAGTAATGGGGTAATTGGATTGCTCTGTGAGGCAGCACTGACTTGATAGGGCTAATTATCTCCTTGTATTTCAAACAGAAACATGATATGATTTTTATTAAGTCACTCTTCATGCTTGTAGTGCGATTTGCTCAGTATTTTCCGGTTTTATTTTGGATTTCAGGCATCTACTTTACTTTACTTTTGAACTAATCAATATAGTGGTTTATGCTTCTTTAGCCAAGTAACTAACCCCAGCTGCCATTGTCTTTCACTCTAATACCACATGCATTCACGTTAACAATTGCCTTATTCATGAACTCGCTCAGCAACTTCCAGCCCAGTGACTTTCACAGCCTTTCCTTTCAGTTCATTCCATTGTTTCCTCAGAATTTTGCGGAAGAAGCAAATTACGTGTCATAAATTTATGCTTCCCTTAATTGTAACAATAGCAGACAATAAAGCAAATACTCAACAGGTTGGACAACACCCATGGAGAGAAAAACAAGTTAACATTTCAAGTTGATAAGTTTTCATCAGAATACATTATTGCTTATATCTGTGGTGAATATTATGTAAGTTATCTCAAATTGCTGCCTTCAGAAGCTTATCCACTGTTTATGTACAGAATGCTAGAAATACCCAATAGGTCCAGCAGCATCCATGGAGAAAGAAAGAAAATTAATTTTGAAGATTTCCAATAATTTCTATCTTTCACAATACTCTTGTTAGATTAATTCATCTGTACTGGTTTATAAAATAACTTTATTGATTGGATTTGTAAATCTTCAGCCCCCTGCCACAAGCACACAAGGTTATTAAAAAATTTACAATCAGAATATTTTCGGTCGTCCCTCTTTATCTGATGCATACTAATGCATCATCTGCTTTCAACTCTTTGCTGAGTAGGACCTTCCTAAAACATAAATTTTAACAATCCATCAAATGACTTACATATGGTAAACTATGTTAGTTTTAATATATATATATATATAGTGGTTTTGAAAGCAAGATGATCTACAGTATATTAGTTCAAAGTAAATTTATTATCAAAGTACATATGTCTCACTATATACAACTGAGATTCATTTTCTTGTGGACATCCTCAGTTAAATTTCTTCAGCGGTTCGACTGAGCAAGCACATGGATGTCAGCCAGTGAGAACAGCGAAATGAGTGTAAAAGTGAGAAGTGTTTAAAGGGAGATGGTTATTTCTTCAGCGGTTTGATCGAGGCATGTCCCTACATTGAAGGGTTTAGTTGGGGTGAAGTTGGTTAGGTGTGTTCAGGAAGGTTTCTTGACACAACATGCAAATAAGCCTACAAGAGGAGAGGCTGTACTTGATCTGGTATTGGGAAATGAACCTGGTCAGGTGTCAGATCTCTCAGTGGGAGAGCATTTTGGAGATAGTGATTTCAACTTTACCATAAGCATTGGAGAGGGATAGGAACAGACAAGTTAGAAAAGTGTTTAATTGGAGTAAGGGGAAATATGAGGCTATCAGGCAGGAACTTGGATGCATAAATTGGAAACAGATGTTCTCAGGGAAATGTACAAAAGAAATGTGGCAAATGTTCAGGGGATACCTGCTTGGAGTTCTGCATAGGTACATTCCAATGAGACAAGGAAAGGATGGTAGGGCACAGGAACCATGGTGTACAAAGGCTGTTGTAAATCTAGTCAAGAAGAAAAGGAGAACCTATGAAAGGTGTATAAGATGATGAGAGGCATTGATCGTGTGGATAGTTAGAGGCTTTTTTCCAGGGCTGAAATGGCTAGCACGAGAGGGCACAGTTTTAAGGTACTTGGAAGTAGGTACAGAGAAGATATCAGGGGTAAGTTTTTTTATGCAGAGAGTGGTGAGTGTGTGGAATGGGCTGCCAGCAAAGGTGGTGGAGGCAGATACAATAGGGTCTTTTATGAGATTCCTGGATAGGTACATGGAGCTTAGAAAAATAGAGGGCTATGGGTAACCCTAGGTAATTTCTCAAGTAAGGAAATTTTCAGCATAGCTTTGTGGGCTGAAGGGCCTGTATTATGCTGTAGGTTTTCTATGTTTCTAAATCAAATAACGATAATCAAATCAATGAAAATCCACACCCTTATATATAAATGGGAATCTAAATGGATACGGGAAAAGAAAGAATCTCCTATATTAAAACATTTGATTGATTTATGGAATAAGATAAATGTTGATGATGAGACAAAAAAATCTTTATTAGCAAAGAGATCTTTAATTCAAAATAGACTTATTCCTTTTACAATGGACAATCAACTTTTATATAATTGGTTTCAAAAAGGGATTAAATACATAGGAGATTGTTTTGAAGGAGGTATATTAATGTCATTCGATCAATTAAAGAATAAATATAAAGTATCAAATAACACTTTATTTTGTTACTTTCAACTAAGGGCTTACATAAGAGAAAAACTAGGTCAAACAATGTTATTGCCGAAATCTAATGAAATAGAAATTTTAATTCAAAAAGGAAATATTAAAAAATTTATATCTTGTATGTATAATTTGATTCAAAAACAGGCAATTAAACAAGGAGTCCATAAGTCAAGACAAAAATGGGAAAGTGATTTGAATATTAAAATTGAAGAAACAAATTGGTCAAGACTATGTCTTGATAGTATGACAAATACAATAAATGTTCGGAATAAATGTGCAGGAAGGCACAGAGTCGACTGTACTTCCTTAGAAGGTTGGCGTCATTCAATGTTTGTAGTGAAATGCTGAAGATGTTCTATAGGTCAGTTGTGGAGAGCGCCCTCTTCTTTGTGGTGGCGTGTTGGGGAGGCAGCATTAAGAAGAGGGACGCCTCACGTCTTAATAAGCTGGTAAGGAAGACGGGCTCTGTCGTGGGCAAAGTACTGCAGAGTATAACATCGGTAGCAGAGCGAAGGGCGCTGAGTAGGCTACGGTCAATTATGGAAAACCCTGAACATCCTCTACATAGCACCATCCAGAGACAGAGAAGCAGCTTCAGCGACAGGTTGCTATCGATGCAATGCTCCTCAGACAGGATGAAGAGATCAATACTCCCCAATGCCATTCGGCTTTACAATTCAACCGCCAGGAGTAAGATATGTTAAAGTGCCGGGGTTGATTGTATTTAATGTATCTAAGTAAACTACTTAAGAACTTTTTAAAAGCTATTATTAATGCTTTTTGAGAGGGTGATTTTAGATGCATATCATATTTTTACTGAGTTAAGTATTGTATGTAATTAGTTTTGCTACAATAAGTGTATGGGACATTGGAAAAAATTTTGAATTTCCCCAGGGGGATGAATAAAGTATCTATCTATCTATCTATCTAAGATTAGTGCAATATAACTTTCTACATCAATTATATATTACACCACAAAAAATAAATAAATTAAATCCAAGTTTATCTGATCAGTGTTTCCGATGTAACCAAGAAACTGGTACATTTTTACATTCTACATGGTCTTGTTCTAAAATTCAACCTTTTTGGACAAATTTAAGACTTTTACTGGAACAAATTACGGGAATACAACTTCCTCATAATCCAATATTACTTTTACTAGGTGATATTGAAGGGATAAAACCGAAACTCAAACTAAATAAATATCAGAAAGAATTCATAAAAATTGCACTGGCAGTAGCCAAAAAGGCTATTGCAGTTACTTGGAAATCAGATACATATTTAAGTATAGATTGTTGGAAGAAAGAAATCTATGGCTGTATTCCATTAGAAAAAATTACTTATAATTTAAGAGATAAATATGAAACATTTTTGAAAATTTGGTGCCCTTATTTACAAAAGACAGGATTAAATATATAGGTGCTCTGAAGATGAAACAATTGGTTACTTGGGGAAAGAAATAAATATATATACTAAAGTTATTAAGAACTCCATGGAGCATGTGGAGATCTTCCAACAACCAGGCACTCTTTCTTTTTTTTTCTTTCTTACTTTCTCTTTTTTTATATAGGGAAGTTAGGGGGGAGGGGTTAAGGGGAGGGAGGAAGGGATATATACTTTTTTTTTTCCACACTTGTAATTACTTAAAAACGCAATTAAATAAAAAAAATTTAAAAAATGAAAATCCACACCCAACAGGGTGGACAACCAACCAGTGTGCAAACAATAGCAAACGATGCAAATACAAAAGTAAAAAGAAATGATAGTAATAGATAATAAGCATTAAGATAGATAGATAGATAGATAGATACTTTCAAGATCATGAGATGAAGAGGCTGTGGAAACCGTTTAGTAATAGGGCAAGTGAAGTTATCCCTTCCAATTCAGAAGCCTGATGGTAAAGGGTAATGATTGTTCCTGAACCTGGTGGTGTGAGTCCTGAGGCTCCTGTACCTTCTTCCTGATGGCAGCAGTGAGAAGAGAGCATGGCCTGGGTGACAGGGGTTCCTGAGCATGGATGTTGTTTTCCTGAGATAATAATACTTGCAGATTAGTTTCAAAGTTTTAAAGTAGATTTGTTATCAAAGAATATATAAATTATACAACCTTGAGGTTCATTTGCTTTCAGGCAGCCACAAAGCAAGAGACCAAAAAGAACCCAATTTAAAAAAATGAACACCAATATTGGATGTGCAGAGGAAGGGGAAAAATGCACATCATGCAAATTAAAGTAAGCAACAATATTCCAAGCCTTGGATCCGATCCCCAGAGCAGCCTGGAGTAGGCCCAAAGCCTCGGTATCATTCCACCATATTGCTGGGCATGGAGCACAGCATCCGGGAGAGTCTTCATAGTCTCAGTGCCATGGAGAGAGGAGTGAACATCGCAGGAGAGCAAGTAATGTCGTTCCATTCTATCTGGGCCAATGTTTAAATTGTCCAAACAGTGTATATTATCTTTTGCACTAAGACCTGGGCCTCGGTGCTGCGAAATGCAACAGACTTAAACCACACCACCCAGTGACTTGCTCTGGGCCCAGATTTCGCCACCCAGCCCGAAGTCGCTCTCGATTTCTCCAAATCAGTTTGCACCTGAGCCAGTTGTACGGGCTTCGGAACTCCTCTGCCTGGACTTTTCCTCTCCAAATGGCTCACTCCATCTGAGTCGATTCTGCATGGTTCACCCCTCGAATTCACTTTGCCTTCACTCTCCTCTTCATTGTTTCTGTTAATAACATACCACAATTTACTTCAGGAAAGGTTTTATTAGCAACATTTTTAGTCAAATTTGTTGCCTTTTGAACTAACAGTGAGTTACTGTATGTGTTTGATAACACCATCTTAATGTTATATTCTACTAATTCAACCCCTGTCCGAACCACTAAAGGAGCATCAGTACATTGAGCACTTATTCATTTGTTTTCTCATTGAATTGTAACCCAAACACATTTCAAAACCTGTGAAACTTTGCACATCCATTCAAAATGTAACATGGTTGAACTCTGACCAGCAACCAATCTGGACATCAAAAGTTTGCAAAGAGGGGATTTCACTCAGGTCCACTGCCCAAGTCGAAAAAGGCAAGCGGCTGCATAATTGAGATCCGACCAGTGCCCAATCTGTGTTTGGATTTGATCAGCAAGAGCAATTTAAAGGAAGGCAGGGGTAAGCGCAGCCGTCATCATTTGAGTGGTGTTCTTGAGGCTTTAACTCTTCAAGTCTTCTGCGAACAGAGAATGCAAAAGAAAGTGAAACTCGGGAAATTTTTTTCTTTCTTCCCTTCTTTATATCTGCTCATTTTGCAGAGTAGAAGTGCTAGGTGGGATAGTGAAATGCTCCTTTTGTGATATGTGGGAAAGCAGGGAAGACTTCCAGTGACCCGACAACTACCACTGCGGGAAGTGCATCCAGCTGCAGCTTCTAACAATCCAGCTGGAACTGGATGAACTACAGATCATTTGGGAGGATGAAGGAGTGATAAGTAGGACATCTAGAGAGGTAGTTACACCAAAGTTGCAGGACACAGGAAACTGGGTGACAGTCAGGAAGGGGAAATGGGTTAAGGTGCCAGTGCAGAGTACCCCTGTGGCCACCCCCCTCAACAACAGGTATACGACTTTGGATACTCTTGGGGGTTGTCCTATCAGAGGAAAGTCACTGTTCAGGCCTCTGTGACTCAGAAGGGCAGGGGGAAGAAGAGGGGAGATATGGTGAAAGGGTATACATTAGTTAGGGGAACAGAAAGGAGGTTCTGAGAGTGAGAACAAGATTCCAGGATGTTATGCTGCCTCCTGGGTGCCAGGACCCAGGACATCTCGGATGGAGACCTCAGCGTTCTTAAGTGGGAGTTTGAACAGCCAGAGGTCGTGGTCTATGTAGGCACCAATGTAGGGTAATACAATTGGGAGAAATGTACATAATTCACCGCAACTGACTGATTTGGGATTTCACTTTAAGAGGCTGGCCTGCTGTGTTAGGAATGCTAGAAGATGCTGACCACCTTGCAACTTTGACAGTGCCAGCACATAGGGACATTGGAGGTCTGTGAACGCTGTGGGTTCCAGCTGCCAGGGTTTGTCTGCTCTATATTACGGACACCCTTTCAAGGTGAAGCTTCCTGTGTGACATGGGTGCTCAAGTAGGTGTGCAATGAAACCTCGCTGCAGGCCGCCAACAACAGCAGGAGCCAGACTTACGGGACGTGATGAGTGACACTCTGCTTCAGTGGTTGAAGTTACACATGGGACTTCATCCTAGCTCAAGTGGCTGGACCTCTGCTCAGTACAGATTTCCTGTGTGCCCAAGGACTGTTAGTCTATCTTAAGAACTGTTAGCTTGTGGATGTCAAGGACTTTGTGTCATTACCCTGCTCTCCCAGTAAGTTCCCACAATGACCCTATCAAGCTCATGCACCACCGCATGTGAGTTTACTCGACTGCTGAGCGAATTCCCAAACCTCACCAAGCCCACATTCTCCATGACAGTCACAAAACATGGGGTCGAGCACCACATTCCCATTCATGCAAATGGAGACTGGACCCAGGAGCCCGAGTTTGCCAACATGGAAAGACCCAGACTGTATGCTAGTCAAATAGCCTTCTCCCTCCATATGGTCCCCAAGCCCGATGGTGGTTACCACCCATGTGGTGAGTACCGATGCCTTAAGGAGGCCACTGTCCTCAATTGTTACCTGGTTCCACATATTCAAGACTTTTCGCCAGAAAGTTATTTTTCTTCCAAAGTTGATCTAGTTAGGGGTTACCATCAGGTGCCTCTGTGGTCAGAGGACATTTCCAAAACAGCTGTTATAACTCCTTTTGGGCTTTATGAATTTCTGTGCATGCCATTTGGACTGAAAAAAAGGAGCACAGACTTTCCAACGGCTGATGGACTCTGTATTCAAAGTTTTAGGTTTTCATTTTGTCCACCTGGATGACAAACTTGTCACTCAGGCATCCAGCTCCAAACACGTGTAAAGGGGATTTCTTCTTTTTCTTTGTTACTGTGTATGTAATCAAAATGGCTTCTTTGTTTTGTTAAAAGTAGGAATGCTTCTTTGTTGCGAGAGCTTATTTGGGTTAAAATTTACTGATAACGAGAATTGTATTCCTTTGTTAACCAATTGAGATTAATGTTGTTCTTTCTTCTGAGTCTGTAAGCTTTGTTGGCGGGCTTTTGGGGAGATCGGCGCGAGGGGGTGAGAGGACGCGATGCTGTAAACTGGGTGAGGAACGGACCCCAAGCAGGGGTCCAAGGCCAGGAGGCACCCCGAGGAGAGGAGATGAAGCTAGATGTGCTTGGTTGACCACTTTGGATGGTCCTAAGCTGCGAGTCGAGGAGTTTGGAGGGGATCGAAAGGTGGCCAGAAGACTTCAGTAATTGAGCTCCAACTGTTGTGCACGAAGTGGTTTGGACTTTGATAAGTTTGGCACCTTTTCTTTATTTTTTTTCCTTCATATATACTGTATCGTTATTAATCACTTAATTATAGTAACCTTTATAAATTGTACTCATTTAATCGCATATGGTGTACTGTCTGTTTTTAGGCGAGGCGGGGACATCACACAGCATCCACACCAGCTGATTACCCAGTTTGGCGGGGCTGAAGGCTGCTCCCCCTAGACGAGAATGAGCTGAGCGAGCCTGAGGCGACCCAGGGGGTTACACATGGATCACATCTCTGCACACTTTTCCAGTGCTTAAGCCAACATGGGTTGATCATTAACCCTGCTAAATGCCAGTTTGGGTTGACTTTCTTGGCCATCACATCTCTGCAGAGGGTGAGAACACACCCGCCAAAGGTAGCTGCTATTATGGATTTCCCATCGTCCCAGACTACTAAAAATGACTGAAAATTTTAGGCATGGTGAATTTCTATCACCACTTCATTCCGGAATCTGCTGAACTTATGCTCCCCCCGTATAGTGTGCTTAACTGCAATGCCTAATCAAACGTTGGACCCATCTGCACACATGATCTGGGCAGTTGATGAAACCAAACGAGCTTTTTCTAACATGTCCCTACTGATGCACCCACTTCCCAACCCACCCATGGCCATTACTACTGACACCTCAGACTATGCTGGGGGTTCTGTGCATGAACGATTGGTTGGAGGCATGTGACAGTCACTTGTCCTCTTCAGTCGGCAGCTCCATCCCCTTGAAAGGAAGAACAGCACACTTGACTGTGAGCTTCTAAGCCTCTATCTAGCAGTCCGCCATTTTTGTTTTCTTCTAGAGGGTTGCCATTTCACAGTGTTCGTTGACCACAGTCCCCTCGTGCACACAATGGCCAAAATATCAGGTGCTTGGTCTGCAAGGTGGCAACACTGTCTGGCCTACATATCCGAGTTCATAACCGATGTACAGCATATCAAGGGGAAAAATAATGCCGTGGCCAATTTCCTCTCATGGTCAGCCACTGAGGCCATACATTGGTTATGCCAACATGGCAGCTGCCAAAGTTACTGACCCAGAGGTCCAGGCCGACCAGAAAGCAGTCACAGGCCTGCCGTTGGCTGACATTAATCTGAGGAAGCTGGGTTTACTCTGTCAGGTGGGGTCGGGTTACGGTAGGACTCAAGTGCAGACCAATGAATGCTCTTTTACCAGGATTTATTAGGGAGCACAAGGGCAACAGTCTTTCATAAACAGGAGGCAGGCATGAATCCGGAATGGCAGGCGGAGGTCTTACCCGGGAAGGGCAGTCCAGCGAGGGCAGACGATCCAGAGCACACAGGCAAAAATCAGGTTCCAAAACAGGCAAAATCCAGAAACACAGAGTCTGGCAAAATCAGTTGGCAGCAGTCACAATGGGAGGCTAGAACGACTCAGGTCAGAGCTGGGACAAACTGGCAGAGAATGAGAGTCAAGGCAGGGTTTAAATGGGCCGGGTAATGAGTGAAAACAGAAACAGGTGGGTGCTAGTGAGGAGGTAAGTGGGTAATTGGCGAAAGTCCAAAAAGGAAAGGAGCTGGGTCAAAACCCACATGGCCAGGTGAAAGAAGGCAGAAATTAAGGGCTGTCGTGGTCCAGAGCTATCAGCAGAGGCCCTTCGACCCAGTGTTCAGGCCGGATCCTTAACAGTACCCTCCTCCCCCACCCACGGGTGTCTCCAGACGCCCTTCTTGCCGGAACGGGATGGCTCCTATGAAAGTCCCTGATGAGAGAGGGATCCAGGATATCCCGAGCGGGAGTCCAGCACCATTCCTCTGGGCCATAGCCCTCCCAATCCACGAGGTATTGCAGTCCACGACCCCGGCGTCGAACGTCCAGTAATCGCGGCACAGTGAAGGTCTCTGAGCCATCGATGAGACGGGGAGGGGGAGGGGGCTTCAGGGCGGGACAGAGGGGGCTGCAGACGAAGGGCTTAATCCTTGACACATGGAAGGTAGGGCGAATCCAGTGAAGGGTAGGGGGTAGTTTTAGACGCACTGCCGAAGGGCTGATCACCTTGGTGATGGGGAAAGGTCCAATGTAGCATGGCGCCAGCTTGCGGGAGTCCACCTTTAAGGGAATATCCCGCGAAGATAACCACACCTTCTGACCCTGGCAGTAACGGGGGGCCTGGATGCGGTGACTGACTGCTTGCTGCTTCATTCTGGCTGTAGACTGAAGCAGCGCCTCTCGGGCTCGCCTCCAGGTCCGTGAACACCTCTGGACAAACGCTTCAGCCGAGGGAACGTCTGCCTCCTTCTCCTGAGGAGCGAATACGGGGGGTTGATAGCCAAGACAGCACTGGAATGGTGATAAGCCTGATGAAGCAGAAATCAAGGAATTGATGGCGTACTCGACCCAGGGAAGTTGCTGACTCCAAGAGGAAGATTCCCGAGACGTCACACAACAGAGCATCACCTCCATCTGCTGATTAGCCCGCTCGGTCTGGCCATTACTCTGTGGATGAAACCCAGATGAGAGGTTAACCCTGATCCCGAGTAGTTTGCAAAAGGCTCTCCAAAAGTGGGAGGTAAATTGTGAACCTCTGTCAGACACCACTTCAACGGTGAGACCGTGAATACGGAAAACATGCTGAATCACCAGGTTGGCAGTCTCCTTGGCCGAGGGCAGCCTGGGAAGGGGCACTAAGTGGACGATTTGGAAAAACGATCCACTATGGTAAGAACGGTAGTGTTACCGTCGGATGGAGGGAGTCCAGTGCAACGTGTGACCAGGGCCTTCTAGGAACAGGTATGGGTTGCAGGAGACCAGTAGGTGGTTGGCTGGAGGTCTTGTTCTGTGCACAGACTGGGCAGGCAGAAATGAAGCTCTTGACATCCTTCCTCAGGGATGGCCACCAAAACCTTTGTCTGATGAAAGCCACCGTGCGTCTGATGCCAGGGTGACATGCCAGTCTGGAGGTGTGTCCCCTGGAGAACCTGGGAGCGGACAGACTGGGGAACATACAATAGATTAGCGGGACAAGCACCAGGAACAGACTCACCCTGTTGGGCCGACCGGACCACAGATTCAATCTCCCACTGTGCTGCGGCAACCAGACATTGCTTGGGGAGAACGGTCGTAACCTCGGGTGCCTCGTCGGTTGTGGGAAACTGCCTGGAAAGCACGTCAGGCTTGCCATTCTTAGAGCCAGGGCGGTAGGTCAGGGTAAATCTAAAACGGGCAAAAAACAGGGACCACCGAGCCTGGCGGGAATTGAGGCATTTGGCTGAACGGGTATATTCCAGGTTCTTGTGATCCATCCAGACCAGAAAAGGAGTAGTCGTTCCCTCAAGCCAATGCCGCCATTCCTCAAAAGCAAGTTTAACAGCCAACAACTCTCGATCACCGATGTCATAGTTGCGTTCTGTGGGTGAAAATTTGTGGGGGGAAAAGCACACGGGTGTAGCTTGTCATCCTCTGCTGAACGCTGTGACAGGATAGCCCCTACTCCTACATCAGAGGCATCAGTCTCTACAATAAACTGCCTGGTAGGATTGGCCTGAAGGAGAATAGGTGCCCTGGTGAAACGAGTCTTCAGATCCGAAAAGGATTTCTCAGCCGTTGGATTCCAGGCGAACTTCGACTTGGAGGAGGTCAGGGCAGGATGCTGAAGTTTCGAACGAATCGGCGATAGAAGTTGGCAAACCCAAGAAAGTGTTGGACATCCCGTCCAGAGGCGGGTTGTGGCCACTCCTCTACCGCCTTGATCTTCTGAGGGTCCATCTGGATTCCTCCAGCGCTGATCACATATCCCAGGAATGAAGTCGAACTCCGGTGAAATTCACACTTCTCCGCCTTCACAAATAACTGGTTCTCCAGGAATCGTTGGAGCACCCGATGGACGTGCTGGGTGTGTTCAGAGAGGGACCTAGAGAATATCAGAATGTCATCCAGGTATACGAATACAAATTGGTTCAGCATGTCCCGGAGGATGTCATTCACCAGGGACTGGAACACAGCAGGACCATTGGAAAGTCCAAAAGGCATCACCAAATATTCATAGTGCCCAGAGGGCGTATTGAACGTGGTCTTCTACTCATCCCCCTCCCTTATGCGGACCAGATGGTAAGCGTTGCAGAGGTCGAGCTTGGAGAAGATAGACGCACCCTGGAGAAATTCAAATGCAGATGACATAAGAGGAAGAGGATAGCGGTTCTTAATGGTGACCTCATTGAGACCTCTATAGTCCACGCAAGGGCACAGGGTCCCGTCCTTCTTGGCTACAAAGAAGAACCCTGCACCTGCTGGGGAGGAAGAGTGACGGATAATTCCTGCAGCCAAGGCCTCCTGGATATACTCGTCCATCGCCTCCCTTTCAGGTGGAGACAGGGAATACAGACGGCCCTAGGTGGCGAGGTTCCCAGAAGGAGATCTATAGCACAATCATAGGGGTGATGTGGGGGTAAGGTGGTGGCCCGAGTCTTGCTGAATACCAGCTTTAGGTCCTGATATTCTGGGGGTACAGAGGAAAGATCGGGAAACTCTTCTGCAGGCAGAGGAGCCGGACATGAGCAACACGCAGACAATGATTTGGGCAGAAGGGACTCCAGCTTAACACCCTGTTATTAAACCAATCAATGTGTGGACCGTGCTGAGCTAGCTATGGGTGGCCTAACACAACTTCAGCTTTGGGGGAATCTATGACATGAAAAATAATGCTCTCCTGGTGATTGCCAGAAATGAGGAGACTCGCCGGAGCTGTAGAGTGGGTAATCAAGGCCATTTTCACTCTGGTTAAGCCGCTGGCCTCCAGGGGTTGCTTCAGACGGGAGAGTGGCATCCCGAGTTTGGCCGCAAAACTGGAACTGATAAAGTTTCCTTCAGCCCCGGAGTTGATGAAAACTGAAACAGTGCGTCTCTTCCCTTCAGCCAGTATAAAAGCAGGTAGCAGGGTTCGAGTGACGGGGGACCGGGGGAAGGAAGCACTGCTCGCCCGTAGTCCCCTCTTTACGAGCGAGCGTTGGCTTTTATAGGACAACTGGATAAATAGTGATCAGCCTGACCACAATACAGACAAGAGTTGGTACTGACTCTCCTCCTTCGCTCCGAAGGAGACAGACGGGCATGATCAATCTGCATGGGTTCCTTTGGGCTGGATGGGGGTGACTGAGGACTCAGGGAAGGAGATGTGGGTGCGGGCTGGAAAAATGTCAGACGTCCCCTGGTGGTTCTTCGTGACCCCCGGATATCATGCTCCCGCTGACGCTGTTTTATGTGACTGTCAATCTTAATGGCCAAATCGACCAGCTCTTGGAAGCGAGCAGGCAGGTCGCGGGTGGCTAGTTCATCCTTAACCTCTTCGCTCAGCCCATAGAGGAACACGTCAGATTGGGCCGCCGAATCCCAGTTGGTAGTGGCGGCTAGCGTGCAGAACTCAATGGCGTAGTCCGACACAGAACGGTTACCCTGACGAGTTCGCAACATTTCCCTCGCTGCCTCTCGCCCCTGCTGGGAACGGTCAAAGACTCTTCTCATCTCCTCACAAAAGTCCTTAAATGTGCGGCTAAGAGGGGCTCTGCAGTCCCACACAGCCGTAACCCACTCTCTTGCTCTTCCTGACAGCAGCGTGATCACATAAGCAATACAGGATCGATCAGTGGGAAAGGTAGCGGGCTGCAGCTCAAAAACCAGCAAGCATTGAGACTGGAAGGATCTGCAGGTGCCTGGTTCACCATTGTAAGTTTTGGGTGGAGGTAAACGGGGCTGGTAGGGTTGGAGTCTGTGGGGCTGATGGTGTCGCAACAGGAGGTAGGTTAGAGCTCAGCGCCAGCTGAATCTGCTGTAGTACACTGGGAGGCCACGCTGGTCAGAGAGGCGGAGAAGGCTTCCATCGACTGGTTGACAGAGGCGAATTGCGCTTCATGTCTCCCTAACAACACTCCCTGTCGGGAGAGGGCCTCACGCACCTGGTTGGGGTCTGCAGAGTCCATAATGGCCAGTTCGTTCTGTCAGGTTGGGTCGGGTTACGGTAGGACTCAAGTGCAGACCAATGAATGCTCTTTACCAGGATTTATTAGGGAGCACAAGGGCAACAGTCTCTCAAAAACAGGAGGCGGACACGAATCCGGAATGGCAGGCGGAGGTCTTACCCGGGAAAGGCAGTCCGGCGAGGGCAGACAATCCAGAGCACACAGGCAAAAATCAGGTTCCAAAACAGGCAAAATCCAGAAACACAGAGTCTGGCAAAATCAGTTGGCAGCAGCCACAATGACAGGCTAGAACGACTCAGGTCAGAGCTGGGATGAACTGGCAGAGAATGAGAGTCAAGGCAGGGTTTAAATGGACTGGGTAATGAGTGAAAACAGAAACAGGTGGGTGCTAGTGAGGAGATAAGTGGGTAATTGGCGAAAATCCAATAAGGAAAGGGGCTGGGTCAAAACCCACATGGCCAGGTGAAAGAAGGCAGAAATTAAGGACTGTCGTGGTCCAGAGCTATCAGCAGAGCCCCTTTGACCCAGTGTTCAGGCCGGATCCTTAACACTCTACTGTGCAATTTCTCAACCGGTTGCCCTCGCCCCATTGTGCCTGCAAACTGGAGATGGACTTTTTTGACTCCATCCATGGCCATTTGCATCCGGGCTGGAAGGCCTCGAGGAAACTGGTTGCACTAAAGTTTGTATGACATGTCCTCAGAAAGGACATGCGTGATTGAACTGTATCTTGTGCGGTGTGCCAGTGGGCAAAAATTAACTGTCATGTTCAATTGGCACCTTTTGAGGTCCTTGAGTGACGGTTTGGCCACGTCAATGTGGACATCGTTGATCCCCTTTCCCCCTCCCGCGGTTTCACGCACTTCTCACCATGGTGGACTGTACTACTGGGTGGCCAGGAGTCAGCCTTCCAGCATTGATCATCAGCACCTGGGTTGCTCGGTTTGGCATCCCAACTGATATCCCTTTGACTGCAATCCCCAATTCACATCAGACCTCAGAGGCATGATGGCCTTGAACTTCGACACTGGTTACGACGGCGTATCACCCACAGTCCCAAGGCCTATGCGAGCGGTTTCATTCCTTAAAGGTGCTCTGAGGGCTTTCCTGACATGAGTGTTGGCATGATTTGGCTCCCATGAGTCCATCTGGGGCTCAGAACTGATCCAAAGGACATGCAGTTGTCCACGGTTGAGTTGGTGTACAGGCAGCCATTGTGAGTTCAAGGTGAATGGCAGAGCAGGCTTGATAGGCCGAATAGCCTAATTCTGCACTTATGTCTTATGGTCTTCTCTTTTCCTCATTCCCATCAACTCCCTCCAGATTTTACCACTCACCTACCTACCACAGACCATTTAGAGGGATCAATCAACCTACAAATAAGCACACCTTTGGAATGTGGGAGAATACTAGTGGATAGGGAGAATGTACAAACTCAATACAGGCAGCATTGATGAACCGATGATTAGGATCGAACCGAGGTACATAGATAGATAGATATATACTTTATTGATCCCAAAGGAAATTACAGTGTCACACTCGCATTACAAGTGCACAAATATAAAAATATACAAATATTAGAAGAGAATTAAGAAAGAATAAAAAATAAGTTACCTCAAACAGGCTGACAGGAGGGGGGGGGGTCATCATTTCCCCAGCTATAGTTTGACTCATTATAGAGCTGAGGGCCAAGGGTAAGAATGATCTCATACAGCACTCTTTGGAGCAGCATAGTTGTCTTAGTCTATTACTAAAAGTGCTCCTCTGTTCAGCCAAGGAGGCATGCAGTGGGTGAGAAACATTGTCCAGAACGCCAGGATTTTCCGTAGGGTCCTTTGTTCTGCCACAGCCTCCAGTGTGTCCGGTTTGACTCCTATAACAGAGCCAGCCTGTAGCAGGTAGTTGGAGCTGTGAGCAGCAGGCCTATCAGAGGCACCACAGCTGCTCTGCAATGCTTTAGGTCGATGACCTTTCATCAGTTGAAATGCTGACTGATCTGCTGAGTATCTCCAGAACTCTCATTAGCACAGGTTAGTTGATGCATTTCTGATGGCGGTGGTGTAACATTAGCATTTCCTGTGTATCAGATGTTCAGTGCTCTTCAATTATTTATGGGGCATTTACACACTTACCATTTACCATTTGTCACACAACAGAATGCAAGAAGTATAATGAACTTCAGAGAGGATTTCAGCAGGACGTAGACAGGTGATTAGATTGCTGTAGCTAAGTGAAATGGAATGCTGAGAATGCTAGTTGAGGAAAAGAATCAAGGAGGAAGGTTTATCTCAAGGAATGTGGCCTCTCCCACATCATGTAAGGTTTTAATCTGAGCAATTTATTCATTTCTGAAGTCAGCTCTTTCTCCAGGTTTCACCGATCATTGGCACCAGCTTCGTCTTGCCCGCACATTGCATGCTACTGCTTTCTGCAACTTCCTCCATGCTGCTGAAACCCCCGTTTAGTTGTTTACGGCCTCACGAGAAGAGGTTGAGAATCAAATGGACTAAAGAGTTTCTATGTGCAACCTTTAAATGTTCATGGGATCCGAAATACACAAAGTATCTGCATGTGCTGGAAAAAACAGAATCGTTCCTGCTTTCGTTAGTAAAAAAGAAATTCTAGGAGCTTGTTGCATAAAGAAGTGGTACAGTATTACTTGTTTTAAAACACTAATGAGAAACACTGGGGATTGGATAGCATGGTAAATCAAAATGTTCCTTTTATCCTGGTATCCAAGTTCAGATCCCATCTTGACACAGAGCACCTGCTTAGAAATGAACTGACATCAGCTCTAAATATATCCTTATTTGATTTAATTCTTCTCCCATGGGTTAATATGCCTAGGTGGGCATCTACAGTATGCCGTGGGCACAGAACCCTGGCAGCTTACTGAGTCCTGAGAGTTTATTCCCCAGATTCTGATCTGTTAAAAAGATTGTATCGTTCATCACTGCCTGCACAATCTTAACCCTCATTTCCTGACTGAACCATACCATGAACGGTCCCAAATTCAGCTGCAAAAGCAGGAGGTTGAGCCCAAGGTTAGCAACCCCATCCTGTAAAATCTCAGCACTACGAAAGCACTAACAGAAGCTCTAAAGGACCTTCGCCCAGAGGAGGTATGAAGTTGTATTGTGATGGTGGAAACCTTCAATCCTCCCAGTACAGAGGGCTCTTGTGACTTGCTGTCAGTGGCTTAAGCCCTAGTAGGTGTGAAGACTCAGTCAAACACTGGTTCAGTTTTCTTTATCTGCAACACTATATTAATATCACTATTTTAGCCGGCAATACATACATCTCCAAGCCATGGTGAAGTCCTGATCCACCATGAAGACAATGCTTCCATCACTTTAAACAATCTTTATCTTTGAGCCTCTTCTGGCTCTGCGATCACACCCATGTGTTTCTTCTCTGCCTCTGCTTCTTGCATATCTCTTGAAACTATTCTTTCCTACAATGTTATTTCCCTCTTGCTGCTCTGTGTCTCCAAATACTATAGAAATCAGCGGTGCAAGAAAAAAACAAAACTGTACTGATCCTTCTTAAGGGAAGTTTTTGGAAGAGCACAACGTGCCTGAATTCCACACAACAATTCAGAAATGCTCACAATGAGTGCAAACATGTTTGTTCTCTTATAATTGGCCTTCAAGGAGGTATAAATGAAACAGAGCATCGATGTCAGGTGGAGAAATTGCAGAGAGATATGAGTTGAATTGTTCAGGTTCTGTAAATCAGTGCAGATGCTTTCTCTCTCTGAACAGATGGATTTTAGAAAAAAACAAAAATAAACCAAATGTGTAATTTTGTAAGTGCCTGGTTGTCAGTTTGACAAACCACTATGCCAGCTGAGCAAACAGAATATCAGTGCCAGGGCAATTGTTACTGCTTCTCCAGATTGAATAAAACAGATGTAAAATATCGTACAACCATCTGCTTAAAAATACCATGATGGATATTAATTTTAATATACAATTAATTCACATTAACTTCCTTGATCTATGCCATGAGCAGAAGATAATTCACTGAATTATACTTTTATGTTCCTCCTCAAAATTTAGTGCTTTTGATTGGCTTCTGCTGGCCATTCCCCAGCCAACTGGCTGTTAACTGACTTTCACCAAATCTGCATGTAAAGGGCTTCCTTGAGGTACAGGTCATAAACTACTATTGCGTCAAATCGTTTAAGCATAAATTATCTCTGTAGCTTCCATGGCAAAGCAGTTAAAATGTGCATTATTTTACAGCATGGGCAAACGCTGGTAGTTGTTGTCGGACACTGGTTATACTTGGAAAACCAGGTACCTTCACTAATTAATAAAGGTATTACAAGAAAGGTACGTTAATTTTAATTCAGTTGCATCTTCACCACTATCCTCTGTGTGTTACGTTGCTGGCGTTTAGGGCAGCAATGAAAGTCTTCTATCTCTGGCAGAGTTCATCGTGTTAGTAGCTTCCGCTCAGTTTTGTTGCAAAGGGCGGTTGGAGGTGACTGGAAGCGGACCCTAGTGCAGGACACAGGCACGGAGACTTGACATGGAGACGGATTTGGACATGACTCGGACTTGGAACTTGACTCGAAGCCTGGACCTGGACTAAACTTGGACTTGGAGCCTGGAACTGGAACACAGAGACAACACCAAACAAAGACAGACGATTTATATCTTGGCTCAGAGGAGCGGCAAATGGCCAACAATCCTCAACTAGACACGAAGAGCCAGAATTCTCAACTCGGAGTAGTGGCAAATGGCCGGACCTACTCAGCTGGAAACGAGATGACAGAAACCAAACAATGACCGTCCATTTATATCTAGACACGGAGGAGCTCATGAAGATAGTCCCTTATTCTTGGCGGCTCGGAGTGGCGACAATCGGCCAGCAAACCTCAGCCGAACATAAAAACCACAGAATTCACATCTTAGCTCGGAGTAATGGCAAAACAGCCGGCAACTCAGCTGGACATGAAAACGACTGAATTCCCTAAGCAGCCACAGGCACTGAAGCAACTTAGAGTCCACGATTCTTGACTGCCCCGGGACGAGCATAGCTGCACTGGCTATGGTGACGGATCAGCAGCGAGTAGATGAAAACCAGAGTTTTTATGCTTCTGGTTTGAATAAGGATCAGGTGCCCTAATCAACAAGCCTGGTGGAACACAGGGAAAAGGAAATTAACTTAAATGAGTAGTTAACGGACTGGACCATGACAGGTTTTCACTACTGTCAGTCACGCAAGTCCTGGGTGGAGACTCTGGAATGTCATAGTACTAAAATACAGAGATTCTTATTACTGGTTCCATAACAATTTTGTTTTGCCGGTCAGGGTTGTTCACCCTGAGCTGAGCCCCCGAACCTGGAGGATTAGTGGATCACTCTTAGTCTGTCCCCTACCCTCTGACCTGTTCGGCATGGGTGACCCTACCAAGAGCCAAAGCATAAAACCCTGACTCCAGCCAACATAGCTCTCTAGGTCATTGAAGCACAAAGATCTCCAAACCATGACAAGGTTGTGGTCCTCTTGGAAAATATTCATCACTAAACTGATGATACTGTTGAGATTTATAAAGTTTGCTGCATCCAGTTTGTTCAGGTGATTTTTTTTTGCTGTTGTGAATCTTATCAGTGGAATATAATTCTCTGTACTAGTGAGGCATCACAGGTGGACACCAGGGTACCTCAGTTCTGATAGAAGGTTGTTGTTTCACCTTGGTCTTTGCCATACAAGTATAATTGAGGATGGGATGTTCACGGGACCTGGTGTTTATTGGCCAGTGCTTTCCTCCATAATAAACTGTCGAGGTATAATCTGATCCCTTTTTTTGAAGGATCACTTAGTTCCATTGGATCCATGCTAATTTGTTTGACAGCCATGGTCCTATATTGTGGCTTCACTAGGTTGACACCACACCTGATTTTGCACCTGGCATTTCCCTTCTACACAACTCATTGACCCACTGTTGGTCGCAAATTATGTGATTGTGAAGGATTCATTGATAGTCACTGGAATCTCTTCTGTAGCTGATAACACACAAAACTATATTACACCAAGTTTCAAGCTGCTAAGCTTATTAAGAATCTGTCTCGTTTGGCAGAACATGAGAACACAAAGTCACAAACCTATGGTGTGGTCATTTCTGCCATCACTCTTATGGCTTTATGGCTCGGAGCATCCATCGTAGGTGGGCTGGTGAGGACAAATTCAAGAATTTTTCGCTCAAGTTTTATATCTAAACACCTGTTGCAGATTCTGTCTTAAAACCCTGTCTTTCTGGACTTGGCCAACACTGCTGCTGTCAAACTGTACTTGATGGTGGATGGTGGGGTCCTTTTCTCCAGGTGTTTCAGTCATAGTGCTGCTCAGCAAGGAAGCAGGCCTTCCAGGCCAAGTTGTCCACGCTGACCAGGTTCCCTAACTGAGCTGGTCCCACTTGTTTGTATTGGTTAATATCACTCTAAAGCCTTCATCCAAGTCCAAGTCCCTTTTAAGTATTAGAATTATACACGTCTGAGAATTCCTCTGACTGCTTACTCCACAGGCTCACCTTTCCATCCTAATGATGCGCCGGTGGGTAAACGTGTTTCTATAAATTTCCCCTTACTGAAAATAATAATAGATGTGGGAATGTAAATTGAATAAATTACATGGAAACAAGAGAGAACATGAGGTGCGGGGTACTGGAATCGATAGCATTACTCTGCTGAGAGCTGAAGTGGAATTACTGGGCTAAATAGTGGTTTTCTGTGTAGTACTAAATGTGTAATGCTAGTTAGCATAAGATCAGTATTGGAAGAAAGGGGACCAGGGCTGTGAACGGTATCGAAGGATATAGGTGTATTAAGATAAAACAATAGGAGATGGGGTTTTTCAAACACCAGTTGAGTCCCCAGCGTTGTGTACGAGTCTTGACGGAGTGGGTCAACTTCCCCCAATTACTTTGTGTGCATCTTCATTTATCCTATCGTCCCTAGTCACTATGTACCAAATGCTAAACAGAGAGGTTGTTACAGAAATTTGAACAACGGTCTTTAGAAATGCAGCTTTGTTTTGTATGACTGTCAGTTTTATCCCTATTGGCTGATAGTAGCTTAATCACATTCCTTGTCTTCGCCCCTTCGTTCTCTGGGAGCTACAACTCTTTCTTGCCAGGAGCACCAGCAAGGTGAATGCATCAGTGTTGTGATGGAAAATAACTGGTTCTTTGAGTCTCAACAGTAGAGGCCTGGACACCCACAGTTTTAATAATAAGGAATTTATTTACAAGGGGAAGGTCGGGTCGGCTGTACAATACACAGGAAGAGGTGTGGGGACAGGGTACAGTTACACATACAAAGAACAAGGGAAAAGCACTACGACAGCTATCCCCCTTGACCTTGGAGAGCCGCGGCTCCCTTACCAGGACCAACGATAAACCTTCCCAAGCATAAATCAATGCACTTACCTTCAATGAGGTGGTCTGTAACAGAGAGTGAGCCAGGCACGTCTCACCTTTTATAGCATGGGGCCGGGCGAGATAATCCAATTAAGGTGACCAATAATTTAGGTGTGCATTGATTAGTTGGGAGGGACCAAATGTTGATTGGCGTGTGGTGTGTCCTCCGACCAGCCAGGTGGCAGTGCGTCTGTCACGTGGCCGGTATCTCTGGATACAATCAGGCTCACAGGCCCTCTCATCGATGTACAGGAGGGGCTGGGGTGGTCTCCATCTGAATGACTGCAAGGACCGCTCCCCAGTGCCACTCCCTTCCAAATTGTCCAGTTGATCACTGGCCCGACTGATGAAAGGGCTCAGCTTATGTGTATTCAATCCCCATTCAGGGTGGGGGTGACTACCTTCAGATGCCTGGTGCAATTTCTTTCAGTCTGCCATACTATTGAAGTTGTGGAATCTGCTGTCTCTGCTTTAACTTGAATCTCTCCCTATCTATTTTCCCCAATATCTTTTCTATTCTATGCTATTCAAATAATCATCTACCTTCAGCAACCAGTCTTCATTAGAGGGCACCATTACAATCACATTTTAGCATGTTATTCACGGGTTTTTGTCACACTCTTGGTGTCTTCTGCCCTCGTGTTCACTATGTGTGAGTTTCCATCAACTGTGGTCAGGTCCGGTATGGCTGGTTGGTGTTCATCTCATAGGTTCTCTGCAATTACGTGGTTACTGGGTACAGTGTACTAATCCCCCACTCTGTCTGAGGGGGCAACAAGAAGGTGAGTCGTTCAGTTTAACCTGAGTCCAGTATGTCTGCCTCACCGAGTCTGCACACAAGCACAAGCGTTGCTTGTTAACAGTACCATTTGTGGTCCTATCCAACTGGAAGCAACCCCTCCCTTTCAGGCAGCACCCTCACCATGCCTTGGTCCCCGGGCTGTGGGAGGACCATCTAGCCAGCAACGTGCTGCTGTTGTTTTGCTTGGTCTTCCAATACTTCAACAGTGTCATTACCGGCCAGTCGCTTCACATCTGACCACTCCCAATGGAACAGATTCCACGTCACATGCCGCTGATAATAAATCTGATTCTGAGGAGACCTGTGGATGAAAAGGAATGGGAGCACAAACGCGGAAGGCCATAGGGAGTGCGTCAGCAAGCCGTGAACAAAGTATTAACGGTAGTGGTACTTTGTAATGAAGGCTGGTTCTGGAAGGTAGGTGATTAGTTACTGTATATAGATCAGGATAGAAAGATATTGGGAAAATAGATGGGAAGGGATATGAATTATGGCAGACATCATTCGACAAACTCAATGGCAAGACAGACAGGGAAAGAAGGAATTGCACACAATGCCTAAAAGCAGCCACCCCAGACTGAATGGAAGTGAACATAAATGATTAGGCCCTTTCAGTAGTTGGGCCAGTGATAGACAGGACACACCAGGAGTGGGTCCCATTGGGGTGGGAGGTCCTAGGAGCCATTGAAATAGAGACCACCCCAAAACCTCCTGTAGATCAATCAAAGGGACTGAGAGAATTGTTGCTAGATTATTCTGACAATCATTTGTCATGGCATGTGATCCTGAAACAAAGTTAGCTATCTGTGCCCCTGCTTACCAAGTAACTACTGAGTTTAGCGATCAGGTTTTAAAGGAGCGAAAATAAGGATATATAAACCACAATAGTGAACGCACACATGAACGAGAAAGCTGTTTCTTAAAGACTGGTTGAAACTGAGGGGAAAAAAGAATCCAAGAAGAAGATGTGGCCAAATTTCTGGAATATGTTATTGACGTCACTGCTTAGCATTGCAGATGGCAAGTTAGGGATGGTATTATAGACATAGATGCACATAAGGATAAAATAGGTTAGTAGTGGGAAGTGATCCAAAGTGAAGGGTATTTTTGCTGGCCTACATTATTAGATCTTCCTTAAAGTTTGGTCTTCCTGAGAAATATTTCTGTCCAGGTGCCAAGGGGAGGGTATGTTAGGGAGTATTGTAGAGTTTTGTGAATATAGCAAATATTAATTCAGGCAAGAACTAGTGTTGAGTTCTTACTGTGAATTGCAGACAGTAAATTGAAGTTAAAAGCATACATTTGCAAATAAACAACCTGACCCACAGACTAAGAGTTCGCATATGCATCAGCTAAATGTTAAGACAATGGGGTAGTGTTAATTGGCCTACATCAAACCAGGCAACATGGGCTAAGCTATTTGCACCATTGTTTGAGTTCAAGCTGGCAGACCAGATTGATGTTGTCACTCAGCAGGTCAGGCAGCATCTGCTGTGACTGTGATTGAAGTCATTGGAAAGATTCTGAAACTGGTGTTATAATTTTAATAGTTAAATGACAAGGTCACTGGTATAAGAACATAAGAAATAGGAACAGGAGTAGGCCAACTGGCCCATCGAGTCTGCCCCACCATTCAATAAGATCATGGCTGACCTGTCCGTAAACTCAGCTCCATCTACCTGCCTTTTCCCCATAACACTTATTTCCCTTACTATGTAAAAACTTATCTAACTGTATCTTAAATATAGGTATTTGTAATCAATAGTATTTTGCATCCTCAGTATATTTGTATACTTAGAGACAGCCCTAACGACATCAGTTTTGGGTTTCTGAGATTTCTGCTCCCAGAAGCTTTTAGAGTTTTAATGTAAGTTACTTTGTGACAAAGGTATCTGAAAATTCAGAGGTGTCTCTCATTGTAGATATGTCATACAAAGGAAGCATTATTAAACCAAAATGTTGAAGTAAACAATATCACTGTACATTTTAAAGGTATATTAAGTCACCTGCTGTTGAAAGTATAAATATGTAATGTACTTTTGAGCTTGTGAGCCTCTACCGAGAGTGTCTCAGTGAGAATGCCCACTTGTTGTGATGAATAAGGGCTTCTATATCACCAGGTTTTATATCACCAATTTTTTTCCAGTGACTTTGATTACAGTCACAACAGATGCTGCCTGATCTGCTGAGTGATAAAGGATCTCAGCCCAAAGCATTCCCCGCCATAGATGCTGCCTGATCTGCTGAGTTACTTCAGCATTTTGTGTGTGTTGCTCTGGATTTCCAGCATCAGTAGAATCACTTGTATTAGTGATTTTTAAACCATGGCCTCTAAGTCTACACTTCCCACAAGAGCTGGCAGTACATTTGGCGGAGCACAACTGTAAAGCCAGTAGAGTTGCTACCTCACAGTTCCAGCAACCAGGATTCAATGCTAACTCACAGTCCTGTCTAAGGAGGCCAGGTCGTTAAGGCAGAAATTGGTATTTTCTTGATAGGCCACTGCATCAAAGGTTACGGGGAGAAGGCCAGGTAGTGGGCTGAGGAAGGGAAAAGAAAGATCAGCCATGATTGAATAGTGGGGCAGACTCGATGGGCTAAATGACCTAAATCTGCTCCTATTCTTATGAGTGGCACCTTGTCGAAGACCTTCTGTAAATCCAAGTTCACAACATCAACTGCTTCTCCTGTGTCTATCCTGTTTGTTCTTTCTTCAAAGAATTCCAACAGATTTGCCAGGCAAGATTTTCCCTTGAGGAAACCATGCTGACTACAGCCTATTTTATCACATGCCTCCAAGTGCCTTGAAAACTCATCCTTAGTAATTGACTCCAATATCTTCCCGACCACTGAGGTCAGACTAACTGGCCTATAGTTTCCTTTCTTCTGTCTCTCTCCCTTCTTGAAGAGTGGAGTGACATTTGCAATTTTCCAGTCATCCGGAACCATTCTAGAATCTAGTGATTCTTGAAAGATCATTACTAATGCCTCCACAATCTCTTCAGCCACCTCTTTCTTTGCAGCTGTGAATGAAAGTTGATTTCCATAGTTATCCCATTGTCTCCTTCTCCTCTGTCAGCTTACCACCATCTTCTAACTGTATTAACTCCTGATCTAAAAGCTCAGAAATGAAATAAAGAACTATACTATCTTTTCTTCTGTTATTCCTCCTCAATATATGCACTGCAAATCGATTTGTAGTTCTCTCTCTTTGCCTCCACAATATCGGGATTAAAAAGCAGCAATTTCCTTTTCTAGCTTTCTTCCCCCACACTACCATGTCAATTGTTCTTTTTCCTTTCATCCCTTCTTTACTTCCTTCTCTTTCTTCCTTTATTTACTGTGTTATTTTTGTAGCCTTCGATATTGTCAATGGAAGTTATTTTCATCCTCACTGATTGATAGCCTTCAAAGGCTATGGATTGTCATGAGAAATATATATCAATGAAAGAACGTAAAAGAACCAATTAATGAACTTGCCTGCTATTGTTCGGTGTGCAAGCATCAGAGAATATTAACTATTTTGAATCTTAAGCATCTGTAATGCATGACTGATACAGAGAAATCCAATCAGCCTTCAGAAAGATGGAAATAGTGATGCAGCAGAAGCCATTCAATTTTTGAAATGATTTACATTAAAGCAAGCCTTACCACATATTGAAATATATCTAATAGCTCATGTTATTCATATAATTTCAGTTTTATTAGTCCTAATCTGGTAGAAGGCACATTCCTCTTCAGAGGGATTAAGGGAAAGCGGCAATGCCCATATGCAAGGTATCAGCATGGCTGGACACACTAAAAGAAATGTGGTTAACTAGCATAGAAAGATGAAAATGGACTGAGTGTAAGAAGGAAGTTTTGCATTTTACAGCACAAGAACAGGGCCTTTGGCTCACAATGTTGTGCTGAACCAATTCAATTTGTAATCAAATGGCCAACTAAACCAAGCCCTTCTGTCAATACATTGTCCATATCCTTCCATTCCCCTCATATTATTGCACCTATCTAAATGCCTCTTAAAAATCCCTAGTGTATTTGCCTCTAACATCAGCCCAGGTAGTGCATTCTAGGCACACAGCACTCTCTATGTAAAAGCCTCACCCTACTCAACTCATTTGAAATCACCCTCTCTCACATTAAATGCATGCCCTCTGGTATTAGACATTTCAACCATGGGCAAAAGATTCTGCCAGTCTACTCTACCTATGCCTCTCATAACCTTTTAAACATCTATCAGATCTCCCTCAGCCTTTTCCACTCCAACAAAAACAACCCAGGTTTGTCCAAGGTTGTTGGTTACTCAGGGCATCTTAGGTTAGGGGGAGAAAGCACTCAGACATGTTATTGTTCATTCTCTCTAATCTTGTCAATGTCCTGGTAAACATCTTCTGTACCTTCTCCAAAGCCTTAGTATCCTTCCTTTACTGGGGTGACCAGAAATGTATGTAATACCCCAGATACAGCCTAACTCGAGTTTTATAAAGCTGCAACATAACTTCCTGACTTTTGAACTCAATACTTCAACTAAAAAAGGCAAGCATGCCATATGCCTTCTTAACCACCATATCAACCTATGGAGTCACTTTCAGGGAGCTATGACGTAGAACCCAAAGATCGCTCTCATCATCAACACTGTATTGTCTCTTTACATTTGACCTACCAAGGTGCAAAACTTTTCATTTGGCTGGCTTAAACTCCATTTGTCCATTCTCTGTCCATAACTGCAAATGACCTATATCCCGCTATATACTTTTGAGGATGTGACTAAGCACATTGATAAAGGAAGAGCCATAGATGTAGTGTATATGGATTTTAGCAAGGCATTTGATAAGGTTCCCCATGCAAGGCTTATTGAGAAAGTAAGGAAGCATGGGATCCAATGGGGCATTGCTTTGTGGATCCAGAACTGGCTTGCCCACAGAAGGCAAAGAGTGGTTGTAGATGGGTCATATTCTGCATGGAGGCCAGTGACCAGTGATGTGTTTCAGGGATCTGTTCTAGGACCCCTACTCTTTGTGATTTTTACAAATGACCTGGATGAAGAAGTGCAGGATGGGTTAGTAAATTTGCTGATGGCACAAAGGTTGGGTGTGTTGTGGATAGTGTGGAGGGCTGTCAGAGGTTACAACGGGACACTGACAAAATGCAAAACTGGGCTGAGAAGTGGCAGATGGAGTTAACCCAGATAAGAGTGAGGTGGTTCATTTTGGTAGGTCAAATATGATGGCAGAATATAGTATTAGTGGTAAGACTCTTGGCAGTATGGAGAATCAGAGGGATCTTGGGGTCCAAGTCCATAGGACACTCAAAGCTGCTATGCAGGTTGAATCTGTTGTTAAGAAGGCATACAGTACATTGGCCTTCATTAATTGTAGGATTGAGTTTGAGAATTGAGAGGCAATGTTGCAGCTATATAGGACCCTGGTCAGACCCCACTTGGAGTACTATGCTCAATTCTGGTCGCCTCACTATAGGAAGGACGTGGAAACCATAGAAAGGGTGCAGAGGAGATTTACAAGGATGTTGCCTGGATTGGGGAGCATGCCTTATGAGAATAGGTTGAGTGAACTTGGTCTTTTCTCCTTGGAGCGACGGAGGAAGAGAGGTGACTTGATAGAGGTGTACAGGATAACGAGAGGTATTGATCATGTGGATAGTCAGAGGCTTTTCCCTATGGCTGAAATGGTTAGCATGAGAGGGCACAGTTTTAAGATGCTTGGAAGTAGGTACAGAGGAGATGTCAGAGATAAGTTTTTTTATGCAGACAGGGGTGAGTGTGCGGAATGGGCTGCCGGTGGCGGTGATGGAGGTGGAAATGATAGGATCTTTTATGAGACTCCTGGATGGCTACATGGAGCTTAGAAGAATAGAGGGCTATGGGTAAAGCCTTGGTAGTTCTAAGGTAGGGACATGTTCGGCACAGCTTTGTGGGCAGAAGGGCCTGTATTATGCTGTATGTTTTCTATGTTTCTATGTTTCAATGATTTGACCTCCACAGCCACCTGGGGCACTGAGTTCCACAAATTTACCACCCTCTTCTAACTGGATATCCCTCTGTTCTGAATCTGTGCCCTCTGTTCTTAAACTCACTCATCTCTCCACATCCCACTCTTTCTAGACCTTTCAATATTCAAGTGGTTTCAGTGAGATCTTCCTCATTCTTCTAAATTCCAGTGTACAGGTCAAAGCCATCAAAATCTCCTGATACATTAACCCTTTCATTCCCAGAATCATTCTTGTGAACTCCTCTGGACACTCTCCAACACCAGCACATCTGTTCCTATATAAGGGGCCCAAAACTGCTCACAGCATTCCAAGTACAGTCTTACGAATGTGTTGTAAGGCCTCATCATTATATTCTTGCTCTTATATTCTAGTCCTCTTGAAATCAATGCTAACATCAAGTTTGCCTTCCTCACCCCAGATTCAACCTGCAAATTAATCTTCAGGGATTCCTGAACAAGGACTCCCAAATCCCTTTACACCTCTGATTTTTGAATTTTCTCCATTTAGAAAATAATCTACACCTTTATTATTTCTATCAAATTGCATGACCATACACTTCCTTATGCTATATCCCATCTGTCACTTCTTTGCCCATCTCCCAATCTGTCCAAGTCCTTCTACAGACTCCCTGTTTCCTTAACGCTACCTACTCCTCCCCCGTTTGTATCTTTTGCAAACCAAAGCCATCAATTCCGTCATCCAAATCATTAACATATAATGTGAATGAAGTGGTTCCAATACTAACCCCTGCGGAACATCACCTGTCACCTGCAGCCAACCAGAATAGGGCCCTTCATTCCGATTCTTTGCCTCCTGCCAGTAGTCAAACACTTATCCATGCTAGTATCATCTGCAAACTTTCTAACCCACCCATCCACATGTTCATCCAAGTCATTTATATACATCACAAACAGCAAAGGTCCCAGTTCAGATCCCTGTGGAACACCATCACTGACCAACATCCAAAATAAGCCCTTTGACCACTACCCTCTGTTTACTATGGGCAGGCCAGCTCTGAATCCAGTTTACCAAATCACCATGCATATCATGCATCTTACTGTATGAGGAACATCTAGCAGCTCTTGGGCAGTTCAGGAGAAAGTGACAAAAGTTCAGAATGTTAAAAGGCCTGAACAGATTAGATATGGCAAAGTTATTTCCCATGGTAGGTGAGTCTAGGACAAGAGGGCACGACTTCAGGATTGAAGGACGTCTATTTAGAACAGAGATGTGGAGAAATTACTTTAGTCAGAGGGTGGCAAATCTGTGGAATTTGTTGCTACGAGCAGCTGTGGAGGCCAAGTCATCGGGTGCATTTAAGGCAGAGATAGATAGGTTTTTGATTAGCCAGGTCATCAAAGGGTATAGGGAGAAGGCAAAGGAGTGAGGATGACTGGAAGAATTGGATCAGCCCATGATTGAATGGCAGAGCAGACTCGATGGGCTGAAAGGCTTTCTTCTGCTCCTATATCTTATGGTCTTATGGATCAATGATGACTTGCTTCCAATCTGGCATTTTGGAACTTCTGTCTTTCCAGAGATTGTGCAGAAGGTGGCTGACGAGGCAGGTGGATGAACATTGAGGGTAATTGTAAATTTCATCAACAATAACTGCTTTTGCCTAAAGTTAGCTCCTGAAATTAACAAACTTTGAGGTGGTCCATTTCTTTCAACACTTCTGCATGTCTTCTATGTGCTGCTGATATATGGATGTTCCTTTCCAATTATGAGTCATTACAGATCAAATATTCTCAAGAGTCTGTGGGAATCCTGCACTTATTCAAAGTGGCTTTGAGTAAATTCTTCCTCTCGCAATCTGGCAATCTCTTCTAGTTTAGAACAGATGGTGATTTTGGGATCTGATGTTGATCAATGTGGCCTATCTATCATAACTGACTGAAAGTAACTAGGGCCTCAGTGATGGGGAATTTGGCCTTGAAGAAGGCCTGAGAACTTGAAGAGTTTTGTTGAAATAGAATTGATGCCTTATAATGCCTGTTATAGATTGCCAGATCTCAGAAGCATGCAGGAAGAAGAAATCACAACCATTCAGTAAACCGTGAATTGAAAAGAAAGAATAGTGGCTGAGATTTGTGTCCAGTGGACTTCCACAAGGCTCAGTGCTGGGACCCTTTATTCTTTGTTATATTGCTTAAAAGAAATGCACAAGCAAGTTGTTTTACATATTAAGTTGCAGGTGCCTGGAACTTGCTGCCGGGAGAGGTGGTAAAAAAACAGATACAGTATAATCAAAATACTTAAAAGGCATTTAGATGGACAATAACTGAGAATAGCATGGAGATGAGATTAGTTTATAAAAGCATCATGGTTGGCTGAGATGTGGAATATTTTCCTGTGCTGTGTATTTCCATATTCATTGTTTGTGCCTCATCTGAGAGCTTGATCTTCCCACACCCCTTTTCTCAATCAACCAAAGTCTGTGATAGCACATCGAAGGCAATTGTGAATTTCATTTATAATAACTGTTTTTGCCAAGAGTTAGCTCCTGAGATAGACAGAATTGGTTCCCATTTTCCAAGTGCCTGCTACTAGTCAATTATTTCGTGTGAATTTATCTGCAAAAGTAACGTTGCAGGTTGAAGTGTTGATCAGCAATAATGTACAATAAAGTGAAAATCAGCTTTAGGTCTAACCTGTGCTTCACTGAAGTTGACTATTGCATGAATTACAGGGTTCAAGCAACTACTGTTTTAAAAATTATATCTGCACACGGGCTAGGCTCTTTCTCAGTCCTGAGGAAGGGTATCAGCCCGAAATGTCGACTGTACTCTTTTCCATAGATGCTGTCTGGCCTGCTGAGTTTCTCCAGCGTTTTGTGTGTGTGTTCTTGGATTCCTGGCATCTGCAGACTTTCTCTTGTTTGCGACAATTTGTGAGTTATTTTGGCTGTGAAGTGACTTTCCTCAGACTGACGCCTATGGTGACAAAGAAAAGCAACACCTGCTTTGTGAGTTGCTGCCTTGTTCTGGTCGTGCAGTAGTTATTGAGCAACTTTACAAGAGTGTTGTCTCAGTGTCACGTAACATGCTTGGATGTACAGAATCTTTGTACAGCTGAGACATCAGCATCACGTCAGCAATTACTGGACAAACTGCTACCAGCAGATTAGCCATAAAATATGTGTGTAAAGTGGCTACAGATGGCACAGCCATCTACCTGAATTTTAAATGTTAATAGTCTTCAACTCTAAACTGTAAATGGAACTAGAGGCTGCCATCTGACGCTCTCAGGTAGCGATGAAAGTAAAGTTTTTAGACCAGATCAAAGACACAGATGGAAAGGAGTTTTAGCACATTTCCCTCCTGGTATTTAGTAAGTGGTATCTGCCCCCAACCTACAACCTTCACAAACCAACTGTTGGCAAAGTTACAGAGCAGCTCATTAACCTTTCCAGTTCAAAGTAGAATATCTGATCACACAACAGGACATGAAGCTTCCAGAAACAATTTAACAAACACTAGCCCGAGCTTGTAAGATTCTTCTATTCTTTATTCTTTGAAGGTGGCCTGTTTTCAGACTTCCTTTTAACAACTAACAGCCTCTGCCACAGAGCCTGTCGTAGTTTATTGCAATTCAATTGGGAATTGTTTCTTCTCTCCCAAAGACCATTGTGCAAGTAAGAATAGGCTTTTATCAGAGAATATGGTCCAGCATTTCAGCCAGAATTGAAAAGGAAAGACCATTTATCTCATTTTATTTATGAATTTTCATTACTTTCAAAGGATAAAATCTCATTGAATTGAAGTAGAACTACCAGGCATATATTACAGACAGAGTTTTGCCACCAATACATTTATTTTTGGAAGTCTTAATAACAAACCTTAGTCTTTTTCACTGCAATCAGAGGACTTTATTTGTTAAATATAACCAGAAACTGTAGCGATGTGCTACACATAGCGCTGAAATAACAACACGCAATCGGTAAGTCGTTTCGAGACTAGTTAATTCAAACTTCGATGCGCTGGCATTTAATCCCTAGCGCCCGCCCTCTCCGGCCAGAAATGACGTCAGAGGTGCATTACCAAAGTCTCCCCCACGCGCTGGCTATTTGCGAGCCGCTTCGCCTGCGCAGAAAGTGGGTCGCCACATAAGCCCCCCCCAGAACCGGCGATACACCCTCCAATGTCCACAGTCTGGGTCAGCCTCTGTGCCACGGTGCCTGAACCTCGACCGGCTGTGCCAAGTCCACATGGGCTGGTTTGAGTCGGTCCACCGTGAAAACCTCCTCTTTCCCCCCAATGTCCAGCATGAATGTGGACCCGTTGTTGTTGATCACCCTGAACGGCCCCTCATTGGGCCGCTGTAGCGGTGCCTGGTGTCCGCCCCTTCGTACGAACACAAACTTACAGTTCTGCAGGTCTTTGGGTACATGGGTCGGGGTCCGTCCGTGCTGTGAAGTCGGCACGGGAGCCAGGTTGCCGAGCCTTTCATGTAGTCTGTCCAGGACTGCTGCGGGTTCTTCCTCTTGCCCCCTTGGGGCTGGTATGAACTCTCCTGGGACGGCCAGGGGTGCGCCGTACACCAACTCGGCCAACGAGGCGTGCAGATCCTCTTTGGGCGCTGTGCAAATTCCAAGCAGGACCCAGGGAAGCTCGTCCACCCAGTTAGGTCCTCTCAGGCGGGCCATGAGAGCCGACTTCAAGTGACGGTGGAAGCGTTCCACTAGTCCGTTTGACTGTGGGTGGTAGGCAGTTGTGTGGTGTAGCTGCGTTCCCAACAGGCTGGCCACAGCCGACCACAGGCTGGAGGTGAACTGGACGCCTCTGTCGGAGGTAATGTGGGCTGGTACCCCCAAGCGTGCTACCCAGGTTGTAATCAGTGCTCGGGTGCAGGAATCGGCAGATGTGTCGGTGAGCGGGACTGCCTCTGGCCACCTCGTGAACTGGTCTACCATAGTTAGGAGGTACCGTGCTTCTCGGGACACTGGTAGGGGGCCCACGATATCCACATGAATGTGGTCGGACCTCCGGTGGGTGGGTTCGAACTGCTGCGGCGGGGCTTTAGTGTGCCGCTGCACCTTGGCTGTTTGACACTGCGCGCACGTTCTGGCCCATTCACTGACCTGCTTGCGAAGTCCGTGCCACGCGAACTTGCTGGAGACCAGCCGGACGGTTGTCCTGATAGATGGGTGCACCAAACCGTGTATGGAGTCGAAAACCCGCCGCCTCCAGGCTGCCGGGACGATGGGGTGAGGTTGGCCGGTAGCCACGTCGCATAGGAGGGTCCTCTCACCTGGGCCTACGAGAAAGTCCTGCAGCTGCAAACGCGAGACTGCGGTCCTGTAGCTGGGCATCTCGTCGTCTGCCTGCTGCGCCTCTGCCAGTGCTGCATAGTCCACCCCCAGGGACAGGGCCTGGACAGCTGGTCTGGAGAGTGCGTCCGCCACAACGTTGTCCTTTCCCAAGACATGCTGGATGTCCGTCGTGTACTCGGAGATGTAGGACAGATGTCACTGCTGGCGAGCCGACCAGGGATCGACACCTTCGTGAATGCGAAGGTCAACGGTTTGTGGTCCGTGAAGGTGGCGAATGGCCTGCCTTCCAAGAAGTACCTGAAATGCTGGATTGCCAGATACAGTGCCAACAGCTCCCGGTCGAAAGCACTGTACTTGAGTTCAGGTGGTCGTAGGTGCTTGCTGAAGAACGCCAAGGGTTGCCAGCGCCCCTCGATGAGCTGCTCCAGCACCCCACCGACTGCTGTGTCGGGTACATCCACCGTGAGTGCGGTCGGAACGTCCGTTCTGGGGTGCACCAGCATCGCAGCATCTGCCAAGGCTTCCTTGGCTTTAACGAAAGCGGCCGCAGCCTCCTCGTCCCAAGTAATGTCCTTGCCTTTACCTGACATCAGGGTGTACAAAGGGCGCATGATACGGGCTGCTGAGGGGAGGAAACGGTGGTAGAAGTTCACCATACCAACGAACTCCTGTAGGCCTTTGACCGTGTTGGGCCGGGCAAAGTGACGGATCGCATCTACCTTGGCGGGCAGTGGTGTTGCCCCGTCTTTGGTAATCCTGTGGCCCAGGAAGTCGATGGTATCGAGACCGAACTGTCATTTGGCTGGGTTGATCATGAGGCCGAAATCACTCACGCGGGAGTAGAGCTGGCAGAGGTGGGACAGATGCTCCTGACGACAACTGCTGACTATAAGGATGTCATCCAAATAGATGAACGCAAAGTCCAGGTCTCGTCCCACTGCATTCATTAGCCGCTGGAACGTCTGTACGGCATTCGGAGGAACTCGAACAGGCCAAACGGGGTGATAAGTGCTGTTTTGGGGATGTCTTCAGGGTGGGGATTTGATGGTATCCCTGGACGAGGTCTACTTTGGAAAATATTCTTGCCCCGTGCAGGTTTGCTGCAAAGTCCTGTATGTGCGGCACGGGGTAGCGGTCTGGAGTTGTAGTCTCGTTCAGTCTGTGGTAGTCGACCAACCCCCAGCTGCTTTGGGCACCATGTGCAGGGGGGAGGCCCATGGGCTGTCGGACCTCCGTACGATCCCCAATTCCTCCATCCTCTTGAACTCCTCCTTCGCCAGGCAGAGCTTTTCCAGGGGGAGCCTTCGTGCGCGGGCGTGGAGGGGTGGTCCCTGGGTCGGGATGTGGTGCTGTACCCTGTGTCTGGGCATGGCTGCTGTGAACTGCGGTGCCAGAATCGATGGAAAGTCCACCAGGATTCTGGTGAATTCGTTGTCCGACAGCGTGATGGAGTCCAGGTGTGGGGCCGGCAACTTGGCTTCACCCAGGGAGAACGTCTGGAAAGTCTCGGCATGTACCAGTCTTTTACCTTGCAAGTCGACCAGCAGGCTGTGAGCTCGCAAGAAGTCCGCCCCCAGGAGTGGTTGGGCCACCATGGCCAGTGTGAAGTCCCACGTGAACCGGCTGGTGCCGAACTGCAGCTGCACTGTGCGGGTGCCGTAGGTCCGTATCGTGCTGCCATTTGCGGCCCTCAGAGTGGGTCCTGGCTTCCTGTTGCGGGTGTTGTACCCCGTCGGGGGCAAGACGCTGATTTCCACTCCGATGTTGACCAAGAAGCGGCGTCCTGACTGTTTGTCCCAGACGTACAAGGGGCTGTCCTGGTGGCCAGCCGCCATAGTCATTAGCGGCAGCTGGCCCTGGCCCTTGTAGGGCGGGTGACAATGGCGGGCTTTTGTGCCCCACCGCTGGTGGTAGAAACATCACTGTTCACTGGCCTCCTCACTCCTACCTCTGTGTTGTGTGCGCCCCCCTGCCGGGCCTGGTCTGGTCCGCTGTTGGGCACGTGGCCTGGTAATCTGACTGACGGACGCCAAGCTCTCCCTCTTGGCTTTCCACAGCACATCTGCCCGGGCCGCCACCTTTTGGGGTCGCTGAAATCTGCATCGGCCAGCAGCAGATGTATGTCCTTGGGCAGTTGCTCTAGGAATGCTTGCTCGAACATGAGGCAGGGCTTGTGTCCGTCAGCCAGGGTCAGCATCCCATTCATCAATGCTGATGGCAGTCTGTCTCCCAAACCATCCAGGTGAAGCAGTCAGGCCCCCCGCTCACGCCGCGAGAGGCCAAAGGTCCCAATGAGCAGCGCCTTAAATGCTTCATATTTGCCTTCTTCCAGGGGCGACTGTATGAAATCCGCAACCTGGGCGGCCGTCTCCTGGTCAAGGGCACTCACCACGTGGTAGTAACGCGTGGAATCAGAATATATCTGCCGAATCTGGAACTGAGCTTCTGCTTGGCTAAACCACACGCGTGGTCGCAGCGTCCAGAAAGTCCGCAGTTTTAGCCAAACTTCATGAACAGATGAAGAGTCGGTCATCTTTGGTCCAAATCCCGTTTGGACCGTCGGGGTCACCAATGTAGCGATGTGCTACACACAGCGCTGAAATAACGACACGCAGTCGGTAAGTCGTTTCGAGACTAGTTTATTCAAACTTTGCGGCGCTGGCATTTAATCCCTAGCACCCGCCCTCTCCGGGCGGAAATAACGTCAGGGGTGCATTACCAAAGTCTCCCCCCGCATGCTGGCTATTTGTGAGCCGGTTTGCCTGCGCAGAAAGTGGGTCGCCACAAAACCATATTTATATCATAAGAAGATTTCTCAATGTGTCTATGTACCTCATTTCATTTACCTTGATTCTTTCTTAGAGACAATTGATGAGCAGATTTTTATTTTTTATTGCTCTTTTACTTTAAGGTAGAAAATGCATTTACAAGTTTGCAGGTTGTTAATTCAGCAGTTCGTTAAGATTTCAGAGAGTTATGAGGTCAAGTTACAGACCAGAGACTAAATCATGATGGGGAAGCAATGAACTAAGTTCCCTTGTCTCTGCTGCAGCTGTTCCCAAGATGAGGCTTTCCCTTCCAAGACAACAGAGATGCTCTCCTTCTTCAAAGAATGGGATTTCTTTTCCCCCATCACTTGTTCAGCCCTCAACCGCCATCTCCTTCATTTACCGCACATCAACATTCACCCCATCTTCCCTCCACATTAACAGTGATAGAATTCCTCTCGTCCTTAACTACCATTCCATGAGCTTCTGTATACAATGCATCATTCTCCGCAACGTCCACTATCTCCAAAGGGATCCTATCACTAACGATATCTTTACCTCCTTCCACTTTCAAGTCAAGTCAAGTCACTTTTATTGTCATTTCGACCATAACTGCTGGTACAGTACATAGTAAAAATGAGACAACGTTTTTCAGGACCATGGTGTTACATGACACATTACAAAAACTAGGCTGAACTACGTAAAAAACACACAACAACTTCACTAGACTACAGACCTACCCAGGAGTGTATAAAGTGCACAAAAACAGTGCAAGCATTACAATAAATAATAAACAGGACAATAGGGCAAGGTGTCAGTCCAGGCTCTGGGTATTGAGTAGTCTGATAGCTTGGGGGAAGAAACTGTTACATAGTCTGGTCGTGAGAGCCCAAATGCTTCGGTGCCTTTTCCCAGACGGCAGGAGGGAGAAGAGTTTGTATGAGGGGTGCGTGGGGTCCTTCATGACGCTGTTCGCTTTGCAGATGCAGCGTGTAGTGTAAATGTCCGTGATGGTGGGAAGAGAGACCCCGATGATCTTCTCAGCTGACCTCACTAGCCACTGCAGGTTCTGGATGCTCTCAATACAACCCCTGTAGAATGTGATGAAGATGGGGGGTGGGAGATGGACTTTCCTCAGCCTTCGCAGAAAGTAGAGATGCTGCTGGGCTTTCTTTGCTATGGAGCTGGTGTTGAGGGACTAAGTGAGATTCTCCACCAGGTGAACACCAAGAAATTTGGTGCTGTTAACGATCTCTATGGAGGAGCCATTGATGTTCAGCAGGGAGTGCTCTCCTGAATTCAACAACCATCTCTTTTGTTTTGTTCACATTCAGAGACAGGTTGTTGGCTCTGCACCAGTCCATTAGCCACTGCACCTCCTGTCTGTAAGCTGACTCGTCGTTCTTGCTGATGAAACCCACCACGGTCGTGTCATCGGCAAACTTGATGATGTAGTTCGAGCTGTGTGTTGCAGCACAGTCATGGGTCAGCAGAGTGAACAGCAGTGGACAGAGCACACAGCACCGGGGGGCCCCCGTGCTCAGTGTGATGGTGTTGGAGATGCTGCTCCCGATCCGGACTTTCCGCTTTCCACAGGGATTTCTCCCTCCATGATTTCCCTGTCCATTCATCCCTCCCCACTAAGCTCCCTCCTGGCACTTAACCCTGCTGCTAGCACGTATTGCTGTTTGCAGTTATTTTGTAAATAACACTATTCTTTTGCATTTCTGGTTAGATGCTAATGCATTTCATTGGCTTTGTATCTGTACTCAGCACAATGACAATAAAATTGAATCTAATCTAGCAAATAATTCAGCTAATAATTTTCAAATCTGAATATAGATTGTAGATTAAATTTAAAATGCAGCCCTGAACATTAGATTCCTAAAAACCTGAATCACAGTCCAGACAAAGCAGATCAAAAGTGTGATGTGGGTGTGAATTGGTAGGTGTGAAATCTTTGTGTGGTTTCAAAGAAAGTATTGTGGATGCATTTTAAATATGGAATTGTCCTTTGATGTTTAATACATAAAATGTCAGGTGGCATTGGGCCAGCCAGACCTTTCCACTGAAAGGGTCTCAAAATAGAGTCTGCTCAATCATGTTTTGTCAAATAAAGCGGCTGCTTCATAACTACCAGTACTTTTCTCCATTGACTTCATTCACACAACACCTGCAGAAGTGCTTCTCCTTACCATTCGACTCCTCGCTCACCTCCATGCAGGGCCCCACAGGTGAGGCAATATTTCACCTGCGAATCTGCTGTCTTTGTCTATTGTACCTGCTGCTCCCAGTGCAGCCTCCTCTACGTTAGTGAGACCCGTGGTAAATTGGGGGACGGTTTCATCAAGCACCTCCGCTTCAACCGCCAATAGTGGAATTTCGCAGTGGCCCAACATTATAATTCTGATCCCATTCCTGAACCGATATTTCGGTCCAAGGCCTCATTTTGTGCCATTATGTTGTCACCCTAGGGTGGAGGAGAACCACCTTCTATTCTGGCTGGGTAGCCTCCAAGATGATGATATGAATACTGATTTCTCCCTTTGGTATAAAAAATTTCCACCCCCCTCCCATTCTTCAATTCCCCTCTCTGGCCTCTTACCTCATCTCACTTATCACCTCTCCCTGGCGGCCCTCTTCCTTCCCTTTCTCCTGTGGTCCACTCTCCTCTCCTCTCAGATACCTTTCTTGCCAGCCCTTTACCTATCCCATCTCCACCTGGATTCACCTATCATCTTCTTGTTATCCTTATTCCTCTCCCCACCAGCTTCTTAATCTGTCCTCCCTCTTCCTTTCCAGTCCTGAAAAATGGTCTCGGTCTGAAACTTCAACTGTTTGCTGCTTCAAACTTCAACTTCACAGATGCTGCTAAGTTCCTCCCGCATTTTGTGTATGAAGCAATGAACAAGTTCAAGAACCAGATTTTGATCCTGACCCTAGGTGCTGTCTTTGTGGAGCTTGCATGTTCAACCTGTGATCACATGGGTTCTCTGAGGTGCTCTGGTACCATCGCATATCCCAAAAATGAATTTTTTGGTTAACTGCCTACTGTTAATAATATTGTAAAAAGTTATCAAAAAAGGGCTGATGATCATGTGAGAGACAATAAATTACAGCGCCCCCAGAAAATAAAAAGGGGGAATGGTACTAACAGGATTGTTCTGTTGGAAGAAAGCAGAAACGTAGTGGGCCAAATGGCCTCCCTTTGTGAAGTAGTAAGAAGTTTAGACTCAAATTCTATTGTCATAGTTATTCAGATAGAAGCATATATGAAGCCTTGTCTGTCCTCTTCAACTTTGAAGAGTATTTAATGTCATTTTCAACACACAAGTGTAGAGGAGAATTAAATAATTGTTACCCTGGATCTGATGCAACATAAAAAAGTACACAATAACATAAAGAACACAATAATTAAAAATCACAATAAATATCAATACATAAGATAGCTTATATAGATTGTATATACATAAGGTAATGCACGGTACAGGGGTGTCTGTACACAATGTGACTGACAGGAAATGATAAAGTTATGGTGGTTGGGGGTGTGGAGGGTGGGTTAGTAGATGGAGGTGTTGATCAGCCTTAATGCTTGGGGAAAGTATCTGTTTTTGAGTCTGGTTGTCCTGGCATGGGTGGGAGTGGGACAAACAGTCCCTGAGCAGAGTGGGTGGGATCCTTCATGATATTATTGACCTTCTCCTGGCATCTATACATGTCCTTGAGGGTGGGTAGGCTGGTTCAGGTGATGTGTTGGGCAGTTTTGACTACGCATTGTAGAACCTTCCTGTCTGCTGCAGTGCTGTTTCTGTACCATGCACCATATTAGGATGCTCTCTCCTGTGCCGCTATAAGTGTACATAGTCCAGCTCTCTTCAGCCTCCTCAAAACACAGAGGCATTGGTGAGCCTACCTGATTGTGTATGATGTTCAATGGGCACAAAATATTACACAAACCATTCTAAAGGACCACAAGTGATTTTCTTTTGTTCTTTCCTGGTCATCAACTTCATAATGAATTAACTTCTGTGGGATTTTACAAACAGCCTCATTGGCAGCATGATTACATGTCTAAATTAGTTCACTATCTATCAAGTGTTTTGTTGACATCCTGACGCTGTGAATGAAGCTCAATAACTGAAAGTAACTTCGATTGAACTGGGGCTTCATAATGGCCAGCTGTGTGATGTACTTGGAAATGTAAGGAAAGATGGGGGAGACAACTGAAAGTAAGAGTCTAAATATGTTTCAGTATTTGATTTGTTCAGCTTACACACAGAGGGCTGAAGGGTCTTTTTCTCTGCTGCATGACTCTATGATCCTAATGTTATCCATATTCTGTATGCTGTTGAAACATGAAAACCTGCAGAAAAAGATAACATTTTTCTTAAATCACTGCAGGTGATATACTGTCATGACTATTTTCTTTTTATTGCATACATTATTTGAAAGAGAACTTAATCACAAGAACTACAGAAACAATTGACGGACACTTTCAGTGCACCTTTCAGAAAGTAGTGCCACACTGACCTCCGTGCTGGTTTACCCTTGATTTACATCTCCGTCTCTTGCTTTACTCCTGACAGACATTTGTGACTATGGACTGATCTAAAGCATCAAGAGAAAGTGCTGCTTCTGGAATCACCTGGCAGTCCTTTGCTTCCGAAACCTGTTGACAGGTACCAATAATGCATATACTTCGGTCCGCACTTCTTGGAAGTAACAGCAGCTAATTTAATTTAAAAAGGTCAGTCAGAAATGTGTTCACTCCAACTTGCTTGGGGACACAAGTGGTTCAGACATTTTCATCACATGAATACTGGGCCATTTACCCATGCAAGGCCAGAGCAGAAGCATCCATCTCGTGTCCTTGGGGGTTTCTCTGACTTGCTGTCACCATTCATTGGACAGGACATCATCCATGTGCCATGACTTTTGTGAACAGACATGAAAAAAAGATGGAGGCCTTATTGGTAGCGGCCTGAGGTCAAATTCTAGGTTGAAAGGGCTGGTTGGTATAAAGATCAATAGGGAATGGGGAGATCAGAACAAACATTAGAGGAGAGTAGGGGTTGTTATGATAATGGTGCCTGGGTCATAGTCCTTCATCCCCAGCTTCCAAACAAGGGAGGAGGAGCTAGGATGATGCTAGAAGGCAACTTATTTGAGGTAATCTGCAAAACAGCTTAAATTCCTCTTTAATGTCTATTTTTTCCCTTTTCAAGGTGCTGGGGTTCTGTCAGAGACCATGATGTACAGCTGCACTGAAACTGCATTTCTTCACGGTGGTGTGTTCCTGCTCCCAGAATGCACCAACTGGCTATTTTCTGTATCTCCAGGAGGAGCCTGGAAGTCGTGTGACTTTGGGGATCGGTCTTGTGGACAACCGATTCCTAACCGGCTTTGGCAAATGAAGTGTCGCGGGAGATCAGAATATCAATACAGAGGATATGGCACTTGGAGGCCTCTGCAATTGGATGATTGCTCTTTCTCCATGGTGAGGAGGAGTTTGCTGCTGATTCTTGAGCCTGAGACTCGAAATAAAGCAATGCTGCAGACTGTAGCATTGAAACAGCAAGCTATTGGTCTCCCCTCTCGCTGTGGAAGGGGTGACATCTCTCTCTCTCCCTTGTTAGTGAGAGAGAGAACCTGTGGCACTTCGAAGTTCTGGGTTATGGACTGCAGTTTTGATGGTCTCTTTGGGGAGCTTTGCTATTGTTTCCTTGGTGGGGTGGTGAGGGTGGCTGATGTGGGGGGAAAGGGAGACGAAAGGTTTGATGCTTTACTGCTTCTTGCATGTGGGAGGGGGAGGGGGCTTTTAGGCTCCTAATGTTTTTCTGTCATTTATTCTTTGGGGTATTCTTCTGTTTTCTGGATGTCTGTGAAAAGTAAGGATTTACTTCTCTGAATCATTGAAACATTGAACCTTTGAACTCTCAAATTTCTATGGGTGGGGTAAAAGGTGGTATTAAGTTTCTAATTCAAATATTTAATGAACTTATGCTCCTTTTAGGCAGCTGCTAGGGATTCTTGAAGAAGACACAGTCTCCCTGAAGCTGTACTGTTTCATAGGCTTTTGTGGAATGTATGAAATCCTTGATTTTGTAGCACTTTGTAGCAATACAACAGGAATAATAAGGTCCAGTTCCTAGTTTAATGAAATTATGTTTTTTCAAAGTATTTTATGACTAATATTTAACCATGATTTTATTTTTTTCATCATTGATTGCTTGGTTTAATGCTGCCATGACATAAAGACTTAATGTGAAATAAAAACAGTATATTCTCAAAATCGTCAGCAGGTCAGGCAGATTCTATGGAAACACAAGCAGCATGGTTTTTCTTTGAAGTTTCCAGCATCTTCAGCTTTCTGATTTCACTTCCTTTGCAATTTCTCTCCTAAACATCTCTGCATCTCTTTCCTTCTTTTAGTCCTTTCCTTAAAAACTATTGCTTTGTCCAAGCTTCAGGTCACAGGTCTTAATATCTCAGCAACAATATTTATAGGTATGGCAGTATGGCAAGGATGTGTGGTGGGGTGGAGATAGATCTCTACCAAAAGAGGTATAAGACACTCCTCTCCTCTGCCAGCCTGCAAGTCACCCTTGGACAAGGAATAGCACCTGCCTAGCCATGGGAGCAGGTGGTTCAGGTGGTGGATGGTCGTACGAGCATCTGGTACATATCACAAGCCCTGATTATGCAGCCACTGATGTCAGGCAGACAATCTCTAAAGAGTATTAATAATGGCTGCGGTCACCCGTCTTGTAAAGACGCTGCCCAGAGGAAGGCAATGGCAAACCACTCTGGTAGAAAAATTGGCCAAGAAAATCATGGTCACAGGGAGACCTTGATCACCTACATCTTATGACACAGCATATAACATACAAACAAGTATAGCAGTGATAGTGTTGTGGTTAATTTATTAGATTAACAGTGCCAAAAGTTTAAGATCTACCCTGGCCATTACACAATTTTAATTTAGTTTTTAATTTATTAATTAGAATATGCCAAAACAATTAAATATGAGTAATGATAACCATCTGGTTCAATAATGTCCTTCAAGTAAAAAAATCTGTCATTCTTACCCAGTCTGCTCTACATATGATTCTAGATTCAGTCCATGTTAAATACTTTCCAAAACAGCAATCACTGACTTGCAGATGACTGCCACCTTTTCAAGTACAAATGATAAAACACAGGTTTGCCAACAACATCCAGATTCCAAAATACTGAATTTAAAACATAATCCCTGTGAGGCACTACAGAAAGTTTTACTGCTTTAGAGGCACCAAAGAAAGAAGAAGGAAAACAAGTTGTTGTTTTATTGATGTGAGTTCCCCAAGTGAATCAAAGCAAACAGTGCAAATCCAATAAATAATGACCAGCAAACAGTGTACATAAATAATCACCCAGTCCAACTGCAGATGTGTTTTCCTGGGTTTTATCACTTGGGGCACGAGGTCAGAACTTTGTGGTGCCAGTGGACCTGTACACCACGTGAGTCACCAGGAGTCAAATTTGTGTTGTCTGAAAGTACTAGAAGGATTGCCACAGATTTGCTATTGTTCTTCAGAATCAGCCTCAGGTTCAATATCTCCAGCATATGTCATGAAATTTGTAGTTTTGTGGTCATTGTACATTGCAATACATAGCAGTGAAAACTATGGATTACAATAAATAAATAAATATATATGTATATATAAACAATTTAAATAAGTAGTGCAAAAAGAGATTTAAAAAAGAGAAAGTACTGAGGTAGTATTCATGGGTTCCTTGTCTACTCAATAATTTGATGGTAGAGGGTAGAGGGGAAAAGCTATTCCTGAAAAGTTCAGAGTATGTCCAGAGGCTCCTGTACCTCCTCCTTGATGGTACCTATGAGAAGAAGGCATATCCTGGGTGATGGGGGTCCTTAATGATGGATGTTTAATGGTTCAATGGTTCAATTTAATATCAGAGAATGTATACAGTACATAACCTGAAATTCTTATTCTTTGCAGACATCCATGAAACAGAAGAAAATCCTAAAAAAGAATGACAGAAAAATGTTTGAACCCCAACCCCTCTCCCACGCACAAACATCAGCGAAGCATCAACCCTCCCCCTTCCTCCTTCTCCACTTGTTTTAGCAGGAAGGATCAGCCTCCCCCTCCATCGCCCACAATGCAAACAATAACAAAACCCCCAAAGAAACCATGATCTGGAGTCCATCAAAAGCTATAGTCCATAACCCAGCACATCAACATGACTCAGGCTCTCTCCCTCACTAACAAGGGAAAGTGAGGTGCCGCCCTTCCACAGTGAGAGGGAGACCAACAGCCCGCTGTTTCAATGTTACATTCTGTAGCCTCGCTTACTCGAGCTTACCTGACAGGAGAAATGGCAGGCTTTGAGATACAGAAAGAGACAAAGAGAGACAGACAGAGACAGAAACAGGCAGAGGCGGAGTGGGGTGGGGGGGGTGGAGAGAAAGTAGAGAGAGAGAGAGAGAGAGAGAATGAAAATGAATGGCACTCTTTAAGAAGTCCGGAGCAGGTCACAGCCTCAGCTCAATTCAAGTCAAGTCCAGTCAAGTCAAATCAACTTTTATTGTCATTTCAACCATAACTGCTGGTACAGTGCATAGTAAAAATGAGACAATGTTTTTCAGGACCATGGTGTTACATGACACAGTACAAAAAACTAGACTGAACTAGGTAATAATAAAAAAAACAACATAGAGAAAGCTACACTAGACTACAAACCTACACTGGACTGCATAAAGTGCACAAAAACAGTGCAGGCATTACAATAAATAATAAACAGAACAGTAGGGCAAGGTGTCAGTCCAGGCTTCGGGTATTGAGGAGTCTGATAGTTTGGGGGAAGAAACTGTTACATAGTCTATTCGTGAGAGCCTGAATGCTTTGAAGCCTTTTCCCAGACAGCAGGAGGGAGAAGAGATTGTATGAAGGGTGCATGGGGTCCTTCATAATGCTGTATCCTTTGCGGATGCAGCATGTAGTGTAAATGTCCGTGATGGCAGGAAGAGAGATCCCGATGATTTTCTCAGCTGACCTCACTATCTGCTGCAGGGTCTTGCGCTCCGAGATGGTGCAATTTCTGAACCAGGCAGTGATGCAGCTGCTCAGGATGCTCTCAATACAATAATGCAGAGCTGAGTAAACATCATAGAGCCCTCAGGCATGGAGCTTGGAGCAGGCCACAGGCTCATCCTCAGTTCAGTGCAGAGCTGAGTAAGCATCTTGGAGCTCTCTGACACAGAACTCGCAGGCCACAGGTTCAGCCTCAGTTCAGCGCAGAGCCTAGTAAACGTTGCACTGCAGCAAGCAGAACCAGCGCCACCCATGCCTCTTGTCCTGACACACTGCCTTTTCGGCCCACCTGACCTGGCATTTAACTCATCCAAACATCAGGTCGTTCCTCGCACTAGGACCCAGACTGTGTTGCATCGATGCACTGCAGGCCTGGATCCTGCCACCATGTTTTGGCCTGTACCCAACCTTTCCAAATCAGCTGGTGCTTAGATTGATAAAACCTCACTCTCGGTTTAGGTGGATGGGCCTCAAATCTGCCTCTTCTCCATTTTGACTTTTCCCCTCTCCGCTTGCCCTGACTTTTCCTTGAACATGCTTCGACCTCGCCCCAACTTCGCCTCGTGCTTATACACCTCGACTCAGCCTCCCCTCCACACGCCTCTCCATTGCTTGCAGTGATTGTTTACCATAAAATTTACAAGTAGTGATATTAATAACGAATTTAGTTGTATCCCTTATTTTGTTTGTTTTGACCGGTAAGCAGTCACTGTGCTTAACCAGTAACATCTTAAACCAGTTGTTGTTTTCCTGGATTTTCAGAAGGCTTTTAACAAGGTGTTGGGTGGGAAATGAATCAGCCATGATGGAATGATGGAGCAGATATTGCTTATTTAGTTACCTTCTATTAGTTTATAAAGATATAAGTTATCTTTACTCTACTATAATACTGTTACATCTGACTTTTGCTACTCCTTTTCAAACTAAAGAGTGATTTCTATTATATTATGATCACTGCCTGTTAAGGGTTCCTTTACTTTAAGCTACCTAATCAAATCTAGTTCATTTATGCATAGGTGGTAAAGCATCCTGAAATCTGGAACTCACTGGTAGGGCAGTTGGTGGAGTTAGATGAAATCACCATTTTTAAGAGAATTTAGGAAGACACTTTAAAAATAAGGAAAAAATTAGAAGGATATGGGCCTATGGGATTAGCGTAGATAGGCATAAGCATTGACATGGACATGATTTGCCAAAAACCTGTTTCAGTGTTGTTGAACAGTATGACTCTGAAAATCACCAGAAGTGTTTTAATCATTGGATACTTTACAGGGTACAAATCTGCTATGAGATGCAATCAAAGAAAGGTAAAGCGAAGATTTCAGACATGATTATCTCCACTTTTTAAATGTAGCATAGGCTATTCTGGTAACCAATGGAGTTAATCAAAGCAGCACGTCACATATAGTGCACTTTAGAATCAGAGTCTGATTTATTATTGGTTACCAGGATGTGAACTTCGTCGCTTTGCTGCAGCAGTATAGTGCAGAGACATAAAATTAATATAAATTGCGAAAATAAATAAATAGTGCAAAAAGACAAACAATGAATTAGTGTTCATGTGTTGATGTACCATGCAGAAATCTGATGGCAGAGGGGAAGAAATTATTTCTGAGTCACTGATAAAATCATTTACCATTTTCTTTGCCAGTGACAGATATTTTGTTGGATACTCACAGCTGATTTTGTTCGATGTTGAACTTACATTGGAAGAAAAAGAGCTTGGCTTTGAAATTATTTTGTGCTGTCTGGAGGAGTTTGAGGTCCAGCAACAAGAGATTGAGGTGATATATCTAAGATTAAGAAAAAACACCTTCAAGTGAGAGAAAATTATTTCTGCGAATTGAACAGGTTTTCTCTGAAATATTATAAATGTCACGACCATGGAGTCGGCAGCACAGTAGATATGGCAATTTCACTTTTGAATTTGTAAATTTGTCAGCTAATTAGTGATAGTATTTAACTCCATACTTGTCATAGTGCTTGTCAAGACTTGGACAGAGCACAGTAATGCTTCGCGTTCTGTTTGTATTGGGCCTTTCCTGAGAAATTGGACTTTCAAGTCAACTGACTCTGAAGACTAGCAATATTCGCTTAATGTTTAGGTGTTCTTTTCAGCCGCAGTGTGGGCTTCATTTTCTATTTGAGAGTTTTAGTTAATGGCCCTGTTTGGTCTAACGTTTATTGTTTTATTTTCCCTTTAACACTGTTCAAATTAAAGTCTGTGAACTATCGACCTGCTTCAGTGTCTCTCACTCCGCAATTGGGCCATATCCGAACCCAGTAACAATAAAAGCAGGTATTGATTTTTATGTTTGCAGGCCATGGACGTGTATACACAATTTGCACGATAACCAATTTTGGAAACAACTTATTAGTCAATAATATTTGAAATATATTCCTATATGTTATGCACAAATTTGTGCCACAATGTAAAAGTATTTCTAAACTATGCCAACATAAGATCACATTCACAACCTCAAATTGGATTTAGCTGCCTTTGGCAAGAAATTAGCTAACCAAGTGCATATTACAGTATTGTTTCATTTTGATATATTTTGCCTTTAAAAGGTTCTAATGCCATTATATTTCCATCATATACCTTCCGGCCCAATAACTTTTACATTGCTTTCAATAAAGCTTTCATTCAATTCCTATTACTGGCTCATTATTCAGTGCTGGTAGATACATACAAAAAGGCTCTAATAAAGTTAAGTATAATTTGTCAGACTATGGATTGAGGAATGACTGGCTAGTTTAAGATCTTTGCTTCTCCATAGTACTGCTGTTGAAAAATAACATTTCCGTTTACCCTACTCAGACATCAAAAGAACTAGCACCTCACTGACAGAAGCCTTTGTGTGATGTGTCTCTCTACCATTTGACATTAACAATTCTGCTCACCTCATTTAATTTTATTGCCTATAGCCAGCAATAAAGTGCTTATCTGTTGCGTGTTACAATAATGCCCTAGTGTAGCACTCCAAACTGAATGGCAGTAATTGTCACAAACCAATAGTCAGCAAACAAAATTTGAAGACGTTCATTTGCATCTTATTTGCATGATAGCCCTCTATAGATGCTAGTTAAAGCACGCTAAATAATAACCCTGTTCCACTTAATTACATTTTATAGGATTTCCCCTTAATGGCTCATAGCAGCTTGAGGATCTTTTTATATCATCCAATGTACATGACAGATATATTAAAACACTTTTAATTTTGCTGGAAGGAAAGGGTTTTTCCACAAAGTTGTGCAGCTTCAGGCAATGTCTTATTCGCATGAGCTGATTAAAAGAGGAAGAAATGCTGATCTCAGGGGTAATGGTGCCACATCCTTCTGCCAGAAGGATAGACTGTATACCTCTTCTGATTTGATATTAAAAAGGCCCCATTTATGTTTGTTTATTTATTTGATTAAAAGAGCAACTGAATTACTCAACAATTGCTCATCTCAAAGGGGACCTTCTCAATCTTCTCCATTTTTACTGGGGGGGAGGAGATGGAAGAAGGACTGTAATCAGTAAATTCAAATGCACAGGAACGTAAGACAGTGTAATTAGTAATGGGTTCATCCTCACTGGCACTAACACTGGAAGAATATGCATTAACCAGAACATAGAACAATACAGAGCAGAAGCAGGTTACCATACTTAGTATCCGGTCAAGATGGCGCCCGCGTACAACACTCCTTCGAATGATATCTCCTGAATAGATGATGAAACCATATATTTCACTTCTTTTAAGTCTTTTACATTTGTATTTCATCTTGAATGTGACTCTGGAACTGTTAGAGCCAGTGTTTTGTTGTTTGGAGATTATTTGCGTGTTCTGGTGCTCTGCAGTCCCCGAGAGGATTTGGGGAGGCAGAGGCAGCATGCAGAAACCCCATAGCGAGCAGGCTGTGAGCTGATGTTCAGCTTCATCTCCCAGATTAAATCTTCCATTGTTCTTCAATTAAAATGATGACGGAGATTGAAACACTGAGGTGAATCTGTAAATTTGGAGATGGTCTGGGTGTTTCAGTGCTTTGCGGTCTCCGAGAGGATTCTGGGAGACAGCGTGCACAAACTTCAAGGCAGGAAGGCTGCAGGACACAGGGGCAAGCCATTGTTAGACTGCATTTTGCTGACTAGAGCTTCCATTGTTCACTGGTTAAAGCAATGAGGGAGATTGAAGCATCAAGGCGAGTGCGGACAGTGAGCACTGACTGCCCATCTTTTGATTGCTTTGTACTGGAGAGGGGAAGGTCTGCCACTGGGCCCGGAGAGTGTTCCCCAGGTTTTCTGCGTTTTGGATGTGAACTTGGACTACAGACTTTTTTTTCAGTCTTACAGATTTTTATATACTGTGTTTTTCACCCAATCTTTCTTCTGTTTTTGTGCGGGGAAGGGGAATTGGGGGTCAATGTACCTGTTCCATTTTTGTTCTTTTTGTGTGGGAGGTGGGATTTCGGTGTACCTGTTCTGTTTTTATTTGTTTTTTGTGCGGGAGAATGGATTTAGGGGTTGATGTATCTGTTCCGTTTCAGTCCATTTTTTGTGTGGGGAGGAGCAGTTTTGGGGGTTGATGACCTTTCTTTTCTTTCTTGATTTCAATTTGTTTTTTTTTGTGTTCCATACTCTGCCAGAGCCTTGGCGACCACCTATTTTTTCAAGTGGTTGTGTTGGAGGAAAGATTCTGTGAGTGTTCCCCCACATCCTTCTCACAGAGCAGTTTTTTTTTTAACGAAGCCAAGTTGCGAGCTCGACACTCAACCCGGCACGGATGGAAAGCGTGTCCGGGAGCGGCCTGACTGGATTTGAACTTGGGAATCTTTGCTCCGGAGTCTAGCGCTGATGTCACTGCGCCACCAGCGGGCCTTTTCAAGTTTTAGACTTTGATAATAAATGAATCTTTGAACTGACCGCAATGCCAGTCTAACACCATCTGCCTGCAACATGGTCCGTATCCTTCTATTCTCTGTCTGTTTAGTGTAAATGTCTCTTAAACATTGCAATTGTATCTGCTTCAGCCACCTTCCCCTTCCAGAAGCTGCAGAGAGCAATGGATTCATCCTAATATATCACAGGCAAACCCCTCACCATCACGGATAGTGTCCATATGAGGATCTGACACAAGAAGGCAACATCTATCATTTGGTGCTACACATGAATAAGTTGAATGACAATAAAATTGGACTTTATGTTTAATTGGTCATTTTCTTGTGAATATTGAGTATATGAAGCTACGTGCCTATGATGCTGCTGAAAATAAGTTTTTCATTGCATCTGTTCATATATGCACTTGGGCATACAACCATAATCTTGACTTTGACTTTGAGATCACTTGATACCAAAACACAGAAGCAGAGTCAGAGTGTTGCCAGCCTCTGCAGATGACTCAGCACAGATTCAGTTGCATTGTCCTAGCAATGGTGCGACAGATCGATCATTGTGCAGATAAGTCTTGAGCCAAAACAAAACTTAAGATTCATGCTGATACAGAAATGGTATTGTGGAATAGAATGAAAAAATAGAGAGCACCAAGTAGAACTAAGCTGTGTAGATTGGAAAAGAAACATCTTCTTATGTTTTGCAACTCCAAAACATAAAATTAATCGAAAGAAAATAACAAAGCCAGGAATAAATGTGCCTAGTTCGTTCTTTACTTTCACAAGGCATGCACATATGACGCGATGGCATAATAACATGTGCCATTCACGTACTTCTGTATTTAACTTGCAATGAATTATTTAAACAAAAAATGCATAATCAAACAATATATTTACATTACTCAAATATTACTGAAGTATTAAATATACAATTCTCCGCCCTGCTTAGCTGTGAACTCCAACTCAATATAGAATGCAACTCAACTTATATGCATATATATGATACAACTACTACAGAGACATCCACAGCCAGCATAGTAAATTTTAAATTGTCTCATTCATGCCTAAAGATTTAATTGTTGTGGAGGATTTCTTACTCTTGTAGGATGATGTCTTTCTTTATGGGAGGGGGCAGGCACTCTGCTTGATAGATAAGATTTGTGGCAGTGAAACACTCAGATTCTGGGGGCTTCTCCATGGTGGTTGTAGGAGTTGACTCTGGGACTGCAGAAAGTAGTTCTGACAGCTCCAGATACCTTTATTCTGGATGTGCTCGCATCCCAAACAGTGCATGACAAGCTGCTCAATCTGCTGATCTATCCCAAGCCAGCAGACAAAGCTTCGAGCCATCACTTTCATTTTGACCACACCTAGATGACTGGATCGTAGCCCTTCCAACACTTGAGCTCTCCGCTTGGATGGTACAACAACTCTCAGTCCCAACGTTGGCAAACCCCGATAAGGACAAGTGAATCTCTGTGCTGGTAAAAATGGGGGAAGTGGAGTTTCTGCAACACATTCTGGCCATTTTGTATGGCCATGCAGACCTGAGGCAGTGTGAGACTTTCTCTGGTTTCTCTTTGGATCATCTCTGCTGTAATACAGAGACTGTCGATTTGCATTAGGGAGAATACATCAAGAGAAACATTCATTTTTGTAAATATTCCCGGTATTCCCTTTTCGAAGGGTAAGTGGGACAATTCTACAGCATTTCTGTGATTAGGTGTCTTCTTGAATTCAATCTTATAATTGTTTCATCCAAGAAACTGAGCCCATCACTGCATACTTGCTTCTGCCATTACAGGAGCACCTTCTGAGGTTTGAAAGTGGTTGATGATCAGTGATGAGGGTGAGGTCTCTCCCACATGTACTGATTGAAATGTTTTACACCACAAACCAGACTCAAGGCCTCTCTGTCAGTCAATCTGTGTATAATTGTTCTCAGCAGTGCTAAAAGAATGTGATGCAAAGGCTGTGGGGCATTCACTTCAAACACTTGACTGCAACCATACTATACGGTGAGGAATCACAGGCAAGCTTCACTGGATGATGTGGATCATAATGTGTGAGTACAGTGACTGATGACTCTGGACACTTTGACATTTGGAAAGCCACCTCACACTGCTTTGGCCATTACCACTTCTTGCTGATCCGTAGTAATGAGTTCAAGGGTCGGGAATGTTCAATGACATCTTCAATCTCTCACTTTTGCAGTCAAAGGTTCCCACCTGCTACAAAAAGGACAGCAATCATTCAAGTGCCCAAGAAGAGCCGAGTGAGCTGTCTTAACTACTATTATTCAGTGGCACTCACATAGTGCTTTGAGAGGTTGGTTATGGCTAGAATCAACTCTTGCCTAACAAGGATCTGGACCCACTGCAAATGGCCTGTTGCCACATTAGGTCTACAACCAATGTAATCTCATAGGCTCTCCACTCGGCCTTGGATCACCTGGACAATAACAATACCTACATTAGTCGTTTTTGATTGCAGCTCAGCGTTCAACACTATCATAACCTCAGTTCTTGTCAACAAGCGTCAAAATCTGGGCCTCCTTCTGTAACTGAACCCTTGCCTTTCTCACTGGGAGACCACAGTCAGTGCGGATCAGAAATAACGTCTCCTCTTCACTGAAAACCAACACTGGTACACCTCAAGGATGTGTGCTTGGCCTACTGCTTTGCTCTCTCAACACCCACAGCTCAAATGACATCTATAAATTTGCCAATGACACAAGTATTGTTGGCAGAATTTCAAATGGTGATGAGGAGGCATACAGGAGCAAGATAAGTCATCTGGTTGAGTGGTGTCACAGCAACAATATTGCGTTCGACATCAGTAAGACCAAACAATTGATTGTGCACTTCAGGAAGGGGATGTCGAGGGAACACACACTGATCCCTCGGCTGATCGAGGGATCAGCTGTGAAAAGGGTGAGCAGTTTCAAGCTTCTGGCTGTCAACATCTCTGAGGATCTATCCTGGGCCCAACACGTTAATGCTTACAAAGAAGACATGACTGCAGCTATATTTCATTAGGAGTTTGAGGAGGCTTGGTAAGCCATCAAATACTCTCACAAATGTCTACAGGGGTTCAATGGAGCAAGTTCTCACTGGCTGCAGCACAATCTGAAATGGAGGAGCCACTGGACAGAATTGGAAGAAGCTGCAGAAAGTTGTGGACTCAGTCCGCTCCATAATGGCAACGTCCTCCCAGCACCAAGGACGCTTTCAAAAGGAGATGCCTCATAAAGACGGCATGCATCATTCAAGGACCCCGCCATCCAGAACATGCCCTTTTCTTATCACTCCCATCGAGGAGGAGGTACAGGAACCTGCAGACTTACACGCCACATTTCAGGACAAGCTTCTTTGCCTCTGCAGTCAGATTTCTGTTTGGACAATGACACCATGTACACTACCTCAGCATTTCTTTGCTCTCATTTTGCATTATTTATTTAATTTAATTTGTAGTTTTATTACTTATATTGTGTATTGCAATGTACTGCTGCCGTAAACAGTCTTTGTTTATATATAATTTTCCATATATTGTATCACATTTCTTTTTTTTCCCTGTGACTGCAAGGAAATGAATCTCAAGATAACACATGGTAACATATACATATTTTGATAATAAATTTACCTTTAACTTTGAACAATTAAAATTATAGTATCAAAGTAGATGAATTCTTCATAAACAAAATATAGATGAGTGGAATGAACCTGTAGGTGAAAATGGAAATAATTCAAAATCTTTGTATTCACTTAGAGGTGATGCAAGCTTATGGTTTTGTTGAAGATATATTTAGCCTCTGTTCTTATTTTAATATACACAAAGGTTAATGTACCTTTAAGAGTCAAGTGTACCATGCGATCTAACGTCTATCTATAGTGGTGACAGTCTCCGCTGTTAATAGGAAGTTCACTCTTTTCAATAAAGGTTGAATTATGAGCAGCTTTTTCTATTACTTACATTATTAAACATCTGCACCAAAGACCCAACTGATGGCACACTTACAAATTAGTGCATTAAAGTGATTGCACTGCGTGTGCAAGAGATATGTTGCTTATATATTGGTTTCAGTGATATCCATTGCACGTAGCATACTCATACAGGATTAAAGGTGATACTTACTTATCTGGAAACCTAGAACTAGCTATAAATTGTTATAAATTGTGCATTTGCAAACTTTTCTTTTAGGACACTTGGAAGCAGGTGTCTGTGAAACACAGTCAGCAAACTTTCTGATCTTTCATACTGAATTGGCATTTAACAAATTTGAGCAAAGAAACCTGCAAAGCTTTAAGTTTATTTGATTATTCATCTTGAACACCATTTCCCACATCTTCTTCTGCTCAAAAAATTGCTGGATAGGAGGTCTAATTTCATTCAAACCTCAGCGGAAGCAAACTGCACGAAGTCTCTTTGGAAACTGTGGCAGTTTCATAGACCTATAATGTAAATATCATTCTCATTTTGTTGTGAAATGCTTTTTGATCTGGATTGAATGTTATCTCTAATTTACATTGTTAGACCAAATATCTCAGCATGATTTTGGACTGGAGTAAAACCCTGATGCAGAGCCCTGAATGATGCAGGCTATAGATTCAGAGGATTAGAACTCTTGCTAATGCTCCACAAGATTTACAAATATATTGGCTGCTAACAAAATTTTCATATGCATGTGCCCTGGCAAAGTATCTTCAATGCATGGTCTTGATACTTCCTGGAGTTGGAGATCAAGCCCTGTCAAAGTGTTTCATCCTGATGCAAGTAGACTCTGCATGTGAGAGGCTGCCTGCTGCCTATCTTGGAGTGAAACTGGTCTATGCAAGAAGCTTCTACAACCAATGGAAGATGATATCTGTCAGGAAGATGGTGAGTTGATTTGGAAAATTGATTTATCACTGTCACGCGTACAGAGGTACAGTGAAAGATGTACCTCCATCCATACAGATCATTACAACAATGCATTAAGGTAGTACAAGGTAAAATAAAAGATACAGAATAAAGCAACAGAGAAAGGGCAATGCAATAAGGTGCAAGGAAATAATGAGGATGATTATGAAGTCAAGAGTCCATCTTTTAATACTAGGGAACCATTCAATTGTCTTATAAGAGTGGGATAGAAGCTGCTCTTGAGCCTGGTGGTAGATGCTTTTAGACTTTTGTATCTTCTGACCAATAGGAGGGGGCAGAAGAGAGAGTTAAGCTAAACTCTACATAGATTCCTGACTTTAATCATACTTGAAACTCATAGGCAATGCTAAAGCATGCCCACAATATATGATAGATATATGAGCAACTAATAACTCTTCATTCTATTACTGTAGTCACCCTGAAGACATGATAGCACAGAAAATGACTCATTGCCCGAATCACAACTTTAAACGAGTCATACCTCATCACATCACTAATTCTGGCAACTATTTGTTGTAACCGTCTGAGTATGAAATTATAGTTGATGTCCTTCTTCATCAGCCGCAAGTAGAATCGTGCACTATGTTTTCATTGATTGACAACAGTCTATCATTTTTTCACAATAAAATGTATAAATTCATGTTTCTTGGATTCTAATATTTACTATAGTTATAGTTTCGTAGTCTCTAGATTTCATTGGTAGCCTGCACTACACCTTCCCAGTTATTTAATCTATAATTGCATAGCTCAATTTTGTATATACGTAGCTACATAGACCAGGAAAATCTCTGGTCTATGTCAATGTAGTTAAATTCATTTGAAGCTATTTTAAAATTTCATCACTATAAAGGATGGTGTAATTTTCTCAGAAGCCTTGGGCTAAAACTTCATAATAAGCGGCTAAATCTAGCTACATATTATCATTCTACTTCATCCCTGCACTAAATGATCTTTTACAGAAATCCTCAAACTTTAAGACCCAACAAATCCAAGTCATCTAAAATGTCACCTTCCAAAATTCAAATATATGCAACTCACGTTCTAAATCAAGCTGAATGTTCTTTACCTTCTGTATTTATGGTCTACATTGGATCCAGGTTCAATGCAGTAACATAACTTGTAAGTTACGGGATCAAAATTGAATTGAATTGGCTTTATTACTCACATCCTTCATATACCTGAGAAGTAAAAATCTTTACATTACATCTCCGTTTAAATGTGCAATTTAGAGTAATTTATAATAAATAGTATGTACAACAGGCTTGGGCATTTTTTCCAGAGATTTAAGATCTTAATCCTATTTTGATAGTAAAGAATATTTAATCCAAGCAACTAGAATATCAAAGTCAGGAATAGTAAACTATATCTGCAGTGACTATGAAACTATAGGAAATGCCTTTAAAATCTGATTCGCTGGTGCCATTCAGGAAAAGTAATCTATTATCTTTCCCTGGTTTGGTTTATATATTACTCCAAAACCATTGTTATGGTTTACTAAGCTGTCTTCTGAAACTGTTTGGCAAGCCAGAAAGTTCCGGGGCACAACTAGCATTGAACATGAAATGCTCAACCCTTCCTGCAAATTTTGGCATTTAGTCTCGCCTCATCTCTAAAAGCTGTGCTAGTCAATTCAGGTTATTGAAGGGCTGTGCTACAACCCTTCAACTCTGGCTTTTATCCATACTACCGCTCCTAGATCCTGAAATTCTCTCCCCAGTCCTTTTGCTTCTCTGTTTCTTCCCACTTCTAAGATGCCGGTTAAAATTTACTTCTGAACAAAGCTTTAGCCTTCTGTGCTAATGCTTCAGTCTTTGACTCATGGTCAATTTTTGACTGATTAGAATGCTGATTCGCTGGTTGGAGTGATTTACTGCATTAAAAGCATTAACACTCGTGAAATCTACAAATTCTCTGAAACTCCATCTTGATTGCATTTGGTTGCGAATTGCCGCTCAGCAAATGCACAATACAGATATTCACAGATACTACCTTTGCTGTATTTTTTTAAACATAGTGTTTACAAATTTCAGAGAGATAAAGGGGGAAAAAATTGCTTACTTTGGAAAATCTACTAGAGTTTATCTAATAGATTGCTAATTTTTCCACTTCCCTGGAGTTAAAGGAATTACTTCATTTTAGGGCGTATTCTGGAGTTAGGATGGGAAGCAAACTATTAATTTCAGCAACCAATGATAGACCTGAATGTGGATTGTAGATTAAATTTGAAATGCAGCCCCGGACAATAGTTTCTTGGAGTTATGGACATCAGTTTATTGAAAACCAGACAATGCTGATTAACATTCATTTTGGGTGTCTGAAATGTGGGTGCAAGTAAGGAGGTATGAAAATTATATATAATTCAAAGGAAGCCTTGTAGGTACATTGTAGCTATAGAAATGTCCTGCTGTTACCTTTAATCTTTAGCATGCAATATAAACTAATCATGCAATACTACGTCAAACAGGCCTCTTCATCTGAAGTGTTTTATTTTGTTGAATAAAACACTTCTGTATCCACTAACTTCACATCTTTCCCATGACTTTGTTCACGTTACAACACTTGGCAAATGAAAAGATGGGCCATCAGATGAGCTACCGTTATTTAGAAACTATGTAAGTCTAGCCACAAAGGGTTTACTTATTGGAGTAGTCTTTGATACCATACGCACACAAGGTAGCTAATGAGAGTAAAGCTAATTCACAGGTGGGCACCTCGCGATTTCTTTGAGAGAGTTGTTAACATCATATCCCTATCTCTTCTAACAATGCTCAGAAGACTTAGAAACTGCTGTTGCCTTGCTTAGATTGAATTAGATCAGTGATAATTTAAAAGAATTGTAAGTTGCGACTCAAGTGTAAGTTGTTACTCACATTCAAGATTCTTGATGTCAGCCTAAAACTTGCGCCAACCCATTGCACAGTGCTGAGGGAAAAGTGTCTTGGCAGAAAGACAGTCCTTTGTATCAGATTTTAAACCAATTGTTCAAGTGTCCTTTGAGTAAGAACAGGAGATATCTCACTATCCTCATCAGTCCTCATCCCTCAACAAATGTTATCAAAACAGATTAATTAATCCATTATTCATTCATTGCAGATGCTTCACATTACATTCCACAACCTGGCTACCTCTTAGCAACTTCTTGCCGATAATTCATTAACTGTGAAACAGTTTTAGAAGCCCTGAAATTATGAGAGCTGCCACACAAATTACACTCTCCAGTAATTTATAGAGAAATACAAATTGAATTCATTGTTATTTTGTGATAAAATGAAGGAAATTAATCATTTTTTGGCATTGGTTTCAGTAAAACAGATGCCAGAAGTATTGATGCTTCTTAAATATAAGTTTCACTTAATGCTGTCTTGTTACACTTGGTATAAGATTCAGAATCAAAAACAGGTTTAATATTATTGGCATAAGTCGTGAAATTTGTTGTCAAGCAGCAGCACATGATGCAATATTATCCAAAACATAATAATAAAAATGGTGAAGTACAGTAAGAAGTGTGTGTGTGTGTGTGTGTGTGTGTGTGTGTGTGTGTATGTTAAATTTAATAAATAGTGTAAAAAAACAGTGAGGTTGTGTTCATGGGTTCAATATCCATTCAGAAATCTGATGGCAGTGGGAAAGAAACTGTTCCTGAATCACTGAGTGTGAGTCTTCAGGCTTCTGTACTTCTTCCTTCCCAATGGTAGCAATGAGAAGAGAATGTGTCCTGGATGATTAGGGTCCTTAATGATCAGTTAAAATGGTTTAAGAAAGGATAAGACAAGTTGGGTAATCAAATTATGATATCAGATGGAGTGATTGATTGTTCCTGTGATGAATGTGGAACCAAATAATAATCGGAATCAAGCCCTTGGAGAGGAAAGACTAAAGCATTGATATAAATAGAAAAGATCCTGCAGATGCTGGAAATCTTGAGCAACTCACACAGAAGAAATGGAAGAACTCAGCAAGTCAGGCAGCATCTATGGAGGAGAATGAACATTCAACAGTGAATAATGTGAAATTTATGTACCTCTTAAGGTATGATACATCGATTTTCCTAAAACCTGTGACTGTTAATGACAACTATGACCCTCAAAGGTTTCACTAACTATATGGCTGCACTATAACAAAGTCAATTAACCTCAACATTAGCAAGTATGTTTCAGATTAATTTCAGTAGTGTTGTGTAAGATCAATGTTCCAGATAAATCTTTAAAATCACTGATCCATCCAAGGCTGGGAATTAGGAATTAGCAAGTGTTTTCATTTTGAAAATAAAAATGCACAACATCTGACAGCAGAGTATGTTATTTCAGTCTTCTGTAAGATTACTCTTGACACTCTTAAAGGGTAATAAATATCTCTTCTTAGATCGTTGCACGTGGCCCTTGATAATACATGGTATATATAACTATATACAGTATGTTGTAGTTACTGTATATAGAATTTAGCCAGTAATTTGGAAATTATGCTGCTTGTATAACGGGGTGTGAAAGACTCAGTGTCAGTGAATTACGAACTCTTTGACATGAGTGAAATAAACCCTTTAATTTTCCACAGCTAGGGCAATGTACCTTTCCTATTCTGCATTCATGGCATCTTTCCTTGCAACACTATTAAACTGGCTGAATTTCCATTTTACACAGAGTCTTTCATTGAGTGGGTCTCATACAGTTGCTTTTTTTATGTTTTTGTGTTATTTCCCATGTGTAACTTGTCAGTGTTATTTTTATTGCAGTGAAATAACACTTCCACGAGTGGTGAGAAGACCAGCTGGAGACAGAATAATAAACCATGAGTCTTGCTGTGAGCCACCTCTGCCTGGAGGCACAAGGAGCATTGCAGTTCCTTTTCGGAAAGAGTCCAATGACCTCACGTTGTAGCAGGAGGAGGTACCACAATCTATCTGTGTGGTGTAACAGGACATCCACTTTCAACACATGCCAAATAAGTAGCTGGAGATGGTTGACACATTGTCAATTGAAAACGAGCCAGTGTAAACCGAAGGAGTCAGATTTTATTCAAATCAATGCAATCTGCTGGTTCATGACATCACTAGGTTTGTAAAAATAAGCTACTCCTTCCTGTGAGAGTAATTTGCTCCCCATATTAAACAGAAAAGCAGCAAGCACTGAGAGTTTCCAAATCAATCAATAATTGATTAGGATTTTATCATGAAAATGTTCATGGATTATTTGTTTTATTTTCCTTCTATCTACCATCTACACGTAGGCCCTGATTTAAAGTGAATTCAATTCCCCTGGTGTTAGTTACCCTGTACTCTTGTTCTTAAACAACTCATAGGCCATGTGTGTGCTGTACAGTGTCAAGGCACTGGAAGAATGTGTATGTTGGAACCAGAATGAAATGGTAGGCCAGATTATAAAGAGCTTCTTTTTAGTTTATGAGGTGGGATTTATCTCTATCAGGACAATGTTATATTTACTCATTATGCTCAGAAGAGGATTGTTCTCTGAGTGACTTGTAGACTGCAGAACCTGACTTCTGTACATTGATCGTTCTAAGCAACACACACAAAATGCTGGAGGAACTCAGCCAGCCAGGCAGCATCTATGGGAAAGAGTAAAAAGTCAAGGTTTTGGACTGAGACCCTTCATCATGGTTGGAAGAAAAGATGAGAACTCAGAGCAAGAAGGTTGGGGGAGGGGAGGAAGTACCAAGTGGTAGGTGAGAGGTGAAACCGAGAGATGGGGAGGAGTGAAGTCAAGAGCTGGGAAGTTGATTGGTGAATGAGATAAAGAGCTGGAGAAGGGGGAATCTGATAGGAGGGGGTAGAAGACTATGGAAGAAAAAAAGAGGGAGGAGCACCAAAGGGAGGTGATGGGCAGGTAAGGAGAGAAGGTGAAAGAAGGAAATGGGAATGGGGGGAATGGTGAAGGGGCAGTGCGGCCAACCTCCATTGTATGATCCTGTTAAATGTCATACTGAAGTTCAAATAAACCACATCAACTGTATTAACCTCATCGAGATATTTTGTTACCTCTTCAAAAATTATTTGAAGTTGGGCACGTAGGATCTCCTGATAATGAAGCCATTCATTTAAGACCTCACTATATTCTTTGTCTCCACAAATTGTCACATGAATTCATAAGGAGCTCCATTCCATCTTTGCACTTAATATAAAATGCTTTAAGATTTCCCTTAATCATATCTGCCAGTCACTTTCATCAGAATCAGAAGTAGAATGATTTTCATTCTCCCTCTTGCTCTCCTAATTTCATTTTCTGTACCCACCAACATTTACCATACTCTTATAGTGTTCTCTATATCTTTTTGTTCACTTTAAGTAGTGCCCCTGGATAATTTATGGCCCATGCCAACTATGAATGGAAGACCATTTCGGATGGCATGGTGAACCTTGAGTCCATTGTATAAGACACACAGATGCCCAGCGTGAATTTATGAATTCACCTTCCCAACTATCCGCCTGTTCATCCTAGCAAGCACTTACTGTCCAACCTATGGTCCGCAGTTCATAAACCACCTCAGAACCCAAAGAGGTGGAGTACAAGCAACTCAATCTCAGTCATAAAGAACCGCCAAAAATCAAGGGAATGTGTTCACATTCAATTCCGGACACACAAGCATGAAACACCTAGGATGGCATTCCATTGTAATGTTAAGAAAATGTTGCATTGTGAGACATAAACCCAAGGTGCTATCTGTTTCAGGTGAATGAAAATGATCCTGTATTTCAAAGGGAAGGTATAGCCAGTGTTATAAGCAAAGTTTATCCTTAAATTAACATTTCTGGAAGAAATTGAGCTGATAGACATCCATGTATGCAAATTACATTTGCATTTTATGAATGCAAATCCTGTTGAAACAACTGTTGAAGAAGATTGTGGATTTCAATGTCTGTAACTTTTTTTAATCATCAGATTCAGGTACACTAATACTGAAATTGTGTCTTGACTTGTGCATCTTGTACATATTGTACTTTCCCTGAATGATCAGCATCCAAATAAATGGTTCACTGACGGACCAAAACAGAAGGGCTAGGATATCTGCCCTTGTGGTTTCTACTGGCCATCATCAATTCAATGACGAATTAAACTACTTGGCTGAAAAGAATGTTTAGCACAACTTTAAGAAGAGTGGGATTGTAATCATTCTCTTGAAAATGCACATCCTTAACTAATGAAGATAGGAGATAGGCTTATTGACTTAATAGTTGCCCTTGGGATCTAACTGTGTTCAAACAATCTGCTGAATATGAATGTTTTTAAAACTCTGCAGACAAATTTTGTACTTTTCTGTTGACATCCTTTGGATGAACACAGAATATAGAACAGTACTGCACAGGAAAAGGGCCTTTGGCCCACAATGTTGTGCACACCTAATCCTTCTGCCTGAACATGGTTCGTACCCCTCCATTCTCCTCATATTCATGTCGTTCTCTAAGATCCTCTCAAGTGCCTTTGTAATATCTGCCTCTCGCACCACCACCCCCAGCAGCACAGCACTGCATGATTTTATGTCAGAAATACACGTAGAAATGTGTGAAAAATTATGCTAATTTGAATTAAGGCCATCCTCAGGGTGGAAGAGCAACACCTTATATTTCATCTGGGTAGTCTCCAAATTGATGGCATGAATATCAATTTCTCCTTCCGATAAATTAAAAAAATCCTCCTCCCCTCTTCCTTTTCCTCTATTCCCCTCTCTGAACTTTTACCTCTTCTCACCCATCTACCACTTCCCCCAGGACCCCTTCTCCTTCCCTTTCTCCTATGGTCCACTCTCCTCTCCTATCAGATCCCTTCTCTTCTCGCCAGTGACTTTTCCCACCCACCTGGCTTCGCCTGCCACCTTCCAGTTAGCCTCCCCCCCCCCCCCCCCCCACCACCTTTTTATTCTGGCATCTCCCCCTTCCTTCTCAGTCCTGAAGAAGGGACTCGGACTGAAATGTTGATGGTTTACTTGTTTCCGTAAATGCTGCCCGACCTGCTGAGTTCCTCCAGCATCTTATGTCCGTTCATTTGTCTATGCAATATAGCTTTGCTTCAGGTTATGCAAGCAATTTTTTTTCTTTCAACTGGGAGAGCAGAACTGGTGTAACATTTCATCAGTAGGATGGAACCTCTGTCAGTGTTCTGTACAGGAATGTCAATGTGAAAGAGGTGTCAAGAATGATTCTGATAACTCAACCTTTGAATTCAAAGGTGAGAGAGCTACTAACTGAGCCAAGGCTGGCACCTTGTAACTAGTATGATAGCAGTTCATAAGTAATTCATTGTCTGGTGAAGCACTTTGGGATGTAATGTGAGTGTAAAAATCTGATATCAGTGCAATTCTTTCTTTGTCTTACTCTTTGAAATATAATCTCAAACAAATTTCTGAAATCAAACCATACTTCAAATAATTAAAGTAGCTCACTGTGATCTGAAGAAAGAAAATATGGGAGAATTATTTATTATTCAAAGCATACTACACTGTAAAATAGAATATCTGATCTTTGAAAATGCTCTCTTCGACTTCATTAAAAAAAATCCACCACTTGCACTGTGAATCATAGGTAGGGCTTTAATCCATGCTAATTTCATGCCGACAGCTTTAGTGACAGGAAAAGTTTTCTTGCACTATACAGTAAAAGTGAACTGCCTTAGCATGCTGAAAGCTACACTCTAGCAACTTGACCCCAGGAGATCAGTCTGCCACATCTGCGTCCCAATTATGTACTGTGGGAAAGGTGATCTGGAGAAACTCACAAGGTGGATTATGATCATTCCCTCTGCTGCTTACAAGGAAGCAGTTCTGCACATGCAACTTACTCAATTGCTGACATGCAGGAAGTTGGTGCCAAAGAATAAAAGTCCTCCATATGTTACACGGAAAGAGACCCACTTCTGACATTTTGAGTAGAGTCACTCCATACATAATACTTCTTCTTGTTAGAGAATTAAGTTATTAAAGACTAAAGTCATTTCTGAATAAAGGGGATTGTAAAAGTAGAGGACATAGGTGAAAGGTGAGAAAGGAAGATTTAAAAGTGCATGGAATGGGCTGCCGGCGACAGTGGTGGAGGCGGATATGATAGGGTCTTTTAAGAGAATCCTGGACAGATATGTGGAGCTCAGAAAAGTAGAGGACTATGGGTAACCCTAGATAATTTCTCAGGTAAGGACGCGTTTGGCACAGCTTTGTGGGCCGAAGGGCTTGTATTGTGCTGTAGGTTTTCTATGTTTCTATGTTTCTAAAAGGGACCCTAATGGGAACATTCTCACACAGAATGGAATGAGCTGTCAGAGAGACTATAGAGATGGTTGGAACTAACATTTAAAGGACATTTGGACAAGTCCTTGGACAGAAAACTTTTGGAAGGAAGTGAGCCAAATGCAGGCAAGTGGGACAGGCTCAGATAGACAAGTTGAGATGAAAGGTCTGTTTCTGTCCTGTATAGGGCCTGTCTACATCTCTATAATTACTCTATACTTAATTGTTGCACACTTAACGTTCTATGAAGTACTTGTAAACTGTTTGTTGGACAAATCGCTATATACTGTAGAGATGTATGTATATCCAGAATACAGTATTGGAGTTTACTTTAAGAGTCTGAAACTAAGGGGAGTCTATGCCTTAACTGAAAGAAAGGGCTGGATTAGCTCTATTTGTCACATGCGGTGAAATGCATCTTTCTGTGTCAATGACCAACACAGTCCGAGGATTGTGCAGGGCTTCTGGTGCCAACATAGAAAGCCCAGAACTCAATAACCCTAACTACATGTCTCTGAAATGTGGGAGGAAGCCAGATCACCCAGAGAAAACCTACATGGTCTTGGGGGGGACATGGAATTTCCTTACAGACTGCAGCAGGAGTTGAACACAGATCAGTGATCACTGGCCCTGTCAGGCATTGCTCAAGCTGTTGCATAATCGTGCCGTGACACCAGCAACACAGAGATTAGATAGGGAAAGGCTGCAGATTCAGTGTTAATTGGAAACAATTGCAAATTTACAGCTCATGTGTAAATGGAGCTTTGAGTTTTGTGAAGCCTCCCATATGCCCTTTGAAAATGAGAAAGCAATTAAAGTTGGCCATTACTGTTTTCTTTTATAACTAAACAGATTGGCTTTATTGTGAGCTACTTCATGACTTCTTTGATGTGCAGGTAATTAGGAAGTGAATGACTTCCTGTGGCCTTGGTTGGACCATGTGTAATGAAAGTTGGGCAACTGTGGTTAATCAGCAAATGATTGATAGACAGTTGTAGTAACAAGCACAAACAGAGGCTTCTTTCATATGTAAACCAAGTAAAAGATCCGTGGAATATCATTTTAAGAATGAAGTTAATGTTAATCATTATCTGGTAATAGATATGGCAACAGTAGTCGGAGTATCAACATCCGAGCCATAAATGGAACAGAAAACAATAGTTTGTTTAGGAAATGACAGTCTTCCTCTATTCCTAATCGTTTTGATGTTTTACCATGTTGCTGTGTTGTGTCTGTAGATTGATTTTGAGCAGAGATCTTAATCACAAATGGGCGAACTGTCATAAATAATTACTGGTGTTTAAAAAACACATCCATAAAGACCATTGAATGATCATACATGCTATCAGGCTAATAGAGAAAAATGTTTGTTTTATGACAACCCCAAATAAAGGAAGTCTCTATCTGAAGTGGATATGTATGAATGGATTTAGTCTGGCTCTTCTGTTTGCACATGTAGTAATAATGACTAACTTTCCGTTGGCATGGAATGAGCCACCCACATACTTGCTTCCTCTTCTGTCTGAGCTGGTTCTCTCTGTCAAGTTTATGCAGGTAAAACAATTTAGGAGCAATTTATTAAAGTGTATGCCAAATTCACAGCAGATCTTACAGAAATTAATTTCACTGTTGAGAACTCCAAAGAGGAGTTCAAGAAGCTTTCAGAGGATCAACCTCAAGAAACAACCTGATTTGCAAACTCAAGCTTAATGCAGCATGATACAATATTGCTGCTGCAGAATGAAATTCAGTAATTTTATTACCAAAGTACAAATATGTCACCAACCCCGAGATTCATTTTCTTGCGGGCATACACTGTAAATCCAAGAAACACAATAGAATTGGTACAACCAATGTGCAAAAGAGAATCAATTACAAAAGAAAACAATAATAAATAAATAAAATTAAATATCGAGAACATCAAACATAGAATAGTACAGCACAGTACTCGAAAGTGAGTCTTCTGGGAACAGTTCAATGATAGGGCAAGTGAAGTTGAGTGAAGTTATCCACTCTGGTTCAAGAGCCTGGTGGTTGAGGGGTAATAGCTGTCCCTGAACCTGGTGGGGTGTGGGTCCTGATGCTCCTGTACCTTCTTCTTGATGGCAGCAGTGAGAAGGGGCCAGGATAGGGTTGGGGTTTCCCTGGTGATGGATTCTATTTTCCTGCAACAGCTCTCCATGTAGATGTGCTCAATGGTGGGAAACACTTTTCCCATGATGGACTGGGGCATATCCATCATTTTTTGTAGACTTTTCTATACAAGGACATTGGTGTTTCCATACCAGGCTATGATGCAACCAATCAATGTCTCCCCATCACACATCTGTAGAAGTTTGTCCAAGTTTTAGATGGCATGCTGAATCTTTGCAAGCTTCTAATAAATTGGATAGTGGACTACTTGACAGATAGACCTCAGTATGTGCGGTTGGGAGACTGTAGGTCTGACACGGTGGTCAGCAGCACAGGAGCGCCGCAGGGGACCGTGCTCTCTCCGGTCCTGTTCATCCTGTACACATCAGACTTCCAATATAACTCGGAGTCCTGCCATGTGCAGAAGTTCGCTGATGACACGGCCATAGTGGGGTGTGTCAGGAATGGACAGGAGGAAGAGTATAGGAAACTGATACAGGACTTTGTGATATGGTGCAACTCAAACTACCTGCGTCTCAATATCACCAAGACCAAGGAGATGGTGGTGGACTTTAGGAGATCTAGGCCTCATATGGAGCCAGTGATCATTAATGGAGAATGTGTGGAGCAGGTTAAGACCTAGAAGGTCCTTAGAAGGTTGGCGTCATTCAATGTTTGTAGTGAGATGCTGAAGATGTTCTATAGGTCAGTTGTGGAGAGCGCCCTCTTCTTTGTGGTGGCGTGTTGGGGAGGCAGCATTAAGAAGAGGGACGCCTCACGTCTTAATAAGCTGGTAAGGAAGGTGGGCTCTGTCGTGGGCAAAGTACTGGAGAGTATAACATCGGTAGCAGAGCGAAGGGCGCTGAGTAGGCTACGGTCAATTATGGAAAACCCTGAACATCCTCTACATAGCACCATCCAGAGACAGAGAAGCAGTTTCAGCGACAGGTTGCTATCGATGCAATGCTCCTCAGACAGGATGAAGAGATCAATACTCCCCAATGCCATTCGGCTTTACAATTCAACCGCCAGGAGTAAGATATGTTAAAGTGCCGGGGTTAGGACTCAATGTATTTAAGTAAACTACATTACTTAATGTAGGGGGGTGGTAAATTGGATTAGTAAGTATGCTGATGATACTAAGGTAGGAGGTGTTGTGGATAATGAGGTGGGTTTTCAAAGCTTGCAGGGAGATTTATGCCGGTTAGAAGAATGGGCTGAACGTTGGCAGATGGAGTTTAATGCTGAGAAGTGTGAGGTTCAACATTTTGGCAGGAATAATCCAAATAGAACATACAGGGTAAATGGTAGGGCATTGAGGAATGCAGTGGAACAGAGAGATCTAGGAATAACAGTGCATAGTTCCCTGAAGGTGGAGTCTCATGTAGATAGGGTGGTGAAGAAGGCTTTTGGAACGCTGGCCTTTATAAATCAGAGCATTGAGTACAGAAGTTGGGATGTAATGTTAAAATTGTACAAGGCATTGGTAAGGCCAAATTTGGAATATTGTGTACAGTTCTGGTCACCGAATTATAGGAAAGATATCAATAAATTAGAGAGAGTGCAGAGACGATTTACTAGGATGTTACCAGGGTTTCAGCACTTAAGTTACAGAGAAAGGTTGAACAAGTTAGGTCTCTATTCATTGGAGCGTAGAAGGTTGAGGGGGGATTTGATCGAGGTATTTAAAATGTTGAGAGGGATAGATAGAGTTGACGTGAATAGGCTGTTTCCATTGAGAGTAGGGGAGATTCAAACGAGAGGACATGATTTGAGAGTTAGGGGGCAAAAGTTTAAGGGAAACACGAGGGGGTATTTCTTTACTCAGAGAGTGATAGCTGTGTGGAATGAGCTTCCTGTAGAAGTAGTAGAGGCCAGATCAGTTGTGTCATTTAAGGTAAAATTGGATAGGTATATGGATAGGAAAGGAGTGGAGGGTTATGGGCTGAGTGCGGGTAGGTGGGACTAGGTGAGATTAAGAGTTCGGCACGGACTAGGAGGGCCGGAATGGCCTGTTTCCGTGCTGTGATTGTTATATGGTTACTTAAGAACTTTTTAAAAGCTATTATTAATGCTTTTTGAGAGGGTGATTTTAGATGCTTATCATATTTTTACTGAGTTAAGTATTGTATGTAATTAGTTTTGCTACAATAAGTGTATGGGACATTGGAAAAAATGTTGAATTTCCCCATGGGGATGAATAAAGTATCTATCTATCTATCTAAAGTAGAGGTACAGTCATGCTTTCTTCATAATGATATTTACGTACTGGGCCCAGTACAGGTCCTCTGAAATGATAACACTGAGCAATTTAAAGTAGCTGACACTCTCCAACTCTGATCCTCCAATGAGAACTGACTCAAGGACCTCCGGTTTCCTCCTCCTGAAGTCAATCATCAACTCCTCAGTCTTGCTAACATTGAGTGAGAGGTTGCTGCTGTGGCACCACTCAGCTGGTTTTTCATTCTCTGTCCTATGTACTGATTGATCACCACCTTTGATTTGGCTAATGATGTATAAACATAAGATCAGAAAAAAGAAATATGTGGAAGTAAGGCGAAGTTGCACCATCGGGCTCCTGGAATGGCATGGAACTTCACTCACCTCAACACTGAATTGATTCCATAACCTTGGATTCACTTTCAAGGACTGTACAACTCATGGTCTCAGTATTATTTATCAATTAATCTATTTATTTATTTATTTGTTTGTTTGTTTATTTATCTGTCAATTTTTAAAATCTTTTTATTTATTATTTATTTTTTCTCTGTTTACACAGTTTGTCTACTTTAGCACATTGGTTGGTTGTTAGTCTTTGGTGTAGTTTTTCATTGATTCTGTTACATTTCTTTGTTCTACTGCAAATGCCTGTGGGAAAATTAATCTCAGGGTACCTTATGGTGGGACGTGTATCTACTTTGATTATAAATTTACTTTGAACTTTAAACAGAGGCAATTGGCAATTCAGTATTGTTATTGTGTTTCTATCATATCCTCTATTAATTGAAAATGCAGATATATTTAGAGCATATATGTCAAACTCAAGGCCTGCGGGCCAAATCCGGCCCGTGGTGGAATTATCTTTGGCCCGCAAGATAATATCTAATTACTATTAAAGCTGGCCCCAGTAATCGAAGCGTCTATGGCGTATGATATGGCTAATGCTGAGTTTATTCAGGTACCAGGTTTTCAGGGTTTTTAGTGTTTATTCGGCAGTCTTCTTCATAAGAAATGGAATTTGTAAAGTGAAACACTTTGTAGTTATAGCAGAGACTGAGACACATGAGAGCAGGCTGAAAAAACGGAGGCAACGAAAGCTGCGTTCGCACACGTCCGACTGATCCGGCCCGCATGAAGCTGCATTTTGCTCAATCCGGCCCGTGACCTAAAATGAGTTTGACACCCCTGATTTAGAGGAATAATGTGGAAATGGCCTTTAAACTTCTCAGTACTAAGCAGAGTGTTGACTGTGCTACTCCATTTAATCAGGAATCACAAACACAAGTGATCCTATAGATGTTGGAAAGCCAGTGTAACACACTCAAAATACTGGAAGAACTTAGCAGGTCAGGCAGCATCAATGGAAATGAATGAATCAGGATTCATGTCATTGGATCATTTATTTATGGAGAGCAGGAAAAAACAGAAGCTGTGTTTTTACTGTTAGTGATTTTGCTTTTGATTTTACCATTTTAAATTCTTTTTTATAAAGGCAGCTTCATATGGAAGAATGCTTCAATATGTGCAGTGATTTAAATTTTAAAGAGTTACTGATTTGTCAAAGTCCATCTATTTGAGTTTCAGTTAGATGTTAAATATAAGAAAAATGTTTAGACTTCATTTTTGGCATGCCATTCGTAACACACTCTCTCTCTGTTTTTATTCACATATTTCTCCCTCTCTTGAGACCCTCCAGTCTTCAAGCTCTTTAGAAATTCTCCTTACCCATAGATCTCCATTCTACTCTCCTAATCCTACTTATCCTATGCTGACTAAACCTGTGAACAGGCGTATTCCTTCAGCATCATCCCAAGCAAACGTGCCATCACCCTCAAAAGTTATCACTCTTGACCTTTTCGCCTTGCAGCATACTTCATCTTCCCTCCAAATATGATTAATATATTAGCTCACCTGATTAGGTGGGTCAGAAATCAATTAAAGAAATTGACCAAAGCACACCAACACATATATACTTCTTAACTCCACTCAAGCTTTGGTATGACTGACGACCTCACTCTTTTAAACAACTCTGAGCAAGTCTTACTTGCTTGCTTGGTTGTACTCTTACCTGTCCATCAATTCTCAGCAATGGCTTTTACTTGCACTATTTGCCAGAAATATAATTCTTACAAACATTTCTCCCTTTTACATCTTCAACCATTATATAATTAGAATAAACATTTGAGAAGTGTGTGCTTACATCCATTAACAAGGAGTTCAAAATGTCAGTAATTCTACTGTTGAAAAGTACTGCTGTTTGCTTTCTTTGCACCTGCTGCACTAGCCTATTCATCTGTAGGATGCTGCCAGCAAAACTGGGAGAACACCTGCCAGAATCCCCTTTAACAAACTCTCCCTTTTTTAAAACAGTGAATTGGGACATAAGAAATGTTCAAGAATAGCTGACTGCACTAATTCAGTTTGCTTTCTCACAAATTTGCCTGCAAATCATGGTGGGCAAAAGGGAAGCTATTACTCTGTGTTCTTGATGATATCCTGATCATGGTTGGGCACTGATGCAGAGGTAAGAATAGGTTTTATGAGCTTAGGGTTTGAGCAAAGAGGCCTGTCCATCAGGGAACATTACCCTGATGCACAACAATTCCAACCCATCATTGAAGAGAATTTCATGGGCTGTATACCTCTGATTCTCAGTTGAAATCCCACCTATCACTATAATAGATGTTCAGCTAATGGATGTAACCATAGGCATTTTCTAAAAGGGGCGTTCAGAAAAGAGTATTATATCAACTCTGGGCATGCATGCACTAGAATTGGGAGTGTCCTGAAAGTAAATTATATTCCTAAGTGATTAAGTAATATTCTCAGATGGTATGTTCATTTACAAGAAGGAAATTGGGTGTAGTTTAAGAAAGAAATTAAAACACAGGACTTAAATTATACATTAATTATAAGTTGTGCAAAAATTTAAGTGAAGAAGAGACTGTGCAAAACAATACATTTGAAGAAAATAAATATCATCAGAGGCAAGTCTGCAGTAGTGTAAGAGGTGGTCCGTAATTCTGTGTGGTTGAGGAAGGATTAGGCTTGTGCAAGTCGGTTCAAGAATGAAATGGTGAAGGAAAGAAGCTGTTCCTGAAACTGGAGATGTGAGACCTGAGGCTTCTGTATCTTCTGCCCAATGATAGCAACAAGAAGAGGACATGATCCAGAGAATAGAAATCCTTGGTGATAGATGCTGCCTTCTTAAGGCCACGCCTCATGTAGAATGGATATACGTATAAGTGAGGAGGCTACTCCTTCAAATATCTCTCCTTTACAGAGAATAGCTGCCAGAATCTCTCCAAGGTGTAGGATATTGGATATTATTTGGGTTAATTGATTATACTTCCACAACCTTAGTAAATGATCCATGTCACAATGATTCAGAATTCATGTTTTATGTTGATAATCATTCCACCTTATTAACTAAACTCAAGGCAATATAGAGATTCATGGAGCCATAGAGAAGAATGGCACAGAAATATGCCCTTCAGCCCATCTTGTCCATGCTAAAACCATTTAAACTACCTACTACCTACACAGGGATCATTTCCCTCCATATCCATGTGCCTATCTAAACTTCACTCAAATGTTGAAATCAAGCTCGCATGCACCATTTGTGTTGGCAGCTCATTCCACACTCTCATGACCCTCTGAGTGAAGAAGTTTCCCCTCATGTTCCCCATAAAGTTCTCACCTTTTACCCTTAACCCATGACCTCCAGTTAAAGTTCCAGGCAACCACAATGGAAAAAGCTTACTTACATTTACTCTGTCTCATAATTTTATCTATCAAATCTCCTCTCAGTCTTCTATGTTCTTAAGAATACAATCCTAACCTATTCAATCTTTCGTTATAACTCAGGTCCTCCAGGCCTGGCAACATCTTACAACTTTTCTCTGTACTCTCAACCTAGTTTACATCTTTCCTGTCGGTAGGTAACCAAAACTCCACTCAATACTCCAAATTAGGCCTCATCAATGTCTTATAAAACTTCAACATAATATCCCATCTCCTGTACTCAATACATAGATTTAAGAAGGCCAATGTGCCAAACGCTTTCTTTACAACATTATCTACCTGTGACACCACTTTCAATAAATTATGGACTTGAACTCTCAGATCCCTTTGTTCTACCGTATTCTTCAGAAACCTACCATTCACTGTGTAATACCCACTCTGGTTGATCTTGAAGTGCAAAACCTCAGACTTGTCTGCATTGAATTCCATCTGCCATTTTTCAGCCCATTTTTCTAGCTGATGCAAATCCCTCTTTGAGCCATGATAACCTTCCTCACTGTCCACTACATCTCCAATCGTGGTGTCATCCACGAATTTGTTAATTCAGTTAACCACATTATCAACCAGATCATTGATATAGAAGTCAAGCAATTCCAGACCCAGCACTGATCCTTGCCACGCACCACTAGTCATAGGCCTCCAGTCGGAGAAGCAACTCTCTACTACCACTCTTTGGCTTCTCCAATAAAGCCAATGCCTAATCCCATTTGCTACCTCATCCTGAATGCCTAGCAACTGAACCTTCTTAACCCTCCTTCCATGTGGGACCTTGTCAACCGCTAGGGCCCACATGGCCCTAGCTAAAGGCCACGTAAATAATATCCACTGCCTTGCCTACATCCTTTTTCCTGATTACTTCCTCGAAAAACTCGAAAAGTTTGGTTAGACATGACCTACCACACATGAAGCCATGCTGACTATCCTTAATCAGTCCATGCTGATCCGAATACATATACATTCAGTCCCTTAGAATACCTTCCAATAACTCTTCCACAATCGATGTCAAACTCACTGGCCTATAATTTTCAGTTCTGGTCGCCTCAGTATAGGAAGGATGTGGAAGCATTGGAAAGGGTACAGAAGAGATTTACCAGGATGCTGCCTGGTTTAGAGAGTATGGATTATGATCAGAGATTAAGGGAGCTAGGGCTTTACTCTTTGGAGAGAAGGAGGATGAGAGGAGACATGATAGAGGTGTACAAGATATTAAGAGGAATAGACAGAGTGGACAGCCAGCGCCTCTTCCCCAGGGCACCGCTGCTCAGTACAAGAGGACATGGGTTTAAGGTAAGGGGAGGGAAGTTCACGGGGGATATTAGAGGAAGGTTTTTCACTCAGAGAGTGGTTGGTGCGTGGAATGCACTGCCTGAGTCAGTGGTGGAGGCAGATACACTAGTGAAGTTTAAGAGACTACTAGACAGGTATATGGAGGAATTTAAGGTGGGGGGTTATATGGGAGGCAGGGTTTGAGGGTCGGCACAACAATGTGGGCCAAAGGGCCTGTAATGTGCTGTACTATTCTGTGTTCTATGTTCTATGTTCTATAATTTCCTGGTTTTTATGTAAAGCCTTTTTTTTAAACAGTGGAAGAATGTTGGCTAGCTTCCAGTGCTCTGGTACCTCCCATGTCTGTAAGGATGATTTAAATTTCTCTCTAGGGCCCTGGCAATTTCTGCACTTGCCTCCTGGAGGGTCCGTGAGCACACTTTGTCAGGCCTTGGGGATTTATCCACCCTAATTTGCCTCATGGTGGCAAACACCTCCTCCTCTGTAATCTATATAGGGTCCATGAAGTTGATGCCATTTTGCTTCACTTCTATGACTCCATGTCCTTCTGAGTAAATAAAGATACAAAGATTTAATTTAAGATCTCCCGCCTCATGCTTCCTTCCTTCTTGGTTTCTTTCTTAAGTGTCCTCTTGCATTTTTTATACTCCATAAGCAACTTATTTGTTCCTACCTGTCTATAGCTCCTTTTCTTTCTTATCCAGGGTCTCAATATCTCTTGAAAATTAAGGTTCCTTACATTTGTTATCTTTATCTTTTATTCTGACAAGCACATACAAGCTTCGTGCTCTCAAAATTTCATTTTCGAAGCCCTCCCATTTTACCAAGTACACCTTTGCCAGAAAGCAGTCTGTCCCAATCCACACTTGGAACATCTCTTCTGATAACATCAAAATTGGCCTTTCTCCAATTTAGAATCTCAACCCACAGACCTGATCTATCTCTTTGTATATTTACTTTGAAGCTAATGGCATTGTGGTAACTGGATGTAAAGCGATCCCCTACACAAACTTCTGACACCTGCCCTGTCTCATTCCCTCATAGCAGATGCAATATCATGCACTCTCTCATTGGGACTGCTACATACTGATGACGTATATATCAGGCTCATGTTCATTTCTGAAAAATCAAACACTAAATATGGTCCTGGATGCCTTAGCTACAACCAAGGACATTGCTGATAGACCAGTCACTTTTTTCTTTTCCTGTGGTAAGTTTTTGCTGGCTTCATGAGTTAGCTATTGAGCTGTTGCTTAAGCTTTGCAAATGGTTTACTCTATGGCTCAGCAAGCAGCAAAGATAAACCTTACTGTTGACACAGTGCTGGTATTTCCCTCTGTGTCTGGATCAATTCCCACTCTAACCTTTTATAGTGAAGCTTTCTTGATCAGTCCAACTTTTCTGGAGGTACATTCTTAACCAATCAAACTTGAAAGATTACAGGCTATCTTTATAAAACTGATTTACCAGCATTTTAGCCATTTTATAAGCTTCATGGTTTCCTGTCCCTTGAGATTCTTCTTTTCCTTATTTATCACTGTCAATTTTCAAAAGTACCTTTGTTTTATAGTGATTTGTTTCAAAGCTTTCCTCCACTCCTTAAAAGAAAATAATCTGGGCTGTACATGGCTTTCAGTCTGCTCATGGTTCTTCACCTAAAGATTAAAATGGCACCTGTCCAGACAGTATGCTATCCACCACATTAGAAGTTAGAATATTTAACTAAGAATCCTTCTCCAGTTGCAGAACCACCATAATCAATTGAATGACAGGGCAGGCTAGAGGGGTTGGGTGTGGCTCTTACTTTCCTGTGTTATTGTCCTGTCTTTCATAATTTAAGGCCGATCAATGTGATTAAACACACTCACAATCCGTCAGGAAAGAAACCATAAGCAGTTCTATTTAAGGGGCTCATCTACCATTCTTTTGGGTTGCTGATCAAAATTTAGGAATTTTATTGTCATCTACAAGTAATTAACAACTTCTATTGAGGGCCTTTTGCTGGGTTTGGTTTGCTTCTGTTTGTCTTCAAAAGAGTTTTATTGAAGGCTTTGCAGGTGAATGGTGAGTGGCCATAGCCAAAGAGGGAACAAAAGCAGCTGCACTGGGGCAGTATACTGGGCAGAAGTTGGTGCCCATTACAAGCCTTCAGAGAGAGGATGAGAAAGAGTTAGACACTGAAAGCATTACATGCTGTGGTTTTACAGGGACAAAATCTGCATGTGCAATGTCTTATGCACTGCTCGGCAGACAGTGATTCTGCTCCCTCACTGTCCAGCTTGATTACAACTCTGGGGAGGGCATTTTAAAAGTGTGCGGTCAATTCTGTGGCAGCCAGTATTATTCCTTCATCCTGAACCAGACTCCAGTGCTGCCATAATTTGTCATCATGGCTGGAATCTGGCAACACAGCCTCTGCCCTAAGTTTTTCCATAGCTCCCTGAAAGTGGTAGGAAGATGTATGGCATGTAAGCCTTCATCCGTGAAAGTATTGAGCATAAACTTCATGAAGTGATGTTGCAGATGTATAAAACTTCAGGTAGAAGACCTCCAGCCACTAACCCACCCCTTCACACCCCCCACTACCACTACTTTACCATTTCCTGTGGGCCACTTTATGTACAGCTGTTCCAGTTCTTAGCATCATTTTATGCACATACTATCAAAAAGTTATATAACCATATAACAATTACAGCACGGAAACAAACCATCTCGGCCCTTCTAGTCCGTGCCAAACGCTTACTCTCACATAATCCCACTGACCCGCACTCAGCCCATAACCCTCCATTCCTTTCCTGTCCATATACCTATCCAATTTTACTTTAAATGACAATACCGAACCTGCTTCTAACACTTCTACTGGAAGCTCCTTCCACACAGCTACCACTCTCTGAGTAAAGAAATTCCCCCTCATGTTACCCTTAAACTTTTGCCTCCTAACTCTCAACTCATGTCCTCTTTTTGAATCTCCCCTACTCTCAATGGAAAAAGCCTATCCACGTCAACTCTATCTATCCCCCTCATAATTTTAAATACCTCTATCAAGTCCCCCCTCAAACTTCTACCCTCCAAAGAATAAAGATCTAACTTGTTCAATCATTCCCTGTAACTTAGGTGCTGAAACCCAGGTAACATTCTAGTAAATCTTCTCTGTACTCTCTCTATTTTGTTGACATCTTTCCTATAATTCGGTGACCAGAACTGTACACAATACTCCAAATTCGGCCTCACCAATGCCTTGTACAATTTTAACATTACATCCCAACTCCTATACTCAATACATAAGTTATCTTATGTATTTACATTTATTGTGCTTTTAATCCTAGTGTGTTTTTTTTAAGCTACATCAGATCAGGAGTAACAATTATTTTGTTCTCTTTGCATTCCTGTACTAAAAATTACATTAAACAAACTTGATCTTGAAATTCAGAAGAATCAGAATCAGAATCAGGTTTATTATCACCGGCATGTGATGTAAAATTTGTTAACTTAGCAGCAGCAGTTCAATACATAAACTAGCAGAAAGAGAAAAAAAATAAAAATAATAATACTATGAAGAAGTAAACAAGTAAATCAATTACATATATTGAATAGATTTTTTTTTAAACGTGTAAAAGCAGAAATACTGTATATTTAAAAAAGTGAGGTAGTGTCCAAAGATTCAATGTCCATTTAGGAATCAGATGGCAGAGGGGAAGAAGCTGTTCCTGAACTGCTGAGTGTGTGTCTTCAGGCTCTATACCCCCTAGCTGATGATAACAGTGAGAAAAGGGCATGCCCTGGGTGCTAGAGGTCCTTAATAATGGACGCTGCCTTTCTGAGACAGCGCTCCCTGAAGATGTCCTAGGTACTTTGTAGGCTAGTGCCCAAGATGGAGTTGACTAGATTTATAACCCTCTGCAGCTTCTTTCAGGCCTGTGCAATAGCCCCCCTATACCAGAGAGTGATGCAGCCTGTCAGAATGCTCTCCATGGTACAACTATAGAAGTCTTTGAGTGTTTTCTCAATCAGGATTGTGGGACTGTTGGTATTAAATGCTGAGCTATAGTCAATGAATAGCAACCTAATGTGGGTGTTTGTGTTGTCCAGGAGTTCTAAAGCCATATGGAGTGCCATTGACCTATTGTGGCGAAAGGCAAATTGTAATTGCAATTTGGAATATAGTGTACAGTTCAAGAAGGCAGTATCCACCACAAGGTATCCTCGCCCATCCAATCATTTTTACTATCATCAGAGAGGAGCTTAAAGATACATACTCAATGATTCAGAAACAGCTTCTTTCCCTTTACCAGCAGGTTTGTGATTGGTACAGAAAACTATGGATCTTGTTAATCCTTCTTTTTGCATTATTTATTTATTTCTGTAATTTATATCAAATTTATGTCTTTACACTGCACTTCTGCTGCAAAACAACAAATTCCAACTCATTTAGGTCAGTGATAACAAATCTGATTCTTTTTCTGATCGTATAGGTGTCGTCAAATTTGTTGTTTTACAGCAGCAGTATGGTGCAATACATAATAAAACGAACTATAAATTACAGTAAGAAATATAAATATATATAAATGAAATAAATAGTACAAAAGAAATAAAAAAATGAGCTAGTGTATGTAGATGGATTCACTGTTTGTTCAGAAATCTAATGACAGAGGAGAAGCTGTTTGGAAAACATTGATTGTGTGCCTTCAGACTCTTGTATCTTCTCCTTGATGGTAGCAATGAGGAGAAGGCATGTGGGGGTCACTTTTTGAAGTTGTCCTTGATGCTGGGCAGACTAATGCCCATGATGGAGCTGGCCGAGCTTGCAACTTTTAGCAGCTTTTTCTGATCCTGTGCAGTGGCCAGTCCATCTTAGATTGTAATGCAACCAGTCTGAATACTCTTCAAGGTATATCTGTAGACAGTTGGTAGGGCCTTTGGCAATGTACCAGATCTCAAATTCCTAATGAAATATCGTCGCTGCCATGCCTTGTTTGTAATTGCATTGCTCTGTTGGTCCCAGAATAGATCTTCAGAGATGGTGACAGCCAGGAACTTGAAACTGTTCACTTTTTCTACTGTTGATTCCTCGCAGAGGACTGGAGTGCGTTCCCTAAACTTCCCCTTTGTGAAGTTGATAGTTAATTCCTTACTCTTGCTACTGTTAACTGCAAGGTTATTGTTGCAACACCACTCAATCAGCTGATCTCTCTCACCCCTGTATATACATGTATATAAAGCTATGAGAGGCATAGATGGAGTAGATAGAGTCTTTGCCTAGGGTGGAAAAGTCAAAGATTAGAGTGCATAGGATTAAGGTAAGAGGGGACAAGTTTAAAGGAGATTTGTGAGGGAAGCTTTTCACACAAAACTTGCAGGACAAAGTCATAGTCAAGTTTATTGTTATATGCATAGATACTATGAAATACTTATCTGAAGCAGCATCACAGGCACATAGCATCAGATACTTAACATTCACAAGAGAAACATGGACTAGATGGTGTGGATCTTTGATGACAGATGTTGCCTTCTACCAGTGGCAGGGAGGGATGTGCCCGTGATGTATTAGGCTGAGTCGACTACTCTCTGCAGCTTCTGAGATGTGCTACTGCAGAGATGGTTGAAGCAGATACAATTGTAACTTTTAAGAGGCATCTAGACAGATATATCAACAGTCAGGGAATAGAGGGATACAGACCACGTGCAGACGTACATCATTGTCAGCATAGACATGGTGGGCCTACTGGCCTGATTCTGCATTCTGCTGTATTATTAAGGTACTAAATAATTTACACATGATTCTGTGACTGAGCACCACTCCAGTGCCATATATAAATTCACCAGTGACACCATTGATTGGGAAAGTCAGCTTACTGGAACGAGATAGGATATCTGGCTGAGTGGTTCTGCAATGACAACCTCCCTCTCAGTGTTAGTAAAACTAAAAAGCTGATTGTTGATTTCAGGAGGGAGAAGGAGGGTGAACATATGCCAGTTTACAATGGTATTCTAGCAATAGCTTTAAATTTTTGGGCATTAACATTTTGGTTGACCTGTCCTGCACTTAACACATGAATGCAATCATAAGGAGAGTGCATCATTGTCTTTACCTTCTTAGGAGCTAAAGGAGTTTTGTCTTTCCCCAAACACACTTACAGAGCCTCTACAGGTAATGTCTATAGGAAACAGTGTCTCAAGAAGGCAATATCCATCATGGAAACATCCAGGTCATGCCTTTTTCTTGCAGATACCACCAGGCAGAAGGCACAGAAACCTGAAGGTCAACATCATCAAGTTCAAGTACAGTTACTTCCCTTCAATCATTTAGTACTTGGACCAGCTGGCAAACCCTAATCTTTACAGTTTAGTGAAATGATGATTACTTTGATCACTTAGCATTAACATTGATTTGTATCTTTTGTTCTAGATTTTTATTTAAAATTATATTTAACTTCTGTTTAAGTTATTCTTGTGAATGGTGCTTATATGATACTATGTGCCTGCGTTGCTGTTCCAGGTAAGTTTTACACTGCACCTGTGCATGTGACAAAAAACCTAACTTTGACTTTGACTTCAATGAACATCCCTCCAAATATAGAGGCAGTGAGGGTGAGAGGGAGTGGCACTGAATTTTCATGAGGTATAACCTCATATTCATGAAACAATAAAGAAATCTGCATATTTTCAGTATCTATACTAGGAGAAGGACATATGGTTTAAACTTTTAATTTGAATAGAGAAAAGAGAGATAAGTAGTTAAATGCAGCTTGTTTTGCAATCAGCTAAGGTGCAAAAATGTGTAGTTCTGAAGAGGCTTTCTGCACTGTGTCTTGCAAATTAATACAGCATTCATTTACTTGAATGTTACTTGCTAGTGGAGTATTGATACCATAAAACATTGCTTCAGTTTATAAGATTGAAAGGTTGTTATGGTGACTTGTCTGAAATGATGGAATTAGTTTGACTGGGTTGTTACTGAGAATCTACCAGTATGGACTCAATGGGTCAAGTGAATTCATTTGCCACCACAAACTTCTATGATTTAATGGAGCTATTTTCTTAAGTGGGAGAATCAAAGCTGTAGAGTTCTCTTTTGCAGGGACCAAATTTGCAGGAGAACATTCCGTTACAGTTTCAGGTTTCATGTTATTCACAATTTGCTCATCCAGAGAAAATGGGAGATATTCTTCATTGCTATGTAGAATTATAAAAGGGTGGAGGTACGGAAAACTGATTTGATGAGATATTTATATGGTGCTTTACAGAACTTCAGGACATTGCAATATGTGATCTGCATCTGGTGAAGAATCTATTTAAGTATGAATATTGTTGTAACGTTGATAAACTGGGCAAGCAATTTGCACACAGCAAGTTCCCACATACATCAGTAACTGCATTCACCTCATAGTCTGCTTTATTGCTGGTTAAACACTAGCCCTGGAAGCAGTTAGAGCTCCCCAGCTCTTTTTCAAATGTTGTAGGATCTGTTGCACCCAGATGAGAGAGCAAAGAATATTTGATCCGAGCAACAACACCTCTACTCCCTCAGTGCCACTTTGAAGTTGTAGCCCAGCTGATGTGTTCACATCTCGGTGTGGGACCTGAAACCGTAACTCAGAGACTGAGACAAGGTAACACCAAAAGAGGTAAAGGAAGCTGAGTGATTTATAGGCTGGCAGATTGAAGGATAGGAGTACTTGAGCTACAGGTGCAGTTGGTGCAGACAAGAATGCGAGGAATCCGACTTAAACAGTTCTGGAGTGGCAGTGTCCTGGGCCAGAGGACTTTTAACACTCTCTTCCCACTGGCAACAGAGGAGGAAGTATACCAAGAGCTTATACAGTTTTCAGGCTGATCGTGCAAAAGGTGCCAAAATCACATGCAGCATTTTTTGTCAATCTTTCTGAAACCTTTAGCCTTTCATTGATATCCTATATTTTAGGAATTGAATGCTTTTTTCATGTTACTCCAGTGAGATTGGTGAAATAGATAAGGTACTGAATGGAACAATCTGCAGAAGGTAATGTATGCCCCTTAATCAGACTATTCATCCCATCTATATTTCCTCCACCAAACAGTGATGAGTAAGTGTGGGAAGAGACAAGTGATTGCAGATGCTGGAACCTGGAGCAAGAAATGAACTGCTGGAACAGCTCGGTGAGCCAGGCTGCCTCTGCAAACCTAACGGGATGGTGAACATTTCAGATCAAGGACTGAGAGTGCAGAGGCAGATTGTGTAGCCTTCTGTAAAGAGGAATGCTCTGTTGATAGGCATAGCTCCGAGCAGAATAGGGTGTCACTGATCACCAGTACCACAGAAATGCTTTGATAATAAACCATGCAGCCTGGTTGAACGAGCTGTCAAACTTTGCAAAAGACTTGTTGATTTAATGTTCATAAACATTCTAAAACAATTAAGGAATATTCAAAGTTGGACATAATTTAAAACTAAAGAGAAAACAAAAACACAAATACACAAACTACAGAGGTGGAGCCAAGTCAAGATGGCGCTAAACTGCGTCTCCTTTACTTGCATCTTTGGAAACACCTCTGTTTCTATCTTTGATATCTCTTTTTTTCCCTTTTCAAGGTTCTTTTGAAGACCCTGACCTGGAGTTAGACACTGATTTCAGTTTTTTGCGGGAATGGTACTCGCTCTCAGGGCCTTACGACCGGCCGCTTTTTGATATCCCAAGGACGCAGCCTGGAAGGCGAGCACGGCTTCAGGCTTCCAGTTTTTCGTGGCTCTGGAGTCACGCTGATTCTAGGCGGATGCCCCTGACTGAAGTGTTGCAGGAGAACAAGGAACATTGGGAGCAGCAGGTTAGCTGCCGAGGGGTTGTATATTTGGAGAGCTTCGTCTTTCTGGTGCCAACTCTCTGGGCTCAGAGCTTGGAAACAGCAATACAACAGACTTTTAACATTGAAAATCAGTGAGTTGTTTGTTATGTCTCCCCTTTAACTGTGAAACTGGGACAACTCTTTTTCCCTTATTAAGGAAATAGAGAGCCTGGGGTGTGTTGAATTACCGGGTGAATGAGTAGTTTTTGGGGTAATGTGTCTTTATTGATGCTTTGTTGCATGCTTGAGTGCTCGGTGGAAGGTGATGGCGCTTTTTTTTTGCTGGTGGGGTGGGGGAGTTCATTGCCTTGTTGCTGCTTGTGTGTGGGAAGTGGGAATTGGGGGGGTCTTTGGGGTTCTAACATTTAACTGTCATTCATTCTTTGGGGCACTCCTCTGTTTTCGTGGATGTTTGCAAAGAAAAAGAATTTCAGGATGTATATTGTATACATTTCTCTGACATTAACTATACCTATTGAACAAAGATGAGACTATCTGCAGGTGTGGAAATACAAAGTTTACATCTCATCAGTCAGGCAGCATCTATTGAGAGAAATAAAGATCATAAGACCTAGCAGCAGAATTATGACGTTTGGGCCATCGAGTTTGCTCTGCCATTCCATCATGTCTGACTTAATATCACTCTCAAACCCAATCTCCTGCCTTTTGGGCTTGATTAATTAGAACCTATCAACCTCCATCTTAAATATACCCAATGACTTCACCTGCATAGCCATCTGTGGCAAAGAATTTCACATATTCACCACCCTCTGGCTAAAGAAGGTTTTCCTCATCTCTGTTTTAAATGGATGTCCCTCAATTCTGAGGCTGTGCCCTCTAGAGCTAGACTCCCCCAGTATAGGAAACATCTTCTCCACATTCACTTTATCCAGAACTTACAATATTCTGTGGGTTGTAATGAGATTCCCCCTTCCCCATTCATCTAAACTCCAGCAAGTACAGGCCCAGAACTATCAGACACTCCTCATATGGAATCACTTCTGTGAACATCCTCGGGACTCTCCCCGATGCCATCACATCTTATCTTAGATAAGGACACAAAACTGCTCAAAATACTCAACATGCAGTTTGGACAATGCCTTACAAGTCCTTACCATTACATTCTTTGCTTTTGTATTCTAGTCCTCTCAAAATGAATGGCAACATTACAATTGCCTTCCTCAGCACCGACTCAACCTGCAAGTTACGGTAACTTTCAGTGAGTTCTGCACGAGGCCTCCCAAGTTCCCACGTACCTCTAATTTTTGTTTATTGTGGCATGGGATCCAAGGAGACCTTGCTTTGTGGATCCAAAATTGGCTTGCCCACAGAAGGCAAAGTGGGTTTGTAGCTGGTTCGTATTCTGCACGGAGCACGGTGACCAGTGGTGCTCCACAGGGATCTGTTCTGGGATCCCTCTTTGTGATTTTTATAAATGACCTGGATGAGGAAGTAGAAGGGTGGGTTAGTAAGATTGCTGATGACACAGAATTTGGGGTGTTGTGGATAGTCTGGAGGGTTGTCAGAGGTTACAGCATGACTGCAAAACTCGGCTGAGAAGTGGCAGGTGGAGTTCAACACAGATAAGTGTGAAGTGGCTCATTTCAGTAGGTCAAATTTGATGACAGAATATAGTATTAATGGTAAAACTCTTGGCTGTATGGGGATCAGCAAAATTTGGGGTCTGTGTCCATAGGACACTCAAAGCTGCTGCGCAGGTTGACAGTGTTGCTAAGAAGATGTATGGTGTGTTGGCCTTCATCAACTGTGGGATTGAGTTTAAGAACTATGAGATAATGTTACAGCAATATAAGACCTTAGTTAGACCCCACTTGGAGATCAGTGTTCAGTTGTGGGCGTCCTGTTACAGGAAGGGTGTGGATACTACAGAAAGAGTGCAGAGGAGATTTACAAAGATGTTGCCTGGATTGGAGAGCGTACCTTAAGAGAATAGGTTGAGTGAACTTGGCCTTTTCTCCTTGGAGCAAGGGAGGATGAGAGAGGTGTATAAGATGATGAAAGGCATTGATCGTGTGGATAGCCTGAGGCTTTTACCCAGGGCTGAAATGTCTTACACAAAGGGGTATACCTTTAAGGTGATTGGAAGCAAGTACAAGGGGGATGTCAGAGGTAAGTTTGTCACACAGAGAGTGGTGGATGCATGGAATGCACTGCTGGTTATAGTGGGAGAAGCTGATACAACAGGGTCTTTTAAGAGACTCATAGATAGGTATATGGAGCTTAGAAAAATAGACTGCTATGCCATAGGGAAATTCTAGGCAGTTCCTAGAGTAAGTTACATGGTCAGCACAACATTGTGGGCCGAAGGGTCGGTAATGTGCTGTAGATTTCTATGTTTCTAAACCACTTATTAAATAATCCATGTCTTTATTCCTTTTCCATCAAAGTGCATGACCATGCACTTCCTTACATTATATTCCATCTGCGACTTCTTTGCCCATTCCCCCAGTCCATCTGCAGCCACCCTGCTTCCTAAACAGTACCTGCCCTTCCATCTGCCTTCACATTAACTGCAAAAGTGGACTCAATCTGAAGCATCTCTGACCCTGGAGCTGGGAGGCGACATACCATCCGGATGTCTTTTTCACATCCACAGAATCTACTTCCTGTTCCTCTAATTATGGAATCCCCTGTCACTACTGCACTCCTCTTCTCCCACAACATTCACTTTTGAGCCACAGAGCCAGAATCAGTGCCATAGACCCAGTGGCTATGGCTTCCTCCTGGTAGGTTGTATTCCCCAACATTATCCAAAGCTGTCTACATATTATTTTAGGGGAACGGCCACAGGTTATTCTGCACTGACTGTCCATTCCCTTTTCCTTTTCTAAGTTGCAGGGACCTGCCTCCTGCAACTAAGGGCTGATTAGCTTCCTACAGCTCCTATCTGTTACCTCCTCATTCTCCCATTTGAGCTGAAGGTCCTTAACACAGTCCCAAAGGAGCTGAAGCTCGATGAATCTCGTGCAGATGTGGTTATCAGGTAGAATGGTCTCCAAAACTTTCCCTCATGTCACATAAGGAACATACCGTTACCTTCAGATTCATTCTCAGTGCACTAACTATGTACTAACAGAGAGACAAAAACACTTTCTAGAAACTTTCTTCTTACTTACTTAGAGCCTCCACCTATGCCTGACCAAGTCTTTTCTTACCTAAGCCTGCTGAGCCAAAGCCGGGCCAGTCAAAGCCAGCCCCACTCACACAATGGCTGGTCCGCTTGCAACTCCTTTATTTTTATTGGTCCTGCGCTGATTTCCGCCCACTGAGAAAATAGCTGAGAACCTCTGAACTCTTTATGAGCATCATATTGCATCACCAATGGACGACCTCGTGTGCTGATTGCCATCCACTGAGTAAAAAAATAAAACCCCGACCTTTTGGGCGAGACCTTTCATCAGGACTTCATCAGACAAAAATACACATTGAAGATACTGGAACGTACAAGAGACCAAGTCAAACATACTTATTTAAAAAGTAAATGACCTGTTCCCTTTCTGGAATGTCCTGCCAGAGGAGTTGGTTGAACTGGATACAATTATTATGTTTACGAGGCATTTAGGAGGACAAGTAAATTGACATGGTATAATGGATAAGGTCCAACAGTAGGAAAGTGGAATTACTGCAGGTGAACAAAAAGGATGCGGAGGACAAAACCAACATTTGCAAAATCTCTAGTGGTATCGAGGGCCAAAGATTTTGGTTCTGTTGTAGCAATGCTACAACTCTGTCAGCAAAATATGAACTACTGGAAGAGCTCAGTTGGTCTAACAGCATCTATGGAGGCAAAGGAGTGACCTGCATCTGGACTAATAGTATAGAGGAAAATGGCTAATATATCAAAGAGACAGAAGTTGGTTATGATATCACAAGAGACACATCAATTAAACATAAATTATACCCACTTACTTCAAGAAAGAACACAGAACAAAAATAAGTGTTTATTTTAGTGCAATGTGATCAAAGTGTTGATAGGGTTGGTATACAGTGGCAGTAATTAAGGTTGTGCAGGTAAATTCAAGAATCAAATGGTGAAGTGAAGTAGGTGTCTTTGAACATGGTGGTGTGGGAGGTCAGGCCTCTATATCTCCTGCTTAGTCATAGCTGCGGGAAGATGACATGGCCTGGATTATGGGGATCTAACCTGATGCAGTCTGAGGGAACAAGTTCTGAAAAACTGTGCAAGACCATAAAAGGTAGAACATGATAGCACAGTACAGACTCTTCAGCCTATGATCTTGTGTCAATCTTTTAACCTACCCAAGGTCAATCTAACCCGTCTCTCACACTTAAACCTTCCAGATTTCTTTCCTCCATATGCCTATCAAAAAGTCTCCTCAATGTCCCTAATATGTCTGCCTTTACCACCAACCCCACAGTGCACTTACAACTGTGTAAAAAAACTTACCACTGACATCCGTCTATACTCCCCTCTAATCATCTTAAAAACATGTCCTCTTCTATCAGCCTTTGCTGCCCGGGGAAAAAGGGGGCTGACTTTCCATTGTTTTTATGCTTTGTATCATTCAATGTGCCTCTAATAAGTCTCATCTCATTGTCCTTCACTCTGAAGAGAAAACCTTAGCTCATTCAACCTTTCCTCATAGGACATGCTTTCTAATCTAGCAGCATACTACGCATCCTCTCTAAAGCGTCCACATCTTTCCTATAATGTGGCATCCAGAATGGAACGCAATATTCCAAGTGTGGTCTAGCCAGAAATCAGGAAATCTCCAGATTTCAACAGTCTATACATTCAAGTTGATGCAAAATTGCACAAAGACCCAAATATTCACAAATCTAAAACCTAGCATTTCCACATGGTGGACATTCTACTCCATTACAAACAAGCGAAAATCTGAAGGTGCTGGAAATCCAAGCAACACACACAAAATGCTGAAGAAGCTCAGCAGGCCAGGCAGCATCGATGGAAAAGAGTACAGTCAACATTAAGGGCTGAGACCCTTCATCAGGACTGGAAAAAGAAAGATTAGTAGATTGAAAATGTGGGGGAGGGGAGAGAGGGAAAGTGATAGGTGAAACTGGGAGGGGAAGGGATGAAGTAAAGGGCTGGGAAGTTGATTGGTGAAAGAGATACAGGGCTGGAGAAGGAGGAATCTAATAGGAGAAGACAGAAGACCACAGAAGAAAGGAAAAGGTGGTAGAAGAGGGGGGAGGAATACCAGAGGGAGGCAAAGGCAGGCAAGGAGATAAGATGTGGGCAGTAAAGAGGATGGGAATGGTGAGGGAGAGGGGAATTACCGGAATTTCGAAAAATCGATGTTCATGCCATCAGGTTGGAGGCTACCCAGACAGAATATAAGGTGTTGTTCCTCCAACCTGAGTGTGGCCTCATCGCGTTAGTGGAGCAAGCCATGCACTGACATATCGAAATGGGAATGGGAAGTGGAGTTAAAATGGGTGGCCACTGTGAGATCCCATTTCTTCTGGCAGATGGAGCGTAGGTGCTCTGCGGTGGTCTCCCAATCTACGTCGGGTCTCACCAATGTACAGGAGGCCACACTGGGAGCACCGGACACAGTATATGCCCGCAAAAGACTCACAGGTGAAGTGTTGCCTCACCTGGAAGGACTGTTTGGGGCTCTGAATGGTAGCGAGGGAGGAGGTGTAGGGGCAGGAGTAGCACTTGTTCCGCTTGCAAGTGTAAGGACCAGGAGGGAGATCAGTGGGGAGGGACGAATGTATAAGGGAGTCGCGTAGGGAGTGATCCCTGCGGAAAGCAGAAAGTGAGGAGGGTGGGGGGAAGGGAGAGAAAGATGTGCTTGGTGGTGGGATCCCTTGGAGATGGCAGAAATTCCAGAGAATTAAGTGCTGGATGCAGAGGTTGGTGGGGTGGTAGGGTCCACTCGGCATTTCTATCCTCTCAATGCAGGAGTCTGCCATAAGTTAAATTATTGGTTACAGCAGTAACAGTTTGTATTTGAATAAAAGCAATTATTAATTCCAGATTGTGCACCAGTGCAAGATCCTTGGCTGTATAGTTACACTGTTGCTTTGGGTCAACCAGAAGTGATTTGAGGCGGTTTAACAGATAACTTATCATTACCTGGCCAAGAGGAAACAGATTGAGTCAGGTTGTTTACTGCTGTTTAATTTTGTTCTACTTGGCTGATCTGATCCGATCAGTTTCTTACTGGATCAGTAATGTCAAAGATACTCTGAATGTTTTCAGTCAAAATCCCTTCACAAACCTCCAGTAGTTAGCTCGGTGCCTTTCATCCAATGTGTCGAATATCAGGGATAAGTGAGAACACGCAGTAACTGCTTGATGCCATTACTCCATTTGCAATGAAGTATATAACTGGAAATAGAGATTCCTTCTTAACTTTTCATTAATTTTCTCACATCTTGGCTCCAAACTACATGACAGAAAGAAGTATTTATAAATTAATTCATACCATATTTAGCCTATTCCAATTCAATTCACATATTTAAATCAGGTACAGGAATAAATAGTTATATTTACAGAAATATGCCCACAATTTTAATGCAATTATCGCAAATTGGATGTCTTCTCTTTTATCCCCTTTCCCCTTTTATTTGCACAAATCTTCAAGATGGAATATAGTCGTGAAATACTAAATAGAATAATGCAGCATTTTAAATACTGGATAAGGAACATAACAAATTAAAGGAATAAAATTAATGGTCACAAAGAGAAACTAAAATGAATTATTAAAGGAGTTTGATTTTTGATAAAATTTGCACTTTTTTAAAGTAGTTTGCAGGAACAGAGCAACCTGGCAAATCGGTGCACAAATCTTTGTGGATGGTAGGGCAAGGCAGTCTTGCGTTGACAGGACAAGTCAGTGTTGAAAAGTATGTGCAATGTTTCTCTTCGAATAGTAGTAGAACTTTGCTAAACCTTCATAAAACAGTGCTCAGACTTCACAGAGCGTATAGTGTCAGACCAATTGGTACAGATCTTTGAAGAGGAGACAGGCACCTATCAGAGTGGAGCCAAAATTAAGGACATCAGTTACGTGTAGTGTTGTTCTCCATTGTGTAGGGAATGTAAAGAGGGGATGCGATAGATGACGACATCATGAATGGTCTTAGTAGAGTAAAAAGGGGAAATGTTTTAGTTTTTAGAAGAGTCAGTAATCAAAAGAGACTAGTTTTAAAGTGATTGGCTTAGATCTAAAGGTGTCTTAATGAAGGAAACTTCATTAAAAACAATGAGCAATTGTAATCTGGAAGGTATTGTATGAAAGGATGCATTCCAGGCTGACTTTCAAAACTTGTTATTACCTAAATATTTGAAGAAGTATTGTTTGGTAGGCTTTGCAGAAAGAGGAAATAAATGGGACTAATTATGCAGCTAGCATATTGTACAGGATATCTTCTGTGACTTATGGTATTACTGGTACATCTTTCAGGTGTCACTTGCACTCACTCTCAGACATTGTTTAAAAATGAAGCAAAATCATTAAATTTTGTTGAACTTGTATTCTAACAATGGATTTACGATCCATTTTCTTACATGCTAAAAATGGAAAGGAACATCTTGAATGTTCCTTAGGAGTCAAGGAAGGGTATCTTCAAAGTGGCTTTGAATACGTCTTTGAATCTTTCCCTCTGTCTGGCTGGTAATTGCATCCTATGACAGAGCTTGGAAGAGAGTAATCAGTTTCTGCAGTCTGGTATTAGACATACCAATGATGTAGCCCACCCATTGGAGCCATTTGAATGTAACTAAAACGGCAACAGGGGCATGTTCAATTGGAAGAGTGAGCTAACATTATTTTTCTTAACTTCTGGCAATTTTGTGGAGAGTGTTATGGTATCTTCCCAAAACCCTGAAGTGCCTGTAATAGGTGGTCTATGTTTCAGAAGCCATAGGAGATGACGGATCACTTTTGCCTAGTTTTGTGTCAAGTCTGAGGTCTTATTTATCAAGTATCCCTGTCTTCCTTTGACTGTGCCAGAATATGGAAAACAATGGTGAATTTCATCACTGTTGTCTGCCTTCATTGAGTGTTAACTCTTGAGATATGGAAACTGCTCCACATCTTCTACGCAGGGGTGTCAAACTCATTTTAGGTCACGGGCCGGATTGAGCAAAATGCAGCTTCATGCGGGCCGGATCAGTCGGACGCGTGCGAACGCAGCTTTCGTTGCCTCCGTTTTTTCAGCCTGCTCTCATGTGTCTCAGTCTCTGCTATAACTACAAAGTGTTTCACTTTACAAATTCCGTTTCTTATGAAGAAGACTGCCGAATAAACACTAAAAACCCTGAAAACCTGGTACCTGAATAAACTCAGCATTAGCCATATCATACGCCATAGGCGCTTCGATTACTGGGGCCAGCTTTAATAGTAATTAGATATTATTTTGCGGGCCAAAGATAATTCCACCGCGGGCCGGATTTGGCCTGCGGGCCTTGAGTTTGACATATATGTTCTACAGTATCATCACAAATCTTTATTGTTAGAGGAAAGTGTGCTTAGGACAATAAACTCAACTTTGACTTTCGATCTCCTACTCTGCCGGGGATTGGACAAGGTAAAATTTTAGGGCTACCAGGTCAGTCTGAGAATGGTATCTAACAACAGGGTGGTGCTTCTGAGGAAAAGACCTGAGTGCACACAATGTTCTTTGATTTCAGAAAGGGCTGAAAGATCATCTCTGCATCATTGCTGCACTCTGTCATGACATCCTGTGGGTGCTTCCCATCAAGAAGGTGTAAGGACGAGATAGTCAGGAATCTTCTCTCATTCCCATCCACTCATCACCCAACAGGAACCGATGCCAGTGGATAAATCTCACTGACAGCCAAATGACTGACTAACCCAAGGAGTTTATTATTTGTGCTATTACAACATTAAGCATTGTAGCTTCTCGCCACAACTTCATCCCCAATCAATACTCCCCAATGTCACTAAACCCTTTGTAGTAGCAACGTCATTTTATTCTCTCATAAAATTGGTTAGTTTGTTCTCTGTAATTACATAAAATATTTAATGTTATTCCGCAGAGATAAATTTCTGAGCGGGTTTCTTTTTAAACTCCGGTGGTATAGTTGCTGTTCTGGTAGTGAGTGACTGAATACCTTGCAGGAGTTCACTGGCCATTATTCTGAATTTTTACATTATATTGAATGTATCCATTCAACACATTTATCTTCAATGTTGTACGCTTCCTTCTGAAGTGCATTCGCTAAATTTACACTTCTCCCTTGCTAAACAAGAGAGATTTTGTGGTGGATTTTAGACTTATTGTGTGATAGAGCCACATACTAATCAAGATGCCTCCCCACTGCCTGCACTTGCCCTACATTGAATATCGGAACTGCACCAGCTTACTTTGGCATAGGTCTATGATCCACTATGTGAACTACTTACCCCCTCAGGTCACTTTTTAATCTCTTCCTTCTCCCCTTAAATTTATGCTCTCTAATTTTAGACTTCCCTACCCTGTGACCATATACCCTAACTATGCCCCTCATGATTTCATATACCTCAACAAGGTCACCTCTTAACCTCTTACATTCTAGGTCCAGCCTATCCAGCTTCAAGCCTTGTAACATCCTCGGGAGTCGTTCCTGCACCTTTACAACTTAATGACATCTTCCCTATAGCTGGGCAAACAGAACTACAGACAGTACTCCAAGTGCTGTCTTACCAGTGACTTTACAGTTATAAGATCATACAGATGGAAACAGCCTCTTCAGCTCACTGAATTTGTGTCAGCCACCAAGCAGCCATATGCACTAATCTTACATTAATCCAATTTTATTCACCCTATGTTCCTTTTAAATCTCTGCAAATGTTTCCACTCATCAACACACTGAAGGAAATCTGTGGCACAGCTGCTAATTGGTTTATAAACCCACACATTGTCGGAGGAAACCTGAAGAAAACTTTTTTTTCAAGTCTTATATTGTTTTATATTCTGTGATTTAGTCCATTCTTTCTCATTTTAGTAAGAGCACTGGGTTTGGGGGCAAATTTTCTTGTGGCATTTTTGTGCAGGGGCAGGAAAATCTGGTGGGGGTCAGTGTTATCTGTTTCTTCGTGTAGGGAGAGGGGGATTTGGGGGCCGACGTTCTTGTTGCGTTTTTGCAGGGGAGGGTGGGGGGTGTTGAGATTGGTGATCATGTTGCCATTCTTTTTCCCTTGGTTTTGTGGTTATCCGGAGAAGAAAAATATCAGTGTTGTATACTTTGATAATAAGTGAACATTTGAATCTTTAGCATCTGAAGTAAACCCACACTGTACAGGAAAGGATGTACAAACTCCACACAGACTTCACCACAGCTCTCCTGGCTGTAGCGCTATGCACTCCATCCTGCATGCGTGGTGCTGTAAAATGGATGGTGGTGACCTCACCCAATTTTGTTTCGGCTGAGCCAATTGACCCTTCCCTGTCAGAAAGGTTAAATATATGCCACTGATTTGTAGCTGATATAAACACCAGGCTAATTCAAAATGGCTTTTTCCCTGCAAAAAATCATTATGCCCGCAACATCGGTTTGAACTGGCAAACTGCTATTGAATAAAGTGAGGGGAATCCATGCTTATTCAAGGCCAGAACGGTTTTTGATTGCATTGGCTTGAAGAGTGGTAGATTCTTTAGCTGTGCTGAAAAACAGCCAGCAAATGCTGCAGTATCATCAAAGGGAAGACGCTGTCTGAAAGATATGTCAGGGTTCTGCAAACTTTTCAAGGCTGTATCCTGGGAAACAGATGGATTTCAAAAGCTTAGAAGTAGTATTGTTGTCAAGAATTTCTCTCTTGCAAGCCAAGAATTCCTGTGAACAAACAATGGCTAGTTTAGAGAATCAGAAATGGAGCCTGTTGCAATTTGGACAATAAAGGCAGTCTTGACGAGCTTCAGCATTGTGATCTTCAAGCCTGGCAGTCAGAAATTCCTGAAAACAATGGTGCTCTAATCTATACAAAATGTCTTTGAAGGTACACAGTGTTACACAGCACTCGGCAGAATGGGATTATGCGCTATTTACAGTGAGAAGCAGTTTAAAGGTGGTCATGCTTGAAACTGAACATGCTGCTCCCCAATTGGAAATGTGTGTGCTGGGGTTGCATCAGTGCCCACACAAGCTGTTGTGCACTCTGTGGGCATCGATTGCCACTGCACGTTTTAAGCAATTACAGTTTGTTGCTTTCCTACTAATCGGTCACATAGAAAGTTGAAAAATAAACTGGCATTAAATACACAGTCAGCGGTCAATTTGTTAGATGCACCTGTACATCTACCCGTTAATGCAAATATCTAAGCAGCCAATCACGTGGCAGCAACTCAAAGTATAAAAACATGCAGATATGGCCAAGAGGTTCAGTGTGTCGTTCAGACCAAACTTAAGAATAGGAAGGAAATGTGACCTGTGACTCTGACCGTGGAATGACTGTTGGTGCCAGACAGAGTGGTTTGGGTATTTTAGAAACTGCTTATCTCTGGGGATTTTGAAGTGCAACAGTTTACAGAGAATGTGCAATAAACCAAAAACAAAACATCCTATGAGTGGTGGTACTGTGGGGAAAATGGCTTGATAATGAGAGAGGTCAGAGGAGAATGGTCAGACTGATTCACACTGACAGAAAGGCAATAATAACTCAAATAAACATGTATTACAACAGTGGAGTATAGATCGCCTCTGAACACACAACTTGTCAAGCCTTGAAGTGGATAGGCTACAGAAGCAGATCACAAACATACACTCAATGGTCAATTTATTAGGTAAAGGAAGTACCGTAGCGGTGTGCTACACGCAGCGCTGAAATAACGACACGTAGTCGATGAACTGCAGTTACAAAAGAGATTTTATTTGAACTTCGCGGCCTCGCTGTAAAGCCTTCCTGATCCCGCCCTCCCCGGGCGGGAATGCTGTAGGGGGCGCGTATTCATAGTCCCATCCCGCGTGCGGGCTTTTCCCCTTGCTGGTGAAGCAGGCTTGGCGCCCTCTTTGGGACTGGCCTCAATGCCGGCGCGCGCCACTTTGTGAGCCGGTTCGAGAGCGCTAGGAAGTGGGTCGCCACATAACCCCCCCCCCCCCCAGAACCAGCGATACACCCCCAATGTCCACAGTCTGGGTCGGACTCTGTTTGGGAGGTCGGCCTCTGCGCCGCGGTGCCTGAATCTTGACCGGCTGTGCCACGTCCACATGGGCCGGTTTGAGTCGGTCCACCGTGAAAACCTCCTCTCTCCCCCCAACGTCCAGCACGAACGTGGACCCGTTGTTTCTGATCACCATAAACGACCCCTCGTAGGGCCGCTGTAGCGATGCCCGATGCCCGCCCCTTCGTACAAAAACGAACTTACAGTTTTGCAGGTCTTTGGGTACGCAGGTCGGGTTCTGCCCATGCTGTGAAGTGGGTATGGGGGCCAAGTTACCGAGCCTCTCGCGTAGTCTGCCCAGGACTGCTGCGGGTTCTTCCTCGTGCCCCCTTGGGGCTGGTATGAACTCTCCTGGGATGACCAGGGGTGCGCCGTACACCAACTCGGCTGACGAGATGTGCAGATTGTCTTTGGGCGCCGTGCGGATTCCGAGCAGGACCCAGGAAAGCTCGTCCACCCAGTTAGGCCCTTTGAGGCGGGCCATGAGAGCCGACTTCAGGTGACGGTGGAAACGCTCCACCAGTCCGTTCGACTGTGGGTGGTAGGCAGTTGTGTGGTGCAGCTGTGTCCCCAAAAGGCTGGCCATAGCTGACCACAGGCTGGAGGTGAACTGGGCGCCTCTGTCGGAGATAGTGTGGGCCGGTACACTAAAGCGAGATACCCAGGTGGCGATCAGTGCCCAGGCGCAAGATTCGGAGGTGGTGTCGGTGAGCGGGACCGCCTCTGGCCATCTTGTGAACCGGTCCACGATAGTCAGGAGGTGCCGTGCTCCTCGCGACACTGGCAGGGGGACCATGATATCCACATGAATGTGGTCGAAACGCCGGCGGGTGGGGTGGAACTGCTGCGGCAGAGCTTTGGAGTGCCACTGCACCTTGGCCGTCTGGCAGTGCATGCACGTTTTGGCCCATTCACTGACCTGCTTGCGGAGTCCGTGCCAAACGAACCTGTTGGAGACCATCCGGACGGTTGTCCTGATGGAGGGGTGCGCTAAGTTATGAATGGAGTTGAAAACGCGCCGCCGCCAGGCTGCCGGAACGACAAGGCGGGGTTGGCCGGTGGTGACGTCACAGAGTAGGGTCCTCTCACCTGGGCTTACGGGGAGGTCCTGGAGCTGCAAACCAGAGACTGCGGTTCTGTAACTTGGGATCTCCTCGTCTGCCTGCTGCGCCTCCGCCAGCGCCTCAAAGTCTACCCCTTGGGAAAGGGCATGAATGTTAGGGCGAGAGAGTGCGTCCGCCACGACATTGTCCTTTCCCGGACCTGACATCAGGGCGAACAGGGGGCGCATGATTCGGGCAGCTGAAGGGAGGAAGCAGTGGTAGAAATTTACCATACCCACGAATTCCTGAAGGCCTTTGATTGTGGTGGGTCGGGGGAAATGGCGGACTGCATCTACCTTAGCGGGCAGAGGGGTTGCCCCGTCTGTAGTGATCCTGTGGCCCAGGAAGTCGATGGCGTCGAGCCCGAACTGGCATTTGGCCGGGTTGATTGTCAGGCCGTATTCACTCAGTCAGGCGTAGAGTTGACAGAGATGGGACAGATGCTCCTGACGACTGCTGCTGGCTATTCATGTGCAAGGGGGAGGCCCATGGGCTGTTGGACTGCCGTATGATCCCCAATTCCTCTATCCTCTTGAACTCCTCCTTCGCCAGCTGGAGCTTGTCCGGGGGAAGCCTTCGAGCACGGGCGTGGAGGCGTGGTCCCTGTGTTGGGATGTGGTGTTGTATGCCGTGTCTGGGCATGGCTGCCTTGAACTGCGGTGCCAGAACCGATGGGAAATCCGCCAGGACTCTGGTGAAGTTGTTGTCGGACAGCGTGATGGAGTCTAGGTCTGGGGCTGGCAACTGGGCTTCACCCAGGGAGAACATCTGAAAGGTCTCGGCGTGGACCAGTCTCTGCCTTGGCAGGTCGACCAGTAGGCTGTGAGACAGCAAAAAATCTGCGCCCAGGAGCGGTTGGGCTATGGCGGTCAGTGTGGAGTCCCACGTGAACTGGCTGGAGCCGCACCGTACGGGTGCTGTAGGTCCTCACTGTGCTGCCGTTCGCGGCCCTCAGGGTGGGACCCAGTGCCCTGTTGCGGGTGTCGTAACTCATCGGAGGTAAGACACTGATCTCGGCTCCGGTGTCGACCAAAAAACGGCATCCCGACTGCTTGTCCCAGACATACAGGAGGCTATCCCGATGGCCAGCCGCCGTAGCCATCAGCGGCGGCTGGCCCTGGTGTTTCCCGGGAACTTGCAGGGTGGGCTACAGCGGCGCGCTTCTGTGCCCCACCGCTGGTGGTAGAAGCACCATTGTTCGTTGGTCTCCTCACCCCTGCCTCTGGGGTTAGTGGGCTCTGCTGCCGGGCCTGGTCTGGTCTGCTGCTGGGAGCGTGGCCTGGTGATCTGTGCAACGGACGCCCCACTCTCCTTCTTGGCTTTCCACAGCAAGTCCGCCCGGGCTGCCACCTTCCGGGGGTCGCTGAAATCCACGTCGGACAACAGCAGGCGGATGTCCTCGGGCAGCTGCTCCAGGAATGCCTGCTCAAACATGAGGCAGGGCTTGTGTGCTCCGGCCAGGGACAGCATCTCATTCATCAAAGCCAATGGCGGTCTGTCTCCCAAACCATCCAGGTGCAGTAAGCGGGCAGCTCGCTCGCGCCGTGAGAGTCCGAAAGTCCTTATGAGCAGGGCATTGAATTCCGTGTATTTGCTGTCCGCTGGGGGAGACTGTATGAACTCCTCAACCTGGGCCGCTGTGTCCTGGTCGAGGGAGCTCACCACGTAGTAGTAACGTGTGTCCTCCGAGGTTATCTGCCGAACGTGGAATTGGGCTTCTGCTTGCTGGAACCATAGGTGAGGTTGCAGCGTCCAGAAGCTTGGCAGTTTCAACGAAACCGCATGAACAGATGCGGCGTCGTTCAACTTCAGCCCAAATATTGTTTGGGCCGTCGGGGTCACCAATTGTAGCGGTGTGCTACACACAGCGCTGAAATAACGACACGGAGTCGGTGAGCTGCAGTTGCAAAAGAGATTTTATTCGAACTTCGCGGCCTCGCTTTAAAGCCTTCCTGATCCCGCCCTCCCTGGGCGCGGATGCTGTAGGGGGCACGTATTCACAGTCCCGTCCCACGCGCGGGCTTTTCCCCTTGCTGGTGAAGCAGACTTGGCGCCCTTTTGGGACTGGCCTTTATGCCAGCGCGCTGGCTATTTGTGAGCCGGTTCGTGTGCGCTAGGAAGTGGGTCGCCACAGTACCTGTGTGGCTGAGTGTGTGCCGATGAAAACTTGCTGTACAGTCCTAAACCAAAAGCCATGGATGAATCATCGTCTGCTGAGGACTAGATCTGTGGAATATAAGTCTGGTGACACAGGTCTGTACAAGAAAACTAGGTAAGACTTGTGGAGAGCTATTTCAAGAGCGAAGAAACAATTCCAAGCAAGGCTAGAGGTGATATCGGATACACGTCAACTCTGGCAGGATATGCAAGACATTACTTCCTACAAAACAAAACCCAATAGCGCGAATGCTAGAAATACTACACTGCCAGATGAGCTCAATGCCTTCTATGCCCACCTTGAAAGGGAGAATATGCTGTGAAGATCCCTGCTGCACCTGGTGACCTTGTAATCTCTGTCTCAGAGGCTGATGTTAGGCTGTCTTTAAGGAGGGTGAACCCTCGCAAGGTGCAGGCCCCCTTTGGAGTACCTGGTAAGGCTCTGAAAACTTGTGCCAACCAACTGGCAGGCACAAAGGGGACAAGGACAATTTCAAGGACATTTTCAGCCTCTCACTGCTATGGTCAGAAGATCCCACCTGCTTCAAAAAGGCTCTAGAACTAGGGGACACAGCCTCAAGATGCGGGGGAGTAGATTTAGAATGGAGATGAGGAGGAACTGATTTTCTCAGAGAGTGATGAATTTGTGGACTTCTCTGCCCACCAATGAAGCAGTGATGGCTACCTCAGTAAATATATTTAAGACAAGGTTGGATAGATTTTTACATAGTAGAGGATTAAGGGGTATGGGGAAAAGGCAGGTAGGTGGAGATAAGCACATGGCCAGACCAGCCATGATCTTATTGAATGGTGGATCTGGTTCAATGGGCCAGAGAGCCTACTCCTGCTCCTATCTCTTATGTTCTTATGCACCAATTATACCAATACCCAAGAAGAGTAACGTGAGCTGCCTTAATGACTATCGAACTGTAGCACTCACATATACGGTGATGAAATACTTTGAAAGGTTGATCATGGCTAGAATGAACAACTGCCTGAACAAGAATCTGGACCCATTGCAATTTGCCTACCGCCACAATACGTCTACAGCAGACACTGTCTCAATGGCTCTTCACGTGGCCTTAGATCACCTGCACAATATAAACACCTATGGCAGGATGTTGTTCATTGACTATAGCTCAGCGTTTAACACCATCTTTCCCATAGTCCTGATTGATAAGCTACAGAACCTGGGCCTCTGTACCTCCCTCTGCAAATGGATCCTTGACTGGAAGACCACTGTCTGTGTGGATTGGTGATAACATCTCCTCCTCACTGATGATCAACACTGGTGCACCTCAGGGGTGTGTGCTTAGCTCACTGCTCTACTCTCTCTATACCCATGACTGTGTGGCTAGGCATAGCTCAAATATCATCTATAAATTTGCTGATGATTACAACCATTGTTGGTAAAGTCTCAAATGAAGATGAGAGGATGTACAGGGGTGAGATACACCAGCTAGTTGAGTGATGTCACAGCAACAACCTTGCTTTCAGTGTCAATAATACAAGCTCACTGTGGATTTCAGAAAGGGTAAGATGAGGAAACATAAAAACAAATCCTTGTAGAGGGATCGGAAGTGGAGAGAACAAGCAGTTTCAAGTCCCTGGATGTCAAGATCTCTGAGGATCTAACCTGGTCCCAACATATCAATACAGCTATAAAGATGACAGTGGCTATATTTCATTGGGAGTTTGAAGAGAATTGGTTTGTCACCTAAAACACTTGAAAGCTTCTATAGGGGTACTGTAGAGAGCACTCTGACAGGCTGCATCGCTGTCTGTACGGGGGAGCTAATGCAAAGGACTGAAAAAAGCTACAGAAAGTTGTAAAGTTAATCATCTCCATCTTGGGTACTATCCTCCGTAGTATCCAGAACATCTTCAAGGAGCAGTGACTCAGAATGGTGGTGTCCATTATTAAGGACCTCATCATAGTCATTGTTACTGTCAGGGTGGAGGTACAGAAGCCTAAAGGCACACAATCTTCAATTCGGGAACAGCTTCTTCCCCTCTGCCAATCCTAAATGTACATTGAACCCATGAACATTGCCTCACTTTTTAAAATATATATTATTTCTGTTTGTGCGCTATTTTTAACCTATTCGGTATACATATATATGTTTGCTCTAATTGATCTACTTATTTATTTTATATTTTTCTTTCTATATTATTATGTATTGCATTTAACTGCTGTTCCTAAGTTAAGAAATTTCATGACACATGTCGGTGGTAATAAAACTGATACTGATTCTGACACCTAATAGAGTGGTCGCTGAGCGTAAAGCCTTGCAGAGGGTGGTTAGGGGAGCCGAGAAGGTTACTGGGGTCTCCCTACCTTCTGTCCAAGACCTCTTTCAGAGTCGATGCCTCCAGAAGACACGGTACATCATTAAAGGCCCCTCACACCCTCTCCATGAACTGTTTGTTCTTCTGCCACCAGGTAAACGTTACAGGAGCATCAAAACTAAAACCACAAGGCTACTAAACGGCTTCCTCCCACAGGCAGTCAGACTGCTAAGTAGCTGCTCTACCTGACTCTGCTTTGGACACTTTCAACTTTCACCGGACACTTATAACCTGTTTTTAACTGACACGTGGCTGTTGTGTTTTACTGTTTATTGTTATGTTTATTATTTAGTGTTGCGTTTGTTACGTTATGATTGCACTGCTCCTGGGAAATGCTGTCTCATTCTGCCCTGCTGCGGTTAGAATGACAATGAAGTTTTTGAATCCTGAATGTTGAATCTTGAAACTGCAGAATTACTCAGTCACTTGAAGGGGACTGGGCAAGAAGTCTGTTCAAGGTTGATTAATGCTGTTTGATACACTGCACAGTGTAAAGGAGAATGAAATAATAATCACTCTGGATCCAATGCAGCACAAAAGGTAAGTAACACAACAACAACAAAAACCACAATGAATATCAATATATAGGATAGCATATATATATATATATAGATTGATTGTATGTACTTAAAGTGGCACTAGGTACAGGAGTGTCTGTACGTAAGGTGACTGACAGGAAATGATAAAGCAGTGATGGCTGGGGGTGTGGAGACTTGTGGAAAGTGATTGGTTTTGGATCTGATGGTTTTGGCATAGGTGTTATGTAGCCTCCCCCCTGATTGGAGTGGGACAAACAGTCCATGTACAGGGTGGGTAGGATCTCTTATGATGTTACTGGCCCTTTTCTGGCACCTTTCTGTATATACATCCCTGATGGCAAGCAGGCTGGTACTGGTGATGCATTAGGCAGGCTTGCCTGCCATTGTAGAGCCTTCCTGTCTGCCCCAGTGCATTAGCCATGCCATGCGGTCATGTGACATGTTAGGATGCTCTCTACTATGCATCAATAGAGTATATGACTATAGATGTGCTAAGTCCAGCTGTCTACAGCTTCCTCGGAGAGTAGAGGGGTTGGTGAGCTTTTCTGATTGTGTACAATATGTTCTGGAACTCTGAGAGGTTGTGCAGCTCCCAGGAGTTTGAAACTGCTCGCAGCTTCCACTGCTGTGCCGATAACGTGAAGAGGGGTGTGAGTGGTGCGAGTTCTTCTGAAGTCGATGGCCATCTCCTTTGTCTTGATGACATTGACCTAGGGGGTCATCTGCCTGGCACCAGCTCTTTCAGCACCATTGTTGCTGATGATGAGCCCCACCACTTGTTTAGCAGTGCAGTCAGGTGTGAGCAGAGTGTTCAACAATAGGTCAGCACACAGTCCTGATGGGGGGCACCCATGTTGAGGATGATGGGCAGGGAGGGAGCAGTTGTGCATCTTGGGTATCTGAGCTCTGTTGATTAGGAAGACCAACACCTAGCTGCGGAGTGGTATGTTAAGACCAGGAGGAGGAGTTTGTTCATCAGGGTCTGTGGGACAATCGTGTTGAATGCCAAACTGAGACCTAGAAGCAGCGTTCTGACAGAAGTGTCCTTGTTTTCCAGGTGCGTCAGGGCCCGGTGCATGACAGATGCCACGGCATCTTTTGCAGAACGGTTCTATTGGTAAGAATATAAATGAGTGCCCAATGTGGCAGGAATAGTCTTTTTGATATGTGTTGTTACCAGACATTCAAAGCACTTCATAATGATTGGCATCAGTGCCACCAGGTGGTAGTCATTTAGTTCTGAAGGTGTAGAGTTCTTTGTTACAGGGATGATAGTGTCTCATTTGAAGCATGTGGGGACAGCAGCCTGGGCGTGTGATGTGTTGAGGTTGTTCATGAAGGTATCAGCGAGCTGGTGTGCACAACTCCCTGTGTACTCTGCTGGTGTGTTGCGTGGGCCAGCGCCTTACAGGTGTTGACTCTTTGTAGAATCTTTCTCACATCTGCTGCTGTTACAGATTGAGGCTGCTCGCCTGGGTGTGGGGTAGCTTTTGTTGTCGGCAGTGTGTTGCACACCTTGAAGTATGCAGAAAGTTGCTTAGAGCTTCAGGGAGAGAAGCGTCACTGGTACAGTTGTCGCTGTTTTTCCTAGCATAGTCAATAATGCCCTTGATGCCCAGCCGAGTACACCAGGAATCATTATCACACAGGTGTTACTGAATTTTTTTCTGCATTGGTGATCTTTTCCCTCTTAACATCTAAAATGAGCTTTCTTCGGGCTGCTCTGAGAGTTATTCTGTCTCCACACTTGAAGCAGTGCCCCAGGCTTTTAGTAGCCCCTATGCATTCAGCCAGGGCTTCTGATTGGGCTGTGAGATGACCATTCGTGATGTACCAACTTTGCTTACACATCTACTCATGTAGCCAGTGACAGAGGAGGTGTACTTGTTATCTGTGTCTTCTCCATTTGTGGCAGCCTCCTTGAATATCTGACAGTTAGTCCGACCAAAGCAGTCCTGGAGCACGTAGTTTGCCTCATTAGGCCATACAGTGATGGTCCTCTTGACTGGTTTCTCCATTTCTGGTTCTAAACCAGAGCAGCAAATACTCTTTATTCAAAGGGAGACACTGTTATTGGTATCAGAGAAAGGAGGATCTAGAAGAGTAGCAAATGGAGTCTGATTCTATATTAAATGTCTGCGATTTTGTATTTACATGCAACAAACAAACTGCTGAAGGAATTCGACTAGTCAGGCAGCATCTGTGGAGGGAATTGGAATGTTGACTTCTCAGGCCGAGACCCTTCATCTGGATTGGACCTGCTGAGTTGCTCCAACAGTTCATTTTTTGCTCAAATTTCAGCATCTGTAGACTCTTGTATCTCATCTTACTTCCACCAGCTCTGTTCATCAGTTACCTGCCTGTTGGCAAACCTACAGTAGCTTCCAGTTAAAGAATATCTGTATTTTACATTTCTTATCCTTGTTTTTGAAACCATCTGTAAGCTCAGTCCTCCCACTCCTCCCTGTTGCTGTAGCTTCCGCTGGCTTAAAATCTTCCAAAGATATTTACATTCTTCCGTTTCTAACTTCATGAGCATGCCTGATTTTAATTCTTTCATCATTGTCAATCATGTATTCAGTTTGACTGCCCAGACTTCCAGAATTCCCTCCTGAAGATCTCTGCCTCTTTAATTTTGTTTCCAAAGGTACATTCCTTACTTTTACCATGGCTGTCCTAATACTTAATTATTTGACTTTACAGTAGATATTGTTTCATAACTCTCCTTTGAAGGATTTGAAACTTTTCCTGCTAATGGAGGCCTGGAAATTCTATTATGCAGCATATTTCTGTACAATACAATTCAAACTTCTCAAAAATCAGCTAAGCACAATTAGATGTGTATTGGGCTTATATTGCCCTTCTGGAAACTTGCTTTCAATGCTCCATGCTTGGATGTTGCCAGGTGTGAAATTCTTGTGTGCATACAAGGACAGTGTGTGACTGGGCACCAGCTTTAACTGGAGATAGTGAAGGGAATGTGACCTTAACTAATCTGCTGATGAAATATCAGAAATGTGCATCTTCTTCCATGTAGCTGCTCTTTTAAATTGCTCACTTTTGACTCCCCTCCAGACTACATTCCAGTACTCCACACTATGCAGACCACTCCCCCTCCACCCCTGGACTCTGACACGATTTTCTGCTTACTTGACTCTTAACACTTGCTGGAAATCTAGATCAATACACAAAAACGGCTGGAGGATCTCAGCAGGATAGGAAGCATCTGAGGAGGCAAAGCAGTGGTCAACGTTTCAGGTCGCGGCTCGGTATCAGGAGTTGGGGTTGAAACAAATCTACATAATTCCATGCAATTTACAGAATGTATTTTCCTTTGTAGCTGTAACTTGCATTCTTTAATTCTTATTGCCTCCCTTTCTTAATCTTTCTCTTTTTTTTATCTCCATGATCCACTTATTCCTTCTGTCATCACCTTTTCTGTATCAGTGATTGTTTACAGACATCTGTCTTCTCTCTTCCTTTCTAAAGTCAGAGATCTTTTTCCATCCTTTCACACTGTCTGCCCTTTGCTTGGTAACATGTGCATTCTTTACTCCATTTCTGTAGAGCAGAAACTATTATGACACAGTAGCAGACCCTTTGGCCCAGAATATAGTGCCAAACTTATTTAAGCTAATGGCACCTGATTAAATTAGTCTTTTCTGCCTGCACCTTGGTCCACATCTCTCCATTCTCTGCATGTTCATGTGTTTATCCAAGGGCCTCTTAAATGGTTCTATCATTTCTACAACTACCATCAACCCTGGACCCATCGCACCTGTGTAAAAATCTTGCTTTGAACATCTGCTTTGAACTTTCCCCCTTTCAATTTACATTCATCCCTCTAGTATTAGACAGTTGGACTCCAGGAAAAAGTACAGGCAGGTTACTCTGTCTATGCCGCTCATACATTTTTAAAAAATCCATCACAAATCTCCTCAGCTTTTGCTGTCCTGAAGAAAACTATAGTTTGTCCATCCTCTCCTTATAGCACCTGCTCTCAAATCCAGGAGGAATCCTGTTAAACCTCCTCTGCACCCTCTCTAAAGCCTCCATATCTTTCCAATAATGGAACGACACACTTCAGAAGCAACCTAGTCAGAGTTCTATAGCTGGAGATTTTCTCCTTTGCTAAAGCCATGTGGACCCTTTTACTTTCTCATTCTCCCATGGTGGTATGGTATTTGCTTCTGCCAGAAGCAAAATTGGCAAGGAGTACAGTAGATGTGCGTAAAAGATCATGTAGAGTATTCCAAGGACAGTTTGGAATCGCTCCCACGCAACTCTTCAAGGGCAGATGTTTTGGCAAAACAACTCAGTGACTTGGATTTTAATATTTTAAGGTAGATGTCAACAGAAATAGGAGTGTGCCTTTGCTGTTTTTCACATAACTCTTGAGCTCTCACTTCCTCCTGATAAACATTTTCCTGAAGACCAGCCATATCAGCTAATGGATATATGACCATAAGACATAGGAGCAAAATTAGGCCATTTGGCCCATCAAGTCTGCTCCACAATTTGATCATGGTTGATTTATTATCCCTCTGAACCCCATTCTCCTGACTTCTCCACGTAACTTTTGATGTCTTTACGAATCAAGAACCTATCATCCTCCACTTTAGGTATACTCAAAGACCTGGCCTCCACAACCATCTGAGAAAATGAATTCCACAGGTTCACCACCTCTGGCTAAAGATGTTCCTCTTTATCTCTGGTCTAAAGGGACATCCATGTATTTTGAGGATGTGCTCTCTGGTCCAAGACTCTCCCACTATTGGAAATAGCCTTTTGATGTCCACCCTTTCCAGATCTTTCAATAATCAGGTTTCAATGAGATCCCCATCATATCTCTAAACTCCAGAGAGTACAGGCCCAGAGCTCTTCCTACGTCCACCCTTTCATTCCTAGGATTATACTTGTTAAACTCCTCTGGACCTACTCCAAGGCTAGCTGCCACCAGGTTCGGATACGGCCCTAGTGCAGAATGAGAGTCACTGAAGCAGGTCAATAGATCACAGACTTTAATGTGAACAGTGTTAAAGGGAAAGAAAACATAACCGCTAGGCCAAACAGGGCCGCTAACTAAAGCTCTCAAATGCAAAACGAAGCCTACACCACGGTTGAAAAGAACAACTAAGAATTAAACAAATACCGCTAGTCTTCACAGTCAGTTGACTCAACAGTCCAATCTCTCAAGCAAGGCAGAATACAGATAACGAAGTGCAGCTATGTCCATGTATTGACAAATGCTACAACGGAATGGAGTTAAATATTATCACAATGAAATAATAATTAGCTGACACATGCTTATTCATGAGTGCAATTGTCCAATCTGCTCAGCTGCTGAATCCGTGGTGGTGACAGGACCCCCTCCCCTTCTCTAGGCGCAGTCCCTGAGGCGCCACAGGCCTGTGTCCACTAGAAGTCCCAGATGAGGGACTTGTTCAAGATGTCCTTCAGTAATGCTGGTAGATAAGTGCCACTGTGTGCACTGCCAATACTGGAGCCAAAGACTTCCACGTAGAGACAGAAACAAGAGCTTTTACAGAGGTAGCTCAACCAAGTGACACCATGAGATGGATCATTCTCAAAGTAAGGACCGTCTGATAGGAGCTAATTGGACATCTGCTTCAATAATAAAACTAACACTGAATCCTTGAGCCTTAAACTTAAACAGAAAGCACCAGGAAACCGCATTACAAAGAGCTAATCGCTCGAGAAAAACACAAGGAACTCTTCAACCATTAATAACTGTTGTTAAGCAACAATTATCCAATTCAGGTGCTCCAAAATCCTCAGAGCTCAATGCTCTCTGATGCCCTGCACAGGCCTGAAATAGTCACAACAGGATCCCCCTCCCCATAGCTGGCACCTGATGGCCCTGGAAGACCTGAAAACTTGATATCCAGGGAAGACTCAAGAGACCTGGGGAGCTTGAGAGAGAGTCTTGGGGATCCAGAGAGACTGAGAGACCCTAGGAACCCCAGCAGACTGACAGACCAGGGAATCCCGAGAGACTGAGAAACCTGGAACCCCAATAGACTCAGACCAGGGAACCTCGAGTGAGATCAAGAAAACTCAGGTGGAGCTGAGAGGGAGGCTTGGGAGTCCTTGAGATGGGAGAGGACATTGGAAATCCCTAAACACATTTAATAAGCCTTGTAAGCAACTGTAACAAATAAAAATACACTGGAATTTAGAAGGATGAGAGGGGATCTGATTGAAACATATAAGATTATTAAGGGATTGGACACACTGGAGGCAGGAAGCATGTTCCCGCTGATGGGTGAGTCCAGAACAAGAGGCCACAGTTTAAGAATAAGGGGCAGGCCATTTAGAACAGAGATGCGGAAAAACTTTTTCACCCAGAGAGTGGTGGATATGTGAAATGCTCTGCCCCAGAAGGCAGTGGAGGCCAAGTCTTTGGATGCATTCAAGAGAGAGTTAGCTAGAGCTCTTATAGATAGCGGGGTCAAGGGATATGGGGAGAGGGCAGGAACGGGGTGCTGATTGTGTATGATCAGCCATGATCACAGTGAATGGCGGTGCTGGCTAGAAGGGCCAAATGGCCTACTCCTGCAGCTACTGTTTATTGTCTATTGTCTAAAAACCTTGGAAAGATAGAGAAAAGTCCTTGAGAAACCTTGAAAACATGAAACTTGAAACCTAGAGAAGGAACCTTTCCAAATTTTACTCAATGTTTTATCGTTCACAATTTTTCCAGAAGCAATTAAGGTATACTCTCCATTTTACAGATCAAGACAGCATAGACAGGTTTCTTCCATCACAAAGCTAGTTGGTTCTCTGTAAATCTGTTTAATTTGCTACATGAAAGTTCAATTTACCCAGTCTGTACCATGACTTTCATCAAGCGGTTAAAAAGACTCTTGATAGGGTTACTTGTGTATTTGCACACACCAGCCAGGGATTACGGCTCTTCCAGCATTTACACTATTGACTTGAATGATGAGTTGTTGAATCAATTGATAGCTTGCTTGAAGCGTTCATTTGTTACGCAGACCTGAGTCATGGGACAACAAAGCTGGGAATTTGCGTTTGTGTGACTTGAAAAGCTTGGAGTGGATACCTGAGAATCTCAATGCAGACTGGAGAAGCTTGGAATGTAGACTCAGGACTCTGGGAATGTAGAGTCAGGACATGCACTCAGAATAAAGGCAGCCTCTCCTCAACCCCCAATGTCAAAATGTCACTGTTCAAATTTCGATGGGTCCATTAGTGGCAAGATCCTTCTGTCACGCTAGGAACAGAAACAAGAGTTCATACATAGGAATTCCAACAGAACATTGTTGCCTCGATTAATCGCTGACCAATGAATCTCATGGCCAAGGTCAGCTGCGCTCTCTTCGCTGGGTCCATCTTTGCATGTCGAGACTTGCTGTCACCAGGTTCGGATATGGCCCAAGTGCGGAATGAGAGACACTGAAGCAGGTCGATAGATCACAGACTTTAATGCGAACTGTGCTAAAGGGAAAGAAAACAATAAACGCTAGGCCAAACAGGGCCATTAACTAAAACTCTCAAATGGAAAATGAAGCCTACGCGGTGGCTGAAAAGAACAACTAAGAATTAAATGAATACCGCTAGTCTTCACAGTCAGTTGACTCAACAATCCAATTTCTCAGGCAAAGCAGAATGCAGATAATGAAGTGTAATCTCGTCAACTGCTACGACAGAATGAATGGAGTTAAATATTATCACAATGAAATAATAATTAGCTAACATGTGCATATTCACAAGTGCAATTGCTGAATCTTCTACGCTGCTGAATCCGTGGTTGTGACACTAGCACATCCTTCCTGAGTAAAGGGGCCCAAAACTGCTCACAACACTCCACATGTGGTCTGATCGGTGCCTTATAAAGCCTCAGCATACTTCTTTGCTTTTATATTCTGGTCATCTTGAAATGAATGCGAACATTGCATTTGCCTTCCTTACTACTGACTTAACCTGCAAGTTGACCTTTAGGGAATCCTGTATGAGGACACCCAAATCCCTTTGCACTTCTGACTTCTAAATTCTATGCCTTTATTCCTTCTGCCAAAGTACACTTTCATCATCCATCATCTAGATCATTAAGAAATAGTCTAAAAGTTAGCAGACTTTTTAACACCAACCCTTGTAGAACACGACTATCACCAGCAGCAACCAGAAAAAAAATTGTACACATTCTTTGCCTTCTGCAAGTCAGCCAGTCTTCTGTCTATACTAATATCTTTTCTGTAATACTATGACCTTTCATCTTGTTTAGCAGCCTCATGTACTGGCGACGAACTGAATAAATATTTTGCAACAGTCTTCACAAAGTAAGATACAAGCAGTATAGTGGAAGTTCCACATATCAAGGGCCAGGAAGTATGTGAAGTTGCCATTACTAGAGAGAAGGTTCTTTGGAAACTGAAAAGTCAGAAAGTAGATAAGTCACCTGGACCAGATGGTGTACACTCCAAGGTTCTGGAAGAGGTGGCTGAAGAGATTGTGGTAGCATTAATAACGATCTTTCAGGAATCATGAGATTCTGGAATGGTTCCAGAAGACTGGAGAGTCATTCTACTCTTCAAGAAAGGAGAGGGGCAGAAGAAAGGAAACTAGTCTAGTTACTGTGACCTCAGTGGCTGGGAAGATGTTGCAGTTGATTACTAAGGATGAGTTTTCAAGATACATGGAGGAACTGAATTAAATAGGCCATAGTCTACATGGTTTCCTCAATGGAAAATCTTGCCTGACAAATCTATTGGAATTCTTTGAAGAGATAACAAGCAGGACAACTGGTTGATGTGTACTTGGATTTTCAGAAGGCCTTTGACAAGGTGCCACACATGAGGCTGCTGAACAACTACAAGCCCATGGCATTACCTAAAATATTCTAGCATGGATAAAGCAGAGGCTGATTGGCAGGAGGAATAAAGGGAGCCTTTTCTAGTTGGCTACCAATGGTGCATGGAGTTCACAGGGGTTTGTGTTGGGACTAATATTTTTTATGTTATATGTCAATGATTTGGATGATGGAATTGATTGATGACTTTGTTGCAAAGTTTGCAGAAGAAATGAAGATAGGTAGGGGGACAGGTGGTTTTGAGAATGTAGAGAGGCTACAGAAGGACTGAAACAAATTAGGAGAATGGTCAAACAAATGACAGAAGGAATACAATGTCGGGATGTATACAGTTATGCACTTCGGCAGAAGAAATGAAAGGGTTGACTATTTTCTAAATGGAGAGAAAATACAAAAAAAAAACAGATGCAAAGGGACTTGGGAGTCCTTGTGCAGGATTCCCTAAGGGTTAATTTGCAGGTTGAGTTTGTGATGAGGAAGGCAAATGCAATGTTAGCATTGATTTCAAGAAAACTAAAATATAAAAGCAAGCATGTAATATTGCAACTTTATAAAGCACTGGTGAGGCCTCACTTGGAGTATTGTGAGCAGTTTTGGGCCCCTTATCTCAGAAAGAATGTGATGAAACTGGAAGAGTTCAAAGGAGATTCATGAAAATGATCTCAGAGCTGAATGGCTTATCATATGAAGAGCATTTGATGTCTCTGGGCCTGTATTCATTAGAATTCAGAAGAATGAGGGGTGACCTCATTGAAACCTATTGAATAGTGAAAGCCCTTGATAGAGTGGATGTGGAGAGGATGTTTCCTATGCTGGGAGAGTCTACAACCAGAAGATGGAGTGTCAGAATGGAGGAACATCCTTTTATAACATAGATGAGGAGGAATTTTTTTAGCCAGAGTGTGGTGAATCTGTGGAATTCTTTGCCACAGGCAGTTGTGGAGGCTAAGTCTTTATGTGTATTTAAGGCAGAGGTTGATAGATTCTTTATTTGTCAGGGCATGAAGGGATATGGGGTAAAGTCAAGAAATTGAGACGGAGAGGAAAATTGGATCAGCCATGATGAAATGGCAGAGCAGACTCAATGGGCCAAATGGCCTAATTCTGTTCCTATATCTTATGGTCTTCTGGTCTTATGTATGGCATCTTGTGAACAGACTTTAAAAGAGTGGTTACTTTGTAATCAAATGGACATTTTCTGATGTTCTAATTTTGTTTCCTTGTGAAAACTGTGAATAATTTATGATAAATTTATGTTTTTCTTGCGAATGCTGCTCATATGATACTACGTGCTTGTGATGCTGTTGCAAGTTTGTTTTTAATTGCACCTGTGCATACATGTGCACGTGACGATAAACTCAACTTTGACTAAATGGGCACTTAATTGTTGGTATGGACAGTTGGTCGAACTTGAAAGTTGTATGATTGTAACTCAAAGAGGCTCAAGCATAGGGGAAGAATAGCAAAATAAACTTCCGTGTGAGTACACATCAAGTCTATGAGGCAAGCTAGAGAACTGAAGTGGCCTGATCATAGGCAGAAAACCTGCTCATGCCTAACCTATAAAACAATATTATACATTTTCCCTTGTGATTAATTTCTATTTCCAGATCAATATCTACAGCTCTGGCCCTGTGCCAACTCATCTGCTGATTAAAATCTCCTCCATGCCTTGGTCTTCTATAAACCTAAGAATGAACGTTTGGCCAAATTCCAGTATGTACCCTCCATGAACCTGAGACCATCCAAAGCTACTTTCCATATCGTCTCTTATTTCAAATTATGTTTATCCACCTTTACACTGACTTTCACAGTGCCTCAAAGTTTATGATTCCCATGTTTGTTTTGAAATTCCTTCATAGCCCTGCCCCTCTTCTTCATGCTAACTTCCTCCAGCCATGCGTTCTCATAAGGTGTAATTGGACTGCTGGAAGGAGAACACAGACCAGTCCTCATTGAGGTATAAACTCTTGATCGGTCAAAGCATAGGGCTGAGAGGAAAATTGGATCAGCCATGATGAAATGGTAGAGCAGCCTCCACTATGTTCTATTGAGAAACAGAGAACATAGAAATCTACAGCACATTACAGGCCCTTTGGCCCACAATACAGGAACAGATGCATTTTGAATTATTAGGAAATTAAGGGCAAAGAGAATGGGCACAGGAGATGAGATGTGGCCCTGTGCAGATCATCCATGGTGGAGCAGGCCTTGAGGAATCAATCTGCCTACTCGCTCTCCTACAAATTCAATTTTTGTGCTTCTTCACAGGATTTAAATTTTCTTCCTTTTGAATTGCATAGACAAGGATTCATCAAATTAGAGGCCAATCCATGTTCACACATCCATAATTTTATGTTATACATCCTTATTAGCTGACTGTGGGAGTAAAGTCACTGTGAACCCTTCCCTCAAAGTCTGAATTTTTGTACTCTTATTGCTGGTGGCAGATCCAAACCTTCATGATGCAGGGGGAAGTCTGATATCCACCAGCTTATTGAGAGGCCTGAGTTATGTTAACAGATATATGGCCAGCATTGAAGGAAAACCTCCTTATCAGGAGACTCAACATTCTTAGGCTACTCTGTAGCTTTCTACAGAGTTGCCCTGGAACAATAAAGGAGTTAATCCACAGCTCTCTGCAATATTGTAGTTTTGGAAAAAAAACTTTGGAACCTTATCAACTTCAGAGGCATCCTGTGGATTACTTTTATGTAAATTGATGGATAAAGTGCTGTGCAACAAGAGGAACATAAGGGAGAACCAGATGCTGACTACATATCTACTGACATCACTTAAGGCCTCTCAATAGGCTGTGACGTGCCTCAGAGTGGAGAAATGCAAGTAGTTATTCCATTGTCAGACAATGCTCAAACCTTGCAAGGAAATCTCATAATCCCACATCCAGAAGACAAATCCACCAAAAGTAGTACATAAAGCCTGAAATCTTGTCCTTTGATTTCTTCATAATGTGATCTATGAAATGTAACAAACGGAAGAAGAGGCTAAAGATGCTTTTGGCTTGAAAAAGGGCAATGTGCATCATCTTTTGTGGGAATACAGAGTTCAATTATTTTATTAAAACATGCCATTAGTGAAACATATATTTTCTCTAGGCAGTCATCAGCAGCTACTCCGATATCCATCCCTGCCTTTACTTCAGTCTCATCCATGTCCTATTTTGTCCTGCTTTAAGCTCACTCATATCTGGGGACAGTCTCAAGCAGCATGTAAAATACCACAGTAGGTGAGGCCTATTGTAACCTGATGTCACTAGCCCCATTTTAACTGTGTCCTGTTTTCTTTTGGCCCATTCAACTGAGGTCAAATGTTACACCTGAAAACTGACAGGTATGCATTTGTTTTCTTGGGGCCCTCATATCATTCTGGCTGTTTGGTATAAAAATAATCGTGAAAGCTCCTCCAATAATGGGTGTCAATTTTCAGAATTATATTTATGTAGCTAAAACAATATGGTGTGATATTCCTGCCTGTTCCTGTATAACCTGGAAATCTGAATCCTTTTTCCGTTGTGTTGTTTGTCATTGGCTGCTCATTTCAATAGGTTTCCAAAGGTACATTTAATGTCAGAGAAATGTATACAATATACATCCTGAAATTCTTTTTCTTTGCAAACATCCACAAAAACAGAGGAGTACCCCAAAGAATAAATTTCAGTTAAATATTAGAACCCCAAAACCCCCTCCTATTCACAAGCAGCAGCAAGACAATGATTCCCCCCCCCCACCAGCAAAAAAGCATCGGCGCCCACCTCCGAGCATACAGCAAAGCAACAATAAAGACACAGACTTACAGTACCCCAAAGACTACTCATTCACCCAGTAATTCGACATACCACAGGCTCTCTCTCTCCCTAATAAGGGAAAAAGCGGTGTCCCTGTTTCACAGTGAGAGGGGAGACATAACAAACTGCTCACTGATTTATGCTGTTAAAAGTCTGTTGCATCACTTTTTCCGAGCTCTGTGCCCAAAGAACTTAGGTCCCTGGATACACAGTCTGCAGCAACAAGCCTGCTGCCTCTGATCTTCTGTATTCTCCCCCGATGCCTCAGCTGGGGGCACCAGCCTTGAATCAGCCCATCTCTAGAGCTATGAAAATCCAACACCCTGAAGGTGCACTACTCTTCCAGGCCATCTCCTTGGGATATCAAAAAGTGGCTGGTCGTGAGGCCCTGAGAGTGGGTCCCATTCCTGCCAGGAACCAAAGTCAACATGTAACTCCAGGTCAGGGTCTTCAAAAGAACCTTGAAAGGGAAAAAAGAGATTTCAAAGGTAGAAATAGAGCTGTTTCCGAAGATACAAGCAAAGGAGTCACCACTTAGCACCATCATGACTATGCTCTGCCCTCCATCCCACTAGGGAATTAATTATTCTAGTGTCAGACACTTCATATTTCATAGTTCCAAAGTGCAAACTATCGTGTTTGACAGACATCCCAGTTATGGGATGGAAGAATCTGATTGCAAAACCATCCAGTACTATAGTAATTTGTATATATGCACAGATAATTAAAATGTACAATCCAACATTCTTACTCAATTCAGAATCAGATTCTTCAGAAAGTGATCTGCAGCATTAGGCATTACTCATTTACTGCCACTGCAATAGAACAAAGAAAGTAATGATACCTCTCCTCACATAGTATAGCTTGACCAATAATTCTTGTTAGCGCCTGACATGTCATCAGACCTCATAGATTAGTCTTCTTCAATCACTTTAGGAATAACCAAATTTCTCTCTGACATAGTTTGCTCAAACATTGTTTCAGCAGTTCAAGCACTGCACACAGAAAGGTATTGCTTACCAAACCAAAATGCTTTAACAAAAGACCATGTATACACATTTGCAAGGCAATAGCTATAGAAAAAGGTACCAGCTCATTCACTGAAACATGAATGAGCTGTTTAAACTTTCGATTCAAGAGACCCAGTGGGTCAAATTTCCATGTGCGGATTTTATATTGCAATGAACCAAGAAGCTCAACAAGGTTCTGAAAAATGATACAGTCACTGTTTCATGTTGGTTGTGTTGTCTCTTTTCCTCTATCAGTTTGCAATTAACCAGTGGCATATTTGTTGGAATTTAATTTTTGGTGACATGCATATAAGAAATGTTTATTAATGTTAACAGTGTCTCAAAAGTTGTCTCTTCTGTTGATTGCGTTGCAAGGAAGTATCATTAACATAATAATGAGATATTTTATTGGAATTATTGATGACCTTCTAGTACTCTTTGGGGAACTTGTACCATTGTCAAAGAACCAAGAGCAAAACCTATGAATTATCTGCTAACCAGTCTGTGGTACATCTCTACTTCCATAGAGACACATAATCCATATTGCAATTATCATTAAAAGCAAAGGGACTTAAAAAGTAATGTTTAAGCTTCATGATATGAGTGCAGTTAGAGTCCAAACTATAGAATGATCAATGTACCTATCAAAGCCAGTCTCTGAGTAATACACTCAAACCTTTCAAAGACAACGTGGTTCTAAGTTATCTTGGTGCTTTCCACAAGCTCCCAATGTATTGGTATTGATTTATTATTGCCAAATGTACCATATACAGTGAAAAGCTGGCCTTGCATATTGTTTATACAGATCAGATCATTACACAGTGCATTGAGGTAGAACAAGGTAATAATGCAGAATATAGTGTTGTCGCTAAAAAGAAGGTGCAGAGCTGGTGAACAATAAAGTTACAACAAGGTTGACTGTGAAGTCAAGATCTAGAGAAGTCGTCGATGCTTTTGGGCTTTTTGCACATTCTGTCCGATGGGAGAGTGGAGAAGAAAGAATGTCTAGGACCTGTGGGTCTTTGATTATGCTGGCTGCTTTACTGAGTCAGCATAGTCAGAGTCTATGGGGGTGGGGGGGGGGGGGGCTGGTTAGAGCTGAAACCCTGGGAGATGTTTGTCCTTTGCCCCAGCGTTTGTTTCTCAGCTGATCTCTCACCTAAGCTACAAGAGATTAGAAGAATCAACACAGAACTTCATGGCCCAAACTTAATGGCATAACATCCAATTAACATTGCACATTGGATTGGGTGAATGATGGGGTGAAAGATTTTCAATGAAATGGATGAGCAGCCGAACTTTAGAAAATAGTTTCTCAGATGGTGTTCAGAGCTGCTTTATCTGAACCTGACTCAGATGTGAGAAAGTAAATATAAATGCAGGCTGCATGTTTATTACAGACGGATGGATGATACGGACAGAGAAATTAAGTTTTCTGAAGTTGTAAAATTCAACTTTGAATCCAGAATGCTGCAGCAGGCCACGGCAAATGATGAACTAATGCCAGAAATGTGTTTTAAATGATATCCAGCCTCTAAATCATCAGAAGAATGGATGTACAACCATGCGTTTTATTGATCCATATTCTTAACAGCAAAACAATCAGCAATTCACCTGCCACTGGAGCAGGTGGATGCTACCTCTCTACAGTCATCTCTGGAGCATCTGGACAATAGAGACACCTACTTTAGACCAATGTTTATTGGCTACAGCTCCACTTTCAGGACCATAATCCCAAGCAAACTCATCTCCAAACTCCTAGCAGAACAATGAAGAAATAACTAAAAACAAATGTAAGATGAAGGTTGTGGTCTGCTAAAGTGCATACCATAAGAAGGCTTGTGAAGGGAAAGGAATCAACCAGAGTCAATGAAATACGGAATAAATATTTGAATTCTTGCAGCCCATTGCCCTGCAGTTTACAGTCACTGCAGCAGTTGTTCTTTCTCTTTCGTTTCTTTTTCATAATAGGTTAATAAATCTGCACAAAGACTTTAACTCCCCCAAGCAATCACAAATGTAAGTGGTGAGAAATGTTTGAAAAGGTTTGCCAGACAGTATGAATTATTTCAATGGCTGCATTTTGTGGTGATTGTCAATTTTTAATCTAATGAGCTACTGTTTCTCTTTTATTTCCCTGGAATTCTCATTCAGGCCTGAACTCTGATTGATTATCTGAGCCATGTGGATTGCCTGCGTTGTCAATTGTCATGGAATGATTTGCATTACCCATAAAGATCAAAACCACTAACTACTTTATTAATCACACTTTTTCTGGAAAACGATCACTGTAATCAACAGCCTGTAACTTTCCTTTCAGAGTGGAGCTTTTGAACTGCCTGTATGACCTGGCATCTTTGTGGTGTGAACTGAAGTCTCAAAGGTTCAGGATGGTTGTGGCCTGAATCGAGGTGATGGAGCTGAGGCAAGGCGAGGTGAGGCAGAGTAGACTCGGCAGAGCCCAGGCCAGAGAGTGAAAAACAGGTCAATGTCTGACCTATTTGAGTGCCGGGCCAGATTGGAAAGGTCAGGTATGGGCTAAATCAAGGTGGTGGGGTCCAGGCCTGGGAGTGTATTGAAGTGACATGACCCGGGTCCGAGAGTGAAGAACAAACTGAGGTTCGGGCAATTCAAGCGCCGGGTCAGGGGTGTCGGACCGAAGGAGAGAGACGGGATGGTGTTTAGCTCATTATTTGGTGATGCTTATGGATCTCTGTGCTGAACTGAGGCTGTGGCCTACAACTCACGGGCTCCAGAATAAGCTGCATCTGGCTTTGTGGCTGTGAACTTGCTTTTGTGAACTTCGGTTCTGAATGTTATTTGCTTACCTTTTAATGTTTGCACAATTTGTTCTTTTATTTTTCACAGTGGGTATTTGACAGTGTTCTTTCTTAATGGGCTCTTTTGGGTTTCTTTGTTTTGTGGTTGCCTGGAAGAAGATGAATCTCAAAGTTGTATGTAGTATGCTGTACTTACTTCTATCAGTACTTTTTATCAATCATGTGATTTCCAGAGTTTTTATCTTAACAGTACCTATTATTTTCACATTGAACTAGTAATGTATGTGTGTTATTAGGGAGATGTGAACCCAATGTCCATGAACCCAAGTTCAAGTCTGCCAACAGAGGAAGTCATGCCTGATGGATTACTCACTTCTTCATGCCACTTTGAGACCTAAACATACAATATCAAAGCCAGGTGACAGCTAATGTTAAACACACATAATGAAATTATTTACACTCCATTATCTCTCATTTTCTCTTATTCCACCCCATGATACAACTGTCACCCATCTCTGTTCCACTTTGAGGGTGAAGCCATATCTCTGCCAGTCATGAAAGAGGTAGCCAGCCTTCCTGAAGGTGCCTGATCTACACCGTTGCAAAGATGGGCTCAGATTCTGGCACCGTGAGAGGAGTCTTCAAGCATAAAGGAGCAAAGAAAGCAGGTTAAGCCACCACAGGTGCCAGCTCACAGAAGGGCAGGATCATACTTGGCTTTGTTAAGACTCAGATACAGACTCTGATGAAGGTTGACAGTGACAAGATATTAAATGTGTTGAGCACCTGCCAGTGAGGCCGTATAAGCTGCTGCAGAGGATGAAGGTATTTAGCTCTGTGCAGACCAGAGTAACCATTCCCCTTAACACAGTCAGCTCTACAGCGCATGGGGTGTCCCCTGACAGTCAGGATAGCATAATGACAAATTGGTAGAGTCACTGCCTCTTAGCTCTGGTAACCACTGCTCAATCCTCGCCTCTGGCACTGTCTGCATGGAATCTGTGTATTCCCCACGTAACCGTGCGGATTTCCCTTGGGTAATTGTTAGTTAGTTTATTATTGTCACACGTGTTGGCTGGCCTGCTGAGCTCCTCCAGCATTTTGTATGTGTTACTCTGCATTTTCAGCATCTGCAGCCACTCTGGTGCTTCTGAGATAAAGTGAAAAGCCTTGATTTGCATTCCATCCGGACAGATCATTTCATGCACAAGTACATCGAGGTTGTATGGTGGTAGGGAATGAGTAGCAGAGTTTCTCTGTCCTCGGTGTTCTGGAGGATATTAGTCAGGAACACAGTGGACTTGATTTCAGATGAGTTGTACCAAGTTCAGAGATGAGCAATGTTACAGAAGTGGGAAGCAGGGAGTATGGTGGTGAGGTGGTTAAAGCAGATTGGCAGACACACTATTGTTTAAAATACATCCAATTCATCTTGGCTCAAGGGGTGGCTCCTCAGTTCTGGGAATACTAGGGATGGCCAACAAATGCCAGGAATATTCCAAACCTATAAACAAACCCTAAAGCTAATAACTAATGCTGATAGAACCTCTGGTTTAGGTCAACATGATTGTAAGCAGGATCTGGTTCAGCCTCAGAACATCTCAAGTAAGAGTAATGGCTAAGAAAGCTGTGGCTGCCAGTACAATAGCTCAATCTTCTTATTATTTCACTGGAAGAATCTTCTCTAAATGCAACACAGGATAGTACACAAGAGATTCTACAGTTGCTGGAAATCCAGATCAACACGCACCAAGTTGTATAAGACATTGGTGAGGCTTAATTTTAGAGTATCGTGTGCAGTTTTGGTTACCCACCTATAGGAAAGATGTAAATAAGGTTGAAATAGTGCAGAGAAAATTTACAAGGACGTTGCTGGTTCTGAAGGTCCTGAGTTATAGAGAAAGATTGAATCGGTTAGCACTTTATTCCTTGGAAAGTAGCAGCTTTAGGGGTGATTTGATAGTGTTATACTAAATTATGAGGGGAAGATAGGGTAAATGAAACCAGGCTTTTTCCACTGAGGACCACACTGGAGGTCATGCGTAAAGGGTGAAAAGTGAAAAGTTTAAGGGGAACATAAAGGGACACTTCTTCACTCAGAGGGTTGTGAGGGTGTGGAGTGTGCTGCCAGCACAAGTGAAGTATGTGACCTCAATTTAATGTTTCAGGGAAGTTTGGATATGTACACAGATGGGAGAGGAATGGAGGGCTATGGTCCTGGTGCAGGTCGATGGCAACAGGCAGCTTAAATGAATTGACACGGACTGGATGTGCTGAAGAATCTGTTTCTGTGCTGTACTTTTCTATGACTATGAGACAGTGCCGGAGAAACTCAGTATGTCAGGCACCATCTATGAAAATGAATAAACAGTCGACGTTTTAGGCCAAGACCATTCATCAGCATTGGGAGATAAGCGGGAAGAGTCAAGAAGAAGACGCTGGGAAGCAGCTGTGTGACGAATCAATGATACAGGAGGTACACTGCAAAGTGTCTTCCAGGGATGCCTACCCTGAGAAAGTTTAAATCCTTCCTTTGACAGGAGTTCAGTGAAACCCTCTCTCACTGCTCATTCTCTGTGATCCTTGCTGTGCTCCGACTCTTCAGCCACGTACTTGCCCAGACCTGCTACCACTTCATCCCTCCCCCCCTTCAGGTATCACCCATCACTTTGTGTTTCTCTCTTCCCTCGCCCTACCTTCTGAATCTAGTGTTCAGCTTTCTCAGTCCTGCCGAAGGGTTTCGGCCCAAAGCGTTGACTGTACTCTTCTCCACAGATGCTGCCTGGCCTGCTGAGTTCCTCCAGCATTTTGTGTGTTGCTCGGATTTCCAGCATCTGCAGATATTCTTTTGTTTGACAAGGACACGTGAGGCTGATTAACAAGATATGAGCCCATGGTATTACAGGAAAGATACTAGCATGGACAAAGCAATGCTTAATTGGAAGCAGGCAAAGAGGGAAGAACAAAGAGAGCCTCTTCTGATAGGTTGTTGGTGATTAGTGGTGTCCTGGAGGAGTCAGTATTGGGACTGCTTCATTTTACTTTCTACATCAATGATTTGGATGATGGCATTGTGGCAAAGTTTGCATACAATATGAAGATAGGTGGAGGGGCAGGTAATGTTGAGGCAGCAGGGAGGCTGCAGAAGGACTTCGACAGATTGGGAGGATGGACCAAGATGTGGCAGATGGAATACAGTGGTGGGAAATATACAGTCATGCACTTCGGTAGAAGGAATAAAAGCATAGACTATTTTCTAAATAGGGAGAAAATTCAAAAATCAGAGGTGAAAAAGGACTTGCGTGTCCTTGTGCAAAATTCCATTAAAGTTAATATTCAGGTTGAGTCAGGAAGGCAAATGCAATGTTAGCATTCATTTTGAGAGAACTAGAATATAAAAAGCAAGGATGTAATGTTGAGATTTTATAAAGCACCAGCAAAGCCTCACTTGGAGTACTGTGAGCTGTTTTGTGCCCTTATTTAAGAAATGATGTGTTGACATTGGAGAAGGTTCAGATGAGGTTCATGAGAACGGTTCTGGGAAAGGAAGGCTGTGATCATTTGCAGAGTGATTGATGGCTCTAGGTTTTTATTTGCTGGAATTTAGATGAAGGAAAGGAAATCTCAGAGAAATCTATTGAATGTTGAAAGGCCTAGATAGAGTGGATGTAGAAAGAATGTTTCCAAGGGTAGATGAGTCTTGGACTAGAGGGCACAGTTTCTGATCGAGGGTCATCCATTTAAAATGGAGATGAAGAGGAATCCTGCCTGCTGTCTGTCAGGAGTTTGTATGGTCCCTATGACCACATGGCTTTCCTCCGGGTGCTCTGGTTTCCTCCCACAGTCCAAAGATGTACTGGTTGGTAGGTTAATTGTTCATTGTAAATTGTCCTGTGATTAGGCTAGGATGAAATCAGGGGATTGCTGGGTGGTGAGGCCTGAAGGGTCAGAAGGGCCTATTTCATGTTGTATCTCAAACAATCAATAAAAGAATAAGTTAATAAATAAGTAAGTAAGTAAGTAAGTAAATACATACATAAATACATATATAAATTTCTTTAGCTAGAGGGTGCTGAATCTGGGAATTTGTTGCCACAGGTGGCTGTGGAGTTCAGGTCATTGGGTGTATTTAAGACAAAGGTTGATAGGTTTTTGAATAGTCAGGGTATGAACGCTTACAGGGAGAAGGCAAGAGAACGGGGTTTAGAACGATGCAGAGCTGACTCATAGTGGAACCTATGATGGTAAGGTTTTCTAAGATGGAGCTGGCAATATTCAGTGACGTTTTGCAAGCAACTCGCAAAACTACTAGATATTCTTCTAGATATAATCTACCTCTTCTAAACTACAAGCACTGAAATCTTCAGCCTGTAATCTTCCTTGAAGGAAGTTACTTTTGAATCGTCTGAAAGATCTAGTAATTTTACCATCTTCTGAATGATTCAGCGAACTTAAGTCTCAGGTATACAGGTATGGCACCTTGAAGTGCACAAAGCTTGGCTATTACTGGAAGAGAAAGCATGGGGGTGGACTTCAAGATAGATTAACTTGTTGAGGCCCAAGAGCAAGAAACTAACCAGTGTTTTCCCTCCCTCTCCATGCCAGCAACAATTTCCCACCTAAACCCATCCTGTCACCCATCTACTTATCTTTTTGCCACTACCGTCAAGCAGGATATGTTGTAATGTGTCCTTCACCAGCAGGTTCAGGAATAGTTCTTACCCTACAACCATTGGTCCAATGTTCATGGCTTCACTTGCCTCATAGCTGAAATGATTACACCACCCTGTAGACTCACTTTCAGGGACTCTGCCTTTGTTATTCCATGGATTCCACTGTATTTCTTTATTTTCCTGTAGGTGCCTGCAAGAAAATGAATCTCAGTGTTGTATATGATATATATTAGGGCATATTCTGGAGTTAGGGTACATAGAAATATTAATTTCAACAGCAACCAACCTTCAGATCTGAATATGGTTTGTAGATTGAATTGATCAAGGTATGGAGGGTAGATTGAATTTAAAATGCAGCTCAGAAGAATGGTCTTCTTGAAGCCACATTTTAGAGTATATTGCAGACCAGGAAACACCCAACTGACTGATATATGTCTGCATATGCATGAATGCAATCAACATCCTATTGCATGAATACCACTCAGAACACACAGCACCTAAAGTAAATTGCAGACCAGGAGACATCCAATTAACTGAGATGTCTGCATAGACATGAATTCAATCAACACCTCAATATATGAATACGATACAGAGATCACAGTAATTAACAATATTTTGGGTGCATTGGTGGGAAGACACAGGAATTTGGAAAATTACATGTAACTCGAAAGAAATGAGGACATTGTAACTATAGAAATTGTTGTTACCTTTGCTCTTTAACAGATAAAAATGTGTTGTAATTTTAAGTTTGGGAAGTCTCACCCTCCAGTGACTCCAACAGCTGTCAGCTCGTGTGTGCCCCAAAAAAAGACTTTTATACTAACCAGCTGTATAGAGGTAGCGACTTTGTTCACAATCACAACAATATACATACAAGTACTTCGAGAAGAAATGTACTTTTAACTTTGAACTTTTATGTATTTCTGGATAAAAATAATCAAAAAAAGACAATGTGAAACAGGAAGGGCCAAGACCAGAACATAGGAGTACTTCAGCAGTATCAAAAATGGTTTATTAGTAGACCCTCCATTGATCAGAGTTGGCATTGGATATTGTGTCCCAGCTGCCTATGCAAGACAGGGCAGTACAATATGGAGAACAAGCTGTTCCTATGCAGCAGGCTTCCCCTCTCCACACAGCTGATTATTCCCGAGGAATGTCAGGGACTGACACAGTTCAGCACCTGCGGTATCACAATGTAGGACTGCCCGAGGGACTCCAGCTCCATATTTTTCTCTTGGTGTTTGCTCCCATAGCCTTCCCCATGAGTGGGTATAGCTGCAGGGCAGTAGAGGTTTGAGATCAGAGTTTTCCTTCTCCTGGATGAGCTGCCAACTACGGCTGATGAGCTCCATCTGCCTGACGCGACCAGTTTTGAGGTGCCAGTAACCTACCTTTGCCTCTTCTCCTGACAGTTGAAACAGTTCTATTGGGCTGAGGCCAGGAGCTGAACTTGGTTGTCAGAGGCCATTCAAGACGCACACCATTGGAAGCCTTAAGTAGGTAGTGGGAGCTTTTCCCCACTAGTGCACCCATCCCCATCCCAGAGCCCGGCTATGACAACCTTAAGGAACTACCAAGCTATTGCAGGTGATTACTGACTACAGCCAGGCAAGGGTTGTATAGAGATTAAGAGGCACGCAAGGAGGATGGCATACTAAAGATGTCAATGGCTGCAGGCCAATTAAGGAAGTTAAAAAAGATAGATGGCCAGAGTGATATTCTCATAGCAAATCCTTAGCGATTTTAGCAAGAGCTACTTCAGTGTTATTGGTAGACGTATAAACCTTATTGTTTGCACATAACACATACTTGAAGCCAAAAATACATTCTTAAAAGAAGTTTTTTGTATTTCTCTATTTTATATATATTATATTTCTACCACTTGAATAGGCCTACTGCTTCTATCCTCCCTTCCCTTTCTACATACATAACTTTCTATTTTGCTTACACTTTCTTCTTCTTCAGTTGTCCATCGGAATCCGATGACGACATCCACTCCTTTAATGGTGAGATCTTACACTGAACTCTTGAGTGAATCATCTCGCCTAACTTACTCCACTGTTCAAAATTTACTCTAACTGTCCAGGTCAAAATAAACAGCTCTTACACTGCTATGCCCCAGCTTTAAGTAGTGGTTTATTATGTGGTCTATCAATAGTAACAATTCAAAATGCAGTCATATTCAAAGTTCTGTATTTTGATTGCAACTTACTACATAGCTGGGAAGATCTGAAGATATCTTCGGTATCGAAGAGGGCACCACCTAAATGCAATGACAGGTAGTGTTGCCTGGAGCATGAACACAGCATCATTTTTCTTTAAGAGCTGCCAGCAACAGTCCGAGAAATTCACCCACCAATTTATCCTTTCCCCCCGGGGAAATGACAAATCTCCATTTGTTTCCTTCCCAACAACCTGAGCGCGACTGGGAATGACAAGGGTCATGAATCAGTGTCAGCACAGCAGCTCCATGCATCGGCAAGCTGCTCTGGTCTTTAAGCCTTTATGTTTTACCACCTTCCATTGGAATGCTGACCAAGATGTACAACTGAAGAGTGTTCTCCTTTGAGTGTTCAATATTTTAGCTCTTGGAATGCTTGTAGCTCCCTGAGAAAACACAAGAATTTAATTTTAAAATTGTAAAATATCAACTAAGTCAAGAATTGTCATTCTATGAATGCTAATGTGTAGCATTTCCTACTGTGGGGCTGTGTTATTGTTCATCTCCCTGAACAAAATTGTGAGGCTGAAATTGCAAACAAGAGTCTGCCATCTAGAGCAGCTCCCCATGTATGGCATGTTGGAGATGATAAAATAAAACTTGCCCTTTGGGTACCAAGCATTTCACGGCTGCTTCATTCTTAAACAGTGACCACAATTTTCAATACCATTTATCTGAATGTAGCTCTTTATTCTGCACTTGGCTATAGCTTTGTCTTGTACTTCCTGACTGTACTGTTGTAATGGATAATTTCTATGGATGATATGCAAGACAAGTTTTTCACTGTACCTTGGTATGTGCGACAATAACAAGGCAACTTATCAATTTACATGCAGTGAAATTTCCTGATAGTCTCATTTGTCTCTCATTGCCTTTCACCCCCCCCCTATACTACACCTCTCCACCACACACACACACACACACACACACACACACACACACACACACACACACACACACACACACACACACACACACACACACACACACACACACACACACACAATCGCGCTGAGGCATCAATGGCTGGGGATTGAAATTTATGAAAATGACCTCAATGTGACATGGGTTGGGATATCCTGAACAATGCACTGTGTTTACAGGTCATAGTTTTATTTTCTAGTTTTCAAAGCCAACAAGGCAGATGAGGTTGATAAAAAGCTGGAGGCTCTCTCTACTGCTGACACGCTGCAATATGTGGAAATGATAACATAGAAAAGATTATATATGTAGTTTTGCCCACAGGAGTTCCCAGGAATTAACTAGACATCGGAGCTGTCAGACTCCCATTCTATGCCAAGGACAGTGACAAAAGATTTTTGCAAATGAGCCTTTAAATCCCTTAGCAGTCAATGCATAATGCGTGAAAGAATGTGGGTAAGTACAAAAGGCAATATTCACAGCATATCACAGAGTGATGGATAGGAATTGACACATGAACCTGGGTTTGTTGTTGTTGGAGGAGTGGGCAGTGGACTCCAGCTGAGACCTCCAAGCCCTCTCTCTGTAGCCTCGTTTACATTAAAGCTGTACATTTGCATTTGTTGTGAATTTACAGCTGATTACCATCCAAGCCTTTGGGTGTAAATAGCACGACATTTGATCCACCATCACATACTTCTAAGGTTGGGCCCGGAATAAATAGGATTTATTTTGAGCTTGGCATACAAAACACAATTTAAAAAAGTAAAATTGCATTTAAATTGCATAATTTCTCAAATTTATTTAATCAGAGTGGGAGTGGGATGTTGAATTAAAGTGACATACGAGCCTTACACTGACGTCTCTGTCTTTGGCCTCCTACTTAGTTCTATGGAGGTCCAATGTAAGCATAAGAGAAAGCAAATCATCTTCTGATCAGTCTTTGCAGTGTTTGCGATTTAACAATGAAATGAACTATTTCATACAATCCACCATTACTGCCTTCTAATATTCCAGCATGAACTTTTTCTTTTCTCTCGTATTTTCAGACTTGTTTAACCTATTCACACAAACGCAAAACCCAACTGTTGTCATTCATAAGTTATTACCACTTTCTTTCAACCAGCTTTAACAGCTTATGTGTTATTCAATATCTATTCATTTCCACTTGAAAACACACCTTCCCTTTTGTTCCCTCCATTTCTTCCGCCTCTCTCTGCAATTTGTTTTATTTTTTTACTTTTCCAAATTCCGATCAAAAGTTATTAGCCTGAAACATTAATACATTTATCTCTGCATCAGCTGCTTGATTTGATGAGTATTTCTGGTGTTTCCTGTTTTATTTCAGGGATAATTTCCCTGCACTTTAATCTACCGACATGGGATCATTTTCATCTACTCTATACTGAAGACAAGATGTCAGTTTAATATTTCATCTCGAAGAATTGCACTCTGACAGTGCCATATTCCCTCAGTCTGGTTTAATGTTGAGGCTGAACCTGTAACATTTGGGCTTATTGTGAAGAGGATTCTATCTGAGCCACAACAGATTTCAGTTTAAAAGTAAAATAAAGTGCTGGAAATTCTTAGCAGATCACATAACATAGGAAGAGAAACAAGCATAGTTAACGTTTCAGGTTAATAATCTTTCACTGGAACGGTTCTGATGCAGAGCCATTGACCTGACAGGTTGTCTGGTGATTTCTTGCATTTTCTGTATTACGTTGGATTTTTAGCTTCTGCAGTATTTTGGTTTTCAGTTTCTATTTATAACTGGCATCTTGCTTGAAGTATGTGATGTTTAAAAATAAGCACAGCCCACTATTTTGAAACCACTTCAATCAGAGCAACCCAGTTAGTAAGAAAAGGCAAATGAACATATAGTCTAGGACAACACCCGCAATATGCTGGAAGAACTCAGCAGGTCAGGCAGCATCTAGAGTAAACAGTCGATGTTTTGGGCTGAAACTCTTCATCATGAGTCCTGATGAAGGGTCTCGGCCCGAGATGTTGACTGTTTATTCATTTCCATTAATGCTGCTTGACCTGCTGAGTTCCTACAGAATTTTGTGTGTGCTACTTTGAATTTCCAGCATCTGCAGATTTTCTTTTGTTTGTGGACTGTACTAGAACCTAGAACATAGAATAGTACAGCACATTACAGGCCCTTTGGCCCACAATGTTGTGCCGACCCTCAAACCCTGCCTCCCATATAACCCCCCACCTTAAATTCCTCCATATATTTTTTTCCAAAAATGCTGTCTGGCCTGCTGAGTTCCTCCAGAATTTCGTGTGTGTTGCTTTGGATTTCCAGCATCTAGAGCTTTTCTGTTGTTTGTGATAAAATCTAGGAGCAAGTGTAAGCAACTTGACCCCTCAAGCTTGCCCTACCATTTAATAAAATTATTGCGGATCTGATTCCAGATGCCTGCTTCCCCCGACAACTTTTCATCCTCTTGTTTATCAAGCTGTGTTTTAAAATTATTCAAAGCTTTCACCAATCTTTGTAGAAGTAAGTTCCATAGACTGATTACTTTCTCAGAGAAGAAAAAATGCCTCTAAATTTGTAAAAAATGATCCCTAATTTTAGTTGCTTCTGAAACAGGAAACACCCCTTTAAGATCCATGCAGCCAAGTTATCTCAGAATGTTCAACAGGTTCCCACCACTAAGCACATCTTTCCCTCTCTACCCCTCTCCGCTTTCCACAGGGATCGTTCCCTCCGCAACTCCCTGGTCCACACGTCCCACCCCAGGGATCTCCCACCTGTGCTACACCTCCTCTCTTACCACCAAAATGTTGACTGTTTGTTTCCACAGAAGCTGCTCAACCTGCTGAGTTCCTCCAGCGTGTTATGCGTGTTGCTATCTCAGAATGTTATCAGCTTCAATCAAGTTGTATTTAATTTTTGTTAATTCCAGCACATAGAAGCATATCCTGTTCAGATTTTCCTCAGAAGACAGTTCACCCACTCTTGATATTAGTCCAGTAAATATTCTCTGAAGCAGATTTTAATGTATTAACTTACGTCCTTAAATAAAAATACCAATACCATAAACAATAGTTCAAACACATTTCAAATTTACTTGATGTACAATTTACCACTGTCCAGAATTATTAGTGATGTAAACTTTCTATATAAGCATTTCATTGATGAATATTCCTGAGGTTGTTACCAAACTAATAAAGTAAGCAATGCCTTGTTATTAAGGCAAACTGAAATCCAAATTAATTGAGGCGATTGGGAATTTTTAAATCCTAGAGGGCCATTAATGCAGTTCAACAATGAGAGCAGTTTGAGAAAATATTGCTGTGATTGGTGGAACAACTTGGTCTCAAAATTTATTATCTCTAAGGGAAAGAATATACCTATTGTTTGACATTGGTATGTGGTGGTCTTGTGCTGCTGACTCCTAGCATTACGATCTTACACACTTTACAGCAGTCCTGCTCCTGGTTTGTCAGGTTCACTAATCCCAACAATCCAAATCATTCATATAAAAAAGATTTATCAAAAATTTGTATGCCTACCACCTTCATGAGGCTTGGACCTCTGAAATGATTTGGACTGGATGGGGTATATTCAAAGATTGCATACAGTTGTACTGCAACATTCTGATGAAGGACAACAAAGTAGTACAGCTAAGGTTGGCCCAGTAATGTTGCTAATAGAGATGCTTTCTCATAGCTCCAGTGACCCTGGTTTGATGCTGACTCCTTGTGCTATATGGGTAGCATTTCCTCTGCCATGCTCTGATTTCCTCTCACATCCCAAAGCTATGTAAATTAGTAGGTTCAATCTAGCTACCATAATATAAATGTGAGGAGTGTTGAGCTTCAGGGAGAGTTGATGGAGATGTGGGTAGAATAAACTGGGATGAGCAGGATTAGTGTAAAATGAGTCTTCATCACCGTGCAGACTCTGTGGGCCAAAAGACATATCTCTGTGCAGTACATTCTACGACTCCAAGTGGCTTGAGCAAATCATGAGAAATGCTACCAAGAATGTGAGACCAGTGCACCACGGGCCCTCAATGCGGACAACAATTAATCTGCATTCAATACAAATGCAGTTATAATACAGGGAAAACACGGGTAAATCTGCAGATGCTGGAAATTCAAGCAACAACACAAAATGCTGGTGGAACGCAGCAGGCCAAGCAGCATCTATAGGAAGAGGCACTGTCGACGTTTCAGGCCGAGACCCAGGCTGCTGCCTGGCCTGCTGCGTTCCACCAGCATTTTGTGTGTGTTGCTCAAAATGACTGAATCATCTTTTTAATTTTCATTCTATCTTTCATTGAGTTTTATATCTGTTACCATGGAAATCATGTAATTCTTAAGAATTTATCATTCTTATTGTAATTGAATTCTTCATAAAGATCATACCTGGGTACACTGCATGAGAAAATTCAAAGTAAATTTATTATAAAAGTACATATATGTCACTATGTACAACCCTGAGGTTCATTTTCTAGTGGACTATCAAAGTAAATAGAAAGAAACACAATAGAAATGATGAAAAACCACACCCAACAGAGCAAAAAACCAATGTGCAAAAGACAACAAACTTTGCAATTATGAAAAGAATGAAATTATAATAATAAATCAAAAAGCAGTAAATATCTAGAACACGAGAAGAATAGTCCTTGAAAGCAAGTCCATAAGCTGTGGGAACAGTTCAGTGATGGGAGAATGTAGTTGAGTGATGTTATCTCCTTTAGTTCAAGAGCCTGAAGGCTGAGTGGTAATAGCTGTTCCTAAACCTAGTGTTATGGGCCTTATGGCTCCTGTACTTTCCTGCTGATAGTTGCAGTAAGAAGAAAGCATGGCCTGGATGCTGCTTTCCTGCAACAGTACTCCGTGTAGATGTAGATGAGGAGGGCTTTACCCATAATGGACTGCACTGCATCCTCTACAGTTCAAAGGTATTGGTGTTTTCATTTCAGGCTGTGATGCAACCAGACAATATACTCTCCACCTCACATCTATGGAAGTTAGAATCCATGTCAAATCTTCGCAAACTTCCAAGAAAGTAGAGGTCCTGCCGTGCTGGACCCAGGACAGATTCTCTGAAATGATAACACCAAGGAATCTAAAGTTGCTCCACCACTGATCCCCTGATGAGGACTGGTTCATGGACTGTCATGGACAGTCCTCCTCATAACATATTACCCTGGTATTCAGGACAATTGGTCCATAAGCTTTAGATAGTAGGCTAGGAATAATGATAAAACTAGTAGAGACAGCTTAACAACATTGATTTTCTATAGAAAATTTTACATTAATAAATGGCCCAGTGCTGAAATGAGACTTCCCATACACCATCCAATCTACGTACATTTATATTGTCTGCTGCTCCAATTCAGAAGAGATCTACCTTTAGTCCCAACTTTGGCAAACCACACAATAACGAGGTGCTCTAGGCTGTTCAACTTTCAGAACAACGATCATCAACAGAAAGAAATAGTATCAGCGACAGAATAATACCTAGCTCTTGTTAACAGCGTTGCATCACGATTCAGCTCTCTACAAAGGTTTAAAACTTTAACCAAAATAATGTTTCAAACTGAGAACTGAAATCATTTATGGGCACTTTTGTGAATAATACCTTTAATTTTCATTACATTTATTCAAAGAGTTAAACTCCACTCTGTGGCTTCTAAAATTAATATGAATCTTTTTATTATTTTTCCCTATGAAGAAATTAAAGGCAGTTGATTGTAAGTGTTAAAACATTCCTTATCAACTTGTCAAAACTTATCGACATCAAAACGAACCTTTCTAAAGTAGAGGCAATTTTCTTGAGAGTTCTGTGCATAACAATGGTACAAATGGAGTTCCTTTTGCATTTCATTCTCTGTTAGAAGATCAACTACTTAATTACAGTAATAACTTTTAAATTCATTTAACCATATAACAATCACAGCACGGAAACAGGCCATTCCGGCCCTCCTAGTCCGTGCCGAACTCTTAATCTCACCTAGTCCCACCTACCCGCACTCAGCCCATAACCCTCCACTCCTTTCCTATCCATATACCTATCCAATTTTACCTTAAATGACACAACTGAACTGGCCTCTACTACTTCTACAGGAAGCTCATTCCACACAGCTATCACTCTCTGAGTAAAGAAATACCCCCTCGTGTTTCCCTTAAACTTTTGCCCCCTAACTCTCAAATCATGTCCTCTCGTTTGAATCTCCCCTACTCTCAATGGAAACAGCCTATTCACGTCAACTCTATCTATCCCTCTCAACATTTTAAATACCTCGATCAAATCCCCCCTCAACCTTCTACGCTCCAATGAATAGAGACCTAACTTGTTCAACCTTTCTCTGTAACTTAAGTGCTGAAACCCAGGTAACATCCTAGTAAATCGTCTCTGCACTCTCTCTAATTTATTGATATCTTTCCTATAATTCGGTGACCAGAACTGCACACAATATTCCAAATTTGGCCTTACCAATGCCTTGTACAATTTTAACATTACATCCCAACTTCTGTACTCAATGCTCTGATTTATAAAGGCCAGCGTTCCAAAAGCCTTCTTCACCACCCTATCTACATGAGACTCCACCTTCAGGGAACTATGCACTGTTATTCCTAGATCTCTCTGTTCCACTGCATTCCTCAATGCCCTACCATTTACCCTGTATGTTCTATTTGGATTATTCCTGCCAAAATGTAGAACCTCACACTTCTCAGCATTAAACTCCATCTGCCAACGTTCAGCCCATTCTTCTAACCGGCATAAATCTCCCTGCAAGCTTTGAAAACCCACCTCATTATCCACAACACCTCCTACCTTAGTATCATCAGCATACTTACTAATCCAATTTACCACCCCATCATCCAGATCATTTATGTATATTACAAACAACATTGGGCCCAAAACAGATCCCTGAGGCACCCCGCTAGTCACCGGCCTCCATCCCGATAAACAATTATCCACCACTACTCTCTGGCATCTCCCGTCCAGCCACTGTTGAATCCATTTTATTACTCCAGCATTAATACCTAACGACTGAACCTTCTTAACTAACCTTCCATGTGGAACTTTGTCAAAGGCCTTGCTGAAGTCCATATAGACTACATCCACTGCCTTACCCTCGTCAACATTCCTCGTAACTACTTCAAAAAATTCAATAAGGTTTTTCAAACATGACCTTCCACGCACAAATCCATGCTGGCTACTCCTAATCAGATCCTGTCTATCCAGATAATTATAAATACTATCTCTAAGAATACTTTCCATTAATTTACCCACCACTGATGTCAAACTGACAGGTCTATAATTGCCAGGCTTACTTCTAGAACCCTTTTTAAACAATGGAACCACATGAGCAATACGCCAATCCTCCGGCACAATCCCTGTTTCATTTGTGTTAAAGTGTCTGCTGAATCACATAAATTCATGGCGCAGATTTTTCTACCACTGTAAACTTTCTGAGAACTTAATAATGGTAGCAAAGCAAGAGTAGTGTAAAATAAATAATAGAACACAAGTCATGTACCAGTACCCTCAATCAAATCTGAGGAATAGAACAATCAGACAATAATCAAAAAAGCAAATGATATGCCTCCATCTAAAACAAAGGAAAATCTGCAGATGCTGAAAATCCAAGCAACACACACAAAATGCTGGTAGTATCCATGGACAGGAGTAAGCAGCTGATGTTTCAGGCCAAGACCCTTCATCAGGACTGAAGATAAAAGATGAGAAGTCAGAGTAAGAAAGTGGGGATAGCAGTAGAAATACAAGGTAGTGGGTGAAAGGTGAAACTGGAGGGGCGGAGGGTGAAGTAAAGAGCTGGGAAGTCGATTGGTGAAAGAGATAACGGGCTGGAGAAGGGGGAATCTGGTAGGAGAGGATGAAGATCATGGAAGAAAAAAAAGGGTGAGCAGCACCAGAAGGAAATGATAAGCAGATAAGGAGATGAAGGTGAGAGAGGGAGATGGGAAAGGGGATTGGTGAAAGGGTGGGGGGCATTACTGGAAATTTGAGAAATCGATGTTCATGCCATCAAGTTGCAGGCTACCCAGACGGAATATAAGGTGTTGCTCCTCTAACCTGAGCATGGTCTCATCGGAGCAGTAGAAGAGGCCATGGACTGGCATCTTGGAATGGGAATGGGAAGTGGAATTAAAATGGATATCCATTCAGAAATCTGATGGCAGAGGGAAAGAAGCTGCTCCTGAATCATTGAATGTGTGCCTTCAGGCTCCTGTGCCTCCTCACTGATGATAGCAATGAGAAGAGGATGTGTCCTTGGTGATGGGGGTCCTTAATGATGGATGTTGCCTTTTGAGGTGTCACTCCTTGAAAATGTCCTGGATGCTGAAGAGGTTAGTGCCCATGTTCGAACTGACTAGAGTTTACAACTTTCTGCAGCTTATTTTGATCCTCTGCAGTGGCCCTGCCCACACCCCCCAACCCCCAATAGCAGACGATGATGCAGCCAGTTAGAATGCTCTTCATGGTACATTTGTAGAAATTTGCAAGTGTCTTTAGTGACATATGAAATCTCTTCAAAGTCCTAATGAAATATAGACGCTATCATGCCTTACTTACATCGCTATGTTGGGACCAGGATAGATCCTCAGAGATGTTGACACCCAGCACCCTGAAAATGCTCACCCTTTCCACTTCTGATCCCTAAATGAGGACTGGCGTGTGTTCCTTTTCTGAAGTTCGCAATCAATTCTTTGGTCTTACTGTTGTTGAGTACAAGGTTGTTGTTGCAACTCCATTCGAATAACTGATCTATCTTGCTCCTGTATGCCTACTCATCACCATCTGAAATTCTGCCAACAATAGTTGGGTGTAGAAAGAGTAGAGCAGTAGGCTAAGCACTCATCCCTGAGGTGTGCCAGTGTTGATTATCAGCGAGGTGGAAATGTTATTTCCAATCGGCACAGATTGTGGTCTTCTAGTGAGGAAGGTGATGATCCAGTGGCAGAGTGAGGTACAGAGGTCCAGGTTTTGGAGCTTTATGATCAGAACTGTAGGAATAATTGTATTAAACACTGAGCTGTAGTGAAATGACAACAGCCTGACATAAATACTGTTATTATCCAGGTAATCCAAGGCTGTATGAAGAACAAATAAGATCACATACACCATTGACCAATTGTGGCAACAGGCAAATTGCAGTATGTCCAGGTCCTTGCATAGGGAGGAGTTGTTTCTAGCCATAACCAACTTCTCAAAGCACTTTATCATCATTGATGTGAGTGCTACTGGATGATAGTTGTTAAGGCAACTCCTCCTGCTCTTCTTGGGCACTGGTATGATTGTGGCCCTTTTGAAGAAGGTGGGAACATCCAGCTATGGCAATCAAAGATTGAAAATGTCTTTGAGCAGACCCACCAGCTGGTTGGCACAGGTTTTCAGAGCCCTATCAGATACACCATCAGGGCTTGTTGCCTTTCAAGGGCTCACCCTCTTGGAAAATGTTCTGACGTCGGCCTCCAAGACAAAGATCCCTGAGTCACTGGATGCTGCAGGAATCTTCATAGCTGTAGTTTTATTCTCCCTTTCAAAGTGTTCACATTTTTTACTGTTATGCTGTATGTATTTTATTTTAAGACGATAAGACCATAAGTTATAGGAGCAGAAGTAGGCCATTTGGCCCATCGAGTCTGCTCTGCCATTCAACCATGGGCTGATCCACTTCATCCGGTCATCCGCACTTGCCTGCTTTCACCCCATACTCTTTGATGCCCTGGCAAATCAAGAACCTATCTATCTCTGCCTTAAATACACATAATGACTTATTCTGCAGAGCTGCTTGTGGCAGCAAATTCCACAGATTTACCACCCTCTGACTAAAGTAATTTCTCTGCATCTCAGTTCTAAAAGGACGTCCTTCAACCCTGAAGTTGTGCCCCCTTGTCCTAGAATCCCCTACCATGGGAAATAACTTTGCCATATCTAATCTGTTCAGGCCTTTTGGAATGTTTCTATGAGATCCTCCCTCATCCTCCTGAACTCCAGGGAATACAGCCCAAGTGCTGCCAGACATTCCTCATACGGTAACCCTCTCATTTCTGGAATGATTCTCGTGAATCTTCTCTGAATCCTCTCCAATGTCAGTATATCCTTTCTAAAATAAGGAGCACAAAACTGAACACAATACTCAAAGTGTGGATTTTCTGGTGTAGTCTGTTTTGTCATATTCTTTTGTGATATCATTCTGGGGGAACGTTGTCTCATTTTTTAACTGCATTGCATTTGTGGTTTCTAAATGACAATAAACTGAATCTGAATCTGAATCCGAAATGAGTGCCTTACAGAGCCTCAACATCGCATCCCTGTTCTTATATTCTATACCTCTAGAAATGAATGGCAACATTGCATTTGCCTTCTTCACCACTGACTCAACTTGGAGGTTAAACTTTAGGGTTTCTTGCACAAGGACTCCCAAGTCTCTTTGCATCCCTGCATTTTGAATTCTCTCCCTGTCTAAATAATAGTCTGCCCGTTTGTTTCCTCCACCAAAGTGCATGACCATACACTTTACAACATTGTATTTCATTTGCCACTTCTTTGCCCATTCCTCTAAACTATCCAAGTCTCTCTGCAGCCTCTCTGTTTCCTCAACACTACCCACTCCTCCACTTATCTTTGTATTATCGGCAAATTTAGCCACAAATCCCTTAATATCACAGTCCAAATTTTGTGCTCTTCTGTGTGAGCTGCTTGTTTTCAGATTATGTTTATGTTGTTGTTCAAGATAGAGATGAGGAGAAATGTGTGCCATCTAATTAGGATGGTCAAATTGAAGCGGAGGTTTCTCTGGTGAGGGATACTAAGGTTGGGCTCGGATTTTTTTTGGTTCAAGAGGGCTGAAGAGAGAAGATGCCAGAAGGAAGGGGTCGTAGGATTTGACCCGGAGTGGGACCGTGATTTGATGAAGCCTGGGGTGAGATCGATTGAGGATCAGTGACTTGGAGAAACCGTGAGTTCCAACTTGTGCACAATCGACTGTTTCATTAAAATGGGTGTTTTTCTTTTTTGTTCTTTTCTTTGCTAACCCCTTAGTCAAACTAAGAATTATAAAGGTAAATCTCATTTATAAAGATAAATCTTTTAATTGTATAGACAATAGACAATAGGCGCAGAAGTAGACCATTCGGCCCTTCGAGCCTGCACCGCCATTCTGAGATCATGGCTGATCATCTACTATCAATACCCGGTTCCTGCCTTGTCCCCATATCCCTTGATTCCCCTGTCCATAAGATACCTTATTGAAAGCATCCAGAGAATTTGCCTCCACTGCCTTCCGAGGTAGTGCATTCCAGACCCCCACAACTCTCTGGGAGAAGAAGTTTTTCCTTAACTCTGTCCTAAATGACCTACCCCTTATTCTCAAACCATGCCCTCTGGTACTGGACTCTCCCAGCATCTGGAACATATTTCCTGCCTCTATCTTGTCCAATCCCTTAATAATCTTATATGTTGCAATCAGATCCCCTCTCAATCTCCTTAATTCCAGTGTGTACAAGCCCAGTCTCTCTAACCTCTCTACGTAAGACAGTCCGGACATCCCAGGAATTAACCTTGTGAATCTACGCTGCACTTCCTCTACAGCCAGGATGTCCTTCCTTAACCCTGGAGACCAAAACTGTACACAATACTCCAGATGTGGTCTCACCAGGGCCCTGTACAAATGCAAAAGGATTTCCTTGCTCTTGTACTCAATTCCCTTTGTAATAAAGGCCAAGATTCCATTATCCTTTTTCACTGCCTACTGCACTTGCTCATTCACCTTCAGTGACTGATGAACAAGGACTCCTAGATCTCTTTGTAATTCTCCCTTACCTAACTCTACACCGTTCAGATAATAATCTGCCTTCCTGTTCTTACTCCCAAAGTGGATAACCTCACACTTATTCACATTAAACATCATCTGCCAAGTATCTGCCCACTCACTCAGCCTATCCAAGTCACCCTGAATTCTCCTAACATCCTCATCACATGTCACACTGCCACCCAGCTTAGCATCATCAGCAAACTTGCTGATGTTATTCTCAATGCCTTCATCTAAATCATTGATGTAAATCGTAAACAGCTGTAGTCCCAATACCAAGCCCTGTGGCACCCCACTAGTCACCACCTGCCATTCCGAGAAACACCCATTCACTGTTACCCTTTGCTTTCTATCTGCCAACCAGTTTTCTATCCATGTCAATATCTTCCCCCCAATGCCATGAGCTCTGATTTTACCCACCAATCTCTTATGTGGGACCTTATCAAATGCCTTCTGAAAATCGAGGAACACTACATCCACTGGATCTCCCTTGTCTAACTTCCTGGTTACATCCTCGAAAAACTCCAATAGATTAGTCAAGCACGATTTGCCCTTGGTAAATCCATGCTGGCTCAGCCCAATCCTATCAGTGCTATCTAGATATGCCACTATTTCATCTTTAATAATGGACTCTAGCATCTTCCCCACTACTGATGTCAGGCTGACAGGACGATAGTTCTCTGTTTTCTCCCTCCCTCCTTTCTTAAAAAGTGGGATAACATTAGCCATTCTCCAATCCTCAGGAACTGATCCTGAATCTAAGGAACATTGGAAAATGATTACCAATGCATCCGCAATTTCCAGAGCCACCTCCTTTAGTACCCTAGGATGCAGACCATCTGGACCTGGGGATTTGTCAGCCTTCAGTCCCATCAGTCTTCTCATCACCGTTTCCTTCCTAATGTCAATTTGTTTCATTTCCTCTGTTACCCTATGTCCTTGGCCCATCCATACATCTGGGAGATTGCTTGTGTCTTCCTTAGTGAAGACAGATCTAAAGTACTTATTAAATTCTTCTGCCATTTCTCTGTTTCCCATAACAATTTCACCCAATTCATTCTTCAAGGGCCCAACATTGTTCTTAACTATCTTCTTTCTCTTCACATACCTAAAAAAGCTTTTGCTATCCTCCTTTATATTCCTGGCTAGCTTGCGTTCGTACCTAATTTTTCCTCCCCGTATTGCCTTTTTAGTTAAGTTCTGTTGTTCCTTAAAAATTTCCCAATCATTTGTCCTCCCACTCACCTTAGCTCTGTCATACTTCCTTTTTTTTTAATGCTATGCAATCTCTGACTTCCTTTGTCAACCACTGTGGCCCATTTCCCCCCCTTTGAATCCTTCCTTCTCCAGGGGATGAACTGATTTTGCACCTTGTGCATTATTCCCAAGAATACCTGCCATTGCTGTTCCACTGTCTTTTCTGCTAGGATATCCACCCAGTTAACTTTGGCCAGCTCCACCCTCATGGCTCCATAGTTTCCCCTGTTCATCTGCAACACTGACACCTCCGAGCTGCCCTTATCCTTCTCAAATTGCAGATAAAAACTTATCATATTATGATCACTACCTCCTAATGGCTCCTTTACTTCAAGATCGTTTATCAAATCCTGTTCATTAGACAACACTAAATCCAGAATAGTCTTGTCCCTGGTCGGCTCTCGTACAAGCTGTTCCAAGAATGCATCCCGTAGGCACTCTACAAACTCCCTATCCTGGGGTCCAGCACCAACCTGATTCTCCCAGTTCACCTGCATGTTGAAATCCCCCATAACTACTGCAACATTACCTTTGCCACATGCCAATGTTAACTCCCTATTTAACTTGCACCCAATATCCATGCTACTGTTTGGTGGCCTGTAGACAACACCCATTTGGGTCCTTTTGCCCTTACTGTTCCTCAATTCTATCCACACAGACTCTACTTCTCCTGATCCTATGTCCCCCCTTGCAAAGGACTGAATCTCATTCCTCACCAACAGGGCCACCCCACCCCCTCTGCCCACATTTCTGTCCCTACGATAGCACGTATACCCTTGTATATTCATTTCCCAGGTCTGATCTCCCTGCAGCCATGTCTCCGTTAACCCAACAACATCATAGTTACCCATTCGCACCTGAGCTTCAAGCTCATCCGCCTTATTTCTGACACTTCATGCATTCAGATATAGAATTTTTCTCCTCTCTTTGTTTAAATTGCTGCCTATTGTGCTTAACCCAGCTCCCCGAACTCCCTTCGGGCTATACGCTCCTTGAATTTTGTTGTCCTTCCTAAATTTACTTATTCTTTCTGCACATTTAACTCCATGTTCCGTCAGACCATCCCTCTGTACATGTGTCCTCCTTATCACTTGTTCCGCCTCACCTTTCTCTACTACACACTTAATATTCCGGAACCGTGTAGTCCCCACCAGTCCTTTATTCTTCATCTTGCTATCCTCTCTCGCATTCTGGATCCCTGCCCCCTGCAAAGTATACGGTGTACTCTCTGTTATTTCATGGATCTCATTTGTAACAGGATAGCGAATTACACAGCATCCACACAAATAGGGGATTTGGGGTGAACTCGCACCTCAATCTCACAAGTTTGGCGGGGCCAGAGATTGTCTTCCCTAGACGTACGCAGCCAAGGAAACCAGGGTGTTTCAAAAGAGAGCTTAAAAGGCGTTGAGCTCATTTGGGGGTGAAGCATCACTGCCATTCATGATGTTAGGTTTTGCTTTGTAGAAAGTAATGGCCTGCAAACCCTGCCAGGGTTGACATGCATGGAATTCTGCCTCTAACCTCAACCATAATTGTTATTTTGCTCTTGAGATAGCCCTCTGTAAGGCGTAGCTGGCCTTCTTGTATAGTCCTAGGTCACCAGACCTGAATGCCAAAGATCTAGCCCTCAGCAAACCGTGAATCTGGTTCATCCACAGTTTACAATTCTGGTACTACGGTATGTTCTCATAGGAACAACACAGGTTTTAATGAAGTCAGTGACAACTCATTCAGACTCAAAGATGAATCCCTGAAGACTGTCCAGTCCACCAACTCAAAGCAGTCCAGCAAATGAGATGTCATCCTTCCATTAGTGTTTCCACCATGTTAAGTTGCTGAAAGGGAACCCTCACTAGTTTGAGTGAAGAACAGTGAAGGAGCTATCACAAATGCAAGTGCATCAAAATGAAAACTGCAGCTTTACCTAGTTCAGCAGTAACAATGGTGACCATGCAGTTGGCCAACTTCAACAAGCACTGAAGAACCCAAAAGCTGACCTACTTGTTCTAAGAACATTCAATGGAGAATGGAGGAGTCTGGGATATAGTGGGGACGGGGACGGGGGGGGGGGGGTGGAAAGGGCGTATGTTCATGCAGTCAAACAACCCTCCAGTCATGTACGTTAAGGACCAAATGCTTGTTTGAAAAGACCTTGTCAAATGTCAGGTCAGATGTCATTCAGATGCCTTTGGGGATGGGATGCTGAGCCTGAAATGTAATCCTCAAAGACCAGTTTCTACCCCATAGATTGTTCATTGTACACTGGGTGGAAATGAAGCATCATTTTAGTTAACAGGAGCTGCTTCATCTCAAGCAGATGATGCTTCTACGAACGCTGCTTAAAATAGTTGTTCTTTCCAGGAATAGTAAACTGGTAAAATAACAAGTAATTTGAATTAGCTCACAAGTTTCCAAAGTTCACTTCAATTTAATTTGTATTACTCCCAAGCCAAAGGCTGACTTCACTAAGCTTTTTCACTATGTAGATGGGGGGGGGGGGGTGGGGGGGATACGAAAAGGTGGGTTGGGTGGAATCCAAAACAAACTGGATTCTCTCTTTAAACACAGTATTATTTTGGGATTTTTGCTACAAAAACATGTGCCATTGTATTAGTCATAAATGTATTAGTCACTGAGAAAGTTTGAAGAAGTTTTTCAAAATTTTCAAAGTACCACACAGAAAAGTGTTTCTAAGTTCTGAATATGAGAAATGAAAGCAGCAGATATCAGAATTACACCGGATCTTTGTTAATATCTGGGGAAAAAATGATAGGATAGGTTAATATTTAGGTTGCATACAAGTGCCAGAAGCATGTTGCAAGGAGTTGCATACACGATACATTAAACTTTCGGCCCCCGGGATTGGACGGTTGTATAGGTTGTATCAGTGATTTCCTGTTCTGTTCTCCTAATGGGTGAGATTCCTCATCAGAATGCATTTTTAAAATTAAATTATTTGGGGGCCATAACCCTTCATCAAAACTGAACAATGTTCCAATTAATTTCAGACTATAAGGCAATTCTATTCCTTCATTCTGAACAGTTAAAGTAGGGAGCATTCTCATAAAAACAGCTGCTCCTGTATGCTTATTTCCTCTCGACTCAGAGTGAGAGGGGATTCATATGGTATTTTGACATGTTGTTGCAGCAGGAGCTCAATCTGTTGCAGATGGTCAGCCGAGATTATGTCCTCAAGACCAGGACTGGGGCTGGAACCAATAATATCCTGATTCAGGGATGACAGAGTTACTATCAGTCCAAGCTTGTACTACAAGAGGAGATTTTAACTAATTTTCATGTCGAAAAGTTTAGCAGGTAAGACGCCATGGATGAGCTAGTCTACAAAGGAGAGAATAATACCCTGACAGAGATGCAAGATAACAACCTCTCACTCAATGTCCAAAAAACAAAAGGGCTGATCGTGGATTACAGGAGGAATGGCGACAGGCTTGCCTCAATCAACATCGATGGGACTGCAGCTGAGAGGGCAAGTAGTTTCAAGTTCTTCAGTATATGCATCACCAAGGAGTTCACCTGGACTGTACACACTGACTGTGTGGCAAAATAAGCACAACAGCAGATCTTCCACCTCAGGTGACTGAAGGAGTTCTGCATGAGCCCCAAATCCTCAAGACTTTCTCCAGGGGCACCATTGAGAGCATACTGACCGGCTGTATCACCGCCTGGTACGGGAACTACACCAACCTTGATTGCAGGGCACTGCAGAGAGTGGTACGGACAGCCCAGCGCATCTGTGGATGTGAACTTCCCTCCATTGAGGACATTTGTATCAGCAGGTACAGAAAGAAGGCCTGGAAGATCATCAGGGACACCAGTCACCCCAAACATAAACCGTTTCAGCTCCTTCTGTCCGGCAAATGGTAGCGCAGCATTAAAGCCAGGAGCAATAGGCTACAGGATAGCTTCTTTCTACAAGCCATTGGATTATAAATTCACATGTCTGTAGATTGCAACAAAGTCATAACACAATGATTTTCATTCCCTCACATTGTGGGACAGATGTAAGATTTAAATAAATAAATTCAAATTCACAAAAACATATGTAACAACCTGGGAAAGTTTTCCCTGCTGATGTAATGGTTTCACTGTAGTGCAGTGTTTGGATTATGACTAGGGATAATGGGGGTTTTGGAATGTGCGCTGGCCAATGAGGGGAGATGTTTTTCTTTCTTGTGGACCTGAGAGAAGGTTTCGCAGTCTTTTGTTCGGCAGAAGATGTAGAGAGAAGGTGCCAGAACAGGGAAGTCATAGACTGCAGGTTGGAGTGGACTTGGAATGGGGTCGGGTGTTGATGCCCGGGAAGAAAATCAATGGAGAACGAACAGACGGGAAAACCGTGAGCTCCAACATTGTGTGTTTTGTGGGAATGGGCACTTTTTATTTTTTGTTTTCTTTACTAACCCTTTAGTCAAATTAAGAATTATAAAGCTCAATTATTTAATCACATATTGTGTACTGTGTGTTATTTCGTGGTACTGATTTGTTACAGGGGAACACATCAGCAGCATCGACCAAAACAAGATTTCTTAAGTTTGGCCAGGCCAGCGGCTGTCTTCCCCTAGATTAAGCTGCTAGCCAAATCTAGGGTTACACATAAAGTTGGAGGAGCACAGATGTCTTAACAAGTTATAGTGATGTAATGGTTGACAGAGATAATATGTAGTTCAAAAGCAAAGAAATTCAATTACAAGCATTACTAGTAAAACTTTTTAGAAGGAAATTGTGATAAACTATCACCACAAACAATGAAGAGGCAAGCGAAGGTAAAGAGAATTTGAGAGATGTGCCCTGCTGGTGTGCAGCAAAATTGACGCACCTGGAGTTGGAGCCATACTGGTTGGAGTGAACGATCTGAGAGAAGAATGACAACGAGGCAGAGGAGTTCCGATGCCCGTCCAACTTAGCCAGGTGCGAAGGTGGAACACTCTAAGCGCCGAGCCGTTGTGCAGCGGTCAAGAATGGCTTCTTCGGAGCAAAATTTAGGCCCAAAACGAATCGGGTGGCATGTTCAAGGTCCAGAGTGGCTCATCACAGCAGGGCCGGGTCATAATGTGAGGCACGATCCACTGTTTAAATGCTGGCCGAGAGAGACTGGAAAGGCAGGACGTCAAGAACTGGGCAAGGCTGGATCACTCTGGCTGCTGAGCTGATTTGGAGAGGCTTCTTCAGCAGCAAAACCTAGGTCCAGAGTGATTCACCACTGTGGATCCCAGGTCCTAATGCAAGGTACGGTCTGCTGTTCGGACAATTTAAAAGGTGGCCAGATAGACTGGAGATCCCTCTCTCTGCAATGCTGAGGCTGTGAGACTGGCCCCAGCTGCCGTGCTTTGTGTCTGCGAACTGAACTTTGCAGTGATTTCCCCCACTAATATGATGAACTGAACGCCAAGGCTTCAGGCCTACTGCAGGCTGTTCCGGGAATTTGGATCTAAGGACTTAATTTGGTTCAGATTGCTCTTGTTGTTGCTTCCTTCTATTGTTGAATGATTTGTGTTTTTTTTTCTCTTTCTCTGTGCGGATTGGAGGTTGGTCTTTATTTTTATTAATTGGGTTCTTTCGGGTTTCTTGATTTGCAGCTGCCTGAAAGCAAACAAGCCTCAAGGCTACATATTCATGCAATCTTTGATAATAAATGTAATTTGAATCTTGAATCTTGACGCTTGTTTAATCATGAGCTAGTTCAGTTTAAGAAGTCTATAGATTATAGATGAATAGAGAGGGTTTTGTGTGGAAACAATATTTATAATTTCAGTAATACACCTAAAAGAGTAATGTTAAATAATAAGGAAAGTTTATCGTCTTTGGAGATAAGTTGTGCCACCTTCTAACTAAATTTGATCTTATGCAATTTCTTGAGAATGTGGATTCGTAAATGTGACGAGGTCCATGTGGGACCTGTAGCCTCAGTCATTAGATGGCAGGTCAGGTGGATGGACAGTAAGGGAATGTAGATTTCCATGTGCTCTTGATGAATAGACTCAAAATTTGGTTGTGTCTGTGCACATCTACAGATATATTAAATAAAGGCATACACGTGGAAGATGGCTTCAGCTGGTATATTCACATTACAGCGCGAGAGAGAGAGAGAGAGCGAGAGAATAAATGCACATGTGCAGACAACAGATCAATATGTAGTGCTAAGGGGGGGGGTTCATTGCTCTAAAATAAATAGATCCATACATTACACTTCCTTCCTCTTTTGATGAATGCAACATAAAACCGTATATGTACAAAACATTCAATTTTCCTTTCATAAGCCCATATTCCAAAAAAAACATACCTTCATAATAACAGTCTATTACTAACTTCACAGTTCTAAAGATTCAGTCGTTTGGGCGCAGCTCTGTTTCTTTCCGGATAGCAGCTCTGGACCTGTGGAGTGACATCAGGTTTGATGGTGTTTTGTCTAAGACAATGGTCTCGGTTTCCAGTGTCACATTCCTGTCAGTGACATCATCATTGGGAGGTAAGTGCGGTGTGTCCATCTTGTTGGATACAATCAACTCAAGTGTGTTTTTCGGTTGAGCATCCAGTATCTGGTCCACATGATGTCTCCATGTCTGATCTCTGACATCAGCTGTGCACATCAGTGATCCAGTTCCTGTAGCTATTCTACCGGGTGTCCACTTGTCTTCTTGGTAATCACGTGCTGGGACATCATGTCCAAAACTCAAAGCTCCTTGCTGTTTCACTTGGTGACTTGCTGAACTGTTTATTCTGTACTTCCCTCTGGAGGTCTAGTTCAGAGGTCTATGGAGATCTCAGATTCCTGCTCATGAACGAAATTGCAGGTGTTTGATTTGTCGTTGCATGAACAGAGTTCTAATACACAAAAAGGAAGCTGTCCACCTTGTGTTGTAGAGCAATGTCCTTCTTGTCTATCACTTTAATGGACTTCTTGAAGGTTTGGATAAACCTTTCAGCTAACCCATTCATTGCTGGATGGTGAGGAGCTGGCTTGAAATGTCTAATGCCATTTTTCTTCAGGAACAGTGGGAATTCTTCTGACATATATTGTGGTCCATTGTCACTTACAATTTGTTTGCGTAGGCTATTTCTGGTGAAGATAGTCCTCAGAGCACAGACAGTCTTTGCTGAGGTGGTTGACTTCATTGGTATAACCTCTGGCCACTTCAAATGAGCATCCACAGCAATCAGAAACGTGGATGGCCCAGCAAAGAGTGAATATGTACTCTTTGCAGTGGAGAAAATAGCCACTCCCACAGGTGTAAAGGTGCTTGTTGGGGTGCATTTTGTACTTCTTTGCACCCCAAACAGCCTTTGGCCGAATCTTTGATCTGTTTATCTCTTCCCTTCTCAAACACCTTCTGATTAGCATTAAGCAGCTGTGCCAGTGCTATAATTTGGGCTGCAGTTGCCTGTTGATGCCACACTGAGAGCTTTGATCGAGTGCCAGTCTAGTTGGAATTTTCTCAACCATTCACGTCCAAAAAGTGCTGGCCCTCCATACGTCTCATTTATTTTCAGTTTGCCTTTGGGAGATACTTTTTCACCTACTTTTGTCTTTAGCATCACTGAGGTTTTCTCTAATGGTATCTTAGAAAAAAATCAGTTGTAGTCAGCCTCTGGAATTATGGATAAAGTTGACCCTGTATTCAGCTCCATTTTCGGTTTTGCACCAGACACATCTATTGTGATCCAGATGATTTTGTAATCTGCTTCAGTATACTACTCAGTTCTAGGCATGACGGTTCACCTTTGTCAGACTCAATGTTGTCTCATTCTGTTTTACATTCGGTAACTTTATGCATTTGCTTAGTTTTGTGTTTGAGACCTTTCACTGGGCTGTGCTTTTTGTCTGCTTTGCCACCTCTCTCCAAGTGACCTTGTCTGGACACTTTCTGCAGACTTTGTCTTTGCACCAACAGTCATTGGCATCATGGGAGGATTAACTACATCAAAAACTACATTTCTGGTTTTGTGCACCATTCAGAGACATTTTGTGCATTTTACATTCTAATCTTCTTTTCTGTAGTTCTGCTGCATTCTCCAATGATATTGCAATGGTCAATGCCCGTTCTAAAGTTAGGTCTCTTTCAGATAGTAGCCTCTTTTAAGTGCTTTGACAATGCATGTCACATAGAAGTTTGTCCCTCAATGCATCAGAAAGTCCATCTCTAAAGTCACAGTACTGGGAACATTTGTACAGTTCTGCAATATATTCAGAAATGCCTTCATCTTTTAATGGTTCCTTTTAGAAAATCTATATCTCTCAGCTATTACCGGTGGTTTAGGGCTCAAACGATTTTAGTAAAATTGTAACGATTTCATTGAACATCTTGCTTGCTGGCTTTTCAAGGCTTACTAAGTTGTGTAAGAAAAGCAAAAGAAAGCCCCTATGCTTATTAGCTTAATAGGCCCAGGAATAAGCGTAGGGGCTTTCTTTTGCTTCTCCACGTTGTTCACATTACAATACAACTCCACCTTCTTGATATATGACTCCCAGCCTTCATTAGCGCTATCAAATTCATCATCTTTCCTGACTGAAGTCATCGCCATGTTATTTTCACTTTAAACTCAGTGTGTCTTTCACTATTATTCATGGGTCCTTTGGCTTTCTCATGCTGTTTAACTCTTGTTGCTTTGTCCCGTAACTGTGGGTGCAGTTTGTGATATTTTCTGACATTCAGGTTTGTATTCATCATTAATTTGTTGTGTCTGTACACAACTATATGAGGGATAATTGATAAGTTTGTGGCCTAAGGTAGAAGGAGTCAATTTTAGAAAACCTAGCACATTTATTTTTCAACATAGTCCCCTCCTACATTTACACACTTAGTCCAGTGGTTATGGAGAATACAAATCTTGGACCTCCAGAAAGTGTCCACAGCAGAGGTGATTGATAAGTTTGTGGCCTAAGGTAGAAGGAGATGAGTTATACAGCTCTCGTTACATGCACATGCAGTTCAACTCTTTGAGTGATTATGCAGGAAGTTTGAAGTTAATAACTCATCTCCTTCTACCCTAGGCCACAAACTTATGAAGCACCCTGATGAGTAGAAAGAAGTGTGCACACAGGAGATGGCTTTAACTGGTGTACTCACATTGAAGCGAGAGAGAGAGAGAGAGAGAGAGAGAGAGAGAGAGAGAGAGAGAGAGAGAGAGAGAGAGAGAGAGAGAGAGAGAGAGAGAGAACGTGCATGCGTAGACAACAGATCAATACATCATGCTTAGGAAGGGGGGTTGGGTTATGCTCTAAAAGATATACATCCATACATTACAAAGTTCTTGGTGACATCCCAACTGTCTCTTCGTTACTTTAAGGCCAGGTCTTTCGGTATATTTAAGGCAGAGCTTGTTTGGAGATGGCATCAAAGGTTTTGGCGAGAAGGCTGCTGACTGGTTCTAAGGGAGGGTGGGGGCATAAAGGATCTGCCATGATTGAAAGGCAGAGCAGACTTGATGGGCCAAATGGCCTAATTCTGCTCCTATGTCTTACAGTCTTAAGTATTTATAAATTCAGTGTTCCTAAGAGTCAGTGATGATGTTTGATCTTTAGGCTTTGAGTGAATCCTTGAGACATTTTCTCTGATTTCTAATGTTGACCCACGATAGATATTTCAGAAGTCTAGTTGTTTTGGGGATCTGCATGTTAATGCTGCAGCGCATCTGTCTGAGCCAGCTGACTGTAATTAGAGCCTTGCTGCTGGGCGTGTTGACCTGGGTTAAACACGGAGATTGATTCACTCAGCCTCCTAGTGGATCTGGAAGATTCTGTGAAGGATATTGTGTTTCTACACCTCTGCAGTGCTTTGAGATGACTGAAAAACATCAGGGGGCCAAGGGGAATGCTGGTGCAATGAGGAGATGTGAACATCTTCACTGAAGTCTTCCTTCACGGGGAAATGGCTCCTGAGATATTGCTTACGTTCTGCAGGGTCTTTGTCCAGGACCTTCATTGTTGGAACGCAGTTTTGCTTTACAGATCAGGTTGGTTGTGGGTATTCGTCTTGAGAATTCTTATTATAACACTGAGTCTTCCCTATGTTTGAGTGAGTGAATCAAGAATTATTTTGAAACGCTGTGGACCTCCTTGACATTGTAATTTTTGCCTTAGCACCCACCCCCATGGTCTCTTGCTGTAAGGGCATAGTCCCTTCACCAAGAATTCCAACCATCAACAAGTGTTGCCCCTTCTGAATATGATGGTAGTTTGCATGGAATGTTAGCCTGAAGTTTTACCAGATGGGAGTACAAATCAGGATTATGCATGAAGGTGATCGTGAATCCAGTGAGGTTTTCTATCATTTTACAGACAAAGCAGGCAGTGTTCAATCAGATTACAATAATTGCATGGTTCCTGCCTACCATCTTAGTCATCAAGAAGCAACCTAACAGCACTGAAATCTGCACTACACCATAGAATTGCTTGACCCTTAAGTAGTCTTTATGCTGTTTGCTACCAGTTAACAATGAATTCAACACTTATGAGATTCTCTGAGGGCAATGACTAGTCACTTAAAGGGAGCATTTACTCTAGATAAAAAATAGTAACAAGAATTTTACATAGCAAATTGTGTTGTTTTAATTACCAGCACTATCTGTGAATTCCTGGAAAATATCCACAATCAATAGAATGCAGAATTTCATATATTATAAAGATATATTTTCAGAGCTCTTTCATCTTTCTGCTTCATGAGGGAAAATCATATAAAATGTGTGTGTTCCATAGAATAGGAACAACGTGGACATTTTGAATATGGCAATTTCCTGACAATGCCCATGAGTACCATAATTCATATTTTTCTTTAGCATATGAATAGTGGCTGAGGCACAATGTAAACAGGAAAATGGTTGAGGATAGTTCCTGCTCATTAAGATCACATTAATCTGAGAGGAATTTATCTTTTTATGTAAAGTTGACATGTGACTGTGATGGATCAGTGCTGCTAAGACTAGATCACTCTGCAGCAAACTTGAACCCAATGACTATGGCAGTTCGCCAGCTTCCTGCCTTTTCAGTGCAGGTACATGACAGTTAGACAGAAACAATGAGGCACAGTTTTGGCATTGACTGCTTTTTTCATTCATTGGTTCCGCTGTGGTAATTATGTTATATTCCAAAGGTTCTTTGTCTTAAATGTGTAATTGAGTAAAACCTTAGCAATAGGTTAAAAGACAAATTCATCAGAACTTTTAGCCGCTTCTCGAATGAGTTATTTGCTCCTCACCTGAAAAAGACTTCAAATGAGATGACAGTGAACTTTCAGCAAGGGCAAAGGCTTTAAAACCACCATCTCCAATCTCAGAGTTATACATTTACAGATAGAATCTGCACATACATTTCCTGCTCTTCACCCTTGACCCCCACCTGATGGACTAATAGATTATTGCTCAGCACAAAGTCCATGGAATAATTAACCCACAAATGGGCAAAGCATAGCCATACATTAAAACTATAAAGTAGTTCCATTACTATACTACCATTCAGCCTTTCAACAATTTAGTAATTAAACATGCTAACTCATTTTCTCGACTTTTTAAATTCAGATACCTATCTACAGGGGCTCACGACGATACTGAGCTATTTAAACAAGTGTCCCTTTCTTGAATAAAACCAGCAAAGCTTGGTCCTGCTGAAGGGTCTCAGCCCAAAACATTTTTCTGTAGATGCTGCCTGGCCTGCTGAGTTCCTCCAGTATTTTGAGTGTAAAGCTTGGTGGTGTTGGTAAGCCGTTTCTGAATGGTTCTGAGTGAGCGAGTGATTGAGAATCTGTTTGGGCAGTTCCTTTCATTCATGCTTTTATTATATCCCAACTCCAGGGTTAGGAGAAGGGGGGGCTGAATGAGGAAGGAAGTTAGGAGCAAGGGGTTCTGTTGAGGGAGGGTTAAGGGGAAAAAAAATGAGTGATACATCCGTGTGTGCATGTATCATGTGCATCTGCATATGATGCCCTGCTTTGGAACCGGCTTCTTCCACTCTGCCATCAAATTTCTGAACAGACCATGGACCCATGAATACTACCTCATTCTTTTATTTTGCACTATTTATTTAGCAATTTATAGTTTTTTTATGTCTCTGCCCTGTATTGCTACCACTGAACAAGACATTTCATGCTGCATAAAACAGTGATAATAATCCAGATTCTGATTCTGATTACAGTGTGGGTAGAGGTCAGGGTGCTTGTCCACGGATACGTGCATATTAAACTGACACAGCAGGGCCTGGTCTCCATTCATTTAAGGTCTACTCGCTATTGGATCAAGACTTGATTCTCTCATGCTGAAGTGGTTGCTAGAGTGTAAACAATTACGCCACGTTAAAAACAAATCATCCACAGGCATCCTCCACTCTTCACTATAGCAGAGGCAAAGGAAGAAGAACCGCACAATGAGAAGTGATGTGAAATGATGCGTTTTAATTAACCCATTTCATCCTGTGGAAAGCTGCCCTTGTTAACAAAAGGGAAGCAATGTTTTCATTCAAATGATTCTCCTCCAGAACTACCTGTTGTACTAGAGTTGAAATCAACATTCTATTTCTTAGTGTGGTATATATTATTCATTTTAAATAATGTTTTAAGAATACCACTGATAATCATCAAACACATTCAGAGAACTCCACCTCCAGACCCTATCCTACAGAAGGCATTCCATACTACCTTCAGCTCAATCATTCCAACTTTTGCAAAAGTTCTATAAACTTAAGTTATTGGACAGTGCCATGTAATTTTGCACATTACACTTAACTTTTCGTTTCCTGTGTTCTCTACTTATTATTTTCGTAAGTTCAACATCTTGCTCAACCCTGTGTTAAAAACCATGTAATCAAACTCGAGTTAAGGATACAATTTTCTGCGCAGACTCTATTTTACTGAATTAAATTGCAAAATTTGTTTTTGTTTGAAAATTAAGCTTTACTATGCTTTACAAGGTTAAAAATCTTCAAATTAATCTTGGCCTTCTTTAATCTTTACTGGAGTAAAGTTATGACAACTTATTATTTAGGTTTTAACAGAATGAGGCACATGCTTTCCAGGCTGTAAAACAAAATACTCAGCAGGCCAATAAAAGTGAAATGTAGCCCTATATGTTTTAATGGGTAAGGAAGCTAACCACAGCTAGCAAAGTGTGTGAAGCAGAAACCAGTCTGGAAAAGTTCTGAATGAGGCCACCATCACTGTGTATGATCTGCTGTGCCTGGTGACTTCAAGGACCTTTCTTCAAAGTGTTCTGATGTATTTGAAAGTTCGCAGCATTCAGGATCGCTTGATTTCACTTTTGTCCGCAGTCATCAGACGAGAGTGACATCTTGAAAGCCTCTGAAGATTAAATAGCAAAGCTCAGTCGGAAGCAAGAAAGAAAGGGCCAGGTCGGCCATTAAGGAGCAGGTCCTTTCTTGTCTGTGAAAGAGCTTTCAAGGAGCACTATTGGAAGCAGAAGGCCTGATAAAGAATACAATGAGGGGGAGAAAAGGAGAACCCAGAGTGGAACCAGAGGGAGGAGGCACAGTGAATGAGGGATTAGTGCAGCTCCACAGCAAAGAATGGGGAATCCTAGTTGAGATGAAAATGAGGTATTACTGTTTGGGAGAATTTGGTTCACTGAACAGTAACAATATATGTTGGGGTAGAGGGGGGAGACTTGACATTGCACACCACTAAGCTATGTTGACTCTGAGCTTAGGCCATTTTAAAACAATTTTATTTAAGGTCTTTAGGATATTTACATTAAAATATCTAATTGAACTGTTCGAATTTTGTTTTGAAAAGAGGAAATTCATTCTATTGTACGTATTTACATTTAAGACATTACTCAGTTCCGAACTTCGTCTTGTTTGGTTTACAATATAATCCACAATTAAAGCTCAATCATATTCAAAACACTTACCCAAATTATAACCCTACAGAAGGAAAACAATTTCATATTTAATAGGAAGCAAAATGTCAAGGGTCCAATTTAAACACAATCTTGTAGCTCAGATTAATCTTTCAATGTATTGTGGCCTCATTATGTTGATGTACATCAAAAGCAGTTAATAGGTGCAGTGGATATTTGTACAACTGAGACTGGGAAGCAGTAGAACTGAATTCAGCTAGGTATAAATAGCTTGGAATTCTTTGGCTGCACTTTGGAAATAGGATGTCTATTAGGGAGAGTGGTCATAAATGTAGGGCAAGAGTGAATGAGGAGGCTCGAGGGAATGCATTCAAATGATCAAAAATTAACATTGCAAAGAACAGCACATAGAAACATAGAAACATAGAAAATAGGTGCAGGAGTAGGCCATTCGGCCCTTCGAGCCTGCACCGCCATTCAGTATGATCATGGCTGATCATTCAACTCAGAACCCTTTACCTGCTTTCTCTCCATACCCCCTGATCCCTTTAGCCACAAGGGCCATATCTAACTTCCTCTTAAATATAGCCAATGAACCGGCCTCAACCGTTTCCTGTGGCTGAGAATTCCACAGATTCACCACTCTCTGTGTGAAGAAGATTTTCCTCATCTCAGTCCTAAAAGGCTTCCCCTTTATCCTTAAACTGTGACCCCTCGTTCTGGACTTCCCCAGCATTGGAAGCAATCTTCCTGCATCTAGCCTGTCCAATCCCTTTAGAATTTTATACGTTTCAATAAGATCCCCCGTCAATCTTCTAAATTCCAGTGAGTATAAGCCTAGTCGATCCAGTCTTTCTTCATATGAAAGTCCTGCCATCCCAGGAATCAATCTGGTGAACCTTCTCTGTACTCCCTCTATGGCAAGAATGTCTTTCCTCAGATTAGGGGACCAAAACTGCACACAATATTCTAGGTGCGGTCTCACCAAGGCCTTGCACAACTGCAGTAGAACCTCCCTGCTCCTGTACTCAAATCCTTTTGCTATGAATGCCAACATACCATTTGCGTTTTTCACCGCCTGCTGTACCTGCATGCCCACCTTCAATGACTGGTGTACAATGACATCCAGGTCTCATTGCATCTCCCCTTTTCCTAATTGGCCACCGTTCAGATAATAATCTGTTTTCCTGTTCTTGCAACCTAAGTGGATAACCTCACATTTATCCACATTAAATTGCATCTGCCATGATGTTTATGTAAAACTATTTCAGCGAATGAAACATGATGGGAGAGTATCTGTGGCTTTTGGAAGAAATACATGTTATGTATTGAATATTTTTTTCCCCTTTCTTTGGTTTCCCATAACTTTTCACAAAGGTCAGAGAACATCATAAGGTCCTTCTAGCCCCAGGAAAGGCATGTAATAGAGAAAGCAAAGACTCAGAGGCACATTGAATGTTATATACATTCAGAAAATATTTCAGTCAGAGGTACTGAGTTACATTCGTGAATGGAGTGCTGTTAAGGAGTAAGTTTTTCATATCTTACAACTGAAGTATACACTTAGTGGCTCCTTTATTAGGCACATCTGAACATCTGCTCATAAAGCAAATATCTAAACAGCCAATCATCTAGCAGCAACTCAATGCATAAAAGCATGCAAACATGGTCAAGAGCTTCAGTTGTTGTTCAGCCCAAACAGCAGAATGGGAAAGAACCGTGATCTGGGTGATTCTGACTGGAATGGTATCAGACGAGGCCACTTGCGTATTTCGAAAACTCATGATCCCCTGGGGTTTTCACGCACAGCAGTCTCTAGAGTTTTCAGAGAATGGTGAGAAAAAAATCCAATGAGCAGCAGTTCTGTGGGTGAAAACGCCTTGTTAATGAGAGAGGTTTGAGCCAGACTGGTCGAGCTGACAGGAAGATGACAGTAACTCGAATAATCACGCATTTCAACAGTGGTATGAAGAAGAGCACCTCTAAACATACAGCAGATCAAACCTTGAAGTGGATGGACTACAGTAGCAGAAGACCACACTGGGTTCCACGGTGTACCTAATAAAGTGACAATTGACTATATATGTAGCTACTTGCCAATATAATCGACTAACAAAGGGTTTGTCTTAAATGGGTTTGTTGCTTATTGGTTAAGGAAAAAGCAATGATTGATCAGAGCAACAAGCAGACGAAGTCAGCAGGTTGAGCAGTACCTGGTGGCATAGAGGAATTTCAAGTCAAAATCCTGCATTAGGACCAAATGTAGCGTTTCAACCCGAAACACCGACAATTCATTTACCCCCATAGGTTCTGCTCAACATGCTGGGTTCTTCTAGCAGATTTTTTTTCTTGCTCCAAGTTCCAGCCTTTTCAGTCTCTTGTGCCTCCAATGATTCAAATAAATTCAGTTGGCAGCAGTTTTTAAAACATCAAGTGAAAAGACATTGGGTACCCAGATCTTCTGGTTAATATGGTGTTACTGAATGCAGCTCACTGGTAGTTTAAGTGGCAAGAAATTCAACTAAAAGCGTCACTGAAAATGCCTTTTCTGTGGTAAATTGTGTTAAATTATCACAGCAAACAGTAAGGGGCAAGCAATGGTGAGGTGAGTTCAAGGGATAAGCCAGGCTGGTGTTTTACAGAATCGATGCAGCTGAAGTGAGCCATTCAGAGAGGAGAAGTCGGGGCTAGGGGCTGGGGCAGAGGAGTTCAGATGCCTGTACAAGTGGCCTGGATGCATGGCTGGATCGCTCTAGATGCCAAACTGATTTGAAGAACTTGAGATCGGTTTCAAGCTGGGCAGCGAAATCTGGGCCCACACTGAGTCACTGGGTGGTATCGTCTAGGCTCCGAACCCTTCGCAGTGGCCAGGCCACTATACCTCTAGTGCGAGGTATAATCCGCTGTTTAGACAATTTAAACACTGTCCTAGTTCAGAGGGAGAGGGGACTTCACTCGTTCTCCTTGATGGTCACTCCTCTCTCCATGGCGCTGAGGCTATGAAGACTGCACCAGCGGCTGTGTTTCATGTCCACTAATATGGTGAACTAATTGGTGAGGCTTAGGGCCTACTCCCGTCTGCTCCAGGGTTTGGATCTGAAGACTGAATCTGGTTCAGAATGTTGTTTGTCACTTCAATTGTTTGCAAGATTTGTATTTCTCCCTCTTTCTCTTGCGTATCCGATGTGGTCTTTTATGTTTATTTATTTATTTTTACTGGGTTCTTTTGGGTTTCTTGCTTTGAGGCTACCTGTAAGCAGACGAATATCAATTTATTATCATTCTTTGATAATAAATTTACTTTGACTCTTGATCTTTGAACTAGTCATTCCATAGTGCTTTGGTTCCACAGGAGAGTGCAACAGCAGAGTTAAGTTACATGACAAGCAGTCAGAATCATTGACTATTGCTGTGAAGGCATGTGCTTGATCCCACATTCAGAGTTCGAAAATCTAATCTCAATTGATTAAATAAATCTGAAACTTTGGAAAGAAAAGTCCTATTAAGTTAATATATAATTGTAGAACAATAAAAGTCACCTTCACTGTTGTTCATCAGGGAGGGTAATCTACCTTCTTCACCTAGTGCAGCTCATACATTGTTCTAGACCCACTAATATATTTGTTTCTCAATTGCTCAGTTTGGAGGCAGGTTGGGATGGAAAGTAGACACTGGCATTATCTGTGACGTTTACATCCTATGAATGATTTAGTAATTAAAACTATGACTATACTGCTATCAACATAAGAGATTCTGCAGATGCTGGAAATCCAGAGTAGCACATTGGATAAACATTCAGGTCAGGCAGCATCTATGGAAAGGAATAAACAGCTGTCGTTTCAGGATTTGGGATGAAGGGTCTTGGCCCAAAACTTTAACCGTTTATTCCTCTCCATAGATGCTGCCTGACCAGCTAAGTTTCTCCAACATTTTGTTGTTCTATAATTACAAGACTCTAACTATAACCTATCACAGACATACTGAACTTATACTGTGAGAAATGACAGAAGGTGAGTGAAAAAGTGAACCTTGGGCCCCATTGGTGTTTCGTTCAAATGTACAATTTGCTTATCATCCAAAATATAAGCAGAGCGAGACACTATAACAAAAATGGTAGTGTTTATTTTATTCAATTTAGTGTTACCCTTCCATTTTAGCTTCTTCCAAATTTCTCCTTATTAACCAAAAAGCAAGGAGTTGCAGACACTGAAATTCTGCAATGAAAAATGTTCTGATAGAGGATCATCAACATTGTACACAGACGCTGCCTGATCTATTGGATATTTCCAGTATTCTTGTTTTTTTTGCTTCTCCTCTTGAGAGTCCCGTTGTTATTAAAATTAGTAAAATATCACCCTTATCCAAGGAAAGCACAGCAATGACGATAATGTGTGTTAAGCACAAGAGATTCTAAAAATCCGGAGTAACACAGAGAAAATACTGAAGGAACTCAACAGGTCAGGCAGCACCTAAGGAGAGGAATAAATAGTCGATGTTTTTGGACTGAGACTGTCCATGAGGACTGGAAAGGAAGGGGGAAGAAGCCAGAATAAGAGGGTGGGGTAAGGGAAGGACAACAAGCTTGGAGGTGGTAAGTGAAACAAGATGAGGGGAAAAGTGGGTGGGTGGCGAGGGGCGAAGAAGCAAGAAACTGGGAGGTGATAGGTGGAAGAGATAAAGGGCTGTAGAAGAAAGCATCTGATAGGAGCAGACAGTGGACCATCAGATAAAGGGATGGAGGAGGGGCACCAGAAGGGCATTGATGGGCAGGTGAGGAGAAGAGAAGGGGTAAGAGTGGAGCCAGAATGGGGAATGGAAAATGAGAGTAAGGGAAGTGGGGAGAGGTAGTGCCAGAATTCAGAGAAATCAATGTCCATGTTGTCACTTTGAAGGCCACCCAGTCAGAATATGAGGTGTTGCTCCTCCAACTTGTGTGTGGTCTCCTCCTGGGTGTGCAGACATGTTGGAATGACAATATGAAGTCAAATTGAAATGGGTGGCCAACGGATCCCGTTATAGATGACAAAAGTTATGGAGAATAGTGTCCTGGATATAGAGCCTGAAGGGGCAGTAGGTAAGGACAAAGGAACTCTATTCCTGTTATGGTGGCAGGAAGATGGGTTGAGGGCAGATGTGAAGGAAATGGAGGAGATGCGGGTGAGGACAGTATTGACGGCAGTGGAGGGAAAGCTCTGTTCTTTGAAAAAGGAGGGCATCTCAGATGTTCTGAAATGGAAAGTTTCATCCTGAGAACAGATGGGTCAGAGGTGGTCTTTGAATAAGGAGAATTATGTGTATTAGTGGTTTCAAAATTACAGTTTTATTTTCATTCTTAACAGTGAAAATTACTTAAATTTCCTTTTGACATTAGATTTATACGAGGTCCCAAACATCTGACATAGTTCCTGTATGGCAGACCAATATACAGGATTCAAAGATGTTTGATAGAATTTCTATCATTAACAGAAGTAGTTATTGACATGGGGTCATGCCATACAAAGGCAGGACTTCCACTCCGTGCAGGTCCCATGTCCTCAGCTGTAAGCATGACTTGGTACCATATGACCACAAGAAATAGGAGCAGAATAAGGCAATTCGGCCCATCAAATCTGCTCCAGTCAATCATGGCTGACTTGTTTTTCAACCCCATTCTCCTGCCTCTACCCATAACCTTTAACCCCCTTATCTATCAAGAATTTAACAATTTTTGTTTTAAATACATCCAATGACTTGGCAGCCACTTCCCTCTGTGGCTATGAATTCCACAGAGTTAATTTACCATATTCTCTGGCTGAAGAAATTCATCTTCATCTCAGTCTCGTCATCTTGAGGTTGTGCCTTAGATCTTATATTCAGTTAGGAATGGAAACATCCTGTCTATTTCCACTTTATACATTGCTTTCAGTATCTATTAGGTTTCAGTGAGGATCCCCCCATTCTTCCGAAGTGCATTGAATACAGGCCCAGAGACATCAAACATTTGATGCACGTTAAACCTAAAATCATCTTTTTGAACCTCCTCTGGATTCTCTCCAGGCCAGCACATCCTTCTTTAGATCCAGCTCCCAAAATAGCTCATAATATTCCAAACGCAGTTATAGGCTTGGCTGAGCAGATCCAGATTTAAAATCAGCACCTGATAGCCAGGGATAAAGTGAAATCTGTCTGAATCTCTACATGTGTACATGGACCCTAGATTAGGAGGTGCTTCCTTTCTTTAATCAAGGTCCTCCTGCAATGGGCACAAGGAGCACTTTCACCACCTGATGGCATGGGAATGGCCTCTGCCGCAGAGATTCCCGTATGGTATCTGAGATCTACCAATCCATGTACCTCTGCTTGACATTCACAAGGAGATCATTGAAGACTGTGAGATGAAGGCTGTTGGTGGAACACAGTGGGACTCTTAATGTTCAGGATGCTCCTGAGCAGGGCAAGATTTCATCATTGAGGTATCTCAACTCTTCAGTAGCGCTGGTACTGGTCTCAATGAGATGTGTATGGATTGGCTCGAGTTGATCCCTCTCTCTTGATTTCTTTCTTTCTGTGAAAACATTATATCAGCCTCAGACTTTCCATGCAGTTACGTATAAACGACTAAGAAAGCAACTGCATAATGGATAATACATACAGACAATTCTATCCTTATGATACATATTGATGAGTCTTATATGAGCCCTACAATTAGCAGAATTTGCTGTTAATTTTACATGGATGGTTTAGTGAATTACTAGGGATGGAGGCATATGTGATGCTTGTGACAGCATTTAGTATTTCACAGCTTATTTGCTATCTTTGTATATGCATTAGAGTGAAAGACCATTTGCTGACTGCAGCTCAAAGAAAAATAAGTTATTTTAAAATGAGCAGCTTCCTCATGTTTTGGTCACGGTGAGAAGGAGGAGGAGGAGAAGGAGGGAGGAGTCAGAAACCAGGATGTCAGGTTTTGTTTAAGTGTGAAGATAACACAGTACGTAGGCCTAATACAAAACCAGTCCATTATGACATGTCTCAAAATGTAATGGGAGCAGATTAGTTATACTGGCTGGTGAAACTAAACATTTCACAACTCTCGCCCTACCCTCACCATCCTCTGAACGAGCTCTGAGAAGCCTTGAGTTAATTTTTGTTACAATTTACTGACATGACAAATTCCTCTGTGTTCCTCTCGGTGCAATTAGTGGCCATTACCAATGCAATTCCTGTAGGAAATTTGCCCTAAAGCATCAGATAATTTAAAGGGCTTTCTTTTTTGTCTGTCAACATTGGATAATGCAATCCTGGATCCCACCAGAACAAAAAGTATAAAGAAGGTTGGTGCATTAGGAATGTTAAGCTGCATAGAGGTTGTGAGCTTTGTTTTTGGGGCTCTCATTCTGAAGGAGGTGAAGATAGATTATAATTGCACCACGAGCCTTGAACAGAGAACCCCTGTAGGTAGAGTGGGCCTTTCAATCTTCTGATCAGCGGACCTGAAACAAGAATGCAGGAGGGCTGTTTTCCCACGTTCTTTGACAGTTTGGTCCTGAAGATAGCGTCCTTTCAAATCTCACTTGCACTTCTTTTATGTCGTTAGAAAAATGAATAATTTGTCCTCCTCTTTTGACATGTAGTCAGATTTCATCTACAAAAAAAAAGAAAGCAGCCCCTTGTGTATTCAATTTTCGAGCCTCCTGTCTTGGTAAAATGATTTTGATGGGCTTTTGTAGCAAGGGCATATTTTGCCAGTATAACATTCACTGTCAGATCACAGCATAACAGTTAGACACAGTGAGATAAGCTGGCGCTATGATTCTTTCAAAATGAGAGTGTCAAGATTGTGAAAGTAATTCAATGCACCATATAATTGGAATTTAACCCATCTTACTAAAGTCTTCAAGCAAAGCCTTTAGATTTTCATATTTTTCACAGTGATATTTGTCAATGCATGTTTTGTTATGGTGTTAACTTTACTTATTTTGATTAAAGTAATCCAGCGATTCCCAGTGCCAAAGAACAGAATAGTATTGTCCACTCTAAATAAAATAGTATAATAATTTTCAGATTTAGTGATTCAAAGGACTCAAATTGAATTACTATGTGCTTTTGATAAATGTATATTGCAGAGGGTTAAAAAGTTACTGAATGGAAGTAGGCTTTTGAACTTTTCCACCTGCAAGATTATCATTTTCTACATGAGAAATATTCCCATGTTAATCTTCTACCCCTGTTCTCGATTTCTTTCTTATACGTGGTTACATCAATTATTTAACAAAGGTGTCTCTCAAATATTGACATGGTGTCTTTTATTAATTACTTTGCAGGGATGACATTCTACATCTGCAGTCGCTCCTGTAACCAGGTATACCAGAAAGGATGCACATCCTTTAAAACAGGGAGGGGAGAGGAGGAATTTCTTTAGCCAGAGTTAGTGATTCTGTGCAATTCATTGACACAGACTGCAGTGGCGAATAAGACATTGGGTACTTTTAAAGCATAGCTTGATAGGTTCTGAATTAGAAAAGCTGTCAAAGGTTACAGGGAGAAGGTAGGATAATGACATTGAGGAAGATAATAAATCAGCCATTATGGAATGGCAGAACAGACTCAAGGGGCTGAATAGCCTAATTATGCTATGTTTTATGGGCTTATGGTCTGAAGTCTCAGGTTCGATAGGTAAAAGAAGGATTTTAGTCAGTCTCATGCCAATTTATGGCCGATTATTGAAGCTTCATTGCTGTTCCTTCACTGCTTGGGTTTGCCAGTGAGGAATTATCATTCATGCAAAGAGTGAGCAGCTGTTGAGTGGTCTTCCAACAAGATTTACTGCCTTCAACAAAAATGCAGGGTAGAAATTTAAAATACATTCTGTGTGCCAGCAGCCGAGTAACTGTCCTATGAGCTGGCAGGTTATGCTGTCACTCATGGCATAGGATGTGGAGGGAGTCAGCAGCTTTAAATTCCTGGGCATTAACATATCAGACGACCTGTCCTGGGCCCTAGAGATACTTGCAATCACAAAGAAGGCACACTAGCATGGGTGCCATGGTAGTGCAGTGGTCTGCATGATGCTATTACACCTCAGGGTATTCTGGAGTTCAGAGTTCGATCTCAGTGCCATTCTGTAGAGTCACTGTATGTCCTGCCCATGGAATACCCACACTCCAAACAAATATTAGATTCGTTAACTAGTCATTGTAAGTTGCCGCGTGATTCGGGTTTGTTGGGGATCGCTGATGTGCCATGGCTCAGAGGCCCTGAAAGTCCTATTCTACATAGCATCAGTAAACAAATAACTCCTTACATTTGTAAAAGGTCAAGGAGGTTCATTATGTTATCAATCTCTCTAACAAATAACTACAGATGTATTCCGATTGCATCATGGCTTGGTATGACAATTTGAATGTGCAGAAATGTAAGAAGCTACAGAAAGTAGTGAATCTATAAAATATATCACAAGCACATCCCACCCCATCATCAGGGCCATGCCATCTTCTAGCAACTACCATTGGGCAGGAGGTGCAGAAGTCTGAAGTCCCACTCCACCAGGTTCAAGTACATCTACTTCCCTTCAACCATTCAGTTCTTGAACTAACCAGCACAATCCTAGTCACTACAGTTTAGAAACACTCTGACTTCTTTGATCACTCTACACTAAGACAGACTTTTTTTGTTCTGCTTTTATTCTTTCTTGTGAAAATTGTACACAATTTATGTTGAATTTATGTTTGCCCTTTGAATACTGCTTATATGATGCCATGTGTCTGTGATACTCCTGCAACTAAGTTTGTCATTGCAACGGTGCATATGACAATACACTCAACTTTAAATATTGAGGTAGAATCTTCATCCTCAAATTTTTATATTTTGAAAGTCAACAGGAATCTCAGGCTAACCTGAGATTGTTTTTTCATACACCATTTTACAGCATGTCACAGCACATGAAGGCAGAGAATTGAGATCTAATTGCCTCTGAAAACTTTTCACAGGTAGGGATTCACAGGTGTACAGAAGAGGGAGAAGAGCTGAAGTATTAAAGCTAATAGCTCTGAGAGTCCTGGTATGCTCTGATTAAATTTTATATCAAGATTGATGGTTGCACTGCTATACTCAGTCATTGTGTCCTAAATTAGGAGGAGTATGTTCTCTAAGGGCAAGTCCAGACTCTAATGGGAAATGCATACATGTGTATCAAAATAGACAGCTACTAACTAAACTTCAATGACTCAGTAACCCTGCCAGTACTCACTGCTAGGTTCAACTGTGAAGAATAACTATACAAAGCATATGTTGGGAAACTGCTGACTCCCATGGACCTGTACCCCGGCACAGGTTACTACAGTAAGAAGCGGATGGGATTAGGTAGTTCAGGAATAGCTCTGGAGAAAAATATCTAAAGGAATCCCATGGAATTTTAGAAAGAGTGTAAAAGGAATGTTGGATAACTTCCAGTTTTGCCTAAATGCACTTCACATTGTTGGTGTTGAGGTATTTGATTTTCTTCAATAACTGAGTAGTTCGATAGCCAACACATTCCAGTGTAGATTTCTTCATTAAAATCAGACAACTTCTATGAATGGAAAGTACCCATACTCATTATCCTACTCATTGTGCTTTATGGCAAGCTAATGATATTCAAGTAACAAATGGTGCCTGGGATCATTGTGCTATTGGCAGTGAATGCATCTTTTAACAATCACCTTTTGGGAGTGTGTTAGATAGGATTTTACTGCAGGTTCAAACAAGATTCACTGATTTGTTGCTGAAAGAATGAGAGAGATGAATCAATTCCTGACCCTAGCCAGATGGTCTCTGAGTCATGTGATCTTTAATGCTATGCTTATGCTGTTACCCATCACGGGACACGGCAATACAATCCATACCTTTGATTCAGCTGAGTTCTCCGTTTACTAGACCGACTTACTGATGAAACTGGCTCATACGCTTTACACCTTCTCCTGCTTGTCTCTTCACACACAGTCCCTTTAACCCATCTTGATCAATTTGTGCTGTTTGTTGTAACTGTTTCAACTACTGAATATCTTGCAAAGCTGGTGTAAAAACAGTCAATAAACATTCTTTCTTCTGCATTGTAAACAATCTTAAAATATTTACATTTTCTTTAAATAAAATTAACAGTTTTGGTTTAAAAAATAATATGCTTAACTGCTGTGTCAGTAAGCTCATTATTTATCTCACTTTTCAAATGAGTAAAAAAATTGTGCATTAATATCCACACGTTATTGTTAAAATTTATATATACCTTAGTTTTAATGGTTACCCTATGCATTCCGCAAAAGCATTGTAACCTAAATGTTTAAATGTTTAAGGTTTCTTTATTATATTAATGCCTTACGATTTGATCTTCATATGTCAGCCCTAGAATAATTTACAGACAAGTGATAACTTTGGTATGAATATATTATCCCAAATGCCGCCTCTAACATCAGAAGCTTATTTTAACTTCTTCACACTCATGCCATACTGCAGTCAGAGCCCCTTTAACGAATGGTTAGGGTCAATCTTGTTTACCGCATAGGTTTCAATGGGACTTTCTCTGCGGAATCCCATGACCCCCCCCATCTATTCAAAAGCCGTAAGTACTGAGTCTGAAGGGTCAAGCTGAGAAACATCCCACATCGCAACCACATGGAGTGGCTGAAGCAGATAGCTTTGAACAGCAGGCTTGATGTATACTTGAGTGAAAAGGGAATTGAGGGGAATGGGGGAAGGGTGGTGAGAGGTAATTAGAGTGGAAGGAAGCTTGTAAACATAGGCAGAGATCAGTTGGGCCAGATGACCCACTTCCATGTTATCAATTCCATGTCAGTCTACGTAATCTCATTTTTAATGTCCTTACTGCAGTGATGTGGTATTTCACTAGATGAAACTGGCTGCAGCTGCAATAAAGGAAGAGAAGCAGCCTGCAAAGATTCTGCAAGATAATAATGCATTAAGTGTTTTATTTTGTTTTGACAATATGTAAGTAAAAATTACAAATGTACATAACACAAAGCATTCAAGTTGACATTTTCAGCAGAAGCTACGTTATTTCAATTAATTAACATTAGCATGACATCAATTTTCATTTATGTAATTCTCTTGAGCAAACCGTTTTTTCTGAGAGTGGCGGAATGTGAACAGATTCTAGCCCTTAAACTATGGCTTGTCCGCAGCACATAATCCTGGAATTCGGAGTGTGCTCGTTTGCAGTATTCTGACATAGCCAATAACTGTGCTCTGAGAGCTACTGACTTCCAGACAACCTAAGCAGTGTCTTTCATTAAGTTGATAGCTTTCCAGCAACTATCAACATTAGGCTCAAAATGAGTCCCTGGGAACAACCCAGAGTCATCTGTGTCATGCATTTTGTTTTGTGATGGAATTTAGAATCACCACCGCACTCCTGTCCAAAAAATAGCAAACTTGTATTCAAATAGGGGATGGTTGATAGTCTCCTTCACACCACAACATCATTAAGGGCAGTTAGTGATGTGGATGCTTCAGTAAATGGTGGTAAGCATCTAAATGGGGCCATACCAGCAACTGAAACAGTATTATTCAGGGATCAGGAGTCATAGAACATAGAATATAGAAATCTATAGCACATTACAGGCCTTTCGGCCCACAATGTTGTGCCAACCATGTATCCTACTCTAGAAACTGCCTAGAGTTTCCCTAGTGCATAGCCCTTTATGTTTCTAAGCTCCATGTACCTAGGTAAGAGGGTCTTAGAAGACCCTACTGTATCTGCTTCCATCACTGCCGCCGGCAGTGCCTTCCACACACCCACCACTTTCTGTGGGAAAAACTTACCCCTGACATCCCCTCGGCACCTATTTCCAAGCACCTTAAAACTAAGCCCTCTTGTGTTAGCCATTTCAGCCCTGTGAAAAAGCCCCTGTCTATCCACACGATCAATGCCTCTCATCATCTTATACACCTCTATCAGGTCACCTCTCATCCTCCGTCGCTCAAAGGAGAAAAGGCCAACTCATTTATTCTCATAAGGCATGCTCTCCAAACCAGGCAACATCTTTATAAATCTACTCTGCACTTTTTCTATAGAATCCACATCCTTCCTGTAGTGAGGTGACCAGAACTGAACAAGTGTGGTCTGACCAAGGTCACTTGATAAGGAAACATTATGTGGAGGTGTGACTATACCTCAGTGAAAGTACTGTTATATCCTTTAGTTCCTGAAGCTTAAATTTCTGGCCAATATATTATAGGATTTTGTTTAAACTGGTCAGATGAACATTCTCATGAATTACTATTTGCTCTATTTGCTTATTTTTATCCTTGCAACAGGCTATTGAAGAATATTTTATAGTCCACTTCCCCCCTGCTATATTTCACACTTGCTTAAGAAGGAAATTCACAAGATGAATCACTATGGCCAGCATTGTATAGAAATGTTTTAGTGCCTCATGTGTTAAATAAAGCTTACCATCAACAGCTTCTGTTTCCAAACTCAAAGCTGTTGAAATATGTCTGCTGTTGTTTCCTTTTGTTAAAACAGAATATTTTTATAACGATTGAAAATAAAACAAAGGAACACACACAAAATGCTGGAGGAACTCAGCAGATCAGGCAGCATCTATGAAAATGAAAAGATAGTCGATATGTTGGGCCGAGACCATTCTTCAGGACTGAGGAGGAAAGGGGAAGACACCAGAATAAAAAGGTGGGGGGAGCGAAAGGAGGCTAGCTGGAAGGTGATAGATGAAGACAGGTGGTGGGAAAGGTCAAGGGCTGGAGAAGAAAGAATCTGATAGGAGAGTAGAGTGGACAAAGGGGAAGAAGGAGTGGACCCAGGAGGAAGTAATTAGCTGGTGAGAAAAAGTAAGTTCAGAGTGAGGAACAGAGAAAGTGAGGTGGGAGGGAAATCTGTTCACTGGAAGGAGAAATCAACGTTCATGCCATCAGATTGGAGGCTACCCAGACAGAATATAAGGTGTTGCTCCTCCACCCTGGGGGTGGCCTCATCTGGGCACCAAAAGAGGCCATGGATTGACATGTCTGAAGGGGAATGGGAATGGGAATTAAGATGATTGGCTACCGGGAAGTCCCGCTTGTGGCGGAAGGCACGGAGGTGCTCGACGAAGCAGTCCATCAATTTACAGCAGATCTCATCAACGTAGAGGGGACCGCAGCGGGAGCATTGGACACAATAGATGACCCGAGCAGAGTTGCAGGTGGAGTGTTGCCTCAGCTGGAAAGACTGTTTGGGGCCCTGAATAGGGATTTATGGACAAGTGGAGCACTGAGTTCCCGATGGAGATTAGTAGGGAAGGATGAAAAGACAAGGGAATCACAAAGGGTGAGATCCCTGTGGAAAGCAGAGGTGGGTGGGAGGTAAAGATGTTTGGTGAAAGGGTCCCTTTGGAGATGACAGAAGTTGTGGAGGATAATGTGTTGGATGCAGAAGCTGATGGGCTGATGAACAAGAGGGACTCCATCACTGTTACAGCAGTGGGAAGATGGGATGAGTGCAGATGTACAGGAAATGTACATAGGCCTGTATTCATTGGAATTTAGAAGAATACAGGGAGATGTCATTGAAACCTACTGAATGTTGAAAGGACTAGATAGGGTGGATGTAGAGAGGAGTTTTCCTATAGTGGGGGTATCCAGAACGAGAGGGCACAGCCTCAAAATTGAGGGGCAACCTTTTAGAACAGAGGTAAGGAGGATTTTTTTCAGCCAGAGAGTAGTAAATCTGTGGAAAGCTCTGCCACAGACTGTGGTGGAGGCCATCTGTGGGTATATTTCATGCAGAAGACGATCATTTCCTGATCGGTCAGGGCATCAAAGGATATAATGAGAAGGTAGGTGTATGGGTTGAGTGGGATCTGGGATCAGCCATGATGGAATGGCAGAGCAAGTTTGATGGGCTTATTAGCCTAATTCTGCTCCTGTGTTTTATGGTCTTATGGTCTTAAATGGAGGAGATGTAGGTGAGGGCAGCATCAGTAGCAGAGGGAGGACATCTCTAAAGAAGGAGAACATCCCTGTTCTCTAAAGAAGGAGGACATCTGTTTTGTACAAGAATGGAAAACCGCAACCCAGGAACAGATGCAGCAGAGGCAAAGAAACTGAGAAAAGGGAATAGCATTTTTACAGGAGACAGCGAGGGAAGAGATATAGTCAAGGTAACTGTGGGAATCTGTAGCTTTATAAAAGATGTTGGTTGACAGTTTGTCTCCAGAGATGGAGACAGAGAGATCAAGAAAGAGGAGAGAGGTGTCAGAGATGGACCAAGTGAAGTTAAGGGAAGGGTGGAAGATAGAGGTAAAATTGAACATTGGGAGCAGCGGGTTAGCTGCCGTGGGCTGTGTGTCCAGAGACCTGAGCACTCTGGGAACAGAGCTTGGAAAACGCGGCACAACAGACTTTTAACATCATAAATCAGTGAGTTGTTTGTTATCTTTCCCCTCTCAATATGAAACAGGGACACCTCTTTTTCACTTATTTAGGGGAGAGAGAGAGAGAGAGAGAGAGAGAGAGAGAGAGAGAGAGAGCACTGTGGTATGTTGAATTGCCAGGTGAACGAGTAGTCTTTGGAGTACTGCAAGTCTGTGTCTTTATTGGTGCTTTACTAAATGCTTGAGTGCTCGGTGGGGGGGGGAGGGGGAAGCGCCAATGCTTTTTTGCTGGTGGGGTTGGGGGTGTTATTGCCTTGTTGCTGCTTGTGCGTGGGAGGGGGAGCTGGAGGGGCTTAGGTGTTCTAACGTTTTAGCTGTCATTCGTTCTTTGGGGCACTCCTCTGTTTTCATGGATGTTTGTGAATAAAAAGAATCTCAGGATGTATATTGTATACATTTCTCTGACATTAAACGTACCTATAGAAACCTACTGAAAATTGATAAAATTGAGGAGTTCAGCATAGGTGCATGAAGCAATGCCAATGCAGTCATCAACGTAGCAGAGGAAGAGTTGGGGAGTATACCCAGGGAAGGCTTTGAACATACAGAGCCGATGAAGAGACAGGGATAACTGGGGCCCATGTGAGTGTCCATGACTACCACTCGGGTTTGGAGAAAATGGGAGGAAGCGAAGGAAAACTTGTTCAGAGTGAGGACCAGTTCTGCCAAACAGAAAAGAATGGTGGTGGAGCAAGATTGGTTGGTTCTTTTGTTAAGAGAGTAGGGGAGAGCTTTGAGGCCTTCCTGATGGGGGATAGAAATATATAGGGACTGAACATCCATGGTGAAGATGAGGCGGTCAGGGCCAGGGAATTGAAAGCTACTGAGGAGATCGAGGTCATGAGAAGTGTCATGATGTAGGTGGGAAGGGACTGAACCAAGGGGGACAGAATGGAATTGAGGTATAAAGCATGAGTTCAGTCAGCCAGGAGCAGGCAGAGACAACAGGCCAGATGGACATTCCAGTTTGTGGATCTTTGGTAGGCAGTAAAAGTGAGCAGTGTGGGGTAAGGGAACAATGAGTTTTCTGGCAGCGGTTGGGAGTTCTCTAGAGTGGATGAGGTCAGTGATGATTCAGAGACAGTTTTCTGATGCTGTGGTCTAGGGTCCTCCTCGATGCATAGGAATGAGGAGGTGTCTGAGAGCTGTCGCCTGACTTCAGCAAGGTAGAGGTTAGTGCGTCACACCGCAACAGCAATCCTGTTGTCTGCGGGTTTAACGGTAAGGTTGGGATTAGTGACAAGAGAGCAGAGGGCAGTGTGTTCAGAGATTTAAAGTTGGAGCAGAAGTGCAGAAGTCATTTCGGAGGGGATAAAACAAAGGACTTTCTTGGAGCTCTAAACATGGGAATAATAAGAATAGTTATTCATGTTTTTTAACGTGTCAATTGTAACTGAGTTGGTAGAACTTTTACCTCTGTATTAAGAGTGTTCTGGGTTGCAGCCCCTTTCCAAAGATTTAAGTACTAAAATCCAGCTCGTCACTTCAGTACAATATACAGGGAGCGGTGCCACGATTTTAGTTGCCATGTTAAACCAAAGGTCTATCTGCTTTCACAGAGCAAACTACTTAATAGTACCAACTAAATATAATAGAGGGAAGTAGATGTGAGGGTTACATTGGGATATAAATACAGCTTTTGGTCAAGCACAGGATAAAAATAACATTTCTGAAGTACTTTAAAAAGAAGTATAGATATTATTTTATTAGATGAACTTTATAATATCAGTTTTGAAAAAGAAACATCCCCATACGTTGGCTGATATTGATTCCACAATGGATTTCAGATTTTGGGAATTTGCTATGGGTTTCCCCTCATGATGGCACCAAGCTGAGGTCGCGACTCAGACCCAGTTGTTTTTAGATATTTTTTAGGTTCCTAAGGATAGTTTTGGGGACAGAGGGGGGAGTTAAGGATCATGTTAGAGTTTAGAGACAGAGATGTGGAGGAATTAGAGGCCAGACTTGAGTCTAATCCTCTGCTCCGCATTTGAAGACCAGGGCTGTGGACATTATTGGATGTCAGACCGGTAGACAGTGAGGACAAGGACTGATGAAACCCTAGGTCAGTGAATTGTCAGCGTGTTCCGGATCTAACAAGAGACAGGAGACACAAGCACTCATGAACTTCTAGGTATACAAATCATCTAGACAGGCATTTGAATACCAGTCCAGACGATGCTGGGGTCTGTGGGATGGATGCAAATCAGAAGGTGTGGAGTTTGTATGCAGTTTCAAAAGAAAGCTTTGTATATACTTTGTAAATATGGAATTGTCCTTTGTGCTTAGCACATAAATATCAAGCCCCACATTGGGCCAGCAGACCCTTCCACTGAAAGCGTCTCCATATGACATCTGCTGTACCTTGTTTTGTCAAATAAAGAAGCTGCTTTGTATCTACCAGAAAGTTTCTCCGGCGATTTCATTCACGCAACAACACAGGGGGAGGTGATAGATAGGTGAAAAGAGGTAGGAGGCCAGAGTGGGAAATAGAAGAAAAAGGGAGGGGCAGAGATTTTTTTTTAACGGGAAGGAGGAATCGATATTCAGTCCATCAAGTTGGAGGCTACTCAGACTGAATATGAGGTGTTACTCCTCCACCTTGAGGGTAACCTCATCTTGGCACAAGCAGAGGCCATGGACCAACATGTTAAAATGGGAATGGGAATAAGAATTAAAATGTTTGGCCCTGGGAACTTCTGCCCTTGGCAGATAGAGCGGAAATGCTCTGCGAACCAGTCACCTAATTTACGACAGTCGCACCAATGTAGAGGAGGTTGTATCGGGAGCATCAGACACAACAGATGACCCCAGCAGATTTGCAACAGGGTAATTCTGTTTCATCAAAGAGCAAGTTCTCTTCTTCAAAGTACAAATTCAAGGTGGCAAACAAATTAGTCTAATGGGAGGACTCAGGATTATCTGATAATACTTCCCCTTAATTAACAATGGGGAAAGACCAGTCAGAAAACAGTACCTTTGAATCAGTTCTTCTCTATCCTCAAACCCTATAATTATCATTCACTCATCCTGGAAATAGAAAGACTGAAGATAGAGTCATGCAGTACTACAGCACAGATACAGGCTCTACTCCATGCATCATGTTTATTCTTTGTACAGTCCCTTCTATATGCAACTTGACCATCTGACCATAGGCCAAGGTAGCCCTCTCATCGATGTATCTATCTTCTCTTAGCTATTGTAATTGAACCTGAACCCATCATTCCCACTGGCAGCATGTTCCATACTCACACCATTATCTTGGTGAGGAAGTTTCCACTTAGGTTCCTCTTAAACATAATACCTTTCACCTCTAGTTCTAGTCTTACCCAACCTCAGGGAAATGGACTATCCATACCCCTCATAATTGTGTAAACCTTAATAAGATCTCCCCTCATTCTCCTGTGTTCCAGGGAATAAAGGTAAGGTCCTAATCTAGTCAAACTTTCCCTTAAACTTAAGTCCCAGCAACATCCTTGTAAATTTTCTCAGCAAACTTTCAACCTTGTTGATATCTTTCCTGTAGGTAGGTGACCAGAACTGTAAATACTCCAAATTTTGCCTCATTAACATTTTATACAATTCCAACATGGCATCCCAACTCCTGTACTCAGCTCTCTTATTTATGAAGGCCAATGTGTTAAAAGTTCTCTTTATGATTCTATCTAACTGTGAAGCCACTTTCAAGGAATTATAGATCTGTATTCCCATATCCCTTTGTTCTACCACACACCTCAGTGCCCAATCATACATTGTGAAAGTCCTACTCTGGTTTGTCCTCACACTTATCTGCATTGAATTCCATCTGCCATTTCTCTGCCCATTTTTTCCCCAACTGGTCCAGATCATGCTGTAAACTTTGATAACCTTCGTCACTGTCCACTAAGCCCCCAATCTTGGTGTGATCAACAAAGTTGCTGATCAGGTTTACCACATTCATTATCACCTCAATCATTAATATGGGGTGGCATGGTAGTTTAGTGGTTAACACAACACTGAGCAGCGGCAGCAATCAGTGATTCCTGCCACAGTCTGTAAGGAGTTTTAAGATCCCCCCATGACCATTTGGGTTTCCCATAGATGTTCTAGTTTCCTCCCATATTCCAAAGACATATGAGTTCAGGTTAGCAAGTTGTGGCAAGCTACATGGGGCCAGAGCAACCCTTCTCGGCTGCCCTCAGCGCATCCTCGGACCGTGTTGGTCGTTGACTTAAATGACACATTTCACTGTATGTTTTGATGGTTTAATGTACACGTGACAAATAAAGCTATTTTATCCTCTCTTATCTTATAATATAGATAATAGAACAACAATGGTCCCAGCACCAACCACTGCGGCACAACACTAGTTACAGGCCAGTCAAGTGGGATGAGCATCTACTATCACTGTCTGTCATCTCCCACTAAGCCAAACCTGAATTCAATTTGCAATTCATACGGAACATGAGGAAACTTATCCTTCTGCGCTAGCTTCCTTTGCAGGATTTGTCAAAAGCTTTGTTAAAGTCCATGCAGCAACATCCAATGCCTTTACTTCATCAAACTTCATCACGGCCATCTCAAAATCTCAATAAGATTGATTAGACACAACCTAACACACACAAGGCCTTGTTGATTATCCCCAATCAGGCCCTGTCTATACTGTATACACTATCCCTAGAATACCTTGCAATAATTTTCTCACGACTGCCATCTCTAATTATTCTTGAGTAGATGGTAGTGAACTGCCTTCTTGTGCTGCACATCATGGTGAGCTTCTCCCACATTAGCATGGGAAGGGAGTCCTAGTGATAAGGAAGGAATGACAAATCCTTTTCAGCAGGTTTGGGAATGAGGGTTGCTTTGGACTATGCATGCAATGGAATTATATTGAGCAAGGTTTTCTATCATGCAGGGAAGATGTGGTGACTATTCTGAACAAGCCTTTCGGCCTCACTGAAATGAGAAGCAGATCAATAAGTGGGCCCGTACTTATCAAAATGGGTTAGTTACGTCTCATGCACATTGGAAATGAGCATAGGTACCACACTGCTTACATAGTCAAAGCAAGAGTCAAGCTGACTGCATGCCATTTAAGTTGTTGTCAGCACAACTACATTTCGATAACAAAAATTGCTGGAGATACTCAATAAATCTGATCTATCTGTGGGAAGGAAAACAAAGTCAATGGCAACACTTCATCGGAATCCTTTGTCACCAACCTGGAAGGTTGACTGCATTTCTCTTCCCTGACCTTTACTGAAACTGAGCAGAGGTTTTTGAGGCCCACCACTCAAACAAGTGCCTATTTTTTTTTGCACTAAAATTGACTTTTTTGTTCTAATTCTTATAAGAATTGTGTATAATTTATGTCTTTCTTGAGTAGGCTTCTTATCTGATGTAATGTGGCTGTGATGCTGCTGAAACTAGGTTTTCCTTTGCACCTGTGCACACAGGAATTCGTGCGTGTGACAATAAACTCAACTTCAACTTTGACCTGCGAATTGTTTCCAGCATTTTTTCTGTTTGGTGTAGATTTCCTTCATCTGCAGTTTTTGTTTTTGATTTTCACCTGCATTTCTAAGTTGTTTTCAACACAGTAAGACATTCTGAGTTATCTCACAGAACCACTATCAATCAGAATCTAAGCATGTAGGAATATTTCATAGAATTGACTAAGTGCGTACTGCAATATGATAAGATGATAGATTTCTGGACACAGGAGATTCTGCAGCTGTTGGAAATCCAGAGTAACACAAGGAAAATGCTGTAGTCGTTCAGTAGACAGGCAGTATCTATGGAAAGGGAAAAGAGCCGATATTTTGAGCCAAGGTTCTTCATCAGGAGTGAAAGGAAGGCAGAAGAAACCAGAATAAGAAGGTGGGGAGGGAAAAGAATACAAGCTAGAAGGTGATAGGTGATACCAGGTGAGGGGGATGGTAGGGGGTAGGGGAGAAGGTAGAAGCTGGGAAGTGATAAGATGGAAACAGTAAATAGCTGAAGAAGAAGCAGAGTGGACGAGGAAGAAAGGGATGGAAGAGGAGCACCAGAGGGAGGTGATAGACAGGTGAGGAGAAGAGATGGGGTAGGAGAGGAGACAGAATGGGGAATTGAAAAAGACAGAAGGGAGAGGGGAAGAAATTAGCAGAAGTTAGAGAAATTGACGTTCATGCCATCAGGTTGGAGTTGTTGCTCCTTCACCCTGAGAGTGGCAGTAGAGGAGGCCATGGACCAATATGTCGGAATGGGTTTGAAGGTTGAAGTTAAAATAGTTGACCACTAGGAGACCCTGCTTGTTGCAGACGGAGCAAACGTACGCAATAAAGCAGCCAACCAATCTATGCTGGGTCTCTCTTTTATAGAAGACTGCACTAGGAGCACCAAGTGCAGTAGTGGATCCCGACAGACTCACAGGTGAAGTTTTCTGCACAGTATATGAGCAAATGACATTTGAAGTGTGGATGCAAAACCAAAATAGCAGCCTTGTGGAGGCGTGAGAGAGCACGTTTATGAAGATCCTTAATCAGAATCAGAATCAGGTTTATTATTAAATTTTGTTAACTTAGCAGCAGCAGGTCGATGCAATACATAATATAGAAGAATAAATAAATCAATTACAGTATATCTATATTGAATAGAGTAAAATTGAGCAAAAATATATATTTAAAAAATGAGGTAGTGTTCATGGGTTCAATGTCCATTTAGGAATCAGATGGCAGAGGGGAAGAAGCTGTTCCTGAATTGCTGAGTGTGTGCCTTCAGGCTTCTGTACCTCCTACCTGATGGGAACAGTGAGAAAAGGGCATGCCCTGGGTGCTGGAGGTCCTTAATAATGGATGCTACCTTTCTGAGACACTGCTCCTTGAAGATGTCCTGGGTACTTTGTAGGCTAGTACCCAAAATGGAGCTGACTAAATTTACAACCCTCTGCAGCTTCTTTTGGTCCTGTGCAGTAGCCCGCCCCCCCCCCCCCATACCAGAAAGTTATTCAGCCTGTCAGAATGCTCTCCACACGTATAGAAGTTTTTGAGTGTTTTTGTTGACATACCAAATCTCTTCAAATTCCTAATAAAGTATAGTTGCTGTCTTGCCTTCTTTATAGCTGCATTGATATGTTGGGACCAGGTTAGGTCCTCAGAGATCTTGACACCCAGGAACTTGAAACTGCTCATTCACTCCACTTCTGATCCCTCGCTGTGGATTGGTATGTTTTCTTTCATCTTACCTGTCCTGAAGTCCACAATCAGCTCTTTCATCTTACTGACGTTGTGCAAGGTTGTTGCTGCGACACCACTCCACTAGTTGGTTTATCTCACTCCTATATGCCCTCTTGTCTCCATTTGAGATTCTACCAACAATGGTTGTATCATCAACAAATTTATAGATGGTATTTGAGCTATGCCTAGCCACACAGTCATGGGTATAGAGAAAGTAGAGCAGTAGGCTAAGTACACACCCCTGAGGCCTTAGAAGCCATCACAACTACCTAAACAGTAGGGGAAGCTCCATTAGTGTGTAACAGAGGAAATTCCACAGTGTCAGGGAGCAGAACTAAGTGCAGTTGTTATTACTAAGAAGAAGGTGCTTGGGAGCTGAAAGGTCTGAATGTAGATAAGTCACCTGCACTGGATAGACTACATCCCAGGTTCTGAAAGAGGTGGTTGGAGATAGTGTTATTAGTGGAGATAGTGGCATTTGTAGTAACCTTTCAAGAACCACAAGATTCTGGAATGGACCTGGAGGACTGGAAAATGACAAATATCACTATACACTTTAAGTCAAGTCGAGTCAAGTCAAGTCACTTTTTATTGACATTTCAACCATAACTACTGGTACAGTACACAGTAAAAACAAGACAACGTTTTTCAGGACCATGGTGCTACATGAAAACAATACAAAAACTAGACTGAACTATGTGAAAAAAAGAAACTACACTAGACTGCAGACCTACTCAGGACTGCATAAAGTGCACAAAACAGTGCAGGCATTACAATAGATAATAGACAAGACAATAGGCACAGTAGAGGGCAGTAAGTTGGTGTCAGTCCAGGCTCTGGGTATTAAGGAGTCTGATAGCTTGGGGGAAGAAACTGTTACATAGTCTGGTCGTGAGAGCCCGAATTCTTCGGTGCCTTTTCCCAGATGGCAGGAGGGAAAAGAGTTTGTATGAGGGGTGTGTGGGGTCCTTCATAATGCTGTTTGCTTTGTGGATGCAGTGTGTAGTGTAAATGTCTGTGATGGCGGGAAGAGAGACCCCGATGATCTTTTCAACTGACCTCACTATCTGCTGCAGGGTCTTGCGATCCGAGATGGTGCAATTTCTGAACCAGGTAGTGATGCAGCTGCTCAGGTTGCTCTCAATACAACCCCTGTAGAACGTGATGAGGATTGGGGTGGGGGGTGGGAGATGGACTTTCCTCAGCCTTCACAGAAAGTAGAGGCGCTGGACTTTCTTTGCTATGGAGCTGGTGTTGAGGGACCAGGTGAGATTCTCCGTCAGGTGAACACCAAGAAATTTCGTGCTCTTAACAATCTCTACCGAGGAGCCATCGATGTTCAGCGGGGAGTGGTCGCTCCGTGCCCTCCTGAAGTCAACAACCATGTCTTTTGTTTTGTTCACATTCAGAGACAGGTTGTTGGCTTTGCACCAGTCTGTTATCTGCTGCACCTCCTCTCTGTATGCTGGCTCATTGTTCTTGCTGATAAGACCCACCACGGTCATGTCATTGGCGAACAATGATGTGGTTCCAGCTGTGTGTTGCAGCACAGTCATGGGTCAGCAGAGTGAACAGCAGTGGACCGAGCACACAGCACTGGGGGGCTCCCGTGCTCAGTGTGATAGTGTTGGAGATGCTGCTCCCGATCTGGACTGACTGAGGTCTCCCAGTCAGGAAGTCTAGGATCCAGCTGCAGAAGAAGAAGAGAGGGAGGCAGAAGGACAAATTAAGAAACTGGGCAAAGAAGGGGCAGATGGAATATAGTGTAGGGAAGTGCATGATCATGCACTTTGATAGAAAGGCATGAAGAAAATTAAAAAATCTGAGATGCAAAGGGACCTGGCAATCCTCATGTAGGATTCCCAAAAAGGTATCTTGCAGTTTGAGGCAGTGGCAAGGTAGGCAAATGTAAAATATCATATTACTATCAGGACAATGTATAAGCTATTAATGTTCTACAGCCTTTCAATTTCCACTTTTAATTCAGCATATTTCTGGTGTTTTTCACTTATTGATTATTGTAAGTTATGTATGTTTGGAATGGCCATATCTATTAAGTAAGCTGTTCTTGCTTGTAATCCTGTATTATTATATCTAAAAGGTTATTATGGATTGTCCTATCTGTAATAATGGATCTGCCATAAAATAATTTGTGAGATTCTGACTCCAAAACTGGACCAGGCTTGTATTTATAGTAAAGTATGATTTCTTTGATGAGTTTGCATCTTAAAGCAAGATTTTGTTGAGCCGGGCTTTTGACACTCCCTTGTCAATATCCAGTTTGCTCAGATCATGGAAGGTCATGTTCTTCCGTGGAAGGTCATGTTCTTCCATTGGTTAACTTTTTCATCAATAGTGATAATTTCTTCATTGTTCTGAGTCATGCTCTCATTTAAGTTTAGTGGCTTATACTTCTTATCAGAGTGGAATATGCCTGTGTGAAGCGCTAAATCCTGTTTTCGTCGATGAAAGGATATCCTTAGAAGGTTTATCTCACTTCTGTGTAGATTTTTAGTATCTGTTATTCCTCTTCCCCATTCTGTCCTAGGAGGTGCTAATCTAAGTGCGTTTGAGTGTACATGTTTTCTGAAATTTTTTTCTTTGCAAATTTTCCAGTTCGGTTTCAGAGCAAGATATTCTGACAAAAGAATATGTTAATATTGATATAGTGAAAGTGTTTATTGCGTTTAATACATTTTTACTGTTGAGAGCTGTTTGGCAGATTTTCTTAAGCCTGTAAGTAAATTTTGTCAGAAGTTTTTCCTTTATTGCACTATGTCTATAAGTTTCATATTCATTCATAACCTGGCACTCAACGTCAGTAAGACGAAAGAGCTGATTGTGGACTTCAGGACAGGTAAAACGAAGGAACACATACCAATCCTCATTGAGGGATTAAAAGTGGAGAGAGTGAGCAGCTTCAAGTTCCTGGGTGTCAAGATCTCTGAGGATCTAAGCTGGTCCCAACATATTGATGCAGCTATAAAGAAGGCAAGACAGCAGATTCATGAGGAATTTGAAGAGATTTGGTATGTCAATAAATACACTCAAAAAGTTCTATAGATGTACCATGGAGAGCATTCTGACAGGCTACATCACTGTCTGGTTTGGGGTGGTGGGGGGAGTGGGGAGCTACTGCACAGGACCGAAAGCAGCTGCAAAGAGTTGTTAATTTAGTCGACTCCATTTTGGGTACAAAGTACCCAGGATACCTTCAAGGAGCAGTGTCTCAGAAAGGCAGCGTCTATTATTAAGGACCTCCAGCACCCAGGGCATGCCCTTTTCTCACTGTTACCATCAAGTAGGAGATACAGAAGCCTGAAGGCACACACTCAGCGATTCAGGAACAGCTTCTTCCCCTCTGCCATCTGATTCCTAGATGGACATTGAACCTGTGAATGCTACCTCACTTTTTAATATATATTTTTTCTGTTTTTTGCACAATTTTTAATCTATTCGATATACATATACTGTAATTGATTTACTTATTTATTTATTGTTATTTTTCTCTTCTTCTATACATATACAGTATATATACGTTCACTCTGTGTGTGTGTGTGTGTGTGTGCGCGCACCCTTAACTCCTGGTGGAGTCGTTGGGGTGTTGTCATGACAAGCTTTTTGCACCGATCGTTTTGGTGATTGCTCATCGTATGGCATGTCTTGAGCATCTGAAACCTGGTGGAGCCCATCCCTCTCCAGGTTTTTTTTATGAGGTCGAGTAGCTCGACACTCAATCCAGGCGCGGATGGAGAGTGTGCAAGGGAGCCAGCTGGATTCGAATTTGGGACCTCTCGCCCCGAAGTCCAGCATTGATGCCACTAAGCCACCAGCCGGATAAATATGTAGATCACTGTAGTTGATCTACTTATTTATTTATTTTTTCTCTCTGTGTTCTAATGTATTGCATTGAACTGCTGCTGCTAAGTTAACAAATTCCTGTGATAATAAACCTGACTCTGATTCCGATCTTGTATCCTGCTGCTCTGTTTTGTATTCTATTAGCTCTATTGCTCCTTTCTTTATGATTAATGCTCTGCATTTTTCCAGTCTAAAGTTCATTTTTAAATCTTTTGAAAATAATTCTACTATATGAATTAATTGCTTTAGCTTTACTGATGAAGGAGCATATAATTTCAAATCATCCATGTATAAAAGGTGTGTTAATGTAAAACATATTTCAAGATTACTTTGATAACTGTAGTTGTTAATAGATGGGGTGATTATAGCATGCCAATGCTTTATCAGATGTTGAACGAATGTCACAAGTGTTATGTGTGGTTTATATATAAAAAGAACTTCTATTAACTGCGAGTGTAGGACAGAGTCAAATGCTTTTTGATAGTCAATACAACAACATGTAAGATTTCTGCTTTTCCGCTGGGCTTGATTTAGAATTACGGAACCTATTATCAGTTATTCATTACATCCTTTCATACCCTTATTTCATCCTTCCTGCTCTTCTATCAGTATATTGTGGTTATCTAAGTGAGTGGTGATTAGTTGCGAGATACATGATGTTACAGTTTTATATATAGTTTTAAACAAGTAATGGATGATATTTTGATGGATCTTTTCTGATTTCCCTTTAGGTAAGAGATATGTTTTACCTTCTGTCAAAAATTCAGGCACATTTTCAAGATTTTTAAGAAAATAGTTGATATGCATTAATAGGTATGGATAAAGGCAAGTAATTTTTTAACCAATAATTATGAATATTATCAATGCCAGTACTTTTACAGTTGTGGGTGCTTTTTATAATCTTCTTCAACATATCCGTTGTAACTTCAGATATTTGCATTTCTTCAGTTGTGTGTGTTTGTTCTTTTTCCTCCCAAATCCAGTTTGCATCTTAATTGTGCATCACCCTGCTTGACCAGATATTAAACCAAAAGTTCATCATTTCTGTATTTGTTGATATTCTGCCGGGGTTGGTGATGCTTTGGTGTGTCAAATTTAGTTCCATTGACCTGTATAAATCTTTTTCATTGTTGCTGAACTGATAATTCTGCTTTGTTCGTCAAGTGCATTTTATGGATCTGTTTGGTCTGGCTTTGTATGCACCAAGCGTATGTTTTAATGTATCTATAAATTCTCTGGTGCTTTTGTTAGGTAGATCGTACCTTGTATGAACCTTATATTTCCTTAGTATTTTCTTAGCTTTTCTCTTAACTTTCTTGCTCGGGTTATTCCATTAAGTAGACTATTTCTGCTCTTAAGTTTTCAATTTTAATCTCTTCTTAATCTCTTCTGCCATTTTGGTGTTCTCATTTTTAACTTTCTATTAATGAGTGCCTATTTTGGAGCAATTTTCTATTTAGTGCCTATAATAGTGCCTATTTTCTATTTTGGAGCCATTGCACTGCATTGCTGTTAATGCTTCACAGTATGTTATTGTGTGTAGTTCTTCAAATGTTGCAAGTTTTCCTAAATGTTGGGATATAATAATATTGTTGAGTGTAATAATAAGTTTTGCAAATTTTGATGACGTGTTTTGCTTTGGTATGTAGAATCTTTTTGTTGGGTCAATGCCCATATGTGGTTTAAATATTAGGATAATTTTGTCTGTAAGCTCATCTTTTCATCATCAGGATTCCACAGAGGCTCTGGATCTGTGTTGTTGTTGTTAACATCCAATTGTGAAGCAGTTGAATAGTAATTGTATTTTTATCAGTGCTTTGGTAGGTTGCAGCTTAATAATTTTCTTGCATAGTATTGCTGTGGTAATTAGGTTGGTTTCTTTCTAGCTCTTGTGCAACTTCCTGTTTTATTTGGTTTAACAAGTCTAGAGGGATTAAGTTATTTTTTTATTATCACTCTACGTTGATCTGCTATTCAATGTGCATTTACTTGCATGGATGGATATTATGCTATAAACTGTTGATGAAGTTTGTCCCTGTATGCTGTCATATAACCATATAACATATAACAATCACAGCACGGAAACAGGCCATTCCGGCCCTCCTAGTCCGTGCCGAACTCTTAATCTCACCTAGTCCCACCTACCCGCACTCAGCCCATAACCCTCCACTCCTTTCCTATCCATATACCTATCCAATTTTACCTTAAATGACACAACTGAACTGGCCTCTACTACTTCTACAGGAAGCTCATTCCACACAGCTATCACTCTCTGAGTAAAGAAATACCCCCTCGTGTTTCCCTTAAACTTTTGCCCCCTAACTCTCAAATCATGTCCTCTCGTTTGAATCTCCCCTACTCTCAATGGAAACAGCCTATTCACGTCAACTCTATCTATCCCTCTCAACATTTTAAATACCTCGATCAAATCCCCCCTCAACCTTCTACGCTCCAATGAATAGAGACCTAACTTGTTCAACCTTTCTCTGTAACTTAAGTGCTGAAACCCAGGTAACATCCTAGTAAATCGTCTCTGCACTCTCTCTAATTTATTGATATCTTTCCTATAATTCGGTGACCAGAACTGTACACAATATTCCAAATTTGGCCTTACCAATGCCTTGTACAATTTTAACATTACATCCCAACTTCTGTACTCAATGCTCTGATTTATAAAGGCCAGCGTTCCAAAAGCCTTCTTCACCACCCTATCTACATGAGACTCCACCTTCAGGGAACTATGCACTGTTATTCCTAGATCTCTCTGTTCCACTGCATTCCTCAATGCCCTACCATTTACCCTGTATGTTCTATTTGGATTATTCCTGCCAAAATGTAGAACCTCACACTTCTCAGCATTAAACTCCATCTGCCAACGTTCAGCCCATTCTTCTAACCGGCATAAATCTCCCTGCAAGCTTTGAAAACCCACCTCATTATCCACAACACCTCCTACCTTAGTATCATCAGCATACTTACTAATCCAATTTACCACCCCATCATCCAGATCATTTATGTATATTACAAACAACATTGGGCCCAAAACAGATCCCTGAGGCACCCCGCTAGTCACCGGCCTCCATCCCGATAAACAATTATCCACCACTACTCTCTGGCATCTCCCATCTAGCCACTGTTGAATCCATTTTATTACTCCAGCATTAATACCTAACGACTGAACCTTCTTAACTAACCTTCCATGTGGAACTTTGTCAAAGGCCTTGCTGAAGTCCATATAGACTACATCCACTGCCTTACCCTCGTCAACATTCCTCGTAACTACTTCAAAAAATTCAATAAGGTTTGTCAAACATGACCTTCCACGCACAAATCCATGCTGGCTACTCCTAATCAGATCCTGTCTATCCAGATAATTATAAATACTATCTCTAAGAATACTTTCCATTAATTTACCCACCACTGATGTCAAACTGACAGGTCTATAATTGCCAGGCTTACTTCTAGAACCCTTTTTAAACAATGGAACCACATGAGCAATACGCCAATCCTCCGGCACAATCCCTGTTTCTAATGACATCTGAAAGATCTCCGTCAGAGCTCCTGCTATCTCTACACAAACTTCCCTCAAGGTCCTGGGGAATATCCGGTCAGGACCCGGAGATTTATCCACTTTTAAATTTCTTAAAAGCGCCAGTACTTCCACCTCTTTAATTGTCATAGGTTCCATAACTTCCTTACTTGTTTCCCACACCTTACACCATTCAATATCCTTCTCCTTAGTGAATACTGAAGAGAAGAAATCGTTCAAAATCTCTCCCATCTCCCTCGGCTCCACACATAGCTGACCACCCTGATTCTCTAAGGGACCAATTTTATCCCTCACTATCCTCTTGCTTTTAATATAACTGTAGAAGCCTTTCGGATTTACTTCCACCTTATTTGCCAAACCAAACTCGTAACTTCTTTTAGCTTTTCTAATCTCTTTCTTAAGTTTCCTTTTACATTCTTTATATTCCTCGAGCAATTCCTTTACTCCATGCTGCCTATATCTATTGTAGACATCCCTCTTTTTTCGAACCAAGTTTCTAATATCCCTTGAAAACCATGGCGCTTTCAAACCTTTAACCTTTCCTTTCAACCGAACAGGAACATAAAGATTCTGTACCCTCATGTCAGTCAAAAAGTTCCATTATACGATAATATACATGCATTATGAATGTGTTTGCTTCTAATGACCATTTCCTGTGTCTTTCTTCTCTTAACTGCTTGAGTGGTCTCAGTTGAAAGTGGACTTCTCCTCTGAGAAAGACTTACAGCAGTTGTCGCCTGTGGTGTCCGTGGGCTACTTTGGATGTTGGCAGTATCTTTTTTGGGTCTCCCGGTGCCTGCCCACCTATTCAGCAGTGCCCCTCCAGCGGATCGGTTACTGTCATGCCCTGTGCCAGCTCCAGGCATATCCTGGTGATCTACAGGTAGTGGCCATATCATTCTGTTCCATAGACACCTCTCTGTTTCTAAAGCGAATGAGTATTGCTTTTTGTACCTACAATCAGGTTTTATTTTCAACCACCCCTAACATGGAGAACAGACGCTGACCAGAGCACTGCTCAATGTAGGTATAGATGTGTCAGGAATTTTTTTTGGACCAGGACGGAGGTGTGGGCAAAGCTGATTTTACATCAGTGTATGTTCTCTACCCACACTTTACCTCCTAGCATCCCAGACCATTCCACAGAGCCCAAAACTGAGCCCCGGTTCCTCACCTTTCCTCCAAGTTCATGTGGATCAGCAGCTCACCCTCCAAAGAGTTCTCCAACTCCGTCTCCTGTGCTGAAGGCTAGTGCTGTCTTCTCCAGTCCATAGCGGTGCTGCTGCTGGCCACCCATGGTTCTAGTATTATTATTATTATTATTATTATTATTATTATTATTATTATTATTATTATTATTATTATTATTATTATTTCTGGATTTCTGTTTATTTTGTAATTGCACAGTTTGTTGTCATTTGAACACTGGTTGTCCACCCTGTTGGTGCGATCTTTCATCTATTCTATTATGTTTTTGGAATTATTGTGTATTCCTGCAAAACAATGAATCTCAGGGTTGAAAAATGGTGATGTATGTGTACTTTGATAAAAAACTTACTTTGAACTTTGAATTTTTGAATTTTTCATTATCAGTATGGCCTGGAGCATCTTAGACCAAGAATCAGAATTAGAATCAGGTTTATCCTGTCTGAATTATATGATTTATTGTTTCATGACAGTGGCACAGTGCAAAGACACGAAAATTACTTTAAACATCAAAATTAAAATAGTGCATAGAACATGGAACAATGAAGTAAACATGAATAATGGTTCATGGACCATTCAGAAACCTGATAGCAGAGGGGAAGAAGCTGTTCCTAACTCATTGAGTGTGGGCCTTCTGGCTCCTGTATCTCTTCCCTGATGGTGACGATGAGAAGTGGCTATGTGCTGGATGGTGGGGGTCCTTACTGATGGATGCCTCCTTCTTGAGACACCACCTCTCGAGGATGTCCTCAATGGCGGGGAGAGTTGTGTTCATGGCAGAGCTGGCTGAGTCGGCAAAGATCAGCAGTTACTTGCGATCCTTTAAACTAGAGTCTCCATTGGATGCAACCAGTCAGTATGCTCTCTGCTGTACAATTATATAAATTTGCAAGAGTCTTTGGTGACATAGCAAATCTCCTCAAATTCCTAACCGGTGTGCCTCCTTCATGATTGCATCGAAATGTTGCATCGAAAGACTGCCTCTGTGTCATTACATTAGTACCTGTTTCAATTCTGTCCCGCAACAACACTATAGTGTTGGACCATGACAGTGTACAATACAGCACTCACTGGGTCTAACAAAACTGGAGCCAAAGTAAAATGTCAAAGCCTGAGAAGGCTTACTATGTTGGCACCAGAATGTGTGGCAACATTTGTGGGCTGCCTCCGGCACATCCTTAGGTTAAGATGGTTGTTAACACAAATTACTAATTTCACCTTATGTTTCAATGTATATATGATAAGAAAATGTATATGAATAAAATAAATCTGAATTGATGTAACTGCACTTTCTATGAATGGAAACTAATCCAAATTTGTGCCTTTGTTTCAGATCAAATTGATGGCTCTTCACCCTGATTCAATGCACCAAATACAATAAAATTTTCTACTCAAATTTAGTTCAGAATTGTTGCTGCAAGGCTTGATAATTTGAACCAGATTTTAGTCCATGCAAGATCCTAGTTTGTTAATCTAATTGAAGTTGTTTAGTATTTGGAAGTCTGCTTTTTGTCTTCACAGAACATCCTCTTGTGCACTCAGAGCACATGACATTCCACCATTTATTTTAGACTGGGATTGAAAGCAATGCATTGGGCTCCTTGTTCCACACACCCCCATGCATCCACCTCCGTCACCCCGCCCCCATCATCTTCATTTTATTCCTTTAATCATGGCATGCTTCATTTAAGTTTGGCAGATTTACTCCAAAAACATGGCTTAGTGCAGACCTGTGTTCCAGCCAGTGATAAACAAGAATATTAGGGAATTAGTTGCTGGCCTGTTGACAATGGGTAAATCTATCAAAGTGGAGCTGGGTAATTTAGTTCCCTTTGTCGACTTTGTGTCAGTGTGTGGGAGGATTAAGCAGTTAAATAAAATTGCTTGGAGACTTCTGTTCTCTCTACTCAGATCCTGCTGTCTTGGTAGAACTTTAATAGCTTCCTGTGCCAGTAAAGATTAAATTACCCAATGGCTTGCTCATGCCTGCATTTAAATTTAGGGTTCATGTAATTTAAAATGACATAAATCAGGAATTGCTTTAGCAAAGGTAGGAGCTTCATCACATTAAAAACGTAAGTGCCTACAATTTGGTTTTCACTCTTTTTTGTGTTAAAAAATGTCCCTGAGTAAGTTTGTGAAATTGGAAAAAACTGTATTAGAAATAGTTCCAGTTGCACTATGTGTGAAGCAGACCTGTATGGATCATGTTAAGGGATGTCTTCAATGGTTGGACCTGCTATGTCATTGTCACAATGATCATTTGGAAGTGGCTTATTCCTCTCTTATAAAGTCATGTAGTACGGTAGTTTTAGACAACTTGTCATGGTGATGAGATAAAACATTGGAGACTGGGGTAAGCATGGTTAATCTACAGTGTGCCATGTCATTCCGAGGTGCAGGTTGACTGAGGGGGCAGAGATTGCATTGTGCAGCTCTGGTGTAGTTTACATGAAAATATGGTGATCAGGAAATATATTGTCAATGATGCCATTTCTATGGTGTGGAGCACAGAAACTGTGACAAAAGTAACAATATCTCTTCTCAGCATTGGAGCAAAATGCTTCTAGCTTTTATGTGAGTGTTCAGGAGAGAGCATAGGCGAGTGCTGCTGGATGAGAGTCATTAAGGCAGCTCACACTGCTCTTTTTGGACACTGGTATAATTGGTGCCTTTTTCAAGCAGGTGTGAACTTCCGACCATAGCAGTGAGAAGTTGAAAATGTCTTTGAATACTTCCACCAGCTGGTTGGCAGAAGTTTTCAGAGCCTTACCAGGTACTTCATTGGGGCCTGCCACCTTACAAGGGTTCACCCTCCGTAGAGACAGCCTCCCAGACAGAGATCACAAGGTCACCAGATGCAGCAAGGATCTGCACAGCTGTAGTTATATTCTCACTTTCAAACAAGCATAGAAAGCACTGAGCTTATCTGGTAGTGAAGCATCACTGCCATTCATGCTATTGGGTTTCACTTTGTAGGAAGTAATGTCCTGCAAACCCTGCCGGAGTAAACATGCATCCAATGTCACCTCCAAGCTCACTTGGAATTGTTTCTTTGCTCTTTAAATTGCCCTCCGCAAGTCATCCCAGGTTTTCCTGTACGGATCTGGGTCACCAGACTCAAATGCACAGATTTAGCCTTCTGCAGACGATGAACCTGCTGGTTCATTCATGACTTTTGGTTTGGGAATGTACAACAAGTTTTCATAGGCACACACTCATCCACACAGGTTTTAATGAAGTCGGTAACAACTGCAGCATACTCATCCAGATTCGAAGATGAATCCCTGAAAACAGTCCAGTCCACGGATTCAAAGCAGTCCTGTAAGTGCTCCTGTGCCTCCCTTGTCCAAACCTTCTTGGTCCTCACTACTGGTGCTGCAGTCTTCAGTCTCTGCCTATACTCAGGGAGTAGACATACAGTCAGGTGATCAGACTTCCCAAAGTGTGCAATGTCACCTAGAAATGATCACTGGTCCTAATTAATCCAGGCAAGCAGATTTTAATTCACAATTTACATATGAGCAATAGTCATTAATAGACCAATTTTTAGTCTGTGAAATCTGTTATGTTAACTGCCTTTGGACGTTGCTAAAACTACACTAGCTCACACCAGTTGATACCAAGAGATCAGAGTAGTGTTTCTAATCTTAATCATCCCTCTTGAATCTGGAGTACCGCTTCGATGTGGCGTGTGGGCACAACAAAAGAGCTTGTGTTCCTTTGAGATTTTAAAACTGACATGATCTGATCAAATAGTTTATGTGAAACGGATGGACGACTAGATTTGCCCAGGCAGGGAAATCAGGAATAAGTAGTTGATCATTTTAAATTTAAAACGTCTAGGCATAAAATCAGAAAGAAAGCACTTTTGCACAGTTATTTCAAATTTTCTCCTCCAAAAGCCTATTGTCATTTCATTCACTAGAGCTTTCAAGACAGAGCCAGATAAATTCTTGTTGATGGCATTAAGTGATAGGGAGAAAAGGCAGGAAACTGGAGTTAAAAGTAAAATCAGAAGCAATATTGTTGCTGGGGAGGGTTTAAACTAATAAGACAGGGGATCCAAGCAAAAAGATACAGGGAAGCAATATAGAGACCAAAGGCAAAAATTAGGGAACAGAAAAGTCAGAGTGGAATACAGACACAAAGAACACAAAGGTTCTTAGGTTTTAAAAGGATAATGCGTGTTAGGGCTCTTTATCAAATGCCTGTAGTATTTGAGGAAATGGCAATGAACTTGTGGCACAAATCAGTACAAAGGGGTATGATTTCATGTCCATTACAGAAATGTGGCCCAGGGTAGAAACGATCTGGAATTAAGTACCCACACGCAAGGACAGGCAGCAAGGTAAGCGATGTGGAGTAGTGTTATTAATTAAAGATGAGATCAGGGCAGTAGTAAGAAACAATATGAGATCTAGGGAGCGGAATGCTGAGAGTCAATCTGGGTAGAGGGTAGGAATAGTGAAGAGAAATAAAATTACTGATGGGAGTTGAATGTAGCCCACCGAATAATAACATTACAGTGTACAGCTAATAAACCAAGAAGCATTTGATGCATCGAAAAATAGAACAGCAGTTGTCCGGGGGACTTTAACTTTGCACATAGATTGGGTGGAGGCAGTCTTCATAGAACAGCATGTCAGTGAACCAGCAAGAAAAAAATGGCATTTTAGATAGGTAAAGATAGTGATCTTGTAGTTAGGGATCCTGTTGGAAAGACTGATCACAGTTTTACTGAATTTCTCGTGCAAATGGAAGATGCAATAATTTGGTCTAAAACCCCGTGTCCCCTGCCGAAACAAGGGAGACCACACAGGATAAGGGAGGAGCTGATTGCCATAGACTGGGAACATAAGCTGGTGGGACAGCTGAGGAATGGTGGATGACATTCAAAGAGATTTTTCACTGTGCTCTGCAAAAGTATATTCTAGTTAAAAGCAAGGACAGAAAGGGTGGGGAGAGGCAGCCTTGCAAAACTAAGAAAATAAAGGAAGGCATCAAAGCATACAGGATCACCAAGAATAATGAAACACTGAAAGATTAGGAAAAGAATTCAATCTTCTGTACCTCCCTCCTGATGGTAGCAATGAGAAGAGGGCATGTCCTGGTGATGGGACTCCTTAATGATGGACACCACTGTTCTGAAGCATCACTCAGGTGCTGAGGCAACAAGCTTCTTGGACATTACGGAGGCCAGAACCCAAGATGGAGCTAACTAATTTTACAACTTTCTGTAGCTTCTTTCAATCCTGTGCAGTAGCCCCCAATACCAGACAGTGATGCAGCCTGTCAGACTGCTCTCCACAGTACATCTATAGAAGTTTTCAAGTGTTTTAAGTGACAAACCAAATCTCCTCAAATTCCTAATGGAATATAGCCATTGTCTTGCCTTCTTTATAGATGCATTTATGATCAAAGTACATGTATGTCACCTTATACAACCCTGAGATTCACTTTTATTCATTATGAAAGTAAACTAGCACAAAATATAAAACCAGACAGTCAAAGCTTTGATAATTATATAACATAGCAGAGTTTAAGAGGATGATGGCACCTAACAGCGACTCCTTTGCTTGCATCTTCGGAAACAGCTCTATTTCTATCTTGTTTTTTCCCCTTTCAAAGTTCTTTTGAAGACCCTGACCTGGAGTTACATGCTGACTTTGCAGAAATGGGACCAGCTGTCAGGTCCTCCAAAACCCTATTGTCATTTCATTCACTAGAGCTTTCAAGACAGAGCCAGATAAATTTTTGTTGATGGCATTAAATGATAGGGAGAAAAGGCAGGAAACTGGAGTTAAAAGTAAAATCAGAAGCAATATTGTTGCTGGGGAGGGTTTAAACTAATAAGACAGGGGATCCAAGCAAAAAGACACAGGGAAGCAATATAGAGACCAAAGGCAAAAATTAGGGAACAGAAAAGTCAGAGTGGAATACAGACACAAAGAACACAAAGGTTCTTAGGTTTTAAAAGGATAATGCGTGTTAGGGCTCTTTATCAAATGCCTGTAGTATTTGAGGAAATGGCAATGAACTTGTGGCACAAGTCAGTACAAAGGGGTATGATTTCATGTCCATTACAGACATGCCGAGGACGCGGCCTGGAAGACTAGTACGCCTTCAGGGTGACGGATTTTCGTGGCTCTGGAGGTGAGCGGATTCAAGGCCGGTGCTGTCGCCTGATGTGTCATGGGAGTACAGGTAAGGTGAAAAGCAGTGAGCTGGCTGCTGGCTGTGTGCCCAGAGACCCAAGTTCTTTGGGCACAGAGCTTGGAAAAAGCAACACAACACAACACCATAAATCTGTGAGTTGTTTTGTTATGTCTCCCCTTTCACTGTGAAATCACTTTTTCCCTTATTAGGGAGAGAGAGAGCCTGTGGTATGTCGAATTACTGGGTGAATGAGTAGTCTTTGGGCTACCGTAAGTCTGTGTCTTTTTTGCTGCTTTGCTGCACACTTGAGTGTTCGGTGAGGTGCAGATACTTTCTGCTGGTGGGGGTGGGGGTCGTTGTTTTGCCGCTGCTTATGCGTGGGAGGGGGGAGTTGAGGGAGCTTTGAGGTTCTAGCATTTAACTGTCATTCATTCTTTGGGGCACTCCTTTGTTTTCATGAATGTTTGTGAAGAAAAAGAATTTCAGGATCTATATTGCATACATTCCTCTGACATTAAATGTACCTACCTATTGAAATACAGAATAGGGTAGTTAATGTGAATGTAAATCCCTTGGAAGATGAGAAAGGCAAATTAATATTGGGTAATGTGGAAAAGGCCGAAGCCTTGACTGACAAATATGTGTTGGCCTTCAAGGTGGTGGACACACTAAACACGGCAAAGAGGATTGGGTAGTAAAGACCTCACTATAAACACCATCTCTAAAAATGTCATGATGAGGGAACTAGTGGGCCTAATGTTAGACAAGTTCCCTGGACCTGATCGAATGCAAGCCAGAGTTCTGAAAGAAATAGCAGAAGTTATAGTGGAGGCACTTGTGATAATTTAACAATTACCTAGACTCCAGGCAAGCCCAGAGAGATTGGAAGACTGTGAATCTTATGTCACTGTTTAAAAAGTATCTAGGCAAAAGGCAGGTAACTATAGACCAGCTAGTAGTCCGAAAAAAGTTTGAAGCTATCATGACATCTGGATAGAAATGGTTCCAACAGACTGACACAGCATGGCTTCTTGCAGGGCAGGTCCTATTTGACAAACATACTGGAGTAATTTGAGGATATAATGAGCACAATGAATAGAGAACATGTAGATGATGTATACTTGGATTTCCAGAGGGCATTTGATAAGATGTCGCATAAAAGCCAAATCCATAAGATAAGGATGCATGGAGTTAGGGGTAATGTATTAGCATGGATATAAGATTGATTAACCAATAGAAGGCAGAGAGTTGGGATAAGTTGATGCTTCTCTGTCTGGCAGTCAGTTGTGTACAGAGTGCCACAGTTGTCAGTGTTGGACCCACAATTGTTCACAATATACATTAACAATTTAGAAGAGAGGACTGAGGGTAGCATACCTAAGTTTGCTGATGACACCAAATTGAGCTGAAAAGCAAATTGTGTAGAGGTTGCAGAGAGTTATCAGAATCAGAATCAGGTTTATTATCACCGGCATGTGACGTGAAATTTGTTAACTTAGCAGCAACAGTTCAATGCAATACATAATCTAGCAGAGAAAAAAAGTAAAAATAATAATAATAATAATAATAATAATAATAATAATAAACAAGTAAATCAATTACAGTATACATATACTGAATAGATTTTTTAAAAATGTGGAAAAAACAGAAATACTGTATATTTTAAAAAAGTGAGGTAGTGTCCAAAGATTCAATTTCCATTTAGGAATCGGATGGCAAAGGGGAAGAAGCTGTTCCTGAATCGCTGATTGTGTGGCTTCAGGCTTCTGTACCTCCTATCTGATGGTAACAGTGAGAAAAAGGCATGCTCTAGGTGCTGGAAGGTCCTTAATAAATGGACGCTGCCTTTCTGAGACACGGACACTGCCTTTCTGAGATCTAGATATAGACCAGAAGAGCCATGGTAACGTAGTGGTTAGTGTGTCTCTATTACAGCTCAGGGTGTCAGAGTTCAGAGTTCAGTCCTAGCTTCCACTTTGAGGAGTCTGTGTACGTCTTTCCCATGGAATGCGTGGGTTTTCTCTGGGTCCTGCAATTATCTCCGGCAGTCCAAAGGCATAACAGGTAGGTTAATTAATCATTGTAAATTGTCCTGCACTTAGGTTAGAGTTAAATTGAGGACGTCAGGGGTTACTGGGTGGAGTGGCTCAGAAGTCCAGGGAGGCCTATTCCAAGCTATATCTCAAAATAGATAGGTTAAGTGAATGAGCACGGTCCGGAAGATCAAGTTAAAGTTCAAGTTTATTGTCATCTGACTGTACCTATATTCGACCAAGTGAAACAATGTTCCTCCGGACCACAGCGCACTCACAAATCATATATCACACATGGCACATTTAACAAATTACCACAAATAAGTTAATAAAATACAATTCAAAGTGCACGTGGTGTGCAGCACAGGTAAACAGCTCGCTGTCCTAGCGATGAGGCCTCGGTGGCCGCAGGATATTCATTTGTCTCACAACCTGAGAGAAGATGTTACCAAACCTGACGGTTCCTTCCTGATGGTAGTGGGTCAAAGAGATTGAGGGGTGGGTGGTGGGGATCCTCAACAATGCTTCAGGCCCTTCATATACAATGCTCCCGGTAAGTGTCACAAATAGGGAGGAGGGAGACCCCTGTGAGCCTGTCAGTGGTTTTCACTACCGTCTGTAGGGTCTTACAGTTTGATGCCTTGCAGCTCCTGTACCTTACAGTGATGCAGCCAGACAGGATACTCTCAATAATGCTCCTGTAGAAAGAAGTTAGAACTGGGGCAGAAGCCTTGCACGCCTCAATCTCCTCAGAAAATGTAGACGCTACTGTGCCTTTCTGACTAATGAGGAGGTGTTGTAAATCCAGGTTAGATTGTTCATTATGTGTACACTTTGTGTTCTTCACTCTCTCTGCAGCAGGGCCATTGATGTGCAATGGAGAGTGCTAGACCTGTGCTTCCTGAAGTTGATGTTGTTGTTCTCGTACCATCTGACAAGCCTCTCCACCTCCTCTCCGTATGCCAACTCATCATGTTTGTTGATGACGCCACCCACTGATGTATCGTCAGTGAACTTGATGACACTGTTTGAGCTGGATCTAGCAGAGCAGACGTGGGCCAGAAATGGGCACAGCAGTAGGCTGAGCACACACAACCCAAGGGGTCACCAGTGCTCAATGCGATGGAGCTTGAGATGTTACTGCCAAATCGGATTGACTGGTGTCCATCTGTCAGATAGTACACGATCCGGTTACAAAGAGGGGAGTTGAGTCCCATCAAGGACAGTTTAGCCACCAGCTTCTGAGTAATGATCATGTTAAATGCCAAGCTGAGGTTGATGAATAACAACCAGGCATATGAGATATAATTTTCTAAATGGGACCAGATGAGGTGGATGTAATGGATGTTGTTCTCCATTGGTAAATAAGAGGTCATCGACTTTAGAAGGAATAACAGAAGATCAGTTTATTATTTAAAGGTGTAAGATGTACAGAAGGATTTTGATGTACTTGGGATGAATCACAAGAGGCTGGTTTGCAGGTGCAACAAGACGGGCTATCAAGAAGGCAAATGGAACATTGGATTTCATCGCTAGTGGGTTTGAATTTAAGAGCAAGGGTGTTATGCTACAACTGTACAGGGTACTGGTGAGATGGTACCTGGTCAAATTGTTGCCTCTTTCCTTGTGGAAAGGTATACTGGATTTGGAAGAAATGCAGATCGAGGTTTACCAGGTTGATGAGGGGGTTAGCCTATGAGGGGCAATTGAGTTGCCAGTGGCTATATCAGAAGAATGAGAGGGGATCTTATAGAAAGATACAAAATTATAAAAGGAATAGATAAGAAAGAGGTAGAAAAGTTGTTTCCACTGGTAGGTGTGACTAGAACTAGGAGTCAAAGCCTTAAGATATGGGGGAGTAGATTTAGAATGGAGATGATGAGAAACTGCTTTTCCCAGAGTAGCGACTGTGGATTTCACTGCCAGGAAAACAGAAGAGGCTGCCTCATTAATGATGTTTAAGACACATTCAGATATATTGTTGCACATTAGGAGAATCAAGGGTTATGGGGAAAAGGCAGGTGGTTGGAAAGTAGGCTCGATGGATGGGTCAGCACCATCTGTCCATCAAACCTACATTCCTGTGGCACCCAGAGTATACCAGATTGCAAGAACCTAGTCTACCACCAATAATTACATATGAAATATCAGAGGGGAGAAGACTTAGAAAGGGTGTCATAACTAGATGGAAGCAAACCATCAACCTCTTCCATGCAGTCTCTCTGAGTTTTGAGGAGGACAGCATCACAGCCCAAATCCACATAAACCCATCTGGGTGTCTATTATATTGCGGCTATCACAGTGCTTAATGTGTTTAATAAAACATGGAGTCACTCATCTTAAACTTTTCATCCCTTGATGTTTAGTCAGAGCTATCGATCAAACCATACCAGACTTCAAGTGATTTCAGAAAAATGCACAACACAGTACAAAGTTGCTGCCAGTGTAAAAGAGTGCAGATATTTCTTTGCATGGGAAGTGTGCCATACTATAATTTTTAATCCAAAACCTGTGAATAATATTTCTTTACAATTTATTTTGAAATAATGAAATGACATTAAAACATATGTGCCAAATTTCTCAAAGATACTATTAAATAAATGAACAAGTACTAACACTTACTATTTAGAAGACAAGGATAATTGATAAAAATATTAAATTCAATGAAAATGGATTAATATTATTAGCTTCCTATATGTCTGCATTAAAAACTTCACTATTAAGATAATAGAAAATGTTAGAGTACAAAACTCATAGGAGTAAAATAGAGTGGGCATTTGATTTAAGTATCTCCTCAAGATTCAAAGATTCAAAGTAACATTTATTATCAAAGAATATATAACTTATACAACCTTGAGATTTGTCTGCTTAAAGGCAGCCACAAAGCAAGAAACCCATGCAAAGACCAAGCCCCAATGTGCAGGGGCCCCAATCATGCAAGCAATATAAGCAAGTGAGAATAAATGCATTCTGACAAATTTGAGTCCTCAGATTATGATTAGACATATTAAACAATTAGCCAAATTGGAAAAGTTATTTTGTGTCATAACCTTAGGTGCATTTTTGGAATGGAAACAACTTGTATTGAGCTAGTTAGGCAATTTTGGTATATTTCACTTTCCAGGGCACAAGATGCGTTTTGCTAACCTCAGCTTTCTAGTACAGCAGCATGACCTTTCCAAAGGATCATTGTTTTTTTTTTACCTAATTAAACTTCTAACCACTATTCCTTGTTTATCTTCTTGATATAAACAAGAACGTCTTCTGTTCTTAATGCAAGTTGCAAGCAGTTAAAGTCTGAAGTTAAAGGGAGAGTTCTGTAAACAGACAGCACTGCCTACATCAAACCAGGCAACTAAGTCTCATGCATTATTGTGATAGAAATCAAGGAAAGTCCCAGCCAAACTTACTTTATCATTCAGCACATCAAATATGGTCACATGTATCAATAATTGGGATATTTGTAAACTCAGAGAGCCAATCCTCACAGCATTAACTCCAGGTGTCTGGGGTCTCTGTCCCCAGAATATTTTGGACCACTTGCATGAATTACTTTGTCTCAGCAAAGGTATCTGAAAACATCATATGCAAATAAGGTCAACTAACAGCAAAACAATATGAATGGTAGAAGGTATTGAGGATCAATAGGAATGACAGAAAGAAGAACTAGAACTTGTTCGTCAACCTTCAGTTTCTGCAACAGACAATTCATTTGACTGCAAATTGTTGGCATGCTTTTTAGTTTGTAAGAATTGCACTTTCCTTTGTAGTTTGTAAATCTTTTGGAATTCAGAAATCTTTCATTAATAAGACCATAAGACCATAAAATATAGGAGCAGAAGTAGGCCATTCGGCCCACTGAGTCCACTCCGCCATTTAATCATGGGCTGACCCACTTCATCCAGTCATCCCCACCCCCCTGCTTTTACCCCATTCCCTTTGATGCCCTGGCTAATCAAGAACCTAACTATCTCTGCCTTAAATAGATCCAATGACTTGGCCTCCACAGCCGCTCGTGGCAACAAATTCCACAGATTTACCACCCCTGACTAAAGTAATTTCTCCACATCTCAGTTCTAAAAGGATGTCCTTCAATCCTGAAGTCGTGCCCTCGTGTCATTGAATCCCCTACCATAGGAAATAACTTTACCATATCTAATCTGTTCAGGCCTTTTAACTTTTGGAATGTTTCTATGAGATCCCCCTCATTCTCCTGAATTCCATGGAATACAGCCCAAGAGCTGCCAGATGTTCCTCATATGGTAACCCTCTCATTCCTGGAACATTCTCGTGAACCTTCTCTGAACCCTCTCCAATGTCAGTATATCCTTTCTAAAATAAGGAGCCCAAAACTGCACACAATACACTCCAAGTGTAGTCTCATGAGTGCCTTATAGAGCCTCAACATCACATCCCTGCTCTTATATTCTATATTTCTAGAAATAAATGCCAACATTGCATTCACCTGCTTCACAACCGACTCAACCTGGAGGTTAACCTTTAGGGTATCTTGCACAAAGACTCCCAAGTCTCTTTGCATCTCTGCATTTTGAATTCTCTCCCTGTCTAAATAATAGTCTGCCTGTTTATTTCTTCCACCAAAGTACATGACCATTCACTTTCCAACATTGTATTTCATTTGCCACTTCTTTGTCCATTCCCCTAAACTATCTAAGTCTCTCTGCAGGCTCTCTGTTTCCTCAACACTACCCGCTCCTCCATCTATCTTTGTACCATCGTCAAATTCAGCAACAAATCCCTTAATACCATAGTCCAAATCATTGACATACATCATAAAAAGTAACGGTCCCACCACCGACCCCTGTGGAACTCCACTGGTAACCGGTAGCCAGCCAGAGTAGGATCCCTTTATTCCCACTCTCTGTTTTCTGCTGACCAATCAATGCTCCATCCACGCTAGTAACTTCCCTGTAATTCCATGGGCTCTTATATTGCTAAGCAGCCTCATGTGCGGCACCTTGTAAAAGGCCTTCGGAAAATCCAAGTACACCACGTCTACACCATCTCTTTTGTCTACCCTGCTTGTAATTTCCTCAAACAATTGCAGTAGGTTTGTCAGGCAGGATTTTCCTTTCAGGAAACCATGCTGGCTTTGGCCTATCTTGTCATGTACCTCCAGGTACGCAATAATCTCATCCCTAACAATCGGTTCCAACAACTTCCCAGCCACTGATGTCAGGCTAACAGGTCTATAGTTTCCTTTCTGCTGCCTCCCACACTTCTTAAATAGCAAAACAACATTTGCAATTTTCCAGTCACCCGGTACAATGCCAGAATTTATTGATTCTTGAAAGATCATCATTAACACCTCCGCAAACTCTCCAGCTACTTCCTTCAGAACCCAAGGGTGCATTCCATCGGGTCCAGGAGATTTATCCACCCTCAGACCATTAAGCTTCCTAAGCACTTTCTCATTTGTAATTTTCACTGCACAAGCCTCACTTCCGTGACACTCTTGTATGTCCAGTATACTGCAGACATCTTCCACTGTGAAGACTGATGCAAAATACGCATTCAGTTCCTCTGCCATCTCTGCATCTCTCATTACAATATCTCCAGTGTCATTTTGTATAGGTCCTTTATCTACCCTCGACTCTCTTTTACCCCTTATATACTTAGAAAAGCTTTTAGTATCTTCTTTGATATTAGTCACCAGCTTCCTCTCATGATTCATCTTTTCCTTCCGAATGACCTTTTTAGTTTTCTTCTGCAAGTTTTAAAATCTCCCCAATCCTCTATCTTCCCACTAGCTCTGGTTTCCTTGTATGCCCTCTCTTTTGCTTTTACTTTAGCTCTGACTTCACTTGTCAGCCACGGTAGTGTCCTTCTTCACTTTGAAAATTTTTTCTTATTTGGAATATACCTATCTTGCACTTCTCTCATCTTTTGTAAAAACTCCAGCTCTTCTGTCCTTCCTGCAAATATCCCTTTCCAATCAACTTCAGCCAGTTCCCCTCTCACGCCATTGCAATTTCCTTTATTCCACTGAAATACCGGCACATTAGATTTTATTTTTTCCCTCTCTAATTTCAAAGTCCTCTGTGAATTAATCAGAAATCTTCTGTGAGTTTTAAATGTGTGTTAGGAACTATTTGTCTAAATTTAAAATTGTATCATGAAAAATAGAATAAACTGTTTAAACTACATTGTAGGCTCTAAGTATCTCCTCCTTGGTAGGGAGGGGATATTCACCACTCAAATAGTGGATATTGTCAGCTAGTCTCACTGCAGATACTAGACAGGGAAGTAAATTAGTCTTCGAAGAGTATGTGGATATAGTCTAAGCTCCGAGTAGTGAGGGTACCCATAGATACCTGTATCAGATCAGGCTTAAAATCTCTGTTTGAGTTCAGGTCTTTGTGGCCAGTGAACTGAACACCATCACGATGACATTGATGGTTCCAAGTTTACATTGTTCATTTCTGTTACAATCAATAGTTCGATAATACAGATAATGAGCTACCAGCAAATATAGTGTATTTATATGGCAGAAAGGTATTCAATAATGTACACATGAAAAGAGCCTGTGGGATTGAGGATAAAATGCTATCAGGGACTACTTATCAGATGGCAAACAAAGGAAAATGGGCCATTTTCACAATGACAAACTTTAAAAAGTGGGGTGTGGGGTTAGGCCTTGGCTATTTACATACAAACTATATTAACAGCTTAGATGAAAGACCTGAGTAAAGATTCAGTGATGATGCAAAGATTGATTAGAAAATTAATCGTGAAAAGGGCACAAAGAACATGTGAAACAATATATAGAGTTAAGTCAGTGGGTAAAAATACAAAAGGATATGTCAATAAACTCGACTTGAGATATAGCTCCCATGGATTTAGAAGTTGTAAGTTATTCTACTCTTTGAGCCTTTTGTTTTCACGTAATTTTTCAGAAGTTGTCGGATTTGTAGATCCATCGCCTAGTATAAATGCCACAGAAAAGTAGGGCTTCTTAACCCAGATATGATGTTTTTTCCCCTCAGACAACTTACCCTTCTAGCAAGTTACAGTACAGAAAATCCTTAAGATGAACGTTGTATGAGTAAGGCTAATAAACAACTTCTACACTGAAGTGGGCCACTGCAACATTATCTGGCTCAATGTGTAATTTATTGAATGCATCCAACAGCAAACAAAACTCATCAACAAAATTTCAATCAAACATTCTGCTTTCAATCAGATTTTATCTGTCCCATTATAATTATTGTTTTTTCTTACTCCTTTCATCTGAGGTGAAGACAAGAAAAAGCTTATTTTTCCAAAATTCAAGATTCAAGTACACTTATTATCAAAGAATGTATAAATTATACACCATGAGATTTGTTTACTTACAGGCAGCTACAAAGCAAGAAACCTGAAGAATCCAATTAAAAAGGACCATAAAAGAGGGGAAAAACACACATATCATGCAAGCAATAGAAGCAAACAACAGTATTCTGAACCAAATTGAGTCCCAGAGCAGCCAGAGCAGGCCCAAGCCAACTCATATTACCCATCTCAGTTCATCCTATTAGTGGGGCAGAAGTACCGCAAAACTTCCAGAGTTGACAGCTGCCGAAGAGAGGAATGAACAAGGCAGGACAGCGAGCAAGATCAGCTCGACCCTTGCCACCAGTCCCGATGCTTGGCCTTTTCAGTCAATCTGGACCGGCGTTTAAATTGTTGTTTAGTCAGAACAATAATTGAACCTCTTGATCATATCTACATGCTTTCATGCATTGAACTGCTGCCACCTGATTGGCTGATTAGATATTTGCATTAATGATGGCCTATTTAATATAAATGCCAAAATATTCATGATAGTAATATGTCCCAGGATATTAATTGGCTATGATAATAGGCTGGAATGCTCAGCTTATTTTCCACAGCAAAGTATCTTTTAATGCCATGCAACAGGCAAAAAGAACATTGGTCATTTTTCTCCTCTTTTTGGACACCCCGCTCTGATCCTTTGCCTGCTCTGGATATTTTCATTTCTAGTTGCTGACAAGACATCAGCCGGCTCAATTTCAGCACTCCTCACTCTTCTTCGAACCTTACCCCCTCTGAATGCACTGCCCCACGACTCTCTCCACACCAAATCCCAACCCTCCCATCAAAGCTACAGACAAAAGGGGTGCTGTTGTAGTGTGGCAGATTGCCTATTACTTGCTGAGGCCAGGCTACATCTCTCAGACACCTCTTCCTATTGTCCTTGAGAGGAACCCCACTTCAGATCATCAGAAATTTCTCTCCAATGCCATCACTAACTTCATCAACTCTGGAGAATTCCCATCCGCTGCCACCAATCTCATTGTTCCTTTACCTTGCACTGTTCATTTCTACCCCCTACCTAATATCTACCAACCTGGCTGTCCAGGTAGGCTCACTGTCTCTGCCTGCTCTTGGCCCACTGAACTCATGTCTGTAAACCTCGAATCCATTCTATTCTTTTGGTTCAGACTCTTCCGTGACACTTCAGTCTCCTCAATGACTTTCAGTTCCCTGACCCTGACCACCTCATTTTCACCATAGATGTCCACTTCTATCCCCCATCAAGAAGGCCTTAAAGCTCTCTGATTCTTTTTCAACAAAAGACCCTCTACCATCCCTTCCCTGTCAAGTCCTCACGCTCAACAATTTCTCGTTCACTCCTCCCTCTTTATCTAGCCTCAAAGGGTAGCCATGGGCATAAGCATGGGCCCCAGCTATGCCTGCCTTTTTATTAGCTACACAGCACAGTCTATGTTCCAAGCCTTCCATCATAATGCTTCCTAACTCTTCCTGTGCTACACTGATGACAGCATCAGTGCCGCTTCATGCACCCATGCTGTGCTCCTCAATTTCATCAATTTTGCCTCCAACTTCCATCCTGCCCTTAAATTCACTTGGTCCGTATCTGGCATTTTTTCTTGAGCTCTGTCTCCATCTCTGCAGATAAAATGTCCACTGACATCTTTCATCAATCTACCGATTGTCCCCGGCTATTTTGACAACACCTCTTCCCATCCTGTAAAGATAGTACTCATTTTTGCAATTCCTTTATCTCCACTGCATTTGTTCAGCATGAGGCTTCTCTTTCCAGGACATCAGAGATATCCTCTTTCTTCAAATAATGGGCTTTCCCTTCCTCCACCATTGATGCTCCATCACTCACATCTTCTCCATTTCCCCGAAATCCGGCTCTCCCCATCTTCCCATTGCCTCTTGTTCTCACCTGCCACTCCGTGAGCTTTCACATTTAACATAGCATTTTCAACGGCTTCTGTTATCTTCAATGGAATCTGGCCATCAAACACATATTTACCTCTCCCCAAATCTCCGCTTTCTGCAGGGATCACTCCCTCTATGATTCTCTTGTCCATTTATCCCTCCCCACTAATCTTCCTCCTGGCACATACCCCTGCAAGTCACCGAAATGCTACACGTACCCTCTCCCTGTCTCCTCACTCACCTCCACTCAGGGCCTCAGACTGTCCTTCAAGGTGAGGCAACACTTCAGCTGCAAATCTGTTGGTGGTAATCTACTGTATATGGTGCTCCCGATATGGCCTCCTTTGCATTGGTGATGCCAGTGTAAATTGGGGGTCAGCTTTGTCGAGTGCCTCCACTCCATCGGTCAAGAGCAGAATTTCCCGGTGGCCTTCCATTTTAATTCCTATCCCCGTTCCCATTCCCACATTCTATGCCCTCCTCTTTTGCCACGATGAGGCTACTCTCAGGGTGGAGAGTCTGGGGTGCCTCCATCCTGATGGTGTGAACATCAATTTCTCCTTCAGGTTTCCTCTTCTTCTATTCACCACTCTAGATTTTTAACTCTTTTCCTCACCTGCCTATCATCTCTCTCTGGTGCCCCTCCTCTTCCCTTTCTCCCATAGTTCACTTTCCTCTCTGATCAGATTCCTTCTTCTCCAGCCCTATACTTTTCCCACCCATGTGACTTCTAGATAGTCCTCCTTCTCCTCTCCCATGTTGTTATTCCAATGTCTTCCCCCTTCTTTACCAATATTAAAGAAACGTTGATTGTTTATTCATTTCCATGGATGCTCCCTGACCTGCTGAGTTCCTCCAGCATTGTGTGTGTGTTGCTCTGCATTTCCAGCATCTGCAGAATCCATTGTGTTTTTATCAGTCGTCTTGTTCAGACTCTGCAGTAGTGCACAACACCAAACAAAACGGTCACTCATATTCAAAACATTGGATAAGTAAAAGGTGATTTGAAAGTGTAATTCACACTTCTGTGGCACAATTTAATGTTAACTGTTTTCAAATGTAAGCTTCATGATGAAATGACAAAAATGTAGTTAGTGGCAACAACAAATGCTGTGATGCATTTGCATCATTATAGATAATGAAATCTTTTGTTGTGAAGAAAATTTTCTTTCCTATCCTTTGCTCATTAATGTCACTAGCTGAACTCAAAGAGGCATTGTATTACTACTCAAAAAATGTTAGTGGTAAATTGTTTGAAATGATGATGTCTCCATTACAATGTTCAAAGTCATGCAGTACTTCCTTCTTTTGTGCACATACATCAAAGGTAATTTCTGTAGACAAAGTGCCTTTAGAAAAATATAAGTGGCAAGCTCTTGCATTGATTATTTTAGGTTTACCATTCAGGTTAAATCTCCTTTTGTTTGGACAAGCATGGCTATCTATGGCAGATTAGAGCCTCCAAGCACAGAGTCTCTTGGAAAAACTCTCGACTGCAAGACCACAGGATGGAAACAGTGAAATGATTGTTCTAAGGGTCCACAGCCACAATCAGTCCCCCATAGCAAATGTAATTCTGAAGAAGAGCAGAGTATTCGAGGAAATAACTCACAATAAACTTAATTAATTTATTTATCTAAAATTCAGAATTTCATTAACTTTAGAACTGGTTTCACTATTGTCTTAATAGGAAACCAGTTCTAAATTCATTGCAATTTTTTTCCTTTGGGGGTGTTTGATTACTTGAGGTGATTCCATAAGAAGGTATATTTCAAATGCAGTAATAGATGGATTCAAACTGATCAATATTTTAAATCTTTACTTTGCACTTCCAAAAAATATTTATATCAACACAGGGTTTTTTAACATGAGTCAACAACACATGTTAGGCTTTTATCCTGTGTGTTTTGTTCACTTGATTTGAGAAGCTGTTTATTTTTTTTAAAGTTTCACACTGACTCATGGACATTTGGATGAGGAAATGCTAACATTGGTATTTATTTTATCAGGATTATTATTCTCGCAGTTTCAAATTACATTCCTTTTAAATTATCATTTATTTTTTATCATCATTTTATTATTTCAAAGCTATAATTGCATTAAAATGATGTTTATTTTAAATTATAAAATTTCATTGTTGTGCCAAAATATACACCAAACAAATTTGCCTGGCCTGCCCCTCCCTCATAGCTGAGTGACTCCAATAACACAAAATAATAATCACTGACAACATAGTGTGTCATTTTTTAACATTAAAATTATAAATTCCATAGTTCTGCTTAATATTTAATACATCGCTTTTGCTTTCTTTTAAGGATTGAGAGGGTCATTAGCAAAGCTGGAATTAATTGCATGTCCAAAATTTGTTTTAGGAAGATGGTTCCAAGCCACTTCCAAAAACCATCTGGTGAAGGGGTTTCGACAGTGCTGTTAGATAGGAACTATCAGGATTTAGACCCCATGATAATGAAGGAATGATAATACATTTTCTTGTTGAACATATAGTTTTTAAAGTATAATTATACCAGATAATAATTTTAAGTCAGTCTTAGGAAGTTTAGTACATTTTGGCATCTCATATAAGCCACACAATTGGTTTTAATCAGGACTCCTAAAAGGAAGGACTTAACACTACATTAAAATCAATGCCAATTACAGTTTTTAATCCCACAAGTTGCAAAAAGAAATCAGGTTTATTATCATTGGCATGTGTTGTGAAATTTGTTAACTTAGCACAGCAGTTCAATGCAATACGTAATATAGAAGAGAAATCAATCAATCAATCAATTGTGTTAGGCATATATTAAATAGATTGAAAAACATGCAAAACACAGAAATAGTGTATATTTTAAAGAGTCCAAGGATTCAATGTCCATTTAGGAATCAGATGGCAGAGGGGAAGAAATTGTTCCTGAATCGCTGAGTGTGTGCCTTCGGGCTTCTATATCTCCTACCTGATGGTAACAGTGAGTAAAGGGCATGCCCTGGGTGCTGGAGGTCCTTAATAATGGATGCTGCCTTTCTGAGATACCACTCCCTGAAGATGTCCTGGGTACTTTGTAGGCTAGTTCCCAAGATGGAGCCAACTAGATTTACAACCCTCTGCAGCTCTTTTGGTCCTGTGCAGTAGCCCCTCATTATACCAGACTGTGATGCAGCCAGTCAGAATGCTCTCCATGGTATATTTATAGAAGTTATTGAGTGTATTTGGTGACATGCCAAATCTCTTCAAACTCCTAATGAAGTATAGCCACAGTCTTGCCTTCTTTATAACTACATCGATATGTTGGGACCAGGTTAGATCCTCAGAGATCTTGACACCCAGGAACTTGAAACTGCTCATTCTCTCCAATCCTGATCCCTCTATGAGGACTGGTATGTGTTTCTTCATTTTACCCTTCCTGAAGTCCACAATTAGCTCTTTCGTCTTGCTGATGTTGAGTGCCAGGTTGTTGCTGCAGCACCACTCCACTAGTTGGCATATCTCACTCCTGTTCGCCCTCTCGTCTCCACCTGAGATTCTACCAACAATGGTTTTATCATCAACAAATTTATAGATGGTATTTGAGCTATGCCTAGCCACACAGTTGTGTGTATATAGAGAGTAGAGCAGTGGGCTAGGCACACACCCCTGAGGTGCGCAAGTGTTGATCGTCAGTGATCACCAATCCACACAGATTGTGGTCTTCTAGTTAGCTAATCGAGAATCCAATTGCAGAGGGAGGTACAGAGGCCCAGGTTCCACAACTTCTCAATCAAGATTGTGGGAATGATGGTATTAAATACCGAGTTATAGTTGATGAACAGCATCCTGACATAGGTGTTTGTGTTGTTCAGGTGGACTAAAACCATGTGGAGAGCCATTGAGATTATGTCTGCTGATGACCTATTGTGGCAATAGGCAAATTGCAATGGGTCCAGGTCCTTGCTAAGGCAGGAGTTCAGTCTAGTCATGACCAACCTCTCAAAGCATTTCATCACTGTCGATGTGAGTGCTACCGGGCGATAGATATTAAGGCAGCTCACTTTATTCTTCTTAGACACTGGTATAATTGTTGCTTTTTTGAAGCAAGAGGGAGCTTCCGCCAGTTGCAGTGAGAAATTAAAAATGTTCTTGAATACTCCCACTAGCTGGTTGGCACCGGTTGGTTTCTCCTGGGAAGATTTGGTAATGCAGATTAATTTACCAAGTTGATCACCTAAACCTCCAAGCAACACTTGGGAAGCAATTCAACACACCCCAGTGTGTGGTGTTCTCAACCTTCACTCATTGATTACAGTGTTCCAGCCCTCAAAAACCTTCTCGATAAACCATAAAACTACAGGATGTATGTGTACTCTGTGTGATTTTACATAAATCCCAATGAATGCAAGGGTGTGTCTGCAGATGAGGAAGTGCTTTGCACAGTGTGATCTACACGGAGCATGAGGTGGAGAATAGGAAGCATACACCTGCCATTCCAGGAGAGTATCGGAATGCAAATGGACTGCAAGTGACAGAAGTGGCCAGTGAGGTCCACTGCAGGATGTTACCCTGATGTGAAAACAGTCTCACAAGAAATCTTGCAACATTAGAAGACCTGTCAAGAATAATGACTGGAGACTTTAAACTCTACCTCTTGTATTCTTTCTTCAACCACATGAATCACACCAATAAGACCTGAGTTCATAAGTATGGACATTCATTTCTCCAGAGGCTATTTTATTCTCCACAACTAAGTCCTACAACATCAGATCAAGAACAACTACTTCCTTTCAACCATTTAGTTCTTGAACCAAACCACACAGCCTTAATTACAACCTCAATATAGCAAAGCTATGACCATTCTGGTCATAGTTAACACACAATTCACTCTGTAGTTTTTGTTCTAATTTACTCGTCCTTGTGTCATTTATGTTTGTTTATCTTGTCTTACAATTGCATCTTACAAATGGAAGTCTTACATTGCATCTTACACAAACATATCAGAACGGTGATAATGGCACCTAACGGCAACTCCTTTGCTTGTATCATCATAAACAGCTCTATTTCTATCTTTAATGTCTCTAGTCTTCCTTTTCAGGGTTCTTTTGAAGACCCTGACCTGGAGTTACACGCTGACTTTGGTTCTTTGCGGGAATGGGACCCGCTCTCAGGGTCTGACGACTGGCCATTATTCGATATACCAGGGACGTGGCCTGGAAGATTAGCTCGCCTTCGGAGTTTCGAGATTTCGTAGCTCTGGAGGCAGGCGGACTTGCAGTCGGTGCCTCTGCCAGAAATCGGTGTGTTGTGGGAGACGGAAGATCTCTGTCTGTGTGCCCAGAGACCCGAGTTCTTTGGGCACAGAGCTCGGAAAAAGCGATGCCACGGACTTTTAACATTGTAAATCAGCAAGATGTTTAATATGTCTCCCCTCTCGCTGTGAAATGGAGCCACTTTGTTTTCCCTTATTAGGGAGAGAGAGAGAGCCTGTGGTATGTTGAATTACAGGGACTGTAACACTTGCTGGAGGTGTGTACATACTGGGTCTTTGAGATATAACATCTAATACCTTTTAAAAGCATTTAATGAGTTAAACTCTACTGCTTCTTTAGGTAGAGAATTCCACTCTCTGGGAAAGAAGACCTCATCAACTTCATCCTAAATCCCACTCTACTGAAAATTGAGGTTATTTTCCCTAGTTCTAGTCTCACCTACACATGGAAACAGCATTTTTGCCTTATCTATCCCTTTCATAATTTTATATCTTCTGATAAAACCCCTCTCATTCTTCTGAATTTCAACAATGTATAGTCCCAAGCATATAAACTAAGCCCGTCATCTCTAGAATCAACATAGTGAACCTCCTCTGCACTGCCTTCAAAGTGAGGAAGTAAAGGGATCCCCCTGTGTCAACTGCTGTTGGTATTACACAGGCCATCAGCTGGCTCCAATGATGGACAGATCAAGACTACCCTTCTTCTTATGCCTGAGTGAAATTTCAAGGCAATCAAAGACATTCTGCAAGTGACAAAACATGCCATGCAAGATCTATGGCCTTAGGTGGTAGAGGTGCTACCTCTTATTAACTGGCTGTTTTTTAAACATGACCAAGTTGTTGCCATCGGGGAAGCAGACTGTAGCCACTCAGACTGTACCTGCATTGGTACAGGTCTGGAGGCTTTAATGGCAGCTGCACAATTTAGGTAAAACAGGAAACCTGGGAGACTGCATTCCATCTTTCTATATTAGATAGATAGATAGATAGATAGATAGATAGATAGATAGATAGATAGATAGATAGATAGATAGATAGATAGATAGATACTTTATTCATCCCCATGGGGAAATTCAACATTTTTTCCAATGTCCCATATTATGCCAAGAAGTCTCCCATCACTATAACCCCCGCCCTACTATGCTCCAAAATCATGTGCCTCACAATCAGCTACCCCCAAGTGTGCCATTGGAAAAACTCTGGAGTGCTTGTTGCTCTTTGTGACCATCAGTGATTCACCAATTGAAAAGGAGTAATATGTTGGCACTCACAATGGGAGACACTGTAGAATAGTAGGCCCAGCAAGCACAATTGTAAACCTATCAGAAAAGGAAACACAAGGTTAATTAGTCTAAATTGTTGTATAGTTAATGAGCTGCTTTTGTTATTGATGTTGCTGGATTAAGTTCATTATAATCTTTTGTTTAAACCAGTAAAACAAATACTTCAATGTAATATGCAGATGAGGTGACAAAAGAGCCATTGAATTGATGGAGTATTGCATTCTTCAAAGGTCATTGTTGGTGTAACCTTTATTGTTCATTTATTTATTTAATGCATTTGAAAGCAGACTGATTGTAGAGGGAACATTCAGATTCAATGCACGCAGATTGCTGAGGTACAAGTGGATGGAATTGTTTTGGCCGTAAGATGAATTTCTGGTGGATGTGTGAAAAGGAATGAGTGTCAGGGTGCTTTGCAATTGGAATTTACATGAATTGTTTTGTTCTCTAGGTCAATATAATTTATTTCTGCTCTTCGACCCCTTAGAGAAAACACATGGAGACACCAAGCAGAGACTTCACTGGAAAAGCTTCTACAGCATGAAGGCATTTTGAAGGTTATTACAGAAGATCAACCAGTTTGATGTTTAGGACCACGTATGATGAGTAAAGATCTTGAGATGTTTTCTCATGTGTGTGTGGCTTGATATTTTCTGCCCAGTTAAGTTATGTGCTTATTTTGTACAGATAGGTGAAGCTGTAAATGAGATTTTTGTAACAGGAAAGCTAACAGTATTACCAAGGATGTCTGCCACCCTGGCAATTCCTTTTTTCTCTTCTCCCTTCTGGGAAAAGATACAGGAGCTTGAAAAGAGCAAACAGCAAAACTCAAGAACATCTTTTCCACTGTTGTCAGAGTTCTGAACATTTAACTTCCTTCCCAGTGATGCTGCCGCATGCTTAAAACCTTAATTCTACCTCTTCTGTTGTTATCTCTTTAACATTTACTGTTGCTCTGCCTCAGTTTGCACTATTATATCGCTTTGCACTTGGTGCAGTATTCAACCTGTTTATCCTACGGGCTTCATCCAGGGAGTTTCATTGCACCCTGGAATGTATGACAATGAACTAACCTGAAGCATTTTCACTGTAATAGCCAGCCTCCACAGGCTCTGCTTGATCTGTTCCTCCAGCCATTTGCTTCTTGCTCTGGATTTCAGCATCTGCAATTGCTAGTGTCAGGCAACTTTAATTCCCTTTTTTATCCTTTATCAAGTAGTGATGTAGATGGGGTCAATTTATGCTCAGCACCCTGCACTGTGATGTTGACTTGAAGAGGTGGCTGAAGTTGCCCAATGAGTTACTGTCTTCATTATCTCAGTTTCTTGCACTGTGTGGGATACAGTTTAGCCAGCCACTCTGTATAGTTCTGTGTTTTATCATGGTGCCTGGTACAGAGGCAGCAATCTACCCAGCTCACAAATTAGCACAGTCCCGTATTTTGCTGGTCCCGCAGATTTTAGATTCCCCTTTACCCAAATACTGCACTCCATACCAAGACAAATGCAGCTGCTGAGTTTGTTGTGATGTAGCTGACAAAGTCAGAGTTTTAAAGCCTTTCAAGCTTGTTAAGGCAGTGAACGGCCAAGCCAAACAGCCCAGGGACATCCCAGAATCATACCTTGGCTTTCTGTTGACAACATCCTCTCCAAAGTGATTCGCATAACTGCAGCTGTCTATCTCCACTAAAATCTGACACATGTGAACTCAGTACTCCAACAACACATTTTCCCATTAAATGGGTTCATCCATTGCTTCACTGTTCTTATTTTACTTCCTCAGGCTTGAAGGTGATATGATATACCCCTGTACTCAGTCCACTTAGCCAACTTATACTTTAGTACAGACAGGACTTTTTGAATTGCAGATGACTTAAACCTATAAAAGGTATTTTAAACTTCCCTAAGGTAATGCAGTTGGTTGGACCAAGGTAACTTCATTCAGAATCTTCAGAAGACACACTGTCAAGTTTTACAAAGACCCTGAAGAAATTGTAGGGTTTCAAGTTCAAGTTTTAATTTATCATTCAACCATTTATGAATACAGCTGAACGAAACAGCATTCTTCCAGTCACTAGGTGCAAAACATACAGCACAACGCAGCATAAAGCACACACAGCACATACAAGGTTACAAGCAAAAAGAAGCATATGTATAGCCCAAGTCGCTGAGTGGCATGTCCTGCCAATTGATGGTGCTCAACAAGGAAAAGCAGTTCCTGGCAATCCACAGTCAAATGCACACATGTACGCGAACCACCTTGTCATTCCACCAGTCAAACACTAGAGGGTAGCAGAGGCAGGAGAGGCCCGCCCACAACTGAGCATGGTTACCACGCTACACCACCTCCAGTGTCTCCTCTCGTGCACCTGCAGCAAAAGGTAAGTCTGCAACTTGAGGCAGTGTCCTCATTACAACTGAGGCTTCGCAGCCTTCTGTTGCATCAACAAGTGAAATGGGCTTGCGGCCTCTTGTATTATTAATGTCCAACGGAGTCTTGCGACTGCAAGAGAAATGGCCAAGACAATCACCTGCTGTTACACAGCATGCTGCCTTTGCACCTCAACTCCAGTGCCTTTAATGCCTTCTTGTAGCAGGCAGCAATATAGTCCAACCAAGTCCAACTCCTCCACCAATGAGCAGGTCGCTGTTGGGGTGGGCCTGCAGTACCCAAAGTTCTTAAAGTCGATCATTGTCTTTTGATCATAAAAAAAGACGAAAGCAAAGAGACCACTGCGTCCGAGCATGCACCGTCTTACCGGAAGGGTAATCATGCATTTAATTATCTTCACAATTATTTTTAGATTGATTGAAAAACTTAACTGATAAATATTTGTCCAGATTCCACAAAAAAATGGTATGTGTTTTTTATATATATCATCTTAGGAAGGACGTTGTTTTAATATCGTCTGTTGTGTCTAATATTTTAATAATATTTGAGTAATTATATATATGTTGCATTCTTTTCATTTAAGTAATTAACTACAAGTTATATGTAAAAATATGTTAATTGCATACGTCAGCATGCTATCACATGGTACGTGCCTCGCTAAAAATAAAGACAAAATTTGACTCACATTTCAGACTCTTATGTCTTCCTTTGAAGTTGTTAAGTGCTGAGTTGGATCTGGATGCTTCCTCTGGCACCCACCTCCTGGCGCTCCATCGATTCGCTGACCGCCAGGTTCTGCAGGAACACTTAGAACTGTAGGCATTGTTGATGGCAGAACGTTTTAGCTTTCATAAGCAGAATCACAAAGAAGGGGAGTGCATTTCAGTATATATGGCTGAATTGAAGAGATTGAGTTGAACATTGCCAGTTCAGCAATCTCTTAGTTGAGATTGTTTAGTTTGTGGAATCTTACAAGAAAGCATTCAAAAATTACTCCTAACTGAAGCTCAGCTTACATTTAAGAGAGCAGTGGAGATCACCGTTTCAATGGAAACTGCAGACAGAGACACAGTTGAATCGCAGTCAGGAATGACCCTGAGCGTCAACAAAATTGCATTGTCTAAACAGAAACCGGCCTGGCTGAACAAATTGTGTTACCGTTATGGAAGAGGCTCATATACACCAAAAAAAATGCAAATTTAAAGGCGAAAATTGCAGAAAATTCAACAAAGTAGGACACCTACAAAGACTATGTTGGGCAGACAAAAATAAATGGACTGCTCAGGTAAGAGAAAAAGATTTTAAAAAATCAAGTTGCAGTTTCAGAAAGAGCACTAATCTGCAGACTGTTGATGAAAAATCTAATAATGATGAGAGTACGTGGAGCTTTACAAATGTTCCAGCATTTGGCTTTTGTGTGTATAAAGAATCGAAATCTGCTCTGTGTGCATTAGAGTTATTGTATGAACTTCAAGAGGGAGACAAAAAGCTGCTTGTAAAAGTAGATACAAAAACAAAAGCCCAGCTGGATGAATGAAAGGCCAAAAAGAAAGGAGTCAATGGAGATATGAAAAAAGAGGATTCATCAGATAATGTAGTGGATGAGATAGCCAATAGGAGAGATCAGATTGTAAAGAGAGCAATAGAAGGATTAATAAGAGAATACTCCAGTGAACTAAATGGACCTTCCCAAGAACAAGACGCACAAACTAGAAGAAAAAAAGGAGGGAAGAGATGGGGAGAAAGAATGTGAATGAGAAGGAGAAAGGTGTGAAATAGAGGAACGTGAGAAAGAAAAAAAAGTGATTGAAGTAGATCCAGAGAGATAAAGGAGAGAAAAAGTGTCCAGAGCTGTCAGAACCACTTCCTGCAGTATCAGAGTCAACTCCTACAGTCACCATGGAAGAGGCCTCAGAACATGAAATTGCTTCACAGCCACAAGTCTCAGCCGCCAAGCAGAGAGACCTCCCTTGTCAGGAAAGGTGTTATCCCACCAGAGTGAGAAAGCCTCAACAGCATGAAATCTTCCAGCCCAAATGGGACAGTTTAAAACTTACTATGCTGTTGGTGCCTGTTTACTAGTTGTATTAAAGTATAATGTGAATATAGATAGTTGAGATGAATTTTCTAATGAGTTAGAATCTATAACTAAGCAAGTAGTTTTTTCTGTATTTAATATTTCAATAATATTTGAGTAAGCTTGTATATATATTGGTTATTTAAGCATTCTCATTCATTTAAATAACTAACTATGTGTACAGGCAGTCCCCGAGTTACGAATGTCCGACTTACGGACAAATTGTACTTACGAACGGAGGGAGGAGAACACCGTCCACCATTTTAAGTTGGATCACAACGCTGTCCGCCATTTTAAGTCGTTGTTGTTAACACTGTGTTGAGTGTGTAACTTTGTATTTGGCTTAAATATTTCTTAGCAAGATATACTCTGACACCCCCCCCCCCCACCCCTTTACAGTCAGCACCATCCTCACTTGTCCCATTTAACCTGTCTCAGTGTGATTGGACTTTAGGACCTGGAGCAGCACAAGACCCGCCGTTCGCTGCTGTATTTTTCTTATTAAATAGGATCGTGAACAATTGCCAGATCAGAAATGCTGATCAAGTCAACTAGTTCCTTAAGAGAACTCTGTTAGGCCAATCAGACGGTTCGCTGCTGCTCAGCAATAGAACATAAAATCCGCAGTTTTCCATTTGATTGATGGAAAATGAAAACGATTGAAAATAAAGTGAAAATAATAAAGCGATTGGAAAGAAGTGAAACACCATTGGTCATTGGAAAAATTTTAGGCTACAGTCAGTCAACGATCGGAGCAACTTTAAAGGATACAGGTAAAGGATAAAGTGAGAATAATGGAGCATATGAAAGGCCCTGCCCCGATAAAAGCTACAATTAGATATATATAAAAGCAAATATATTAGCTACATTAGCTACATATAAAAGCAACACAGTGGTTTAGTTGTTGAAATGCATACATTTCTTAAATGTTTTATATGCATGGAAAGGTAAAATATATACTATATACTAAGACAAACGTTTGACTAACTGACACTAAATAATACCAGATGTAACTGTTCCGACTTACGTACAAATCCGACTTAAAGGCGGACTCAGGAACGGAACTCAGGGACTGCCTGTATATGTAAAAATATATTAATTGCATATGTCATCACACGATCACATGATACGTGTGCATCTTGCTTAAAGTGGGGTCAAAGTTAGACTTGCATTTCAGACTCTCATTTCTTCCTTTGAAGTAGTTTAATGTTTTGAAGTTACAAAACATAACACTGTCATTTACTGAGAAGCCTGAATCCAACTTGTCTGTAAAAGTGATTTTAATTAATTTGATGTCTATACTGTATGGTAGACATAAACTGATGAACATTTCTTTGTTAAATGAAATAGCTAACTGAAGAGACATAGTTTGAAGTGTAACCAGGAAACCAAACTCCAAACCTCAAATTAAGTTTGTTATCAAAGTACATATAGATAGATAGATAGATAGATAGATAGATAGATACTTTATTCATCCCCATGGGGAAATTCAACTTTTTTCCAATGTCCCATACACTTGTTGTAGCAAAACTAATTACATACAATACTTAACTCAGTAAAAAATATGATATGCATCTAAATCACTATCTCAAAAAGCATTAATAATAGCTTTTAAAAAGTTCTTAAGTCCTGGCGGTAGAATTGTAAAGCCTAATGGCATTGGGGAGTAAGGACCTCTTCATCCTGTCTGAGGAGCATTGTATCGATAGTAACCTGTCGCTGAAACTGCTTCTCTGTCTCTGGATGGTGCTATGTAGAGGATGTTCAGAGTTATCCATAATTGACCGTAGCCTACTCAGCGCCCTTCGCTCAGCTACCGATGTTAAACTCTCGAGTACTTTGCCCACGACAGAGCCCGCCTTCCTTACCAGCTTATTAAGACGTGAGGCGTCCTATGTGTCACCATATACAATCTTGAGATTCATTTTCTTGCAGGCATATTCAATAGATCCTTAGAATAATAACCATCAGGGTTAGAAGGAGTAAAAGAGATAAATTAATGATAATATGGTCATATCACATTTTAGTTTATCAATCCAAAGGGAATTGAGGCTGAAGGAGGAAATGGACTCCACAGATTTGGATTGGATCATTCTGGACTACTGTTTTTAATGAATATCCATGAACCCTTCTGCTTGTACTTACTTGGGCTACATCCACACTAGATCGGATAATTTTGAAAACACTGGTTTTGCATAAAAACGATAGGCGTCCACACTATGCGTTATTGAAAATACCGTAGATTTCGCACTACAGAGCGCACCTGATTAAAAGCCGCTGGCTCTAATTTTAGAAAGAAAATCAATTTTGTACTTGTACAAACCGGTATTTCCCACAAAACGCGGCGAAACCGGATGTGACGTCATAGTATCCCGCGATGTAGTACAGAAAACAAATATACTTAAAACACTTCTAACTTTAACTAGAAAATACTAACAAATGAATTACTAAGCGAAAATATTATAAACTAAATAACTGCCATAAAGGCAGCACAATGCTTTTCTTCGAGTGTTTTCCATGTTGATGAGGGTGAGCACAAATGGCTGATTTACAATAATTTAATTGTGAAAGTGCGCTTGATTTATCGTACAATTTCATTGGACCTCTGTGAACTACTCATCAATTTTATTGGTCTACTGTTACGAGGCAAAATGTTTTTGGCGGCATGAAAAAAAAACCATGCATTAGCCGCACCGTAGTAAAGGCCGCAGTGTTCAAAGCTGTTCAAAGCGTGGGAAAAAAGTAGCGGCTTATAATCCGACATCTACGGTACTTCTGTCCACATTGAAACGGAGATTTTGGTGGATCTCCTCCTACTGCGCATGCGCAGGATACATCTACCGAAAACAAGCAACATGTTTGGTGTCGAATCTCGCCGTGAAAGTGTGTGTTTGTGTAGTTACAGACTAAAAAAAACTTAAAACGGTGGACAGTTGTTGGCTCTTGTGCAGGAGAACATAAAAGTAAAAAAAAACAAATACCGGAGCATACGGAGGCAAACAACAGGGAGTTCACGAACAAATTGACCCAGCTGATATTTGACTAACTCTGTTGCATTGATAAAGCACCTTGTTAAATGTATAAAACATGTCTGCATCAGAGTTACCTTGTATTTCCATACAATGTTACATTAGGCTGTTACACATCTATTGTCAGAGAAGTACTTGCATAAATAGGTAAACCACCTTCATACGAGCAAGGACAGAAAACAGGGCAAAGTGAATATACTTATTTATTCAATAAGTTATGGGTCAAAGTATTTGCTGATTACATTTCTAACTCTTCTGGCGTCAGTCTCATTGCCATCTGTTCTGAAATTGTTACGTTGCGTTCAAGAAAACAATGAAATAGTGCGCTGCCGTCTGACAGCGTTTTCAGATTTCTCCAGTTACCCCGTCCACACTGATCTGCCCAAGCGACGTTTTCAAAAATACCCACACTGGAAAGCGTTTCTGAAAAGCTCCGGTTTCGGGGGTCGAAAACGCTGTTTTAGTGTGGACAGAGGGTAAAGACGAAGAGAAAAAGCTTCGGTTACGGATTTATCCGGTGTAGTGTGAACGTAGCCTCAGTGTGAATGCAGAAGGCCTTCTTGATGGCTGGTTTTGAATGACAATGGTGAATTTGGAAGCTAAAGCACAGGTCCCACCCACAAAATATTGCTGATATCCGGCAGGGCTGAGGTGGAGAATTGATTTCTGAATCACAGAATTTAGTGGAACTGAAATATTTCTAGCATTGAGGGACACTTGAAGCTATTAAGCAGAGTTAAAAAATAGCAATGATAAAGATAATTGAAGGCACTTGGAAATAACCGCAGAGATGAAATTAAAACAAATTGATTTTGAAACAATAGCATTGTTAATCTTTTCTTACTAATCTGTCATCTTTTAAATTTCCATTGAAATGTACTTTAAGATCCTGAGCCATGTCTGAAATGACTAAGAATCCAAGTGGTGACTCCGGGGAGTTTCAGCTAAACACCATGAACAGGAATGAAGTGGCGAGGTGAACTAGCAGATTCAGTTCTGAGACTGAGCAGTTGAGCAGCACAGCCAGTATGACTTGCTGATATAAATTCGAGAAGAATGTGCAGGTATTTTGATTTGAATATGGTAAACTGAAAAGCATACCAGCAACTCTGAGCAGCTGAACATTGCTGCTGATTATTTCTTGATACTTCAGATTCAACCTAACAGAGGTTAGCTTTTCTTGTTCCATGTCCTTATTAGCACCAGGTTCTCCTCCAAATTATGAAAATCAAATCCTGAATTTGAAAGCATTTACCATTCTTCTGTCATCATTCAGTTAACATCCAGGAACCCCCTACCCAACACAGTCGTTAAAGAAAACATCTCAGCACCACCAGTGGAGAGTTAGGTTAAGTCAACAATTTCAGGTAATCTGCTCCCCTCTATCCCTTCCTCCTCTCATTCTACCCATTTTTAATTATGCTTTATATACTGTATGTCTCTGCCCAACCTGTGATATCCATCTCCTTAATGATTCATTTAAAAAGATTTTTCCTCAATTCTTTTGTTCTATTCTGGAAGCTCTATCTAACATAAATATAATTTGGAAAATTGTCTTTAATATTTGGAATAAAATCCCACTTTAGGTGTGTAAATCCAAGATTCAAAACGCAAATTTCAAGACTGTTTAATGTCATTTGCAGCACTCAAGTGTAAGGAGAACAAAATAATTGTTTCTCCAAATCCAATGAAGAACAAAAAACACAATAAGATAAAGAACACAATAATTAAAAAAACACAATAAACATAAATAAATAAAATAGCTTATATACTAGATTGATTGTATGTACATACAGTAACACTAGGCATAGCAGTGTCTGTACATAGGTTGACTGACAGGAAATGATAAAGTAGTAGTGGTTGGGGATGTGGTGGGGTGGGTTAACGGGTGGAGGTGATGATAAGCCTTATAGCTTGGGTAAGGTAACTGCTTTTGAGTCTGGTTGTCCTGGCATGGATGATACATAGCCTATTCCCTAATGGGAGTGGAACAAACAGTCCATGAGCAAGGTGAATGATCTTCATGATCTCGCTGTAAATGAAAATTTATAGTGCAATTAGGTAAGCTATTTCATGATAAACAGACTATAGTTAATTTGCAATGTTGTATTCCACCAATTACAACACTGATCAGTTGTCACTATGCAATCACTCATTCCCAATGAAGCAGGGTCTTTGCTGGTCCAAGAACAGACAGGTTTTCTTTTTCTGAGTGACTAGTGAGTGACTAGTTCTTGCATTCCTGCTGTCTTGCTAATGAGGAGCACAAGGGGAGTCTGACTTGGCAGCCTTCCCACCGCGAAGCACCATCAGTCTTATTCAGGTTGTCAGTGGATAGATGGGGGGGGGGGGGGGGAGAGAGAGAGAGAACTCTTCCTGGATCAGTTTCTCCCACACTTCTAGGTGATTCACTCAAACAAAAAAGCCCCTCTCCAGCATCAGGGAACGATCAGCTGAGACAGAATTTTGATGCTGGGTGATGATATACTTGAGCACCCAGCATTAACTGCATGTTTAGCTCAGTTTGATTTGACACCTATAGTTCATGACTTTGATGAGTAAACATTCAATGCCGTTAGCTGCTCCATCAGTTTGGACAAGCATTGAGGCAGAAACTTATCTCGGGCAATAATCAGGTCACACTCAGGTTGGAGGAGTGGCACTTTATATTCTGTCTGGGCAGCCTCCAAGATGATGGCATAAACATCGATTGTTTAATCTTTCACTAATGCCACACCCCACCTCCTTCACCATTCCCCATTCCCTCCTTCTCTCACATTATCTCCTTACCTGCCCATCACCTCCCTCTTGTGCTCCTCCCCCGTTTTCTTTCTTCCATGGCCTCCTGTCTGTTCCTATCAGATTCCCTCTTCTCCAGCCCTATATTTTGTTAACCGATCAACTTTTCAGCTCTTTACTTTACCCCTCCCCACCTTCTTATTCTGAATCCTCATCTTTCTTTCTCCAGTCCTGATGAAGGGTCTCTGCCCAAAACATCAACTGTACTCTTTTTCATAGATGCTGTTATTGGCCAGCTTACCTTCATATTCCAGTTTTACCTTCTTAATGACTTTTTTAGTTGCTCTGTTGGTTTTTAAAAGCTCCCTAATCATCTAACTTCCCACTAATTTTTGCTTTATTATATGCCCTTTCTTTGGGTTTTATGTTGGCTTTGACTTCCCTTGTTAGTCATGGTTGTGTCATCTTGCCTTTGGAGTACTTCTGCCTCATTGGGATGTATATATCCTGTGGCTTCTGAATTGCTCCCAGAAATTCCTACCATTGCTGCTCTGCCATCATCCCTGCCAGTTCTTTTCAAATCAATACTGACCAACTTCTCTCTCATGCCTCTGTAATTCCCTTTACTCCATTGGAATACTGATACATCTGACTTTAATTTCTCTTTCTCAAATTTCAGGGTAAATTTGATCATATTATGATCACTTGCCCCTCAGGGTTCTATTACTTTAAGCAATCTAATCAATTCTGGTTCATTGCACAGCACCAAATCCAGAACAGCTGATGCCCTAGTGGGTTCAACCATGAGCCGCTCTAAAAAGCCATCTGGTAGGCGTTCTAGAAATTCCCCCTCTTGGATCCCACACCAACTTGATTTTCCCAGTCTACCTGCATTATTGAAATCCCCCCATGACTATTGTAACATTGCCCTTTTGGCATGCATTTTCTATCTCCTGTTGTAACTTGGTATACTATATCCTCGCTACTGTTTAGGGGTCTGTATACAACTACCATCAGTGTCTTTTTACCCTTCCAGCTCCTTAGTTCTATCCATAATGATTCAACACCTTCTGATCCTATGTCACCTCTTTCTAATGATTTACCATGACAGCCACACTACTCCCTCTGCTTTCGTACCTATCCTTTCGATACAATGTGTATCCTTGATAATTAAGCACCCGGCTACAATCTTCTTTCAGCTATGATTCTGAGATGCCTGCAACATTATACTTGTCAATTTATAACTGAGCTATATAAAAGTTCATTGACCTTATTCCGTATACTATGCACATTCAAATATAACACCTTCATCCTGTGTTCACCCTTTCGTTTTTTTCCCACCTTTTACATTGCAACTCATCTGGTCGACTGTAATTTTGCCCTATCATCAGCCTCTCCTTGCTCGGGAACTTGTCTATCACCTCCTCATTCTCCTGTATGATTTGAAGGCCATCAAGCTGCAGCTCCAGTTCCTTAATATGTTCTCTCAGGATCTGTAGTTCAGTATACTTGGAGCAGATGTGTTTATCTGGGAGACTGGAGATCTCCCAGACTTTCCACATCCCACACACAGTACAAAATACTGCTGCCCCTGGTGCAGATTGTCCAACTCAGTTTCTGTAGTTACTCATCAAGTCACTGGAAAACAAGCTTCATACACTCTGACCCAAGTCAGACGGCTCCAAAAAATTTCACCCTATGTTTTAGCTATTCCTGTTTCAACATTCAGCAGGCTGATGTGACACATAGGCATTTGGGGGGAGGGGGGAATTAGGCTGCCAGAATTGGCATTGTTACAAAAGTGGAGTTACAAGGGATTGTAGATGCTAGAATGCTATGGAATCTGGATAACAGACTTATGCAAAGTGTTAAAATGTAGCACCTATCCATTATTGTCCAAGATAGACTTTTGCCTCATTGCTCGTCCAAACAAATGGAGCAGTTAACAGCATTGATTCTAGCACCTTAAGGAAACTAATGGAGGAACTCAATGGACAAGGCAGCATCCGCAGAGGGAAATGGACAGTTGCCATTTCATGTTGAGGCCCTTCATGTGAAATGAGAGCAGAGAGGAAGCAGCTACTAGGGGGAAGTGAGTGGAAGGGGTGGGGCAAGAGCTGGCAAGGGACAGGTGGATCCAGGCAAGGAGAGGTGACTGCCAGATAGAGGAAGCATTGGTGGAAATAGTGTCAAACGGGCTGCCTGGGCAGTGGTGGAAATAGATATAATAGCAATATTTAAGAGGCATTTAGACATATGTATGGACAGACAGGCAAAGGAGAGGTTTAGACAAGTACAGTGCCTATAAAAAGTATTCACCCCCTTGGAAGTTTTACTGTTTTACAACATTGAATCACAATGGATTTAATTCAGCTTTTTTGCACTGATCAACAAAAAAGACTCTTTCATGTCAAAATGATTTAAATTTATTACAAATATAAAACACAAAACTAATCGATTACATTTATATGACACACCAAATCATCACTGGTGCAGCCAATGGGTTTTAGAAGTCACATAATTAGTTAATTGGAGATTTGTTTTTGGAGACCTGTGTGCAGTCAAGGTGTTTCGATTGATTGTAGTAAAAATACACCTGTATCTGGAATGTCCAACTGCTGGTGAGTCAGTATCCTGGTAAAAACTACACCATGAAGACAAAAGAACACTCCAAGCAACTCTGCGAAAAGCTTATTGAACAGCATAAGTCAGGAGATGAATACAAGAAAATTTCCAAGTCACTGAATATCCCTTGGAGTACAGTTAAGTCAATTATCAAGAAACGCAAAGAATATGGCACAGCTGTATATCTGCCTAGAGCAGGCCTTCCTCAAAAACTGAGTGGCCATGCAAGGAGGGGACTAGTGAGGGAGGCCACCACCATCTACTCTGTCTAGGCCTTTCAAATTGCGAAAACTTTCAATGATTTTCCCCCTCATACTTCTAAATTCCAGCAAGTACAGTTCCATAACTATCAAATGTTCCTCGTATGATAACCCTTTCATTCCTGGAATTATCCTTGTGAACTGCCTCTGGACCCTCTGCCAGCACATCTTTTCTTAGATGAGGAGCCCAAAACTGTTCACAATATTCAGTGAGGCCTCATCAGTGCCTTATAAAGCCTCAGCATCACATCCTTGCTCTTGTATTCTAGACTTCTTGAAATGAATGCTAATATTGCATTTGCCTTCCTCACCACTGATTCAAGCTGCAAGTTTACCTTTTGGGCATTCTGCACAAGGACTCTTGAGGTCCCTTTACATCTCAGATTTTTGAATTTTCTCCCCATTTAGAACATAGTCTGCACATTTATTTCTACAACCAAAGTGCATGACCATGCGTTTTCTAACATTGTATTTCATTTGCCACTTTCTTACCCATTCTCCTAATATTCTAAGTCCTTCTGCAGCCTACCTGTTTCCTCAACACTACCAGCCCCTCAACCAGTCTTCATATCATCTGCAAACTTGGCAACAAAGCCATTTATTCCATCTTCTAAATCCTTGATACACAGCATAAAAATGAAGTGGTCCCAACACCGATCCCTGCAGAGCGCCAGAACACTTGCAGAGCCAGTATCAGTAGAAATGAGTATCTGAGGCTACTTCCACACTAGACCATATAATTTTGAAAACGCCGGTTTCGCGTAAAAACGATAGGCGTCCACACTATGTGTTTTTGAAAATATCTCTATCCACATTGAAACGGAGATTTCGACGAATCTCCTCCTCCTGCGCATGCGCAGGACACATCTACCGAAAATAAGCACCATGTTTGGTGTTGAATCTCGCTGTAAAAGTGCGCGTTTGTGTAGTTACCGTCTACATAGCACCATCCAGAGACAGAGAAGCAGTTTCAGCGACAGGTTACTGTCGATGCAATGCTCCTCAGACAGGATGAAGAGGTCAATACTCCCCAATGCCATTAGGCTTTACAATTCAACTGCCAGGACTTAAGAACTTTTTTTTTAAAGCTATTATTAATGCTTTTTGAGTTAGTGATTTAGATGCATATCATATTATTACTGAGTTAAGTATTGTATGTAATGAGTTTTTGCTACAACAAGTGTATGGGACATTGGAAAAAATGTTGAATTTCCCCATGGGGATGAATAAAGTATCTATCTATCTATCTATCTATCTATCTATCTAGAAAAACTTAAAACGACGGACAGCTTTCGCACAGGAGATCTTAAAAGTAAAAAAAACAAATACTGGAGCGTTTGGAGGCAACCGACAGGGAGTTCACGGACAGATTGACCCGGCTGACGACGAACATTGAAAAACTGACTAACTCTGTTGCATTAATAAAGCACCTTGTTAAATGTATTAAACATGTCGGCATCAGTATTATTTTGTATTTCCATACAATGTTACATTAGGCTGTTACACATCTATTGTCAGAGGAGTACTTGCATAAATAGGTAAACCACCTTCATACGAGCAAGGTCAGAAAACAGGGCAAAGTGAATATACTTATTTATTCAGTAAGTTATGGGTCAAAGTATTTGGTGAGTACATTTCTAACTCTTCTGGCTTCAGTCTCGTTGCCGTCTGTTCTGAAATTGTTAGGTTGCGTTCAAGAAAACAATGAAATAGCGCGCTGCTGTCTGATAGCGTTTTCAGAATTCTCCAGTTACCCCGTCCCCACTGATCTGCCCGAGCAGTGCTTTTAAAAGTACCCACCCTCAAAACCGTTTCTGAAAAGCTCCGGTTTCGGGGGACAAAAACGCTGTTTTAGTGTGGACGGAGGGTAAAAAGGAAGAGAAAAAGCTTTGGTTATGGATTTATCCGGTGTAGTGTGGACGTAGGCTGAGATCTCTACCATGTAACCAGGAATTAGTTCTGTTAAATCATTCCAAGGGATTTGGTCAAGTTTTTTTATGTAAGTATTGTAAGTTTTGTGAATCGACTTTTCGTGGATGATTAATTATTTCATCCAACAAACCAAGAAATAAGTTGATGAGCCATCTAGGATTGAAGAACCAGCACAGGAACAGAATGTTTCATGACGTAAGGGATTTAACGCGGTTGAATGTATAAATTTATTTTTCATTCAAAGCACCTGAATTTAATTTTCTGCAAGAACTGATTATTTTTGTAACCACTTTGCGAAGTTACTGAATGAGGTTTACTTCGTTTAAAAGTTGTGATGTTGAAGAATTTGTTGTGAAAAGCGAGTTAAGCTGAATATATATCTGTGTTGAATTTGAATTTATGACTTACTGACTTAAACTGAAACTGAGGTTAACCATAATACTAAAGAAGAGGAATTCAATTCATTCCTAACTAACTAGGGATAAATAGAAAGGCGGTTGTTAGTCTGTAAACCTTTAAACAGGTCTAATTAGACTAGATCTATTAAAAGTTATTTTAATAAATCTCGTCGCATCTAACCAATAGGAATTTGGTTTTCATTTGAAATCTAAGATTTGAAACCTAAACAGAATATTGGAATTTTGAATTGTTCTTACTCTAGTGAATATTTTGTATATATTGCTACTTTTATAAACAAAACTTACTTTCCAGAAGTGTGTGTTTTCTATTCACTGCCTCCTTATGATACCCAGAGTTTCTGATATCCTACTAGCACCTGGTGTGGTACTATGTAAGTAGATTTTCTCATAAAGAGTGCGGTGGCCAGACACAGGGGATAAGACAAGCACTACACAGGTGTTACACAAAGCAACGCAGCAATGACTTAAAAACAACAAAGTTAATGTCCTGGAGTGGCCAAGTCAGAAGCCAGACCTCAATCCAATTGAGAATTTGTGGCTGGACTTGAAAAGTGCTGTTCACTCATGATCCCCATGCAATCTGACAGAACTTGAGCAGTTCTGTAAAGAAGAATGGAGAAAATTACAGTATCTCGATGTGCAAAGCTGGTAGAGACCTACCCACACATACTCAAGGCTGTAATTGCTGCCAAAGGTGCATCTACTAAATACTGTCTTGAAGGGGATGAACAATTATGCAATCAATTATTCTGTGTTTAATAATTGTAATAAATTTAGACCAATTTGTAGAAATTTGTTTTCATATTGACACGAAAGAGTCTCTTCTGTTGATCAATGTCAGAAAAACCAAATTCAATCCACTGTGATTCAATGTTGTAAAACAATAAAACATGAAAACTTCTTAGGGGATGAATACTTTATATAAGCAGTGAGGACAGGATTGGTATAATTTGAAATCATAATCAACACAGATATTACGGGCAAAGGCCCTGTTCTTCTGTTGTTATCAAAATTAACACTAATTGTTTCCCCACTGTGGCATCCAATTCCCAGTTCTACAAACATCAGAATCAGATTTATTAAGTTCAAGTTCATATTCAAATGGTTCCATTTATTATCAAAGAACATATACAGTATGCAACCTGAAATACTTGTCTTCGCAGACATCCATGAAAAGCAGAACTCCAAAAGAATAAATGACAGAAAAACATTAGAACCCCAAAGTCCCCTCTCCCACCTCCCCTGTGTGAGCAGCAGCAAATATCAACCTCCCCTCCTCACCCACCCATTTCTGCAAAAAAAGCATCAGTGCCCACCACCCACCAAGCAATAGCAAAGCACCAAAGAGAGATCATGATCTGCAGTCAAAAAAACTAGTTTACCCAACTGCCACTCTCTCACTAAAAAGGGACAGAGAGATGTCACCCATTTACAGTGTACTGTATCGCCAAACTAAACAACATTCCTTCAGACCAAGGTGCTCAGCGCAGTCCATGTAACTCACACACCATACATAAAGTGATATCAGCACAAATAAATCAATCAATAATAAATAACATTTCAGAAGATCGACATTTGACATAAGGTGCACTTATGACACAAGTTAAAAATAAACAGTACAACTCTGTTGGCACTTTATAAATGATGAGACCAGAGTGGCAGCAGGAAGTTCAGTAGTCTCACAGCCTGGGGGAGAAGATGTTTCCCATAGTCCATTCCTAATGCCACAGTACCTCCTGCTTGATGGTAGTGGGGTCAAAGAGATTGTGGGACAGGTGGGAGGGATCCTTGTCAAAGCTAAGGGACCTGCATAAGCCGTGCTCCTGAGTAGTATGTCAAATGGGCAGAAGAGAGTTCCTGATGATTCTCTCAGCAATCTTTGCAATCCTTTGTCGGGCCTTGTGGTTCCTGTACTGGAGAGTTATGCAGCTGATCAGTACACTCTCAATGGTGCTCCTGTCAAAATTAGTTAGAATGGGGGGGGGGGGGGATTGAAGCCTTAGGAAGATGTGGTGTTGAGGGGCCAGGTGAGATCCTCCCAGAAACTTGGAACGCAACAAGTATCTCAAGTGTTGCATTTAAATAGTGTATGTGGCGGTTACTGAAAGGTACAGTCGAAGGAGGGAAGTAATTTATTTTGCCTTGATAGAGCAAGTAAAGTCTTTATACTTTTTGAAGCACATGAACAGATTGCATCGCGCCATTCCCCAAACATTTCCGATGCTGCTTCCCTTTAGCACTGATTTTGATTTCATTGCCCAGCAGGTCAGAAGACTATTTCATCTGCACTGCATTAAAATCTCAGTAGGCTGACATCATGCCAGAGGAGAATACTGTCTTTGAAGCATTTTTTCTCTTGTATAGTCCCTTTATGCAGCTATCTAAAACCTGCGGAAGTTCTTGCGAAAGAGTTCTTGCCTCTCCCAAAGGCACTGCATCAAAGAGAAGTGATAAGGCACCTGCAATACTTCTGATCCAGAGATAGTGGGAAGGTTACCCCACCTGAGCTGTGACCTAGCCCAGCTTTCATCCATCCTTTATTCTTTACAGGTTCCCTTAAGTGTAAAATTTAACGACATAAGGTAATGACATAAAAATAAAATTATAGTGAACATGCAGGGGGCTAACCATTTGACTAATTCTAACAGATGGCAGTAGGACCCTGATTCCCAGCCAATGAATTTGCTAATCATTGACATTCACACAACAAGCATATCAAACAAATGTAAGTGGTTAATGTTTAACTTCCCATTTTCGATTACAAATCACACACCTTCTGACTGCTTTATGAAAAGCTCATTACCACCTAATTGAAAGTAACTGGAAACTAGACCTCTCTGTGCAGGCATGCAGGGAACCAATGTTTACACAAATGTCTTGTGGCCAAAGGTGAAACTTATCTGGAAGTGCATTTTTTCCCCCCCAGCTTTCTTCCCTGTAATTAAGTTTTAAGCTAATCAGTTCCCCTGGTTGCTCCTTTTATTGTGCAAGAATGTGGGAAATGCATTGTGCTTGAGAACAAGTACTTCAAGGTTCCTGTGTGTGTTGCTCCTGCTCTCACTTTAGGCTCTTTCTTTGGTTGATTACATGGAACTTCTTTCAACAGCAGTGTGATTCCCACTGCCGTTGTAGTATGATTTATGGAGCTGTGTAAGGGATCATGGTGTCATGTTCCTAGGGTTGTGAAAGGGCATCTTGAATAGTGCCAACAACTTGCAGCAGTTGAACCAGAAGTGGTTTAGATGACTGACTTTTGTTGAAAGAAAACCATATTTCATTAAAATGGATTTGGACTATCATTTTTCATGGATGGTTCCATGCATCCAGCAAAGGAAAGCAGCATTGTGCTCCTCCCACTAGCCTGTAACTAGGCAGTTCATAGTGTGCTGGTGCATTGTCTCCGCAGAGATACTTTCCCTGACCCCCTTGAGCAGTGCACAACACAAAAGGGAGAATCTGGGCTTTCATCTCATTTATATCCCTGCTATCATAACTAGGGGAAGGGTCTTGTCATCACCGAAGGCCATTCTAGACTTAATGATCTCTCTAATTTTCTTTTAAAGCATAAAGTTGTATTTTCTGACCAGTAAATTTTGGAGCACACTCAAAGTATGTAGAATACACAGGGACTGGTTGCACATCTGCTAATCACTTGTCCAAGATATAATGCAGAAGTGACTGGAATCACAACCCCAATTATTTTTTCAAAACTCTGCTGTAGTGAGTGGAAAAAGAGTTGAAATGGCTGATATTGCCTCATAAAACCACTGACAAAACTTAAAATTAATCCCACATTTTTGTCCCAGTGCAGGGTTGCAACCCAAAATATCAACCATCACTTTGCCTCCACAGATTCTGCTTACCCACTAAGTTCTTCCAGCAGTTTTTTTTTGCTCCAGATCTCCTGTGGCTCCACAAGTGTGTTACTGAGCCTATGCAGCTTCACTTACACTTGGTATATACTATAGTCAGACAAAATTGTAGTCTAGAAAATTGAAGATAATTATGATTCTTTGTGGTAATTGTTCAAACCAGAGTTAAACTATTTGGTCAATATATTGTTAGCTTGAATAGCATTTTCTTGTCTAATAGCCAAAACAACTTATACTACAGCAAAAATGCTAGGTAGAGCTGTTTAGCCCTAACAATAAATATGAATTTAATAAAAATATGTTTCATCACTCACATTATTGTCAGAAAAAATCCATTTTAATGAAATATGTTTCTTTCAGCAATAGTTAGTGATCTAAACCATTTCTGGTTCAATTGCTGGAAGATGTTGGCAAGATGAATTACTAAAACTTGAATATCATTGCTTTCATTCTGAAAAGCAAGATCCTTAGAGACAACTAACTAAATAAATAGTATTGGCTGTGAACTGAAAGTTGCTTTTCTTTCTGTGGTTGATTTGAAAAGATGGAATGTGAATAAATTCATCATGAGTTTGCATAAGGTATTGTCATCCCAAATTTAGCCATGTTTATATTTCTAAGTCTAAGTTATAGTGCGCTTTCTGTAATGAATTCATAGAAAAATAACATTTAGGCTTGTCTTTTCAATGTTTTTGTAAGGTATTTTCCATTTATAGTTGTATGGTATATCTGGTATATCTTACAGCAACAGCCAAAAGGTTTCAGATTCACATCTACTGCCAAGACTTGCGTATGTAAGTTTAGGTTGGTGCTCTGGTATGGTAAAGAGAGGGTCCTGCATTGTCAGAAGAAACATTTTGCCAAAGACCCTTCTTTTCTCATAGCTGGACATGGCACTTTGGGCAGAAATGTCAAGCCATCCGTCATTCAATTTTGCTAAAACACATTCTCTTGTTGTAATTTCATTTTAGAAGCTTACTGCTATCTTCGTACATCATGATCTTCACTTGAAAAGTACTTCACTACTTATAGGATGCTTTGGGATATTTGAGAATGGATGCGTTCGTTGTATGCACAGATGCTTCTGTTCCAGAAGGAATAGTTTTTCATTATCTAAAACACATGCATGAGATTTCTCAAAATCAGTGAACAAATTCTTGTATAACATGCAGCAGACTGGGACACGTACCATTATATCGGCCTACATTTTTTAGTGCCCATGTGTGACCAATGAGTCATTGCAAGTACAGCCCAAATGCAAAGCATTGGCACTGTACAGGGAGTGTAGCTGGCATACAGGAGACCAGGCGTCCTCACTTTGGTGAGTGAAATAATTTGGAAAGGAGGAGAATTTTCCTTGGATTCAAGGACACTTTCTTTGTGCTGCACTCAATATTCCCATGGCTCCAAGCAAGAATAGATTGTAGAACTACCAACATATCAGGAAAAACAGTGAACTTAGTACCTGTGCCAATAATGTCTTTGCATGGTTCAACCTGAAACACGATCACCCCTTCACCTCCACAAATGGTCTCTTGAGTCATTGAGTTCCTCCAACAGTTAGGTTTTTGCTTCAAATTCCATCTGTGGTCTCTTGTGTCTCTAAAGGTGATTGGTTTGTCAGCAGACACTCCCTTTCTGTGTGTTCCAGGGTGTTGTTCATGAAAATATCCATTTGGTCCATAATAGATAGGATGGCATCTGTACTTTAGGAAAGCCTTGAATTATTGTAAAGCTGAACTGTTTCATTTTTCAAGACATCATGGAACAGATCGTCAACATTCATATAACATTTTGTGGTAGGTATTTAAGTCTGCTTTAGTATCCTAGGCTATTGATCACCCCACAAATTCTCCACAGTGCAGCTGGTACACATTTTTATCCACCAGTGGACCAGTATCAGAGATGTTATTTAGGACTTCCTTATCTCCTGCATGCAGAAGCTAGAATAAATGCTATTGATGTACTCCATTTCTGGGCATGGCTAAGGACTCCTCAGTGTTGAAGATATTGCTTGAAAGAGTGAAAGAGGCAGATGAAGTAATGGTATGATTTCCTGAATGCTCAGCCCTTTTCCTCAACTAAATAAAAGATACACTTATTTTTAGTAGCTGAAGTGAAACGGAGAAATACCAACAATGCTCTACTCTGAAAAAGAAAGAAACAGACTCAAGGACAGAAGGAGTGGTATATGAGAGAGAGAGGGAGAGGGGGGGGGGGGGGGGGAGAGAGAGAGAGAGAGAGAGAGAGAGAGAGAGAGAGAGAGAGAGAGAGAGAGAGAGAGAGAGAGAGAGAGAGAGAGAGAGAGAGAGAGAGAGAGAGAGAGAGAGAGGAAAGAGGAGATAGGGAAAGGAATAGAGAGAAACAAAAAAAAACAGGGAAAGAGCAAAACATGGACATTGAGAGAGTGGATTGAGAGTCAGTCTGAAGCTCTTTATGCAGAAGGACCAGAGTCACATCAGGATTAGACTGAATGCTGCTCGAAGATTCTTGAAAGGCCTTGAAACTGCTTCTGCTCATGAAATCACAAATGCCTTCCTTAATGAGTTGAAGAGACACGGTTTGCATTCCTGCCCCCTCCCATTCCTTTAGTGGCAGCTTGTGGATTTGAATTCCACATAATGTTCTCCAGCAAACATGAAGCATGAATGCTAGTGAAAATATTCCAGATGCTTAGACTATGTGACTTCTGGTGAACCAACTGCTGGCTCACAGTTTAATCGGATTTCAAATCATTGGACTCTGAGTATTCAGTGAGTGCATGTGATGAAATGTGTTCTGTGACCATGCAGAGGTTCGTGCACTGCTTGGGGATCAACACACTGCCTTCAGATCAGGGCACAGAACAACTCTAAGGTCAGCAAGACCCGTGTTCCCCCATGTCATCAGGAAGGCAAAGCATGATAAACACAGACAGTGTACAGACACCTTTGTAACACCAAGGACACGTGGCACATATGGCAAGGTTTAAAGACCATAACTAATTAAAAGCCCACCCTGTGCCTCAGTGACACCAATACCACCCTTCCTGACAGGCTGAATGCCTGATCTGACACAATGAATGATGTGACATCAAGAAAAGCCCCCTCTCTCCCTAAGGAAAAGACATTGTCCCTGACTACAACTAAGTTGAGGAGGACCCTAGCCAGGGTAAATCCACACAAAGCTGGGGGGCTAGACTACATACCTGGTCAGGTGCATAGGAACTGTGCAGTCCAGCTAATAGAGGACTTAGCAGACATCTTTAATATCTCTTTGAAACAGTCCACTGTCCCTGCAGGCTTCACTTCATTCAGGCTTAACTGAATGATGTGCTTTGAGTGGCTGACAATGGATCGAATAAAATCCCACCTTCCAGCTATGAACCCTTTCAAGTATGCCTTCCATTCAAACCAATCCACTGATGATGTCAGAGCCTCAACCCTCCACTCCATCCTGTCCCACCTAGAAAATGATGCCTCATACGCCTGTACGTTGTTCATCAACTTCAGCTCAGTGTTCAACATGATCATCCTAAGAGGATGATGGGTAAACTGACCTTTGTTGGGACTCAACTCCCCTCTCTGTAACTGGATCTTGAGCTTCTTGACGGAAAGACCCTAATCACTCTGAGTTGACAGCAATGCCTCAAGTTCCATCACGTGGAGCACCGCTGCCGATAGATCTGCAGGCTCAGCCCGCTGCTGATTCAAACAGCATTGCCAGACCCATCTAAATCTGTTCTCAAGTTCGCTGATGACTACAGCAAATGGCCTCATCTGCAACAATGATGAGTCAAGTACAGAGATGAGGTGAAGTGGCTTGTCTGATACTGTGAGAACAACAACCTGTGTCTCAACATGAGCAAGACAAACAAGACAATTGTGGGCTTCAGGAAGGCATAGACCAACCATTGCCTATCAGTGGCACTGCCACGGAGAGAGTGAAGAGCACGAAGTTCCTTGGTGCATTAGCTGTTTACTCTTTACTGTTTACTGCTTACCTGTGCTGTGCATTTTCAATTATACTTTATTAACTTATTTCTAGTAATATTTTAGTTTATGTACTGTGTGTGATGTCTATTTTGGGGGTACACAGTGATCTGGAGGAATATTGTTTCATTTGGTTGCATGTATGTACAGTCAGATGACAATAAACTTGTGATCATAAAGCCTTGGCTTGGATGAAAAGCTTCTGAAACCACATTTCGTTCTCACTGTTTATTAAAAAGACTGCTGGATCTCTTTCTGCTTTGTGTGTGGATGCTGGAAATACTATGTCCCTGCCCACCACCTGCACATGAACGCCAAAGGCACAAAGGAGCCACCGTGAACTCTTGCGTTATTACATCTTCACTCTGAGCCATACTGCCGCTGACTACAGTCAAGATGTGAAACCTCTCCTTGAAGATGTGCTTGTTTATTTCAAGACCATTCGGCTATGGGGTGTACAATGATAAGCTGAGCAGTAATAGTATCTGGTCACGACCGATAGGGAGAGATCAGGAGGCATCGAAATGTATGCTGCCGAGATATTGTCATGAGTATTACAACATGGCACACTGCCCGGTGAGTCAACTCCCAAGGGATCATCAGATTTCTAGCCTGTGTGGTCTGCTAGCTGTTTGAGTCAATTGCTTTCTTTAGGCAGTGTGGAAGATAGCCATTTGAAAAAGTAAGTGTATAGTACTTTAATAATGGTAAAAGGTAAAAGAATCAAATAATTCACATGGAACTGTTTAGGTTTCTATTTAAGGATAGCTTTTTGATAATGTAATCCTTCAACCAGCTTTAAACTATTGTTAAGTGACAGTATATCATCTGCACATTCTCAAAGCACTTATCAACAAGTAATAGATAATACTGCATTTAAAACGGCTTGACACAAATATCTCTAAGCACTTCATACACTGAGGAACTTTTGAAGCATAATGATAATTGAGAGCTGAGCATCCCTTTTAACAGCAGAAAATGACTAATGGTGGGAATGGTCTATCGCAGAAGGCACATGACATGGTTTTAATGATGTATGTCAATTAATGAAATCAATATTAAAAAGCAGCAGAAATTTGCCCCCACTTACTAGTGCATATTACGTGGAATGATAATTATTTTTAATATATCTTGTCTTGAACTATTAGAAACCACAAAATATGGAGATACATTGAAATGTATAAATATGATAAGGTTATATGGCTCCCTGGTAAAATATTTGAACACAGTGAGGATTCGTCACCACAATAAAATCGTGGAAATGGCATGCGAGCAATGATCCTCAAAGGGCTTGCGATTTTACAAAGAACAAAGAATTTTAGATCAGGAAGGCTGCACCTGGAGCCTGGATACTGAGGGAAGCTAAGTCACAGAGAAAGGAAAAAAACTGGATCCAAACAAGGCACTCTCTTTCAACTCTACATTAGCGGACACAAGAACAACATAGATGGAAACCTGGGGATGCGTGATGTGTGTCAGTTCCTGTCTGGCAAATGATAATAGACAGAGGGAGGAAAAACAGTTATAATTAATGGTGGAAGGAAGAAACAAAATGACAAAAGTAGATGCACTTAGATAAAAATAATGATCATCTTCATTCAACTGTTTCAAAATGATTTTTATATTTATTGTAGTTGAATGTCGTTGAGCACAAGCATATTTCTTGTCGTGGATCTAAGCCAAACTCATGAGCTCAGAAGCTGCTGCAGGACCTGTACAGCTGCCACTGTTGCTGGCCCTTTGAAATTTTCAGTAACAGCAACATGTTCCCTTTCAACTGGTAACTGGGTAACCTTGGCAGATAATAGCTTGAATCCAAGCACCAGTGCCAAGACCATGTCATATATCGTGGCTTGCATACTGTGTGCCCAGCGTGCCTTAGACACCACCCAATGAGACCCAAAGGAGGAGGTGTCACGAGCTTTGTGCCTGGTTTGAATCTGAGGTGTGTGAAAGACATCTCAATCAGGCAGGGGATGATGCAGACTTTCCCTGCTGGTGCTTATTGGGTTTTTATGCCACTGGATCAAGCATTTGACTGATCTTTTCATCTCTTCAAGGGGGCTTCCAAGACCCCAAGAATGCAGATGACAGGATTTGAAACCCAAGTGTGGATTTCCTTTGTTGGCAATGGCCTGTCATCAGTCAAATTCAGCATGTAGGTTAATAAGGCTTAAAAATAAAAGAACAGCTACAGTTTGACTGACAGTCTGGCAGACCCAGGGTAGTGAGTTCCTTTCTCACTCACCATTTCTTCGAAGCAAACGAGCAAGAGAAGTGTGAGTGGAATTGCTGAATGCTCAGAGTTCTTTCTGACAAGAATTCAGAACGAGGAATATTTCAAATTGCTGAGGAAACTTCAAGCAGCACTTTCCGAAAAGTTGCTTTGAATTTGAACTCCTCACATTCACACATAATAAAATTATTTGTAATCTGATATTCATTCCTGGATTGCATTTCTTTGAATTCTTTGAAGGTCATGATATTTGGAGCAAAACAATACTTTAAATTCATTCATTGATATGGAAAAAAATCATGTGTTAAAGAGATAGTATTACAGTTTAAGACTTTTTTAAAAAAAGAATTGCCCCCCAGATTATCAATTTCCCAAATAACCAACAGATTGAATGCAGGATTCTATTCATCAAAGGGGTTAAAGATCGTACAGAAGGAATTACATGAGAATGACCATTGTGTGCATTTATTCTGCAGCAAATGTTTTATCATAGACTTTATGAAATAAACAATGAAAGACTTAATCTATTTGTTCTGTGCTTTTGGACATTGGGTACTTGATATTACTCTGCAACATGTAGCAGTGAAAAGTACAAGCACTGGCCCCTTGACAAGGTATAAATTTTTAACCAATGCAAGCTGCACTTTGACATGTTCCGAGCCAGCAGAACTTGAAAGTCTGCCCTACAGGCAGTTTTGTAATCAAGAAACCTCAACTAAAGCTTGAGAGGCAAGCTGCTCAATCAAGGACGAGGCAAACATCACTATTCATGCAGTCAGGGACAACACTGGATTCTAAGAAATACTTAGGAGCTGTGCCTTTTGTGCATTTTCCAGTAACTGTTACTTTATCATTCTGATTATAAGAGCAAAACAAAAAGCAAAAAGAAAATTAAAAGCACAAAGGAATAACTGAGAAAGAGAAAGGAGAATAAAACACTTATAAAACTTTCTAAGGAATATTATGCTGTAGAAGCAATACCATTTTGTAATGAAAGAAATGTGTAGCCAATTTGAACATTAGAAGGTCACCATTAAATATATGACCACTCATTAGTTTTATGACGTTGGGAATTTTAGTGAGGTGGGGTTCAAACAGTCAAATGGAGGAAATACTTTCTCAAACTGGAGTGCACATTCCTCATGATCAGAATCAGGTTTATTATCACTGGCATATGCTGTGAAATTTGTTGTTTTGCGGCAGCAGTACATTGGTGCCACTTCAGCAGAAGCTGAGGTTTGTGGTGCTCTCAAATTGTCTCAAAGCCTACAAATGGGCTAGTTTGTAGCTCATTCCTGCTGTCTGTGTAACAGGAAACACAAATATGAAATAAAGGTGGTAGATACAAGCTCTGCAATGTAAATACCTTTCGCCTCCTTTTGTACCCAGAAAGAGCAAGAGACCTCTTCCCAGTCACCTTTACTTACACATCAAAGTTTCACTTTATCTTTGTCTATTCACTGATTTCCTCACTGCACATCTCTGCCTTGTTCCTTATCCCAGGCACCGTCACCAACCTCTCACATTGCTGGGTGCCGCTGATCGTTTCCAAGAGCTGCCGACAACAACTTTCCATCCTTCCTTGTTTCCCAGTCATTTGTCAGTATATCAATTTTTCTGGTGACCTATTGGAACATAAAATGAGTTTTTCTGTTCAGTTGTGTGGGATCCCTTTGCTGTTCCATTTTTGACCTCCTAGCTTCCAACACAATTTCCCCATAAATCAGGAGTTCTGAGATTGTACTTTATATGCGAGATAAAAATTTAGCCTTATTTCAATATTGTAATCAATATATTATTTTGGAATTGTTAATTGTGATTCTGGGACACTTTTGCACATATGCCATAAGAATGTTAGAGTGAATTATTGTGTTTAGGTCGTTCACACTTAGCAAATGGCTTCGGCCACCAGTCTTCTATTTGACTAAGTACTGTGGATTGAGTTTGTAACAATGCATTTCCTAAAAGCTGTCAATACCAGACGCTGCTGATGCCATAGTTTGACGAGATGCTGTAGTTTCAAAGACAGTATTATCTATACTTTATAAATATGAATTGTCCTCTATGTTAGCACGTAAAATACCAAATAAATGTATTGTGGATTTCACTTGCATTCCTAAAGGCTGTGAATCCCAGCCCAGACGTGTGGGCGTCAGGAGGAAAGGATGAAGTCAGAAGGTGTGATGTTTTGTATGTAGCTTCAAAAGAAAGCATTGTCTATACTTTGTAAATAGGTATTGCCCTTTGTGTTTAACAAATAAATATCCAGCCCACATTGGGCTAGCAGACCTTTTCCACCAAAGGGTCTCCGTATGATGCTTGCTGTATCTTGTTGTGTCAAATAAAGAAGCTCCTTTGTATCTACCGGTAACTGTATCTCCGGTGATTTCATCCACGCTACAACAAGAAGGCAGTATAAAATAATGTTCTAAAAATCAATTGCAGGACACGCAGAAGTCTAAAGTCCACACAGCTCCTGGAACTTCAACTATTCAGTTCCTGAACCAGCCTGCACAATACTAATATCTACCTCAGTGTAGAAATACTATAATCACTTTGACAACTTCTCACAACAATGGTCTTTCAATGTTTTTTTGTTATAATTGTGTCCCTCCTTGCATAATTTCAGTGAATGTTTTGTATGAGATAGTATGTGCCTATGATGGTGATGCAATAAGTCTATCATTGCACCTGTGCATATATGTATTTGTGCAAATGAGAATGAAATTAACTACAAGAAGGATATGCCAGGGTGCAGAAGAGATTCACCTCTCTCTACTATTAACTACAGTCCTCTATTCCAGGATGTTGGGGAGATTGTTTAGGCTAGGTTTATTCTCACTGGAATTTAGGAGGCTGAGGAGTGAAATCAAATTATATAGAGTAGTTTGAATATTTTTCCCAGGATGGTGATCTAGAACTAACAAGCACAGATTTAAGGTGAATGGAGAGAAATTTAAAGGGGTTCTGGGGAGTAAGCTTTTCATAGAGGTTGATAGTCATCTGAAACAAGCTGTCAGTGGCAATAATGGAGCAGATACAATTATAGAATTTAAAATGCATTTGAGTATATATTTGGAGAGGAAAGGCATGGAGAGACAAGGGCCTAAAGTGGGAAACTGGAGGCTACATAAATGAGCATCAAGTTCAGAGCAGAGAAGATTTTTTTTATTTAGGGACACAGCATGGTAACAGAACCTTCTGGCCCAATGAGCCTGTGCTCTCCTATTTCACCCATGTGACCAATTAATTTGCTAATCCATACGTCTTTGGGATGTGGGAGGAAATTTGAGCATCTAGAAGAAACAGAAGTGGTCACAGAAGGCAATGGGAATGGACTGAAAGATCTCGTTTCTGTGCTGTACCGTTCTATGATTCACTGGGTGTTGTTTCCTTATAATAGCTGTATATATTTGCGATGGTGAACCAGGTTAGGAGGTGGCCCAATGATTAGAAACAAGCCATTATGAATAACATCATCACTCAATAACAAAACAAATGGAGAAAGATGTACCTTAAGAGAAATAAAGTTAGAGCATATTTTTGAAATGCAGCAAAGGAATATTTATCTCTCCATGTAAGTGAAATAAAAAAAACATAAAAAGATAAATAGAAAAAGGCTTTTCTTAGACTGGAACAAATCTAATGACATGTTATGCAAAGACTATAAACATATTTGCTGAGTCCAAAAACCATGCACTTCAGATTTGGTAATCTGCTGACCCATCTGGGGCTCTCCACAATATGTCATTTTATTTTGCTTCCTTTGTATGTGCTTGAGTTTTTCATATTTTTATCGACAACCATCGATAAGTTCAGCGAGGCAGAAACAATTTCCTAAAAAAGGAATGATTGAATGGTCCTGTGGTGTAACACTATGGAGTGGAAAACCCAGTTTTGATCCCAGTAGCTTGGTTGCCATCCAGACTTGGGCAATGTCCAGATGGCAAAGTGCCAGTCAAGGCTAGTTTAGCAAACACAGCACTTACAGCAGGCAAAGCAGGCAATATGCTTGGGTGATAAGACAAGGGGTTTCACCTAGCATAGCACTCTAGCATTCTCTACTGGCCGGCCATGTGGCAGCAATGGTACAGAATGTAGAATTACCCAAATATTAAATTTTTTTATGCATCAGCAGTTTAACTTAAAATCCCTCTGAGAAGGACAAAGTTAGAATAGATTTATTATATGGGTTTCCTAAAGTTAATTTCAATCGTGAACTCTAAAACTGACATTTCCTTGTGGTGCATCTTATATCAATTGATAAAATATCTTGCATGCATACAATAAACAACTTCCTTTTATTTACACATCTTATACATAGAATAAGCAGTGTTTTATATCACCAGCATCAATTCATTAATTTTTTATCTGTTATTTTATGACCAACCAAAAGTTAGACCCTTTGTAGTCTTGATAAGATCAGTCGGAATCTTTTCAAGAGTCTTTCATCTCTTGTCTAAGCAATAAGCAGCCCGTCACCAACAAAACGTTCTCTCTGTGGTCTTTCCAAGTGATGTTTAATTCCAGGGTGATTAAGACAACAAGCTTTCTTGTCCAAATATTGTGCTATTGAGAAATGGTTTCATTTTAACCTCAATTATCATTTTATTGAGCTGGGATTCATAATGGATATGGAGCCAGAATCTATTAAGGAAGCTTGGTGACAGATCAGAGGGAGTGCATTCCAATTTCACAATGTACCTGGCCTGCAGCAGTGATTCATTAGGAAGAAAGGTGCGTTCTAGATTGAGTATTGCTGAAGACAGACTGGAAATATGTTGACAAACTTGGGAGGTACCTGCAGACTTAGTTATTTGCACTTTATGTAGAATGACTACAATGATCATGATTGCAAATATTATTGTTGATTTCCTGGGAAAGAAAAGAAAAGCAAGCAAAGATAAAGGCAAAGATAGAGGCAGGTTCGGTATTGTCATTTAAAGTAAAATTGGATAGGTATATGGACAGGAAAGGGATGGAAGGTTATGGGCTGAGTGCGGGTCAGTGGGACTAGGTGAGAGTAAGCGTTCGGCACAGACTAGAAGGGCCGAGATGGCCTGTTTCTGTGCTGTAATTGTTATATGGTTATATGGTTATAAAAAGTCTTGACCCAAAATGGTGACTGTCCATTTCCCTCCATAGTTGCACCTGGCCCCTAATTTCTTCCAGCGTCTTTTGTGTTGCTCTAGACTCCAGCATCTGATGAGATGGCTAAAAATAAGAATCAATGGGATCAAGTGAAGGAAATAAAAGATCAGCCAGGACCTTAGTGAATGGTAAAGCAAGTACAAGGTGCAGAATTGCCTGTTCTTAAAGGAGACATTGGTGAACCTGCTGGTTCACAGACAAGGTCACACAAAAGGCAGCAAAATCTTGAGGGGATGGTTCAATCTGGTGCCCTTTGAGATTGTCAGGAGCTTCAGTCTTTGTATGTGGAACCAGGAACCAAAGGAAATAGCTGATGAAATGTCATCAAATGGAAGGTACCGCAGGCTGACCAGTGAGAGATATCAGACAAAACGATTTGATAAACTGGGTAGCGTTAAAGCAAACAGGCAGAATAGCTGTCAGAATAGAGATAGTGCTAATTGAATGAGGCAGCTTTGCTTTGGGCACAATTCCAAGCTGTAAACAGAGAACCAGACTGTGCATTAAGGACAACAGTCCCTGAGTAATGCCACAAGTGCAAGAGGGCAACTTATGCAACAATCGTACTGGATCACTGCAGAGACTACAGAATTGGATACTGAGGAGTAATGATGCCTCAATGACTTTGTGGTGAGGTAGACACAACTATTTTGAGTCCATATGGAGGAGGGACACCCTGAATAATAGGAGAGGTGAACTGACGGGTTGCTAGTGGAGGCACATGGGTTCAGTTGTTTATTGTAGTATCGAACAACTGGGCATAGTAGATGGAATCACTCAGACTGCAAGCCTGCGTTAATGAAAGTATCACAACATTTGACAGGAAAGGGATCCAGGAGCCACACATATTCCAAGACTGAGAGAGATCACTAATCCAGTTAGACCTGAGGAACACAAAGAAATATCCAGGCTGCTGTACCAATAAAATGTTTGCATCCACATATTGGGAAGGCTGAGGGTCAGTATAACCCAGAAGGTGGAGAGGGGGATTAGAGGAATCTGATGACAAGGAATGTGAGGGTTATTGCTGAAAGAAGAGCAAAGCTGTTAAATGTGAGACTCTCACGGAACGAGGAACTTCAGGGGTTCAGTTGAAGTCAGCAGAAACTAAATACTTTGGAAGTGGAGAGGTTATGCTGAAAGAGCCATGTGCTGCGGTGAAGCCAGAAAGTATAAATAAAGCATGACCTCTCCAAAAGGGTGTTTGCAATGACAGCGGTCAATGTTAACAAACTATTTTAGGGATTATTCAGAAGTAACAAAATCATTGATAGCATAGTTATGGATTAATTAAAATAAGAAGCAATCTTCAGAAAATAAAACCTGTTCACAATTTAACTTGAAATGATACTTCAAGGCCATTGAAACCAAACACTGGGCGTGGGACATTTTGATTCTCTCCCATTGAAACCATGCAGGGAAGACAATAGATGTTCATATTAATTGGTGTCACAATTAAGATTAGGGAAGAAATAAAGTGGACATCTCCTGCATTAACACAGTTAAAGACATGTACTGTCACTTAATTCACAGTTCAGGACAGGGCTGTTTTGTCACTTATTATTCTGGCTAGCAGACATCCAGGAAGCCATCTGTCAGCACTGTAGCAAAAGAGGTACATTTGGATGGCTGGAGTTTATGCTCAGAAGCTTTTAGACCAGCCACTATAGCCTTTGAAACTGTGGAAAGGAAAGAAGAAGGAAGCCAGAATCAGAAGGTGGGGAGGGGGGAAGGAGAAGGAGTACAAGCTGGCAGGTGATGGGTGAAGCCAGGTGAGAGTGCAGGTAGGTGAGTGGAGGAGAGGGATGAAGTGAGAATCTGGGAGGTGATAAGTGGCAAAGGTAAAGGGCTGAAGAAGAAGGAATACGATAGGAAGCTGGGCCGGAAGTAAAGGGACATCAGAGAGATGTGATAGGCAGCTGAGGAAAGGAGAAGAAGTAAGAGGGGATCTTGAATACAGAATGAGAAAGGAGAGAAGGGAGAGGGGGAGGAATTACCAGAAGATGGAGAAATTAATGTTCATGCTTTCAGGTTGGATGCTACCCAAACCTGAGAGTGGCCTCGTCATTGCAGCAGAGGAGGCCATGGACCATTATGTCAAAATAGGAAGAGATGACTCTGATAGAGTTGTAAATAAAGTGTTGCATTATCTAAAAGGACTGATCTCCCTTCTGGCACTTATCCCTGCAAGCATGACAAGTGCTATACCTGCCCCTACACCTCCTCCCTCACCACCATTCACGGCCCCAGATAGTCCTTTCAGACCCCAGACAGTGTTCCCAGCTGAGGTGATGTTTCACCTCGAGTCTGTTGGGATCATCTATCGTATCCAGTGTCCCCGGTGCAGAATCCATTACATCAGCGAGACCTGATGTAGATTGGAGGACTGATTTGATAAGCACCTTCGCTCAGTCTCCAACAAGAAGGATTTCCTGATGGCGAAACAGGAACAGCTTCTTCTCCACTGCCATTCAATTTCTAAACGGACATTGAACCTCTGAACGCTACCTCATTATTTTTCTCTGTTTTTGCACTATTTTTAATTTAATTATTTAATATACATACATATATACTTACTGTAATTGATTTAGTTCATTTTTCTATATTTATCATGTATTGTATTGTACTGCTGCGGCTAAGTTAACAAATTTTGTGACATATGCCAATGATATTAAACCTGATTTTGATCCTGATCCTGATCCTAATTCCACTCCCCATTCCCATTCCAAAGGTGGTTCCATGTCCACTTTGCCATGCATCAACTACTTACAGTGGAGACAAACATGAAGTTGCTGAACAGAAGCACAAAGCAAAGCAACAGCACACAAGTGCCATCTTAAAGAAGGCATAGCAACAGCCCTACTTTCTTATAACATTGCACAAAATCAGCATGTCATCTAAAAATTTGTCAGACTTTTATATGTGCACCCTGATTGGTTGCTTTGTCACCTGTGCTTATGATCAGAAATGCCTACAAAACAATGTAGATGCAACCCAATCTATCACGTGAAATGCCCTCCCCACCAATAAGCATGTCTACAAGGCCCTCCCCACCAATAAGCATGTCCACAAGACCCTCCCCACCAATAAGCATGTCTACAAGACCCTCCCCACCAATAAGCATGTCTACAAGGCCCTCCCCACCAATAAGCATGTCTACAAGGCCCTCCCCACCAATAAGCATGTCCACAAGACCCTCCCCACCAATAAGCATGTCTACAAGACCCTCGCCACCAATAAGCATGTCTACAAGGCCCTCGCCACCAATAAGCATGTCCACAAGACCCTCCCCACCATTAAGCATGTCTACAAGACCCTCGCCACCAATAAGCATGTCTACAAGACCCTCCCCACCAATAAGCATGTCTACAAGACCCTCCCCACCAATAAGCATGTCTACAAGGCCCTCCCCACCAATAAGCATGTCTACAAGACCCTCCCCACCATTAAGCATGTCTACAAGACCCTCGCCACCAATAAGCATGTCTACAAGGCCCTCGCCACCAATAAGCATGTCCACAAGACCCTCCCCACCAATAAGCATGTCTACAAGACCCTCGCCACCAATAAGCATGTCTACAAGACCCTCCCCACCAATAAGCATGTCTACAAGGCCCTCCCCACCAATAAGCATGTCCACAAGACCCTCCCCACCAATAAGCATGTCTACAAGACCCTCCCCACCAATAAGCATGTCCACAAGGTCCTCCCCACCAATAAGCATGTCTACAAGACCCTCGCCACCAATAAGCATGTCTACAAGGCCCTCGCCACCAATAAGCATGTCCACAAGACCCTCCCCACCATTAAGCATGTCCACAAGACCCTCCCCACCAATAAGCATGTCTACAAGGCCCTCCCCACCAATAAGCATGTCCACAAGACCCTCCCCACCATTAAGCATGTCCACAAGACCCTCCCCACCAATAAGCATGTCTACAAGGCCCTCCCCACCAATAAGCATGTCTACAAGACCCTCCCCACCAATAAGCATGTCTACAAGACCCTCCCCACCAATAAGCATGTCTACAAGGCCCTCCCCACCAATAAGCATGTCTACAAGACCCTCCCCACCATTAAGCATGTCTACAAGACCCTCCCCACCAATAAGCATGTCCACAAGACCCTCCCCACCAATAAGCATGTCTACAAGGAGCACCGTTGCAGGAAAGCAGCATCCATCATCAAGGAACCCCACCGTCTAGGCCCTGCTCTCTTCTCAATACTGCCATCAGGAAGGAGGTTTGAGACCCTTCGATCCCACACCGTCAGGTTCAAGAAGAGGCTACACAGGTTGATAAGGTGGTTAAGAAGGCTTCTGGAATGCTTGTTTTTATTAGTCGAGGAATTCAGTTCAAAAGTCAGAAGATTATGTTGCAACTTTATAAAATTCTAGTTCGGCCATATCTGGAGTATTGAACACAGTTCTGGTTGCCCTAATATAGAAAGGCTGTTAAGACTTTGGAAAGGGTGCAGAAGAGGTTTACTAGGTTTAGAAGGCGTGTGCTATCACAAGAGACTGGATAAACCTGGGTCGTTTTTTTCTGGAACGCTGGTGGCAGCGGGGAGATCAGATAGAGATTTAGAAGATTATGAGAGGCATAGATAGAGAGGACAGAGAGTATCTGTTTCCCAGTGTTGAAATGTCTAATATCAGAAGGCTTGCATTAAAGGTGAGAGGGGGTAGGTTCAGGGGAATGTGAAGGGTAAGTACTTTACTCAGAGAGTCCTGATATCTGGAATGCACTGCCTGACATGGTGACAGAGGCAAATACATTTGAGGCTTTTAAGAGATGCTTGGAGAGGCACATGGACATAAGGAAGATGGAGAGATATGGACATGGTATAGGTAGGGAGGATTAATGTTTGATTGTTTTTGATTTGCTTTTTAGCTGGTTTGACACAACATTGTGGGCCAAATAGGCTCTTCCTGTGCTGTATTGTTCTGTGATCTATCAGGCTCCTGAACCAGCATACATAACTTCACTCACCTCAACATTGCATAATTATGGACTCACTTTCAAAAACTCTACACCTTATGTTCTCAATAATATTTACTTATTGATTTGTTTGTTTGTTTACTTTTATATATTTGCCCATTTTCTCTTCTTTTGCACATTGGTTGTTTGTCAATTTTTGTTTGTGTAGCTTTACATTGATTCTTATTGTATTTTGTTCTACTGTAAATGTCTGCAAGGAAATAAATGACAGGGTAGTATATGGTGGCATATATTGTATGTACATTGGTAATAAATTTACTCCGACTTTGAAATTTTAACAGCTAACCAGAGAATTAGACCTGGGTAGGCTGTCCAAAGGGAAGAACATTCTGAGTCTGAGGTCAGTGAAGGACAGTCTATTGTAAATGCTGAAATCACTAGCCATTCGGTGATTTGGCCATCTCACAATAATAGGATTTTCACAATCTACTTCAGTCCACCAGGAGTGACCCTGAGCTTCCAAATGCCTCCCACTTCAGAGATGCAAGAAACTGCACATACGGGAATCTGGAGTCCCCATCTGCTCTCAGGAAGGTCTAAAAGCTGCTACTTCTTTCTACCACAAATATCAAATCTGTACCTCACTGCCAACACCCACATCGGCCTGGCTGCTTTTACTCCTCCCATTTGACGCAGGTGATGGTGTTCTCGAGGACATTTCATGGTGGTGAAAGTTGGATGGTAAAGAAGAAGGCGTGTCATCACCTTTGAACTATGAGAAAAATGCTACACATCTCATGGCTCTCTCACAGAGCAAACAAATCGGTCCTCAGTGAGATCCTGCCTATGACAAGACCCTGCCTATTGTACACTGGGCACATGCTCGGCAAGGTGGAAGGACAATGGAAGAGAGGAAGGCCATCAGTCAGATTGATGGACACAATAAAGACAGCTGTGAATGCAACATTACCAACAATGATTGAAACTCATTTCGGGCAACTATCTATAGCGTCACCGTGAGTCGACAACGACAAGGGTCATATTGGATTTGGATCGACCATGATAGGTCAAGCTTGGGTTGGGTCTTAATTTTACACCCAAACCTAAATGGTTTCACTTATTGTTGATGATGACCACAAGTCCTCCAATTCCTTCTTAAAATCTCTCCCTATTTCTCTCCTTCTCTTTCCCTGTAATATGGGGCACATTTCAAATTTTACTCGGCGAATACCGTTCCTCTTTTTTCTGCTTTCTTTGTCAATATACAAACTGCATTTCTTTCCCCTGTGCTCTACTCCGTTACACACAGATGCTGAGTCTTTAACGGTTCTACTTCAAGTCGGCACACTGGGGAAGTAGCGCAAGTATTAAACAAAGATAGTGAAATGTTATTAACGAACACAAGGAAATACATCTTACAAACAACACTGATAAAAAAAAATCATGCACTGCATTGTAGATGGAATGATACCACCTTTAGAGGGAAGTATTTTACAGATCTGGACGATCATGTAAGTCAGATCTGTGAGAGTTGGGATAGCTGCAAAAATAATCCAAAGTAATGTACCTGCTATCATTTCTGACAGCAACTGCCTTTTCTGTGAGTACTAATTAATTCTGTTCTATCAACAATTTCCCTAATCTAATTAGATTACACATTGCAGTCAAATTACATTATCACAGAGGATCCAAGGACCGTGTCATTTCAGACATTTCCATTTCAGTTGAGATTTGCATACAGTCTGTACACAAGTCATTTGAAGATTGTGTTTTTCAGAACGCCAAATGTTCAGCTTACATGTATTTGCCTGTTATTGTCCCTTGCAGGAAATGAACAAATCCTTTTAATCCTTGCAGCATTAAAAAATTATAAACTTTAACACAATGCTTTCACAGACGAATCAGTTGCTTCATTGGTGTCAGCGAGTTATCTTTGTTTCTACCTCCTAGGTCAATGAGTTCTCATTTAAAGACACAGGACTGAAGAACTGAGTTTCTAAACACTGAGAGTTCCTGTGATACAGATTCCAATTTGCATAATCCTTTACTCACAAATAAGATGTTTTACCATCATGGGAGAACATACTCTCTGGGAATAATGCACTTCAAACTTCACACCCACATACAGGAAGCAAGCAGGGAAGGCAGCTGGTGACATCAATCTTCCTACTACACTGATTTGACACATATCAAAGCAGTCTGTGCTGATACATTTAATGAAAGATGCTGCCATTTTAAGGAAATTTAGTCTTACGAACCTGGAGAGTTCACTCAAAAACCCATCAGAATCAGGCCCAATACCGTATGTTGTGATCTTTGCTGTTTTGTGACAGCAGTACATTGCAAGGCATAAAAATTACAATAAGCTGCAATCAGTCAATTAACCAATAAATTAATAAGTAATAAATAAATAAATAGTGCAAAAGAGGAATAGTAAAGTGCAATGTATGGATCTACTTCCTCCTCGCTGACGATCAACACTGGCGCACCTCAGGGGTGTGTGCTTAACCCACTGCTCTATTCTCTAAATACACATGACTATGTGGCTAGGCATAGCTCAAATACCATCTATAAATTTGCTGACAATACAACCATTGTTGGTGGAACCTCAGGTAGTGATGAGAGGGCGTACAGGAGTGAGATATGCCAACTAGTGGAGTGGTGTCGCAGCAACAACCTGGCACTCAATGTCAGTAAGGCGAAAGAGCTGATTGTGGACTTCAGGAAGGGTAAGATGAAGGAACACATACCAATCCTCACAGAGGGATCAGAAGTGCAGAAAGTGAACAGCTTCAAGTTCTTGGGTGTCAAGATCTCTGAGGATCTAACCTGGTCCCAACATATCGATGTAGTCATAAAGAAGGCAAGACGGTGACTATACTTTATTAGGAATTTGAAGAGATTTGGCATGTCAACAAATACACGCAAAAACTTCTATAGTTGTAATGTGGAGAGCACTCTGACAGGCTGCATCACTGGCTGGTATGGAAAGGCTACTGCACAGGACCAAAAGAAGCTGCAGAAGGTTGTAAATCTAGTCAACTCCATCTTGGGCACCAGCCTACAAAGTACCCAGGACATCTTTAGGGAGCGGTGTCTCAAAAAGGGAGCGGTGTCTCAAAAAGGGAGCATCCATTATTAAGGACCTCCAGCACCCAGGGCATGCCTTTTTCTCACTGTTACCATCAGGTAGGAGGTACAGAAGCCTGAAGGCACACACTCAGTGATTCAGGAACAGCTTCTTCCTCTCTGCCATCCGATTCCTAAATGGACATTGTATCTATGGAGACTACTTCATTTTTTATTTAATATACTGTATTTCTGTTTTTGCATTTTATTTTTTTAATCTATTCAATATACATAATTGATTTACTTGTTTATTTAAAATTTTTTTTATTTATTATTGTTATTATTTTTTTCTCTCTGCTAGATCATGTATTGTATTGAACTGCTGCTGCTAAGTTAACAAATTTCACTTCACGTGCTGGTGATAATAAACCTGATTCTGATTGTGATTCTATTTCTCTTCGAGCAATGAGCCCCCCTTCAGCACTACATATTGATCTGTTATCTATGCGTGCACATTGTTTTCTCTCACTCTCTCTTGCTGCCATGTGAACACATCAGTTAAAACCATTTCCGCATGCATGCTTTTATTTAATATCTGTGTAGCTGTGCACAGCCACAACAAATTGGTGATGAGTATGAACCTGAATGACAGGGAATATCATGAACTGCTCTGACAGTTGCAGGACGAAACAGTGAGAGTTAAACAGCATGAGAAAGCCAAAGGACTCATGAGTAATAGTGAAAGACACGCTGAATGTAAAGTGAAAATAATGTGATGATGTCTTCAGTTGGGAAAGCTGGCAAATTTAATAGCACTAATGATGGTTGGGAGTTGTATATCGAGAGGGTGGAACTGTATTGTAACACGAACAACATGGAGGAGTAAAAGAAAGCACCTACGCTTCTTAGTTTAATGGGTGCAAGAACGTACTCTCTCTTGCACAACTTAGTAACCCCTGCAAAGTCAGCAAGCAAGACATTCAATTTAATTGTTACAACTTTACAAAATCACTTGAGCCCTAATCTGCTCGTAATAGCTGAGAGATTTAGATTTTACGAAAGGAACCAGTTAAAAGATGAAAGCATTTCTGAATCCATTGCAGAACTGTGCTAACTTTCCCAGTACTGTGGCTTTAGAGATGGATTTTCTGATGCATTAAAGGACAGGCTTGTATCTGGCATGCACAGTCAAAGCACTCAAGAGAGGCTACTGTCTGAACAAGACCTAACCTTAGAATGGGCATTGAGCATTGCAATATCATTGGAGAGTGCAGCAAAGGATGCAGGGGTACTACAGAAAAGGAGATTTGAATGTGAAATGCACAAAATGTCCCTGAATGATGCAAAAAGCCAAAACTGTTCTCAATGTGGCAAATCCTCCCACAATGCGAATAACTGTTGGTTCAAAGATAAAGTTTTCAGGAAGTGTCACAGACAAGGTCACATAGAGGAAGTGTGCAAGGCAGAAAGCACAACTGAGTGAAAAATCTCAGAAACAAAACTAAGCGCATGCATAAAGTTACCAAATGTAAAATAGAATCAGACAACATAGAGTCTGACAAATGTGAACTGTCATCCCTAGAACTGCATAGTATACTGAAGCAGATTACAAAATCATCTGGATCACAATAGTTGTGTCTGGTGTAAAACCAAAAATAGAACTGGATACAGGGGCAACACGAGTGAATCTGCAGATGCTGGAAATAAATAAAAACACAAAATGCTGGCAGAACTCAGCAGGCCAGACAGCATCTATGGGAAGAGGTAGTGGCGACAATTCGGGCCGAAACCCTTCATCAGGAGTGAAGTAACATGGGATGATCGAGGGAGGATAAGAAGTGGAGGGAGGGATAAAGTAGAGAGCTAGGAAGTGATAGGCTGGAGGGAAATGGGCTAGGGGGAAGGTGGAGAATTATGGGAAATAAAAGAGAAAGAAAGGTAGGGCTGGGGGGAGATTATAGTGAGGGGGGAAAAAAGAGAGAGAAAGAGAACCAGACTATAATAATAGATAGGGATGGGGGTAAAGGGGGGCAGGGGTATCAACGGAGGTCAATGAGTTGGATGTTCATGCCGGCAGGAAGGAGGCTACCTAGGCGGGAGATAAGGTATTGCTCCATCGACCTGCGTGTGGCCTCATCTTGACGGTAGAGGAGGCCATGGACAGACATGTCAGAGTGGGAGTGGTCTGTGGAATTGAAGTGTGTGGCCACAGGGAGATCCCGCCACTGCTGGAGGACTGAGCGCTGGTGTTCGGCGAAACAGTCTCCCAGTCTGCGGCGGGTCTCCCCAATGTATAAATGGCCACATCGGGAGCACCAGATACAGTATATCACCCCAGTTGACTCGCAGGTGAAGTGGTGCCTCACCTGAAAGGACTGTCTGGGGTCTGGGATGGTGGTGAGGGAAGAAGTGTGGGGGCAGGTGTAGCACTTCTTCTGTTTGCAGGGATGAGTGCCCGGAGGGAGGTCAGTGGGGAGGGATGGGGGGGATGAATGGACAAGCGAGTCGCGTAGTGAGCGATCCCTGCAGAAAGCCGAGGGGAGGGGAAGATGTGGCTGGTGGTGGGATCACGTAGGAGATGGCGGAAGCTATGGAGGATTATACGTTGGACCTGTAGACTGGTAGGGTGATAGGTGAGGACCGAGGGACTCTATCCCTGGTGGGCTGGCGGGGTTATGGGGTGAGGGCAGAGGTGCGTGAAATACGGGAGACGTGATGGAGGGCAGAGTTGATAGTGGACACAGGGTGCAGGGTCAGATTTGTCTATCATTTCAGAGGCTGACTACAACAGACTGTTTTCATTAGAGAAAACCTTAGTAATGCTAAAGACTTACACTTGCAAAAAAATGTCTCCGAAAGGCAAACTGAAAGTAAATGAGACTTATGGAGGCTGAACGCAACAATTAGTTCTTTACATATTGAAAAGTGGAGGGCCAGCACTTATCAGACATGAATGGTTGAGAAGAATCCTACTAAACTGGCACTCAATCAAAACTCTCAGGGAGATATCTACAAGCAACAGCAGCCAAAATGGCAACACTAAACAGAGACTGTCACAACTGCTTAATGCTAATGAGAATGTATTTGAGAAAGGGATTGGTAAACTCAAAGGCACGAAGGCCAGAATTGGAATGGATGAAGCAGCAACACCAAGATTTCATAAAGCGCATCCAGTGCCTTACGCATTACGTCCTAAAGTGGATGCTGAACTTCAAATCTTGGAGGCTTCTGTCATTCTCTGGCTGAGTTTAGTTATTGGGCCACACCCATTGTCCCAGTGATCAAGAAAGTGAAGGCCAGAGCTGTTTGCATATGTGGGGACTTCAAAGTGAGCATCAGCCCAGTGCTGCATACTATACAGTATCCCCTGCCACAAATAGAAGACATTTTTGCATCTTTGCTAGGTGGGGAAAGGTTTTCAAATATTAACTTGTCACAAGCTTATCTGCAAATGGAGATTGAGAAATCAAGCAGGAAATTCCTCACAATCAACACTCACAAAGGACTGTTCCAATATAATTGTCTTGTCTTTGGTGTCGCATCAGCTCAAGAAATTTGGAAAAGAACAATGGACCAAGTACTTCAAGATATCCCAGGAACACAATGTTACCTTGATGACATCATCGTGACTGCAAACAATATTAATGAGCACCTCCAGAACCTTGGCAAAGTGCTTCCCAGGCTGAGTGAGTATGGTGTGCACGCAAAGAGAAAGACATGTGAGTTCCTTAAGAATGAAATCTCATATTGTGTACATGTCATTGACAATCATGGCTTACATCAGTCACAAGAGAAGACTGAAGCAGTGCTACAGGCGCTCAAGCTGGAAAATCTGTTGCAACTTAGGTCATACTGGGGCCTTGGAAACTACTACCATCATTTTCTCCCAAACATTGCTACAGTGCTACACCCATTAAACGCACTGAGCAAAGTGGGTATGGTCAGAAAGATGTGAAAGAGCATTCAAGGAAACAAAGAGACTAATAACTTCCAATTAACTGCTCACCCATTATGACCCATCCTTGATCGTAAGACTGGCATGCAACGCATCCCCTTATAGTATTGGAGCTGTTTTGTCACACGTTATGAATGATGAATCTGAACATCTGAGTTTGTTTGCTTCAAGATCACTGACAAGCGCAGAAGGCAATTATGCACAGATTGACTAGGAGACCCTTAGTCTAGTTTGGGAAATAAAGAAGTTCCACTATTCCATCCACAGACAAAAGTTTTCACTAGTGACAGATCACCAGTCTCTTGCGTCCATGTTCAATCCCAGGAAGGGATTTCCAGCGATGCCTGCTACCCGGTTACTAAATTGGACACTATTCCTAGGAGCCCACTCTCATGATGTAGAGTTCAAGGGTACCAAACAACACAGCAACATTAATGGCTTGTCATGTCTTCCACTATTGGCAAATGAAGAAGAAAAGACTTCATACTGTGACCCAGCAGAAGTGTTCCACACAACACTGGTGGACCTATTGCCGGTAACAAACTCTGAAATACAAAGTGAAGCAAGGAATGACTCAGTGTTGCCACAAGTCTATAAACTCACCATGCAAAGATGGTCAGCTCATGGCAACTCTATGTTTCCTAGGTCTCAGCAAAAACAGACCAACTGTTGGTATGTCAATGAATGCTGATGTATGGACTTGGTGTTGTGGTTCTCTCTAAAACGTGCACCAGAAGGTTAGAAAATCTGCATGAAGGACACCTGAGTACAATCAATATGAATAATCATACCCAGAGCTACATGTGGTGGCCGGGAATAGATAAACAGATTGAAGACTCAGCCAGAAGCTGTTTGGGATACCAAAAAGTTCAAAATGCACCCCTACGGGTACTGTTACACCGGTGGCAATGGAAATCATCACCATGGCAAAAAGAACATATTGACTTTGCTGGGCCTTTCACGGACTCCATGCTTCTGATTGCTGTGGTTGCTCATTCGAAGTGGCAAGAGGTTATACCAATGAAGTCAGCCACTTCAGCAGAGACTGTCTCTGCTCTGAGGACTACCTTCACCAGAAACCGCTTACCTGAACAGATTGTGAGTGACCATGGAGCACAATACATGACAGAAGAATTCCGACTGTTCATGAAGAAAAATGGCATCAGATATTTCAAGTCAGCTCCTCACCACCCAGTAATGAATGGGTTAGCTGAAAGGTTTATCCAAACCTTCAAGAAGTCCATTAAAGCGATGGACAAGGAGGACATTTCTCTACAGCACAAGGTGGACAACATCTTTTTTGTATATTTTGTGTTCATGCGATGACAAATCAAATACCTGCAATGTTGTTCATGAGCAGGGATCTGAGATATGCATAGATCTCCTGAAACCAGACTTCCAGAGGGAAGTACAGAATAAACAGTTCAGCCAGTTGCCTAGTGAAGCAGCAAGGAGCTTCAAGACTGGATAAGTAGTCCTAGTGCATGATTATCGAGAAGGCAAGTGGATAGCTATAAGTGGAACCCAGTAGGATAACTATAAGAGCTGGACCACTAAAGAACACAGTAAATGTTGGAGATCTTACATCATGGGGCCCAGATATCTGATGCTCAAACAAAGAACACACCTGAGTCGACTGCATCCAACAAGATGGGCACATTACAGTCAGCGGATTTACCTCTCAGTGATGATCATGTCACTGACAGCAACATGACACTGGAAACTGAGAATGTTGTCTTAGACAAGACACCTACCAAACCTAATGTCACTATACAGGCCAAGGGCCATTACTACAAGAATGTTATAGTTGACAAGACACCAGCCAAACCTGATGACACTCTACAGATCCATAGGTGCTATCCTGAAAGAAAGAGAGTGCCACCCAAAAGACTGAACCATTAGAACTGTGAAGTGAGTTATGTTCTGCTATTGTGAAAGCACATTTATTTGGAATATGGGTTTATTAAAGGGAAATTTATATGGTTTGTACATATACAATTTTATGCTACATTAATCTAAAGGGGGAGGAAGTGTAATGTATGGATCTATTTCTATTTCTTTTAAAGCAATAAACCCCCCCTCTTAGCACTATGTATTAATCTGCTGTTGTCTATGCATGCGCATCATCCTCTCTGTCTCTCTCTCGCTGTAACATGAATACACCAGTTAAAGCCCTCTCCCACGTGTATGCTTTTATTTAATTAATATGTAGTTGTGGACAGTTACAATACAAATAGTGTTCATGTACTGTTCAGAAATTTGATGTTGGAGGGGAAGAATGTGTTCCTAAAATGTTGAGTGGAGGTCTTCAGACACTTTCACCTTCTCCCTAGTTGAAGCAATGAGAAGAGGGCATGTCCTAGATGATGAGGGCCTTTAATGATGGATGTTACCTTCTTAACATGCCAACTTTTGGAAGAAGTCCTCAAACGTGGGGAGATTGTAGCCATGATGGAGTTGGCTGAGTCAACAACTGTCTGGAGCCTTGTTCAATCTTGCACATTGGAGCCTCCATGCCAGGCGGTGAAGCAACTGAAGTACATTTGTTATCAAAGTATGTATACCATATACAACCTTGAGATTTGTCTCCTTACAGTCAACCACAAACAAAGAAACCCAAAAGAATGCATTAAAAAAGACCATTTAACAACCACTGCGCAAAAATAAAAAGAACAAATCACGCAAAGTATAAAAAGAAAGCAAATAACATTCAGAACTAAAGTTCACTGAAGTGAGTGAACCACGAAGTCAGTCATCACTGCAGATGGTCAGGAACCCATTAGTTGCAAGCCACAGCCTCAGTTCAGTGCAGAGAGAAGCTAGCTTCACCAGCAGCAAGCTGAACACTGGCCCTTCCCTTGACTCCAGCCCCGAAACCCTGACCTTTTCAATCTGGCCCAGCAATAAAATCAGGCAAACATCAGTTCCTCCCTTGCTCTTGGACCCTGTCCCTACTGCTTCGATATGCACTTAGGTCTGAGCCCTGTTGCCTCAGCTCATCTCACCTCAGACTTGCTGCTTCAGATTAACTCCAGCTCCAGCAGTGGGCAAACATTGGCTCATTCCTCACTCTGGGGCGGGGCCCTGTTGCCTCAATTCGACACATACATGCCATGTCACAACCATCCTGCACCTTCATGACTTCAATTCACATCACAAAGATGCCAGGTGGTTGAAGAGCTCAACTCCGAAAGGGAAGTTACAGGCTTTTGATTGCAGTGATCAATGTGATCAATAAAGTAAGTAGTTGGTAGGATTGCTTGCTGCCAATAAGGCATCTCTGTGTTTCACTAGTGTCAAATCCTAAGGACTTTATATAGGGTTACAATTGAGAGCATCCTGACTGGCTGCACCACTGCCTGGTATGGGAAGTGCACTTCCCTCAATCATAGGGGCACAGCTGAGTGTTCTGTGTGGAAGAAATACAGGATTTGGTAGAAGAAAGAGATCGCAGACCAGAATCTAGGCCAGCTCTATTCAGGAGGACTCATCTGCCAAAAATTATCTCGGAGAACGTGACCCGGTTAATCCGAAAAGGAGACACTACGCGCCAGACAAGAATGGCTGACAGTCTGGTGTGACAAGCTATGAAAATGATCACAGAGAACATGACTGATAAAAAATCAATGGATTCAGAGGCTAAGATTTTCTGAGGGGTCTTTCACTGAGATCTATCATCAGTTTCCATGCAGTTTCATCCATCGTCTTGCTTGGTAGTGACTTTGTCTCTGTCACAAGTTGTGGGTTAATTTATCATGCAGAAAACATATACAAAAATATAGCTCTTAGGGAATACTAAAGTTGCAAAGGAGTTGTCCTTTGGATAAGGAATTTCACTGAGCAATATTATTCTTTCATGTTTCATAGACCAATCCAAAGGAGAAAAGAAGAATTTTCCCTGGAGTCTTGACGAGTGCTTATCTCTGAAATCAACATCTCTCGCATAGATTAATTAGTTGTTATCACTCTGCAGGGTGAGAGAGATTATTTTTTTTGTTTTCATGACGAGTGCACATTGTGAATTATACATCAAAAGTATACTTCAAAAGTTCATCAAAATGTGCAATGGAACCATGAAAGTGATAAAGGAGGTAACAGAGGAAATCAATTAACTTTCTATTTAATTGTAGTGCAAAACATTACATCTTTCAGTTCTGTTCAGAGACATACAGCTATATTCTAAATGAATGGAGTGATTTTACAAATCCATCCACTTCCAGAATCAGAATTGCAAATATATGTTCAGTGGCCACTTTATTAGATATACCTGCTCATTAATACAAATAACTAATCAGCCAACCATGTGGCAACAACTCAACGCTGAAGGCATGCATACGTGGTCAAGAGGTTCAGTTGTTGTTTGGAGCAATCATCAGAATGGGGAAGAAAGTGACTAAGTGATTTGACTGTGGAATGATAGTTGTGCCAGTTGAGTGGTTTGTGTATCTCAGAAACTGCTGATCTCCTGGGATTTTTATGGAGGTCTCTAGAGTTTACAGAGAACGGTACAAAAAATGCAAAAAATGTTCAGCGAGTGACAGTTATCTGGGTGAAAACGTCTTGTTAAGGAGAGAGGTCAGAGGAGAATGGTCAGATTGGTTCAAGCTGACAGGGAGACAACAGTAACTCAAATAACTATCCGTTACAGCAGTGCTATGCAAAAGAGTATCTCTGAACACCCAACACGTCGAACCTTGAAGTGGATAAGCTACAGCGGTAGAAAATTATGAATATGCACTCAGTACAGGGGGTACCTAATAAAGTGGCCACTCAGTAAACTTCCCTACATTCTTTAAAGTGTAGATCATGTGAACGAAATAGCAGACAAACTGAATAAGTATTTTACATCAGTCTTCACTGTGGAAGACACTAGCAGTATGATGGAAGATCTTTCTGTCAGTGGGCACAAAGTGTGTGAAGTTGCCATAAGTAGAGAGAAGGATTTTGGGAAACTGAAAGATCTGAAGGTAGATAAATCACCTGGACCAGATGGTGAACAACCAAGAGATCTGAAAGAAGTGGTTAAAGATTTCATGGACGAATTAGTATTGATCTTTGAAGAATCAATAGATTCTGGTATGGTTCTGGAAGACTTGAAAATTGCAAGTGTCTCTCCACTCTTCAAGAAATGAGAGAGGCAGAAGAATGGAAACTATAGGCTAGTTAGATTGACCTCAGTGGTTCGGAAGGTGTTAGAGAAGATTATTAAGGATAAGGCCTCAGGTTACTTGGAGGCACATGATAAAATAGGCCATAGTCAGAATGGTTTCCTCAAGGGAAAATCTTGCCTGACAAATCTGTTGGAATTCTTTGAAGAAGATAACAAGCAGGATAGACACAGGAGAATCGGTTGATGTTGTGGAGTTGGATTTTCAGAAGACATTTGACAAGGTGCCACACATGAGACTGTTTAACAGACTACAATGTTATATGTAAAATATTTGGATGATGGAATTGATGGCTTTGATGTAAAGTTTGCAGATGATATGAAGGTAGGTGGAGAGGTTGGTAGTGTTGAGGAAGTAGAGAGGCTACAGAAGGACAGATTAGGAGAACGGGCAAAGAAATGGCAGATGGAATACGGTATCTGGAAGTGTATGGTCATGCATTATGGTAGAAGAACTGAAAGGGTTGACTGTTTTCTAAATGGAGAAAAAATACAAAGAAAACACTTTGCAAAGGGACTAGGGAATCCTTGTGCAGGATTCCCTTAAGGTTAATTTGCAATTTGAGTCTGTGGTGAGGAAGGCAAATGTGATGTTAGCATTAATTTCAAGAGGACTAGAATATAAAAGCAAAGGTGCAATGTTGAAACTTTATAAAGCACTTGTGAGGCCTCTCTTGGAGTATTGTGCGATGTTTTCAGCCCCTTGTCTTAGAAAAGATGTGCTGATACTGTAGAGGGTTCAACAGAGGTTCACAAAACTGATTCCAGGACTGAATAGGCTGTCATATGAAGAACGTCTGATAGCTCTGGGCCTGTAATCACTAGAATTCAGAACAATAAGGGGTGACCTCATTGAAACCTATCCAATGGAGGAAGGTCTTGAGGGAGTGGATATGGAGAGGATATTTCCTATGGTGGGAGAGTCTAAGTCCAGAGGATACAGCCTCAGAATAGAAGGACGTCCTTTTAGAACAGAGGTGGGGATGAATTTCTTCAGCCAGTGAGTAGTGAATCTGTGGAAATTTTTGCTACAGGCAGCTATGGAGGCCAAGTCTTTATGGATATTTAAGGCAGAGGTTGATAAATTCTTGATTGGTCAGGGCATGAAGGGAGACGGGGAAGGCAGGGATTGAAGCTGAGAGGGAAATTGGAACAGCCATGATAAAATGGTGGGCCAGTCTTGATGGCCAAGTGGCCTCATTCTGCTGCTATAACTTATGGTCTCATGCCATAAGACAATATATCCCCAGTGAAATCATACTGGAATGAAATTTTGGAAAATGGTTGATTCCTATTTGCATTGTTATTTACTTGGCCGTTTACATAATTCATTTGAGGTGTTGAGAACTTTTTTTCTGCCCAATTACACATGTTAAAAGATATGAATCAACTTCACTTGAAAAAGGAAACTGGTAGAAGACAGCTAGTGGGTTTCTGATGTTAAACCTCCTTGCTGGGCACAGATACCAGGATATGATATCCCTTCCTGGAGGAGGTAAGGGAATGGCCAAGCTTATTTCTGACATTGCAAACTCTCGAAAACTACCTGCAAGATTTTAAAGTAACTGATCCAATTTCTGCCTTGGTTATCTCAGCTTCCTGGTTTCAGGTCAATGATTCCTCTGATAAACAGGCACTAACACACTCATTTAAAGTACGGTTGGAAATTTGCATCTGGTAGGAACATAATGTACAATAGCAAACAGTTTTGGTTGCCAGATTTCATGTTGACGACAAGATTACAACATTTGCATTTGTCTTTGCGGCTCATCTGCACATACCATTTCGCAGGGGAACACAAGCTCAGTAGTTATGGTGGGTGGACAGTTTTTTCAATGCCTGGCCCATGGAGATTAATTTTGTGGAAGACCAAACAACAGATCAGTGCTGAAAGAGCCTGATGTTGGCAAGGGGATGGCAGCTAGGTTTTAATTCAGATAATTGCAACGTTCAAGTTCAAAGATCAAAGTAAAATTTATTATCAGAGTGCATATATGTCACCACATACAAGCCTGAACTTCTTTTCCTGCGGGTATATTTAGCAAATCTATAGAACAGGAACTGTAAACTGTAAATATCAGGAACTGTTAACTGTAAACAAACTGTGCAAATGCAGATATAAATACAGTACAGTAGTATGAAATAACAATATAAAAGAAACTTTAAAGAAGTGTAGCTATCCCCTTTTCCTCAAGAGCCTGATAGCTGAGGGGTAGTAAATGTTCTTGATCCTGGTGGTGTGAGTCCTGACGCTCTTGTACTTTTTACCTGATGGCATCAGCAAGAAGAGCAAGGCCTGGGTGGTGAGAACCTTTGATAATGTTTCATGTAGGCGTGCTCAATGGTTGGTAGGGTTTTACCCATGATATACTGGGCCAAATACACTACCTTTAGCAGGATTGACCACTCAAAAGCATTGCTGTTCCCATACCAGGCCGTAATGTAGCCAGTTAGCACCCGTTCCACCATACATCTACAGAAATTTGCCAAGGTTTTCAATGACATGCCAAACCTCCGCAGACTCCTGAGGAAGTAGAGGTGCTGTTGTGCTTTCTATGTAACAATATTTATATTATGGATTCATGACAGGTCCTCTGGGACAGTGACACCCAAGAACTTAAAGTTACTGACCCTCTGCACCTCTGACCCTCCAACGATTAGTCCATAAGACCACAGCTATAAGACATGGAGCAGAATTCAGCAGTTCATGTCACTGAGTCTGCTCCGCCATTCCATTATGGTTGATCCTAGGTCCCGCTCAACCCAATACACCTGCCTTCTCATCATATTCTTTGATGGCCTGATCGATAGAAAATGATAAACTTCCGCCTTAAATATACACACAGTCTTGGATTCTACCACAGTCTGCGGCAGAGCATTCCACAGATTCACTACTTTCTGGCTCAAAAACTTCCTCCTTACCTCTGTTCTAAAGCGTCGACCCTCAGTTTTGAGGTTGTGCTCTCTAGTTCTGGTTACCCCACCACAGGAAACATTCTCTCCACATCCAGCCTATCTAGACCTTTCAACATTTCAATGAGATACTCCCCCCAACATTCTTCTAAATTCCAGGGAGTACAGGCCCAAACCTGCCAAACACTCCTCATATGTTAACTCCTTCATTCCTGGAATCATCCTTGTAAACCTCCCCTGGACTGTCTCCAATGACAAGACATCCCTTTAGAGTTGTGGGGCCCAAAACTGTTGACAATACTGCAAGTGCGGCCTGACTGCTGTCTTTTAAAGTCTGAGCATTATTTCCTTGCTTTTATATTCGATTCCCTTTGAAACAAATGCCAACATTACATTTGATATCTTTACCATAGACTCAACCTGCAAATTAACCTTCTGGGATTCCTGCTTAAGAACTTCCAAGTCCCTCTGCACCTCTGATGTTTGAACTTTCTCCCCATTTAGATAATAGTCTGCACTTTTGTTTCTTTTACCAAAATGCATTATCATAATTCCCCAACACTGTATCGCATCTGTCACTTTTTTCCCATTCTTCCATTTTGTTTAAGTCCTGCTGAAATCACATTGCTTCCTCAGCACTACCTACACCTCCACCTATCTTAATATCATCCACAAACTTTGTCAAAAAACCATCAATTCCATTATCTATAAACGTAAATCACTAACAAACAATGTGAAAAGCAGTGGTCCCAAAACTGACCCCTGAAGAATACCACTGGTCACCAGCAGCCAACCAGAAAAAGCTTCTTTTATTCCCACTTGCTGCCTCCTGCCTGTCAGCCATTCCACTATCCATGCCAGTATCTTTCCTGTAACGCCATAGTTAACCTTGTTAAGCAGCCTCATGTGTGGCACCTTATCAAGTGTCTTCTGATAATCCAAGTAAATGACATCCACTGCCAACACACACAAAATGCCGGTGGAACACAGCAGGCCAGGCAGCATCTATAAGGAGAAGCACTGTCGATGTTTCGGGCTGAGACCCTTTGTCAGGAGTAACTGAAAGGAAAGATAGTAAGAGATTTGAAAGTAGTGGAGGCTGGGGAAATGCGAAATGATAGGAGAAGACTGGAGGGGGTGGGATGAAGCTAAGAGCTGGAAAGGTGATTGGCGAAAGTGATACAGAGCTGGAGAAGGGAAAGGATCATGGGACTGGCGGCCTAAGGAGAAAGAAAGAGGGGGGGGGAAGCACCAGAGGGAGATGGAGAACAGGCAAACAACTACATATGTCAGGGATGGGGTAAGAAGGGGAGGAGGGGCATTAACGGAAGTTAGAGAAGTCAATGTTCATGCCATCAGGTTGGAGGCTACCCAGCCGGTATATAAGGTGTTGACATCCACTGCCTCTCCTTTGTCCACCCTGCTTGTTACATCCTTGAAGAGCTCTTAACAAAGTTGTCAGCCAAGATTTCCCTTGACAGAAGCCATGCTGACTTTGACTTATTTTATCATTAGTCTCCAAAACCTCATCCTTAATCATAGACTCTAACATTCTCCCAACTGCTGAGGTCAGGCTAACTGGCTTATAATTTCCTTTCTTTTGCCTCTTACCTTCTTAAAGAGTGGAGTGAAATTTGCAATCTTCCAGTCCTCCGGAACCCTGCCAGAATCAAGTGATTCTTGAAAGATCATGACCAATGCATCTGTTATCTCTTCAGCAACATCTTTCAGGACTCCGAGATGTAGTCCATCTGGTCCAGGTGGCTTATCAATCTTAAGACCTTTGAGTTTGCCTAGTGCTTTTTCCTTTGTAATAGCAATGGCTCTCACTCCTGCTCCTTGTCACTCACGGACCTCTGGCACACTGCTAGTCTCTTCCACAGTGAAGAGTGATACAAAGTACTCATTAAGTTCATCTGTCATTTCTTTGTCCCCCATTACTACCTCACCAGCATCATTTTCCAGTGGTCCAATATCAACTCTCACTTCTCTTTTACTCTTTATATAACTGAAAAAACTTTCGAAATCCCGTTTTATATTATTGACTAGTCTACCTTCATATTTCATCTTTTCCCTTCTTATAGCTTTTTTAGTTGCCTTTTGTTGAATTTTAAAAGTTTCCCAATTATCCAACTTCCAACTCACTTTTGCTACTTTATATGCCCTTTCCTTGGCTTTTATGTAGTCCTTAATTTCCTTTGTCAGCCACAGTTGCCCATCCCTGGCATTTGAGAACTACTTCTGTGAGATATATCTATCCTGTGCCTTGTGAACTACTACCAGAGACTTCAGCCATTTCTGCTCTGCCATCACCCCCGCCAATATCCTTCTCCAGTTCATCTGGGCAAGCTCCTCTCTCATGTTTCTGTAATTCACTTTATTTCAATATGATACTGATACTTAAACTTTTCCTTCCCTCAGATTACTGACTCATGGACTTCTGGTTTCGCTCTCCTGAAGTCTATACAGTAATCAGTTCCTTTGTCTTATTGACATTGAGAGAGAGATTGTGTTATTACCAAGTTTTCAATCTCCCTCCTACATGCTGATTCATCACCCATTTCGATATTTTCCACAGAAGAGGTGTCATTAGCAAACTTGTATATGGTGTTGGAGTTGTATTTAGCTGCACAGTCATGGGTGTAAAACAAGTAAAGCAGGGGACTAAGTACACATTTCTGCAGTGCTCATGTGCTGATGGAGATTGTGCAGGGGATGGTTTTGCCAATCCAAAATGACTGGGGTCTACAAGTGAAGAAATCCAGGAACCAGTTGCACAAGGGGGTATTGAGGCATAGGCCTTGGAGCTTACTGATTCATTTTGAGGGGATGATGCTGTTAAATGCCAAGCTGTACTTGATAAAGAGCATCTTGATGTATGCACCTTTGCTGTCTAGATGTTCCAGGATTGTGTGAAGAGACAAAGAGGCATCTGTTGTAGACCTGTTGCCTTGGTAAGTGAATTGCAGCGGATCCAAGGCACCATTCAGACAGGAGTCTGAATGCATTTTGGAATGTTAAACAATGGCAGACCATACACAGTGAATTGGGAGTGCTATTGAATGGAGACCTTGGTGTATAAGAACACAGTTCCTTGAAAATGGGATCATAGGAAGACAGTACGTCATAAAAGTCGTATATGCTTGCCTTCATCTCCTGAGGCATTTAGTCAACTTACTCTTCAGGCTTACTTTGTTCGTGAGGCCTCCCTTAGAGTACTGTGTGCAGTTCTGGTCACCGCAATGCAGGAAGGACAACGTTACGTTAAGAGAGAAAGATTACAGGAATGATACAGGGATTGGAGAGCTTGAGTTGTCAGGACTGATTGGATAGACTAGGTTTATTTTCCTTCGACCATTGAAGGCTGAGAGGTGGCATAGTAGAAATATTTAAAATCACAAGAAGAATGGATTGAGAAGAAAGCATGTGTCTGTTTCCCATAGCAGGTGTTTCTAAAACTAGATTTATTAATAGTATTATTCAAGTTTGTTTAATGTCATTTCCATTACACAAGTGTAAAAGAGAACAACATAATTGTCATTCCAGATTTGATGCAGACCATAAATTCCACAAAAAGATGAAGAACACAATATTAAAAATACTCAATAAATATGAATAATAAGAGTCTTCATTTCATAGATTGATTGTGATGCTAGGTACAGGACGTTAGGTACAGGAGTGTCTGTAAATAAGGTGACTCTGACAGGAAATGATAAAGTAAATAGGGTGTGTGTGGGGTTGGGTAGTGTGCGGAGGTGTGCATGAATTAGTAAGAGATTAAATTAAGTATTTTCTAATTCTGATCACATGAATTTTGGAATAGTGAAGGTCTGGCTTCATGACTGGCTGTCATGGAAGGATTTCAATGCAGGCACAGGCTGCTTAATGGGAAAATTCTCTGTGGTGAACTAGATATACCTGTCTGACTGCTCCTGTGGCTCCTCCCACAGACCCTGCTGACTGCTCCTGTGGCTCCTCCCACAGACCCCTGTATAAAGGCGACTGTGGTCTGCTGCTCTCCCTCATTTTCCCAGGATGTAGTGTTGTTTGTTCTTCAGTCAATAAAAGCCGATATCTCACTTCCTAAGTCTCAGCGTGAGTTATTGATGGTGCATCATTCTCTTCTCCCAATAATTGCCAAACTAGCAGAGCACTGAGTTTTAATCAGAAGTTTCCCTGAGAGATCTCTGTTCTGCATTTTCTTGTCAACTAGATTGATTCCATGGCATTATTACAAAGAAGGGCAAGGGAGTTTTCCCTAGTATTCTGGCCAGGATCTCAAGCAATATAGCTTATGCAGATATATATATGGAGATGGAGAGCACACAAAGGTAAGAACCTTTGCATTCGTATCACTTAGGAATAATCAACAACATTCACACTCATCCCAGATTTCATGTGCCAGCTTTTGTAGTCATTTTGAAATACAGTCTCTGCTTTGCAAAGACTATCCCTTACTTAATGGGGTAGTAAATTGCGAACACGAGAAAAATGGCATAGTCTCTGGAAGCTTGATTGCTTTCTGATATCATGTGCCATGTTCTGTTATAGGGATACAGAAGCAAATGGAAGTTCTTGATTTTGAACTCCTGCAGAAACTTGGTCTACATGTAGCATCTGAGATCATCAGGAAAGATGCAGCCACTTGCTAAAAACAAGAAAGTAAGAGGGAGCCTCAGCTGTGACTGCAACTATAGCAGTTAAACTATAGACCATTTTATGAATTATAGCAATAAATAATCCTTTAATGGTGACATAATGTTCATCCTCAAGCCCCCAATAAAAGTCATTGAATGGCCAACACAGATGGCTCTATCTCACAGTTCAAATAAGCATTTATAAGAAAATTGAATATGTATGAAATGCAGACCTCAATCAGGACAAATGGGCGATTAAATAATTGGAACCTGACTAGCTCAATAAAAACAGATGAATTCCAAATTTAAAGGGAAAATATAACTAATGGCAATTGTGCACAGGTGAAAGAAAAGATTTTATTTATAACTTCAGTTGACACGATCAGCTTGGATAGTTTATAACAGCCATTTGAAGATTGATTGCATGAAGGAGTAGGATGGAGACTAAAACTCATGAAAACAGAGGAATTGAATACCATTGACAAATGATAGATCAATAATTAACAATTTTTATTGCAGAAACAGATGCAAAAAGCTTCTATCCATTCCAAATAAGGTTTGCCTCAGATTAGGGTCAGTGTCAATGGTGTGGACTTCCAAGCTCAGGAGGTCTGATTTTAATGGCTATTTTGAGACTCACAAAGCTCGTGATAGCTAGTTTACTTCATGAATGGAGAAATACATTACAAGGAAAGTCATGATTTAAAACTAAGAAGTTTTGCATTCAAGCACTTTTAATTTCTTTCCAGACATTATTGGCATTCATTTTAGAAAACAGGAAGGATCTCCCAGTCTTGTGGTCTTTTATTCATGATAGCTTCATTGTGCATGTATTCCTTTTTTGGTATGGAAATAATGCATTAGAGCTATGGCCCTGGAATACAGTGGCAGGAACCCTTAGCAGGCATTGTTTCAATTTTCAGGGTGGTACTACAGTAAATTTTCATTTGTGGGAAAATTCTCTGTGTTTTCTAAATTACTTCAGTATAAATCATGCATACTTCAATAATACATTAACTGTAAAATAATTAGGGATGTCTTGAAGGCATGAAGAAACCAAATGTATTTCTCTTTTATTCCTTGTATATAGTATATAAAAGCTAAAAATTTATCACTGTCACCTCTGCTATATTTCTCACCACTTATCATTTTACTTTTACTCCACCTGTTCCCTAATCATCTTCCATTTGATGGCATATGCCTGAAACCTACACACCACCCTCTTTGTCATGTCTCCGAAGTGGCCAGAGTATCAAATGTAAATATCTGAAGCAGGAAGATGAATTTGCCCTTTCGAACAATTTCAGAATTATTGCATTTAGATATATTAATTTTCACTTTATCATTTTATCCCATATTGTTAATTATAGTGTTATTTCTTGTTTGCTTCAGTTCTTTCAGATGACAAAAAAGTCAAGTACATATAAAATTGGTTTCTATGACAAGAGTAATTTCCCCATGCAAATATGGGGTCACATAGGTACTTTGTCTCATTTGGAAAGGCTCTTCCACGCAATGCTGGACAGGATTTCCATTATGAATAGTGGATGGAGAAACCCAGATCAACAAGGAGCAAAGGGAAAGTAAAGTAAAAATGAAAAATGTTGAATGGGGAAATGTGAATGCATTTCCAACTCGGATGCATTTTGTGTGTCTACTCTATTGTGTGTCACTATAACACTGCATTACCCACTTTAATGTATATCAGGGAATGTAGCCCCGCCTCCTGAACTGGGAAAGGCCTTGTACTAACTATAATTACACAGCCATTATCTATTTACATCTAATCTTCAGAGTCATTTTGCCACTAATGCTAAACATAATATTAACACTATTTTAATCAGTGTTTCAGATTGCCTTGTGTGAATGTTTTATATTCCTCTGCTATAGAACTAGAGCATCTGAAAGGTTTCTGACTTAATCACACACCTGAGTCATTCTTTGTTTTGTCCATGCGATATAATTCAATTTTGTGCTGAGAGATCAGCTGTTACTCCTTCAATGAATGACTGGTCTTGTCTGTGTTTTGATTAAATAGCTTGATGAAGCTACAAGCAAGGCAATGTGTTCCATAACTGAGGTCTTTTCAGAAAAACTATTCAAGAGTAGAAGACATTAATTGCTGCTTCCTCTGCAGCTAGTCTAATCAAAAGCAGATCTTTTCAGCGAACACTATTCTCTGCATTCAATAGAGTGTGGATGTCTTCACCACTATTCATTTTGCAAGTTTTCATGAACTTTATAGAAGGAAACATCCAGAGGGTGTCAACATGAATAAGGTGTGAGTACACCATCAATCATAGGCCAGATTCCACCAATGACATAAGATTGGTGAGTAAAGGTTGGTACCGCAGTTAAGGCAGGAACTTAATGGAAAGGTCATTTACACATTCTCTTCAGTTACTAAAGCAACGGCACACATACTGTTTATAGCAATGCTTCAAAAGGAAGAAACAAGTATTAATCCTTGTGAAAGCAAGCATGAACAAACAAAAAATATTTTAAAAACTTACTTATTGTAAGCCAAGTTAGAAGGATCTGCGACAGTGTGGAACCTATATTTTCAGTATTAAATGAATCAAAGCCAGTTAGTGCTGTTATGTCAATTAGCCAGGCTTAACTTAAATAATTCTATTATGTTGTACTGTATATAAGATTTTGAAATTATTATATGTTTTACAGTAAGTTTATGTTAGAAAATCAAAGCACCCTAGCAAAATAATAACAGTGAACCATTTGGGTGAAAGGGACAGACAGTTAAAATTTCCTTTCTCATTGCTAAGGTGTTGGATGGGCCACAAAGTACAATGCAAATCTAGCTCGATTTTCCTGGGATCAGTTTCATTCCTGTGATGTATGTTGACAAATGAGGTTTCTTAGCTGATCAATGAGCCTTTTTCTTCACATTGGTCATTTGAATCTTGACAGAAATGAGCTAAATTAAATAATGCTGAAGCACAGCGTCATATCTATGAGTCATATAGCAAGCACTGTTGGATCCGGTGATATCGATCTTGCGGTTCTTTGGAGGTCAAGAATGAGGCATAAACCTTGGTGGTTATAGCCATTTTATTAAGTGTTACAAGAACAAAGAATGGACAAAGAAAAGACTTAAAGAAAAAGTTGTTGTCTTTTCAACATTTCAGTGATAACAATTAACCTATTATACAACCAGATACAACTGATGTGACACCAACTTGCTGCAGTAAAACCAAGCAGCTTCTAGACAATACACAATCAACTATACTACAATTAATAGAAAATTTAGTAAACAATTAAATGTACAGTATGTAAGTGATTATATAAAATCTGTAAACAAACACAGCTAAGTTAAACTACAAGAAGAAAAAATATTAAAAAATAGCAATTCTACTCCCTAATTCAACGGTACTGACCTATCATCTAATAAATTGTTATTAGTTCCTGACCAACTAAAGAGTTCATTTTAATCAATTAATTAGTAGAATGGGTGAAGAAAACCATCTAATAGACATGAAATGATTAAATAAAAGCTTACCTTTTTTATAGCCAATGAATAAACACAAGAATATCTACAGATGCTGGAAATCCAGAGCAACACACACAAAATGCTGGAGAAACTCAGCAGCTCAGGCAACATCCATGAAAATGAACTAACATAGAAACATAGAAAAACTATAGCACAATATGGGCTCTTCGGCCCACCAACTTCCAAGCACCTTAAAACTGTGCCCTCTCGTGCTAGCCATTCCAGCCCTGGGAAAAAGACTCTAACTATCCACACGATCAATGCCTCTAACAGTTGATATATCAGGCCAAGACCCTTCATCAGGACTGGAAAGGAAGGGAGAAGATGGGGGGAGGGGAAGTAGGACAAACTAGAAGGTGATAGGTGAAGCCGGGTGGGTGGGAAAGGGGTAATGAAGTGGGAAACTGAAAGTGATTAGGAAAAGGTAAAGGACTGGAGAAGAAGGAGCCTGATAGGAGAGGAGTGTGGACCTTGGGAGAAAGGGAAAGAGGAGGGACACCAGGAGGAAGTGATAGGCAGGTGAGGAGGGGAGGTCAGAGACCAGAGTGGGCAAGGGAAGGTGGAGGTGGAAAATTGTCAGAAGTTGGAGAAATCAATGTAATCCCATCAGGTTGGAAGTACCTAGACAGAATATGATATGATCTCTGCTTTCTGCAGGAATCTTTCACTCCATGCCTCCCTTGTCCATTTGTCCATCCCCACTAATCTCCTTGCTGGCAATTATCTCTGCAAGTGGCAGAAGTGCATCGTGCATCTCTTCCCTCACCTCCATTCAGGAGGTAAACAGTCTTTCCAGGTGAGGCAACACTTCAGCTGAGAATCTGCTAGGGTTGTCTACTGTACCTGGTGCCCCCAGTGCAGCCTCCTCTACATTGGGGAGACCTGACATACAAAGATCAGAGGTATGCTTTTCCCCTCTCTTCTTCAATTCCTCACGCTGGCATCTGACCTCTCTTCCCTTCCCACCTGTTACCTTCCCCTGGTGCCAGTCCTCTTCCTTTTCTCCTATGGTCCAATCTCCTCTCCTATCAGATTCCTTTTTCTTCATCCCTTTTCCACCTATTCCACCTATCACCTTCATTTCCCCCTCCTCGTCCAGCTGGCTTCACCTATCACCTTCTAGCTGTACTCCTGCCTCTCCTCCCATCTTCTGGCATCTCCCCCGGTCCTTTCCAGTCCTGATGAAGGTCTTAGCCAGAAACACTGACTCTTTATTCATTTCCATTGATGCTGCCAGGCCTGCTGAGTTCTTCCAAAACTTCGTGTGTTTTGAAATAGCTAATGAATTGCTTACAACACTACTGCATGAACTAAGGAAGCTGAGTCAGACTTAGCAAGCTCACACAAATAATTAATCTAATAAAGTTCTTCACTGACATTTTTTAAAGGCTAAGTATTGGTCATAACTGATTACATTTGAAACAGAAAGTACACCTGTTGATTTAAGACTTGGTCATTGGTTTATTATTGTCAAATGTTCCAGATGAGAAAGACTTTGTTTTACATGCCATGCATACAGATTCTTCCAAAGCATAACTACATTGAGATAAAAGCAAAAACAGAATATACATTCAATGGCCACTTTATTAGGTACACCAGTACACCTGCTTCTTAATGCAAATATCTAATCAGCCAATCATGTGGCAACACTCAATGCATAAAAGCAAGCAGATATGGTTCAGTTATTGTTCAGACAAAACATCAGAATGGGGAAAAATTTGATCTAAGTGACTGACCATGGAGTAATTATTGGTGCCAGGAGGTATAGTTTGATTATCTCAGAAACTGCTGATCTCCTGGGATTTTCACGGCATAACAGTCTTTAGAGTTGGTGCGAAAAACAAAAAAAAAATCCAGTGAACAGCAGTTCTGTGGGCAAAAACACCTTGTTAATGAGAGCGATCAGAGGACAATGGCCAGACTGGTTCAAACTGACATGAAGGTGACAGGTACTCAAACAAACATGTGTTACAACAGCGGTGTGAAGATGAGCATATCTGAACACACGTCATGTCAAACCTTGAAGTGGATGGGCGATAGCAGCAGAAAACCATGAACGTTTATTCAGTTGCCACTTTATTAGATTCAAGATTATGCAAAAATTGACCCATGCCTTATGAAGCTTCACCATTACACCCTTGCTTTTGTACCCTACCCCTCTCTAAATGAATGCTAATATTGTATTTGCCTTCTTTACTATTGGCTCAACCTGCAAGTTAACCTCTAGGGAATCCTGCACTAGGACTTCCAATTCCCCTCATTGCCAAGTGTAACATATTGGTGGCCACTACCGACTCCATAAAGCTATTACTTCAGTGCTGCTTATCCATCTTTAGCTATATGATACATTAATGGCTTCCAAACTTGTTCTAACTTTATAGCAACATAACCAGGATTTACTGTGTGCTTCAATCGCATGTCCAGTACTTAGTTACATTATATACATACAGTATGTGTGACTTATTTACAGATGTGCCGCACTTAGATCACATAAAATGCTGCATGGTGAAAATCATTTGAACAGGAGAATAAGTTTTTATTTAACAGCTTATAGCTGTTAATATCAAAGTTAAATTTTAATCATCACTTCTCTTACCTTTCTTCAACCTTTGCTTCCAATAGGGTTTTCAAAGAAGGTAGCCATCTCTAGTGCCTTGGTCATGTTCCTAGGAGTGAATACCAATAGCCTGTCCTGGTCCAACAATATGGTCACAGCCAAGAAAGCTCACCAATACCTCTCCTGCCTCACTCAAATCTAAAGATATATCATGGAGAACATTCTAACTGGCTGCACCATTGTCCGGTATGATGGCAGAGGTATTGCATAAGATCAAAATAAGCTGCAGAAAGTTGTAAACTCAGTCTATTCAATTATATGTACTAGCCTTACAGCATCCAGGACATCTTCAAGGAGTGTTGCCTCAAAAAGATGGCATCTATCATTAAGAGCCCCCAGGACCCAGGACGTGCCCTCTTCTCATTGCTACCATCAGAGAGGAGGTATAGGAATCTGAAAACGCACATTCAATGATTCAGGAATAGCTTCTTCCCCTCTGCATCAGATTTCTGAATGGACATTACCTCATTACTTTTTTTTCTCTTTTTGCATTACTTTTTAATTTAACACACACATACATACATATATATTTACTATCATTTACCATAATAATTTTGTTTTATTATTATGTATTGCGATGTACTGCTGCCACATAACAACAAATTTGCTAGTGACATTAAACCTGATTCTGATTCTGACAACCTGCCTTGTTATGACCTTGCACACTATTGTGTACTGCAATTCTTCTGTAGCTGTTACAATTTATTCTGCTTTGTTGACATTTTTCTTTGTTCTAACTCAATGCACTGTGCAAAGATTTGATCTGTATCAACGGTATGCGAGACAAGCTTTTTACTGTATCTCAGTGAGGTGAGGGACTCCGTCGGTCAGAGATGACCATGGATATTGCATCCTAGCTGTCTACATAGGCAAGCCTGAGCAGTACGATATGGAGAGCAAGCTGCCCTCTCCATGCATATGATGAACTCAAAGGAACAGCAAACAGAGACCGATACAGTTTGGTACCAGAAACATCGCAGGAGTTGCCAGTCAGCATTGAACTCAGCATAGGACTGCCTTAGGGACTCCAGCTCCGGATTTTTCCCTCAGGATGGACTCCCAAAACATTACCCATGAGTAAGTATAGCCTCAAGGCAGCAGAGGTTTGAGATCAGAGTTTTCCTTCTCCTAGATGAGATGCCAACCATGGCTAAGGAGCCCCATCTGCCCTAAGTGACTAGTTTTAAAGTGCCAGTAACACTTCTCCTGTCAGTAGAAATGGTTCTGCTGGGCTTAGTAGCTAAGCCACATGTGAAGACCAGGAGCTGGACCTGGTTGTCAGAGGCTATTTGAGGTGCACGTCATTGGAAGCATTTAGTAGGTAGTGGGAGCTTGTCCCCATTACCACCCCCAGCTATAACAAACTTAAGGAATCTGTATCTCAGTGCAGGTACAATAATAAGCCAATTTGCATTCCAATTCCAATTCTATTGTTCACATGTAAAGCTGTTTATTATTTCTGATTACAGAGCCATTTTCATCAATGGTAAATTTATCCAGTTGCTACCAAACAAGTGCAAAGTGTTCAATATGCTGAATTATTTAGAATGAATATTTATGAACTTTATGAATGTTTAGAATGTTCACTCATATCCCATTGTCCCATGTGAGACAATTTTCAGTCATAGTCAGATGATATTTCAAAAAGTTAATGTCAGTGTTTGTTCAGAAGTTCAAAGGTTCATTTTATTATTAAAGTGCATTATACAACTCTCACATTCGTCTTCTCCAGGTAGCCACAAAAACAAAGAAAAATAATGGAAGTCATTGAAAGAAGACAGCAACCACACCCCATTATTTGGATCTCATTCCAAATAAGGCAAAAATTATATTATCAGACAGTACTGTGTTTGACAATGGGCAAAGTGGCAAGTGGATCTTATAGGCTTCAGGTCACCTTGACTGCAGTTGAAATGCAATGGAATCAATTTTTTATTTAAATTTACCATGACTTGTAAAAGACTTGTGCTATTCATGAGATGGCAGCTTTGGCCTTAAGATGGTAGGTTGAGCTAAGATGTAAATGCATGTGAGCAGGCTAACCGCCAACAGATAAAAAAATCCATTAGACTGAAAAAGTAATCATCTCAGACTGGAACTAAATGCAATAGTGAGCACTTTGTCACTGCATTTGAAATGGGACCTGCCTGATGTCATTGTGTATCAGAGATAGGCGGTATGTTAGCAGATGTGTGTTATTGTCTCTGATGTTCGTCACCTCCAGTGGACTAAGGGACCTTGGAAAACTGTTTTTTGCCATAAACTTGGTGAAGAGTTTTTGCCTCCAGTCAAAGCTTTACATGCGGAGAGGGAGAAGAATAAGGTTCATGAAGGCTGAGTATGGACTCAGTCCGAAGAGCCTGGTTCCCTTCTGTACGACTCTATGATTGCAGGTGGCTGGGGAGTTTTGGAATCTATGATGGTTGATTTCTTAAATGGCAAGCTGACCTTTGCCAGTTTAAGATCGCCATAGACTCCAATAGTTCCTACAGTATAGTAGGTCGTTCTTATCTTGACAGCAATGTGTCAGCTGCTGGGTATGTATGCCTGTTGGCTATAAACACTACTGTGCTTAGTTGACTAATACTTCTCACTCTCAAGAAAATATGCCCAACACATGTTATTCACCCTCAGGCACAATAAAGGCCCACTTGGGGAAAGTATCCAAATTTAGCCAGAACCTTTAAAGCCATCAGCCTTTATTGGCCCCAACTTGCAAGAGATGAGGAAAAAGAACTGTAAATATTTGACAAAGAAAATCCTGAGGTTGCTCAACTTATGATGTATGGAAGCACTGATTTTCTTTATAATGCCATAACAGCTGGCTCTTAAGCTAAATGGTTGTTAAGGTGTATTGACAAGTGTCAGAAACATTGTTGACAAATGCATCTTTATGGTATGTTCTACCTATTGAATTTCAATAATAAAAAGTACCTATTGCATGCTGTCAAAAAGGTGGATAAGAAACTGATAAAAGGCTTAGTACTTCCATGACAGCTGTGTTCCTGAATCTGCAGAACTGTCTAGCAGTTCATTATAAATTAATCTACCTTTTAACTTTACATCAGCCCCAAGCAATTTAGAAAATAGTTCATGGGAATGGTGCACATTGGTGTCAGAAGGCTGTTTTCAGCACACAAAAGGATATGCTATGTCACCACCAAAAATACATTATGTTATATTTTGTTCTAAACAACAAATTGTTAATGTTACGGTTTGTCTTAATACATGAATCAAGTGTTCTGTATACCAAGGGTGGAAAAGGTATACTTTCCTGTCAAACATGAGAAATTAGGGGTCCACTATTACTCGGTAGGACATGTGTTTGTTCACACTCTTTTTCAATGGGATTTACTTTGAACTTGCTGACAGAAACACATTAAGGTCGGCAAGTAAAGTGTAACCAAGTATGCACCAATGTTGTAAAGGCAAAACTAAGAAAGACTGGTTCTGCTGCTGAAAAACAAGCTTCAGACAACTAAAAACCTGGAGCTGTTATATTCTATCAATAACACTTCCAGAATCAATCAATTAAGCAACTGGAATATTATAATTTTAGCTGTTGCTTGTGGTGCAAATAATTTATTAAAATCTGGCTAATGGTCGGGTGAACTATTTTCCACCTGATATCTGGCTGCTGGAATAAAGGCATTGGATATGTGAGCAAGCATTTAATAATTTTAAAGGTATTTGTGCATAATTTCATGTAAGAATGTGTTTTGTTGAATTTTAAAGATAAATCAATGGTAAAATACTGCACTATATTTCATATGTACATATATGTTTGTGTATTCGGGGACAGCTTCTTCCCCTATGCCATCTGATTCCTGGGTGGACATTGGACCCTTGAACACTACCTCACTTTTTTAATATGCATTGTTTCTGTTTTTTGCATGATTTTTAATCTATTCAATATACATATACTGCAATTGATTTACTTATTCATTATTATTTTTTTTCTTCTATATAATGTATTGCTGCTGCTAAGTTAACAAATTTCTCGACACATGCCGGTGATAATAAACCTGATTCTGATTCAGATGTGTCTATCTTAATTCATGTGTTAATGCAGATGTGTGTGTGTGTGTGTGTGTGTGTGTGTGTGTGTGTGTGTGTGTGTGTGTGTGTGTGTGTGTGTGTGTGTGTGTGTGTGTGTGTGTGTGTGTGTGTGTGTGTGTGTGTGTGTGTGTGTGTGTGTGTGAGAGAGAGAGAAAAAACCATGGAAGTCAGTTCAAGGAGATACAGCAAACCCATCTCTACACAAAAAAAAAGCAATACGATTATCAACACCTTCCCAAGCCCCCTTCCTGTTACACAAAATGCAACCAAATCCCTCTCCTTGCTCAAAAAAGCTACAAAAAGTACAGCAAGAAATAATGGGCAACAACACAGAATATAAAAACCGTAAGACTGTAAAAATCCATGGTCCATAGTCCAAATTTATAAACACAGAACCTCAGTACTATCCTCCAACATCACTGAAAGAGAGAGACACCACTCCAACACAGAGGCCTATTCTTCGGGCACAGCAATAGTCCACACAGTCTCTGATCCCATCAGCGATTAAAAGGCAGATAGTCGGTGCTGAACCTATTCTTGCCTTCCATATTCACCTCCACGTTTTGATCTTCTTCCTCGCGTTAACCGGCAAATAATGGAAACTTCAGTTGGTGAAATGGAGTTGAACATTGGCTTACACCTCATTTCATAGTTTCTTCATCTCAAGGCTTGTGCCCGCCTTCTGGAATCTTCTCGGAGACAGCAAAGCTTGATCACTCAATTGAATTGAATTGAATTGACTTTATTACTTATATCCTTCACATGCATGAGGAGTAAAAATCTATACATTACATCTCCGTCTAAAAGTGCAATGTGCAATTTATAGTAATTTGTAATAAATAGTACGTACAACACGATGGTCAACATAGCATAGATATACAACTGTATTAGTGTGAATTAATTAGTCTGAAGAAACTGTCCTGGAGCCTGTTGGTCCTGGCTTTTATGCTGTGGTACCATTTCCCCGAAGATAGTAGCTGGAACAGTTTGTGATTTGGGTGACTCGGGTCCCCAATGATCCTTTTGGGCCCTTTTTACGCACCTTTTTTCAGTAAATGTCCTGAATAGCGGGAAATTCACAACTACAGATGTGTTGGGCTGTCCGCACCACTCTCTGCAGAGTCCTGCAATTGAGGGAGGTACAGTTCCCATACCAGGCAGTGATGCAGCCAGTCAGGATGCTCTCAACTGTGCCCCTGTAGAAAGTTCATAGGATTTGGAGGCCCATACCAAACTTCTTCAACCGTTTGAGGTGAAAGAGGCGCTGTTGTGCTTTTATCACCACACAGCCGGTATGTACAGACCACATGAGATCCTCGATGATGTTTATGCTAAGGAACTTAAAGCTGTTCACCCTGAATCTCCAAACTGTAAATTGCAGTCTCTAACAGTTCCAGAAACACAGTTAAGATGAAAACAGACGTAAAACAAGTGAAATAAACAGTTCCATGGTATATCAAGATCAGAATCAGGTTTATTATCACTGGCATGTGATGTGAAATTTGTTAGCTTAGCAGCAGCAGTTCAATGCAACACATAATATAGAAGAAAAAAATAAATAAAATAAATAATAATAAGTTACTAAGTAAATCAATTATGTATATTGAATAGATTTAAATAGTGCAAAAACAAATACTGTAGATGTTAAAAAAAAAGTGAGGTAGTGTCCAAAGGTTCAATGTCCATTTAGGAATCGGATGGCAGAGGGGAAGAAGCTGCTCCTGAATTGCTGAGTGTGTGTCATCAGGCTTCTGTACCCCCTACCTGATGGTAACAGTGAGAAGAGGGCATGCACTTGTGCTGGAGGTCCTTAATAATGGACGCTGCCTTTCTGAGACACTGCTCCTTGAAGATGTCCTGGGTACTTTGTAGGCTAGTGCCCAAGATAGAACTGACTAGGTTTACAACCCTCTACAGCTTCTTTCGGTCCTGTGCAGTAGCCCCTCCATAACAGGCAGTGATGCAGCCTATCAGAATGCTCTACACAGTACAATTAGAGAAGTTTTTGAGTGTATTGTTGACATGCCAAATCCCTTCAAACTCTTAATAAAGCATAGCTGCTGTCTTGTCTTCTTTATAACTACAATGATATGTTGGAACCAGGTTAGATCCTCTAAGATCTTGACACCCAGGAACTTGAAGCTGCTCACTCTCTCCACTTTAGTTCCCTCTATGAGGATTGGTTTGTGTTCCTTAGTCTTACCCTTCCTGAAGTCCACAATCAGCTCTTTCATCTTACTGACGTTAAGTGCCAGGTTGTTGCTGAGGCACCACTCCACTACTTGGCATATCTCACCCCTCTCATCACCACCTGAGGTTCTACCAACAATGGTTGTATTGTCAGTAAATTTATACGTGGTATTTGAGCTGTGCCTAGCCACACAGTCATGTGTATATAGAGAGTAGAGCAGTGGGCTAAGCACACACCCCTGAGGTGCAACCAAGGGAGTGTTGTACGCATGCACCATCTTGACCGGAGGGCGTAATCTGTAGTAATGTTGTCTGAATTTTAAATACTTATGGAAAAGTCCCCATTCTCTTATATTAACTGGTAAAAATAAAACTATGCATTTATTAAAATGCTGAACTAACAACAGAATTCTTCCAACAGTGAATCCCAAACCTGTGATTCCTACCACTTAGCAGAACTTTGAAGTTCCCTTCAGATATCCTGAGGACACGGATTTCCAATGGTTGTTAAAGCAGCACAAGGAAAAATGGGGTTGTGATAGCTAATTCAACAGCAGCATACCAAAGGAAACTGGATAGATAGCTGAAGGGGAATTTTTTTGCAAGGCTATGGACAAAGAGAACAGGATCGAGGCCATTTGGATGCTTTTTTAAAGCACTGATGCAGAACAATAGGTCACAATACTTCCTTCGATGCTCTGTTACTTGACTGGTCTGAGACTCGTACATCCAGATCTGGATAAAGAAAAGTCATCCTTTCATGATCACAAGGTTAAAAGCCAGGAACTTTTTACACACTTACACAACAGTAGCCCCATTGCCATCTGGACAACAGTGGTTTTCCTAAGCTTCATTAGGCATATCAAGTCAAGTGAAGTTTATTGTCATTTAATTATATACATGTATACCATCAAATGAGACAACTTTTTTCCAAACCAGGTTGTGAAGCATGGTAGTTCCCTTAACAGACATATGACACACAATAATTTAGGATAAAATCTATAGATAAATTACGCATAAGTAAACGAAGTACAGTGAATAACTTAAATATTGTTAGGTACAGAGCAGATTAACCGGTGACACTTCGAATGTGATGTGGCAGAGGGTTCAGAATTCTAATGGCCTAAGCGATAAACCTGTTTCCCATCCTGGCCTTCATTGTTTTTATGCATTGGATCCTCCTGCCTGATGGCACAAAGTCAAAAAGGATGCTGTGGGATCCTTGATAACACTGCCCTGCGTACGCAGTATTCCTGATACATTTCCCCGAAGGATGGTAGGGAGACCCCTATGATCCCCTCAGCCGTTCTCATGGTCCTTTGCAGGGGCTTCAGAACACTCTCCGGGCAATAATAACTTTAATTTCTTACTGCACCCATGTTCCAAAAATGAATTAAAGGATACATTTGGTGGACTACATTAACTTTTCATTGCTGAGTATATCTAGAGACATATTTTGTACTGAATGAGTAGGAAGTGGATGGGGGAGTCCGGTATGTAGTCCAGCCAGCGCTGTGCTTCTCAAAGGCCTAGCCCATCCATCAGTCAAATTTCAATCCAGTTGCAAAAGAAAGAGACGATGGATTCTGTGGTTGAAAGGGCAACACAATTATTTGACAGATTGGAAGGTGCACATTAAAAGGTTGTCCCTCTTCTGAGTGATACCCTCCTTGGTTGGGGTGTGAAGGGACCAGAGGGAACAAAAAGCCTGCCAGTTCAGAAAACAAAGTATAACTGGGCCAGACCATGAGATCAACAGCAAGAGTTGGGTAAATTGATCCTGGCTTTGCTGCCAAAGCAATATAATTTTATGGTAAAATTCCTGGTCATAGGAAATACTTAGAGTAATGTTAACTTTTATTCTGCTTTTAGAGCCTGCTGTAGCGTCTCACCCTACATCTATTCTCCCACGTCCACAAACTTCCTCACATCTCCACCTTTTATTCACTGGACACAATCATCGTGACCTTCGTGGGCTGTCATCCACACCCTTCATAAAATGCTGCCCATTCATCAGATGCAACTCTCAGTGACAGTCATCATCTTTCTTTCATTCTGGGGAAAGGGGATGAAAAGTGCCAGGGAAAGCAGACCTTCCATCTAGCCAACAAATAACAGCTGCAGACGTGGAGACATTGGAGATCAACAAACTCTCCATTGACCTGTCTGTTACAGCTGAGAGATGAGGGGTTCAGCACAAAGAATTAATTACTAAGTCATGACATTCGACTTTCAATGATATCATATATAGATGGATAGATAGATAACAGAAAAAGCAGGAAATGCAGCTGCTCAGGCAGAATCTATAGAAATGGCCATCCATTATAATTCCATTTCCCTTTCCCATTCCGATATGTTCATCCATGTCCTCCTCCATTGTCCACTGTCGTGATGAGGCCACACTTACTTAGGTTGAAGGAAAAACACCGTATATTCCATTTGGGTAGTCTCCAACTTCCAACCTAATGGCATGAACATCGATTTCCTTAACTTCCGGTAATGTCCCCAACCCCCACCCCCAACATTTCCCATCCACTTTTCCCTCTCTCACCTTATCTCCTTGCCTGCCCATTGCCTTCCTCTGGTGCTCCTCCCCCTTTTTCATTCTTCCATGGCCTTCTGTCTCTGTCACCAATCAACTTCCCAGCTCTCCACTTCATCCCTCCCCCTCCAAGTTTCATTTATCACCTGGTGTTTTTCCCTCCCCTCCTCCCATCTTTTAAGTCTACTCCTCAACATTTTTTTCTCCAGTCCTGCTGAAGGGTTTTGGCCTAAAACATCGACCGACTGTACTTTTTTCTATAGATGCTGCCTGGCCTGCTGAGTTCCTCCAGCATTTTGTGAGTATTGCTCAGATTTTCAGCATCTGCAGATTTTCTCTTTCTTGCAAAGAGTAATAATTAATGTTTAAAGTCCAAGGTTATTCTTCATCTTTCCAGAAGGTGGGACAAAGATGGGAATATCACTTATAGAGTAAGACTAAATGATCTCAAGTCGCAAATGAATCAGGTTGGTATTGGAAAGACTGTGGGACAGGCACAGTAAGCTAGGCTATGCAGGTGGAAAGAGAAAAGTTGACTCAAAATCATACATGAATGACTGGCAGAAACAGTCATGTCTGATACAGGAGTTACCTAAAGTTAAAAATTAGCTATTGAATACTGAAGTTGTGCAACACGTCCTGATGGAAGATGAGGTGCTGTTCCTCAAGCTTGTTTTGGACCTTAATGTAACAGAGTAGGAGGAAACAGAAGGAAAGGGCAGAGTGGGAGTAGGATTGGAGAGTTAAAATGATGGGCAACTGGAAACCAGTTGGACTGAATTCAGCTACACAGTAAATTAATCAGCCTATTGACACTTAGTTCCAATGTAGGTAAGGACACATTGTATTTGTTAGGGATTATTCTGGAGTTATGAAATTATGAATAGCAAATATTAATTAAAATGAGAACTAGTCTTCAAGAAATAAAACCTGTTCACAATTTAATCAGCTCATACCTTAAAGCTATTGAAATTAGTTATTGGGTGTGGGAAATTCTCATTCTGTCCCATTGAAACTATGCAAAAATGTTCATGCTAATAGGAGATCATTCAAAACTTCTGAATGAGATCAGGGAGCAATAAATGGTCACCTCACCCCATTCCAATTTCTGCAGGGATTGCTCTCTCCATGACTCCCTTGTCCGTTCATCCCTCCCCATCAATCTTCCTCCTGCCACTGATCCCTGAAAGCAGAAGAAGTGTCTGCCCATTCACCTTCTCCATCACCTCCAAGCAGAGCCACACATAGTCCTTCCAGGTGAGGCAACACTTCACCTGCGAATCTGTTGGGATCCCCTACTATTCTTGGTGCTCCAATGTTGCCTCCCCTACGCTGTTGATACCCTTTGTAGATTGGGAGCCCACTTTGAGAGCATCTTTGCTCCATCCTCAACAAGCAGGATGTCCCAGTGGCAAAATATTTTAAATGTTGTCTCCATTTCCATTCCAACATAATGGTTCCTGGCCTCCTGTACTGCCACAAAGAGGTCACTCTTAGATTGGAGGAGCAACACCTCATATTCTGTTAGGGTAGCCTCCAACCTAATGGCATAAATGTCAATTGCTCTAACCTCTGGTAATTTTTCCCCCTTCCCCATCCTTCTTCTTCCATTCCCCACTCTGGTTCACTACTTACCTCTTCTCTCCTCACCTGCCTGTCACCTTACCGTGGTTCCTCTCCTCCTTCTCTTCCTCCATGGTCTACTCTCTTCCCCTATCAGATTCCTTGTTCTTCAGCCCTTTACCTTTTTCACCCATCACCTCCCGGCTTCTCACTTCATTCCCCCTTCCCCCTCACCAGGCTACACCTATCACCTTCCAGCTTCTCACTTCATTCCCCTTCCCCCTCACCTGGCTACACCTATCACCTTCCAGCTTCTCACTTCATTCCCCCTTCCCCCTCACCAGGCTACACCTATCACCTTCCAGCTTCTCACTTCATTCCCCTTCCCCCTCACCTGGCTACACCTATCACCTTCCAGCTTCTCACTCCATTCCCCTTCCCCCTCACCTTGCTACACCTATCACCTTCCAGCTTCTCACTTCATTCCCCTTCCCCCTCACCAGGCTACACCTATCACCTTCCAGCTTCTCACTTCATTCCCCTTCCCCCTCACCAGGCTACACCTATCACCTTCCAGCTTCTCACTTCATTCCCCTTCCCCCTCACCTGGCTACACCTATCACCTTCCAGCTTGTACTCCTTCCCCTCCCCTCACCTTCTTATTCTGGCTTCTTCCATCTTCTTTTCCAGTCCTGATGAAGGGCCTCGGCCTGGAACATCTACTGTTTATTCCATTCTATAGATGCTGCATGCAACGTTCCCACTAACTTGTAATGACCAGTGTGCACAAAAATCTTGTGGTGTGTAATTTTTTGCCAAGTGACAACAAACATGTGCGCACTAAATAATTTCTTCAATAAAACAGTGTAAATAAGCCAGTTCTAAAATGTGCAGACAAATCATCGCCAACTCCACATTGTCAACATCTTCCACATCATAAACAGTAAAAGGAAATGTGATTGTGCTACGATCGTGAAATATACTTAACATGCCAACGAGGTAGAGGGCCACAATCTTTCTTCTGCAATTTAAATTCCTTTGTGTGCTAGTAACAAAAGATGTGTGAGGGCGTACGCACACACACGTTAGAGGGAACATTGGCTGCCTGACCTGCTCGAGTTCCTCCAACATTTTCTGTGCATTAATTGTTTATTGTCATTTTGTATTTAAAAAGTATAAAACATTATGTCAGGAGAGGTGAACTAGATTCTCTTCAGAAAATCAGCTGTATTGAGCAAAGAAATTCAAATCGCCTGATAACCTCTTCCGTGTGGGTTTGTTTAGTCCATCACAACAGTGAGCACCAAATGCAATACACGAAGTTGGAAGATACTTCATCTGGAAAGTCTCTTAATGGTGGGAACAAAAAAGATATCAAGACAGGTACTCCATTTCTGGCGGTTGCATGGGAAAATGTCTTAAAAGGCAGATCAAGGTGTTACAAGGGAAGTGATCTCTTCAAAATGCTGAAACAGGACGAGACAATGGTGATGGAAGCTTGTTGGAGTAGGCAGAAACTCTTTCTCAGTTCTGACAAAGGGCCTCAATCTTGAAATATGAACTTTATTTTTCTTTCCACAGTGGTGCCGAATTTAATGAGTGTTTCAGGCATTTCCTTTTTTTGCTTCTTACAGGATTTTTTATTTTTCTCTACTCTCACATTTTTATGCACAGCAGAAGAATATGAATGCATGCAAACTGCTCAGACAGAATATCGGTCCAATGATGATCAAATCATCCATAATGTCATCACCTCCCATAGGATGTCGTGCAGGAGGTCAGCGAAAGTAAAGGATGTAATTTGTTCTTACAGTACACTAACACAGGATGCATGCAGACCTTGCAATAGCTCAAACTCTTAAACTTTGGTAGGACTTGTAAGGCACATACTTGAGATTTTCACCTGGTGACTCATGCATCAGAAGTGAACAAGAACAGATGGTGGAGACAGGGTCATCACAGGGACATCAGCAAAGAGTCCACTTAGGAGGAAGTGGGAGTATACAAGTTCTGCTCATTTGTAATGGATGCCAAGGAACACGCCTTCATTTGTTATGCTTTTATGGATCAAAAGATGAATTTTATCTTGAGTAAACACATCCAAAGAAAGCTATCCTTGTATTTCTAATTTATGACTTGTTGCTAAATACGCTGCAAATTTCCTGACAGATACAATGACATAGGTTGCTTCCAGTAATGATCTGATTATCATATTTTTATAGGTTGGTTCCATTAAATTTTATTTATGTGTAAGACTGCTTCACTCAAGGACATTGAAGGAGAATTTGTAAAGGCATTTGTAACTTTTGCACAAATGCTTTTTCAGCTTTTCCTTTCCAACTGCACAAGCATGCAATGAAGCAAGATTATGGAATTTTAATGCGCTTTGTTCAATATAAAAATTGTCATACTGCTGCTGTACGTCATCCTTGCCATAATTTACTTTGAAGTTGGCATCACACGTACACCAGAAGTACTGCATTCGCAGAGCTCTCAGCATTGTCAAGGTCTGCTCCTATCCGTCCCACAATCTCCTTGACTTCCTACCATCTGATAGAAGGTACCATAGGACTGTTGGGCTGGGTAGCAGCTTCTTCCCCCAAGCTGTGAGACGTTTGAACTCTCTGCTACTATCCAGTACACATTATTTAAGACAGCACTAGTAGTATTATACTGTTGTATATTTAACTGTGTGTCGCATATGCACTTTGTGTCAAGTTGCACGTCTACAGAATATTTTTTAAATCTATTAATGTTAATGTGTTAAAATTCTTTTATGTGCTTCATGTGATAAATGTACTGTGTTTTACACTTTGGCCCTAAAGGAGCGTTGTTTTGTTTTACTGTATACATTTGTACAGGTTGAACGACAACAAATTTGAGTTTCAACTTGAACTTGAAGCACAGTCAGAGCCATTATAAGGGTCAGATAAAATATGGAAACAATGAATATGGTCTATTATTTACACATCTGTAGCATCGGCCCACTTTCATGAGTTATTGTCATTTTAACCTCAATCCTGCATTATTTCCAGTGATTAAGGAATTGTAAGGCTAACATCAGAATCCCAGGGGGAACAAATATATTTTAACGTAGGTCAGCTATTAATCAGCCTAAACATCCTGCTACTACATTACAATAATTTCATGCTAAAATATTTCCTTCAAACCATAGCATGAATGGACTCAATTGTAGCTGTTATTATTCAATGAAAAATCGGTGATGCCACATTGATAACCTTTTTAATACCATGCTTGATTTTAATTTCCATTCTAGGCAATGATGATTAAATGAGCTGGCTATTTCAAGTGCTGAAACTTTTTGAATTAGATTTATTCAATTTCATCAATAAAACTCATTTCTGCTTCATTGCAATACAAAACAGAGGCTAAGTTTCCTAACACTAATTTATGGCACTAGTTTCATTAAACAAAATATTTTTTTCATCATCTCTGCACTACATTTATCTCACAGCCTTTCCATGGGCCTTAATGTTTCAGTTTCCTGTTTCAGAAACACCTTCCTGACTGTTAATGTCTGTTTTTTAAAAAATATTGTTTAGGAGTAGAAGTATTCAGAAATATTCAAAAACTATTCCAACATTGTAGGTACATACAAGGTGTTGATTGATTACTAATACAGATTAGTGATGTTAATTAAAGAATAAATATGGACCAGGACAATGAGGATATCTTCCTCCGTCTTCAATATAACACCTTGGATTTTTTTTACATCCATGAATCAGCAAATAACATCTAAAAGCCAAGGTTAAGAATGCTGTGGCATTCCCTCAGTACTGCACTGGATGTTCAGATCCAGTTCTCTGGAATAGGGCTTGAACTTTTGATCTTGCAATTTAGAGGCAAGCATGCGACCCGCTGGGCTATAGCTGAGCATAATAACAATTACCTTTTCATCTTCCCTTCTACATGATTATTCTGGACATTGAATAATGCAGAAAGGGAAATCCACCTGCTGTGACCTTGAACATAATATACACTCACATATGTTAAGCTGACAATACTGGCATATAGTCTAGGTAATGTTCAATTTCCTTTAATATCATTTTACAACTAGAAAATCAATGATGAATAAATCATTTCTAATGATCAAACTGTAATGATTACATCAATAACAACACCACACAAGGCTTATTTTATTTATAACATATTTAACTGCCCTGTACGAATTTTAATGTACACTGTGATAGAGGTAGGATATAAATTTTTAAATGATACATTATAAATAATTTATTATGCCAAATTCTGAAGCTACAGGAAGCTTCAGAGTATTACCATGTAAAATCAAGTTAGGTAGGTTTGTGCCTAATGAATTTCGATTTGCCGAACCATTTCACTATTTCATGTAAGTTACTTGCATTGCCGTGTCTCCAAGGCTCTTTCATCTAATTTTGAGTCTGACATTAGGAACTAACATAAAATATTGCATGTGCGATTCCTGTCAATTTAGAAGAATGATAGGCAAATACTTAAAAAGATATCCTGGAGATCTGATGTCAGGTGAGAAGGTCAGTTAGGTCATGAAGTACTGTTAAAGATATCTAGTATCTAAAGTATCTAGTTGTCAAATGCACTCAGAGCTCTAACTTCTTAGGAAATAGTCTCCCTTTGAGTTCTTGCAGGATCACTTGTTGAAAGGGTTAACCCAGGCACAAGCCTAGAAATTTTGTCCCCACTCAGGACTAAACCTTATCTTCCAGTTAATTGAACTGGTCTGTTTGCACAGTCAAGCAATTATGATTTCTGCACCCATACAACAAGCAAACATTGCAAAATGTTACAAAATCAATGACCATTCATCAGTAAAAGCAAGTCAGAAATCCTATAGAGTGCCTTCACAAAATATTTACTCTAGCCAGTTAAAAGCAGTTAGGCTTTAACAAGGTTTAACAAGGTATTCTCTTTGATGTTACATGACATGTGTAATAGAGTTCTAACAAGTGAAAGACTGCCTCCCAGACAGAATGTTCATTTGTAATTCTTCCTGAATGATCACTTTGTACTTTACAATTAACATGTATTGAGATGTTCATGTAGTAAATTCTTAATAACTTTGAGAATGGACAGATCTTTAGATAACCCATGATCCATTACGAAGACTTTACCTTCATCTCTATTTAGGCTTAAGTCATGCAGTGAGTGCACTGCATGATCAGCAATCCATTGCTACAACTGGCTCCCTGCACAATCTGCACCACCTTGATCTCCTGTTTCCAGAAAGTGCAAGATTTGCAATTATGTACAAGCCCCAAAATGTTCCATAGCTGGGACTCAGATGATAATACTTGGAGCCGGTAGATTGTGGGTACCCTTCTATTTCACACACTGGAGAACAAGTTTCCAGACTGAGGCACCAGTACGGGACCATGTGTACCTCTAGGAAGGGGTAGTTCGCAAAAAAATCCACATTTGGATTTTCTGAATGAGATGTTAAATCGAAGACTAGTTTAGTCTTCTAAGTGGACATTAAAACTCTCATGGCACCATTTCAAAGTACAGGATTCAATCATTGCTTGAGCCCAGTCAAATATTTATCCTTCAACTCATATTGCTGACAATCTAGACAATCCACTCAGTACATAGGACAGAGAATGAAAAACCAGCTGAGTGGTGCCACAGCAGCAACCTCTCACTCAATGTCAGCAAGACCGAGGAGTTGATGATTGACTTCAGGAGGAGGAAACCGGAGGTTCTTGAGTCAGTTCTCATTGGAGGATCAGAGTTGGAGAGCGTCAGCTACTTTAAATTGCTCAGTGCTATAATTTCAGAGGACCTGTACTGGGCCCAGTACGTAAATATCATTATGAAGAAAGCATGACAGTACCTCTACTTTATTAGAAGCTTGCAAAGATTCAGCATGCCATCAAAAACTTGGACAAACTTCTACAGATGTGTGATGGGGAGACATTGATTGGTTGCATCATAGCCTGATATGGAAACACCAATGTCCTTGTATGGAAAAGTCTACAAAAAAATGATGGATATGCCCCAGTCCATCATGGGAAAAGTGCTTCCCACCATTGAGCACATCTACATGGAGAGATGTTGCAGGAAAATAGAATCCATCACCAGGGAAACCCCAACCCTATCCTGGCCCCTTCTCACTGCTGCCATCAAGAAGAAGGTACAGGAGCATCAGGACCCACACCCCACCAGGTTCAGGGACAGATATTACCCCTCAACCACCAGGCTCTTGAACCAGAGTGGATAACTTCACTCAACTTCACTTGCCCTATCATTGAACTGTTCCCACAAGACTCACTTTCGAGTACTGTGCTGTACTATTCTATGTTTGATGTTCTCGATATTTAATTTCCAGATCTTTGTTGATGCTTGCAGTGTGCAAAGTGATTGTTGCACTTCCAACATTTTTCTGTAACTGCACTTCAATATCGGGAGGGTTTAAACTAATTTGTCAGGAGGATGGGAATCAGAGTGATAGGGCTGAGTTGGTATACAAGTAGATGCAGTGTGCAGTGATATGGTGAGGAAGAACAGGAAGAACAGGTGAGGAAGTTCACTGCCTGATGATTCTACCTCTATCAGTGTGTATACCTATATTTAGATTCCTACAGGGCAGTTAAATGTGTCACAAGTAAGCCTTGTGTGCTGTTGTTATTGATGTACCGTAGATTCCGGACTACAGAGCGCACCTGATTAAAAGCCGCTGGTTCTAATTTTAGAAATAAAATCAATTTTTTACTTGTACAGGTGCACCGGATTTTAGGCCGCACCGGATTTTCGGCCGCAGGTGTCCCACGTTGTAATATGAGATATTTACACAGAAAGATATTACACGTGAGGATTTTTTAACTTTTAATTAAATCCATATGGTAACATAAACAAATACATATTGCAAATGCTTTTTTTCGAACCGTGCCTGTATCGTGGCTACTTTTAAATATACGTTGCGTATACTTTTTTACTGAACAACATTCCAATATCTCCTAACGACTGGTAAAAAATATATATACTGCAGCCTACCAGGAAAAGTTATTGATCGCCTTTAACTTAAAAGCAGCGTTCGCTCAGATCCAAAGCCGCTCCGCCGCTCCCCCCCGCCCTCCCGTTTATCGCAAACCGGCGTTTTCCCACAAGACGCGGCGAAACCGGGTGTGACGTCATAGCATCCCGCGATGTAGTACAGAAAACAAATATAGTTAAAACAGTTCTAACTTTAACTAGAAAATGAATTACTAAGCGAAAATATTATAAACTAAATAACTGCCATAAAGGCAGCACAATGCTTTTCTTTGAGTGTTTTCCATGTTGATGAGGGTGAGTACAAATGACTGATTTACAATAATTTAATTGTGAAAGTGCGCTTGATTTATCGTACAATTTCATTGGACCTCTGTGAACTACTCATCAATTTTATTGGTCTACTGTTACGAGGCAAAATGTTTTTGGCGGCATGAAAAAAATAATGTATTAGCCGCACCGTATTAAAGGCCGCAGAGTTCAAAGCTGATCAAAATGTGGGGAAAAAGTAGCGGCTTAAAATCCGGAATCTACGGTAATTATTACAGTTGGATAATTGGAAAGGATTAATTCTTCATTGATTTTCTAGTTGCAAAATGATTTTAAAAGAAATTGTAGTCAGTGGGATGAGTTAAAGTGTTACAGGGGGCCAAAATCAAAAGGGTGATGAATACAGGACTGAAGGTGTTATATTTGAATGCACACAGTATATAGAACAAGGTAGATAATCGTGAGTAAAGTGAGAGATCGGCAGGTATGATGTTGTGGGCATCTCCAAATCGTGGTTGAATGGAAATCAAAGCTGAGAACTTACATTGTATCAAAAGGACAGACAGGTAGGCAGAGGGGGTGGCGTGGCTCTGTTGGTAAAAAATGAAATCAAATCCTGAGAAAAAGATGGCATAGGAACGGAAGATGTAAAATCCTTGTGGGTGGAGTTAAGAAAATGCAAGGGGTAAAAAGACCCTCATGGGAGGTATACACGGGCCTCCGAACTGCAGCCATGATTTGGGCTACAAATTGTTGGTCCTGGATTCAAAGAGAGGGAATTTGTAGAATGCAGATGAGATGGCTTTTTAGAGCAGCTTGTGGTGGAGCCAACTAGGGTATCAGCAATTCTAGATTGAGTATTATGTCAGAATCAGAATCGGATTTACAAACGTATTATCACTGGCATGTGTTGTGAAATTTGTTAACTTAGCAGCAGCAGTTCAATGCAATACGTAATATAGAAGAAAAATAATAAATCAATCAATCAATCAATCAATTATAGTATACGTATAATGAATAGATTAAAAATCGTGCATAAAACAGAAATAATATTTATTAAAAAAGTGAAGTAGTGTCCAAGGGTTGAATGTCCATTTAGGACTTGGATGGCAGAGGGGAAGAAGCTGTTCCTGAATCGTTGAGTATGTGCCTTCAGGCTTCTGTACCTCCTACCTGATGGTAACAGTGAGAAAAGGGCATGTCCTTGGTGCTGGAGATCCTTAATAATGGACACTGCCTTTCTGAGACACTGTTCCTTGAAGATGTCCTGGGTACTTTGTAGGCTAGTACCCAAGATGGAGCTGACTAGATTTTCAACCCTCTGCAGCTTCTTTCAGTCCTGTGCAGTAGCCCCTCCATACCAGACAGTGATACAGCCTGTCAGAATGCTCTCCATGGTACATCTATAGAAGTTTTTGAGTGATTTTATTGATATCAAATCTCTTCAAACTCCTGATGAAGTATAGTCACTGTCTTACCTTCTTTATAACTGCATTGACCAAGTTAGGTCCTTAGAGATCCTGACACCCCAGAACTTAAAACTGCTCACACTGTCCACTTCTGATCCCTCTATGAGGATTGGTGTGTGTTCCTTTGATTTATCCTTCCTGAAGTCCACAAACAGCTCTTTTGTCTTACTGACATTGAGTGCCAGGTTGTTGCTGGGGCACCACTCCACTAGTTGGCATATCTCACTCCTGTACGCCCTCTCAACACCACCTAAGATGCTACCAACAGTGGCTGTATCCTCAACAAATTTATAGATGGTATTTGAGTAATTAAGGACCTCCAGCACCCAGGGTGTGCCCTTTTCTCACTGTTACCATTAGGTAGGAGATACAGAAGCCTGAAGATACACTCTCAGCAATTCAGGAACAGCTTCTTCCCCTCTGCCTGCCGATTCCTAAATGGACATCGAAGCTTTGGACACTACCTCACTTTTTAAAAAAATATTCCATATTTCTGTTTTTGCACTTTTTTAAAATCTCTTCAATATACGTAATTAATTTACTTGTTTATTTATTATTATGTTTTATTTTATATATTATTATTTACTTCTCTCTCTGCTAAATTATGTATTGCATTGAACTGCTGCTGCTAAATTAACAAATTTCACATAACATGCCGGTGATAATAAATCTGATTCTGATTCTGAAAAGAAGCGGTCCCAACACCTTGTTAAAGGCTTCTGATATTCCAAGTACACAGGATCCATTGATTCTCCTTTTCCTATCTCGCTTGTTACTTCTTCAAAGAATTCCAACAGATAGGTCAGGCAAGATTTTCCCTTAATGAAACCATACTGACTTTAGCCTATTTTATCATGTATCTCCAAGTACCCCGAAACCAAATCCTTAACAATCAACTCCAACAGATTCCTAACCTCCAGGTCGGACTAAATGACCCATAATTTCCTTTCTTCTGCCTCTCTGCCTTGTTGAAGAGTGGAGTGACAGTTACAATTTTCCAGTCCCCCAGAACCATGCCAGAAACATTTGATTCTTGAACAGTCATTGCTAATGCCTCCACAGTCTCTTCAGCTACCTCTTTCAGAAGCCGCAGGTCTTGTGTATAAATTTCTGCAAATCAGGGAAAATTATTGTGTGGGAAGCCATTTCTACCAATGGATTGCTAACTATACACTCACTGCATGACCTCCAGCAAACTGCTTGGTGCTCTTGCATTCTTGTTTTTTGGGCACAATCAAATTACTCAGCTACATTCATCTACATTCATAAAGTACTCCAAAAATGTTATGCTGAAACAAAAAGTTACAGTGCACTAATAAATCAACAGTAGGATTATATTTGGGAGGAAAATGCAAGGACTAACATACTGTATAACATATTATAGATATATTTATTTTATTTAACAATACAGAGGCTCTTCAAGCCATGCCTCTTCAGCAACCCCCAACATCCCCAATTTACCCCTAACCTTATCTCATTTTAAAATGACCAATTAACCTACCCAGTTCCTCTTTGAACTGGGGAGGAAACTGTAGCATTGGAAAAAACCCACCTACTCCACAGAGAGGACATACAGAGACTCCTTACGGATGGTGCTGGAATTGAACTCCAAACTCCGACATCCCAAGCTGTAATAGCTTTGTGATACCCCAAGCAAATATGTTCCAAGTGTTAATTTGGTGGCATCCGTCAGTCTCGAGTGACCATGGATCTGTGCCTGGGCAGGGTTGTATGGGAGACCGGCAGTTGCCCAAGCTGCAGGCCTTCCCCTCTCCACGCCACCGATGTTGTCCAAGGGAAGGGCACTAGGACCCATGCAGTTTTGGCACCGGTGACGTCGCAGAGCAATGTGGTGTTAAGTGCCTTGCTCAAGGACACAAACACGTTGCCTCAGCTGAGGCTCAAACCAGTGACCTTCAGGTTACTAGTCTGATGCCTTGCCCACTAGGCCACGCGCCAGCACTCGAGTGTTAATTAATCCACACTAAAACATCAATAATCCAAATGCTCAAGGGTTTGATGGCGCTGGATTGGTAAATTCTCCACAATGTTGAATGTTATTACAGTACTCTTAACATTCCAACTTCAAGTCAAGTCACTTTTATTGTCATTTCAACCATAACTGCTGGTACAGTGCATAGTAAAAATGAGGCAATGTTTTTCAGGACCATGGTGTTACATAACACAGTACAAAAAACTAGACTGAACTACGTAAAAAACAACACAGGGAAAAAAAACACACACAACTACACTAGACTACAGACCTATCCAGGACTGCATAAAGTGCACAAAACAGTGCAGGCATTACAATAAATAATAAACAGGACAATAGGGCAGTAAGGTGTCAGTCCAGGCTCTGGGTATTGAGTAATCTGATAGCTTGGGGGAAGAAACTGTTACATAGTCTGGTCGTGACAGCCCGAATGCTTCAGTGCCTTTTCCCAGATGGCAGGAGGGAAGAACTTTGACAAAGTTCCACATGGAAGGTTAGTTAAGAAGGTTCAGTCGTTAGGTATTAATGCTGGAGTAATAAAATGGATTCAACAGTGGCTGGACGGGAGATGCCAGAGAGTAGTGGTGGATAATTGTTTATCGGGATGGAGGCCGGTGACTAGCGGGGTGCCTCAGGGATCTGTTTTGGGCCCAATGTTGTTTGTAATATACATAAATGATCTGGATGATGGGGTGGTAAATTGGATTAGTAAGTATGCTGATGATACTAAGGTAGGAGGTGTTGTGGATAATGAGGTGGGTTTTCAAAGCTTGCAGGGAGATTTATGCCGGTTAGAAGAATGGGCTGAACGTTGGCAGATGGAGTTTAATGCTGAGAAGTGTGAGGTTCTACATTTTGGCAGGAATAAACCAAATAGAACATACAGGGTAAATGGTAGGGCATTGAGGAATGCAGTGGAACAGAGAGATCTAGGAATAACAGTGCATAGTTCCCTGAAGGTGGAGTCTCATGTAGATAGGGTGGTGAAGAAGGCTTTTGGAACGCTGGCCTTTATAAATCAGAGCATTGAGAACAGAAGTTGGGATGTAATGTTAAAATTGTACAAGGCATTGGTAAGGCCAAATTTGGAATATTGTGTTCAGTTCTGGTCACCGAATTATAGGAAAGATATCAATAAATTAGAGAGAGTGCAGAGACGATTTACTAGGATGTTACCTGGGTTTCAGCACTTAAGTTACAGAGAAAGGTTGAACAAGTTAGGTCTCTATTCATTGGAGCGTAGAAGGTTGAGGGGGGATTTGATCGAGGTATTTAAAATGTTGAGAGGGATAGATAAAGTTGACGTGAATAGGCTGTTTCCATTGAGAGTAGGGGAGATTCAAATGAGAGGACATGATTTGAGAGTTAGGGGGCAAAAGTTTAAGGGAAACACGAGGGGGTATTTCTTTACTCAGAGAGTGATAGCTGTGTGGAATGAGCTTCCTGTAGAAGTAGTAGAGGCCAGTTCAGTTGTGTCATTTAAGGTAAAATTGGATAGGTATATGGACAGGAAAGGAGTGGAGGGTTATGGGCTGAGTGCGGGTAGGTGGGACTAGGTGAGATTAAGAGTTCAGCACGGACTAGGAAGGCCGGAATGGCCTGTTTCCGTGCTGTGATTGTTATATGGTTATAAGAGTTTGTATGAGGGGTGCATGGGGTCCTTCATAATGCTGTTTGCTTTGCGGATGCAGCGTGTAGTGTAAATGTCCATGATGGCGGGAAGAGAGACCCCGATGGTCTTCTCAGCTGACCTCATTATCCACCGCAGGGTCTTGCGATCTGAGATGGTGCAATTTCCGAACCAGGCAGTGATGCAGCTGCTCAGGATGCTCTCAATACAACCCCTGTAGAATGCGATGAGGATGGGGGCGGAGGGGGTGGGAGGTGGACTTTCCTCAGCCTTCACAGAGCTGCTGGGCTTTCTTTGCTATAGAGCTGGTGTTGAGGGACCAGGTGAGATTCTCCACCAGGTGAACACCAAGAAATTTGGTGCTCTTCCTTTTCATTCACTTATAAAATTACATTCTATCAAATTTAAAGAATTTCAGCGGATGCAGAGTGTCTGTGTTCCCAGTGAGTTTCAGGTGAGCTCTGGAACCAGGGCCCTAGTAGTTGAAAGGGAGTCCAATAAACATCAACCACGAGCCTAATGCCAAGACTTCCAAGTATTTGGATTAGAGTTTAACTGCATTTAAATTTCCTCATAAGAAACATTACTTAGACTCAGCAGGATGATTTTGTGAAGCAAATCTTCAGCCAGAAGCATATAATCATTCATTTGTATGATTATCCTCCTCATTTTCCATCTATTAACATTTACAAGGAGCACAAGGCTAAAAGGCAGCTTGCTTCTACTGCTTGCAGTCTTATTCACCAAGAGTGAGTCATTATAACACAAACTTCTCTTCAGCGACATGGCCAAATGACGTGAGGGTATCCAGAGGTTTAGCAAAAAATTATCTTCTCTTTTATGCAGCTCCTGACTTGTTTGATGATTGCCAAAAGTATCAAATTGGGTCCTTTCTCAGTTAGTGAGCTTTCACTGATAATTAATAATTAAAGGGGTAAATGGGAAAAATGTTGGTTGCATCAACTGTGATTGCTCTTGCTGTATTACAAACTAACTCACAAACAAGATAAAATCTGCGGATGTTGGAAATCTGAGCAACACACACAAAATGCTGGAGGAACTCAGCAGGCCGGGCAGCATCTATGGAAAAAGTAGTCAATGTTTTGGGGCGAAAACCTTCGGCAGGGACTGGAGTAAAAAACTACGGAGCAGATTTTAAAGGTGGGGGTAGGGTCTCACCGATATACAGGAGGCCACAGAGGGAGCATCGGATACAGTAGATGACCCCCCCCCCCCTGCCCCCAACAGACTCACAGGTGAAGTTTCACCTCAACTGGAAGGATGGTTTGGGGCCCTGAATGGTAGTGAGGGAGAAGGTGTAGGGGTAGGAGTAGCACTTGTTCTGTTTAAGTGCCAGGAGGGAGATCAGTGGGGAGTGATGGATAGACAAGGGTGTTGCATAGATCCCTGCAAAAAGCAGAAAGTGGGGAGGAAGGAAAGATGTGCTTGGTGGTGGGATCCTATAGGAGATGGCCCAAGCAGCCCTTCCAGATGAAGTGACACTTCACCTGTGAATCCATTGAAGTCATCTACTGTATCTGGTGCTCCTGCTGTGGCCTCCTGTATATCTGTGAGACCCAATATAGTTTGGGAGACCATTTTGCTGAGCGCCTAAAAAAAGTGGGATCTCCCAGTAGCCACCCATTTTAATTCCACTTCCCATTCCCTTTCCGACATGTCACTCCATGGCTTCCTTTACTATCGTGATGAGGCCACACTCAAATTCAAAGGTTCAAAGGTTCAATTTAATGTCAGAGAAATGCATACCATATACATCCTGAAATGCTTCTTCTTCATAAAACATCCATGAAAACAGAGAAGTGCCCCAAAGAATGAGCAACAGTTAAGCATGAGAACCCCAAAGACCCCTCAGCTCCCCCCTCCCGTGCTTAAGCGACAGCGAGCAACAATTCTCCCCCCCCCCCCACCACCTCCTTCACCATTCCTCATTCCCATTGCTCTCTCAACGTATCTCCTTGCCCACCCATCACCTCTCTCTGGAACTTCTCCCCCTTTTCATTCTTCCATGCCCTTCTGTCCTCTCCTATCAGACTCCCACTTCTCCAGCCCTGTATCTCTGTCACCAATCAACTTCCCAGCTCTTTAATTCACATCTTTCCCTGTACCCCCACAGGCTCACCATCACCTTGTGTTCCTTCCTCCCCTCTCCCCACCTTCTAACTCTGACCCCTCATCTTTTTCTCCAGTCTTGATGAAGGGTCTCAGCCTGAAATATCGACTGTACTCTTTTCCATAGATGCAGCCTAGCCTGCTGAGATCCTCCAGCATTTTGTGTCCATTGCTTGGATTTCCAACATTTGCAGATTTTCTCTTGTTTGTGATTGGACTATTTTTGTCAAACGATTTTCATGCAAATGTTTTTTTTTAATTCTTTGATGACACCATTTTGTTCTCTACATTCTAGTGCTGGAAGTACTTGTAGGCGATTGGGGCAATTCTATTGTAACCAAGTCAATTTCAATTCCTTGAAATTGACTTTTATCTCAATTTTATTTTAGAACTGGATGTTGAGCAAAGATCTGGGAGGATAATTGCAAATCCACTTATTGTCTGGGTGTAATCAGTGCACAATGGCTAATAGTGAATAAACTTGCAAAAATCTTGCAGGAACAACAGCACTTTCTGAAGTCTATTTAGGCATAAAAGATACGTGCTTCTTTTAAGCATATTCTTGTTATTCAAAATGAAGATTCAACTATTAACAAGTACTTTTTTCATGACTAAGTCTTGCACAAGATCCCTCCTGGTCATGTTCCTATCATGATAAATCTAATTAGATGGTATTGTACATATCTACACAAGGGGTAAATATCATGGCTTTCAAACTTCCAACTAATGAAGCACTGGGAATGCAGTAAACTGAAACTCAACAAAGAAATTTCTTACAAACATGAGAAAATCTACAGATGCTGAAAACCAAAGCAAGGCATACAGAACTCAGATGCTCCCCCTTCAGCAACATCTGTGGAAAAGAGTAAACTGCCAACATTTCAGCCTGAGACCTTTCATCAGGAAATTTCTTATCCTGCACTAGGAGTACATTACAGAATAAATACAGAAATGCTGCATTCTTCTAATATTCATCCAAAATAAAAAATAACATTTCACAGGTAATGAGCTACTTTTGAAAAGAAGCTCAAGAAGCCAAAATGATAGAGAGACAAATGTGAAAGAGGGAATGGACTGTAGCATATCATGAATAAAGCTGTCATCCAGTAAAAGTCAGTGCAACATAAAATTAGATTAAGAGATTTTAAACAGATGGAAGTGATGTAGCTCAGTGATTTTGGAAAGATAGGAAAGTGAGGCAACTATTCACCTATGAGTCTGTGAGTCTGTTGGGTTCATATCCTGTGTCCGGTGTTCTTGGTGTGGCCTCCTGTATATCGGTCATAACTTAAGTTCCGTCTGCCAGAAAAAGTGGGATCTCCCATTTTAATTCCACTTCCCATTCCCATTCCCATATGTCTATCTGTGGCTTCCTCCACTGTTGTGATGAGGCCACACGTAGGTTGGAAGAACAGCACCTTCTATTCTATATGGGTAGCCTCCAACCTAATGGTATGAACATCAATTTCTCAAACTTCTGGTAATGCCCCCTTCCCCCTTCCCCTTCACCATTTCCCCATCCCCTTTTCCCTCTCTCACCTTATCTCTTTGCCCACCCATCGCCTCCCTCTGGTGCTCTTCCCCCACTTTTCTTTCTGCCATGGCCTTATGTCCTCTTCTAACAGATTCCCCCTTCTCCAGCCCTGTATCTCTTTCACCAATCAACTTCCCAGCTCTTTACTTCATCCTTCCCCCTCCCGGTTTCATCTATCACCTTGTGTTTCTCTCTCCCCTCCCCCACCTTTTAAATCTACTCTTCAGCTTTTTTTCCTCTAGTCCTGTCCAACGCTCTCGGCCCAAAACATTGTCTGTACTCTTTTGCTTCGATACCGCTTGGCCTGCTGGAGTTCCTCCAGCATTTTGTGTGTGTTACTTGATTTCCAGCATCTGCAGATTTCCCCTTGTTTGTGATTGCACACATCTAATCTGTTTGTCTAAAAATGATGAATGCCATTACTTTATAGAGACTATGTTTATTTTCAAAACATTACAAAATTATTCAGTAGAACGTTAAAAGGAAAGCAAAACATTAAAAACCATGTGAACCTTTTTATGATAAAGAAGAATCCAATACATAGACTCAGTGACCACTTTGTTAGGTACAGCTCTACACTTGTACATAAATGCAATATATTATCTGCCAATCCTTTGGCAGCAACTGAATACATAAAAGTATGCAGACATGGTCAAGAGGTTGAGTTGTTGTTCAGACCAAACATCAGAATGGGGAAGAAATATGATCTAAGTGACTTTGTCCATGGAATAATTGTTGGTGGCAGATGGGGTGGTTTGAGTATCTCAGAAACTGCTGATCTACTGGGATTTTAACACACAACTGGAATTCACCCAATCTCCAGAGTTTACAGCAAATGGTGCGAGAGGGGAAAGAAAATCATCCAGTGAGCAGCAGATCTGTGGGAAAAAAATGCATTGTTAATTCGGGAGATCAGAGGAGAATGGCCAGACTGGTTCAAGCTGACAGTAACTCAGATAACTGCGTAATACAACAGTGCTGTGCAGAAGAGCATCTATGAATGCACAACATGTCAATTCTTGAAGAAGATAAGCTACAGCAGCAGAAGAACATGAACATACACTCAGTGGCTACTTTATCAGGTAAAAAGTTTCAGGTCCAAAGTACGTTAATTATCAAGGTACATTTTTGCCTCCATCTACCACCCTGAGATTCATTTTATTGCAGGCATACACAGTAAATACAAAGAAACAGAATAAAATCAATGAAGAACTGCACAGAACAAAGAGGTACAAATATTGAGAATAAATGGCAATAAATACTGAGAACCTTAGTTGTAGAGGTTTTGAAAGTGAGCCCAAAGGTTGTAGAATCAGTTTAGAGTTGCTGTGAGTGAAATTATCCACTTTGGTTCAGGAGCCTTTTGGTTGAGTGTTACCTAATAAAGTGGCCACTGAGTGTGCATTCGGCTGGTGTTTATCAATTACAGCTTGGCATTCAGTACCATTACTTTTCCAATAGTAATCATCAAGCGTCAAAACCTAGGCTACTGTATCTCTCTCTGCAAATGAATCCTCAACTTCATCGGAAGACCATAGTCAGTGAGGAACAGCAACAACACCTCCTCGCCGACAGGCAACACGAGCACATTTCAAGGATGCAGGCTTTACTCTGCATTCACTTCTCTACTCTCTCTACATTTCCCTACTGCATGAATGTAGAGATAGTAGAGAAGTTCAAACACCATCTATAAATTCACAAATGACACCACTGTTGTAAAATTTTAGATGGTGTTGAGGAGGGTAATAGCAGTGAGTTAGATCGGCTGGTTGAGTTTTATCATTGGAACAACCTCACAAGACTATGGAAATGGTTTCTTACGTCAGGAAGGGGAAGTCAAGAAAACACACACCAGTTCTCGTTAAGAGATCAGTGTTAGAAAGAGTGAGCAGTTTCAAGTTCTAGAGAATCAACATCTATCCTGAGTCCAAAACACTGATGTAAACATGAAGCAGGCATGTCAACAGCTCTACTTCATTAGGAGAATGAGAAGATTTAGGATGTTGCTAAAGACTTTTACAAATTTCTCTGTATGTACAATGGGCACTATTTTGACTGGCTGCATCGCAGACTGACATGGAGTCTACAATGCACAGGATCGCAAGATGCTGCGGAGTATCGTAGACTCGGCCGGTTCCAAGCTCTCGTCACCATTAAGGACATCTTCAAACGGCAGTGTCTCAAGAAGGCTACATTCATCTCTAAGAGCCCTCGCCATCCAGGACTTTCCCTCTTTGTATCACTGTTATCAGGAGGAGGTACAGGAGTCAGAAGACCAACACTCAATAATTCATAGAGAGCTTCTCCCCCTTCACCATCACATTTCTGAATGAGCCAAGAATCTATGAACACTGTCAGACAGACAGACAGACAGACAGACATACTTTATTGATCCCGAGGGAAATTGGGTTTCGTTACAGTCACACCAACCAAGAATAGTGTAGAAATATAGCAATATAAAACCATAAATAACTAAATAGTAATAAGTAAATAATGCCAAGTGGAAATTAGTCCAGGATCAGCCTATTGGCTCAGGGTGTCTGACACTCCGAGGGAGGAGTTGTAAAGTTTGATGACCATAGGTAGGAATGACTTCCTATGATGCTCAGTGTTGCATCTCGGTGGAATGAGTCTCTGGCTGAATGTACTCCTGTGCCTAACATTATGGAGTGGATGGGAGACATTGTCCAAGATGGCATGCAACTTGGACAGCATCCTCTTTTCAGACACCACCATCAGAGAGTCCAGTTCCACCCCCACAACATCACTGGCCTTACGAATGAGTTTGTTGATTCTTTTGGTGTCTGCTACCCTCAGCCTGCTGCCCCAGCACACAACAGCAAACATGATAGCACTGGCCACCACAGACTCGTAGAACATCCTCAGCATCATCTGGCAGATGTTAAAGGACATCAGTCTCCTAAGGAAATAGAGACTGCTCTGACCCTTCTTGTAGACAACCTCAGTGTTCTTTGACCAGTCCAGTTTATTGTCAATTCGTAACCCCAGGTATTTGTAATTCCTTCTTTTTGCGCTATATATTTATAATATAATTTTATATCTTTGCACTGTACTACTGCTGTAAAAAATTTAAAAATTCATGACACTTAAGTGAGTGTTAACAAATTATTTCTACAGACGCTGCCTGAGCTGCTGGGCTCCTCAGGTATTGAATGATTGAATTGAATTGAATGATCTTTATTGTCATTATACATAGGTACGATGGAACTCTGTTTGGCTTCCTGTCAGGCAATCTAACAAAGTGGTAGATAAAAACATGAGAGTAATAGAAAAACAGTATTAAATAGATAAGTAGCAGAAAATAAGTTGTAGCAGCACCAGAATATCACAGTAATGCACAAAGTGCCGTTAGTGCCAGTATTTGAGTCCTTGTGTGTGCTCACAGTTTCAGTCATTGTTCTGTGGGAGTGGTGTGATGGAGGCCATTTTGTACATTGTTCCAGCATCTGCAGAATCTCCTGTGTTTATGATAAAAAATCAGACTCTGACTAAAAGTTTAAAGCTCATAGTAAATTTATAATCAAAGTAAGTATATCATATACAACCCTGAGATTAATTTTTTTGTAGGCAGCCACTGGAAAATAAAGAAATACAACAGAATCCATGCTTCTCAGCCACCAGATACATCCTACATTGACTATCAAATTTATGGAAAGTTGGAAACATTTAGACTGGAAACAGCCTCTTCAGCTCACTAAATCCATGCTTACAATCCAATATCCATGTACTAATTCCAGTTTATTCCCCCCACACTTGCATCAACTCCCCCAAGGTTCCACATTTACCTACGGGGAATGACGTATCTACCAACTCGTATGTCTTTGGAATGTGGTTGGAATCTGGAGAAGTTCAATGTGGTCCCAGGGAGAACGTGCTAACCACACACAGACATCCCAATGGTTAGGATTGGACCTGGTTTGCTGGATTGTGAAGCAACAGCTCTACTATCTGAACCATTCTGATGCCCAGACAAACAGAGACAAGAGATAATTTAGCACCTACCGAAAGAATTGTTACTGTTCTTAATCAATTAACAATCTTTAAATTTATACCTCTCAATGCGATTTTCCAGAGTAAATCTTTGCTCTACTTCACATATGTAGATATTTTCTCCATGTTAGGGAAAGTACATGCTAATCAGCTGCATTGAATCTACAACATAAATTGAAATTATTTGTGGCAACACACACAAAATGCAGGAGGAACTCAGCAGGTCGTGCGTTTAATATTTGTCCTGTTTGTGCATGTATGGTTTCTCTCTCTTTCATCTCTCTCTCTCTCTCTCTCTCTCTCTCTCTCTCTCTCTCTCTCTCTCTCTCTCTCTCCTCTTGCTCCCCCTCTATTTCTCTCTCTCTCTTTTATCTCTCTTCCTCTCTCTCTTTCTTCTCTTGCTCTCTTTCTCTTTATTTCTCTCTCTTTCTCTCTCTCTCTTCTCTCTGTCCCTCTCCCTCTCACTCTCTTCTCTTCCCGACCCCTCTATCTACATATATATAGTATATGTGCAAAGAATGGATCAACTGAGCTTTAATGGATGACTGTCAATCACTCTTCAAGAGCCATTGTTTGAACAATCTGCTAATAATGGGTTTCCATTTGTTTTATGAGAAGTACCACATTTATTATGTATGAAGCTCACAGAAATGCCAAATTTATCTTGGGGCTATGGTATAATTTTTGCATATGCAGACTGATTGTTTATCTTTCTTGCTTTTAAGATAATTGCATTTAGAAGACTTAAACCTTTCAAACTGAAATTCTTTAAACATGTCTCAACTTACCATACAGTTTCTTCCCACTTTGCTTTAGGCACATTTCTCAGAGATTTGCTTAATGCAATGCCTGTTTGGAGATTTTCTTCTTTTTTCTCGTTCTGGAATGTTGCTCAATATACCTAAAGGTAAAATATTCAGTTAACCAATTTACTTAAAGGAGAGAGATAGTTCAGAACATATTTCAAAGAGATTTCAAATGCATTATATTAAACTTTATTTAAATTACTCATTAAATAATACAAATGAAAATATTGCATTATTAGCATAAAACAGCAACTTCCATTCATGTAGTATACTAACTGAAGGAAAACCACTTGAAAGCAGTTCATGGGGGAGACATCAAATAGAACATTACCAGTGATTCACATAAGGAAATGATATAATAGTTAAGTAGACTTTGGTCAAAAACAGTTCCCTCCAAGCTGTGCGGGTTCACGTGTGGCCGCACGGTAACTGAAATACTCCCACGCACACAGCCTTTGTTGCCGCGCAACTGGAATTTTCTTCTATCTAATGCGCCGTGCAGTTTTTAGTCTGTGTAAAAATTTCCTATTCTCAGCAACGATTGGTCCACACAGCTGTAAAAAGTTTTAAAGGGAACATTGATTGTTTAAAAGAGCATGTAAAAAGTAAAATGAGAGGTAGAGGGGTAAAGGCATTTAAGGAAAGAATTGAAGACTTTAGGTTGCTGACGACAAAGCTTTCAATTTGGACTGCATCTGAAATTGTCCTTTAGAGCAGAATGTTACAAAAAATACTCAGGAACAAGTTATTTTGGAATTGGTTATGAATAAGCAGGAAGAGATCTAATATGAAATCATTAATGGTAGATTTAATGGTTTTAATTCCTCTAGAAGGTAATGACCAAAATGTAATTGAGTTCCAGATACAGCTTGAAGGCAAGAACAAAGCTAGTCTTCAACTTAAATAAAGGCAATTGTGATGGCGTGAAGGTGGAGTTTTTAGGGTTGTTTAGGGTGTAAACAAGCGGACATAGATTAAAGATCAAAGATTCAAGATCCAAAGTACATTTATTATCAAAGAATGTATAAATTATATAACCCTGAGATTTGTACACAGGTAGCCACAAAGCAAGAAACCTGAATGAACCCAATTAAAGACAAAAATAATACAATAAATATAAAAGACCAACACCCAATTATGCAAGAGAAAGAAAAAGAAACACAAATCATGCAAATAATCAAAGCAAACACCACATTCCGAACCAAAGTTGAATCCTCGCGTTTGAACTCTGGAGAAGGCCCAAAGCCTCGCTAATCAATTCATCATATTAGCGGACATGGTGAACAACAGCCAGGGCAGTCTTCATAGCCTCAGCATCATGGAGAGAGGAGAGCTCATCACAGAGAACGAGCAAATTCGGCTTTTGCCCTGGATCCCGACACCCTATCCTTTCAGCCTATCTGGGCCAACATTTAAATAGACCATAGAACAAAACAATGAAAAGCTCCAGCACCCTGGAGAAATCAGTGAACATTGCAGAGAATGAGTGAATTTGGCTCTTGCCTCCAATGGGCCAGCGTTTAAATTGTCTAGGCAGTGGATCGTACCTCACACTAGGACCTGGCTACAGTGAGAGTCTCCAGGCGTAGATTATGCTGTCTCACTCTGGGCCCAGATTTCACCACCCAGCCCGAAGCCACTCAAGAGCTCTTCGAATCAGCTCAGCGTCCAGAGTGATCCAATCTCACAGCTGGGCTAGTTGTACAGACACTAAATCTCCTCTGCCTGGCCTGTAACTTCTTCTTTCGTGCCCAGAGCAATTCAACCTTGCACCCTGGCCAGTTGTCCGGGCATCAGAACTCCATCTGCATCGACGCTGCAACACACCATCTTGGCTCGTCACCCAAACTCACCTCGCCATCGCTCGCTCCTTCACAGTGGTCAGCAATAACTTAAACACAATTTACATCAGTAAAGGTGTTTTTAGTGATGTTCTTAGTAGGAGATCAGAGTTGAGGGACTTAAAAGAGGACATCAGGGGCAAATTAGTCTTGCAAAGTTAAAGTCTGTCCCGAGCCTTATAGGCTCATTAGGCTGGTATTTATGTTGGTTTCCATGGTGTGAAGCAACTGAGAGTATGAGACTCCCATCCCCCAGATAGGACACCTGTCCATCGCGAGGTTAACCCCCAGCAGTTTGCTGGTACCCATTTTCAGCTGGGTGGACTGGAGCAGTGTGTGGTTAAGTGCCTTGCTCAAGGATACAACATGCAGTCTCAGCTGGGGCTCGAACTCACGACCTTCAGATTGCTAGTCTAATGCCTTAACCACTTGGCCACGCACCACACATTCTTGCAAAGGATTGTGTATATTTGGATTGAGCTGCCAGAAATAGTGAATGAGGTGAGCATATTAGCAATATTTAAAAGACATCTAGGTAAGTAGATGGATAGGTGAAGTTCAGAGGGCTATGGGCCAAACCCAGCCAGATGGGACTAGCTCACTGGACATCACAATCAGCATGGACCAGTTAGGCTGACGACCCTGTCCCCAAGCTGTATAACTTTGAGTCTATGACAAGGGACATCGCTACAAAAGAAAGGGGTCACCCATTTAAAACCAAGCTGTTTAGTAATTTCTCTTCCCAGAAGGTAGCGAATCTCTGCCCTGATGGTGATGGATGGCTGATCACTAGATATACTTAAGGTGGAGGCTTAGTTGTCTGAATGATGGGGGAATTGAGAATTATGGGAAACAGGCCCAAAAGAGGAATTGAAGCCAGGATCGATGAGTCATGATGGTTGATGCACCATCAATAACTCACACTGAGATGTAAAGGCGAGGTATCGGCTTTTATTGACTGCAGTGATTGACCACCATACTACATCCTAGAGACAGAGAGGCCGGGCTCAGACCTCCATCACCTTTATACAGGGGTCGGTAGGAGGAGCCATAGGAGCAGTCAGCAGGGGGCGTGTCCAGACAGGTATATGTAGTTCATCACAATGGTATTGAAAGGTGAGGCAGCATTACTCCTGCTCCTATTTTCTTGAAACACACACAAAATGCTGGTGGAACACAGCAGGCCAGGCAGCATCTATAGGGAGAAGCGCTGTCGACGTTTCAGGCCAGGCAGCATCTATAGGGAGAAGCGCTGTCGACGTTTCAGGCCAAGGGTCTCGGCCCGAAATGTCGACAGCGCTTCTCCCTATAGATGCCGCCTGGTCTGCTGCGTTCCACCAGCATTTTGTGTGTGTTGCTTGAATTTCCAGCATCTGCAGATTTCCTCATGTTTGCCTGTTTTCCTGAGTTCTTTTGTGAGATCACCTTTCGTATGAGAAAGAATCTAGAGTTACAGGAGAATAGTTGCCTCAATGGTTTGAGACAGGTATGAAGGGAAATAATTGTAGAGATAATTGAAAAAAAGCACAAGAATTTCAAGACCCAGCCTAGGTTAAATCAGAAGCTAGTGTGGGTGAACTGACAAATGGTGAACGATACAGTGAAGACAAGGACAACAGAGTTTTGAATGCTGTCAAGTCTATAGAGAGTAAAGGTTATGGAAGGAGGCAAGCCAGAAGTAGGTTGGCATAGCAAATGAACTGATGAGGGCAGATGAACTGACGCAAGAACCACTTTACATGGTCTTAGGCAGTTTCTTGGAATCAAACATGACTTGCTTCCATACACTGGTTCTGTGAGACAGTTCTGATGTTGCCAACGAGGCCAATGGGGAAAGCACAGGCTTCCACAAATAGAACAGGCCGTGGTTAAGCAGTGTGCGGACCACATTGTTTTGGAGGTTGTCCACTCCTTTCACTACCTATGCAGGGCATCTCTGTGCTCCCAGTGAAATGCCTCAAGGTTTTCATTACTGCCCTTGAAAATGTCTTCTCACTTTCAGTGATTGGGGCCAAGGGTTCCCAGGCATTTCTTGAAGTAATCCTTGATTATTCACTAACAAGAGAAATTCTGCAGATGATGGAAATTGTGTGTGTATTCACTTGAATCTTTCCCTCTGTTTATATGGTAATCATTTGCCACGAGAGAATTGCCTGCTTCAATAGTCTATAAGAACATAAGAAATAGGAACAGGAGTAGGCCACCTGGCCCTTCAACTCTGCTCCGCCATTCAATAAATCATGGCTGATCTGGCCAAGGACTCATATCCACCTATTGGTCTTTTCCACATAACCTTTAATTCCCCTACTATGTAAAAATCTATCCAACCTTGTCTTATATATATTTACTGAGGTAGCCTCCACTGCTTCATTGGACAGAGAATTGTTGAGCATGTGAATTACATAGGCCTTCCAAGTTAATCAACTGATGGCAGCTAATTCTCTGGTGTAAGGGTTATGGGGCTAACTACTGTGCTGATCCACTTGTCCTTCTAGCAATTTTGGAGGAAGTTGCATAGACTTGGTGGTAAATTTCCTGTGCCCTGAGGTGCATGACACGCATGTCAGAAGCATATAGGAGAGTAAGGCATCAGCTTATTGTTAGACCTGAGATCTCAAACTTCAACTGTCCCTATTCCTCAATCAAATAAAGGCCGGACTGACACATTGAAGGTGGTGGAGAATTTGAACATTTATGACCACCTTCGTGGGGGAGTGGCTGCCAAAACACAGGAAATAGTTCATGTTTTCAACGATCTCATTATGATCCTTTGTTGTCATCAGTCAGTGAGTTGCAACAGGGACTGTAACGCCCATGGTCCCATGCACTTCATTGAAAATAACGATGAAGGCTTGCAGATCAGCCTCTAGGTACATGCAAATGCATGCGTCCTATTAGTGTTGAAGATTAGCTTCACTCTTGTGGGAAATTTGCAGGAGGTGAAATGCAAGACGATGGCAAAACAGTGTTAAAACACCGATACTGACCTTTTTTGACACAGTTGTTTACTGAGATAGACCGTTTGGTCTAACATTAAACTAACATCATGGCTTGCATACTGTCATGAAGAAGGTATGTGTTGGAGATGAATATCTGTTGTTGGCCAAATCTGAGGACAGTTTTCTGCAGCCTGTAAGATTCCCTGAAAGCTGATGGACTTAAAGGCTTTAATAATGCTGCTCCTACGGCTCTGTGGATTGATCACGCAGTGAAGACCATGTCCACTGTATCCCTGGATGATCAGAATCCTTGCTGTGATTTGGAAAACAGCTCTTCGGCCACCAGAATAGGATGGTTGAGAAGAAACCTGATCACGACTTTCTCTGTTGCTGACAGCAGAGAGATCCTCCTGTCATTGCCACTGCTGCACTTGCCTGCTTTATTGAAAATGGCTTTAATTACACCCTATCCCCGTTATATGCGTCTTAAGACAATGCATTTTCACAGTTGTGCGTCGAACCTATTTCCACCAACTTCTCCTTAAATGCGTCCAAAACTCACAGTTATGCATGTGTATGCAGTGGAGTCTGCAAGGCTGTTGGCAGACCAGTATTGTGTGGGATGAGACGCATTGCTTTCCCACCCAAACAAGCCACGCAAGCACGCCTCACAGTCTCACTCCCCGCCAGTCTCGCATTGGCAGTGGTAGCCCGTGGATGTGCAATCTTGTGCTCTTAACCTTACTCTTAACCTTAACCTGACGAAGGGTCTCAGCCCAAAACGTCGAGTATACTTCTTCCTATAGATGCTGCCTGGACTGCTGCGTTCCACCAGCATTTTGTGTGTGTTGCTCTTAACCTTTTGTTGTTTTTACCTATGGTGCAGTGATTTTGTGCTTGAAATATTTAACCATGCCTCCTAAGTGTCCGATGTCAAGTCCTGGGCCATCAGCAAAGCAGCAGAGAACCGCTTTAACACTTGAAAAGAAGTTGGAAATTATAAACAGGACAGCGTCAGATAACACAGCTCTGGGATGCTACTTCGGCATGGGTGAGTCCACGATCAGAAACATAAAGAAAAATGCTGAGAACATAAAAAGAGTGGCAATTGATTCATCTCAAGTGTCTTCAAAGATTGTTACCAAAGTGTGTCACCCTTTTTTGACAAAAATGGAGAAAATGTTGAGTTTGTACATTGAGCATGAAACAAAGAAATAAACAACACTCAGTTCTGATCATCTTCCTGTGAAAGCTTTGGAAATTTATGGTCGCTTTAGTTCAGAGGCTGGTGAGGAAGTGTCAAGTGATATTGTTAGCTTTAATGCAAGTAGGGGATGGTTTTCTAAGTTCGTTAATTGTCACAGGCTTTACAACTTAGCTGTGCGTGGTGAGCAAGCTAGTGCTAACCACGAAGCTGCTGAACGCTACCCTGTGCAGCTGCAGGCTATGATAGCTGAGTTAGGCAGGTGTTTAATGCAGACGAGACCGGGCTTCTTTGGAAGCGTATGCCGAAACGCACTTACATAAGTAAGTATGAAAAGGCTGCATCAGGTTTCAAGGCAGCAAAGGATAGGTTGACTCTGCTTATGCGTTTCAATGCCATCCACACCAACTCCACCTCCACCTGAGCACCCTACCCTTGTCGCATCTCCTGCTACCGGCAGTTCTGAGAGTTCCACCAACTTGCCAGAGAGTTCTGTGAGTCTTCCTTCACCACTTGCTGTCCTTGATGATCCTGATGACCCACAACCATCCATGTAAAGCTGCCCAATACCACTGCACAACCACTTATCTTCCGGAGCCTACACACCTGCCACTGTTGGTGAGTACTGTACACCCTAGCACTTTCTATGATTTATTATGTTGAATATTACCTTAAATCAATGAAATATAAAATGAATATTGCTTTGTGGTACTGCTTTTGTGTCGTATTGGTATGAAAATGTGAATAAATTACAGATAAAACATATTTAGGAAGCCCTCCAGAACACATCCCTATTTTCTCCACTTAAATAATTATTCACATAATGTGTTTTCCATACTATGAGTCGACTGCGAGGAAAATATCCCTCGCATATAACGGGGATAGGGTGTACAGCATCTCTGACTTACTCTGCTACATCCTCCACTTTTCAGGTATGAGCAGTGCGGCTGTAGATTTCTCCTTCACTGTTGTCTTTGTGATATGGTGCAACTCAAACTACCTGCGTCTCAATATCACCAAGACCAAGGAGATGGTGGTGGACTTTAGGAGATCTAGGCCTCATATGGAGCCAGTGATCATTAATGGAGAATGTGTGGAGCAGGTTAAGACCTACAAATATCTGGGAGTACAGTTAGACGAGAAGCTAGGCTGGACTGCCAACACAGATGCCTTGTGCAGGAAGGCACAGAGTCGACTGTACTTCCTTAGAAGGTTGGCGTCATTCAATGTCTGCAGTGAGATGCTGAAGATGTTCTATAGGTCAGTTGTGGAGAGCGCCCTCTTCTTTGTGGTGGCGTGTTGGGGAGGAAGCATTAAGAAGAGGGACGCCTCACGTCTTAATAAGCTGGTAAGGAAGGCGGGCTCTGTCGTGGGCAAAGTACTGGAGAGTTTAACATCGGTAGCTGAGCAAAGGGCGCTGAGTAGGCTACAGTCAATTATGGAAAACTCTGAACATCCTCTACATAGCACCATCCAGAGACAGAGAAGCAGTTTCAGCGACAGGTTACTATCGATGCAATGCTCCTCAGACAGGATGAAGAGGTCAATACTCCCCAATGCCATTAGGCTTTACAATTCAACCGCCAGGACTTAAGAACTTTTTAAAAGCTATTATTAATGCTTTTTGAGATAGTGATTTAGATGCATATCATATTTTTTTACTGAGTTAAGTATTGTATGTAATTAGTTTTGCTACAACAAGTGTATGGGACATTGGAAAAAAAAGTTGAATTTCCCCATGGGGATGAATAAAGTATCTATCTATCTATCTATCTATCTATCTATCTATCTATCTATCTATCTATCTATCTATCTATCTATCTATCTATCTATCTATCTCTTTTGGGTTTTCAGTTGCACCCAAGCCCTAAATCCTTATTTCAATTAGGTTATGGCCTTTTCTAATTCAGGAAGATAGCAAGGTTGGCCACAATAGACAGCATTGGATGAAATCAAGGTTGCTCATATCAAGGGCAGAGTCAAGGTAGTGGAGGTTGATGATCTATGAATGGACATAATTACCTCTCTCTCTGAAAATCTTGTGATGACATGGTTAATTCCACTTTACTTAGCTTCTGTGCTTTGTCCATCCACTACTTCTCAGTAGATTTCAGATTTTCCACAGAATAGCAAGGATATTCTGCAACATCAGCACCCACAACATCTAGCCCATGCTCCCTTCTCACTGCTGCCATTGGAAAGGAAGTACAGGAGCCTTAGGTCCCACAGCACGAAGTTCAGGAACAGTTATTACCCCTCAACCTTCAGGCTCCTGAACCAGCGTGTGTAACAGCTCCCCTCAATATAAACTAATTCCATGACCTCTGGACTCACATTCAAGGACTCTACAACTCATGCTCTCAATATTTTTTTAAATTATCATTACTTTTTTGTACTTACACAATTTGTCTTCTGCATATTGGTTGTTTGTCAGTCTTTGTGTGTAGTTTTTCATTGATTCAATTGTGTTTCTTTATATCTACTGTGAATTCCCACAAAAAAATGAATCTCAGGGTTGTGTATGATGGTATATACTGTATGTACTTTGATAATAAATTCACTTTGTACTTTGAACTTCGAACATTGTAAACTGCCTCTTGATGCTTATAAAGCTATTTCAATCCCTTAAAGAAAGGGGTTGATTCAAATGCAGGAATGTTTGGCATTGGTGGTTAAATAGTTTCTCAATCTCCTGGCTATTTTCAACAAACTAATCTTCAATTTCTCACTGCTGCAGATTCCCATCTGCTTCAAAAGGGTGACACTGCCCACAAAGAGCAGGGTAAGCTGCCTCAGTGACTACTGCCCAGTTGCTCTCTAATCAACTGTGAGAGGTAGGTCATGGCTAGAATCAACTCCTGCCTAACCAAGGACCTGGACCCACTACAGTTGACGTATCACCACAATAGGTCTACAGTACAGTAGTTGCAATCTCACTGGTTCGCTACCTGAAAATAGCAGTACCTATATCAGGCTGCTGTTTCATGATTACAGCTCAACATTCCACACAATTGTACTCTCAGTAATCAACAATCAACAATCGGTAAAACCTGGGCTTGTGTACCTAACTCTGCAACTTGACTTCCTCACAGGGAGACCAGTCAGTGCAGATCGGAAAGAACAATTCCTCCGCGCTGACAATCAACACTGGCGCACCTCCAGGATGCGTGCATAGCTCACTGCTCTACTCACCCTACTCGCACAACTGTGTGGCTTGGTACAGCACAAACACCACCTGCAAGTTTGCCAATGACACAACTATTGGCAGAATTTCAGATGGTGATGAGGAGGCGTACAGGAGCAAGATAGATTAGCTACTTGAGTGGTGTCGCAACAACAACATTCACTCAACAACGGAAAGGTCAAGGATATGATTGTGAACTTCAGGAAGGAGAAGGTGATGGAACACTGACAAGTCCTCATTGTGATCAGTTTCAGGTTCCTGCGTGCGTCATCAGCTCAGACGATCTATCCTGAGTCCACCATACTTGTATAGTTACAAAGAAGGCACAATTTCATTAGGAGTTTGAGAAGACTTGGTATGTCAACAAAGACTCTTGCAAATTTCTACAGATGTACTGTGGAGAGTATTCTAACTGGTTCTATCACCATCCAATATGGTAGGCCCACTGCACAGGATTGGAAGAAGCTCCAGAAAGTTGTAAACTCAGCCAGTTCCATCATGGGCACTAAAAAGGAGGTATCCATCATTAAGGACGTCGATCACCCAGGACAAGCCCTCTTCTCATTGCTCCCATCAAGGAAGAGGTACAGGAGCCTGAAGACACAAATTCAGTGTTTCAGGAACAACTTCTTCCTCTCTGACATCAGATTTCTGAATGGACAATGATCCCATGTGTACTATCCAACCATTTTGTTTTTCGTTTTTGCTCTTTTTCACTACTTATTTAAGTTAATTATATATATATATATATAGATAGCTAGGGTGCCTAAGATTTTGCATAGCACTTTAGTATGTACTGCTGCAAAAAAAAAAGATATTCTGAAATGATCAATAAACTATTCGTTTGGAATAAAATAACATTGTCTGATGTCTATACCCATGCCAACCCCTTTCTCTAACACTTTTCCTCTGCCATCTGTCCCACACCCCTTCCGCAGCACTCTGCCCGTGTCATTCCCAACATCCATTACTCCGGCCAGATTTACAAACTCACTCTCCGCTCCACATTGATGCAGTACGGTACAAAAGTTATAAGCCTTCGTGTAATATATATGTGCCTAAGTCTTTTTAAAATTGTAATTTATAGGTATTTTAAAAATATGTATTGCAATGTGCTGCTGCTACAAAAACAACAAATTTCATGACATATACCAATGATATTAAACCTGATTCTGATTTTGACTAGTCCTCACATCTAGATAATTTCTGAAGTAAAATTATAGTCATCATTATGTGGACGTTAACCTAGATTTAAAGTAATGTCCTCCACACAAGAATTTAGATGGCATATGCATTATAAACATCCTGCAAGAAGGAAGGAAATTATTTCTGATAAAAAGAGACAGAATTAGATTCAGAATCAGCTTTACTATCACCGGCATGTGACGTGAAATTTGTTAACTTAGCAGCAGCAGTTCAATCCCATACATAATCTAGCAGAGAGAGAAAAATAATAATAATAATAAAAATAAATAAAATAAAACATAACAATAAATAAACAAGTAAATCAATTATGTATATTGAATAGACTTTAACAAAGAGCAAAAACAGAAATACTGTATATTAAAAAAGTGAGGTAGTGTCCAAAGCTTCAATGTCCATTTAGGAATCGAATGGCAGAGCAGAAGAAGCTGTTCCTGAATCGCTGAGTGTGTGCCTTCAAGCTTCTGTACCTCCTACCTGATGGGAACAGTGAGCAAAGGGCATTCCCTGGATGCTGGTGGTCCTTAATAATGGACACTGCCTTTCTGAGACACCGCTCCCTAAAGATGTCTTGAATACATTGTAGGCTAGTGCCATGATGGAGTTGACTAGATTTATAACCTTCTGCAGCTTCTTTCAGTCCTGTGCAGTAGCTCCTCCGTACCAGATAGTGATTCAGCCTGTCAGAATGCTCTCCACGGTACATCTATAGAAGTTTTTGAGTGTATTTGTTGACATGCCAAATCTCTTCAAACTCCTAATAAAGTATAGCCACTGTCTTGCCTTCTTTATAACTACATTGATATGTTGGGACCAGGTTAGATCCTCAGAGATCTTAACACCGAGGAACTTGAAGTTGCTCACTCTCTCCACTTCTGAACCCAGCTATGAGGATTGGTATGTGTTCCTTTGTCTTACCCTCCCTGAAGTCCACAATGAGCTCTTTCATCTTACTGACGTTGAGTGCCAGGTTGTTGCTGTGGCACCATTCCACTAGTTGGCATATCTCACTCCTGTATACCCTCTTGTCACCACCTGAGATTCTACCAACAACGGTTGTATTGTCAGAAAATTTGTAGATGGTATTTGAACTATACACAGTCATGTGTATAGAGAGTAGAGCAGTGGGCTAAGCACACACCCCTGAGGTGCGCCAGTGTTGATCGTCAGCGAGGAGGAGATGTTATCACTAATCTGCAGAGATTGTGGTCTTCCAGTTAGGATGTTGAGGATCCAATTGCAGAGGGAGGTACAGAGGCCCAGTTTCTGCAACTTCTCAATCAGGATTGTGGGAATGATTGTATTAAATGCTGAGCTATAGTCGATGAACAGAATCGTGACGTAGGTGTTTGTGTTGTCTAGGTGGAGAGCCATTGAGATTGCGTCTGCTGTTGACCTATTGTGGCAATAGGCAAATTGCGATGGGTCCAGGTCCTCGCTGAGGCAGGAGTTCAGTCTAGTCATAACCAACCTCTCAAAGCATTTCATCATTGTAGATGTGAGTGCTCCCGGATGATAGTGATTAAGGCAGCCCACGTTATTCTTCTTAGGCACTGGTATAATTGTTGCTTCTTTGAAGCAAGTGGGAACTTCTGCCTGTAGCAGTGAGAAGTTGAAAATGTCCTTGAATACTGCCGCTAGTTGGTTGGCACAGGTTTTCAGAGCCTTGCCAGGTACTCCATCGGGACCTTCCGCCTTGTGAGGGTTCACTTTCTTTAAAGACAGTCTAACATTGGCCTCTGAGACATATATCTCAGGGTTATCAGGTGCAGCAGGGATCTTCACAGCTGTAGTTGTGGTCTCCTTTTCAAAGCATGCATAGAAGGTGTTGAGTTCATCTGGTAGTGAAGCATCGCTGCCATTCATACTTTGTAGAAAGTAATGTCTTGCAGACCCTGCCAGAGTTGCCGTGCATCTGATATCGCCTCCAATCTCATTTGAAATTGTCTCTTCACCCTTGAAATAGCCCTCCACAAATCGTACCTGGTTTTCTGGCACAGGCCTTGGTTGCCAGACTTGAATGCCACCGATGTAGCCTTCAGCAAATGATGTACCTCCTGATTCATCCATGGCTTTTGGTTTGAGAATGTAGGTTTTAGTACAATATTGCATAATTGATGGAGGATACAAAGTAAAATATTTTCATGTTTGATGCCTTTACTTCATACCTTACTCTCAAAGAGAACAATAGCATGCAAAAGCATTTAAGAATGGGTGTTAAGGAGTTGATAAAGACAAAGGACCTTCAGTAGTAGATTAAATGTAAAAGAATTAGAATAGAGCACAGGAGAAGAATCATATTGATGGTAGATTGTGGAATTCAGTTCCAGATGCATTATTGCAAGAGAAGTTCTGTAAATGTTCAAAATTAGATTTGATAGGTGGATGAAGCAAATGGTATAAGAAGCTTTGGAAGAATGTGCTTACATCAGTGGCAATGAGTGTATCAGGATTACTTATTTAAGGAAAGGTATACCTGTACTGGAAGTAGTTAAGAGAAGGTCTATTGAACCCATACCTAGAATGAGATTGGTCTCATGAGCTTCTGCCTACAGCAGTTTTGAAGAATGAGAGCTAACTCAAGTAAAGCATACACGACTCTGAGGGAAGATATGGACAGGATGTTTTTCTCTTCTGGGGAGAACTAGAGGCCAATGTTTCAAAACAATTGTCAAACCATGTATGACAGAGATGAGGTGAACACGAGGAAATCTGTAGATGCTGGAAATTCAAGCAACACACACAAAATGCTGGTGGAATGCAGCAGGCCAGGCAGCATCTATAGGGAGAAGCGCTGTCAACGTTTCGGGCCGAGACCCTTCTTCAGGAGAAATGAGGTGAGATGCTTTCTCGTCAAGGTGATATGAAACGATGAAGCTCTGTTTCTCAAAGAGTGGAGGAAGCAGTTTATTTGAACATACTTAAGGTCAAGAAAGATAGATTGTTGATAAGCAAGGGATGAAAATTTATGATGGGAAGTGGGAATGTGAGTTTAAAGTTGCACTCAGGTCAGAATCTTATTGAAAGCAGAGCAGGCCTAAAAATGTCCCGTTCCTGCTCCAGATTTCATAAGTTTCTATATTTGTGAATACTTCCATGTTGAGCTGAGAGCTTAAATTGATCTAATTTATATGTATTTCTAATGGCAGTCTGATAATATGTATTATAAAAATAAATTTGTCCAAAGATATACCAAAATTTCTACCAAAGCTTCAAGAAACAAGCTGCAAAAACTTGGAAATATCTGAGTAAATTGATTTTAGGCAATTTTGCAGAAATGATAGCACACAAAACAATAGGATCTTCACTCCCCTAACTCCTTCGTTCTCCCCATCTACTTTGTCCAACATTACAACATCTCCCTATCATCATAAACCATGAATCCTGACCTCAGTCAAAGCCTTTAGCCATCATGTAGATCTGCGGGATTATTGAATAATCCCACAGGTTCAAAGCTGCAAGTAGTTTTAAAGATTAAGGAGGGACGATTCAGATACAGCAACAACCTCATTTAAAATGATGAAGATTTTGCTATTGTTCCAAAGAACATGTTCATACAGACTAAGTAGCATAAGGCTGATTTGAATTCATTTAAATAAATACTGTATTATTTGCAATGATGAGGGCAGCATATTTAATGTGCAGTAACATTGCCCCACTCAGGATGATTCAAGCAATTGTTTCTTTGCACCTCTGGTATTGACATTGGATCAAAACATCAGCTTTTCAATGATTGCCGAAACAACTTCAAACAAGAAGACCAAGACACAGAGATGACCTAACACACCATTCAACAGGCCAGCATCAACACTGAAATGTTATCTGCAAGAACCATACAACTTCAGCAAAGCGTGGAGGGAAGTAACTTCAACAAACAAAGAAATTCTTCCAATATCCTGCCAAACAACAAGTAGAAAATGCAAACAAGCTGTCATAGAAACCAGCCAATACTAGCAGGTAGAGACCTCCGTGAATTCCTTTACCTAACTCAAAACAAGAACAGGTACACACACAAAAAAAGGCTTAGCAGATAACATCTCGGTTGAATTGCAAGATTAAGGCTAAAGACACCATTCTCATCAATGGAGCTAAGCAAGGGATTTTAAAGATTCTCCCAATTAATATTGATCAAGACAACTGCATAAATTTCTTGCTACTTAACCATATCCCAGAGTTTAGGTAAATCCAGAGCCTGTGCCAACCAACAGCACAATCTCACCTGATTTATAAAGTAGCACAGACAATAGTATTATTTCTACAAAGATTGATAAATATTCAGCACCAAGTTGCAGAATGGAAGAAGTAACCAGATCTTACTGAACTTGGTTCCTCCTCCCCACCTTGGTCTACATTTGGTAATGAGAACCATTTGATTGGGAGTAGACAGTTCATAAAGGTTGAGTGGATATGCCAAAAATTATATGGTCTTTTGTACAAAATGTGTAACAATGCAAGATGCTGTTTGGATGGGTTGGCTGCTTACGATCATGCTGACCTTTGCTAATGGTTCAGAGTAGAACTGCTGACATTTGCTATTGAGAGTATGGTAAGTTGCAAGTTGCCATACTTACACCGTGAAAGACAACTACTCAGCCATACTCACGACTGAGGAATGGTTGCTGTGCTTGCCAGAGACAGGACTGGGTAAACTCTCTCGGTCCTTCTGACAAGTCAGACCAGCCATAGGATCACAGATCATACAGATTTCAATGGGGATTCTAGGGCAGAAGTTAAGGAAACAGTGAGGATGGTAACTTACTTTTGAAAATTAGGGTCATAGAGTCATAGAACATACAGCACAGAAATAGGCCTATAAGCCCGACTAGTCTGTGCTGAACCATTAATCTGCCTAGTCCCACTGACCTGCACCCAGACCATATCCCTCCATACCCCTCCAATCCAAGTACTATGCAAATTTGGAAATCAAACCTGCATCCACCACTTGTGCTAGCAGTTCATTCCACACTCTCACCACTCTCTGAGTGAAGAAGATCCACTTTATGTTCCCTTTAAACATTTCATCTTTCACCCTTGACCTGTGACTTCTAGTTGTGGTCACACCCAACTTCAGTGGAAAACACCAGCTTGGATTTACCCGCTCCATTCCCCTCATGATTTTATTTACCTCTAACAAATCTCACCTTAGTCCTCTACGATCTAGGGAATAAGGCCCTAACCTCTTCAACTTTTCCCAATGAATCAGATCCTGAAGTCCAGGCAACATCCTTGTAAATTTTCTCTGTGCTCTTTCAATCTTATTCAGAAGCATAGAAAACCATCAGCCCAATACAGGCCCTTCGGCCCACAGTGCTGTGCCAAACATTAACTTACTTTAGAAATTACTTAGAGTTACCCATAGCCCTCTATTTTTCTAAGCTCCATATACCTATCCAGGGTTCTCTTAAAAGACCCTATTGTATCTGCCTCCACCACCGATGCTGACAGCCCATTCCACACACCCCCAACTCTCTGTGTAAAAAACGTAACCCTGACATCTCCTTGCTCTAGGGAGATACCAATCAAAATTGGGGAAATTAAAATCTCCGATCATGACAACCCTATTATTATTACACCATTCCAGAATCTGTCTCCCTATCTGCTCCTCAGTGGCCCTATTACTATTGGGTGGTCTATAAAAAACACCCAGTAGAGTTATTTACTGTACACGATACTCCAAATTAGGTCTCACCAAAGTCTTAAGCAATTTCAACACACTGTGACATATCCGGGCTGGTCTTCACAAAGTATAACACCTTAAATTTGTCTGCATTAAATTCCATTCTGCCATTTCTCAGCCCATTTTTCCAGCTGGTCCAAATCATTCCACAAGCTTTGATATTCTTTCTCACTACACCCCAAATCTTGGTGTCCTTTGCAACTTTGCTGATCTAGTTAACCACATTATCATCCAGATTGTTGATAGAGATGACAAACAACAATGGACCCAGCACTGATCCCTGCGGCACAAGAGTAGTCACAGGCCACCAGTCAGATGGGCAACCATCTACTACCACTCTCTGGCTTCGCCTGCAAAGACAACGTCTCTTTCAATTTACTACCTCTTCTTGAATGCCAAGTGACTGAAACTTCTTGACCAACCGCCCAACCGGGACCTTGTCAAAAACCTTGCTGAAGTCTAGGTAGACAACATTCACTGCCTTGCTTTCATCAACTTTCCTGTAAGCTTTCTCAAAAACTCTGTGATTGGTTAGACACAACTTACCACACACAAAGCTATGTTGACAGTCCCTAATCAGTCCCTGTCTATACAAATACCCATATATCCTATCCTTTAGAATACCTTTCAATAAATTTCCCACAACTGATGTTAGGCTCAGCAGCCTGTAATTTGCCGGCTTATTTTTAGAGTATTTCTTAAACAAAGGAACAACATTAGCTATCCTCCAATCCTCCGGCACCTTAGTCATGGCTAAGGGTGTTTTAAATATCTCTGTTAAGGACCCTACAATTTCATCACTTGCCTCTCACAGAATCCAAGGGAAAACTTTCTCATGTCCTGTGGATTTATCCACCCCAATATGCCTCATGACAGGAAGCACCTCCACCTCTGTAATCTGTATGATTATCGCTGCTGCTTTGCCTCATTTCTATAAACTCTGTGTCCTTCTCCAAGTAAATACAGATGCAAAAATCTACGCTGTCTCTTTCAGCTCCACATATAGATTACCACTCTGATCTTCTGGAAAACCAATTTTGTTCCTTGCTAATATTTTGTTCTTAGTATATCTGTAGAAGCCCTTGGAACTTTTCCTTCATCTAGCCTGCAAGAAGAACCTCATGCCTTCTTTTATCTCTCTTGATATCCTTCTTAAGTGGTCTCTTGCATTTCTTATACTCCTCAAGTACCTCATTTGTTCCTACCTGCATATACCTTGAAGCACCTCCTTCTTTTTCATAACCAGGGCCTCAATATCACTGAAGCACCCAGGTGCCCTAAACCTGTTAACTTTGCTTTTCATTCTGACAGGAACATAAAAACACTGTACTCTCAACATTTCACTTTTGAAGGCCTCCCACTTACAGAAAACAGCCTGTCCCAATCCTCACTTGCCAGATCCTTTCTGATGCCATCAAAATGGGCCTTTCTCCAATTTAGAATCTCAACCCGAGGATCAGATCTAACCTTTTCCATAATTACCTTGAAACTAGTGGCATTATGATCACATTTGTACTATATGTGCATTAAGTTAATTTTTATGCACTTAGTTCAGTTTTAACCATTTAAATATTTTATAATGTCGTAATTTAAGAACTATTAAAATCTTCTTCAGGCTCCTATACTTCCTCCTTCCAGGTGATGATGCAAACAATTAGGATCTTCACGAACTCCTGATGAGGTAGAGTTATTGGTGTTCCTTCTACATGTTTGCATCAATGTGTTGGATGCAGGAGAGATCCACTGAGATGTTGATACCCAAGAACCTGAGTTACTCACATATTCCACCATCATCCTCACAGTGAGGACTGGTTCATGTTCTTTCGACCTCTCCCTCCTGAAGCCCACAATCAATTCCTTGGTCTTGCAGACTTTGAGTGCTATGTTATTGTTGGAACTCCTGTCTCACTCCTGTATGCCTCTTCATTGCCATCTGAGATTTTACCAGCTGCTGCATTCAGAGTTCCCTCCTGCTTCAAAAGGGCAGTAATCATACACCATAGTCATTAAGTGGAGAGAGACCAGCCAATGGGCTAAACACACATCCTTGAGCTATGTTTTGATTGATAATCAGTGATGCAACAATATTATCACTAATCTGTATTGACTGTGATCGTTCAATGTGAAAGTTGAGGATCTGGTTGCAGAGGAAGGTACAGAGGCCCAGTTTTAGAAATTTGATATTAGTAGTGAGGGCATGTTGGCATTGAATGCTGAACTGTAATTAATAATCAGCAGCCTGTCATATGCTTTGCTGTGGTCTAGGTGCTCCAAAGCAGAGTGGGGAACTAGAAAGATTGCATCCACTGTGTAGGAGATAATTCTAGACGTAACTGTCTTCCCAAAGAACTTCATCACAGTGGATGTGAGCTTGATAGTTGTTGAGGCAGTTCACCCTGCCTGCTCTTCTTGGGCAAGGTGATGCCTTTTTGAAGCTGGTGGGACCTTCCAATTGTAGCAAAGAGAGGCTGAACACTCCAGCAATTGGTCAGTACGGGTACTCAGTACCCAGCCAGGTACACTGTCGGTGCCTGATGCCTTGCAAGGGGTCACCCAGTTGAAGGAAGTTCTGAAGTTGGTCTGCAGCTGCTATAGAAACTCACAATTCTGTAGTGTTATTCCACCTTTCAAAGCGTGCCCAAAAGGTGTTGAGCTCATCAGGCAGTGTTGTATCACTGATATTTGTGCTGTTGTAAGCTTTGCCTTACAATAAATAATGGCATACAATCCCTGCCACAGGTGTCTTGCATCAAATTGTGTCTCCAATTTCACACGTAATTTTTGTTCTTGCAGTGGCTTTCTGTAGGTTATATCTGGTCTTTCTGAAGGATTCTGGAGTGTGTTCTCAAAGGCACACATTCACCCACGCAGGACTTGATGATATTTGTGATAGCCGTGGCGTATTTATTCAGATCTGAAGATGAGGGCCTGAATATTGTGCAGTCCGTCAATTCAAAGCAGTCCTGTGAACACTCCTCTGTCTCCCTTGCCCACACCTTTGCAGTCCTCTCCACTGGTACTACAGTCTTCAATCTCTGCTTTGTATGCCAGCAGTAGAATACAGCCATGTTACCACATTGCCAAAGAGCGAACAGGGTGTAGGCATAGGGACTCCTACATCTCTTTGTGCAACCAGTTAGTTTTCTTCCATGCTTTATTTTCTACATCTTTAAGTTCTCCAGATAAGCACGCCTGATTAGTCTGAGGTTGATTTCTGTGCTCCGCCACACATTGCTGCAACCTAGATTGAGTAGGTCATGTCTAATGAATAACACTGTTTATTTCAGTGACATGAAAGACATGAAGGTTATATTTGTTGCTTTGTTTTTTTTCTGGTGTTGTGTCAGGTCAAGAGTGAGTGCAGCTTCAACGCTGATTTGGATTAGTGTATGCATTGACCTCCCTGTTTTCTTAACTTGTCTCCAAGAAGCAGTCTGGTAGCTTATTGTTACTAATCTCACTTGAGCTGAACCTTAACAATTTTAATATTTTTGTAAAAGGTTATTCAAGGGGCAAATACCAAAAAAAGTAAAGCACTAGTCTTAACACACGGTACCCTTAGTCTATGCTTTATTTTCAGTGACTAAGTTCAAAGATTTACGTGTAAATAAACTACTATCTGACATGAATTATAGCATAGAGAGGCTTTGAAATTTTGTTTTAAAGTTGCAAATGCTTTTAGTTTAAAGCAGAAGCCATTCCAGATTTACTCTCTGGTAGTTTTTATTCATTCAGGGGACCAGAGACACTCTGGAAGATTCAGGATGTATTGTTTTCTGGTATCTGCAAGATTTCCTCTTGATTGCACTGGCTGAGTGATGAGAATGATGGAAAGGACAGCTCATCAAAAACATTTACTGATGGCAGGAAGCAGGTACAATTATCTGTCCTTCTTTGCTTATCCCCTTTATCTTAAAACAAATTACCGGCCCTTTGGCTCAATTTAGGCATCTTTATTCTCTTTCTTTGTTGGTAGGTATGTGACACTTATACTGCTGGAGCTGTAGAGCTTATATTCAGTTCTGTCATAGGTCAGGGTAATGATTTTAACAGAGCGAGGTCCCTTAGGGTTTGCAGTGCAGATTTACTGAAGAGAATGTCAGGCATTAAGGATTTAAATTCTGTAAAAAATCCAGTGCATGTCACATCTTGAAGCAAGTTTTATGGCCCACAATGCTGGGACGCTGATCTGAGCATTCCAAAGTTCAATGGTTGCTTACAGGAATGTAACTACAACCTGTCCTTTCCAGACACTCTGTCGGTCATCTAATGAAGAAGCAAATGGAATTTATGAAAGACCCAGATGCAGAGCTCAAGCATTTATCTATATTAATGCAATTGTATCCAATATGAAAACATTAATTAAGAAGTGATTTTGATTACACTTTTCTTGCTGCAATGCTTCCTAAATTGGGTTCCTGGTTATGTCTCATTCATTTGAAATGATTAAAAAATGCTGAGAAGAGAAATATGGAATGCTTCTTATACATAATAAACCATTGCTGCAGACTCACGTTCAAGGACTCTACAACTCATGTTCTCAGTATTTTTATTTTATTTGCACAGTTGGTCTGTTTTTGTACTTTGGTTGTTTGTCAGTCTTAGTTCATACTTAAGTTCATTATTTGCTTGCAGGAAAATTAATCTCAAGTTGGTATGTGGTGACATTTCCATACTTTGATAATAAATTTACTTTGACTTGAAAGTAAGGAGTAGTGAGAACATTCCCAACTTCTGCAAAACTAGATAGTAATTGGTCAGATGGATGCCAGAGAATCAAATAAAATACCTGGAAGTTTACAGTACAGAAGGAAGATATTTGATCCATCATGTTCATACTAATCAAAAAGAAGCAATCCAGTCTAACTTTGACTTCACATAAGTCAGTGGCCATGCAGATCACGCCCCTCAATTATGATGGTGCTCCTACAAGAATCAATCCAGCCTAACTGTGACTCCTACAGTGTTCTGGCTATGCGGCTTGAAGTAGCTGTCATAGGAATCTTGGCAATGAAGTGCAAATATTCACTGTGGCCAAGCCTGATGAGGGATGGAAGGCATGGAACACATTCTAATTAAGTGCTCTGCCTTATCCTTGATGGCTTTGACAGTGGTGAAGTTAATAAAGCTGTGGCTTCGATTACCAAAATTCTCTGGACTCTCTATACGTCCCAGTGAATTCAAAGACTTGCCACTGCTTAAAATAGGATGTGAGCAAAAGGCGAGTAACTTTATAATATTCCTAGTCCTGCCTCACTAGCTCGTGACATGGGTAGCAATCCTGAGATCACAACTCTGGAGGTCCTGCCCTTTAACTTAGCACCTAACTCCTTGAATTCTCTATGCAGAACCTTGTCACTTGTCCGACCCATGTTATTGGTACCTACATGGACTATGAATTCTGGCTATTCACCCTCCCACTTAAGAATGCTGAGGACTCGTTAATGAAAACTGCAAGCAAAGGGCAAGGACTAGTAATATAAAGTTTAATACATGGCTAAGGAGTTGATGTAGGTGCAAAGGCGTAAGATTTTTGGATTATCTTCTAGGGAAGGTGGGAGCTGTACAGAAGAGACGGTTTGCACCTGAACTGGAGGGGAATTAATATCCTAGTGGGAAGGTTTGTTAATGCTGAAGAGAGGAGTTTAAACTAGAGTTGCAGGAAGATGGGAAGCAGAGTACCAGTAAAGTTAGTGGAGAGGTTGTGGAGACAGATGTTGGTAAGACTTCAGACAACGTTAGAAATCAAAAGGTTGAACGTGGCGTGACTAGTGTCCTGAGCTGTCTATATTTCAATGCAGCAAGCTTCATAGAAAAGGCAGAAAATGAGGTAAAAACACAAAATGCTGGCAGAACTCAGCAGGACAGACAGCATTTATGGGAGGAGGTAGTGAGGATAGATGCTGTCTGGCCTGCTGAGTTCTGCCAGCATTTTGTGTTTTTATTTATTTCCAGCATCTGCAGATTCACTCGTGTTGCAGAAGATGAGGTTGCTGGTTTGCAAACAGAGGCAATGTGTAAGTCAGGAGAAGCTGTTGATAGGACACAGTTGCATTCAACAGGATAGATTGCAACATAAAAGGAAGACAAATTCAATAAATTCAATTTATATTATATTATAAAATTCAATGAAGGTATTTGAATGCGCACAGTATATGGAATGAGGTAGATGAACTTGCTGAAAAGTGCAGATAGGCAGGTATGATGTTGTAGGCATCACTGAATCAGGGCTGTAAGATTATAGCTGGGAGCTTAATGTCCAAGGATACACATTGTATTGAAAGGATGAGCAGGAAGGCAGAGGGGTTGGTGTTGCTCTGTTGCTAAAAAATGAAATCAAATCATTAGAAAGAGGTGACATAGGTGTTGAATCATTGTGGATAGAGCTGAGAAACTGGAAGTCTAAAAAGACCTTGATGGGAGGTGTATACAGACCCCCAAACAGTAGTAGGGATGTGGCCTACAAATTACAATGGGAGGTAGAAAATGCTTGCCAAAATAGCAATGTTAGAATAGTCACAGGGGAGTTCAATATGCAGAAGGATTGGCAAAATCAGGTTAGTGCTGAATTACAGGAGGGGGAATTTCTAGAGTGCCTATGAGATGGGTTTTCAGAGCAACTCGTGGTTGAGTCCACTAGAGGATCAGCTATTCTGGATTGGGTGTTGTGCAATGAAACAGAATTGATTAGAGACCCTAAGGTGAAAGAATCCTTTGGGGAAAGTCATCATAATATGATCGAATTCACCCTGAAATTTGAGAAGGTGAAGCTAAAGTCAGATGTATCAGTATTACAGTGCAGTAAAGGGAATTACAGAGGCATGAGAGAGGAGTTTGTTGGGATTGATTGGAAAAGAACACCGGCAAGGATGATCACAGAGCAGCAATGGCTGGAATTTCTGGAAGCAACATGGTAGGCACAGGATATATACATCCCAAAGAGGAAGAAATATTCTAAAGGAAAGATGAGACAACCATAGCTAACAAGAGAAGTTAAAACCAACATGAAGCCCAAAGAGAGGGCAAAACTACAGCAAAAATTAGTGGGAAGTTAGAGGATTGGGAAGCTTTAAAAAACCAACAGAAGGCAACTAAAAAAGTCATTAAGAAGGTAAAGATGGAATAGAAAAGTAAGTTAGCCAATAATATTAAAGAGCACACCAAAAGTTTCTTCGGATACATAAAGTGTAAAAGAGAGTTGAGAGTGGACATCAAACCACTGGAAGTCTATGCTGGAGAGGTAGTAATAGAGGACAATGAAATAATGGATGAACTGAATAAGTATTTTGCATCAGTCTTCACTGTGGAAGACACTAGCAGTATGGTGGAAGTTCCAGGTGTCAGGAGGCATGAAGTGTATGAATTTACCATTACTAGAGATAAGGTTCTTGGTCTGAAAGGTCTGAAGATAGATAAGTCACCTGGACCAAATGGTGTACACCTCAGGATTCTGAAGTAGGTAACAGAAGAGATTGTGGAGGCATTATTAATGGTCTTACAAGAATCACTAGATTCTGGAATTGATTAGGAAGACTGGAAAATCACAAATGTTGCTCCACTCATCAAGAAGAGAGAGAGTTAGAAGAAAGGAAACTATAGGCCAGTTAGTCTGACCTCAGTAGCGGGAAGATGTTGGAGTTAATTATTAAGGAAGAGTCAAGTCAAGTCAAGTCACTTTTATTGTCATTTCGACCATAACTGTTGGTACAGTACATAGTAAAAATGAGAAAGTTTTTCAGGACCATGGTGTTACATCACACAGTACAAAAACTAGACTGAACTATGTAAAAAAAACAACACAGAGAAAGCTACAATAGACCACAGACCTACACTGGACTGCATAAAGTGCACAAAAACAGTGCAGGCATTACAATAAATAATAAGCAGGTCAGTAGGGCAAGGTGTCAGTCCAGGCTCTGGGTATTGAGGAGTCTGATAGCTTGGGGGAAGAAACTGTTACTGTTAGTCTGGCCGTGAGAGCCTGAATGCTCCGGAGTCTTTTCCCAGACAGCAGGAGGGAGAAGAGATTGTATGAGGGGTGCGTGGGGTCCTTCATAATTCTGTTTCCTTTGCGGATGCAGTGTGTAGTGTAAATGTCCATGATGGGGGGAAGAGAGACCCCGATGATCTTCTCAGCTGACCTCACTATCAGCTGCAGGGTCTTGCGATCCGAGATGGTGCAATCTCCAAACCAGGCGGTGATGCAGTTGCTCAGGACGCTCTCAATACAATCCCTGTAGAATGTAATGAGGATGGGGGGTGGGAGATGGACTTTCCTCAGCCTCCGCTGAAAGTAGAGATGCTGCTGGGATTTCTTTGCTATGGAGCTAGTGTTGAGGGACCAGGTGAGATTCTCCACCAGATGAACACCAAGAAATTTGGTGCTCTTAATGATCTCTACTGAGGAGCCGTCGATGTTCAGTGGGGAGTGGTCGCTCCGTGCCCTCCTGAAGTCAACAACCATCTCTTTTGTTTTGTTCACATTAAGAGACAGGTTGTTGGCTCTGCACCAGTCTGTTAGCCGCTGCACCTCCTCTCTGTAAGCTGACTCGTTGTTCTTGCTGATGAGACCCACCATGGTCATGTCATCGGCAAACTTGATGATGTGGTTTGAGCTGTGAGTCGTGGGTCAGAGGACACAGAGGACTCTTGGTACTAGGAGGCACATGATAAAATAGGCTGTAGTCAGCATGGTTTCCTCAAGGGAAAATCTTGTCTGACAAATCTGTTGGAATTCTTTGAAGAAGTAACAAGCCAAATAGGCAAAGGAGAATTGGTTGATGTTATGTATTTGGATTTTCAGAAGGCCTTTGACAAGATGTTACACATGAGGCTGCTTAACAAGCTACAAGCCCCTGGCATTACAGGAAAATTCTATCAAGGATAAAGCAGTAGCTGATTGGTGAGAGGAAAAGAGTGGGAATAAAAGTAGCCTTTTCTGACTGGCTGCTAGTGACTAGTGGTGTCCAATAGGGGTCTGTGCTGGGACGGTTTCTTCTTACGTTACATGTGAATGATTTGGATGATGGAATTGATGGCTTTGCTGCAAAGTTTGCAGGCGATATAAAGATAGGTGGAGAGGCAGGTAGTTTTGAGGAATTAGAGAGACTACAGTAGGACTGAGACATTAGGAGAATGGACAAAGAAATGGCAGATAGGATACAGTGTCGGGAAGTGTATGATCATGCACTTTGGTAAGAGAAATGAAAGGGTTGACTATTTTCTAAAGGGGGAGAGAATATAAAAAACTGAGGTGCAATGGGACTTGGGAGTGAAAACATGGATGTAATGTTGACACTTTATAAAGCTCTGGTGAGGCCTCACTTGGAGCATTGAGAGCAGGTTTGGGTCCCTTATCTTAAAAAGGATCTGCTGAAACTGGAGAGGAGCCAAAGGAGGGTCACAAAAATGAATCCAGAATGGAATAGCTTGTCATATGATGAGTATTTGATGGCTCTGGGCCTGAATTTACTAGAATTCAGAAGAATGAGGTGTGATCTCATTGAAACCTATTGACTGGAGAAAGACCTTGACAGAGTAGAGGTGGAGAGGATGCTTCCTATGGTGAGAGAGTCTAAGACCAGAGGATGCAGCCTCAGAACAAGAGGGGAGTCCTTTTAGAATAGAGATGAGGAGCAAGTTCTTTAGCCAGAGAGTAGTGAATCTGTGGAATTCTTTGCCTAAGGCAGCTGTGGAGGCCAAGTCTTTATGTATATTTAAGGCAGAGGGTGACAGATTATTTATTGGTCAGGGCATGAAGGGATACCAGAAGAGGGCAGAAGACTAGGGCTGAGGAAAATTGGATCAGCCATGATGAAATGGAGGAGCAGACTCAATGGGACAAATGGCCCAAATCTGCTCCTATATTTTGTGGTCTTATGGTTTTATGATGTTGATTCACTTATCATGACCTTGAGCAAGGAGAAATCAGTTGTGTAGTCTCTCAATGTTTTAAAGTGGCTGTTGAATTGTAGACCTATTTTGCACATCCTTTATTTATTCCTGTATCCGAAGTTTAAAAGAAGGCAGGCTTAGTAAAAAGCACCAGCAGTTCAAATATTTGAACTCCCAATCACTGAGAGGGCCTAATGAAGGGCCTCAGCCTGAAACGTTGATTGCTTGTTTCTCTCCATAGATGCTGCCTGATCTGCTGAGCTTCTCCAGAATTCTGTGTGTGCTACTATAGGGAACACTGCAGCCTCTTTCTCAAATTTGGTTGCCCCATAGAAATTCATTTTCAGCCCATATCTACTGAATGATAAGATGACAAGCACAGTCTTAACTGGTAGATTCCCAGCAGATACAGTCTCAATCCAGACTGATGCCAAATAAAGCATTACCATTGTCTCAACCCTTTTCTCAATTTTTCTTATGACAATGTTACATCTCACCTCTGTAAGCTTCTGTCAGGCTGGAGCTAGCTGACCAGATAAGCAAAAAACCATTCAGCCTACTTTTCCATCAGCCTAGAATCAAAAGCATTCCAATTTCATTCACTTAACTGCAGCATGCAAACTTTGCTTGTGTATGTGGACCTTCAAGTTAGCAGTTCTTCAAATAGGCCTCATACTTAACATCAGTAAAGCATTCTCTACCAACTATCCTCATTGTACAACACCCCAATTCAACAATTCGAATTTTTAATTTGGGACACAACATGGTAACAAGCCCTCTGGGCCCAATGAGACCATGCTGCCCAATTGTACCTATGTGACCAGTTAGCCTACTAACTGTAGGTCTTAGGAATATGGGACAAAACCCACATAGTCATGGTGAGAACTGACAAACTCCTTACAGACAAGGCTGGGAATTGAATACAATTAACTGGCACAGTTATAGTGTTATCCTAACCCCTACACTACTGTGCTACTCATAGAAGCAGTGAAGGCTTTGGTATACCACTTTTCAAATCTTAGGAGCCATCCAATCCCGACAGATCGGAAGAAGGCAAATGTCATGCCACTTTTCAAAAAAGGATGTAGGCAATAGGCAGATAACTATAGGCCAGGTAGTTTAACATCTGCCATTGGGAAAATGCTTGAAGCTATCATTAAAGAAGAAATGGTGAGGCATCTGGAAAGGAATGGATCCATCAGGCAGATGCAGCATGGATTCAGCAAAGGCAGATCCTGTTTGACAAATTTACTGGAGTTCTTTGAGGACATAACAAGCACAGTGGATAGAGGGGAACAGATGGATATTATTTACTTGGATGTCCAGAAGGCGTTCAATAAGGTGCCGCATAAAAGATTTATATAGAAGATAAGATACATGGAGTTGGGGGTGATGTGTTAACATGGACAGAGAATTGGTTAACTACTAGAAAGCAGAGAGTTGGGATACATGGGTGTTTCTCTGGTTGGTAATCAGTGGTGAGTGGAGTGCCACAGGGGTCGGTGCTGGGCCTGCAACTGTTCATGATATACATTAACCATCTGGAAGAGGGGACCAAGAGTAGTGTATTTAAGTTTGATGATGATACTAAATTGAGTGGAAAAGCAGATTTTGCAGAGGATACGGAGAGTCTACAGAGGGATATAGATAGGTTAAGTGAATGGACAAGTGTCTGGCAGATGGATTACAATGTTGGTAAGTGCAAGGTCATCCAATTTGGAGGGAAAAAAATGGAGGATCAGATTATTTAAATGGTGAAAGATTGCAGCATGCTGCTGTGCAGAAGGACTTGAGCACGATTCGTGCTTGAGCATGAATCACAAAAGGTTGGTTTGCAGGTGCAGCCCGCTATCTAGAAGGCAAATGGACTGTTGTCCTTCATTGCTAAGGATTGAATTTAAGAGCAGAGAGGTTATGCTGCAACAGTACAGGGTACTAGTGAGGCCGCTTCTGGAGTACTGCCTGCAGTTCTGGTCTCCTTACCTGAGGAAGGATATACAGTCGACCCTCCTTAGCCGTGGGCTCTGCATGCATGGATTCAACCAACCGCAGATCGGGAAAACCCGGAAGATCCCTCTCTGGCACTTGTTGTTTGAGAAGGTACAGACTTTTTTTTCTTGTTGTTATTCCCTAAACAATACAGTATAACAACTATTTGCATAGCATTTACATTGTATTAGGTATTGTAAGTAATCTAGAGATGATTTAAAGTATACGGGAGGATGTGCATAGGTTACCACGGAGCAGGAACAAAAAAAACAAAGTTCTCTGAGTCGGAACAGGTACATTCGGTATTTAGCGTCTGTTAGTTAAACATTTGTCTTAGTACGCAGTATATATTTTACTTTTTATGCACATAAAACACTTAAGAAACTTGAGTTGCTTAGTAATAATTGTAGTTTTCATCGGGACAGGGCCTTCACATGCTCCATTATTCTCACTTTATCCCGACTGTAGCCTAACACTTTTCCAATGACCGATGACATTTCACCTCTTTCAGATCGCTTTATTATTTTCATTTTATTTTCAATCGTGATCGTTTTCCGGAACAGAAACACTGCGGGCGGCGGGTCCCGGGCAACGGTTCCCGAGCTCCGCCGGGTCCTAAAGTCCACCGACTTGAGCATCTGTGTTTTTTGGTATCCACGGGGAGGGGGAAGGGGTCCCAGAACCAATCGCCCGCGGATAAGGAGGACCAACTGTACTGGCTTTGGAGGTGGTGCAGTGGAGGTTCATCAGGTTCATTTCAGAGATGAGGGGTTAGACTATGAGGAGAGTCTAAGTCACCTGGGACTGTACTCACTGGAATTCAGAAGTTTGCGAGGAGATCTTATAGAAAAAAATACAGTTATGAAAGGAATAGATGAGATAGAGGCAGGAAAGTTGTTTCCATTGGTAGGTGAGACTAGAACTAGGGGACAGAGCCTCAAGATTCGGGCAAGTAAATTTTGGACGGAGATGTGAAGGAACTGCTTTTCCCAAAGAGTGATGAATCTGTGGAATTCTCTGCTCAATGAAGCAGTGGAGGCTACCTCTGTAAGTACATTTACGACAAGGTTGAATATATTTCTGCATAGTAGGGGAATTAAGGGTTATGAGGAAAAGGCAGGTAGATGGAGATGAGTCCATGGTCAGATCAGCCATGAGCTTATTGAATGATGAGCAGGTTGGATGGGCCAGATGGCCTACTCCTGCTTCTATTCTTATGTTCTTATCTCTCAACCAAGGCAGTCATCACTGATGAAATTCAAGATTCAAGTTTCAAGTACATTTATTATCAAAGAATGTATAAATTATACAACCTTGAAATTTGCTTGCTCACAGACAGCCACAAAACAAGAAACCCGAAAGATCCCAATTTAAAGAAGAAAAAAGAATAAAAATAAAAATAAATGACCAACATTCGATGTACAAGAGAAAGAAAAGAAATATAAGTCATGCAAACAATTGAAACAAACAAATAAAAGGACCCATGACAGTTAAGCCAGTCCAATTGTGCACAAAATCTGGAGATCACACTGGAGTGGTCATTTTACTTACACACTGGACCCATGGTCTGCGAGAAAGCACACACCACCTTCTGAATGGTGCTTGAAATCCACTTCAAACAAATAGACCATAAGACCATAAGACAAAGGAGCAGAAGTCGGCCATTCGGCCCATCGAGTCTGCTCCGCCATTTCATCATGAGCTGATCCAATCTCCCCTTTAGTCCCATTCCCCCACCTTCTCACCACATCCTTTGATGCCCTGACTACTCAGATACCTATCAATCTCTGCCTTAAATACACCCAATGACTTGGCCTCCACTGCCGCCCGTGGCAACAAATTCCATAGATTCACCACCCTCTGGCTAAAAAAACTTTTTTCGCATCTCTGTTCTGAATGGGCGCCCTGCAATCCACAAGTCATGTCCTCTCGTACTAGACTCCCCGACCATGGGAAACAACTTTGCCACATCCACTCCGTCCATGCCTTTCAACATTCGAAATGTTTCTATGTGCACTCTCTCAGGAGTATTGACTCGTCTTCCTTGAAGCCATTCATCTGCATAAAGCACTTCGTGCAGGGGGGAACATTCTTTCCTATGGCACTCTTAGCTATCTTCCCTTCTGACCTGTCTGCAGCTCCTGCCAAAAAGTCCCACGGACCGCACTGTCCGTCACAACTCTCATTCTGCTCAGTTCTCTCTAGAACCTTCTCCCAATTCCACCATCCTGATTGGCTGACACAACATCCTTAAGCTGAACATCATAGCTCCTTATCTTTTAACCGAAATCAAAACACACTGCTTTTACAGAACTGCTAAAATGAAATATCTGCAGCATAACAGTAGAAACCATAACCAGTATTACGTAAATATTGGTGGAGAAAATAAAGCAATTAATTATTTTTTCCCATTTTCATTAAGGGTGATACTCTTTCATAATTGTTAGCTTTGCGCTCTTAGCCATTTCTGCATCTGCCAACAATTTTATTTCAACCACAGAGGCTTTCACCAGTGTTAGAGGTATCCCTTCTGTAACTCCTGTATCATAACTTTCAGCATTATTCTTTGCACACTCCATGAAAAATAAATTACAATCAGGTATTATAGAGTGAAGGATTTTTTTGCAAGATGTGCAGTTATTTGAATCCCAGTGTTCAGCAATCCTTTTGTTTCCTCTATCAATTACTTGAAGCAGTGGGGAGTGTGTGGTGTACTTTTGCCTTCCATAATATGGGTTCTTTAAATCTGAATTCATAGTCTGGTGAATAGAGTGTTGAAGTTGTGAATTTGGAGCTCATAATAGAGACTACATGAATCTCAAAGCCTCATCATCCGAATAGGTGATAAACTAGTGTTCTTGAGGACATTTCAAAAATGAATGTTTCTTTTGGGAATGATTTTTTTGGTAAGGTTTTGAATAATTCCCATTTTCTTGCAGGAATTTCCTCCTTGGCAACATCCTGAATCAGCTCAGCTGCAGCAAGGTTTCTGCTGTGTCCTGGCCCCACTTGACTTCCCTGAGAAGAATCGTTTCATTCGGGTTCGATGGTCCTCCTGGCCTCTGTTGGAGCCCACACTGGAAGATCCAGCACCTGGGCTGATGTCAAAGAGCCAGGTCACCTCTGGCCTTGTAGCTGACAATAGCCACACAATCAAATATCCCACATGACAAATTGCTGAGGCTTTCAAGCCCAAAAACTTTTAGATCCTTCTATCACCACCCATTACAAAACTGAACTCCAGGATCATGTCTGCATTCCCTGCACCCAGTGTCATCCAGCCAGAAATGATGGAAGATGGATTGGACAGCATTTCCATTATTAGAATCTAATTATAGAGCATCACCCCATTGGTCACCATTGGGAAACAGCTCATATGTAGTAAGGACAACTAGACGAGAGACACATTTCGTTCTACTACATTTCCATCAGATTCTGCTGAAATGCTATTGTGCTGCTGGCTGAACCATCCTGTAAGTTGTGTCTCCACTCTGTCAAACAACTTGCATCTATTTGACACAAGAGATGCCAGATGGTGTAAAATGGAGCAATAAACAAAATGTTGGAGGAACTCAATGCCTCAAGCAGCATCCTAGGATGGAAATGGACAGACAACGTTCTGGGTTTGAGACCCTTTACCTGGATTTTTCTGGCACGCTCCAGGATTGAAAGAAGTGTTTGCATCTTGTCTCTGCTGGCTGGTTTAACGCTGCCCTCCTGTGATCTTCCTTGTCCTTTACCAGTCCAGTGGGATAGGATTAGGGGCTTTAAATGTCAGGCAAATTTACTAAGAGGTAGAAGTAGCAATAGCACTTTGCAATTATTGCAATTGTTTTTAAACTTAATTGACTCCTCAAGTAAGTAGAAAATAACAAATACCACAATTGCCGCATTAAAATATAATTCCTGTTATATTTTTAATGGAATTTTATGCTTTTAGTATCAAAAGAGTTTCTATGGATTTGTCTGAAAAATTTGGGAAGAGTCTTGATTTTGTACTAGATCAACTCAGAACTACTAGGGGCAGACAAATTTAAGTAATGATCTTTTAAACTTTGAAAGTTTATCATTGTTGAAGGCAACATCCTGGCTGTTTCACAGCGTGTGTGTGTGTGGAGGAAGCTCCCACAAACTGCGATGATGTATTTTATTTATGTTGGGCAAAGGAAGCATGGTGGTCAGAATACCTTGGAAAATTCTCTGCCCCTCTTAAAATGGAGCTACAGGTTTTTCTATATCCCCTTTGGGGCGGGCAGTTAAGGCCACGGTTTGCCATTCATCTGAAATTTAGCTCTGCAACATAATTAGTAGAACTCTGGATTGCAATAGTGTGTTAAGTCAAACTGATTGCTGGATCTTCTAGAACAGCATGAAAGCCACCATCCAACTGAATCACAAATGGTGCCTGGTGATAATGTGACTGTTCTTGCCTCAGGCAGGATGAATTCCATGTTCAAATTACATGAGGAGGTGAAATGCGGCTATCAAACAACTTTGGATCTCTGTCCTTGAACATGAGTCCTCAATAACTGCATTAATGCTAATGCTTGTAAAATGATTTTTTTTTCAAAGCAGTATATTTCAAGCCTACATCCTCAGGGACACAAGGCTTCTGAATGACTGGATCCAAAGTGAGCAAGATTTAAACATGCATTTTGTCAATAGGCCTCTCAAAATTACAAAAATACTAATCAACTCAAGCCCCATAGAATCCCAACTTATTATTGCTAATATTAATTCCAGCTGTTCCCTTTTCTCAGAGCTCATTCCTGCTTGTATATAACACAAGAACATCATATAAGCTATAAAAATACTGGAATTAAAGGAAAAAGGCAAGCAATAAAAGTAGGGAAACAGTGGGAAATCAATTATTTTAAATTAAAATGAAGAAAACTGCCATTGTTTTCTAAACTAAAAATAATATGATTAGCAAATGCAGTCTGTATCCCTTTATTTTTGCAATCTATAATGAATTATATTGATAAACATTTTGTTGCGGTGAAACACCCCTTAATGCTTAATCTTGATTTTGCTTTGTTAAAGTTCAAATCTCTGCGTAGATGGTTTTATTTGATCATCCATTTGTTTGTGGATACTGCCAAGCCAAATGTATAAATTACAGATCAAATGATTTTCTCTAAAAGACAGTCAATTAATCAAGGCTCTTTTAAATTCCTACTGTAGTGTGTTAGTCAATTTAAAATGAATCCCGAGGGAAACATTCCATTACTGATAAATCACCTCCTTATAGATGCGAAGCCAGGAAGCCATGTGCAAAACATGGAAGAAAGGCAGACAAAAATATCGACAGGTGAAAACGTAAAATGTTGGTTGTTTTGGTATAAAAAATGATGCATTTGCTTTTTTTTACCTTTCACTATTTGTCTGCTGAAGATACTGAGAGAAATGCTTTCTGCGGTACAAGTCGGGACTCTGTACATATCGTGGTTTGGAATATATATGGAATATTGTGTTCAGCTTTGATCACCACATTATGGGAAGGGTGTGGCAGCATTGGAGAGAGAGAGAGAGAGAGAGAGAGAGAGAGCATATGAGATTCACTAGAATAGTTCCAGGGAGTGATTGTATAAACTGGGTTATTCTCACCAGAATGTAGGAGGCTGAGAAGAGATGGTATAGAGGTTTATAAAATAGAGAGGTGAATAAATGGAATAGATTGGCAATCATTTTCCCAGTCTAGGGGAGTGTAGAACTGGAGGGCACGGTTTAAGATGAGAGGAGAGAAAATTAAAGGAGATCAAAGAGGAAAGAATGATAGTTATCTGGAATGAGCTGCCGGAGGATGCAGTCAAGGCAGATAAAATGACAACATTTAAAAGGCTTTTGGACATGCAGTTTGATCGGAAAGGCATAGAGGTAAACAGACCTATGCAGGCAAATAGGATTAGCAAAGCTAGCCATCACTGTTGGGATGAATGAGAGGTCCGGATGGACCCATATCTGTGCTATTCTTGGTCTTTCCAGTCCTGAAGAAGGGTCATGGCTGGAAATGTCAGCTGCTGATACATTTCCACAGACGCTGCCTGACCCGCTGGGTTCCTCCAACATTTTGCGTGTGTTGCTCAAGATTTCCAGCATCTGCAGAATTTCTCATCCATGTTTTCACAGCCACTGAAGGCATTTCTCATTTATGAGCGCAGGTAAAATCAAACTATTCTGAGTTTACAACACATCCCAAGATAGATGTTTCTCAGTAACAATTGTTGAATTTGGATCAGAAAATTGTAATCGTAACTGTATTACCCTGTTTTTAGCTTGGAGATATTTGTGTCAGATGTTGTGTTACAGCATGATACTCATCATAGGTAGATGAAACATTAGTAATATTAACCATAATATTACTAGTATAATACACTCCACATTGACTTAAGGAATAAACATAACACAATACCTTTATCTCTTGAGACAATAGGGAATAAGTGTATTCAATGATTACTGCATTCATTTATGAGAAACTAATTGTTGTGGCTTTCTTGCAAACATTTGTGAGTAATCCAGAGTTAAATGTTTCCTGTATTTCTGGAGTAGATTTCTTTCTTCAACAAAAGAGCATAAGACCATAAGAAATAGGGGCAGAATTAGTTCATTCAGCCTGTCAAGTCTGCTCCACTATTCCATCATAACTGATTTACTGTCCCTCTCAACACCATTCTCTTGCCTTCTCCCCAAAACCTTTGATGCCTGAATAATCAAGAATCTATCAACCTCTGCTTTAAATATACCCAATGACTTGGCTTTCACAGCCATCTGTGGTAATGAATTCCACAGAGTTACCACCCTCCTCATCTCTGCTGTTAATGGACACCCTGCTATTCTCAGGATGTGCCCTTTGGTGTTAGGTTTCCCCCACTATAGGAAACAATCTTTCCACATCCACTCTATCTAGGTCTTTCAATATATGATAGGTTTCAATGAGATCCCCCATTGAATTTTCTTGAACTCTGGCAACTACAGACTCAGAGCCATCAAACGCTCCTTATATTTTAATCCTTTTGTACCCAGAATCATTCTTGTTCACCTACTCTGGACCCTCGCCAATGTTGGCACATCATTTCTTAGCTAGCGGTCCAAAACTGTTCACAATACTCCAAATACGGTCTGACCAATGCCTTATAAAATCTTAGCATTACATTTTTCCTCTTATATTCTAGTCTTCTTGAAATGAATGTTAATATTGCATTTGCCTTCCTTACCACAGACTAAACCTGCATGAGGACTCCCAAGTCCCTTTGCACCTCTGATTTTTTAAACTTCTCCCTATTTAGAAAATAGTTTACACCTTCATTCCTTCTACCAAAGTGCATGGTGATACACCTCCCTACATGATATTCCACCTGCCCTTTCTTTGTGCATTCTGCTAATCTGTCTAAGTCCTTCTGAAAGGTCTCTCCTTCCTCAACATCATGTGCCCTTCCACCTATCTTTGTGTCATTTGCAAACTTGGTCACAAAGTCAGCAATTCTGTCATCCAAGTCATTGACGTACATATAACGTGAAAACAAATGGTTCCAACACCTACCCCTGCAGAAAACCACTAGTCACCAGCAGCCAATGAGAAAAGGTCCCCTTCATTCCCACTTTTCACTTCCTGACAGTCATCCATGCCAGTATCTTTTCTGTAATACCACGGGCTCTTATCTTGTTGAGCAACCTCAAGTGTGGCACCTTGTCAAAGGCCTTCCGAAAATCCAAGTATACAAAATCTATTGACTCTCTTTTGTATATCCTGCTTATTATTTCCTCAAAGAATTCCAACAGATTTGTCAAGCAAGCTCTCCCCTTAAGCAAACCATGTTGACTTTGGCCTATTTTATGATGTGCTTCCAAGTACCCTGAAACTTCATCCTTAATAATAGGCTTCAACATCTCCCCAACCACTGAAGTCAGACTAACTGGCCTATAATTTCCTTTTATCTGCCTCCCTCACTTCTTAAAGAGTGGAATGACATTTGCAATTTTCCAGTCCTCTGAAACAGTTCCAGAATCTAGTGATTCTTGAAAGATCATTACTGATGCCTTCACAATCTCTTCAGCAAACTCTTTCAGATATCTGGCATGTAGTCCATCTGGTCTATACAAAATGATAGTCAGCCAGGTTTTCTAGTACACAGGCAACTTGTTCCATAAGATGCACATTTACAGTATATATTGACTGTAGATAAATGCAGTGGATTTCAGAGAGAAGATATAACAAGAGATCATGAAGTAGTATATTAACCAAATGAAAATGAAGTTCTTTTAGTACCCCCAAAGCCAGCATGTACTTTATAGCAGTGATTGATTTCAGGTACTGTTGTTAGGGTGTATTCTGGAGTTAGGTTATATAGCAAATATTAATTTCACCAGCAACCAATCTGCGAATTTAAAACGGATTGCAGATTGAATTTAAAATGTAGCTCAGAACAATTAAACCTTAGACATCTGCATATGCATGAATGTGGCCCAGAGTCAATGGCAACTAATATTCATTTTGGGTGTCTTGAGTATGGGTGCGAAGAAGGGGGTGTTTGAAAACTATATGTAATTCAGTGGAAGCATTGTAGATACACTGTAGATATAGAATTGCTGTTACCTTTGATCTTTAGCATATAAAAATGTCATATAATATTGAGTCAAGTGAGCCTCTTCTTCCAAGACTGTCTTGAATTATAATGCCTGCTGTTCATTCTTGTTGAATGAAGACTTCTGCTTCCGCTAGCTTCAGTGTCATTCTAGTGACTTTGCTCACGTCACAACAATGTGATGCTGTAAATTTGCAAGCAAAGCTTTTTAGATCCGACATAGGACTCATCTCAACTGAAATAAAGAGATGGATTTGATAAACCAAAAATGAATTAATCCAAGAACTGTCAGGAAATGTAGGGGAGGCTTGACCCAAAAGCAGAGCAGTAGAGACAATTTAGCAGTAGATGATACTTTACTAATAAACAGCAAAATAACAAGCCAGGAGGAGCCACAAAACAAGAGGGAACAGATATAAAATGCAACAGGAAAAAGGGCAGGTAAGTGCTAGGAGAAACTGTTTCAGACTGGCTGGTTCGATGGGTGAAGAAGGCTGTGGGTGAGAACTGGGTTTAAATAGGCAGTTGGTGATGAGTTGGAAACGAGTGGCAAGTGACTCCTGTTAGCTGGGTGGAGAATAGAAGGTGCCTGCCCGTGCAGGCCTAAAAAGCTAATGTATACTTTGGCACCCCAGTCTCAAAAACAGTTAACTGAAATGAAGGGTTAAATTAGAGTTAGTCTCAATGGAAGGTGAGGCATTTTCTTACAGCAATAAAATGTGAATTTATTTCTTTTCTCTGTCCCTACATTGATTGAAGATTCCTATCATATCTCATTATGAGTTCTTAAATAACACAGGCAATCTAGTCTGCTCCATTGCCTGGTTAATTTAGTTACTTTTCTATTAACAAACACTCTATAAATATAATAACTCTATAACACTCTCAAATCCCAAATCCCTGCTGCCCATATTCTAACTTGGAACATCTTGTCCACCTACCAACTTTGAGTTTGTTGTGGTAGGTGGTTCTTAACTCACCATTGCCCCAATTCAAAGATCTCATCAATAGGTAAGAATTCAAGCTCACCCCTCCCTTTAACTCTGTAAACTTCCCCAACCCTACAGCTCGAGAATAAGTCAGCCCCATTCCTGTATCCTCAACTTGCTTCACTCAAACTGAGGATGTGGGGTGACCATAGAGAGGTTTATGAAATCAAAAGGAGTGCACAGGTAGGGTAAATAATCACAGGCTTCTTTTTTTTACATCGTAGGGAAGTGAAAGCACAGAGGGCATAAGTTGAAAGTGAGAGGGGAAGTGGGACCTGAGGAGCAAGTTTTTCTCAAACAGGGTGGGGGGTGTATCAAACAGCAAAAGGAAATGGTAGAGATAGGTACGATCAAAACATTTAAAGGAGTTTGGACAGGTACATGGATAGGAGGGATTTAGAGGGATATGGAGCATACAAAGTCATAATGGGTGAGTGTAAATGGGCATCTTGATCAGCATAAATGAGTTGAGCCAAGGGCCTGTTTTCATGTCATGTCTTCATCTTACATCATGAAGTTACCTTCCGAAACCTTCCTTCCTCTCAAACGTTACATTTTCATTGATGCCTCAGAATTTCAGAATTGGTGTGCAATGAGCACGTGTTACTACATCGTGTCCTTAGAGGACAAGTTGATATTCCTTGTGCTCAAACATGCAGATTCCACATGTTTATAATGTTTATTATCTTCTGTTCAAAATATGCTTAAATTATAGCTACTCATCCATTTCCAGTAGTTTTATTTACAGCTATTTGCACACAAGCTTATTTACAATGACAGGAAAAGGCTCTCTCAAATAACATTCACTGATATTCAAAGAGCTATGAAGCTCCACAAGATTGAAGGTGGCTTTGCTGACAGTACACGACACTATCACAAAGTCAAAATAGTAATAAAAGAGAAGCAACTCGGAAAGCCCACCAAATGATATAAATACTGACTCAATGCAGGTAAAATCTGACACCTTTTGAAGAACAAAATTGTAATAATTTTAATAAATCTGCATTTTGTTGACATTTTTCTGAGGTTTAACTTTGGAAACTTGGTCAGTCTTAAGCCAAATACTGGATCTGTTTGATCATCCCCGACAAATCACTGAAGTTATGCAACATTTCCTTCATTGTACAATCATGCTAAAGTTCGACAGACATGACCACATTTTAACATTTGGCTTTCAATGCAGGTGAAATGCTTAGATATTAGTCTGTGGTCATTTAGTGATGAACTAAATAATACATTTATTCCATATTTGTTTAATTAACAAAGTGTAAAGCACATTTCTAACCATCTTTTATTTATTACTTATAAAATAAGCAGTGAAAAGACTCTTCCAATGGATATTATACAGATAGCGTGAGGTCATGCAGTTCAACTCTTCACCTTTGACCTGGACAGGATATGAGTCTGTATGGATCATGCTGTGAATTTGCCCCTAGTCTGCATATGTTTTCTACATGGATAAGAATTAGGTTTTCATTGATTCTGTGAGAGAAGACAATCTGTTGATTGTAGATATTATTATGAAGCAAGTTAGGAAGTTATTCATCAATATGAATTTCAGGGATATCTAATTTGTGTTGCCAATAATGTGGCATTTATGTGAACTCTATGTCAGTTAGAAGCTCCTGTCTTTATCCAGGCTTTAAAACTTGATGCAGAACCTTTTATATATTAACTCTCTAACATGCATTTGTCAGTCATCTTGCAGAGATCAGCAAACTGCAAAAACTGAAATAACAAAGCTGTTCCAATTATTCACCATTATACGAATGCAGTGCATCATTAGAAATGATCTTATACAGAGCCAGTCAGGTATAAAATATAAGATTTGCTCTATGTCTTCAGCCAAGCAGCAGCACAACTTCATTAAAGGCTACATTGATGGCCTTAACCAAATACAGATTCCCACAAGGAGGAAGTAAGTGCATAACTTCCTTTATAGACCCAATGTAAAGCTATGGCATTAAAACAACCACACATATTGAAACACTCTGGCAGTTTCCTAGAGCTCCCAGTGTGGGACCTGAACCCTGTGACCTTGGGCATATTATTAAAACCTTTGCTGGAACTTGTCTCCTGAAGGAGAGGCCCAGTAACTACTGGGCATTTCTCTTTTCTTTCATTCCTCAATGAGTCCCTTGCTGAGTGCAAACCGTAGGCTTTGATGTCTATAGCACCCTAATTGGGAGGAAGTCAAGTGTTAGCACTGTCAGCCTGTTAGTTCCATTGCCCCTATTCCCATCATCCACTTTGAATGGTGTCAAAACATTAAAGTTCACACAAGTCTGCCCTGAAAGCACCAAGTGGTCTGGTTAATGTCAGTATTCTGGTACTTGTACATGCAAGAGAAATTCCTCAAGTGATTTATATTTCATGCTTGATAAAAACGGATGCCACAGTAGCATAGCCGTTAGTGTGATGCTATTACAGCTGGGGGCGTTAGAGTTCAATTCTGGTGTCATCTGTAAACAGTCTGTACATCCTCCCCGTGGAACATGTGGGTTTTCTCCAGGTTCTCTGCTTTCCTCCCACATCCTAAAGACATACCAGGCAGGTTAATTGGCCACTGTAAATTGTCCCATGATTGGGTTAGGGTTAACTCAGGGTTGTCAATGGTGCTGGGCATTGCAGACCAAAGGGCAAGAAGGGCTATTCCACACTGTGTCCCTAAATATAAAAAAACATACAAAGCTTAAGCTTTCGTTTATTTTTAGTCAGAAGAAATTTAGAGATGGTTTTTACTTTCTATCATATTTCATGTTATCTTTACCCTTTTCCAGACCTTTTCCCTTTATACACCATTTTCCTCCTGCGATAAGAAGTGAATAGACAGTGGAATGAAATGGTATCAAAATTTTCCAGTGTTATGGCTGAGATGGCAAGTTCTTTCCTGAGGCCAAACTGAAATCCTGTAGACTTGAGTAGCTGAAAGCTGTGTGACCGCTGTAACCTTTTTCTCTTTCACATAGAAACATAGAAACATAGAAGATAGGTGCAGGAGTAGGCCATTCGGCCCTTCGAGCCTGCAACTGCCATTCAGTATGATTCAGTTGGCTGATCATCCAACTCAGAACCCTGTACCGGCTTTCTCTCCATACCCCCTGATCCCTTTAGCCACAAGGGCCATATCTAACTTCTTCTTAAATATAGCCAATGAACCGGCCTCAACTGTTTCCTGTGGCAGAAAATTCCACAGATTCACCACTCTCTGTGTGAAGAAGTTTTTCCTCATCTCGGTCCTAAAAGGCTTCCCCTATATCCTTAAACTGTGACCCCTCGTTCTGGACTTCCCCAACATCAGAAACAATCTTCCTGCATCTAGCCTGTCCAATCCCTTTAGAATTTTATACGTTTCAATAAGATCCCCCCTCAATCTTCTAAATTCCAGTGAGTATAAGCCTAGTCGATCCAGTCTTTCTTCATATGAAAGTCCTGCCATCCCTGGAATCAATCTGGTGAAATGTTCACCTGAGATGACTGGGACAAGCTTTGTAATGCTGCCCCTGTACTGCCATTTGCTAGCAACTTATGTATAATGGTCTCAGGCAGCATATGTCAGTGGTTGTACTAAAGCTCCAGAGAACATGTGTAAAATCTTCATGCAAGTACAGTAACTTGTAACACTTCACTGCAATAGTTTCCCATTAGAATGAGAGTAGAGAGAAAGGTAAGCTGTGAAATCAAAAGAACAATGTCAATTAATTAAAGAGATAGGAAAGTTACATATAACTAAAAGTAATCTTGGTTGATTAATGATTGTAAAGTAACTAGTTTTGGATAAGTATTTTAAGTACTATCTACATTTTATACTTTATTATCATGTTAGAACTTTTAGAAGATACTGTTGTCTGTACATTATTGTTAAATCAAAGAGTAAAACAGTACCCTAGACATACTTTTTTCCATAAGGTAACATTAACTTAGCTCTGCACGGAACTGAGGCTATGGCTGTGGCCTGCTCCCGTTCCTCCAGGCTTCATGTCTGTGGACTCACTTTTGTTCTGAACATTACTTACTTACTGTTATTGCTTGCGCAATTTGTTTCTCTCTCTCTCTCTCTCTCCCTCTCTCTCTCTCTCTCTCTCTCTCTCTCTCTGCATACTGAATGCTCGACAGTCTTTTTAAATGGGTTCTTTTGGGTTTCTTTGCTTTGTAAAGACGGCTGTAAGGAAATGAGTCTCAAAGTTGTATAATGTATGCATACCTTGAGAATAAATGTACTTTGAACTTCGAAGTTGGTTGATGTCATAAATATCTGAATTATATTCACGGTAGTTATAGGCGAAAATAATTTGTCTTTGACTTTGCAAAGAGGCAAACATGATAATATGATAAAGTTAGTATCCATGACAAAGTAATATTGTTATGTATATTTTTCCCATGTTTGCAACATACTGAAAAGATAGTGCCTCTTTAACTTATTTTATCACCAAATCAAATGGTGTTATGGAATTATTAGTATTTGTTTTTGGATCTTAAGTAGTATTAATTATATTACTTTCAATACATTCTCCAAGCTTAGCTGAAGCTGATTGTTATAGATGCATTGAGCAAAACCTCAGGACACAGGTCCTGCTGGGCCAACAAGTCCATGCGATTAAATTGCCCACCCTGTTAGTCCTGCATTTGATCAGTATCTCCATGTACCTCTTCCAAGTTCATGATAAACATTAAGGGGACCAAGTGAAGCATATCTATGTTTGCTGATGACATTAAGTGGAAAAGCAAATTGTGCAGAAGATGCAGAGATATCACTTAAGTGGGAGATGGAGTACAATTTGTTAAATGGGAGGTCATCCATTTTGGAAGGAAAAGTAGAAGATCAGTTTATCATTTAAATGGGGAAATATTGCAGTATGCTTTTGTACAAAGGGTCTTGGGAATGCTTGTGCATGGATCATAAAATATGGGTTTTTACAGGTATAACAAATTATTCAGAAGGCAAATGGGATGTTGGCCTTCAATTCTATCGATGGAAATTAAGAATTTGAGGCCTAAACATTTCTATAAGGTCACCCCTCATTCAGCTATGTTCCAAGAAATAAAGACCTACAAGATGTTTATTGTAGTTTCTGACTCCATTCCCTTCAGCAACTTGACTAGCATTTATCACATGACCAATATCATTAAAGAGATTTGGTTTGAAATTCATCTTAGGTAAACACGCTACCTCATTCCAGTTACACATTGTGTCTCACATTCAATATTCTGTTCCATTAACGTCAATGGAATTAAATTTAGGAGGCAGAACAAAATGTAGACCTGCTTCTATAAAGGCCGTTTGGTGCTTTTGACCAGGCATCAATTCCTAGGCAAATGCTTACTAGTAACCATGTTGACTCTGTTTGTGGGAAATTGCCATATGCACATTAGCTGCTGTGTTTCCTACATTACAAAAGTGATAAACTTCAAAAGCACTTCATTGGCTGTGAAGCATTTTGGAGCACCCTATGGTCATTAAATGTGTTATGGAAAAACAAGTCTTTATTTTCCTCCCATTAATTTCAGTGAACTGCTCTGCCAGATCACCTATCAGATGACAAGGGTATAAAGGAGCTCAGTAATTCTTTCTGGTTGCTAAAATAATATTCAACTGCAAATCTTACAAGACATCAAGTGCCATTTTATGTGTGCTCTTCATTATGAATTGTTCCAGATTAGCAATTGCTAGTGACCCGTGGTGTCATGGCATAAGAAATGCTTCAGTAGTTTCCCAGTGTTCTGAAGTTTGACTGCAACCACGGATCATTTGTACCTCTTCATAATTGTACTGAATCAGTAACAGGCTTATTTTTTAAAGTGTTCCATATGTAGCCCGGATGTTCAAGATGAGAGCATGTTGCCTGGAGTGCAACATTGCAACTGGGGAATGATTGATTGCTAATTAGGTGAAACCTGACCACACCTTGTTACTGGATTTCCCAAACCAAGGGGATCAGCACAAGGCATTTCCTTTGTTTCCCTTCTATAATGTTGCCCGAACATTTCGGCTGTATTCTTTTTGATTCTTTGTTCAAATATATTCCTCTTATGGACATTCACCAAAATAAAACAAAGGCAAATGGCTTTTCTGAAATCATAATTGTACTGGATCAGTCACAGGTTCCTTTCTTTACAAAAAATGAAATGAGACTCACTATTTTTTTTATCTTCTTATGAAATAAAAATCATTCAGTTAATTATATTTGAAAACTATGACACAAATATAGATTCCATGTGACCATCTCAATAGACAACTGTGTGATCTACCTCACCTGGTTTTATACCAGTACACCTTTGCAATTTTATTTTGAAGAAATTCACATAAGCCTCTAATAGAATATTAACTGTGAAGCTAGCATGGGTAGAACACAAAGTGCCTGAATTATTCAAAAAAACTACCTCACAAATTTTAGCAATTTCATCAAGTTTGGTACCATATATTCCACATTACAGTAGATTTCACTGAAAGTTTATGCAGATGATGCGGTAACTGCTTTATTGTTCTGTCAGTTCCAAAGGTCTTATACGGACTTACTTTGGGCAGCCTTATGCCTCTGACTGTTCAGAAAGTTAGTAGCGATATGAAAAACTGGAAAAATTCAGTAAACAAGATTTTTGGGGGATAAAAACAGATGTACTTTGCTTTGCTTTTTCTTTTTGGTTGGTCCCACAGAATCAAGGATGCCAGTTCTCGGGCTTCAGAGTTAACTGAAGAAACCAGTATGGGGTCCACATACTTTGCTGTGCTTAGTGCAGAAGATGATCAGTATGTCGAGTGTTTGGGTTATTATAAATGTCATAAGAAGAATGAACATAGAACAGTACAGTACAGGCCCTTCAACCTATGATACTACGCTGAACTTTTATCCTAATCTAACTTTTCTCTCCCAATAGTCCTCTGTTTTTATATCAGCCATGTGCCTGTCTAAGAGTTTCTTAAATATACTCTACAACCATCCTTGGCAGGGAGTTCCTCACACCCGCCACTCACTGCGTAAAGAAAACTTGCCCCATATACTTACTCCAATCACCGTAAAATTATGCTGTTTGACCATCTAGTCCTTAGGCTCGAGTTTCTCAGCTCATCACTAGTGTTTTCTCTCTATCTTAAGAGATCATGGGCCAGGGAAAAGGTTGTCCATTTGTTGGAGCAGAGTGTAGGGACCTTCATTTAACGCCTGTCTGAGCCAAGATGTTCAATGCAGTGACTGGACCAAGATTAGACTGAAAACCTGTTTCTGTTTCTAGAACGTACAACACAAATTTTGATTGGAGTAGCGCTTCACCTAAAACAAAATGACATTGCCCAGTTTTGATCACTTTAGTTTGCTGTTTTGTTTGGATGAGATTTTGTGGTATTATTCTTGTTGACGATTAAAGAAGAGGAAGTACTGGCATTTTTAAGGAATATAAAAGTGGATAAATCTCCAGGTCCTGACAGGATATTCCCTAAGACCTTGAGGGAAGTTAGTGTAGAGATAGCAGGGGCTCTGACAGAAATATTTCAAATGTCATTAGAAACAGGGATGGTGCCGGAGGATTGGCGTATTGCTCATGTGGTTCCATTGTTTAAAAAGGGTTCTAAGAGTAAACTTAGCAATTATAGGCCTGTCAGTTTGACGTCAGTGGTGGGTAAATTAATGGAAAGTATTCTTAGAGATGGTATATATAATCATCTGGATAGACAGGGTCTGATTAGGAACAGTCAGCATGAATTTGTGCGTGGAAGGTCATGTTTGACAAATCTTACTGAATTTTTTGAAGAGGTTACAAGGAAAGTTGACGAGGGTAAAGCAGTGGATGTTGTCTATATGGACTTCAGTAAGGCCTTTGACAAGGTTCCGCACGGAAAGTTAGTTAGGAAGGTTCAATCATTAGGTATTCATATTGAAGTAGTAAAATGGATTCAACAGTGGCTGGATGGGAGATGCCAGAGAGTAGTGGTGGATAACTGTTTGTCAGGTTGGAGGCCGGTGACTAGTGATGTGCCTCAGGGATCTGTACTGGGTCCAAAGTTGTTTGTCATTTACATTAATGATCTGGATGATGGGGTGGTAAATTGGATTAGTAAGTATGCGGATGATACTAAGGTAGGTGGCGTTGTGCATAATGAAGTAGGTTTTCAAAGCTTGCAGAGAGATTTAGGCCAGTTAGAAGAGTGGGCTGAACGATGGCAGATGGAGTTTAATGCTGATAAGTGTGAGGTGCTACATTTTGGTAGGAATAATCCAAATAGGACATACATAGCAAATGGTAGGGCATTGAAGAATGCAGTAGAACAGAGTGATCTAGGAATAATGGTGCATAGTTCCCTGAAGGTGGAATCTCATGTGGATAGGGTGGTGAAGAAAGCTTTTGGTATGCTGGCCTTTATAAATCAGAGCATTGAGTATTGGAGTTGGGATGCAATGTTAAAATTGTACAAGGCATTGGTAAGGCCGCATTTGGAGTATTGTGTACAGTTCTGGTCACCGAATTACAGGAAAGATATCAACAAAATGGAGAGAGTACAGAGAAGATTTACTAGAATGTTACCTGAGTTTCAGCACCCAAGTGACAGGGAAATGTTGAACAAGTTAGGTCTTTATTCTTTGGAGCGTAGAAGGTTGAGGGGGGACTTGATAGAGGTATTTAAAATTATGAGGGGAATAGATAGAGTTGACGTGGATAGGCTTTTTCCATTGAGAGTAGGGGAGATTCAAACAAGAGGACATGATTTGAGAGTTAAGAGGCAAAAGTTTAAGGGTAACATGAGGGGGAATTTCTTTACTCAGAGAGTGGTAGCTGTGTGGAACGAGCTTCCAGTAGAAGTGGTAGAGGCAGGTTCGGTATTGTCATTTAAAGTAAAATTGGATAGGTATATGGACAGGAAAGGAATGGAGGGTTATGGGCTGAGTGCGGGCCAGTCGGACTAGGTGAGAGTAAGCATTTGGCACGGACTAGAAGGGCTGAGATGGCCTGTTTCCGTGCTGTAATTGTTATATGCTTATATGGTTATTACAAATTCAGAGCAATTCTAGTCAATAGAAAATTAAGATGGATGGTTTAAATAAGGATACTGATGTAAACAAATAAGTAAGGATCAATGAAAAGGGAATCAAGATTCAAAAGATTAATGCATTAAGCCACCTCACCTGTTATTTAGATATACAATTATATCAAATGACAATAGTGTGAGAGAGGGTAATGAGCTGCAGTCAATCTTGGATTATGGTAACATTTTGCATCATTTAAATCAAATTTAGGATCTACAGCACTCTGACTTTGTTAGCAGCCTTCTAATCTGCTCTTTGTTTCAACCTTTCTTAAAATGGAGTGACCTCACTAATCAAGGAAAATATCTCTGTGGAGACCAGTCAATGGCTATAGTGAAGTTCCTATAATACAATTTGGATGTGTAAATCAGTATATAACCATGATTTGTTTGAAATAATCAAACAAGACCAAACAGGACTGAATTAACGTTACCTCACAGAATTCTGTTTGTACAAGCAATAGTTTATTAAAATAATTTCAGTTTTAAACTAAAATAACCAGCCTGGTAATTAATTATAGATTCCTGTTATTATTGCCACTCACTAAAAGCAATCTGGTTTAACTAAACTGTCATAAACAGGATGATGCTTTCCAGTTATGTGCACTGATCGACTGACAGTGAAGCTTACTTTTGTAATGATGTTGTTATGCAGACTCACATGCAGTTCCATGCTTAAGTCTGTTAGTATTTAATGAGGTCAATCTCCGGTAAGGAGATACCAGGCCTGGTCTCCATTTACATTCACTACAGGACACAAAGAGCCTATCTACTACATGTGCTTATTTCTGACCTGGAGGCTGGTATTCCAGAAGTATAGGGGCCTCTTGATGATGGTTGTGTACCACCCCGGTGTGTTTGGCAAATAAAGAGATTTCAAAGCAGTAACATTACATAGATAAAGATAAGGGTTACTAGTTGGAGGACTGGGTAAGTACGTTATTTTCTGGCATCCTGGAGCATACAGACGCTGGCAGTACACCTGTCGTGAGTGTGAATACACCTCTCTGGCCCGTGCCTGCCAATCAGCAGGAAAGTTAATACTAGCATAGTCTGAGTGTGAGAATTGGATCACCTCCTGCAGATGTTCAAAACCAGGAGGTCAAATATTTCTACTTCTGCTATTTCACAAGTTTTGGGAGGCTCAGTGTCCAGGATATCACCGACCTAAACTTGTATTTTTGGAGCTGTTTTATCCCTTAATTTGTTTTATTTTTTCATGTAGCAGATGCAATATTTGAAAATGACAGGCAAAAAAATGTATCCAGCAGTGATAACATGCCTTTAGAACAGAAAATAAAACAAAAATTGCTAGAAATATGAGCAGTCTAAATAGAGTTATAGTCATAAGCACTGAAATGGGCTATTTGGCCCAAATGGTTAATTGCACCCAAGATTCCCATCTAAGCCCATCCTAGTTGCCTGCCTTTGGCCCATATCCCTCCAAACCATTCCTAGTCATGTATCATCATCAGAATGGAAAACCAATATACTATGAATGGTGGAAATCTGGAATAAAGGCAGATATCACAGGAAATACTCAGCAGATTAGGGAAAATCTGCAGAGAAGGAAATAGAAGTAGTGTTTCAGGTTGATAGTTTTTCATCAGAATGAGTAAATGTATAATTTTTATATATACCTTTTATCACTTATTAATATGGTTTGTTGTCATGATGGTTGTTTGTTCCAAGCATCCAGTAAGTCAGGTGAAGGATCACACTTAATAGCAAGAGAAGATCCTTCTTGTCAATCACTTTATAGAGATTGGTTCAGCTGTGGAACGGTTTTTGAAACAGAACCCACAAGGTTTTTCACTCAGAAAAGGATCAACATTCAGGGGCTTTGGGAGTGAGAAAGTGAGACTCAGCTGGAGATAATTACAGGTTCAGTTTTTGTGGGTCCAATCATCTGTGCCTCTATTTAATAATGTAACATTTTCTGTTATTACAAGAGTAAGTCATGGTGGAAAAAAACCCATTAACATTAGTGTCAATCTAACACCAAAACTTAGAACAGCCACTGAGCACTGATAAGACTTTAAGCTTGATAATTTTCCAGTAATAAGGATATATTTCCTCATGTCATAAAGCATAAAGCAATGTCACTTTAATGTTAGTTAAATTATACAGAACAGCTGTTGTGTAATGATGTTTAAATTTCAGACAATATAAATATTGTTCTGTACAGTTTGCTGTCCAGGAATGCATCTATCACAGGAACCCTACGAAGTTTGACTAAATGGAGCAACGTGTCCTCGTGGGATCTGGACAAAAACCTTTGTGAGTGAGGCTTTCCTTTGTGCTGCTAAGCAAAATCCCAAGGTACCTTCCCACCAACAGCTACGGATCATGTCAGTTGGTCAGTGGGAACTGAATAAAAAAAAGCCAAACAAGATCAGTCAGCTTTACTAAAATCAGCATTCTCCAAATTCCATCAGAAATCCACACTAACAGGAACCGTTTCTCCATGGAAACTAATGAAATGATATATACATAATACTCTTGAAATGTTTAATTAAGTATGCCGAAAGGTTATTTTCCCACGTCACAGCATGACTTTGATCATTATTACAGATTTCTAGTCTTGATAAGCAGCAGCAGCAGTTTTCTATCCTGTAATTATTAGAGACTAACCCCTTAAGTAATGCATTCATTGAATAAAAGTTATCACATCATTTTTGAATCACCTACTAAACTAAATGACCATTTTACAAAGGAATGAAAATGAAATCATAATTAGTTTACTAGACAGAAAGTCCAGTGTATTGTAAGTAGGAAGATAAACAAGAAGGTATACTTGATTATCATTTTTCCTGATTCTTAGTTCATTCTAAATACACTAACATCAGTATTGCTATTTTTTACCACTAATTCAATTACGCAAAAATCTTTGATTTCTGCATTCTGTACTAAACTCTTTAGTTGAATATTCAGAATTGCACTTATTGTTAAAGTTCTTGTGCTGCACCAACAGGTCTACATAAAAATTGAAAGCAGGAGAAAATCCGCAGATGCTGGAAGTCCAAAGTAACCCACATTGAATGCTGACGGAACTCTGCAGATGAAGGGTCTCGGCCCAAAACATTGACTGTTTACTCTTTTCCATTGGTGCTACCTGGCTTGCTGAGTTCCTCCAGCTTTTTGTGCCTGTTACATGAAAAATGACCTATATGCAGTTACCTGAATATTCAAGAGATGGTCAGAAGGCAGATAAAAAAAAATACTGAGGGAAATGCTTAATATGGAGTTGGCAGCATTTAATATAATTTCTCCAGATTTTTTACAATGCCTGAGCAAAGCAAAGGCACAAAATCTGAAGAACTATATGGTGCCGAGGTGTGACTCAAGTAGCGGCAGGACTCTCAATGGATACGATTAAATATTCCTGTTTCAGCTAAAAAGCACAACTGCTTCCAAGGTCAGTACAGTCAACAAAGATGTCTTAATGCATTTAAACAAACTATTGCTGCTTAAAACCGACGGAAACAACAACGATAGTGATGAGAAGTGCCCACGGAGGACACCTCAGAGGAAGCGCGGGTGCAGAGCGGGGTTACAAGTGTGTTTAAGGAAACGGGGTTTTAAACTCCCTATACCGACTATCTTGCTGGCAAACGTGCAGTCTCTGGTGAATAAAATCGATGATCTCAGAGCTGGAGTGCTGAATCAGAGGGACATTAGGACTCCATGTGTCCTTTGTTTCACGGAATCCTGATTAACCCCTTCCGTTCCGGATGCAGCGATTCAGATCGATGGGTTTACTATACATCGTCAGGATAGATCTACATAGTCTCTCAAAAGCAGAGGTGGAGGAGTATGCCTCATGATCAGCTCTTCTTGGTGCACAAATATATCAGTGCTGTCCCAATTCTGCTCACCAGACCTGGAATATCTAGCAGTAAAGTACCGTCCTTTTTACCTACCATGGGAGCATTTTGGTAGCAGTTTACATTCCACCTCAGGCCAACATCAAGCAGGCTTTAGACAATCTGAGTAATAGGATCAACATGCATGAAACAGCGCACCCTAACACCTTCATCATCATTTCGGGAGATTTTAACCAAGCCAGTCTGAAAAAATCACTAAGCAACTACCAGCAACAGATCACTTGCAATAGCAGAGGAAACAACACACTGGACCAGTGCTACACCACCACCAAGAATGCCTACCGTGCTATTCCATGTCCTCACTTTGGGAAGTCTGATCACCTGGCTGTACTTCTACTCCCTGAGTATAGGCAGAGACTGAAGACTGCTGCACCAGCAGTGAGGACCAAGAAGGCTTGGACAAGGGAAGCACAGGAGTGCCTACAGGACGGCTTTGAATTGGAGGACTGGTCTGTATTCAGAGATTCATCTTCGAACATAGAAACATAGAAAATAGGTGCAGGAGAAGGCCATTCGGCCCTTCAAGCCTGCACCGCCATTCAGTATGATTATGGCTGATCATCCAACTCAGAACCCTGTACCTGCTTTCTCTCCATACCCCCGATCCCTTTAGCCACAAGGGCCATATCTAATTTCCTCTTAAATATAGCCAATGAACCGGCCTCAACTGTTTCCTGTGGCAGAGAATTCCACAAATTCACCACTCTCTGTGTGAAGAGGTTTTTCCTCATCTCAGTCCTAAAAGGCTTCCCCTATATCCTTAAACTGTGACCCCTCGTTCTGGACTTCCCCAACATCAGAAGCAATCTTCCTGCATCTAGTCTGTCCAATCCCTTTAGAATTTTATACGTTTCAATAAGATCCCCCCCCCCCCCCAATCTTCTAAATTCCAGTGAGTATAAGCCTAGTCGACCCAGTCTTTCTTCATATGAAAGTCCTGCCATCCCAGGAATCAATCTGGTGAACCTTCTCTGTACTCCCTCTATGGCAAGAATGTCTTTCCTCAGATTAGGGGACCAAAACTGCCCACAATATTCTAGGTGCGGTCTCACCAAGGCCTTGTACAACTGCAGTAGAACCTCCCTGCTCCTGTACTCAAATCCTTTTGCTATGAATGCCAACATACCATTTGCCTTTTTCACCGCCTGCTGTACCTGCATGCCCACCTTCAATGACTGGTGTACAATGATACCCAGGTCTCGTTGCATCTCCCCTTTCCCTAATCGGCCACCGTTCAGATAATAATCTGTTTTCCTGTTCTTGCAACCTAAGTGGATAACCTCACATTTATCCACATTAAATTGCATCTGCCATGAATTTGCCCACTCACCTAACCTATCCAAGTCACCCTGCATCCTCTTAGCATCCTCCTCACAGCAAACACCGCCGCCCAGCTTCATGTCACCCGCAAACTTGGAGATGTTGCATTTAATTCCCTCGTCTAAATCATTAATATATATTGTAAACAACTGGGGTCCCAGCACTGAGCCTTGCGGTACCCCACTAGTCACTGCCTGCCATTCTGAAAAGGTTCCGTTTACTCCCACTCTTTGCTTCCTGTCTGCCAACCAATTCTCTATCCACATCAATACCATACCCCCAATACCGTGTGCTTTGTTTGCACACTAATCTCCTGTGTGGGACCTTGTCAAAAGCCTTTTGAAAATCTAAATATACCACATCCACTGGCTCTCCCCTATCCACTCTACTAGTTACATCTTCAAAAAATTCTATAAGATTCGTCAGACATGATTTTCCTTTCACAAATCCATGCTGACTTTGTCCAATGATTTCACCTCTTTCCAAATGTGCTGTTATCACATCTTTGATAACCGACTCTAGCATTTTCCCCACCACCGAGGTCAGACTAACCAGTCTATAATTCCCCCGTTTCTCCCTCCCTTTTTTAAAAAGTGGGGTTACATTAGCCACCCTTCAATCCTCAGGAACTAATCCAGGATCTAAGGAGTTTTGAAAAATTATCACTAATGCATCCACTATTTCTTGGGCTATTTCTTGGAACCTGGATGAGTATGCTGCAGTTGTTACCGACTTTATTAAAACCTGTGTGGATGAGGGTGTGCCTACAAAGACTTACTGTACATTCCCAAACCAAAAGCCGTGGATGAACCAGGAGGTACGTGGTCTACTGAAGGCTAGATCTGTGCCATTCGAGTCTGGTGACCCAGGCCTGTACCAGAAAACCAGGTATAATTTGCAGAGGGCTATTTCAAAGGCAAAGAAACAATTTCGAATGAGGTTGGAGGCGATATTGGCAACTCCGGCAGGGTCTGCAAGACATTACTTCCTACAAAACGAAACCCAATAGCATGAATGGCAGCGATGCTTCACTACCAGATAAACTCAATGCCTTCTATGCACGCTTTGAAGGGGAGAGCAAAACTATAGCTGTGAAGATCCCTGCTGCACCTGATGACCCTGTGATCTCTGTCTCAGAGGCCGATGTTAGACTCCCTTTAAAGACAGTGAACCCTCACAAGGCGGAAGGTCCCGATGGAGTACCTGGTAAGGCTCTGAAAGCCTGTGCCAACCAACTAGCAGCAGTATTCAAGGACATTTTCAACCTTCTACTGCTACGGGCAGAAGTTCCCATTGCCGTGACACTATCTCTGATCAGCAATTTTACTTTGAGCTTTGAACCTTGAATCTTGAGTAGTTCCTTTATTTGGAAGGAGAGTTCATTGGATTAGGTGTCACCTCAACTTAATTGTCCATGTATTTGTTTCCAGATCAATGGGTTATAGTTTCAAGGCTTGTTCTAGCACTCCAGTGAATAACCTGATGCGAAACTGGAGGTGGGGGGAGGGAATGTAAAAGAGGACAGCATTGTCCAAGACTTCAAACAAACCGATTAACTAAATCCTTGGCTTTACTTATATAATAATATGAAGAGTAATGGGTAAATGCCCTTAGTAACTTTCTACGTCTTAAACCAGTAAAAATAAATTAACCTCCCAGTGTGTCCACTAGTTGCCTCTTTTGCTGATATTAGTACATTCTAAGCATTTAAAAATGAACTTATAATTTTACTAAAGCAAAAAACTGCAGATGCAGGAAATCTGAAACAGAAAATGCGGTAAGTATTCATCAGGTTAGGCTGGCACAGTGGCTACCTTAAGGCTTCAGCTTCAATTCTGCCATCCAGTAAGGAACAAACTCTACGTAGAGTTTATACCTTCACCCTGTGACTGTCTGTGTTTCCTCTGGGTGCTCCCTTTTCTCTCATGTGCCAAAGGTGTGTAGATTGTTAGGGTAACAGCCTCTACAGATAGTGGTATAATTGGGGGAGGGGGACATTAATGGGAAAGTGGGTAGAATAAAATGGGATTCATGTAACTGAGTGTTTGAGAGTTAGCATATTTTTGGTGGGCCGAAGGGTCTGTTACTATGCTGTATTTATTTATGACTCTATAACTCCATGTCTCAAGGTTATGAAGCTTCTATGGAACAAGAGGTAAATATTTATAAAATATCCAGCTTTTAATGTCAACGTGAATGTGAAATTGTCTGGAATTCAGAAACACACATTTCATACAAATCCAGATCATCTAATTTATTTTTTGTTCAGTTAACGTGCTCACCCTTACAACAATGACTGAACTTAAACTATACCTTATTTGTCTAAAAGGCATTTGAAACACCCAGCTGTCATGGAAGTGTAAATAGATTAATGAGAATTATGCTTAACATCTTCCAGTTTTCACTACTGATAACATTTTTACAAATAATCCCTAACATAAATATTCTTTGGTGGCAATGCTTCATATTCCTAACATTTCCTGCTTTGATTTAACGCATTTGTATTTTTTTCATTTGAACTTGAATAACAATTAAATCATATTAGATGAAATGAACAATTTTATTCTTGTTAACTCTGCTATCATGGCTGCATGTTTAAATTTAATATAGATTGATTTAGGAATGAATTATCACTAATTGGTGGAACATCTTAGCTTCACTAGATTAGAAAGGATCCCACAGATCTTATTAAATCAGCAGTTCTCCAACACTAGCTAGCTTACTGTGTGTCCCCATTGGCATTAGCTCACGATTTCCCTAAAGACATTAAATCACTATAATCTGCGAAGCACAAATTCATTGTCTCCACTCAGATATCAGCTCAATAAATCAATGCATCCCCAAATACATGTGTACTGTCTCCAGAGGCTCCTTTTCAGTTTATTCCTAAAGACATGAACTCACTATATTCTCATACATATCAGTTTACTATATTCCAATAGCCATCAGCTCACTCTAGGTTCATAGACGTCAGTTCAATATTGCACTATAAATATCAGTTTACAATACTTCCATCAAAATACGATCACGATATTCCCATTTATATTAGTTCATTAAATTCCCACACTATATTTCTACAGACTTACTCTATTCCCAAAGACACCTACCCACAATGCCTGTATTTACATCAGCTGGATATATTCCCATAGATATCACCAGCCCATTATTTCCCCACTGCTATAATTTTACAATAGTCCATTAGATATCAGCTTGCTATATTCCCAAAGATCTCAGCTCACTCTTTTTTGTTGGCTGTAACATTAATATACTCCTCTAGATATTCGCTCACTGTATTCCCACAGAGCAGTTCATTATATAACTACATCAGTTCTTTGTGTTCCCATGGACAGCAGCTTGCAGACTTCTCATGCACATCCTCGAGGCACTGATGTCCTATTTCTGCAAAAGGTATCAGTATTGTTATGATCCCAGCCCCCTCCTTTGTGAGAATCGCCAGAGCCCTAGTGAAGGGGGAGTCAATGACCCAAGAGAAGAGAGAGATACGTGCGGTGTCCCACGTTTCACGGCGAGGCAAAGCTGGCAACGGTGGTCATTGTCTCGTGGAGACACCTTTGTGAATTGGGAACTGTACTACGTGTATACCCTCAGGGCAACGTGGGAGAGAGATTGCATCATCCCAACCTGATTGACATCTGAGACCCCGTGAGTTCAGATAAAAGAGGGGTTGTAAAGACGACCCCCCAGACGCACCAGAAGACATGCTGGAAATCCTGCGACAGCGTTTAAGGGCGACAGCCGGTGGTGGGGTTCGTGTGCGTCTTTTCCTTGCCTGGGATTGACGACCTCACCACGAAAGAACGGCTTAGCTACAGGGGAGGCCACAAGTGAGCGTCCATTCCCCAACGAGGCTTCGATGAATCGAACTCCTAAAGGTTGGAAAAAAACCCCGCCGGGTAACTGTTTCATTTAATCTCTATCTTTCTCTCTCTAACAAAGTGCACCAACGCGACACCACCAAAAGATGGCAGCTGGTGGAACTGCAGTGACCTCAAGAGACTTTCAGATATACAGCGGACAATATATACATTACCCCTAGACAACGATAGAGTTTATTTCTTATTGGTTATTACTATACCTGCGCTTTAGATTGAGTATTGACGACTTATGGTATCTGAATGTTTGTATTAACCTTACTTTTGTGCCCCTTTATAAATAAAAACGTTTGAAAATGGTACCATCAGACTTCAGCGGACCTCTCTATCTTTGCTGGTAAGTGATCCAGTTACGGGATACGTAACAGTATCTGAACTTATCTCCCTTTAGCCCACAAGAACTAATTCATTGTTGACACTGAAAGGACATCAGTTTTGTGAGGATCTCGGTAATTTGAGCACATCTCCAGAAGAGTTTGATTTATTCACACTTTTCCAAGATATGTTCCTAATCTAGATGATCCTCAAGCTCAGCATCATCTACATGTGCTTAGAAAACTTCCACAATTCTTTCATCAAATATGCCCAATTTGTGAGGGTAGAACTTTCCCATACAGTTACAGGTCCATTGGCAATGCTGTTCTGGTAAAACCTGAAGTTATTTTTGAAATCTGCTGAAATTGTCACAATGGCTCGAAAACCCTCCTGTTATGTCCAACTTTAGCTTTCTGCAAGTGAAGGGAAAACATCAAACAAAGTGTATTTTTCACTTTCTTGGAATCATGCATGCTATAATTGATCAGTATTTTCTGTCTGCAGTTTTTATTGTGGAAGTGTGGTCACAATCTATTTCATACCCCTAACCTTTGCCAGTTCCAGTGAGAAATTGACTGGAAGGAGAAAAAGTGCAGCAAGTTGCAACGTGGCGGGACCAGACGACATCCCAGGGCGAGTATTCAGGATATGCACGGCACAACTGGCACGTGGATTTGCGGACATTTTTAATCCCTCCCTCTCCCAGTGTAGAATGCCCTCCTGCTTCAAAACATCCATCACTGTCCCTGTACCTAAAAGGACAAAGGTACATGTCTGAATGATTGGCGTCCTGTCGCACTCACCTCAATAATAAGCAAATGCTTTGAGAGGCTGGTCAAGGACTACATCTGTAGCATGCTACCACCCACACTGGACCCCTTACAATTCACCTACCAACACAACTGAACAACCGATGATGCAATAGCCACAGCTCTACGCACTGTCCTTACTCATCTGGAGAACAAGGATGCTGATGTGAACATGCTGCTCTTGGACTACAGTTCAGCATTCAACACCATAATTCCATCCAGGCTTGACAAGAGGCTCAGAGACCACAGCCTTCACACTGATTCGTGCAGCTGGATCCTGGACTTCCTGTCAGATTGCCGGCAGGTGGTAAGAGTGGGCTCCCTCACCTCTGCCCCTCTCACCCTCAACATCAGTGTCCCTCAGGGCTGTGTTCTAAGCCCCCTCCTTTATGCTCTGTGCACCCATGACTGTGTCACCACCTACAGCTCCAAACTGCCAATTAAATATGCCATCGATACTACATTGATTGGGCTAATCTCAAATAAAAATGAGGCAGCCTACAGAGAAGAAATCATCACCCTGACACAGTGGTTTCAAGAAAACAACCTCTCCCTCAATGTCACAAAAACAAAGGAGCTGGTTGTAGACTACAGGAGGAATGGAGACTTGCTAACCCCTATTGATATCAATGGATCTGGGGTTGTGAGGGTGAACAGCTTTAAGTTCCTTGGCATAAACATCACCAAGGATCTCACATGATCTGTACATACCAGCTGTGTGGTGAAAAAAGCACAACAGCGCCTCTTTCACCTCAGACGGTTGAAGAAGTTAGGCATGGGCCCCAAATCCTAAGAATTTTCTACAGGGGCACAAATGCAAGCTTCCCTCTTCTGCTGCTCCTCTCCCTTCCCATTCTTCCATGTTCTTCTACCCTCTCATATTCACATCAGATTCCCCCTTCTCCAGCCCTTTATCTCTTTCCTCAATCAACTTCCTAGCTCTTTACTTCACTCCTTCCCCCCTCCCGGGTTCACCCATCATTTACTACCTTCTACTTCTTCCTCTCCTGCCCCCACCTCCTTGCTTTAACTTCTCATCTTTATTCCAGTCCAGATGAAGGGTCTTGGCCTGAAACGTCAATAGTTTACACTTTCCCATGGATGCTGCCTGGCCTGTTGAGTTGCTCCAGCTTTTCATGTGTGTTGCTTAGATTTCCAGCATCTGTTGATTTTCTCATCTGGATGTTGTGTACTTGGATTTCCAGAGATTATTTGATAAAATGCTGTGTAAAACACATCCAAAAGATAAGGATGCATGGAGTTGAAGGTAATGTAGTAGAATGGATGGAGGATAGAAGGCAGAGGGTTGAGGTAAATGGCTGTTTCCCTGGTAGTTTTCAGTGGTGAGTGGAGTGTTGCAAGGGTTGGTGTTGTAGGGGTGCAACTGATCAGATGTACATTAACAATATGGAAGAGGAGAATGGTCTATCTAAGAGTATAGTCTATCAAGTTCGTTGATGATACTAAATCGAGTGGAAAAACAAATTGTGCGGAGGATGTGAAGAATCTTCAGATAGATATAGATAGGTTAAAGAGTGGGCAAGGATCTGTCAGATGTAATACAATAACGGCAACTGTGAGATCATGCACTTTGAAATGAAAAATAGAAGATCGGATTGTTATTTAAATTGTAAAAGATGTATTTTGCATGCTGTTGTACAGAGGGACTTGGGATTTCTTGTGAATAGATCACAGAAAGTTAGCTTGCATGTTCAAAGGTTCATTTATTATCAAAGTGTGTATCCATATACAGCTCTAAGATTCTTTTTCTCCAGATATCCATGAAACAAAGAAAGAACATTAAAGTATCTCAGAGAGTTTCAGAACCCATCCCCCCCAACACAAAAGAGAATGGCACCCCAATCATCAACCTCTAAATGCACCTCTCCCTGCACAAAACAGAACAAGAACATTGACACCCCAATCCCCTCCCCCATACAACAAGTTGGAAAGGAACAGGCAAAAAACACAGATTATAAAAACCATAAGTCTGGAAAAAGTTCACAGTCCATAAACACAATAGTCCAATACATAATGCAGAACCACGGTAACATCCTGCTTCATCATCGAAAGAGAGGAACGCCACATGAGAAGTCTACCTGCATGCCACACAGTGATAGGCTGCTCACAGATTCCTTTCCCGCAGCAACCAAAAGGAAGGCAGCATTCAGTATTATTCCACATTCTTTCCTGATGCTTTAATCAGCAAAATGGAGCTGAACATCCGAGGTCATCCCAGTACGTGCTCACATCCCGGAATCAAAGTGCAGGATCACTCAATCGATCTCCAGACAGAAAATCCCTGACTCTAACAGTCCCCAAAACACATTTAAGATGGGAAACAGACGTAAAAGAAGTAAAATAGGTATTTTGTGGGCTTTCTGGAAGATGTAGACTGAGGAAGTATTATACGCTGGGGCCATCTTGACCAAAAGATGCAACACATTTTCAAAAAAGCAAATGGAATTCTGGCCTTCATTGCTGATGGAAATGAAATTTGGAGCAGAGAGGTTATGCTGCAACAGTTCCGAGCACTGGTGAGGCCACGCCTGAAGTACTGCATGCATTTCTGGTCCCTTTACTTGAGGGACGTTATACTGGCTTTGGAGGCAGTGCAGAGGCCGTTCACCAGGTTGATTTTGGAGATAAGGGGGTTAGCCTATGAGGAGAGACTGGATCACTTAGCACTATGCCCAATGGAATTCAGTAGAATGAGTGGGGATCTTATAGAAAGGTAAAAAAAATGAGGGGATTAGATAAGATAGTGGTAGGAAAGTTGTTTCCACTGGTAGATTAGACTAAAACTAGGGGACATTGTCTCAACATTCAGGGAAGTATTTTTAGAACAGAAATGGGGAGGAACTGCTTTTCCCAGAGAAATGCTCAGGGAAGCACTAAAGGCTACTTTATAACATATATTGAAGACACTGTTAAATAGATTTTTGCATCGTAGGGAAATTAATAGTAATTGGTAAAGAGAGGTAGGTGCAGCTGATTCTATGTCTGAGGAGGCTCGAAAAGCCAGGTGGCCTTCTTCTGATCCAGTTTCTTGTATTCTTATATGATTTTTCATGAAGGATGATGCTGAGTCCTTATGCTAAAGATCCCTTAGGTACAAATATGGGGCATACTCACTGCACACTTTTACTTGACACTGGCAATCATAAACCTGATAATGCTCTCACTTTCAAAATGCTGGTGGAACACAGCAGGCCAGGCAGCATCTATAGGGAGAAGCGCTGTCGACGTTTCGGGCTGAGACCCTTCGTCAGGACTAACTGAAAGATCTTTCCTTTCAGTTGGTCCTGATGAAGGGTCTCGGCCTGAAACGCCGACAGTGCTTCTCCCTATAGATGCTGCCTGGCCTGCTGCATTCCACCAGCATTTTGTGTGTGTTGCTTGAATTTCCAGCAGATTTCCTCGTGAATGCTCTCACTTTGACATTTTTTGCCCTATCCATGTCACGTGACTTTTGCTGCGACTTGGTCTAAATACTCTAACTGCAAGCATCTGCAGTTGGCATTTCTGCAAGACAGAATGCATTCTGCTACAGAACGTTGTATCCTAACAGAAGGTGGGTGCTGTGTTTCCAAACTTCTCAGTATTTGGCATTATTCTCAGTATTAGTTATTTACTTACTTATTTATAATTATATTATTTGCTCAGTTGATCTTCTTTTGCACATTGGTTGTCAGTCTTTGTCTGCAGTTTTTCATTGTCTTTATCATATTCCTTTGTTCTACTGTGAGTGCCTGCAAATAAATGAACCTCAAGAGAGCATACATTCACGTACTCTGACATTGATTTTATTTTGAGATTTGTAATTGTGTTTGACACCGACATTGTGGGCTGCAGGGTCTGTTCCTGAGCTGTACTGTTCTATTTTCTTTGTACTAGTCCCTAGGACATCAGTTGGTGCAATGTGAGGTTTGGGTAGGGTGGGCAGGAATGGAATGGTGTTTTGGTTTGCTCATGGGGCTGCCAAAGAAAGCATGTGCCTAAAGCAACATTATAAAAGAATGATAACCTGATATAGTCTCCCGGGTTTAACCACTGCTCTGCCCCAAGTTAGAAGGACTTGTAGAAGAGGACTTGTATAAAAATGCAAATCTTTGTAATTGTGTTTAAACTTCTTCCTAGTTCTGCTAATAAACAGCAATGTCATGTTATGGCCTCTCTCTGGGAGGAGTTTTTGTTTTCCTTCCAAGAACTTAATGCTGTCAATCAAATGCAAGATCCTGGAGCAAGAATGGTTCTGATCTGAAACCAATTGTGGACTTCCCCCAGGTCATCAGATGAGTAGAGTGCCATTTGTCAGTAATCTTAGATTGATCTTGGAGTATGTTAAAAGGTCAGCACAAGGTTATGGGACAAAGGGCCTGTTCAGTGCTGTACTGTTCTATGTTCTATATTCCAACTGATGTCCTGAAGCTCTGTCCTCTGGTCTTAGACTCTCCCACCATTGAAAACATCCTCTCCACATTCCTTCTATCAAGTCCCTTCACCATTCAATAGTTTTCAATGAGGTCACCCCTCATTCTTCTGAATTCCAGTGAATACAGGCCTAGAGACATCAAACGCTCTTCATATGACAAGTCATTCAATCCTGGAATCATTTTTGTGAACCTCCTTTTAACTCTCTCCAGTCTCAGCACATCCTTTCTAAGATAAGGGGCCCAAAACTGCAAGTGAGGTTTCACCAGTGCCTTATAAAGTCTCAATATTATATCCTTGCTTTTATATTCTAGTCCTCTTGAAATGAATGCTAACATTGCATTTGCCTTCCTCACCACAGACTCAACCTGCAAATTAACCTTTAGGCAAGCAACACACAGAAAATGCTAGACGAACTCAGCAGGCCAGGCAGCATCTCTGGAAATGACTACTTGTTTCCATAGATGCTGCCTGGCCTGCTGAGTTCCTCCAGTATTCAAGTCGTCACTTTTTTGTCATTTCGACCATAACTGCTATGTACAGTACATAGTAAGAATGAGACATTGTTTTTCAGGACCACGGTGTTACATGACACAGTACAAAAACTAGACTGAACTACGTAAAAAACAATACAGAGAAAAAAACAACTACACTAGACTACAGACCTACCCAGGACTGCATAAAGTGCACAAAACAATGCAGGTATTACAATAAATAATAAACAGGACAATAGGGCAGTAAGGTGTCAGTCCAGGCTCTGGGTACTGAGGAGTCTGATAGCTTGGGGGAAGAAACTGTTACATAGACTGGTCGTGTGAGCCTGAATGCTTCAGTGCCTTTTCCCAGACGGCAGGTGGGAGAAGAGTTTGTATGAGGGGTGTGTGGGGTCCTTCATAATGCTGTTTGCTTTGTGGCTGCAGCATGTAGTGTAAATGTCCATGATGGCAGGAACAGAGACCCCGATGATCTTCTCAGCTGACCTCACTATCTGCTGCAGGGTCTTGCGACCCGAGATGGTGCAATTTTCAAACCAGGCAGTGATGCAGCTGCTCAGGATGCTCTCAATACAACCCCTGTACAATGTGATGAGGATGGGGGGTGGGGGTGGGAGATGGACTTTCCTCAGACTTCGCAGAGAGTAGAGACGCAGCTGGACTTTCTTTGCTATGGAGCTGGTATTGAGGGACCAGGTGAGATTCTCCGCCAGGTGAACACCTAGAAATTTGGTGCTTTTAACGATGTCTACCGAGGAGCCGTCAATGTTCAGCGGGGAGTGGTCGCTCCGTGTCCTCCCGAAGTCAACAACCATCTCTTTTGTTTTGTTCACATTAAGAGAAAGGTTGTTGGCTCTGCACCAGTCTGTTAGTTGCTGCACCTCCTCTCTGTAAGCCGACTCGTCGTTCTTGCTGATGAGACCCACCACAGTCGTGTCATCGGCAAACTTGATGATGTGGTTTGAGCTGTGTGTTGCAGCACAGTCGTGGGTCAGCAGAGTGAACAGCCATGGACTGAGCACACAGCCCTGGGGGGTCCCCGTGCTCAGTGTGATGGTGTTGGAGATGCTGCTCCCGATCCGGACTGACTGAGGTATCCCAGTCAGGAAGTCTAGGATCCAGTTGCAAAGGGGGGTGTTCAGGCCCAGTAGGCTCATCTTTCCAATCAGTTTCTGAGGGATGATTGTGTTGAATGCTGAACTGAAGTCTATGAACAGCATCCGAACGTATGTGTCTTTTTTGTCCAGGTGGGTTAGGGTCAGGTGGAGGGTGGTGATATTTTCTGTGTGTTGCTTGGATTTCCAGCATCTACAGATTTTGTCTTGTTTGTAACCTTTAAGGAAACCTGCACAAAGAAACCCAGGTCTCTTTGCCGCACAGTTGTTGTATTTATTCTCCATTTATAAAGTAGTCAACCCTTTCATTTCTTCTACCAAAGTGCAAAACCATACACTTCTCAACACTCTATTCCATCTGCCATTTGACTGCCCATTCACATAATCTGTTTAAGTTCTCCTGTAGCCTTGCTACTTTCTCAAAACTACCTGCCCCTCCACCTATCTTTATATCGTCTGCAAACTTTGCAACAAAGCCATCAATTCCATCATCTAAATCACTGACATATACCATAAAAAGAATCTGTCCCAACAGTGACCCCTGTGGAACACCACTAGTTACCGGCAGCCAACTGGAAAAGGCTCCCTTTATTCCCACTCTTTGCCTCCTACCAATCAGCCACTGCTTTATTCATGCTAGAATCTTCTCTGTAATACTGTGGGCTCATAACTTGTCAAGCAGCCTCATGTGTGGCAAACAAGAGGAAATCTGCAGATGCTGGAAAGCCAAGCAACACACACAAAATGCTGGATGAACTCAACAAGCCAGGCAGAGGAGTTTTGGCCCGAAACATCGACTGTACTCTTTTCCTAGAGGCAGCCTGATCTGCTGAGTTCCTCCAGCATTTTGTGGTTGTTGCTCATGTGTGGCACCTAGCTGAAGGCCTTCTGAAAATTCAAGTTCACACCATCAACCAATTCTCCTTTGTCTATCCTGCTTGTTATTTCTTCAAAGAATTCTAACAGATTTGTTGGACAATATTTTCCCTTGAGGAGACCATTTTATCTGTTTTATCATGTGCCTCCAAGTACCCTGAGACCTCATCCTTAACAATTGACTCCAACATCTTCCCAACCACTGAGGTCAGACTAATTGGCCTGTAGTTTTCTTTCTTCTGCCTGTCCCCCTTCTTGAAGAGTGGAGTGATGTTTGCAATTTTCATTCTTCCAGCGTCTAGTGATTCCTGAAAGCTCATTACGAATGGCTCCACAATCTCTTCAGCCACCTCTTTCAGAACCCTGCAGTGTACACCATCTGGTCTGGGTGACTTAGCTACCTTCAGACCTTTCAATTTCCCAAGAACTTTCTCTCTATTTATGGTAACTTCAACTCTTCATGACTCCTGACACCGGGAACTTCCACCATACCGCCAGTGTCCTCCACAGTGAGGACTGATGCAAAATACTTATTCAGCTCATCCGCCATTTCCTTGTCCCCCATTACTACCTCTCAAGCATCGATTTCCAGTGATCCAATATCCACTCTTGCCTTTTTCTTACACTTTATGTATCTGAAGAAATTGTTGGTATCCTCTTTAATATTATCGGCATGCTTACTTTTGTATTCCGTCTTTACCTCCTTAATGACTTTTTTAGTTGCCTTCTGTTAGTTTTTAAAAACTTCTCAATCTTTTAACTTCCCACTAATTTTTACCCTATTATATGCTCACCTTTGGCTTTTATGTTGGTTTTGACTTCTGTTGTTGGCCACAGTTGTGTCATCTGAATTGCTTCAAGAAATTCCAGCCAATGCTGCTCTGCCATCACCCTTTTCTAGTCAAGTCTGGCTAACTCCTCTCTCATGCCTCTGTAATTCTCCTTACTCCACTGTGGTACTGAAACTTCTGTCAGGCCCTTCAGGCAACTGCATATAGCCAATGGCAAAGCACTTATTAATTGTGCATGAATCATTATGCTCTCTTCATTGCCTTTAACTCCCCCAGAATCTACCTCTCATCTGCACACTAGCTCCAATGTGTTGTGGTTAAATAATATATTGACCTGCAGAAGGGTTAATTGGTGGGCAGCATGGCCTCGTTGTGCAGGAAGGGACTATATCACTAAATAAATAATCTGGGGGAAAAACTGGAGTACTGGGTCAATATCCATGCAGTTAATGGGAGAACAGATTCCACATAGTCACTGTTGGAAATAAGTATTGAATCTAGATTGTTGGAACTCCATTATTTACTGGTAATCGCCTTAAAGAAAGTTAATATTTTTGAAAACTGAGTGACGTTGCCCGTTGTGTCTGATGATGACAGCAAACCTGAGCTGGAGAGTTTTTACAACAATGGAATGGCCACTGCCCTGGGGAAGTTCCATTCTCTCAACCTCAGAAATATGGATCCAGTGGTACGAACACACGTCACAAACTGGGGTCTTTCTTGATTGCAGTGGATGACCATGACATCATCCCTTCGCTCTCCATGGAATGTTTGTACCACCTTCCTAGCAGTTAGATCTCACTGTAGATCGCATCCGCCCAGTCGGTAGGAGCTGACCTCACTTTCTAGGACAGGCATGTCCCTATCTCACCAGGGTGTGAGGCCACTGGCTACCCTCACCAGGTTTAGGCCACCTTGCAAAGGAATGTACTGGGGTGTGGACGCTGTCGCACACAAACAGTTACTTGGAGTCACAGGTGAGACCTGGAATATACCTCTTCACACCCTGTCCCTTGGGTATCGCTTGGGGCTCTTGGCGTTTGTTTGTCTAGGGGGAAATCCGTCCACCCACCCAAATCGTGTCTCCCGTTTGCGCAGACATAGTGTAATGCACACTGGAACAAACTCGCACATACAACATCAGACAGCACACAATGTACGTTTTACAGATTACACTTTATAAATCTTACTAGAACTAGGTAATTAATAGCGATACAATATAAAAAGAAAGAAGAGGGCGCCAAAACTTATCAAAGTTCAGTCAGTTCATGCACGACCATTGGAGCTTAATTGTCGAAGCCTTCCGTCCCCATTCGATCTTCTTCGACCTCCTCGACCCACTGCCCGGGACCAACCTTGGTGATCGACCAGAGCGTGTCCAGCACGTCCTTCCTCTCCAGTTCTCCTCCCGAAAAGCCCACCACTGACTCCAGGTTCCCACACATACAGATAGAACAACATCGCTTCCATTGGTTAGTTCCTCCATTATCAATAATTATAACCCAAACATTTCGACTAAACAGAGCATTACCTCATCAGATACATACTAAGAAGCCATTTCATTATAGCACTACAGAGAAGCCATTTTATATATGCAGTTAACAGTTAACATTACAGTAAATAATCTGAGAACCCTACACTTGTAAAAATGCCAACCCCTTCTCTCAGTTCCTCTGGCTTTGCCACGTCTGCTCTCAGGATGAGGCTTTCCATTCCAGAACTAATGAGATGTCCTCCTTCTTCAAAGAGAGGAGTTTTTTTCTCTCCACCATCAATGCTGCCCTCACCTGCATCTCTTCCATTTCATGTACGTCTTCCCTCTCCCCATCCGTTTACCACCCCATCAGGGGTAGGATCCTCTTGTCCTCACCTACAACCCCAGTAGCATTCATGTCCAGCACATAATTCTCTGTAACTTCCGCCATCTCCAAGAGGATCCCACCACCAAGCATGTCATTCGCTCCCCTCAACTTTCTGCTTTCTGCAGGCATCTTTCTTGTCCATTCATACCTCCACACTGATCTCCCTCATGGTATTTATCCTTGCAAGGGAAAAAGTGCCATACCTGCCCCTACACCTCCTCCCTTGCTACCAGACAGGGCCACAAACTGACTTTCCAGGTGAGGCGATACTTCACCTGTGAGTCTGTTGAGGTCATGTTTTGTATCTGATGCTCTCAATGTGGCCTTCTGTATATCAGTGAGACCCAATGTAGATTGGGAAACCGCTCCCCGAGCACCTACGCTTCATCCACCAGAAAAGAAGGGGATTTCCCAGTGGCCTCCCACTTGAATTCTACTTCCCATTCCCATTCTGTCATGTCAGTCTATGGCCTCCTCTGCTGCCGCGATAAGGCCACACTTGGAGGTTGGAGGAGCAACACCTTATATTCCATCTGAGTAGCCTCTAACCTGATGGCATAAACATTGATTTCTTCAAGTTCTGTTAATGGCCCCCTCCCCTTCACCATTTCCATTCCTTTTTCCCTCTCTCACCTCATCTCCTTACCTGCCCGTCACCTCCCTCTAGTGCTCCTCCCCCTTCCCTTTCTTCCATGGTCTTCTACCCTCTCCTATTACAAACCGTTTGTAGATTCCCCCCCCCCCCCACTTCTCCAGCCTTTTATTTCTTTCACCTACAGCTTCTCAGCTCTTTACCCTTCCCCTCTCCTGGTTTCACTTATTCCACCACCTTGTACTTCTTCCTCCCCTCCTCCCACCTTCTTACATTAACCTCATCTTTTTTCCAGTCCTGCTGAAGGGTCTTGGCCCAAAGCATCAACTGTACTTTTTTTCCATAGATGCTGCCTGGCCTACTGAGTTCTGTGTATCACGCAGATTTCCAGCATCTGCAGATTTTCTCTTCTGAGAGCTGAGCGTCCACTGGGGACCAAAGGTGAGTTGACTTCCCCTGAATGGACACATAAGCCCCTTCACCAGAAGTGCTACCCCTCCCTAGACACCCCAAAACTACACACTTGGATAAAAAAAAATTTAAACTTACTTGCCATTTTCCCTCACCCTGAATAAACTTTCACTCTGTTTCTCTGCAGCAAAGCTGCTACTTTTTTATTCCCAGCATCTCATGGACATCAAAGTCATTCTTTAGGGAAATACGAACTATGTGAACTTGTTCAGAAGTTACACTTTAGACTATGAGGCAAGATGTTCTGGTGTATCAGAACGAAACCTTATCTTTTTCACACCATTAACGGTTGCTAAAGTTAACAAGCAACTAGCCTCAAGGTGATGTGTGAATGAGCTCACAGGAATAAAAACTTTATAGATCCATTCCTATTTCCATTCAGCTGCACTTTGCCTCTTCAAACATGTCCTTCAGTTGTTATGTTTTATTAATGTCCAAGTTAAGGCCATTAACTTTCTGGGTTGACTAAGCACCAAGATAATGTGTAATCTTCAACGGCACAAAGGATAGTCCCATCAAACTGCCAATTTATTTCAAGTCAAAAGCCCGGAAACCTCCTACAAGTCCAATTGTATCTGTGAAAAGAAAAGAGAAATAAATTTCTCAGAAATAAATGGGTCCCTTTTGACAAAGACAGACTATTAATCATGAGCAGGGGCATGGACTAAATGTGAGAATGAAATATATAATTTGAAATATAATGTCAACATAATATTTAAATGAAAAATAGGAGACAGCTAAATGAAAGAAGAGAGTTATTTACTTTATGCATTTGTGCTAAATCTATGGACTAAATTGATATGAAGCTCTGGTGTGTGGTTCAGAAGAGAACTGTTGTTAAGACTTTTTGTTACTCTTACACACTGCACTGCAAAAGTACAGGAATTACTAGACCTCAGTGCCTCGGTCCTCTCAGTTCACCCCACACTCAGGCAGATTCTGGGCACGTTTCTTGAACTGAATCAAGGGAATGGATATCTGAAAAGTCAGCCATTGAAAAAGTGTATTCCATTCATGTAATGTAGAATACTAGATGAGCAGTTCAGATGCTTGTCATTTCACAATCTCTCAGTCTGATGGTTGAAGAATTTTGTATGTTTTTCAAAAATTATTTAGATCATCAGAGGCATTTAGAAACAGCTGTAAAGGCCCTGGACAGAATGGGCCATCAGAACATTGTCAAGGCAGTCTAGAGCAAGGCCAAGGATCTATGCCCTGACATCTGGTCACACTCTGCTTCATAGGACAGCTATGACTATGAGATCTTGAAACTTGTTATTAAACTATGCACATAAAAGGTAAGTGTGACTGTGTGGATAATGCACTGGGAACTTTAGAGAGCAGGACTCAGATTTGAACTCATAGAAATTGTTAATTCTGATTCCCACCCATGCAAATACCTTCTTTCCCCCACCACACCTTCCCCGCATCCATCAGAAAGCAGAGATGGGGAGAGGGTTGTCAAAGAATCCACAGTAATCCACCACAATCACCCAGAGGACGGCAAGTGCTGGAAAAGATGGAAAGATCTCATCAAAATTAACAAATTCCTGGATGTGTACTTGAGGAGATGAGACCAATAATCATTATCCAAAAGGAATCTTCTAGTGGAATAGATGCCTTTGAATTAGAGCAGCTTCCATTGATATTGACATGTTCTATCATCAGGGGTGATGTCTGATCCCATTACTATGGAAACCAGTTGAAGACCACGTCTACTTTGGCTAAGCACCAACCACCAACATGGAACACGACCAGGCACAACAGATCAAATCCAAGAGCACTCACCTTGCCGCATGCTACGACTTTCAGCAATGTATATATCCATCAAATTAGAATGGACTGGTTTATAAGACTGATGCACAGATTCAGAGAACCATTTGAGCATTTTGACTTTTTTTTAATCTACTGTGGGAAACAGGTCATTCATGGAGAGAGAATGGTGATTCACAGACAGGAAAAATGGGATCACAACCTCAATAGTGTAACTCCCACTGAAAGTTAATAGGCCAATTGATTACTTAGCAGGTGACCAATCATCTCAGTCTAACAGATGCATATCAAATGAAAAACAAACAAGCTGGAGTGTGCAAAACTGCAGAAAATGAAGGTCACCTCTTTGAAGTCACTGGAACATGAAAAGCTCACATGGGAAAGCTGACTTATCTCCCAAAACTATCTCTTACTTGGGGGCATGTAGCTCTGCACCAGGTACTTTTATGTTAGTGTTCACTATTTCTGGGCTTCTGGTTGGGAAATGTCTGAAGACATTTATTTCCTCTGCTCCAGTGCCAGTTGGAGGTCTGCTGAAAGGGTAAGTTTTGTTTAGTCTGGGTTACAGCAGATTGGCATAACGAACTGACTCATTACACATACGTCATTTGATCTCTCAGCAAGCAAGACTGTGTCAATCATTGTCCACGCCCATTTGAGCATCAAGGGCATTTTCTCACCTGGTACTGGAAAATCCCACTCTTGGCTATAATCTGCTTCATTCCCACAGGGTTAGGAAGGGCAGAGTCAGCAAAGGGGATGCTTATGATAGGTTGGGAATCTACATTATCACAGATATTTTCATTCCTCTCTCCCTTCCTTCCCTCCTCTGCAAATTGAAACAACCTTGTTTTCTTACTTTATCAGTTCTGATGAGGCATTCACTGACCTGCATGTTAAATCTGTTTCTCAAGCCACAGATGCTTTCTGACCTACTGAATGCTTCCAGCATTTCCTGCTTTTAATTCAGACCCTGACATCAACCTAACATCATGAATTTTTGCCTGTTGCTTTGACTTCCAGCTGTCAGACTTGCACTGATCCTGTCTATGCTGCTCGTAATTTTGTAATCTTAGATCAGCTCTCACCTCAGCCCCTGGCAACTCCAACCTATCTTTAAAGATTAATGCACTCTAATTCAGAGGTTGAGTGTGATTTTTGTTCAGTAAGCATGAATTTTTCTTTTTGAATACCATCTTCTTAAAATAATTTTAGAGTATTTTCAAACATGCGTTTTCATTAATAGCTTTTATGAGGCTGAGGATCAGACATTTAACGTTTGCAGCTGCATGCTGTTGAAGCCACCCTGCACAACACTGGCCCATGTGTGCTGCTGGGAACCAAGCTCCCAGTGAATGACTGCAGCAGGGAATTCACTGGGAATGACTGCTCCCAGTGAATGACTGGAAGAAATGACCAGGTCTAAGGGCAAGCTGAAGTAAATCAATCCTTTATACATTGCACAGTCAGGTTACATGTTTCTATGCAAATGTGTAAACGTCATTTGGCAATAATTCTTGCAAAATTAATTTTTGCTTTACTTTGAAAACAAAATAATATTTTTGGCTTTTAGAGTATTTCATTATTATTTGGTGTATTTTAATTTCCAAAACCAACGAAAGGTAATGGATACAGCCCAGTCCATCACAGGCAATGCCCTCCCCACCATTGAGCAGATATGTTTAGGTCCTCAGAGATATTGACACCCAGGAACTTGAAATTACTGTCTCTTCCCACTTCTGATCCCTCTATGAAGACTGGTGTGTGTTCCCTCATCTTATCCTTTCTGAAGTCCATTCAGGCATGGCCTGAATGATAGTGGTCCATGATGATGGACGCTGCTTTCTTGTGACGGATATATCTGCTCAATGGTGGGGAGGGCATTGCCTGTGATGGACTGGGCTGTATCCATTACCTTTCGTTGGTTTTGGAAATTAAAATACACCAAATAATAATGAAATACTCTAAAAGCCAAAAATATTATTTTGTTTTCAAAGTAAAGCAAAAATTAATTTTGCAAGAATTATTGCCAAATGACGTTTACACATTTGCATAGAAACATGTAACCTGACTGTGCAATGTATAAAGGATTGATTTACTTCAGCTTGCCCTTAGACCTGGTCATTTCTTCCAGTCATTCACTGGGAGCAGTCATTCCCAGTGAATTCCCTGCTGCAGTCATTCACTGGGACCACTTCAAGTTGCTGAGTGTCAACATCTCTGAGGACCTAAACATATTGATGAAGCTATAAAGAAGGCGAGACAGTAGCTATATTTCATGAGCAGTTTGAGGAGATTTGGTATGTCACCAAAAACACTCACATTTTTCTACAAATGTACCTTGGAGAGCTAACTGGCTGCATCACCATCTGGTATGGGGGGGGTGGTGGGGGGGTGGTGACACCGCACAGGATCGAAGCTGCAGAGAGTTGCAAAATTAGACAGCTATATCAGGGTACTAGATAGACTCCATCATATCAAAGACATCTGAAGACCATAAGATATGGGAGCAAAATAAGGCCATTTGGCCCATTGAGTTTGCTCCACCATTTCATCATGGTTGATCCAACTTTCCACTCAGACCCAATCTTCTGCCTTGCACCTACCCCCGCCCCCTCCTGTATCCCTTCAGGCCCTGACCAATCAATAATCTAATAACCTCTGCCTGAAAAATACATAAAGACTTGGCCTCTACTGCAGCTTGTGACAAAAAATTCCACAGATTTATTACTCACTGGCTGAAGAAATTCCTCCTTATCTCTGTTCTAAAAGGACACCCTTCTATTCTACTCCCACCATAAGAAATACCCTAGCTACGTCCACTTGATCAAGGTCTTTCACCATTTGATAGGTTTCAGTTAGGTCATCAATCATTCTTCTGAGTTCTAGTGAATACAGCCCCAGAGCCATCACACGCTCTTCATATGACAAGTTGTTTAATCCTGAAATTATTTTTGTGAACCTCCTTTGAACCAATTTCATCACATCCTTTCTATCATAAAAGGCCCAAAACTGCTCACAATACTCCAAGTGAGACCTCAGCAGTGCTTTATAAAATCTCAACATTACATCCTTGCTATTATATTCTAGTCCTATTGAAATTAATGTTAACGTCGCATTTGCTTTCCTCACCACAAACTCAACCTGCAAATTAACCTTAGAGAATCCTGAACAAGGATTCCAAATCCCTTTGCACCTGAATTTTCTCTCCATTTAGAAAATAGTCAATCCTTTCATTTCTTCTACCCAGGTGCACAGCCATACACTTCCCAACACAGTATTCCATCTTCCACTTCTTTACCCATTCTCCTAATCAATCTAACTCCTTCTGTAGCCTCCCTATTTTCTCAACACTGCCTTCCCCTCCACCTATCATCATATCTTCAGCAAACTTTGCAACAAAGCCATCAATTCCATCATCAAATCATTGACATATAACATAAAGAGAATCGCTCCCAAAACAGATCCCTGTAAACACCACTAGTCACTGACAGCCAACCAGAAAAGGTTCCCTTTATTCCCACTCTTGGCTTCCTGACAATCAGCCATTGCTTTATCCATGCTAGAATCTTTCCTGTAATACCACGGGCTTTTAGCTTGTTATGTAGCCTCATGTGTGGCACCTTGTCAAAGGCCTTCTAAAACTCCAAGCAAACAACATCAACTGATTCTCCTTTGTCTGTCCTGATTGTTATTTCTTCAAAGAATTCCAACAGATTTGTCAGGCGAGAGTTTCCTTTGAGGAAACACTGCTGACAACAGCCTATTTTATCATGTGCCTTCAAATACCCTGACACCTCATTCTTAAAAATAATTTCCAACATCTTCCCAACCACTGAGGTCAGATTAACTGGCCTATAGTTTCCTTTCTTCTGCCTCTCTCCCTATTTGAAGAGTGGAGTGACATATGCAATTTTCCAGACTTCCTGAGCCATCCCCGAATCTCATGATTCTTGAAAGACCATTACTAATGCCTTCTCAATCTCTTCAGCCTCCTCTTTCAGAACTCTGAGTTGTACACCATCTGGTCCAGATGACTTATCTATCTTCAGACCTTTCAGTTTCACAAGAACCTTCTCTCTAATAATGGTAACTTCACACACTTCTTGACCCCAACACCTGAAACTTCCACCATACTTGTGGGAAAATTTTAGTTCATCCACCATTTCCTTGTCCACCATTACTACCTCTGTAGCATTTATTTCCAGCAGTCCGATATCCACTTTCGCCACTCTGTAACACTTTATGTATCTGAAGAAACTTCTGGTATCCTCTTTAATATTACTGGCTAGCTATTCCATCTTTATTTTCTTAATTACTCTTTTAGTTGCCTTCTGTTGGTTTTTAAAAGCTTCCCAATCCTCTATCTTCCCACGAACTTTTGTTATATTATATACCCTCTCTTTGGCTTTTAATTTAGCTTTGACTTCCCTTGTTAGCCATGGTTACGAGATCTGTTCCATATAATACTTCTTCCTCTCTGGGATGTATATATCCCGTGCCTTCCGAATTGCTTCCAGAAATTCCAGCCATTGCTGTGCTCTGCCATCATCCCTGTAGTGTTCTTTTCCGATCAATTCTGTCCAACTCCTCTCTCATGCCTCTGTAGTTCTCTTTATTCCAATGTAATACTGATATATCTGACATTACCTGCTCCTCAATTTTCAGAGTGTCATATTATGATCATTTTCTCCTAAGGGTTCTTTTACCTCAAGCTCTCTAATCAATTCCAGTTCATTGCACAACACCCAATCCAGAATAGCTGAACCCCTACTGGGCTCAACCATGAACTGCTCTAAAATCCATTTTGTAGGCATTCCAGAAGCTCCCCCTCTTGAAATCCCACATCTACCAGCATATTGAAATCCCCCATGACAATTATAATATTGCCCTTTTCGTATACATTTTCTATCTCCTGTTGTAACTTCTAGACCACATCCTTACTATTGTTCATGGAGTTGTGCCTCAAAAAGGCAGCATCTATCACTAAAGTCCCCCATCACCCAGTACATGCCCTCCATTCACTGCTACCAAGAGAGGAGATATAGCAGCCTGAAGAGACACACACAACAACTTAGGAATAGCTTCTTCCCATCTGCATCCCATTTCTGAAGGGACATTGAACCCATGAACTCTACCTCACTACTTTTTAATTATTTTGCATTACTTACTTAATTTAACTATTTAATTTATATGCAGTAGGCCTCCATCAGTCAGGGTTGAGAATAGATGTTGCTTCCTAGCTGTCTAGATACGCAGCCTGGGCAGTACGATATGGAGAGCAAGTTGTTGCCCATGTAGCAAGCTCCCCCTCTCCACACACCTGCTGAACCCAAAGGAATGGCAGAGACTGATACAGTCTGGCACCAGCAGCATTGCAGGAGTTGCCAGTCACCGTAGAATTCAATGTAGGACTGCCTTAGGGATTCCAGCTTCGAATTTTTCCTTCAGGGCTTACTCCTGAAGCCTTCCCCATGAGTGGGTATAGCCACAAGGCAGTGGAGGTCTAAGATCAGAGTTTTCCTTCTAGATGAGATACCAACCACAGCTGACAAGCTCCTTATGCCCAAAGCAAATGGTTTTAAAGGACAAGTAACCCACCTTTGCCCCTTCTCCTGTCAGTAGAAGCAGTTCCACCAGGCTTATACATGAAGGCCAGGAGCAGGACTTGGTTGTTAGAGGCTATATGAGGCACTTGCCATTGGGAGCATTTAAATAGGTAGTGGGAGCTTGTTCCCATTACCACCCCACAGCTAGAACAACCTCAGGAACCTTAATAGGTATACTCACACTGTAAATCACATTTTTTCTCTATTATTAATTATTGCATTGTACTGCTGCCACAAAGTTAACAAACTGACTTTAGAAGCTAAAGACTCCTTTTCAAGGACTCTACAGCTCAGGTTCTCAGTATGTATATATGTATTTATTTATTTATTTACATGATGTATCTTCTTCTGCTTATTAGTTGTTTGTCAGTGTTGGTTTATGTATAGTTCTTCATAAATTCTGTTGTACTTCTTTAAACTTCCCTGTAGTCTCTGACTAGTTCATCACATTGCATTTCAAATCAGGATGAATACGTCAAAGGATGGATACCTGAAAGGGTTAACTCTGAAATGAAAGATAATGCAAATGATACAAGTCTTCAAATGCTGTAAGAATTCAAAAAAATGCCAGGTTGCACCTGAAAACTAATCAGGTAATGATGCATTCATGGAAGATCACCTGCTGCAGTATCCACAAAGATAATTGTAATTTTTTTGAAGCAGCTCTACTTGTTGTCAAGAAGCTTGTGAGAGGCCTGTCTCTTCTGGTGTTAGAAGACTTGACACTTGGTTCCAGGAAAGTTAAGGTGATGATCTACTTTGGTTTCCAAGCACCTGTGTCTTACAGACTTTCATCACAGATCCAGCAGAGTGGCAGTGAAGAGTATGCATGATGATGTTCTTCTTCAGGTCAGTTATATAAAATATTGTTGTTGATACACAAATCAAGAAGAGAGTATGTCCCATTTACCTTAGTAACTGACCCTGCAGCATTCATCAAGTGGGAATTCAGGGCCCTTTCATTGTTGGGGGTATTTTTTGGCAACACATTGACTACTATTTCACATACCCTTCCTGCTTAGGCACAAGATGGTTTCATGTTTTACTCATTGATGCCAAGCTTTATAGTTACAGACCAGAGATATAAATATTATTTGATTTGGCACAACTATTACTGTTTTGCTAGAGTCAGTATAATTCCACCATGCATGGTTTCAAGCCCAACTGTGAAAGGAGGAGGGCTGGGCATGTGGCTAGCTACCCCATCTTGTAAGAGCTACAGAAATGCCAACAAAAGCTCCAAAAACCTTATCCCTGGAAGCAAAATGATCTTCACCAAGAAGAGGATGGACTACACCTGGGGACAACTTGAAAGAATGGTCCAAGACAAAGGACTCTGGCAAGTTGATGTTGGCAGCCTATGCCCCAGTAAGGGTGATGCACAATGGAGAGTTGCGAAAGGAATTTGCATCATAAATTAAAAATGTTGATTCTTGTTATTTGCCAGATATGGTGCCTTTTAAATATTGAAGATGCTACAATGTTCCTTACTCACAAAGGTAGACATGAACGAAATTATCATCAGCACTCAGCTGAGCACTGAACAGGCTTCATGGTTGCGAACTCAATTTCTGGGACTCTGCAGTTCACGTTCTGTGTGTTTTTTAAAGTTTACATTTCCAGTGTTTGCACGGTTTGTTCTTCTTTCTTCACACATTGGCTGTTTGACGTTCTTTCTTGTATGGGTTTATTTCATAAGTTCCATTGTGTTTCTTTGTTTTGTGGCTGTCTGCAAGGAAACAAATCTCAAGGTTGTATATAGTATACATACTTTAATAATAAATGTACTTTGGAAATACCATCATGCAATACTTCCATAACTTTCTGCTCCTTCTCCTTCCATAATATCGTTCATCCTGATATTATGCTGGAAAGACCCTATAATATATAAGAGTAAGTAAGGGTGGGGGGAAACCCTAGTAATGTTAAGCACTGTGAGCTTGTACAGTTACATTGCCAGAACCCCATTTTGTTCCAATGACTGTGGGCACCCATTGAGCCTAGCAAGTTAACTACCTCACAGAGCAGTCTTTGTGATTTCTCAAGTTACAATGCAGGTGTGACAGTTCTGGCAAGGTGCTTGAAGCAGCTTAATTATATATGACAGGTGTAGCACCTGCCATCTATGTGAATCATATATCCTTTGTTAGGATTCTGCAGAAACTTCTGATAGTTTTGTTTATTTTCTAATAACAAACTGTTTGGAAAAGGAAGACAAAAGATTTACACTGTTTTCCTGTTGCTTCAGGCATCTTAAAATATATTACATTGAATTAAGTATTTCTGAAATGTGACTTCTTTCGCAAAATAGGAAACACAGCAGTCAATCAACCAAACTCTATAAATTTATCATAATAATCAATGTGGTTGAAGCCTAACTGCCTACTGCAATGCACAGCAAGCCATTCAGTTGTAATTAACTGTGAGGCAGAGGTACACCAGTGTTGAACATCAGTGAGGAGGAGATATTATCACCAATCTGCACAGATTGTGGTCTTCTGATTAGGAAGTCAAAGATCCAATTGCAGAGTGAGGTACAGAGGCCCCGGTTCTGTAGTTCATCAATCAGCATTGTGGGAATGATGGAGCCTTGTGCCAAATTTAAGAGAATACCGGTAGTTTCAAAGACTGATCAAGCAACAGACTGATATAGTCATATGGAATTATATCTTATAGTTAATGTCCAAGTCACATCACCTCCATCTCAGGATATGAACTGTCCCACCAGCAGTACAGACCCATTAGAGGCAGTAGCACAGAGGCACACTGTCGGGCGGTAACTACACTGGGTGCCCTCAATATTGACTCCAGTTCCCATGAAATCTCAAGGCATCAGATTAAACTTGGACAAGGAAACTTTCTGGTGATTACCACCTACTGTCCTCCTTGCTGACAGGAACTCAATTCAGGTTCTTCCAAATTCATTCAGTTCCTGACCTCATTCTAGCTTTAGTCCACACTCAGACAGAAGAACTAAACTCTAGAGGTAAAACAAGAGTAGCTGGCTTGGACATCAAGGCAACTTTTGATCAACAATGGCTTCAAGGAGCCCTGGCTAAAATGAAGTCAAAGGAAATCAGGGTGAAAACACTTTTCTGGATGGAATCATGACCAGCACAAAGGAAGGTGGTTGTTGGCAGCTAGAGGTCAATCATATTAGCTGCAAGACATTGCTGCAGGAGTTCCTCATGGCAGTGTCCTAGCCTAACAAGCTTCAGCTGAGCCATTGACGACCCTCCTTCAAAAGCAAGGTCAGAAGTAGGCTGATGATTACACAATAGTCCTCCTCACTTAATGACGATTCCTCAGACAATAAAGCAGTCCACATCCAACTGCAGCAAGACCGGGACAGTGAGATAGCTGGCAAGGAAGAATCATGCCACACATCCAACAAGAGAAAGTCCAGCGTCTCCTGCATTATCATTGGGCATCTCCATCGACCAGAAACTGGACTGAAGTACCCATTTACACATAGCGGCAACAAGGGCAGGGCAGATGTTAAAGGTAAGGCAAACATTCATTTTATTTGTCATATGTACTGTATCTCAAACATCAAAACGTACAGTGAACTGTGTCATTTGCATCAATGACCAACCGTACATGGTTGTGCTGGGAGCACCTCGCAAGTGTCACTACGCTTCCAACACTAACACATCATGCCTACGACCGACTAACCCTTACGTCTTTGAAATGAGGGAGGAAACCAGAGAACTTGGAGGAAACCCATGTGGTCAAGGGGAGAACGTAGTAACTCCTTAGAGACAGTAATGGGAATTGAACCCTGATCACTGGTGCTCTAAGGCGCTAAGCTGACTGCTGTGTTAGCGTACCACCAGTGTAGGGACCCTGCAGTGAGAAGCTCACCATCTAACTCCCTGAAGACCATCAACCATCTACTAGGCTTAAGTCAGGAGTGCCGTGGAATTCTCTCAATTTGCCTGGATGAGCACAGCTTCAACGGTAGTCAGGAAACCCAACACCATACAGGATATAATAGCCCACTTGATCCATAACTATTCACTCACTCCACTACTGATGCAGGATGCATTCAGTAATACTCCAGACTCCTTAGACTGCACCTCCAAGACCTTTGCCTGAGGTTACCCTTCAATTTGCACACCATGCTGACTCGGAAATATATTCCTTTACCATCGCTGGGTCAACATGCTGGAATCCTCTCCCTTATCACATTATGGGTACACCCCCACCTCAGTAATTTAAGACGACAGCTTATCATCACAAGGGCAACCAAGGATGAGCAATTAAATGCTGGATCAGTCTGCAAAGCCCTTGAAGTGATATAGATTTTTAAGTCTGATTTTTTTTGTGTTGCTGATTGAGAATAAATCCCTTACAATCTCATGAGAAGGAAGACAGGGGCTTAATTAATTGTCTTGTCTGAAAGATGCTACTTCTGACAGTGCAGTGCAAGCTCAGAACATGCTGGAGAATCAGCTTAATTGTTTTTGATCATATCTGTGGAACAGAGGAGTGAATTTACAACCTTCTGCTGCAGAGGTGAGAATGGTAGCAATTAAGTCATGGTTGACAATGTTCCCTTGGCACTTAGCATTGGAAGGTGATTGTCAAAAGGTAGCACTTGGCACCTGGTGCCTATGTCTCGTATTATGCCACCTTTTAAATATACATACTCCAGTAAATTTTCAAAAAAGACATTTGGTTTTCATGTACAGAAAAAATGTTAATTATCTCCATGATGAGTTAAAGTCTAAGGTAAACCATTTGCCTTCATTTATCTAATAGTATTATTTCCTCTGGGTCAGATGCTATGATATACAAGCCTGGCAGTGTAATGTAATAATGGCTGAGGATTGTATTGAAGGAGGCACTGATATTTGCATAAGACAAAGACCAAAACCCCATCTGGTATTTACAGTCTTCCAAGAAAAATACTAAAGATTCTCAGGCTCTTTTCAAAGAGGAGCAAGAGTTGTCGAATATTCATATCACAGACAATAGAGATAACTTGTCCACAGAACAATCACTGAACATCAAATCATTTACTGTCTTTGAAATACTCAGGGATATTACTGAGGCACGAAAGAGCTGTAAATAAATACCCTTTCTCCTCCTGTACAAGCTATTATGATTTTCCATCTATTAACAGATTCAAATTGTTGTCAAAGTAAAATGACAATAACTGAAAGGTGTAATATTACTGCAATGTAATTGCATTAAATGCTCCAGTACAATCTTGAAAATAGACTTCTGGGTTTGATGCACAGAAAATGTGTTAATTATCTTGAGGTTGAATAAAATGTAAGGTAAACCTTTTGCTTAAATTTCAATATTGAAACAAAAAACATCTAATTATCCTGTATTAATACATTGCAATGCAAAACCCATGAGAATCAGCGAAGCCTGAGTTTAACTGTAGAGCTTATTAGGAAGCATAGTAATTGTGACAGATCATCAGGGAAACTGGTTATGACTACTGTAACAAGCCCTTTTAATTGGACAAAAACAGTGTGCAATTCCTGGAGCAAAAGCAGGATTAAGGAAATACCATCATATCTGAATTCTTGATATATATCACTGTGCATGTTTTAAGTAATCATTGTACTGCCAAGAAAGCTCATTGTGACATTTATAACTGATAGTGGCAGAGGTTGAATCCTTTTGAAGCTTATCTCGAGCTGTTAGAAGTTTAGACGTTCATCATTGAGGGCGAAGGGAGCTGCTGGCAGCATTCCTGTTGACAGCGGTAATTGTCTGAGAGTTGAAAGATGCTATAAATGGTCTCTCTGGTGAAGCATCCAAGACTTGTAAGCTCTTTCCATAATCAGTGTGGATTCGTTCACCAAGCCAAACACTTAATAATTCATTAAAGATTTCTCCTTATGTATATACATGAACCAGGTATATACTTTACCTGTTGAGATTCATTTTTGATATATTATAAGCTGAGTAGAATTGGAAAAATAAACTTTGCAAAACAAAGTCACATTTTTTACTAATGTATTACTAGTATTGTCCATGTAGAAGGTACCAATATAGTGATATTTCATAATATCGCTTTTTTATATAAATGATATTAATTTCATGGCAAATTCAAATGAAGCGTTTCTGTATCTTTATTAGCATTTGAAACACCAACAGAATTAGCATGCAGGAGAGGTTAGAGATAGCCTAAGGCAATGACACCATTATATCAGAAAAGGGTTTCCAGTCATAAAAGGATTTCAGAATTGATATTAAAAAGACTGCTCCAGCATCATTTAGGTTTCATGTGTTTGCTTTGTAACACAGCATTTTCCAGGAATCTGACCAAATTCCTGAATGCGGTATGACTTAAAATGCTGGCTGAAGAACATACAGCCAACACAGTGATGGATGGTCTGATAGATGTCACCGGATTTGTTGAGTATCTTTCCCTCATTGGAATGATGTTGCTCCAGTTTGTGATATCGGTTTATTTATTTACTCAGCAAATACTCTGAAACTTTTCCCCAAACTTTGGATTTTTCTGTCAACATTTTATGCATCAGCACACTTACAATAAACTGTTCGAAGTTATTAGCAGCAGTAAGGAGATGGATGATACCAGTTTGCTTCAACCTAGTAAAATTTTGTGTTTAACCAGGATAAAAGAAGCCTTTGTGTTGTGTTTTGTCATCTAGAATGAACTTACCCAGTGAAGTTTGTTAATAAGAATGCAACATTTATTCAGCTTTGTGGGTATATTCCTTCCCTGGGTTTCTTATAAATATACAGTAATTGGATAAATATTTCATAGTTCACAGTTAATGCATTCTCTGAATGTAAATGTTTACTTACTTTTCCATTTTTAAAATATGAAAAGCACTACCAGCACAGTGTGTCTTTGGTTGTAGAATGTGTAGAGAATGAAGGCATTTGGGACTCTCTTTTGATGGTTCTAAGGTCACCAGAACATGGAAACGGAAATAAACCTAGTATTTGCTTTCTGATTTGGAGCATGAATTTAACATCCAATCCAACATCACTCATGTTGCTGTCTAGCTAAAACTAGTTACTTATGATAATGGGATCTGGTTCATTGCATTATCTACTTTTGTAAAAATTATACAGTATTTTTATTTCAAATTTTTGTGCCCCTCCCCGTCAAGTATTACACAAAGTATTACACACACACAAAATAACTTCCTGTAATGATCTGAAATTTTCAGGAAATATACCTATGCCTTAATTTTATTCCTCTGAGAGCTCTATCAAACCTTCTACAGAAAAATTTTGACCCTACCTTTTCAAGACTGGTACTGGAGTTCAGAAAGATAGCAGAGGGTGATCTCATTGATACTGAAAGGCCTAGATAGAGTGGATGTGGAGAAGATTATCCTTTAGTAGGAGAGTCTAGGATCTGAGGACACAACTTCAGAATAAAGGAACATCTCTTTAAAACTGAGATAAGGAAGACTTTCTTCAGCCAGAGGTTAATGAAACTGTGGAAATCCTTGTCACCAAGAGCTATAAAGGGCTAAATTAATGGGTGTACTTAAGGTAAAGACCAATAGGTTCTTGATTAGTAGGGAGGTTAAAGACCACAGGGAGAAGATTGGGAAATGGGGTTAAAAATAATCATGATCGGATGCTTAATAGGCTGAATAGCCTAGTTTTGCTTCCATATCTTATAGTCATATTATAAAAAGGAGTAGGGAAGGAGTGAGACAAGAATTAGCAAACAATGAAGGGATCCAGATGAGTGTGGTGATAGACACATTGAGGAGGAGAGAATGAAATTAATGACAGAAACTGGGAAGTGAGAGATGGAGGTGACAAAGAGCTGAGATGATGGAATTTGATATGAGAGGAAGATGGGGTATGAAACCAAATGAATAATGTGGGAGGTCAGCTGGGAACAGTGGGGGAGGGGAATCCCACTGGAAGGAGTATGAAAATGATGGGCAGATGGAGTATATGGAGGGCAAGAAGCAGAGTGATGATTCCTGCATCTTCAATCTCTTGTGTCTCCTTTCTATTCTGTTAAGGGTTCCTAGTCCTTAGAGTGAAATATGCAGGCTTAAATTCACAATGGCATCATAATAGAAAAATCAACAAAGTAAATTTCTATAGAAGATGATAAAAGCACATAGTGTTAATTAATCTGAAGGCAAATTGCCTACTGAATGTAATGTCTTGCAATAGATTATATCAGTAACTTTAGACATGACAGATGGTAAAATATGGCATGTTTGTGAGGAACAGGTGGATTTGGGCCTCTGAGTCTCAGGGGGATGAATCTGATAACACTCAAAAATGGACAGGGGGATCAAGGTGCCCTATTGACTAGTGCCCTTTGCTTTTAAGGCCATCAGCATAGCAATTGTCATGATGTAGTATGCTGCTATTTTAACTGGGCCGTTAAGTGCTTCCACATCTCAAGAGGGAACAGTATTGTTTGTCACTAACCTATATTACCTAAAGCCAGCTGGCAACATGTAAAGGAGAATCGCAGCCAATAGCGTAAGGGACTTTGAGAGAAAGGGCACAATAACAAAGCTGCACAGGACAGAATGGGTTCCAATCTATTCAGATACCGTCCAGCAAGCTATCATGGAAGAACAGGGGGAAAAGATGTACAACATCCACAGTGGGTCAGGGGGCTTTACAAATACACACAAGAGAAAGAGCTGAATCAGTTCTGTAAACAGCCAATAAACAAATTTTGCCAGGTTAAAATCTTCCAAGACTGAGACTGAGTAAATAATTGTGACTGATTGGCAGAATATGAATGGTGTTTTGCCTAATATTCCTAAATTCTTACTTCCGCTGATAACGACTTAATGGCAGAATCTACAGCCAGAGTTCTCTAGGTCACTAGATAATGTGGAATTCTAGGTCTCTGGGAGTGGTGTATACACAAAGACCCTGATCTAATCACTCAGTTAATCAGGTAATAAACAATAAATTGATATGGTCAGAATACACAATAGAGCTGCTAATGTTATTTTAATCACTTAGGACTGCAACAGATGACATTCTTAAGGTGAAACTATAGGGCGTGTGTAGCTTCAGAAACATGAGAAAATTTGCAGAAGCTGGAAATCCAAAGCAACACACACAAAATGCTAGAGGAACTTTCAGGCCAGGCAGCATCTATGGAAAAGAGTAAACGGTTGATGTTTTGGGTCAAGACCCTTCTTCAGGACTGAAAATGAAGGGGTAGGAAGGTCGGGGGGGGGGGGGGGGTGAGGGTAAGGGAAGGAAGAAGGTGATAGGTGAAACCAGGAGGGGGGAGGTGTTAAGTAAAGAGCTGGGATGTGTATCTTGACATTTTTGCAATGTGCAAGGGACATAAGTTGACATCTTATCAGCCTATTGACATTTTTTCATCTTTCTTTGGAAATGAAAATTAAGAGAACCATAGAACAGATCTTTCAGTCACTATCACATGTATTACACCACTGTACAAAGTCATAAGCAACTCGTTCATGTCCGGCTTACTCTGTTCAAATGCTTACAAAATGAAGTCCTTTCAGCAAAGGGATTTCAATTCCCACTAACCTGATCATCAGACTGAAAGCAAGAATCAGTGTCAACTTTCAGCAAATTATGATCAACTTTGGTGTATCTAACAATTTGACAATATCTCCATTATTTGATGAGATCAAAACTGAGGACATTCAGACTGATGAAATTGTGTCCTGGCTGTGGTAGAGAAGTCTTCTGGAATCATTCCAGCATCCTGACTTTGCAAATGTTCAGCCTTGATTGAAGGCTCCTGGTAGGGCTTGCTGTCGCCCAGTTCAAGAGATGCATATATTTTCAGATCACTGGCTCCTCCTACTTCACCAGACTGGGTAGATGACAGAGTTTCATCTTACTGAAACAGCTTGCCTAGAAGCACAATTGGAGTGCAAGTCATCGGTGCTGCAGTTGGCATGTTGTCTGACCTAGTTGTCTTTGCTATTTCTTGACATCATCTGTTTCTTCACACTAAGATTGGGCTCACATGTGAATATGGACCTTATTACCTTATTATGCATGTTACTAGTCGTTAATTTATTTATGATAATATTACTTCATGCATCATGCATTATGTGTGTGAGTCATATGTAATGTATTGTGCAGCTTGGTCCAGAGGAACATTCTTTCGTTCGTACTCCATGTGTATGGTTGAATGATAATAAAATTGAACTTGGAATGTGGGGTTGTGACAGGAGCAGTGGTTGATGTCCTGAATGAGAGATGTTGTAAGAACACTTTACGAGAATGAGAGGGTAACTTTAAGAGAACCCTACCTAAGTCATGCTTCCAGCCCTTGACATCACATCCTGACACCTATCCAAGCAAATCTCCTGCAACCAATGATGAAAAAGGACACAAGTGTGTTTTGAATGACTGTTTTTACATGAATTGTCTGTGTTGTCTGTAATGAAAAGTAACATCCCTCCATAGGTGTTGTCAGACCTGCTCCCAGCACCTTCAGAATCTCTTGTGCCTCTGAATAGCACACTGGAAGACCAGTCACACTTCTAAGCTGAGGTATGTCTGCTGGGTGGTGACCATTTACTTATTTGCTAGATTTAGAATGGACTAGAGCAGGCAAATGCACTGCACTTTTCTGTTGCATTTCCAAATTCAAAATTAAGTTCAACAGAATTCTGAGATGGTGGAGAATTTTACAAATGGACTTTACAAACGGCCCACATTCCTTCCTGCTTCCCCATGTCCACTGGACGGAAGTCTTTTTTCCCTCTGAGACCTAAGACTTTATTCCTCAGAGCTGAATTAGCCTGTAAGAATTCATCTGCTCTCCAATATGCTCTAATCTATCACTTGGCAACCAGTGAATGCAAAATCTGCTTAGGGCCTATGATCTACCCCAGAGGTCTAACCTGACAAGTGTCCATTTCTGTTCCTATTTCAGAAAAAAAAATTGAATTAGGAAAAATAAGTACACAATAATCTTAAAAAAGACCAAGTACTAAACTGTGAAATTCATATCAAAGTATTTAGTGTGGCTTTAACAACTTGATTGATTTTCAGAAATGAGTTTGCTTATTTTATTTTCCAGTAATTTTGTTTCAAAGTAGCCAAGCTGACTGTGTTCAGAGAATCACATTGAAGAATTTTACCTCTGAAATTATTTACATCTGTTACACTAAGATTGACAGCTCATACTGTTCAAGAAGGAATTGCATGACATATTCCATTTTTATTCTCATGCCGGTAGTAAACCTTGAAAGAGAAGTTAAAATAAGCTTGCTGGGCATAGCCTTTGACCTTTGATCCTCCATAGGAGAAGGTAGTTCAGAGGAAATGGTTTGGAGAAAAAAAATCATCCATCATCTGCAACGTATCAAATCTAAAATTCAATTATTTTGAAAATACACATCATTTTGATACTGCTTCACAAAAATAACAATTAATATTAAATCAATTAGTATTTTTATTATTAAAGCAGAAGAATCATTGTGAAAGCTTGATACTCATACAGTCTTAATTTTCACAAAACACCTGCCTTCAAATACTTGGATTGCTGTTATGGTTTCAAAGATAATTGTAGGAAATCTTTTCTGCTTTAGGACTTGAGCAATATTATCTATTATCTAATGCACCAGAATTCTCTTATAACCATATGCTGTACAAAGCCAGAAGTGATTAACATATACCTATGACACCATCTGTCTCTGAAAATGAGTCACCAACAAATATCATTCATATTCATTATCGATTCTCCAAATAAATCAAGGCCACAAGTAGTCTGTTCTGTGTCAATTTTACATGAGAGTGAGGAATTACACCAAGTATCCATCAGCTTTAATTTTTATTTGCCATATTGTCATTTGGAATTCTGGACATCAAATGCAAAATGAGAAATCTGCAGAGTTGTTCAAAAAGCTCAGGGTAATATCTTTATAAACAAATCTATTGCAACCATAATTGTCCAAGTAGCCTACCTATATTACGTTACACAAATTTGCTCTACTCTGTATACACATGACTGTGTGGCTAGCCATAGCTCAAATACCATCTACAAATTTGCAGACAATACAACCATTGTTGGTAGAATCTCAATTGGTGACGAGAGGGCGTACAGGAGTGAGATATGCCAACTAGTGGAATGGTGCCGCAGCAACAACCTGGCACTTAATGTCAGTAAAACAAAAGAGCTGAATGTGGACTTCAGGAAGGGTAAGATGAAGGAACACATACCAATCCTCATAGAGGAATCAGAACTGGAGAGAGTGAGCAGCTTCAGGTTCCTGGATGTCAAGATCTCTGAGGATTTAACCTGGTCCCAACATATCAATGTAGTCATAAAGAAGGCAAGACAGCGACTATACTTTATTAGGAGTTTGAAGAGATTTAGCATGTCAACAAATACACACAAAAACTTCTATAGTTGTAACGTGGAGAGCATTCTGACAGGCTGTATCACTGTCTGGTATGGAGGGGCTACTGCACCGGACTGAAAGAAGCTGCAGAAGGTTGTAAATCTAGTCAGCTCCATCTTGGGCATTAGCGTACAAAGTATCCAGAACATCTTTAGGAAGTGACGTCTCAGAAAGGCAGTGTCCATTATTAAGGACCTCCAGCACCCAGGGCATGCCCTTTTCTCACTGTTACCATCAGGTAGGAGATACAGAAGGCTGGAGGCACACACTCAGTGATTCAGGAACAGCTTCTTCCCCTTTGCCATCTGATTCTTAAATGGACATTGAAGCTCTGGACACTACCTCACGTTTTTTAATATACAGTATTTCTATTTTTGCAATTTTTTAAATAATCTATTCAATATACATAATTGATTTACTTGTTTATTTATTATTATATTTTATTTTATTTATTTTTTTCGCTTTCTGCTAGACTATGTATTTCATTGAACTGTTGTTGCTAAGTTAACAAATTTCACGTCACATGCCGTTGATAATAAACCTGATTCTGATTCACCTTGAATGTAATTTACCTTGAATGTAAGTGCTATCCTATTAACTGCCTGCTGTGCATCCCATTCTGTTTCACTAATATCAATGGAACTGAAGATCAAGTAAATCACAAGAAGGGATATCAGGTAACACAACTATTGCTGGTAAAGGCCAATTTCATCTCCTATATTTTATGTTTAAATCCATGCAGGACTATTCACTGTCATTCAACCTGGCCTATTAGTGAGTTGTTGGTAGGATCCTACTCTATCCCTACCCTTGGCAGTTCCTCATGGGTTATATTGCAAATGAGTGAAAACAGCCACTCAGAGGGTCTGGTTACAGAGTGCAAATGTTGTAAGATGCATATGCTTCGAGCTTGAACTCACCAATTTTCAGGCCAAGAGTCCCACTGTACTGGAATGAATCTCCATGTTCAATGTTCCTCAGGAAGTGGGCTGGAAGCTCCGTGCAATGCTGTGCATCTGAGTAAAGTTGACAACTCTGCAAGTTTAACCTTGACTTCAGGGGAACTGGATGGTAAAGCTATCACATCAAAAGGACATTTGGGTGCCTCTAAAATTTACAAGCATTCAGAAAATAAAACAACTATTAAACATGTAATTTTGACTATTTGAAAAGGCTGAAACAATTAAAATACTTGGAAATCAGGAGAGAAATTACATAAATTTGAACTAACAATTAAAATATCATCCAGAAGGTACTACCCAGGCCATGCTCTCTTCTCGCTGCTGCTATCATGTATGGGAGTCTTGATCCCACACCATCAGTTTCAGGAACAGTTATTACCCTTCAACCATCAGGCTCCTAAACCAGCATGGATAACTTCATTCATTTTAAAATGAACTGATTCCACAACCAATAGACTGACTTTGAAATACTCTACAACTCATGTTCTCAGCATTATTTATTTATTTATTCTTCTTGTGTTTGTACAGATTGTCTTCTTTCACACATTGGTTATTTGTCAGTCTTTGTGTGTGGTTTTATTTCCACATATTTATTCTCAAAACTGAAGGAATGTTCTGATGCCATAACGTGAGTTAAACATTACTCCTTAAAGGGTTAAAACCTCAGGAAGAACGTAGCAGAACGTTGTAGTGTTTGTTCCTAATTTAAATTTTCCTTTTCTGATACTTGTCATTGTCCAGAGACTTCAGTGCACCAACTTAGTATGTTTTTCTTATTCACGATAGATAGCTACAAATGATTTACATTTGGCAAGTTAATTTTAGAAAGGATCTGTATAGTTGTCTATCCTTCAGGACCCTACTACCAAAATTGTGTTCATCAATATTAGTGTTTTTCAATTTGTTCACAATTCCACAGAGCATACCATTCTTTTCATTCCCAGTAGACTCCTGCTGTACTTGTCATTTCCAACAAGTCAGACTGATTTGAATATATTATTGAAGGGAAAAGCAAGCTGATCGAATTTCTGATTTGTAGAGTAGTGAAGATAGTTGGGTTAAATAGAGAATTGGAGTGGGGAAGAAAAGAATGGCGAAAGAAAGACTTACCACAGCATAAAATGAGCTGAAAGTAGTTAAATAACAAAATAAAATCTGTCAATTTATGAATGGACATAAACAGCAGTAGCTAATTAATATATCAGTAAATGTCAACTGCATCCTGTGAAGCATAAGATTTGAAATGAATGAATGGATTCTTGGGTTTTTGCACTGCAATCCTTCTGATTCAGGAAAAAGAAAAAAATACCTATTACAACTGTGGACAATTTTTCCCACAGGAAAGAATCAGAATCAGAATCAGGTTTATTATCACTGGCATGTGACGTGAAATTTGTTAACTTAGCAGCAGCAGTTCAATGCAATACATAATATAGAAGAGGAAAAAAAAGTAATAATAAATAAATAAATAAATCGACTACAATATACGTATATTGAATAGATTTTAAAATGTGTAAAAAGAAGAAATACTGAATATTTTTTAAAAAGTGAGGATTCAACCTTCACTATCTTAAGTAACACTGGTTATTTTTTCTTTTACATATTCATCACAAGACTAAATATTTCAGAAAGATTCTCAAACATACATAATAATATCAGATATAGCCTTGGTAATGTAGTGAAAACTATTAGTACACTCTTTTCCATAGATGCTGCCCCACTTGCTGAGTTCCTCCAGCATTTTGTGTGTGTTGCTTGGATTTCCAGCATCTGCAGATTTTCTCCTGTTTGTGATTGGAGAACCACATATGAACAGAGCAAAACACATGCTCAGTATTCAAGATTTTTCAATAATTACATGGCATTTGGCAGATCCAAAGAAAGTTTCCACCATTAATATGAACATGTGTTAAACTATATCATTTCCGTTTACAATTGATCAAGTCTTTAACCATGCTGAATGCCAATCCAGGGCATTAGATTTGTCGTAGAGGGAGTAGAGCACATAATGAGGTGACTTACAGGAGTGAGATTGATCAGCTGGTTGAGTGGTGTCGCAACAAGACTAAGGAATTAATTGTGGGTTCAGGAAAAAGGAATCAGAAGAAGACACACCAGTCCTCAATGAGCAGTCAGCGATGAAAAGGGTAAGCCACTTCAAGTTCTTGGGTGAAAACATCTCAGAGGATCTATCTTGAGTACAAAACATCGATGCAATCATGAAGCAGGCATACCAGTGGCACTATTTCATTAGGAGCTGATAGAGATTTTTTATGTCACCAAAGACTCTTTCAATTTTTTATAGATTCATGGTGGAGAGCATTCTGACTGGTTGCATCCCAGAGTTAAAGTCAGAGTAGCTGTCCTTGACTTCAAGATATCATTGGGACCCTGCTAAAACTGGTTAAGGTAAGAACATTTCAACATAGGAGTTATACCTCTGATTAAAAAAAGAGCTGGTTCTTTTTTTTTGCAAACTCGGGAACTCACTGCAAGAGTTCCTCAGGGCAGTGTCCTTGGTTCAAATCTCTTTAGCTGCTCCATCAAGGATGTTTGTTGGAAATTGCACAACATTCAATTACTTTCACAACTCCAATGCAATGAAGCAGTCCATGACTTATAAAACAAGAGCTGGAAAAAATTTAGTTATGCAAACACGAGGAAATCTGCAGATGCTGGAAATTCAAGCAAACACACACAAAATGCTGGTGGAACGCAGCAGGCCAGGCAGCATCAATGGAAAGAAGTACAGTCAATGTTTTGGGCCGAGACCCTTCATCAGGACTAACTGAAAGAAGAGATAGTAATTTAGTTATGGTTGGATAAGTGATCCATACTATGAAAGTGTAGGCAGTGATGGCTGCCTCACTCAAAAAGAGGTTGAACTGCCTATCCTTGATGTCCAATAACTTACCATTGTTGATGCCCCTTGCATCAAAATCCAATTAACCAGAAACACGTAAGGCCATAAGACCAAAAGATAAAGAAGCAGAATTAGGCCATTTAGCCCAAATGAGTCTGCTCCACCATTTCATCATGGCTGATCCATTTTCCTTCTCCGCCCAAATCTCCTACCTTCTCCCTATATCCCTTCATGCCCTGCCTTAAATATATCCAGTGACTTGGCCTCCACGGCTGCCTGAGGCAGCAAATTCTACAGAATCACCACTCTCATCTAAAGAAATTCTTTCTCATCTCCGTACTAAAAGGATGCCCCTCTATTCTGAGCCTGAGTCCTCTGGTCTTAGACTCCCCCACCATGGGAAACATGTCCTCCACTTTCACTCTATTGAGACCTTTCAACTCAATAGGATTCAATGAGGTCACCACTCATTTTTCTGAATTCCAGTGAGTAGTGGCTCAGAGCCCTCAAATGCTCCTCCTCATATGACAAGCCTTTCAATCCTGGAATCATTTTCATGAACCTCCTTTGAACAGTCTCCAAGGTCAGCACGTCCTTTCTTAGCTAAGGGGATCTGAATCAGTCACATTAAAAGCCACTGCTACAATACCAAATCACAGGCTGGAGTCCTGTGATGATTATCTAGGACCTACAGCCATAATTTAGGAGTGCAATGGATTTCACTGTAATAGAATGAAGTTTCAGTAACATTCAAAAAGCTTCAAATCATCCTGGGAAAATCAGCTCACTTGATCAGAATCATTCAGTAAAATACAGCTGGAATCCAGATAGCAATTCCTAAACCCATGATGTATGTCTTATGGTCTTATGGGACATGATTTATGAACAGTTAGAGAAGCATAGTCCAATTAGGGATAGTAAGCATGACTTTGTGAAGGGCAGGTCTTGATTCATGAGCCTGATTGAATTCAATTGAGGATATTTCCTATAGTGGGGTATCCAGAACTAGAGGACATAGCCTCAAAATTGAGGGGCTGTGGTGAACTACATATACCTGTCTGGACACGCCCCCCCACTGACTGCTCCTGTGGCTCCTCCCACTGACCGTGGCTCCTCCCACAGACCCCGGTATAAAGGCGATTGAGGCCTGAGCCCGGCCCTCAGTCTCCAGGATGTAGCATGGTGGTCAATTGCTGCTTGTTCTTTCTTCCAGTCAATAAAAGCCGATATCTCGCCTCACATCTCAGAGAGTTATTGATGGTGCATCAGGGGCGACCCTTTAGAACAAAGGTAAGGAGGATTTTTTTGAGCTAGAGAGTAGTGAATCTGTGGAATGCTCTGCTACAGACTGCGGTGGAGGCCAAGTCAATGCATATATTTAAGGCGGAAGTTGATTTGTTTCCTCACTGGTCAGGGCATCAAAGAATATAGTGAATAGGCAGGTGTATGGGGTCGCATAGGATCGGAGATTAGCCATAATGGGATGGTGGGGCAGACTTGACGGGCTAAGTGGTCCAATTCTGCTCCTAGCCTTTTGGTCTTATGGTATAAAGGCAAGGGGGGAAGGGAACATCACGACTCCAGATGCTCCCCTCCCCCAGTTGCATATCACCCTAACTTGGAAATATTTCATCATTGCTGTATCGAAATCCTGGAGCTTCCTCTGAAAAAGCATGGTGGGAGTGCTTTTAAGAAGGTAATCCTCTCAAGGGGAAATAAGGATAGGGAATAAATGGCAGCATTACTAGGAAAACTCACGTTCTACAAATGAGTAAGCTAAAAGTTGTCAAAATCAGATCTGCTAGTTATGAAACTGGATTTTGCAGATAGAATTGTTAATCCTAATCCCGCCACTCGACACCTATGTGTGCATTTATATTACGACCCAGGTGTGAGAGGTATATTGCATTTCAGAATTTTTAGTTGAATTATTGCAAATTCCTCTGTCTGGGTTGTTACTCAGGAAATGTTTCGGTAACTGAACAATCTTCTGAATCACTGTTTCCAATTTCACAAAAAGACTGTAAAGAAAGTATTTCCACAAGTTCAGCAGAAGAATAGGTTCATTAAAGAGGAAAAGTTCCTCTAAATATCTTCAAATTTCCACCTCTTCAGAGAGATGAACACTGCGGGAGTCCAGCACCATTTAGCAGGTCAATATGACATTAATGCTGGGAGCCGCTTTGAAAGTTGTCCAGTGGCTGTATTTCAGGCTTTAAGTGGTACCAGATGAACATAATTTTACTGCCACTTTCTTCGGTACCAGCAGAAAATAACTGTTTTTCTCAATTATGGTTTGTGATTCAATTAATTCACCCTCCTCAAACCAACCATCAAAAATACCCAAGTATAACTAAGGATTGAATAAACCATGAAAGAGACTGGCAACTTGGGGGGAACAGTTGATTCATCAGAGGAATAGAATAAACTTTTATTTATCCTAATTAGTTAATATTTTTGAGAGAAAATATACACTTTTCTACTGCATGTTTAAGTGTTCAATTCATTCCCCACAGTCTTTTAAATCAAAGGTTCTAGTATTGTGTTGGTAAGCACGCTGTCTAATTTGTGCACTGCCAACTCAGAGAAGCAGTAATAAGATGATGATTATTTTGCTGAATTGCATCAAGGTTGTTGGCTGTAGAATATAGACAGATCACTGCTTTACTTCAAAAAGGGATTCTTTGCATCCCTGTTAATGTGTAGATGATGCATTAGTTTAAAGATTGCACAGTGTGAACTTACAGAAGGGAACAGTAAATGATAGTTGGCTGGGGTAAGGAGCAAATAATCCTGTGAAATATCAACAGGGGAGGAAGGATGATGTACTTAGACGTTAAAATGTTGAGGTCACTATTTGATGCACTCACTGTTTCATAGTTTACAGAGTCCACACGTGTTGTGTGGTGGGTGGCGTGTGAGTTATATATACTGTGTGTTGTGCTGGAACATTGTTTCGTTTAGCGTTATACACATCTATGGTTAAATGACAATAAACTTGAACTTAAACACCTCTACTTCAGACAAGCAGCATAAAACCAAGAACATCTAGCAGTATGTGACTTCCTCTAGCCAGAAATTCCAGGAATGAGGGACTGTCTGCTAAACAAAATGGCAACATGGTCTTGTGGCACACAAGGTCTGCAGAAAACTGATCTTATGAGTCACAGAACCCTTGGCAGTTGGGGTCCTGGGGAAATCCAATACAGCTTAAATTTACAGTTGTATATTGCTGCCACTCACCCTGAGGATATCATTGTTCATGCCATCAAGAGGAGTATTCCAGATCGTCATTATTACTGCTGTAGGCATTAACAATGGTCAGCTATTGGACATCAGGTATAGGTGGTTTAGACTCTCTGTTATGGAGGCGGCTGCATTGTCTGGCACTGTTAAGGCACAGACCACTTATACAGCTTTGACTGGATTTTGCCCAGATCTCACCATGTATGGCATGGACTGGTTCATGCTGAGGAATTGTGAATGTTGTGCATTACCAGTAAATATCCCTGATAACGTGTGCATTAAACAATAAACTAGTTTTTGTTCAGTTTTTAAACAATTCATATTTACCTACGTGTATCTACTACCCAAAGGCATCAACAGTATAGAACATAGAAACATAGAAAACCTATAGCACAGTTCAGGCCCTTCAGCCGACACAGCTGTGCTGAACATGTCCTTACCTTAGAACTACCTAGGCTTACCCATAGCCCTCTATTTTTCTAAGCTCCATGTATCCATCCAGGAGTCTCTTAAAAGACGCCATCTCCGCCTCCACCGCTGCTACCAACAGCCCATTCCACGCACTCAGCACTCTCTGCGTAAAATAACTTACCCCTGATACCTCCTCTGTACCTACTTCCAAGCTCCTTAAAACTATGCCCTCTCGTGCTAGCCAATTCACCCTGGGAAAAGCCTCTGACTATCCACTCGATCAATGGCTTTCATAATCTGCTACACCTCTATCAGGTCATCTATCATCCTCCATCGCTCCAAGGAGAAAAGGCCGAGTTCACTCAACCTATTCTCATAAGGCATGCTCCCCAATCCAGGCATATCCTTGTAAATCTCCTCTGCACCCTTTCTATGGTTTCCACATTCTTCCTGTAGTGAGGTGACCAGAACTGAGCACAGTACTCCAAGTGGGGTCTGACCAGGGGTCTGACCAGGGTCCTATATAGCTGCAACATTACCTCTCAGCTCCTAAACTCAATCCCACGATTGATGAAAGCCAATGCACTGTATGCTTTCTTAACCACAGAGTCAACCTACATAGCAGCTTTGAGTGTTCTATGGATTCAGACCCCAAGATCCCTCTGATCCTCCACACTGTCAAGAGCCTTACCATTAATACTACATTCTGCCATCATATTTGACCTACCAAAATGAACCACCTCACACTTATCTGGGTTGAACTCCATCTGCCACTTCTCAGCCCAGTTTTGCATCCTATTGATGTCCCGCTGTAACCTCTGACAGCCCTCCACACTATCCACAACACCCCCAACTTTTGATTCATCAGCAAATTTACTAACCCATCCCTCCACTTCCTCATCCAGGTCATTTATAAATATCACAAAGAGTAGAAGTCCCAGAACAGATCCCTGAAGCTCACCGCTGGTCACTGCTCTCCATGCAGAATATGACCCATCTACAACCTCTGCCTTCTGTGAGCAAGACAGTTCTGGATCCACAAAGCAATGTCCCCTTGGATCCCATGCTTCCTTACTTTCTCAATAAGCTTTGCATGGGGTACCTTATCAAATGCCTTGCTGAAATCCATATACACTACATCTATGGCTCTACCTTCATCAATGTGTTTCGTCACATCCTCAAAAAATTCAATCAGGCTCGTAAGGCATGACCTGCTCTTGACAAAGCCATGCTGGCTATTCCTAATTATATTATGCCTCTCCAAATGTTCACAAATCCTGCCTCTCAGGATCTTCTCCATCAACTTACCAACCACTGAAGTAAGAAGTATCTTTAACTTTCAATGTAAATATCAAATATATAATAATTAATTGAGTTCATTAAAAAGCGCTCTCCACTTTTTCTTCAAGTGGCTTCAGTGGAAGTGGAATTAAGGGATCTGTTATATGTGCGACATTTGTCACTGTTCCTTTCTAGCAGAGCATATATTCAACCCCGTATAGAACCTGTCATCTCTTTGCAAAGATATCAATAACACTCATGGTACATAAGTGCCACACAATGACCATATTCATCCCTGGTAATGAAATTATTCCTCGCTCTGAATTATGGCTCAAACTTTTCAAAACAGAATCAGAATCAGGTTTATTATCACTGACATAAGTTATTAAATTTGTTGGTATCAGTGGAGTGCTATACATAAAAAGTACTATAAATGACAATAAGGTATATACTGTATGTAACAAAAATTTAATTAATTAAGTAGTACAAAGGAAACAAAAAATAGTGAGGTTAGTTCGCCGATGACATGATAGTGGTGGGACTCATCACCAACCACGATGAGGAGGCCTACAAAGAGGAGGTAGAAGAGCTCAAGATTGGGTGCCAGACAAATAGTCTCTCTCTTAATGTCAATAAGACAAAGGAAATGGTTATCAGCTTCTGGAGAACTTGCATCACTCATATTCTTCTTTTCATCAGCTGCACAGTGCTGGAAACTGAACTGTGATGAACAGGAAGATTCCACAACAGGTACTCAAAACTGCCCATTGCATCATTGGCACCAGCCTACCTGCCATCAAGGACATAGACACAAAAAGGTGCTGGAAAAGGGCCAGTAACATCATGAAGGATCACACCCATCCTGTTCGTGGACTGTCCCACTCCCATTAGGGAGGAGGTTACATAGCATCCAAGCCTGGACCACCAGACTCAAAAACAGTTATTTTCCCCAGGCAATAAGGCTAATCAACTCCTCCATCCACTAACCTCTTCCACCAGACCCCCACTCAACACAACTACTTTAACATTTCCTGTTAGTCATCTTATGTACAAATGCTTCCTGTACCTAGCTTCACTTTATAGACATGCATTACAACCAATCTATATATATATCAGCTATCGTATGTATTTGTGTTTATTGAATTTGTTATTATTATTGTGCACTTTACCTTCTTGTGCCTTTTCTGTACTGCATCAGATCCAGACTAACAGTTATTTTGTTCTCCTATACACTTGTGTACTGGAAATGACATTAAACAATCTTGAATTTAGTGTTCATTCAGAAATAAGTTAGTTTTATTTAATGGTAATCAATAAAGACAAAATCATTACAGTAAGTAAATCCTTTCTAACTTAAGATTCAATATTCAGCATTATTTATTTTCATTCTTCAGTACAACAGACAAGAAAGTGATTTTTACCCTTTAGATTTGTGTGCTGAAGAATAACAATAAACGATCTTGAATTGTAAATCTTACGTTAGAACAGAGTTATTTACTGTAATGATTTTGTGTTCATTTATTACCATGTTCTTCTGGAAGTGTCCTGGTGTGATTGTGCTAAAATGCCATAAAGTCAACAAAAGTCCTGATCATTTCAAACTGGCACACTACCACAAATGCTAAAAAAATGCTACATTACATTCAAAATGTTCATAGTTCAAGGATTATAACAGAATAGGAAAATATTCAAGGAAGTGTAGAGTGGGAGCTATGTTTTCACTGTTAGGTCTTTTGCCTCTGAGTTATAAAGTTCTTGCATACAAAAACCTAAGCTGACACTGCTGAGTGTAGTAGTGCCAGCATTAATAGATTTGAATTAGAGTACATATTAACACAAGTTCCATCTGCTCTCACGGTTAGATGTTAATGATCATGCGGCTCTGTAACACAAAGACCATTTTCCTGAAGGTCTCCTCAAATGTTACTTCATCACTTCCAGATGCCAAATCATCTGGTCATTATCAGATTATTGTCTAGATTTTACAGGTTTAGGACAGCTTATTTCTTATTTAATCTGAACTGAACTGAACTGAACTGAAGCAGGTTGCTGAACATCACTGAAATAGTAAATGTTTTTCTGAAAATTTCTCTGCAGAAAACAATAGGATTGATCATGAATTGGTAAGATAACATATATATGTTATACATGGCTCAGGTGGAATTGAATCAAATGGCCATTTCAGGCTTGGAATGGGACTCTATCCTGCCATACTGTGTAAGTGAAGAAAGAAATTACCGGTAGCAGCAATTCTAAACTCTTGGAAATATGCTGAAAACGTGTCTAAGGTGTCTAAATGTTCACCTTACTTACTAGTTTACACTAATATGCTTCACTGTGTCTTCTTCTTCTTCTTCTTAGACAGCGTCTCTTATTTGGTGTTGATATGCATCTTGTCTATGGTTCTAAGCTGGTTGATGAGACCAACATGAGATTGACAGAGAATGACACAGATGGTGTTTGACAGGCAAATGGGAGAATAGTTTAGGGGGTAGTTTGCTCGTTCTACCTTTTACTCTAAGCATTGTTCTGCTTCGGTACATGAACCCAGACTTATCAATTCAAGTCTGAATGCTTTTTCTTGATCAAGGACCACGGATCCTCAGCAGCTGGTTGGGATGTCACACTTTTCCAAAGAGTTTTTGAGAGCATCCCTGATTCTCTTCTGCTGTCCACCTGATAACCTCTTCACATTTTTACTTGAGATTAGTTCCAGTCTGGTGAGAAAGTTGTTGGAGGATTAGAAAATTGCTACAGCATAACTGTAAGAAAGATTGAGAAAAGTATTTGGGGGAAGATGCAATCTTGCTTGACACCAATTCAAACTGAGATTGGGTTTATTGTTAAATTTACAGATAAAATCACAGTTTACAGGTGATCATAAACTAAACAGAAGATAAGGTCAAAATTCAATAGGTTGCCAAAGTGATACCAGAGGAGCTCTCAATCAACAATGTCAAAAGCTTGGGTGAAGGCAAAAACAAGTTGTATACCAGCTACTGCAGTGGCCACATTTTTCTAGAATTAACACTTAGTGATGATTATATCCACCATGTCACTGGGAGCGGTAAAAAATCTGCATGTCACCTATTTGACAATTGAGGAGGACCCCGTAGCAGAGGGCAGCAAGAACACTCCATGATTATCACAACCCAATTAACCTGTATTTTTTCAAAATAGTTTCTCTGAGGTCATCTTTCTTCCCAAACATCAAGGCTGAGGTTGCAAAATTGTCACTGTAGATAGCTTCTGCTGAAGTTTTAGCAGAAATATCTTCTGCTCACGAGGTTTCGTTCATTTTTCAAATAGCATTCAACTTTTCATCTTGTGAGTCAGACAATATATTAGGTTGTGGAATGGAATTAATGATGCCCATGGTTATTGGCAGATTATTGGACCTGTTATATGCTTTCCACTCATGATCTGGTCCATGGGTCAAGAACTTTTCTGTTGGATCTTGGCTGTCAGAGATTGTAGAGAGGCTTGTCTTCCATTGAGGCATAATGGAACTTAAAATCTATTCTGCTGTTAATTAACTCCCAGATCTTTTGCTCATTCTCAACAGAATGGTTCTGATGTTTCCTGATGGAGAAACCAGGAGTTCTTCACTCATGATAATTATGCCAATTTTCAGAGCATCCCTACATGCTGGCCCCTCTGTAGCTCCTGTTGGTTGATAATCATCAGGTTTTCTTTGAAGTGCCTGTCTCAGAGGAATCCTTTGTGGAATCCTAGACACCTTCAACATGGGTTTTCTTGCAATGTTGATTCATAAGAACATAAGAAATGGGACCAGGAGTAGGTAATCAAGCTTGCTCCACCATTCAATAAGATCATGGCTGATCTGTCCATAGACTCATTACCACTTACATGCCTTTACCCCTATAACCCTTAATTCCCCTACTATGCAAAAATCTTTCCAACCATGTCTTAAATATATTTACTGAGAAGCCTCCACTGCTTCATTGGACAGAGAATTCCATAGATTCACTACTCTCTTTGAAAAGCAATTCCCACTCATCTCCATCCTAAATCTACTCCCCAGAATCTTGAGGCTATGTCCCACGATTCTATTCTTACTACTATTTTGGGGACAGACTGATAAAGATAAGAGACTGCATTAGGTAATGGCCAACTCATCAGTTATTACTCCCCAAAACATCATAAAAGATGTGTAAGTCCTCATGGTCTCTTGGTTGGACAATGATATAATCTAAAAGCTGCTAGTGGCTCGATCTAGGCCGTTGCCATGGAGTCATTGAGTTGCCATTCAAGTCCTTGACTTGAATTTTTGGATGAATAGGGTACTAGTTGTGACAAAGGCTGGATCCAAGCATTTTGCCTGGAGCCTATCGGGTTAGATTTACCTGCTGCCTCCTTGCCATTTGCAACATACCAGAAGGGCTTTCAATCTCTAGTTGTTGATTGTTGTGGCATGAATGAAGTCACCGAAGAAAATTACTGGTAGATACAAAGCAGCTTCTTTATTCAACAAAACAAGGTACAGCAGGCATCATATGGAGATGCTTTTGGTGGAAAGGTTTCACTTGCTCAACACGGGACTCAATATTTTATGTGCCAAAATCAAAGGACAACTCCATATTTACAATGAGTGGACAATGCTTTCTTTGAAACTACATTCAGCTTTCACACCTCCTGTTTCACATCCACACCACAGACATCAAAGCGAATGGTAATCAACATTGTCTGGACTGGGATTCATAGCTTTTAGGAACCCAGTGTTCAGAGCTGCACTCCAATTTACTGTAAATGCATAATACACTCTCACGTGTGAAGATGAGTAGGCAAAGTCAGTTGCTAAATGCTAAGTGTTGGTACCAATGACATAGGTAGAAAAAAGGAGGAGGTTCTGAAGAGAGATTCAGGGAGTTGGGTAGGAAGCTGAAATGCAGGACTTCCAGGGTGGTAATTTCAGGATTACTGCCTGTGCCATGTGCTAACAAGTGCAAGAACAGCATGATTAGGCATATTAATGCATGGCTAAGAGACTGGTGTAGGGGGCTATTGGTTTTAGCTCCACACATAGATCTCTACCTGATCTTCCAGAGGACCAATTTTGACCTTTGTAATCCTTTTGCTGTTAATATGCAGTATCTGTAGAATCCCATAGGATTCTCCTTCACCAGAGCAACCTCTTGCTTTCTTTTAGCCCTCTTGATTGCTTTCTTGTGTTTTCCTGCATTTCTTATACAGTACTCCATAAGTACCTTAATTGTTCCTACCTGCCTATACCTGCTATACACCTTTTTTTCTTAAGCAGGGCCTCAGTATGTCTTGAAACCAAAGTTCCTTAAATGTGTTATCTTTACCTTATTATATTCTACATATTTGAGTTGCATACCAGACCATGACAGGCAGGATATTGTCAACAGTACATCTGCCAGCAGATGACAAATCCCAAGGATACGTATTGCGACACACATTATTCATCTGTAAAAGCCAGCACAACGGAATGGTGTTGTTCCTAATCCCTGAGGTTGGTACTGCAGATAGAAAGGGGAATTAACAAAGCATTCAGGATTGTTTCCTTAATTAGCCCAGGCATGGAGTAAAAGGGAGGGCACAACAGGAATAGAGCGCACAGTTCTGGTCATTGCATTACTAGGTGGATGTGACAGAGAATGCTGCAAGCAACGGAAGTTTAATTATGAGAAGAAGATTCATAATTTATATGCAGAGTGTAGTGTGTTTGTAAATCAGAAAATCAGACACTAATGATGCAGAATCAGTCAGCCACCGTATCCACGTTGGCTGAAACGAGCTTCTTTGACATCCATTTCCTAACTCTCAGCCTGCCACTTTACATGGCAAGTCAAATATTTATTTAGGTCATTTTTTAAATGTGATTTCCTAATAATGCCTTCAGTATTTTTTGAATGAAAAAGATTTTTTTGTCAATTTGCTTATAATTTTTCCTTAAAACCATGCCCACAGAGGTAACCTCACCATGTTCAGGGAAAAAACGTGACTCTTTTTCACCACAATATCTTTGCACAATTAAATTCATGCCATGCCAAGGAAAGCAAGCCACATGGAGACAATCCTTCGTTCCTTCCTGAAAACCAGACTCGTTCATTTGTAGCAGAAGGTAGGTCCCTGACAAACCATTTAAAGAAATGAAGACATTCACTGATGATTGCACAGTGCTCAGTCTATTCATAATTCCTCAGCAAATTATGCAGTCTGTGTCTGGATGTAAGTGATAGAACATAGAACAGTACAGCACTGCAGAGGCCCTTCAGCCCATGAAGTATTGCCAACTTTTAAACCTACTGCAAGATCAATCGAATGCTTCCCTCCCACATAGCCATCCGTCTGCCTATCAAAGAGTCTCTTAAATATCACTAAGGTGTCTGCCTCAACCACCACTCTGGCAGTGTGTTCCAAGCACTCACCACTCCTTGTGTAAAAAACCTAACTCTGATATCCCCCTATACTTGCCTCCAGTCTCCTTAAATGTATGTCCTCTTATATTAGCCATTAATGCCCTGGGATAAAGGTATTGGCTATCCATTCTATCTATCCATGCCTGTTACCACATTATACTCCTCTATCAAGTCCTGCATTTTCTTTAAAGCTTCCACATCTTTCCTATGGTGAAGCGATCAGAACTGAACACAATATTCCAAGTGCCGTGTAACCAGAGTATTATAGAGCTGCAACATTATCTCACTACTCTAGAACTCATTCCCTTGACTAATAAAGCCCAACATACTGCACAGTATGTCTTCTTAACAGCTTTAACAACTTGTGTAGCCCATGATTGAATGGCAGAGAAGACTCGATGGGCCGAAAAGCCTACTTCTTCTCCTATATTTCATGGTCTTATGGTCTTAATAAGTCCCTGCTGAACACCACTAATCACAGACCTCTAGGGAGAATATGCTCCACCTACTACTACTACCTTATTGAAGTCCATATAAACCACATCCACTACTCCCCCTTCATCAGTTTGTTTTGTCTCCGCCTCAAAAATGACAATCAGACATATGAGGCACAACCTGATCCTCACAAAGCCATGCTGACTGTTACTAATCAGACCATGCTTCTCCAAATGCTCATAAATCCCATCTGTAAGAATCCTTCTCTGTAGTTTGCCCAGAACTGATGTCAAACTCAGTGGTCTACATTTTCCAGGGTTATCTCTTTTACCTTTCTTGAACAAAGGAATACATTTGCCACTCTCCATATGCTGGTATTACTCGTATGGCCAGTGACGATGCAAAGATCATCACCAAAGTGCAACAAACTATTCCCTTGTTTCCCATAGTAACCTAGGCTATATCCCGACCGCTCCTGGGGTTTATCTATCCTAATAGTTTTCAAAAGTTCCAAGATATTCTTTTTCTTAAACTCAACATGTTCTATGATGACCTCACATTCATCAAGATTTCTCTCGCTAGTGAATACTAAAACACATTATTTAATAGTAGCTCCTCTGCCTTCTCCGATTCCAGGTACATTTCCTCTTTTATCCCTGATCGATCCTACCCTAACTCTAGTTACCCTATTCTTCACATACATGTAGAGTGCCTTGGGGTTTTATTTAATCTTTCTTGCCAAGGCCTTCTCATGTCCCCTTCTAGCTCTACTAAGCTCCTTCTTAAGTTCCTTTCTGGCTATCTTATTAATCTCAAAACCTCTGTCTTTCTAAACCTTAAGTATGCCTCCTTCTTCCTCTTAGAAACATAGAACATAGAAACATAGAAAACATACAGCTCAATATAGGCCCTTCGGCCCACAAAGTTGTACTGAAAATGTCCCTCCCTTAGAACTACCTAGGCTTTACACATAGCCCTCTGTTTTTGTAAGCTCCATGTAGCCATCCAGGAGTCTCTTAAAAGCCCCTATTGTTTCCGCATCCGCCGTCGCCGGCAGCCTATTCCACGCACTCACCACTCTTTGCATAAAAACACTTACCCCTGACATCTCCTCTGTACCTACTTCCAGACACCTTAAAACTATGCCCTCTTGTGCTAGCCAATACAGCCCTGGGGAAGAGCCTCTGACTATCCACATGATCAATGCCTCTCATTATCCTGTACACCTCTATCAGGTCACCTCTCATCCTCCTTTGCTCCAAGGAGAAAAGGCCGAGTTCACTCAACCTATTCTCATTAGGCATGATCCCCAATCCAGGCAACATCCTTGTAAATCTCCTCTGCACCCTTTCTATGGTTTACACATCCTTTCTGTAGTGAGGTGACCAGAACTGAGCACAGTACTCCAAGTGGGGTCTGACCAGCGTCCTATATAGCGGCAACATTACCTCTCAGCTCTTAAATTCAACCCCACGATTGATGAAGGCCAATACACCATATGCCTTCTTAATCACAGAGTCAACCTGCGCAGCTGCTTTGAGTGTCCTATGGACTTGGACCCTAAGATTCCTCTGATCCTCCACACTGCCAAGAGTCTTACCATTAATGCTATATTCTGCATCAAATATTTGACCTACCAAAATGAACCACCTCACACTTATCTGAGTTGAACTCCATCTGCCACTTCTCAGCCCAGTTTTATCGATGTCCCATTGTAACCTCTGACAGCCCTCCACACTATCCACAACACCTCCAATCTTTGCCATCAGCAAATTTACTAACCCAACCCTCCATTTCCTCATATTTATATTTTTCCTCATTTTTCCATTTATAAAAGTCTATGATAAATATGAGGGAAGTGTGGTCACTGTCTCTGAAAGGCTCACCCATTGAGTGATCTGTTACCTGAATGGTTTCATTGCCTTTCACTACATTCAGTCTGACCTCTCCTCTAGATAGCCAGTCAACACTTTTGTGTCAGGAGTCCTTCCTGTACACTTAACAAATTCTGTCCCATCTAAACCTTTTGCATTCAGGAGGTACCAATCAATATTAGGGAAGTTGAGGTCACCCATGACAACAACCCTGTTATTTTTCATTCTTTCCAACACCTGCCTCCCAATCTGCTCTCAGTGCCTCTGTTGCTGTTGTGGGGGCCTATAAAAACTCCTAATAATTTGATTGCTCCCTTCCTGTTTCTGACTTACACTCACACTGATCACTAGACAACCTCTCCATGATCTCCTCCCTTTCTGCAGCTGTGAGACTGTCATGATTAGCAAAGCCACTTCATGAACTCTTTTACCTCCTTCCCTTATAACAGCCAAGTCTGTGTTATCACCAATGTCACAATTCCACGTACTGATCAGTGTTCTAAGTTCATCACCTTTGTTCCTGATATGCTTCTTCCATTAAAGTTAACACTTTCCAACACATCCTACTGTCTGCATTTATTCCTTATCCACTGTTTATCCTTCCTCACAGTCACTTTATGCATTGCAACTACCTTTACACCTTCATCTGACCAACTACTTATGTTCCCATCTCCTTGCTAAACTAGTTTAAACCCTCCCCAACATCTCTAGGAACCTGCCTTCAAGGACATTAGTTCCTCTTGAATTCAGGCGCAACCTGCCCCTTTTGAAGAGGCAGAAGAGATCCCAATGATTCACAAATCTTGCCCCTCTGCATCAATTCGTCAGCCACACATTCCTCTGCCATATCCTCCTATTCTGACCCTCTCGGATGCTTGGTACAGGCAGTAATCCAGAGATTACTATCCTTGAGGTCCGGCTTTTTAGCTTCCTTTCCTAGCTCCCTTTATTCTCTCTTCAGGACATCAAATTTTTTCCTAGCTATGTCTTTGGTATCAATATGTACCATGACTTTTGGCTGCTCACTCTACCCCTTAAGAACACTGTGGACCCAATCTGAGATATCTGTGAGGAGGCACCAGACCACTATATGCCAATAAGGCTCATAAGCAGCACACAACATTTATGCCACAAAAATATAAAGTCATCTACAACAAGAAAGAGGTTAAGCAATTTCCCTTGACATCCAACCCCATTACGGAGGTACTAGCCTCCTTAGTATACAAGACATTTTCAGGGAGCGGTGCCTCAAAAAGTTGGCATCCATTATTAAGGACTCCTATCATCCAAGATATACCTTCTTATCATAGCTGCCATCCAGTAGGAGATACAGAAGTCTGAAGGCACACATTCAGCAATTCAGGAACAGCTTCTTCCCCTCTGCCATCTGATTCCTAAATGGACATTGAACCCATGAACACTACTGCACTTTCATTATTTCTAAATATATCACACACACACACACACACACTACTGCAATTTATTTACTTATCAATTTATTTATTTGTCCATATATTTGTTTATTTATTTACTTAGTTTTCTTTCTATATTATTATGTATTGCATTGTACTGTTGCTTCTAAGTTAACAAATTTCATGACATATGCCGATGGTATTAAACCTGATTCTGACTCATCAGCATATCTTCCACCATTGTCACTCTAGGGAAACACGTTGAATCAGCTACATAAACAAACTGGCAACAAAAGCAAGCTAGAAGTTGAAATTTGAATTGGAATTAGCTTACTATTGTCACATGTATCAAGTACAGTCCTGCCAAAGGGTTTCGGTCTGAAACATCAACTGTACGTTTTTCCATAGATGCTGCCTGGCCTGCTGAGTTGCTCTAGTGTTTTGGGTGTGTTGCTCGGATTTTCAACATCTGTAGATTTTCTCTTGTTCAAGGTACAGTGAAAAGCTGGCCTTGCATACTATTCACACAGGTCAACTCATTACGCTGTGCATTGAAGTGGTACATGGTAAAACAACAACAGAATGTAGAATAAGTTGCAACAGTGACAGAGAAAGTGCAGTGCAGGTGGGACAATAAGATGCATGATCACAGCGAGGTAGGTTGTGATGTCGGGAGTTCATCTTCCGTACTAGGGAACCACTTAGTGGTCTAATAGCAGCTGTCCTTAGCCTGGTGGTACGTGCATACAGAGTTTTTGATCTTCTGCCTGATAGGAGAGCATAGAAGAGAGAATATGCAGGATGGATGGGGTCTCTGATTATGCTGGTTGCAAGGTCCATGGAAGGGAGGCTAGTTTCTGTGAGGTGCTGAGTTATGTCCACAATTATCTGTAGCTACTTGTCAACCAAGCCATGATGGATCTTGATCCTGATAGAGTGCTTCCTATGCTATATCGATAAAAATTGGTAAGGGTCGATGGGGACGTGCCGATTTTCTTTCACTTCCTGAGGAAGTAGAGGTATTGGTGAACGTTCAGATCGGAATTAGGTTTAAGATCATTGTCAGCTGTTGTTTTGCTGCAGCAGTACATTGCAATACAAGAATAAAATACTACAAATTACAGTAAGAAATGTTCATATATAATTAAATTAAATAAGTAATGCAGAAAGAGAGCAAGAAAAGACAAAAAAAGGTGATGTAATGTCCATGGGTTCATTGTCTATTCAAAAATCTGATGGTGAAGGGAAGAAGCTGTTCCTAAAACGTTGAGTGTGTGTCTTCAGGCTCCTATACCACCTCTTTGATGGTAGCATTGAGAAGAGGTGATTGGGTCCTTAATGATGGATGCTGCCTTTCTGAGGCATTGCTCGTTGAAGATGTGCAGGATGCTGGGGAGGCCAGTGCCCATGGTGAAGCTGGCTGGATTAGAAGTTTTCTGCATTCTTTTCCCATCCTGTGCAGTGGCCTCTCTGTACAAAACAGTGATGCAACCAGTCAGAATGCTCTCCAGGGTATATCTGTTGAAATTAGTGAGAGATTTTGGAGACATACCAAGTCTCTTTAAACTCCAAATGAAACATAGCTGCTCTCTTGCCTTCTTTGTAATTGCATCAATATGTTGGACCCAGGATAAATCTTCAGAAATGTTGACACCCAGTCTTGCAGTGAATGACTCACCTCATATTCCTCCATTGCCATTCCTACACCTGTAAGATTAAAGTTGGGAGCATAAGACCATAAGACAAAGGAGCAGAAGTCGGCCATTCGGCCCATCGAGTCTGCTCTGCCATTTCATCATGAGCTAATCCATTCTCCCCTTTAGTCCCATTCCCCCGCCTTCTCACCATAACCTTTGATGCCCTGACTACTCAGATACCTATCAATCTCTGCCTTAAATACACCCAATGACTTGGCCTCCACTGCTGCCCGTGGCAACAAATTCCATAGATTCACCACCCTCTGACTAAAAAAACTTTTTCGCATCTCATGTCCTCTTGTACTAGACTCCCCCACCATGGGAAACAACTTTCCCACATCCACTCTGTCCATGCCTTTCAACATTCGAAATGTTTCTATGAGGTCCATAGAACCATAGAACATTACAGCACAGAAACAAGCCTTTTGGCCCTTCTTGGCTGTGCTGAACCATTTTTCTGCCTAATCCCACTGACCTGCACCTGGGCCATATCCCTTCAAACCCCTCTCATCCAAATACCTGTCCAAGTTTTTCTTAAATGTCAAAAGTGAGCCCACATTCACCACTTCATCTGGCAGCTCATTCATTACTCCCACCGCTCTCTGCAAAAGAAGCCCTCCCCCCAATGTTCCCTTTAAACTTTTCCCCCTTCACCCTTAACCCATGACCGCTGGCTTTTTTCTCCCCTGGCCTCAGTGGAAAAAGCCTGCTTGCATTCACTCTATCTATACACATCATAATTTTATATACCTCTATCAAATCACCCCTCATTTTCCTATGCTCCAGGGAATAAAGTCCTAACCTATTCAACCTTTCTCTGTAACTCAGTTTCTCAAGGCCCGGCAACATCCTTGTAAACCTTCTCTGCCCTCTTTCAACCTTATTAATATCCTTCCTGTAATTAGGTGACCAAAGCTGCACACAATACTCCAAATTCGGTCTCACCAATGTCTTATACAACCTCACCATTACATTCCAACCCTTATACTCAATACTTTGATTTATAAAGGCTAATGTACCAAAAGCTCTCTTTACGACACTATCTACTTGTGATGCCACTTTTAGGGAATTATGTATCTGTACTCCCAGATCCCTCTGTTCTACTGCACTCCTCAGTGTCCTACTATTTACCTTGTATGTTCTACCTTGGTTTGACCTTCTGAAGTGTAATACCTCACACTTGTCCACATTAAATTCCATCTGCCATTTTTCAGCCCATTCCTCCAACTGGTCCAAATCTCTCTGCAAGTTTTGAAAACCTTCCTCACTGTCCACTATACCTCCAATCTTTGTATCATCAGCAAATTTGATGATCCAATTTGCCACATTATCATCAAGATCATTGATAAAGATGAAAAATAACAATGGACCCAGCACTGATCCCTGTGGCACACCACTAGTCACAGGCCTCCACTCAGAGTAGCAATCCTCACTACCACTCTCTGGCTTCTTCCATTGAGCCAATGTCTAATCCAATTTACTACCTCTCCATGTATACCTAGTGACTGAATCTTCCTAACTAACCTCCCATGTGGGACCTTGTCAAAGGCCTTACTGAAGTCCATGTATACAACATCCACTGCCTTCCCTTCATCCACTTTCCTGGTAACTTCCTCGAAAAACTCTAATAGATTGGTTAAACATGACCTACCACGCACAAAGCCATGCTGACTTTTTCTAATAAGTCCCTGTCTATCCAAATAATTGTAGATCCTATCTCTTAGTATTCCTTCCAATAATTTACCTACTACCGATGTCAAACTCATTCTTCCCCCTCATTCTTCTAAACTCCAAGGAGTACAGTCCAAGAGTGGTCAAACATTCCTTATATGTTAACCCTCTCATTCCCGGAATCATCCTAGTGAATCTTCTCTGAACCCTCTCCAATGTCAGCACATCCTTTCTTAAATAAGGAGCCCAAAACTGCACACAGTATTCCAAGTGAGGTCTTACCAGTGCCTTATAGAGCCTCAGCATCACATCCCTGCTCCTATACTCTATTCCTCTAGAAATGAACGCCAACATTGCATTCGTCTTCTTCACTACCGACTCAACCTGGAGGTTAACCTTAAGGGTATCCTGCACAAGGACCCCCAAATCCCATTGCATCTCAGAACTTTGAATTCTCTCCCCATTTAAATAATAGTCTGCCCGTTTATTTCTTCTACCAAAGTGCATGACTGTACACTTTCCGACATTATAAATCACTTGCCACTTCTTTGCCCATTTCCCCAATCTATCCAAGTCTCTCTGCAGACTCTCTGTTTCCTCAGCACTACCGGCCCCTCCACCTATCTTTGTATCATCAGCAAACTTAGCCACAAAGCCATCTATTCCATAATCCAAATTGTTGATATACAGCGTAAAAAGAAGCGGCCCCAACATGGACCCCTGTGGAACACCACTAGTAACCGGCAGCCAACCAGAATGGGATCCCTTTATTCCCACTCTCTGTTTCCTGCCAATCAACCAACGCTCTATCCACGTATATAACTTTACTGTAATCCAATGGGCTCTTATCTTGTTTAGCAGCCTCATGTGCAGCACCTTGTCAAAAGCCTTCTGAAAATCCAAATACACAACATCCATTACATCTCCCTTGTCTAGCCTACTTGTAATTTCCTCAAAAAATTGCTCTCGGTTTGTCAGGCAGGATTTTCCATTAAGGAAACCATGCTGCGTTCTGCCTATCTTGTCATATGCCTCCAGGTACTCCGTAACCTCATCCTTGACAATCGACTCCAACAACTTCCCAACCACCAATGTCAAGCTAACGGGCCTATAATTTCCTTTTTGCTTCCTTGCCCCCTTCTTAAGTAGTGGAGTGATATTTGCAATCTTCCAGTCCTCCGGAACCAGGCCAGAATCTATCGACTTTTGAAAGATCATTGCTAATGCCTCCGCAATCTCCACTGCTACTTCCTTCAGAACACGAGGGTGCATTCCAACCAGTCCAGGAGAGTTATCTACCCTTAGACTATTTAGCTTCCTGAGTACTTTCTCTGTCGTAATTGTGACTGCGCATATTTCTCTTCCCTGACACCCTTGAATGTCCGGTATATTGCTGATGTCTTCCTCAATGAAGACTGATGCAAAATACTCGTTCAGTTCCTCCGCCATCTCCTTGTCTCCCATTACCATTTCTCCAGCATCATTTTCTATTGGTCCTATATCTACTCTCACTTGTCTTTTAATCTTTATATACTTGAAAAAGCTTTTAGTATCTCTTTGACATTATTTGCTAGCTTCCTTTCATAGTTCACCTTTTCCCTCTTAATGACCTTCTTAATTTCCTTTTGTAAGCTTTTAAAAACTTCCCAATCCTCTGTCTTCCCACTAATTTTTACTTCCTTGTATACCCTCTGCTTTGCTTTTACTTTGGCTTTGACTTCTCTTGTCAGCCACAGTCGCATCCATTTTCCATTCAAAAATTTCTTCTTCTTTGGAATATATCTGTCTTGCACCTTCCTCACTTCTCGCATAAACTCCAGCCACTGCTGCTCTGCCGTCCTTCCCGCTAGTGTCCCTTTCCAGTCAACCTTGGCCAGTTCCTCTCTCATGCCACTGTAATTTCCTTTACTCCACTGAAATACCGACACATCAGATTTCGGCTTCTCTTTCTCAAATTTCACAGTGAACTCAATCATGTTGTGATCACTGCCTCCTAAGGGTTCCTTCACTTCCATCTCTCTAATCACCTCTGTTTCATTACACAATACCCAATCCAGTGCAGCCCTAGTCAGCTCAACAACAAGCTGTTCTAAAAAGCCATCTCGTAGACATTCTACAAATTCTCTTTCTTGAGATCCAGTGCCGACCTGATTTTCCCTATCCATACGCATGTTAAAATCCCCTACAATTATCATAACACTGCCCTTCTGGCAAGCCTTTTCTATTTCCTGTTGTAATTTGTAGTTCACATCACTGCAGCTATTTGGAGGCCTGTAGAGCGAAAAGGAAGATTCTCCATTTGTCATCTTGAATATAATAAAGTATCTATCTATCTATCTATCTATCTATCTATCTATCTATCTCCAGCTACAGTCAGGAAACTCTTTACTATTCAGGATACACCAGCCTGTTTGAAAAGAAGAGTGCGCAGTCATTTCAGATGCTATTGCTGTTGAAGATGGTGGGGTCAGGTGGATCTAAAGAAAGACTCAAGTGATAATGATAACCTTGCCACTAACAACTGATGCCCCTGCCCTAGGGAAGAAGCGTGCGCATCCTACTACATTCACCTCATGCTAATTGCCTACACTTCAATTTTCAAATTAGTAACATTTGGGAAGTTTACATGTTACCTTCAATATTTGAATCAAATGATTTATGTATTTGGTGAACAAAATGGCCATCAATAGTCCCACAGTACATTGCTTTCAGTTGTAAGTTGTCATAGGAAATATTCTTTAACTCATAGTCTTTCAAAGAATGGTCATAAAGAAAGGCTCTTTTCTCCCCCCCAGTTGCAACACTGGCATGCAAAATATGCACTTCAGTTGTTTGGGCCACACAGGGGCTCACTAAGACATATGCCTTCGTAAAGAGGAGCATTTTACTGTGGCATGTTGTGTTCCATCAAGCACACAAAAACTATGTCTGGTAGAATGAGATAACTGTTCCTAAACAGAAACAATTTGCACTCTGTGTTCCAGCCACTGCAAGGCAGCTGTCCATATGAAAGCCAACAATATAACATTTGGGTTCATCCAACAATATTTCAACAGATAGGAATCTGTACATGGCAGTCAAATGAATTGGCAAATGCTGTTCAACAGCTTTAAAATAGCTAGCAGGGCCAGCAAATGGCTGACTGACCAAAATTTCTTCGACCTCAAGTTTATTTCATCCCATTTATTTTTATAAGATATGTTAAAATGCTTCAGAGTTAATGTATTACATTTGAATAGCAATTACAATTGTTGTCTTGCAATATAACACAAATATTATGTACATGAGCATTTAATTGATCTTTGGTAATATTTAAATCAGACTAGAATCCCATTCTTATATTTCCTCTAAAAAGGGAATGATGGACACCTTGCTGAAATAGAAGTGCAGAGATTAAACTACAGATGTCGTTATTAAACCACAAATGTGGTTAAATCCCACAACTTCAAATTTAAATAAATTGTCTGTGTTAAATAAATAAAAGAGCTGGTCTCAGAAATAGTGACAGTGAATTTACCATACTGATTTCCTTGAATGAAAAGAATCTCTGGGTCTTTTTGTGATACAGGCAGCCCAATGAAATGTTATGTGAAAAGGTGCTATATAAAACAGGTAAAATCAAAACCTGATGGACCATCGAGTATTGCATTCTCTGCATTCAACTCTATAATCCCCTCAAAGCTCCACGATCTAGGCCTTTATACCCCCTTGTGCATTGCAACTTAGATTTTCTCATTTGCTGATCCCAGTCAGTTTGGTTTGTAACAACATCATCACGGTAGTTTAGTAGTTAGTGTGACGCTATGACAACTTGGGGTGTTCAGAATTCAGAGTTCATCCACAAGGAACACATCTGCAAGGAGCACTGCCACAAAAAAGCAGCATCCATCATCAAGAACCCTATCATCCTGGCCATGCTCTCTTCTGTCTTCTGCCATTGGTGATGAGGTTCAGGAGCCTTTAATCCCACACCACCAGGTTACTACCCTTCGACCGTCAGGCTCCTGAACCAGATTGGGCAACTTCACTCACTTCAACACAGAACTGATTCCATAACCTATGAACTTATTTTAAAGTATTCTACAACCCATGTTCTCATTATTATTTATCTCTTATTTCTTCTTCTTATTATTAATATTATTTTATTGTATTTGAACAGATTGTCTTCTGTTACACATTGGTTGTTTGTCCATCCATCTTTGTTTATGTGTAGTATTCTGTTGGCTGTATTATTTCTCTCTGAATCTTCTATGAATGCCCAAAAGAAAATGAATCTCAGGGTAGCATATGGTGACATACATATACTCTTAGGCCTGTTGAACTTACAAGATGCTCCTCACAAAATATTTCATGTCTAATGACTATAAAAGTGGATAAATCTCCAGGTCCTGACAGGATATTCCCTAGGACCTTGAGGGAAGTTAGTGTAGAAATAACAGGGACTCTGACAGAAATATTTCAAATGTCATTAGAAACGGGGATGGTGCCGGAGGATTGGCGTATTTCTCATGTGGTTCCATTGTTTAAAAAGGGTTCTAAGAGTAAACCTAGCAATCATCAGCCTGTAAGTTTGACGTCAGTGGTGGGTAAATTAATGGAAAGTATTCTTAGAGATGGTATAAATATTTATCTGGATAGACAGGGTCTGATTAGGAACAGTCAACATGATTTGTGCGTGGAAGGTCATGTTTGACAAATCTTATTGAATTTTTTGAAGAGGTTGCTAGGAAAATTGACAAGGGTAAAGCAGTGGATATTGTCTATATGGACTTCAGTAAAGCCTTTGACAAGGTTCCAAATGTTAGTTAGGAAGGTTCAATCGTTACGTATTAATATTGAAGTAGTAAAATGGATTCAACAATGGCTGGATGGGAGATGCCAGAGAGTAGTGGTGGATAACTGTTTGTCAGGTTAGAAGCCGGTGACTAGTAGTGTGCCTCAGGGATCTGTACTGGGTCCAATGTTGTTTGTCATATACATTAATGATCTGGATGATGGGGTGGTAAATTGGATTAGTAAGTATGTAGATGATACTAAGGTAGGTGGCGTTGTGGATAATGAAGAAGGTTTTCAAAGCTTGCAGAGAGATTTAGGCCAGTTAGAAGAGTGGGCTAAAAGATGGCAGATGAAGCTATATAATTGTTATATGGTTATATGGTTATAAATAGGGAGATCTGTCTCAAGTGAACTCAGGAAATCATACCTTACTACCAAAATCCTAGACCCTCCCCTCCTCAGTCCACAGCCCTTCAAATGTTTCAAGATTAGTATGAGCAAAACTATTACATTGGATAAAGACAGCTCCCATTGTGGAATGGCAAATCAACAGACTGTTATCTGCCTGCAATCATTGTAATGTAACCACCATGCAAAATAATAAAACAGAATTTCTATTTTGTTTTAGATTTCCAGCATATGCAGTTTTTGATTTGCATTCATAGTTGCAAGGTGATTTTTTTCTGAAATGGCTGGATACACTAGTTACATAACATGTGCATCTGATTCACTCTACAACTCAGATAATTCTAAAATTGGATACCAGGCTAAAGGTAATTTCCTCTGGGCAATTGCATTTACAAAGATATTGTCTAGTGAATGAAGATTCTCATGATCTAAAACAGAACGTATCTTTAATTTATCACATGGACATCTGCTGTATATTGCTTCCAATATTGGCTGTCCAGAGTATAAAGCAGGCTTTTCTACTGCTTTTATGGAGCAGTTGATTAGTTGCTTGAATGACCACATTGCTTCATTAATGGACGAATTGCGCAAGGATGTCAAAGTATTAATGTCATGCAAAACAGATATGATGGAACCAGTTTACCCATTTTCAGACCAAATGCACAAGCCACTCAAATGTAATTGAATAGCTATATAAAATAACTTCAGAGTTTTGAAATAATCTCAAGCAGATGATTTTATGCTAGGTTAAATTTCAGATCTTGTTTTCTGGGCATCAGTAATAATAAATTTGTACAAAGTTCAACTTGCTGCAGATTTGTAGAAGATGTTTCATTTTACCTTATTAGCTCCTTCACCATAGACAGTCCAGTACACATACAAGGAATTTCAAATACATCAGGTTGCTATTTTAAGAGAGATTTTTCTGGAGAACTTCCATTTTCCACATGTTAAAAGAGCTGAGGACCAAATTGTTGCATATTTATGATAAAACTATATAAACAGAATATAGAAATAAATCACAGTATATATGACAGTTAGACAGGTATTACAGGGAAAGACAATGGGATCACAAAAAGATTAGGTGGTCAGTTTTGATTGAATTTGGGAACTGTCAAATAAAATTCTAAAGTGAAATGTTAACACACCTGCTGCCCACCTCTCCTTCCTATTTATATATGTAGGCACACTTTGCACAAAACGGATACTCACACCACAGAAGTCAAAATGTTTTAATTCAATTTCAGATGTTAAGAGAACTTTGGAATAATATCATCAAAAATGTGATCTTTGGCAGCTGTCAAAGATGAGTAGAGTGGAGTGGGAGAGTAGAGTTAAACATAAGCCATATCTGAAGAGCTACAAGAAATTAATAATTTATCATCTGAAATCTATCTTTCTCTGCTCGCTTTGTGATGGATATTCACTGTCCAGAGCCTGGAGGGGACTTTATGTCAAGCTCAGCTTTCTAATGCAGCAACTGACTCTTCCAGGAGTCAGAGAGTTGTTTCTGAGTAAGTTAAACACCCAACCAATATTCCTTGCACAGCTTCTTGTTCTAAGCAAGAACTAGTCTTCAGTTCTAAATGTAAATTGCAAGCAATAATCAGTCAGAATTTAAAAGAACAGCTTGCCCCACTGCACAGGGCTAGCTGCTCAAGAGATGGCAATGGAGTTATGTTAAATTGTCTGTATCAAACCAAACAACACAGGCTAAGTTAGTTAGTTTGAGGAAGCTTGCAGACCATACTAAGGCTATTACTTAGCAAAGAGATGATCTGTCTTTAGTGGTGAGATTTGTGCACTCAGTTAGCTTCACAGAATTAGTAGTGGAAATCATGGGAACTCTGAGTCCAGAAGCTTTTAGATTTTTTGTGTTAAAAGGCATCTGATAGACTATTTCATGTATGTGAAGTCTCACAAGTGAAAAACAATATAAATGTAGAGAGCAGCAAGGCTTATTAGGAATGGTAAAGATCATCAAGGAAAAAAAACAGAAAGACAGGGTGAACTAGAACCATTCCTCTGCCTTTGATTTCTGCAATGGACTATTGGTTCATCTGCAACTTGTTGGTATGCCTTTTTAGCTTAAAAGAATTGTACTTGCGTATTGTAAATTCTTTGTGTTTTAGAAATTGTGTATAATTTGGAAACCTTTTATAAGACAGAAATCCTCTGAGTTTTAAATGTGTTTCAAGAACTTTATCTAAGTATAATCGTGTATCACTAAAATCGAACTGTTTTTAAACAACAACATTAGCTGGAAGAATCACCTCCTTGATAGGGAGGTGAAGGGTCCCACTGCTTAAATAGGGGTACTGGCAGCTAAGCTCACCCTGATGATAAACAGGGAAGTAATTTAACCTTTGAAGAGTAGGTGGCTACAGTATAAGCTCCCTTTTCTGAGGGCATCTATAGGTATCTACAGTATATCTAAGGCATTCATTTGAGTTCGGATCTTCACAGACAGAAAACCCATTACCATCACAATTTACTAGCTAAGTAATAACAAAATCCAGGAATGCTAAAGAGACCCTTTTCATCTACATAGCAACTACCCAAATGTACATCTTGCATTCATGCAACACACACAAAATGCTGGAGAAACTCAGCAGGCCAGGCAGCATCCAGGGAAAAGAGTACAGTTGATGTTTTGGGCTGAGACCCTTCATCAGGACTGGAGAAAAAAAGATGAGAAGTGAGAGTAAGGAGGTGGGGGGAGGGGAAGAAGAAACACAAGATGATAGGTGAAACTGGGAGGGCAGGAAGGGTGAAGTAATGAGCCGGGAAGTTGATAGGTGAAAGAAATACAAGTCTGGAGAAGGGAGACTCTGACAGGGAAGGACAGAAAGCATGGAAGAAAGGAAAGGTGGGGAGTAGCACCAGAGTTCCAGAGGGCAAGTAAGGAGATAAAGTGAGAGGGAAATGGGAATGGGGAATGGTGAAGGGAGTTGGGGGGTCATTACCAATGTTTATGTCATCAGGCTGGTGGCTACCCCGATGAAATATAAGGTGTTGCTCCTCTAACCTCAGTGTGGTCTCATCACAACAGTAGAGGAGGCCATGGATTGACATGCCAGAATGCAAGTGAGAAGTGAAATCCCCAACTTTTCCTATGTTACATTGATGACTGCATTAGTGATGCTTCCTGCACCCATGCAGAGCCAGTCGACTTCGTCAACATTTCCTCCAACTTCCACCCTGCCTTCAAATTTACCTGGTCCATTTCTGACACCTCCCTCCCATTTCTCGATCTCTCTGTCTCTGACTCTGGAGACAGCTTACCTGCTGATGTCTATTATAAGCCCACTGCCTCTCACAGCCATCTGGACTATTCCTCTTTCTGTTACTTGTAAAAATGGCATCCCCTTCTCTCAATTCCTCCATCTCCGCCACATCTGCTCTCAGGATGAGGCTTTTCATTCCAGAACTAAGGAGATGTCCTCCTTCTTCAAAGAAAGGGGCTTTCCTTCCTCCACCATCAATACTGCCCTCAACCGCTTCTCTTCCATTTCTCACACCTGCCCTCACCCCTTCCTCCCGCCACCCCACCAGGGATAGGGTTGCTCTTGTCCTCACCTACTACCCCACCAGCCTCCACATTCACCACATAATTCTCCGTAACTTCCGCCATCTTCAACAGGATCCCACCGCCAAGCACATCTTTCCCTCCCTCCCCCCCAACTTCCTGCTTTCCACAGGGATCACTCCCTATGCGACTCCCTTGTCCATTCGCCCCTGCCCACCACCCCCAGCACTTATCCTTGCAAGCAGATCAAGTGTTACACCTGCCCCTACACCTCCTCCGTCACTACCATTCAGGGCCCCAAACAGTCCTTCCAGGTGAGGTGTAACTTCACCTCTGAGACATATACTGTGTCCTGTGCTCCCGGTGTGGCCTCCTGTCTATCGGTGAGACATAGATTGGGAGACCACTTTGCCGAGCCCCAATTCTCCGTCCGCCAGAAAAAACAGGATCCCCCAGTGGCCACCCATTTTAAATCCACTTCCCAATTCCATTCCGATATGTCAGTCCATGGCCTTCTCTACTGTCACGATGAGGCCACTGTCAGGTTGGAGGAGCAACACCTTATATTTTGTCTGAGTAGCCTCTGACCTGATGGTATGAATAGTGATCTCTCAACCTTCCACCATTCCCCATCGCATTCTCCTTGACTGCACATCACCTCCCGCTGGTGCTCCTCCCCGTTCCCTTTCTTCCATGGCCTTCTGTCCTCCCGTTAGATTGTCCAGTATGTCTTTCACCAATCGACTTTTCAGCTCTTTACTTCACCCCTCCCCTACTCCCGGTTTCACCTTTGACCTTGTGTTTCTTCCTCCCCTCCTTCCACCTACTTACTCTGACTCCTCATCTTTTCTTCTCCAGTCCTGATGAAGGGTTTCAACCTGAATCGTTGACTGTACTCTTTTCCATAGATGCTGCCTGACCTGCAGGGTTCCTCCAGCATTTTGTGTGTTGCTTGAATTTCCAGCACCTGCTGATTTTCTCTTGTTTAAGCTTGCATTGAAGCAATGATCTGCTTGTTCAGGAACATATTGATTGAAATCTGTCATTGAACTGGCAGCAGCCTCTGAACCAACAAATTACTTTATTTAACTAACATTGTTCACTCTGTAAGAAGAAAATTATGTAATAGACTTTGTTGCTGAAAGCATTTAAATCTAGAATTATTAAGACTGATCCAAGATTTTTATTGGGCAGGATAATAGTTAAAACAGAAAACTCCTTGATTGGTGATTGAAGTTCTAACACTAGATGCAGATGTCTTAACTGTATATCTATGACTCTCTATGCTCTTTCACAATTGAAGGCCATGAATATTCTTGCTTTTTAACCAGTGCCTCTGCATTTATCTCTCCTTTCGATATGGCCACGCTTCTCCTTTCAGCCTAATGTATGCATTTTTCCTGTCACTCTCTTTCTTTCTAAAGTAACAGGGTAGGTCATGTTTCTAAAAGTAATTTCCTGAAATGAAAGTGCCATTTCATGTTAGTCATATGACCCACCTTTAATACAGAATAGGGCATTTACTGTCAACAACATGGTGAGAGAACAGACTTAGGCACAAGTCACTCTGCCTATTCTGTCTCCCTGCACCTTTTCCATTTCTGCCAAGTCTTCTGACCCTCTCTCTCCTTGTTCACCTATGTTTTGTCTACCTTCTACTTGAATGTTCATACAAGTAGATATTCATACGAGACCATTGTCCCTTTTTGTGCTTGAACTTCCTTTCTCATTCTCCCTGTATTATCACCCTTCATGTATCTATGCATTTTCACCCATCTCCTACAGAAACACTGATGTATATATAACAGCAGCACTGGAATCGGGAATGAAATTTGGCTTTTGATCCATTTAAAATAAGGTTAGATTCAGACAAGCTATACTTGAAATTTAGAAATTATGTTATTTGGAAATTATGGTATTACCAAATTGCTGATCTCATTGAAAGTATACAACATGAAAAGAATGTAAAAATATAATTCTAACTGATGGAATCTGACATATAAATAAGGTGTGTCCAAACTGTCCTTTTTTTGTATTTTGCTCAAATAATGTTGAAATTATTCCTCATATATTTATAACAAATGGTTATGCAATACATTAAATGGATTAAAATAGTTCAAAATACTTTAGAAATCCTTGAGAAATGGATTCTTTAATCTCCCAAGAAAATAATTTGCAAAGGTTTCTTGCTTTACCACTCCTAACATTAGCTATAATTCCTAAATGTCAGATTTATATTCGTAAACAAAATGTTGAATATTTATTAAATCCCATATCTAATAACAAATAACTGTTTCTGGAGCATGGTGAGCTACAGATCCAAAGAGATGAAAACAAGCAGAGCAGTAAATTTGAACCTGTTGTTAGTGGAAAGTAAACAACAAATCTTTACCTTATTGAAAACACATAACTTTGCCATGTGGCACCTTCCCCCTGAACTCCCTCATGTGAATGCAGGAATCAGAGAGAAAAATAATCAATGATTTGTCAGGTTTTCTCTTAAATTGTTGAGAATTTCAGATGGTGACGGTGTGTACAGAATGAAAATAAGGTTAATATGCATATGTTGTGAAATTTGTTAACTTTGCCACAACAGTCAATACATGACAACATAGAAAAAAATGAATTACAGTAAGTATATATGTATATTAAACAGTTAAATTAAATAAGTAGTGCAAACACAGGGAAACAAAAGTAGTGAGATAGTGTTCATGGGTTCAATGTCCATTCTGAAATCAGGTGGCAGAGATGGAAGATGCTGTTCCTGAATCTGAGAGTGTGTGTCTTCACTCTTCTGTACCACCTTCCTGTTGGTAACAATGAGGAGAGGGCATGCCTGGGTGTTGGGGGTCCTTAATAAGGTTGTCAACTTTCTGAGGCATCGCTCCTTCAAAATACCTTGGATATAAGGAGTCTGGTACCTATGATAGAGCTGGCTAATTTTACAACTCTCTCCAGCTTATTTTAATCCTGTGCAGCCTTTCCCGTACCAGAATCAGAATCAGAATCAGGTTTATTATCACCGGCATGTGTTGTGAAATTTGTTAACTTAGCAGCAGCAGTTCAATGCAATACATAATATAGAAGAAGAAAATAATAATAAATAAACAAGTAAATCAATTATAGTATATGTATATTGAATAGATTAAAAATTGTGCAAAAAACAGAAATGATATGTATTAAAAAAGTGAGGTAATGTTCAAGGTTTCAATATCCATTTAGGAATCAGATAGCAGAGGGAAAGAAGCTGTTCCTGAATCGCTGAGTGTGTGCCTTCAGGCTTCTGTACCTCCTACCTGATGGTAACAGTGAGAAAGAATGCCCTGGGTGCTGGAGGTCCTTAATAATGGACACTGCCTTTCTGAGACACTGCACCTTGAAGGTGTCCTGGGTACTTAGTAGGCTAGTACCCAAGATGGAACCGACTAAGTTTACAATCCTCTGCAGCTTCTTTCAGTCCTGTGCAGTAGTCCCCCTCCCCCCACCATACCAGACAGTGATGTAGCCTGTCAGAATGCTCTCCACGGTATACCTGTAGAAATTTTTGGGTGTTTTAGGTGACATACCAAATCTCCTCAAACTCCTAATGAAATCATGAAATACGGCCACTGTCTTGACTTCTTTATAGCTGCAACAATATGTTGGGACCAGGCTAGGTTCTCAGGGATATTAACACCCAGAAGCTTGAAATTGCTCACTCTCTCCACTTCTGATCCCTCTATGGAGATTGGCATGTTTACCCTCGTCTCACCCTTTCTGAAATCCGCAATCAGCACTTTGGCCTTACTGGCACTGAGTGTGAGGTTGTTGCACTCGTGGAGAGCATTCTAACTGCTTTTCTTGTCATTGCTACCATCAGCAAGGAGGTTCAGGAGCCAGAAGGCACACACTCAAAGATTCAGCAACAGCTTCTTCCACTCTGCCATCCAATTTCTGAATGGACACTGAGCCCATGAGCACTCCCTCACTACATTTTTGCACTACTTATTTAATTTAATTATTTTACTGTAATACAGAGTTTTTATTACTATGTACTGTCACAAAAATAATAAATTTTATGACATAGAAACATAGAAAATAGGTGCAGGAGTAGGCCATTTGGCCCTTCGAGCCTGCACCACCATTCAGTATGATCATGGCTGATCATCCAACTCAGAACCCTGTACCTGCTTTCTCTCCATACCCCCTGATCCCTTTAGCCATAAGGGACATATCTAACTTCCTCTTAAATATAGCCAATGAACCGGCCTCAACTGTTTCCTGTGGCAGAGAATTCCACAGATTCACCACTCTCTGTGTGAAGAAGTTTTTCCTCATCTCGGACCTAAAAGGCTTCCCCTTTATCCTTGAACTGTGACTCGTTCTGGATTTCCCCAACATCGGAAACAATCTTCCTGCATCTAGCCTGTCCAATCCCTTTAGAATTTTATACGTTTCAATAAGATTCCCCCTCAATCTTCTAAATCTTCTAAACATATGTCAGTGAAATTAAACCTGATTCTGATTTTCCAAAACCTTTTGTGCAGTTGAATATATAAGACCTTTAAACAAGAATAATGCTGCTTACTATCAACAATAGGTCAAATTAGAACCTATAAAGTGATGTTGAAACACCATGAATATTTGTCCGGGATCCTTTGTTCTAAGAGTATTCATAAATAATTCTTTCAGATAGGCTGCAGATACACTTCTAAACTGATTTGAGAGCAATGTATATAGCTCCATACCTTTGGAACTCAGCCTGATTAGTTGTGAGACTCGAACCGGAGAAGGAGCTCAAGACCAAGCTGGGAACCATCACAATTTAACCTATTCTAAGTACTCTGTGTCAGGAAACTATAAATTTTTGCTTCAAATATACCCATGGTCTTTTCCTCCACAGCTGTCTGCGCAGAGCATTCCACAGATTCACTACTCTCTAGCTAAAAGAAATTCCTCCTTACCTCTGTTCTAAAGGGTCACCCCTCAATTTTGAGGCTGTACCCACTAGTTCTGGACACTTCCACCATAGGAAACGTCCTCTCCACATTCCCCTTATCTAGTCCTTTCAACATTCGGTAGATTTTAATGAGATCTGCACATATTCTTCTAAATTCCAGTGAGTACAGGGACAAAGGTGGCAAACGTACCTTGTATGTTAACCTCTTTATTCCCGGAATCACCTCGAGAACCTCCTCTGGACTCTCTCCAATGACAACACATCCTTTCTGAGTTACAGGGCCCAAAATTGTTGACAATACTTCAAGTGTAGCCTGACTAGTGTCTTATAAAGCCTCAGCATTATCTCCTTGTTTTTATATTCTATTCCCCTTGAAACAAATGCCTGCATTGCATTTGACTTCTTTACCACAGACTCAACCTGCAAATTAACCTTCTGGGATTCCTGCTTAAGAACTTCCAAGTCCCTTTGCACCTCTGATGTTTGAACTTACTCCCTATTTCGATAATAGTCTTCACTTTTGTTTCTTTTACCAAAATGCATTATCATACATTCCCCAACACTGCATTCCATCTGCCACTTTTTTGCTTATTCTTCCAAATTGTCTAAGACCTTCTGCATTCGCATTGCTTCCTCAGCACTACCTACCCGTCCACCTATCTTCATATCATCCACAAACTTTGCCACAAAGCCATCAATTCCATTATCTAAATCACTGACAAACAATGTGAAAAGTAGTGGTCCCAAAACTGACCACTGAGGAAAACCTCTAGTCTCCCGCAGCCAACTAGAAAAGGCCGCTTTTATTCCTACTCGCTGCCTCTTGCCTGTCAGCCATTCTGCTATCCATGCCAGTATATTTCCCGTAACACCATTGGATTTTATCTAGTTAAGCAGCCTCATGTATAGCACCTTATCAAATGCCTTCTGAAAATCCAAGTAAACGACATCTACTGCCTCTCCTTTATCCACACTGCAGGTTACTTCCTTGGAGATTTGTCAGGCAAGATCTCCCTTTACAGAAACCATGCTGACTTTGACTTACTTTATCATTAGTGTCAAAGTACCTTGAAACTTCATCCTTAATAATAGACTCCAGCATTTTCCCAACCATTGGGGTGAGGCTAACAGGCCTATGATTTCTTTTAGTTTGCCTTCCTCCCTTCTTTAAGACTAGAGTAACATTTGCAATTTTCCAGGACCATATCAGAATCAAGTGATTCTTGAAAGATCATGACCTATGCATTTGTTATCTCTTCAGCAACATCTTTCAGAACTCTGGAATGTAGTCCACCTGCTCCACATTAAGACCTTTCAGTTTGCCTGACACTTTTTTCTTTCTAATAGCAATGGCAGTCACTCCGATTCCCTGACACTTACTGACCTATTGTGAAAGGTACATCTGAAGTCTAATCAGTTCAGCAGAATCAGGTTTCATATTACTAGCATATGCCGTGAAATTTGTTGTTTTGCAGCAGCAGTATGTTGAGCATGCGTGTTCGGGCTCCTGTACCTTCTCTTTGATGAGAGAAATGAGAAGAGGGCATGTCCTTGGAGATGGGGGTTCTTAATGATAGATTCCACCATATTGAGGCATCATCATTTGAAGGTGTCCTTGATGCTCTGGAGGCTAGAGTACAACTTTCTGTAGCTTTTCCCAATCCAGTGCTGCAGTTCCACGTCACCATCTGAAATTCAACCAGCAACAGTTGTGTCATCAGCAAATTCATAGATGGCATTTGAGCTGTGCCTAGCCATACTGTCATGGGTTTAGAGAAAGCAGAGCAGTGGGATGAACACGCATTCTTGAGGTGTATTAGTGTGGACTGTCAGTGAGGAGGAGATGTTATAGAACCATAGAATACTACAGCACAGTACAGGCCCTTCAGCCCTCCATGTTGTGCCGACACATATAATCCTTAAAAAAAAGTACTAAACCCACACTGCCCCATAACCCTCCATTTTTCTTTCATCCATGTGCCTGTCCAAGAGGCTCTTAAATACCCCTAATGTTTTAGCCTCCACCACCATCCCTGGCAAGTCATTCCAGGCACTCACAACCCTCTATGTAAAAAAACTTACCCCTGATGTTTCCCCTAAACTTCCCTCCCTTAATTTTGTACATATGCCCTCTGGTGTTTGCTATTGGTGCCCTGGGAAACAGTTACTGACTATCCACTCTATCTATGCCTCTCATAATCTTGTAGACCTCTATCAAGTCCCCTCTCATTCTTCTGCGCTCCAAAGAGAAAAGTCCCAGCTCTGCTAACCTTGCTTCATATGATTTGTTCTCCAAACCAAGCAACATCCTGGTAAATCTCCTCTGTACCCTCTCCATAGCTTCCACATCCTTCCAATAATGAGGTGACCGGAATTGAACTCCAAGCTGCTCTGACTGTGATCTCCCAGTGAGGAAATTAAGGATCCAAGTGCAAAGGCCCAGGCTTTGGAGCTTGTTAATTACAACTGAGGCTATGATTGAGTTGAACGCTGAGCTGGAATCAATAAACAGCAGCCTGACATAGTGATTGCTATTGTTCAGGTGATCCAAAGTTGTGTGGACAGCCAGTGAGATTGCTTCCGCGGCAGATCAATTGTGGCGATAGGCAAACAGCTGCAAGTCCATATCTTTGCTTAGGCAAGAGCTGATTCTGGCCATGACCAACCTCTCAAAGCACGTCACCACAGTAGGTGTAAGTACAACTGTACGAACCTCATTGATGCTGCTCATCCTGTGTTCTTGGGCACTGGTATGATTGAAGCAGATGGAAACTATCGACTGCAGCAGTGAGAGACCTTGAATGTCCCTGAATACACCCACCAGTTGGTTGGCACATGTTTTCAGTGCCCTACCAAGTACACCATCAGGGCCTGACACCTTGCAAAGGTTCACCCTCTTGAAAGATGCTCTGACATCGGTCTCCAAGGCAGAAGTCACAGGGTCACCAGATACTGTAGGGATTCGCAAAGTGTAGTTTTATTTTCCTTTCAAAGCCTGCATAAAAGTCATTCAACTCATCTAGAAGTGAAGCATCATAGTCATTTATGATATTAGGCTTCACTTCTAGGAAATGTCCCTGCGCGCTTAGCTTTTGTTGCCACATAGGTGGAATTTTCATTTATATAATGTTAATCTAGTTTCTAAATTCTGTTAATAATCGGAAAAAAAGTATTGATACTGCAGGCTATAGAAACACTGCTATGAGCAGCGTTTAAAATGCTCAGCAGGTCGTCAGTGAAAAAAAGGAATGCTAGAAGGATTAATGGCATGGAATGTGATGTTGTGTCATTTGGACCACTAAACAAAGTAAATGGCTGTCAAGACATTTCCCCTTTACTGCTTTAATGAGGAATTATTAAGTTTTGATCCAGTATTGCAAACAGCAAGTTAGTGAATATAATGATCCAATCAGCAACTATTGCCTGAAGATTTTGACCAATTCACAATATTGAGTCACATTAACTGTCCTTAATGATGTTTTAGAGAAGATCTGGCTTCTCTTTGTAAATTCTTCAGAAAAGCCGTTTGAATCCAATTGAAGTGCTGCACTGCAGAATGCAAAATCAAAAAGTAAGAAGTTATGGTCACAGTATCCTGGTGATACCGTTTATTGGAGTGACAAAGTGCAAGATAAGTTCTGACATTGATACAATACCTATTATTCGATTCATTCAACATATGTGTAATCACTTGGATAATAGATGTTTTGAGGATGAATTAAGAGAATAGCAAACTTTTGATCCTGTTGCTATTGCAAATGCAACCAATTATGAATTTGGAAAAGAGAATGTTCTGTACAATTGGCAACAAAAATTCAGCTACTATTATGAACTACGACAAAAGTGTTGTCTCAAAAATATCGCAGCAATACTGTGATTTCAAATTTATTGTTTCTGAGGTTAAGTAAATTTCCAGTTCCATTGCTGATGGAAGTGGAGTGAAGTAAGTACTGCAGACTGTACGTGGGCATAATCCATATCAGCTGGCATCCTTTGCTTTGTTATGTCTAGGGTAACTCCACTGTTCTGTGTACCGTCTGTCACAATTGCATGGTGTCCCAATACAACTCACTGAGAAAAAAGCCCTTCAGAATCTATCACCCTGCTATTTGCTACGGAAGAAGTCATCTCCATGGATATCTCAATTCAACAATAAACAATTAATGACATTAATTTAGCTGGTTTGGGAATAATTAGTTGTCATTTATTCTCATATCAGCAAAGGTGTCCCAGATGCCAATAAATCACTTCTGTGCCCATTATTCTATTCAAGGCAAACAGAGTTTCATTACCTTCTGTTCTTGTAAACTCATCATCAAATAAAGGCAGAATAAACCAACTCTAATGAAAACATAGATGAAAGAATTTAACAGGAGGCAGAACAGAGAGTAAATATAGGCAAATGATGGCTATACACTCAGTGGGCACTTTATTAGGTGTACTTGTACACCAGCTCACTAATGCAAATATCTGATCAGCCAATCATATGGCAGCAACTCAATACATAAAAGCATGCAGACATGGTCAAGAGGTTCAGTTGTTTAGACCAAACATCAGAATGGGATAGAAACATGACCTTAGCGACTTTGAGCGTGGAATGATTGTTAGTGCCAGACGAGGTGGTGTGAGTATCTCAGAAACTGCTGATCTCCTGGGATTTTCATACATATTATTCTTTAGAGTTTACAGAGAGTGGTACAAAAAAAACCAAAAAAAATATCCGGTGACCAGGGGCTCTGTGAGGGGAAAAGCCTTTTTAATGAGAGGGGTCTGAGGAGAATGGCCCAACAGTTTCAAGCTGACGAAGTGTGACAGTAACTCAAATAATCACACATTACCACAATGGTGTATGCACAACACACCGAACCCTGAACTGGATGGTCTACAGCAACAGAAGAGCACAACATTCACTCAGTAGTTACTCTATTAGGTACAGGAGGTATACAATAACGTGGCCACTGAGTGTGTTTTACATAGGATTGATCAGAGTACATTGCAAAGAAATCATAGAAGGATAAATTTTGAACTTAATCAACATTATGTTAATTCCTAATTACTATATGTTTGTGCTCAGAACTGCTGATTCAACTCCGATATCATCTGAAATTCATCACATCTATAATAATATATGTACATGTACAGAATCAAGCATGTTGTTTTACCGGAACAGTTCAAGTAAGTTAAGTATCTGATCTCAGTGCAAGAATTTAATTTGTGTAAGTGGATGCCAAATGGAACATGATAGAGTTTTAAGATTACTTATACGTAATTAGGATTGCATATCAATGAATTTGTAATTAAATCCTCTCACTAGAGCCCAGAACTCTTTGCTTACAGCAATCTGGCACTTCCCTCTGCAGTGCACTACATTTTGAAATATAATCTTCAGTCTGCCCATTTTTCTGGGTTATATGTAATAGCACATGCTGCAGATTAGTTATTCATTGTCCTAATAGATTAGAACGTTAGATTCCCAATTTACATTGATGACCGCCGACTGAGCAGTGATGTGCTGTTCAGGTAGTTTTATGGTTCCAAATTCCAACAGGAGATTACTGTAATAAAATCTGAGTTAAAAGCTGCTGGACTTGGCCATCTGTTGTTTGTATTCCGCCTGTGTCAGCCGTGGAAAACCAGGGCAATTATATCTTCGTGTCAAGTTAACTGACCCCACAGCATGATGAAATCCATTTCATACTATTCCTAAAAAACGTGATTCTTTACTTGATAGAAAATGGATTTGCAATAGCCACATTTTACCAATGATAATAAATCTTAAGCATTCAATTGGCTAGGGTACATCTGAGGTATTCTGAGGCCGTGGAAGTAGCGATAACATGTAAATTCCTTCTTTCTACGATGCTTGAAGCCACAAACTGTATTTACCACACACATTGATGCTTGGTTGTTCCCTACATCAACACTGCCACAAGGCCCTTCATTTCTGAGGTAAATTTCATTTATTTAGCTCTGCACTGTGGGATTACTTTGCAAAGGAGGGTTACAATCGCACAAAAATAATTATTATTTATATGCATATTGATCATAAAAGGGCATCTTGTTTCAGTAACGGGGTTTACAGAATATGTTTCAGAACAAAATGAGGTAACGAAATAAAACTTTCAAAAATTGGTTGGGGATACAGCACAGACAGAAGTCTAGAATTTAAATTCAAAGTATTTGTTTTTAGAACCCTGCTTCCTCACCACTGCAAATCCAAATTTTGAAACAACAGAAATTGTCCCCAAAAGAGTCTATGGTAATTCTAAGATTAAATGCTTCTAACATGCTGACATATGAAGTAATGTTCTTGAATAAAAAAGATAAGTACCCTTCTGGGAGAAAGAATCACCTATGGATTGTAGTGCACCATCAGAATCAGGTTTATTATCACCAGCATGTGACGTGAAATTTGTTAACTTAGCAGCAGCAGTTCAATGCAATACATAATCTAGCAGAGAGAGAAAAAATAGTAATAATAAATAAAATAAAACATAACAAATAAACAAGTAAATCAATTATGTATATTGAATAGATTATTAAAAAATGTGCAACAACAGAAATACTGTATATTAAAAAAGTGAGGTAGTGTCCAAAGCTTCAAAGTCCATTTAGGAATCGGATGGCAGATGGGAAGAAGCTGTTCCTGAATCACTGAGTGTGTGCCTTCAGGCTTCTGTATCTCCTACCTGATGGTAACAGTGAGAAAAGGGCATACCCTGGGTGCTGGGTGCTGGAGGTCTTTAATAATAGACACTGCCTTTCTGAGACACCGCTCCCTAAAGATGTCCTGGGTACTCTGTAGGCTAGTGCCCAAGATGGAGTTGACTAGATTTACAACCTTCTGCAGTACCTTTTGGTCCTGCGCAGTAGCCCCTCCATACCAGACAGCGATGCAGCCTGTCAGAATGCTCTCCACAGTACAACTATAGAAGTTTTTGAGTGTATTTGTTGACATGCCAAACTGCTTCAAACTCCTAATAAAGTATAGCCGCTGTCTTGCCTTCTTTATGGCTACATCAACATGTTGGGACAAGGTTAGATCCTCGGAGACTTTACCATTTTAAAGTCAAACTAAATGTACATTGAGTGGTCCACCCTGAAATAATTTGGTTTTGGGCCCAGTGTGGGAAACCACAGTGATGTTCAAGGATCAAGACCTTGGGTGCTATTGAATGGATGTTCTACATTTTTCTTACATTATATTCAGGAAGATGTGCCATATAGAATAAGCCTTCAGTCTAAGGCCATTGAAGAAGAGTGAGTTCTGGGGCATGGTTGCGGGTTTGGTATTCAGACATCCTATGAGGCTGGGGGTACTGGAAGAGGATGTGGCAGGAGAAAGTATCACATTGGTGATCAAGAACAATGTTCTGTGGCAGTCAACAATTAGTATGGGGCCATTATTCAGGCTAGTGTGGAAGTTAAACCAGTCATTCAGGCCCTGAAGGATTAACGAATTAATGTCAAGATCAGCTGGGGAAGGGAATCAAGTGTAAGGTTGGTTGTTGATTTTGTCAGTAGCCAGTAGTCGAGGCAGGAGGTGATGGAATGCCCATCAAGGTAGAAAGGGTCTGTGTAATATATGTTGGTGTGGTCCCAATCTGATGCTACATTATGAAAGTACGATTGTCCCAAGAAATATCATCAATGTCTGCTCCCAAGAAAATGATGCTGGCGCATTACACGGGCATAGCATTATGATGCACACCTGTTGCTGATATCAGACACACAGTATGTGCAACTTGCAGTAAGAATAACCCAGCCAATTTTCAGAAATATTTTTCAATCACTTTTCAATCCAAAGTATATCTACAATCATGTAGTGCCGAAATAAATAACTCCATTTTCCAGGCAATTATCTTTACATCTTTCAAACGTGTTCAAAAGCAGCAAAAAGGAAGATAAAATCATCAGATCATTAGATTTTCAGTTCATTAGCCTTCACTTAAATATTTTGCAGTTTCTCACTCTGAGTGAATGTGAGTCTTTAGCAGATTGTGCATAATTCACAGAAAATCTGGAAATGTCAGTCAACAGCACCAGAAGAACAGCAGATGTGGGAAATGAGAACTTGTGACAGGTGTTGCTTTACTGGTTTTAGCTCTAACCTCAACTAGTGCTGATGTTGGGTGTGAATATTAAAAAATTAGCTTCACCCCCTTGCACTAATGTTTTTTTTATGCAGAAGAGTGTAAAATTTATTCCTCTCTCCCAACTGCCAAATAAAATGAGCTAGAGGGTTATTCAACAACACACACAAGTTGCTGGGGGAGCTCGGCAGGCTAGGCAGCATCTATGAAAAAGTGGAACCAGTCGACGTTTCAGGCCCAGACCCCTCATCATGACAAAAGTTGGTTCTCTTTAAAACTATTAGTGGGGTACCACTGACAGGACTAAATTTTCAAGCATACATTGGCAGCCAAAAGTTTCAGTCAGCTTTTTACCCATCTGACAGCACAAAATGGGTATGAAATGAGGCCTAACACTGAAAGGCAAACATTCACTTGTTGTCATGGCAAAGGCCCTTTTTTCTGACATTGCTATGTCAGGCTTCTACTGGGTACTGGTGAAGCAGAAGGGTCTTTATTAGTACTCTATGCCTTTGATTTAAAAATTGTTTATCATGCAATAAATAATTATTATGTCTTCCTGATAATTTCACATTATTAACAAGGGGAAAATATCACCAATATATAGCACTCAAATACCCAAAGGAAGCTATAATAACTTTCAAAGGGCTTTGTAATATTAAAAATAATATAATAATGATTAATTAATGTGCCTTAGTTATTTAGGATAAATATTTTCAGGACTATAGATAGTTCTTCAAAAAATTACCCCCACCTCCATTCCCCTCTGTCCTGGAAAAAAATTACTTAATGATTCCCCAAAGGAGTATAACTATTCTTATTATCAAGACTTTTATCGGTTGTTTTCAATTCATAATATTAGTATTGAATAACTTCTTTTAAAAATATTTGTGGGTTCAATTCTCACAATTTTATGTATACTGAATCTTTATATATTTAATCAGTTAATGCGCAAATACCCTGTGTCAGTCATTCAATATAATGCAGTGGGGGAATTAACTTTGTGTTATTCAGTTGTTTCTCACTGTCAAGGGAAAATAAGGCCATGACATTGGTTGTTATCAATGGAGTGTATTCTTGGAAGAATGACATTACTGTAGCCAGCTGGTGCTCTATGCTTTCTGGCGGATGCTGGTTCTTAACTAAAATTTATGAAAAAAGTTCTTGCCTACTTTCACTTTAAATAATGGATGAATATAAGGGGACATGTTCCAAAAAATCAAGCCAGCACAGTTAATTTCAATCAAACTTACAAGATATTTCATCATGGATTTACAATAGTAAGAAAAATTAATGTCATTCATTGTGTATGTAACAACGTGAACAAGTAATTTTATGTTCGTAAAGTAAAAAAAATGAAATAAGCAGGGAAAAGTTCCAGTCATAAAATTCTATTTTAGCCAATGATCATATGCTGATTGTCTGACCTTGTTGTTAGTCAGACATAACAAGCTTTAACATACTTTTCTATGTCAATCACAGTGGCAGCTGGCTGTGGTAACTAGCAAAGTAAGAAAGAAATAAGGAATCAGATCACAAACAAGAAAATCTGCAGATGCTGGAAATCCAAGCAACACACACAAAATGCTGGAGGAACTCAGCATGTCCGGCAGCAGCTATGGAAAAGAGTACATAGTCGACATTTCGGGCTGAGACCTTTCGTCCTGACCCTTCGCCCTTTGGCCCGAAATGTCCATTGTACTTCTTTCATAGATGCTGTCTGGCCTGCTGAATTCCTCCAGCGTCGTGTGCATGTTGCTTGGGTTAACAAGGGATCAGAAATCAAATGTGGAAATGCAAAAAATTTAAGCATTTTTTTGGGGGTGAAAATGGAGGCATACAATCCAAATTAGAAGGCTATTTTCCTGGATGAAGATGAAACTGGAATCGTCCACAAGGAACCTTAAAGACCTATGATAACTTCTGGTCACTTAGGTTAAAATGGTGTCTGGTTGGAATTATTGACACGGTTACTTGAAAGCTATCTTTCACTTTTGAAGGGAATCTGACCAAATTAAGTACATATGAAACCTACAGCTGCTTTTCCATCTATAGCTGAATGTGCCCCATTATTTATTTTTATTCTAGTTCTTGCAGATATTCTAGGGCAAGGCTGCATGTCAACCTTAGATATAATGTGTGGATCCTTGGGCCCCACCATTGAGTGAGGTCCTTAGATGTTTATCGATCAGGTGTGCCATGATATGTTCATGCTTCAGGAAGGCAGGTCCAGATTTCTCTGAGACCTCAGAACTGTTGGTTAACTGAGCAGTGGTCTGGTCCTGCATGGGAAAAGGTAAGGAGAGCTTACTGATGAAATGACAGTTTAAATTCAGGTACTGACATACCCCGAATTCATGGCAATGAAGCCACTGGTGGCTTTTGCCACTTATCCCTGTCACAGTGTTGAGTTATATCGATGTGATAAAAGTTCAAAATCCCTTTTTAAAAGGCTTGGATTTGTAGCCTACAATCAGCTCCTATATACTCCAAAAAAAAGCCTGCAAGAGACCAAATTACCATTAAACTATCCTTTAGAAATTATAGTCTAGGAATTAGTTACAATTGCAATGCACTGCAGCTGGAAAATTGTTCTGTTGTGGCGACCCACTTCCCAGCGGGACTGTGAATATGCATCCCCGCCTGGGGAGGGCGGGATCAGGAAGGCTTTAAAGCGAGGCCGCGAAGTTTGAATAAACCTCTTTTGTAACTGCAGCTCACCGACTCCGTGTCGTTATTGCAGTGCTGCGTGTAGCACACCGCTACACTGTCATTATTTTAGCCTCTTCATTTGCTGCGTATTTGGCTTGTGACTTAATTAATATATGTATAAACCTTAAAGAAACCTTACCATTCTCTTCTCAGTTTCAGGAAATAGAACTATTTGGATAAATCCATGGATTGGAGGTGTATGGAGGGCTATACTACAGATGCAGGTCAAAGGGATTAGGCAGAATAATAGTTTAGCATGGACTAAATGGGCTGAAGGATCTGGTTTTGTTCTGTAGTGCTCTATGAATATAACTATTGAAAAAGTTGTAAGGATTACAGGTTAGCTACAGTTACTATTGACGATAGTTGATTCTCCACTCCATTTCTAAGAAACAAAGTATACCATTTAAACAACACACACAAAATGCTGGTGGAACGCAGCAGGCCAGGCAGCATCTATAGGGAGAAGCACTGTGTTTGTTCCAGCATCTGCAGATTTCCTCTTGTTTGCTATATCATTTAAAATTGGTTTAAAATCTACATTTGGAGAACATTGGAAACATAATGAAGAACTACACTAACTGGTTATAATATCCTCAATTTTCAACTGTAGTATCAATAAAATAATTTTCAAAAACACAATAAAGTATTAAAAAATAACTTTTTAAAATGACTTTTAATGCTGAATTTTGTTCATCATGTTTGCAGACCAATTAGATGGTCACAATCACAATCCAAATAAGTTGATTCCATCACCAGTTTATAAAGAGACACTTCAAGCATACAGTGAAGTGAGTTTTGGACTTCAGAGCACGACAGATGGAGTGCAGACACTTAAAGATCACGCCTTGTTTCAGTGACTGGATATGATGCAAGGGTCGCAAGGTCTGACGGACGGAAGTTAGATACTATTCTCTATGACACCAGGAAGGAGGTAGCTGATGCCAGAAATGAAACAAGCACTCCGTGCTTAAACCAGTATTGTATAAGCTTTGGTCTGGCAGTCGTATTTCTAATAATTGAAACAGTTTATGTGATAGTCAATCACCACAACGAAAGGAAAATGCTGTGACACATATCTTTCAATTGTAGAGTTTATAAAAACATACCCTGTGCTGCCTGCAGTTAACTGAGAATGAAAAACATCACTCATGACATTGGATTGCACTTTGTAAATTTTATTTCACCAATTTTTTTGTGTATTTGCCCCTATAACCTCTACCCTGGTGAAGTGTCACTTCAATGCCCAAATCACATCAAACAAAGGAAAGACAGAGCTGTTCTAACACATTATTGTATGGGTGCTGCTCCCAGTAGTCACCAGACTATAATTCATGAAATACCAGTCATCACTGCTAAGTTGCATCTGGCTACACTCTTGTCTTATGCCAACAAATCTTTGAAAAAATAATCACTTTCTCTCTCTTGAAGCCTAAAAAGAAGGAAAAAGCACAAAGCTCCATATTCCAAGTACACTGGGTCATGCCTGTAGTTCATTACAGATTGATTACTCACTAATTACAATTTAGATGTTGCACATTCCTTGTGAAATGAAAGAGAACATAAATGATTTCCAACATAAAGGGAAATAGATAATGTCTTGCTGCAATGTACTTTAATGAGATAAACAGAATAAGGTACTGCAGGGTGATTTCATTAAAACAGTGGAGTCTTACACATTGATAAATGAACTGTTATTGGTGATCAGAATATGTTAAATTAAGAATGAGTAGATTTCCTTTCTAATTTATTTTCCTCTTTCCACTTCCCATTCAGTGTAGAGTTTTGCATTAAATTCACCTTCCTCTATATTCCCAATGCCTAAATCTCATTGGCTGATATTTGTCACATTGTCAGAAATCCCCTGTCGGCCTCAATTCCAGCAATTTAGTGAGACAGTCAACTACTGTAGAGAGAAAAAAATATATGTATGGAAATGTCACGAATGTGTGAAGCACAAGATACCCTGTTTACAGACAGATGTAGGCTGTAGATCTAAACACAATACTCACATGGGAAAGTGGAAGATGGAGGGGAAGGAAATAATAAAACCATCTTTGATTAATGAAATTGATAAAATAGCTCTGAACAAATAACAAAATACTGTGGATAATGGAAATCTGAAATAAAATTAGAAATTCCTGGAAATACTCAGCAGGCCTGCATCTGAGGAGAGAGGTTTGATTCAAAAGATTTTCATTAGAATCTAATGACCTCAGAGTCTCCATGTTGTTTCTGTTCTTTTATCATGATCGAACTGAATGTGTTCATCTCTAGTGTTCACCAAGTTATTCTTACAATAATAACATCCAATAATATATTATTGTTACAGTGAACATAGAACAGGAAATTTGCTGTTTAGAAAAACACACATTAAAACTTGTGAGTTTCGCTTCATCTTGTTTAAGTTTCTGTGGGCAACATGCAGTACTTTGCTCACTATTTACACAAGGTTCAGTCACCTATGGTGTGAAAAATTTATTCAATTACATCCAACAACACTTCATGCACACGTTAATGAGATAATGCTATGCAAAGCCATTTCTGTGTGTGTGTGTGTGTGTGTGTGTGTATGTGTGAGATTGATGATCTTTCTCATTGGATGTTTAACTACAAACAGTTTAAACAAAAGATTCAAGATTTGCACACCTATCAGATCCAATTATCTAATTGTTAAAAGGCAGAAAACATTTATCTGCAAAAAGTCAGTTACAGCAAGTGTTTTAATTTATTTTTAGTATTATTCATCTATATCCTTTCTTGTAGGGAGTGTTTTAAGGTAACAATAAGATGTAAGTAAACAGGATTTGGTGGCAACGTTAATGAGGCCTAATGCTCTTGTTGTTTATCTCAGTATTTCACTATCAGTTAGGCAAATTAACTATGACTACATCGGGGCATTATTAAATAGTGAGCAGCTGCTCTTTATCTCTTTCAATTTCTGAAGTCATGTTTGTGATGAGAAAGCTGGTCCCAGGAACTACAACATTTTTGCCTACTCAGGTCAACATGTAGAACATCCAGTTCACCAGTGGTGTGCCTTGGGGATTTATTCTGGGACCCCTACTCTTTGTGATTTTTATAAATGACCTGGATGAAGAAGTGGAGAGATGTGTTAGTAAATTTGCTGATGACACAAAGGTTGGAGGTGTTGTGGATAGTGTGGAGGGCTGTCAGAGGTTACAGTTGGTCATTGATAGGATGCAAAACTGGGCTGAGAAGGGGCAGATGGAGTTCAACCCAGATAAGTGTGAGGTGGTTCATTTTGGTAGGTCAAATACGATGGCAGAATATAGCATTAATGGCAAGACTCTTGGCAGTGTGGAGGATCAGAGGAATCTTGGGGTCCGAGTCCATAGAACACTCAAAGCTGCTACGTAGGTTGACTCTGTGGTTAAGAAAGCATTCATCAATGAAGGCCTTCATCAATCGTGGAATTGAGTTTAAGAGCCGAGAGATAATGTTGCAGCTATATAGGACCCTGGTCAGACTCCACTTGGAGTACTGTGCTCAGTTCTGGTCACCTCACTACAGGAAAGACGTGGAAACCATAGAAAGGATGCAGAGGAGATTTACAAGGATGTTGCCTGGATTGGGGAGCATGTCTTATGAGAATAGGTTGAGTGAACTCAGCCTTTTCTCCTTGGAACGATGGAGGATGAGAGATGTTCTGATAGAGGTGTACAAGATAATGAGAGGCATTGATCGTGTGGATAGTCAGAGGCTTTTCCCAGGGCTGAAATGGCTAGCACGAGAGGGCATAGTTTTAAGGTGCTTGGAAGCAGGTACAGAGGAGATGTCAGGGGTAAGTTTTTTACGCAGATAGTGGTGAGTGCGTGGAATGGGCTGCCAGTGATGGTAGTGGAGGCAGATACGATAGGGTCTTTTAAGAGACTCCTGGACAGGTACATGGAGCTCAGAAAGATAGAGGGCTATGGGTAACCCTAGGTAATTTCTAAGGTAAGGACACGTTCAGCACGGCTTTGTGGGCCAAAGGGCCTGTATTGGGCTGTAGGTTTTCTATGTTTCTATGTAACTCTTAAACCTTATTTCTTCGGCAGGAGGAAAACCGAATGCAAAGCTCCCTCCTGCCATTTGTAATTTTACTAACGACACTAAAAGCTTGGATTCTATGTCCAAATGGAGATAAGAGTCTTGACTGTCCATTTCCCTCCACTAACGCTGCCTGATCCACTGAATCCCTTCAGTGCTTTTTGCGTATCATTACATTGTCCAACTGTGTCCCCTCTATCTCTTATACAATAGTTCACCAAACAAAAAGATAAGCTGCTGATTTTTCTCTGTGCTTCTCTTTTCCATAGCTTGCAACAGCAGAATATTTTAATCATTAGGGAGATAAAGGTATGGCTAGCAAGGCCAGAATTCTTTGTCCATCCATAAATGCCGTTGACCAGGTGCAGGTGAACCAGCTTCCAGTGCAGCTACTGTCCTTCTGTCCTTCCAAAGTGTTGTGGTTCATGGTTCTTATATTTAAGCACAATATTTATGAAGAAACATGACAGAATACAAGTCAGAATGATGAGCATCTTGAAGGGAAACCTGCAGTTTCTGTTTTATTACTGTTTTCATGTGCCCGTGTCTTCCTTGATGGTAGTGACAGTGGGTTTGGGAGGCACTGTCCAAATTGTTCAAGCATTTTGTTTATGGCATATATTATACCCATGGTGTTTTGTAGCCGACGGAATAAAGGTTTGTGGTTAAAAAAGCTCACCGCATGTCAGGCTGTTTTATCCTGAGAATGTGTCAAATTTCTTGAATGTTGTTAGAGTTGAAGTCAGCTGGAAAAGTGGATTCAATGCCTGTCACTATGTGCAGCAATGTGTACCAACTTGAGGCTGTTGAAGCTCAAGTTCCCTAGCTATTGGACATTACTTACAAGAGTTCAAGGCAGTACCCGAGCCCTAGCTATTACCAATGGTTTCATCAATGACCTACCTTCCATCAGAAGGTCAGAAATGGGGATTTTCCCTGATGATTGCTCAATATTCAGTTCTATCTCTGACACTTAGACAATAAAGAAATCCATGCCTATTCAAAGCCAGATCAATATCATCATCATCAGGCATAAGCTGATAAATGATGAGAAACATTTCCATCATGCAAGAGCCATATCATGACTCATTCTCAAAAGAGAGAGTTAAAACACTGTCATCCTTTGCCATGACCAACAGGGAATCAAGGGATATGAGTCTTGTGCAGGAAAGTCTCACTGAGATGAATTAACAGTCATGTAGCACAGAAACAAGCTCTTTGATCCTATTGGTCCATGTTAAACAAGGTGCACATCTAAACATGTCCCATTTGCATGCATCGGACCATATCCCTCTAAACCTTTCCTATCCATGTGCCTGTCGGACTGTCCTTTAAATGTTTTTAATGCACCTGCCTCAACCACTTTCTCTGGCAGATCATTCCATACACTGGCCACCCTCTGGATCTAAAAGTCACCCTTCAGTTTCCAATTAAGTCTCGCCCCCTCAAGTAAGATCTAGGCCCTCTATCTTGATTTTCCATGATCATCCATGAACTTATTAAAAGATGAAGTAGACACAATGGGTTCAACTGTTTCAGCCACAAATTCTGTAACAACAAAAGCATTTCAGTGCCATTGAAAGCAACAAGTCTCATTGCTAGTGGGTTTCACTTTGCAGGAATAAGAGCAAGAGCAGAAAGGAGTTAAAGCAATGGGTTTCAATGATTGGCTTATTAGGAAATTGAGCAGAGGCAGAGTCTGTTATTAAGAATGAGGTTTTGAGGATATTTGGAAGCACATGACAAAATAGGCTGAAATTGAAATCAGTTAAGTACCCTTAAGGGGAGTTCTTGCCTGACAAATCTGTTGGCATTCTTTGAGGAAGTTACAAGCAAGGCAGACAAAGGATATTGTTTACTTGGATATTCAGAAAAGGAGCTGTAAATGAAGCTGCTAAACAAGATATTACAGGAAAGGTGCCAACATGGATGGAAGATTGGCTGACTGACATACGGCGCAGATAGAATAAAGGGAACTTCCTCAGGTTGGTTGCTGGTGTTCTACCGGTGGGTCTCTGGTTTTCATGTTTTTGTGTAAATGATCTGGATGGTCTGGTGGTGAATAATACAAAGAGAGGTAGAGGGGAAGGTAGTGTTCAGGAAGCAGAGGGTCTGAAGAAGAATTTGGATAGGAAAGAAGTGGCAGATGGAAGACAGCAAAGGGAAGTGTATGGTCATGCACTTGGCAGAAGACCAAGGCATAGACTATCTTCTAACCCATGAAAGAATTCAGAAATCAGAGACGGAAAGAGACTTTGGAATCTGAGTGCAGGATTCCCTAAAGACTAACATGCAGGGTAGCTCAGTAGTATGTAATGTGCAAGTAGATAGATAGATAGATACTTTATTCATCCCCATGGGGAAATTCAACATTTTTTTCCAATGTCCCATACACTTGTTGTAGCAAAACTAATTACATACAATACTTAACTCAGTAAAAAATATGATATGCATCTAAATCACTATCTCAAAAAGCATTAATAATAGCTTTTAAAAAGTTCTTAAGTCCTGGCAGTAGAATTGTAAAGCCTAATGGCATTGGGGAGTATTGACCTCTTCATCCTGTCTGAGGAGCATTGCATCGATAGTACGTAACTTGTGCTGTAAGTTGTTGGTCAGACCACATTTGGAGTATTCTGAGCAATTTTAAGACCCATATCCAAGGACAAATTTGCTGTTATGGAAAGAGTCTAGAGGACATTCATGTGAATGTCATAGATTAAAAGGGTTAATGTATGAAGAATGTTGATGGCTTTGGATATATATGCACTAAAGCTTAGGAGGGTAAGGGCTGTGGGTTGATTGCAGACCCGCAAACATCAATTCACCTGAGGTGTCTGATATGCATGAGTGCAGCTGCTGAGCAGGTAATTAACACTCATTCTGTGTGTGTTAGTGTGAAGATCTAGGTGTTTGAAATTCAAAGGTCACAACTTCAGGATTGAAGGGCGTCCTTTTGGAAATAAAATACTGAGAAATTACTTTAGTCAGAAGGTGGTAAATCTATGGAATTTGTTGCCATGAGTAGCTGTGGAGGCCAGGTCATTGGATGTATTTAAGGCAGAGATAGATAAGTTCTTGATTAGCCAGGGCATCAAAGGGTACGGGGTGAAAGCAGCAGAGCGGGGTTGACTGGATGAATTAGATCAGTTCATGATTGAATGGCAGAGCAGACTCAATGGGCTAAATGGCCTACTTCTGCTCCTAAATCTTATGGTCTTGTCGTCTATTATGAATGCATAGTAACTATAGAAATTGTCCTGTTACCTTTTTTCTTTTAACATATAAAATGTGATGTAATATTGGGTCGGGGACCTCTTCTTCCAAGAGTGCTCGAGTATGATGCCCGTTTGTTTTGCTGAATACTTCTATATCCACTAGCTTCAGTGTCTCTCTGGTGACTTTGTTCACAGTCACAACACTGTTCTCATTGAAACCTCCTGAATATTGAAAGGTCTGGATGATCTGGATATGAAGAGGATGTTTCCAATAGTGGGAGAATTTAGGACCAGATGGCACCGCCACAGAATTTAAAGGATTTTCCATGAGAATAGAACTCAGCAGGAATTTCCTTAGCCAGAGAGTGGCGAATAGGGAATTCACTACCACTGGCAGCTGTGGAGGCCAATTCACTGGGTATGTTTAAAGTGTAGTTTGATTGGATTTTTAATGGCAAAGGTGCCAAATATTACCTGGTAAAGGCCTGGGAATGGAGTGAGATGGAAGAATAAAGCAGCCATGACTGAATGGTGGAGCAAGCGTTCCTTTCCAGGGAACGCACTAGACGGTAGCGCGATATTAATACGCAGCAGCCTCTCCGGACTCTGGATTGGGATTGCCAAACGTTACGTGGATTTTCTGGTGTAGTCTGTTTTGTCATATGCTTTTGTGATATCATTCTGGGGGAATGTTGTCTCACTTTTTAACTGCATTGCATTTGTGGTTTCTAAATGACAATAAACTGAATCTGAAGCATGATGGACTGAATGGTCTAATTCTGCCTCTGTGCCTTCTGATCTTATTCTGGATCTCCTTCCCTGAATGGCATAGTTAATGAGGTTTTAATCAAGAAATTTATTGTCACAACTCTGAGAACTTGCCTTTTTAATTTACCACACTAATTTAAATTCCCTCTCAAGTGCTTTAGTGGAATTTAGCCTCTAGATTACTGGGCAGGAAGCATTGTGCCAACTTTTCCAGAATCAGTGTGCCTTTGCCAGTACTTTGAAAGGGCCTTACAATTAATCCGACCAACTAACACATCTTTCCCTCCTTCCCCCACCAACTTTCTGCTTTCCGCAGGGATTACTCCCGACGCAACTCCCTTGTCCATTCGTCCCTCCCCACTGATCTTCTCCTGAAACGTCCTTGCAAGTGCTACACCTGCCCCTAACCTCTTCCCTCACTACCATTCATGGTCTTAACAGTCCTTCCAGGTGAGGCGACACTTCACCCGCGAGTCTGTTGGGATCATTTACTGTGTTTGGTGCACTCGGTGTGGCCTCTTGTATATTGGTGAGAGCCGACACAGTTAAGAGACTGCTTCACCCGGCATCTATGCTCCATCTGCCAGAACAAGCAGGACTTTAACCATGGAATTATTGTTGATGCTGGACATGGTGCATAGAACATAGAATAGTACGGCACATTACAGGCCCCCCGGCCCAGAATGTTGTGCCGACCCTCAGACCCTGCCTCTCATATAACCCCCCACCTTAAATTCCTCCATGTACCTGTCTAGTAGTCTCTTAAACTTCACTAGTGTATCTGTCTCCACCACTGACTCAGGCAGTGCATTCCATGCACCAACCACTCTCTGAGTGAAAAACCTTCCTCTGATATCCCCCTTGAACTTCCCTCACCTTAAAGCCATGTCCTCTTGTACTGAGCAGTGGTGCCCTGGGGAAGAGGCGCTGGCTATCCACTCTATCTATTCCTCTTAATATCTTGTATACCTCTACCATGTCTCCTCTCATCCTCCTTCTCTCCAAAGAGCAAAGCCCTAGCTCCCTTAATCTCTGATCATAATCCATACTCTCTAAACCAGGCAGCATCCTGGTAAATCTTCTCTGTACCCTTTCCAATGCTTCCACATCCTTCCTATAGTGAGGCAACCAGAACTGGACACAGTACTCCAAGTGTGGCCTAACCAGAGTTTTATAGAGCTGCATCATTACATCGCGACTCTTAACCTCTATCCCTTGACTTATGAAAGCTAACACCCCATGAGCTTTCTTAACTACCCTATCTACCTGTGAGGCAACTTTCAGGGATCTGTGGACATGTACCCCCAGATCCCTCTGCTCCTCCACACTACTAAGTATTCTGTCATTTACTTTGTACTCTGCTTTGGAGTTTGTCCTTCCAAAGTGTACCACCTCACACTTCTCTGGGTTGAACTCCATCTGCCACTTCTCAGCCTACTTCTGCATTCTATCAATGTCTCTCTGCAATCTTCAACAATCCTCTACACTATCTACAACACCACCAACCTTTGTGTCATCTGCAAACTTGCTAACCCACCCTTCTACACCCACATCCAGGTTGTTAATAAAAGTCACGAAAACTAGAGGTCCCAGAACAGATCCTTGTGGGACACCACTAGTCACAACCCTCCAATCTGAATGTACTCCCTCCACCACGATCCTCTGCATTCTGCAGGCAAGCCAATTCTGAATCCACCTGACCAAACTTCCTGGGATCCCATACTTTCTGAATAAGCCTAACGTGTGGAACCTTGTCAAATGCCTTACTAAAATCCATGTAGATCACATCCACTGCACTACCCTCATCTATATGCCTGGTCACCACCTCAAAGAACTCTATCAGGCTTGTTAGGCACAATCTGCCCTTCACAAAGCCATACTGACTGTCACTGATCAGACCATGATACTCTAAATGCCCATAGATCCTATCTCTAAGAATCTTTTCCCACACCTTTCCCACCACAGATGTAAGGCTCACTGGTCTATAATTACCCAGACTATCCCTAGTACCTTTTTGAACAAGGGGACAACATTCGCCTCCCTCCAATCCTCTGGTACCATTCTCGTGGACAACGAGGACATAAAGATCCTAGCCAGAGGCTCAGCAATCTCTTCCTTTGCCTCGTGGAGCAACCTGGGGAATATTCTGTCAGGCCCCAGGGATGTATTTTAACAACTCCAACACCTCCTCTCCCTTAATATCAACATGCAATTTGAGTATCTCAAGGACTGTGCTGAACTCCTGGAGTTTTCATACACAACACTCTCCAGAGCTTACAGAGAATGTTGTGGAAAAGAAATAAATGAAAACATACAGTGAGTGGCAGTTCTGGGTGAAACTGCCTTGTTACCGAGAGAGGTCAGAAGAGAATGGTCAGACTGGCTGAAGCTGACAGCAAGGCACCATTAAAACAGTGGGTTGCAGAAGTGCACAAACATTGAAGTTAAAGCAGCAGATGACTGCAAACATGCACTCAGTGGCTAGTTTATTAGGTCCACAAGGTATTTCATGAAGTGGCCACATAAATGCAGGAGAACGTTCTGCATTGCCAAAAGCGTACGTTCTCAAGCAAAGCAACTTATTCACAAAGTTTGCACTGCTATCGAATTGTCAGCGTCATTAGTTCTTGTCAATTATTCAGACGGACCCGAAGGATAGCAACATCTGCACAGAAGATCTGGTATTGAAGGATTATTAGAACATGAGCACCACAAAGTGGTTTAATAACAAAATTAAATAATGACTTTACTTTTTGTCTTTAGCTCTGGCTCATGCTTCGCTTTGCTCCCTGCATGAAGTCAAACTGGAATTATTACTGAGTGAACTTCATTTTTTTTTCTTGCACAGCTGAAGTTCTTATTACAGGATTGAATTTGAACAGCCGGCTTCTAGGAATTCACCAGACCACATGTAGAAGTGAACTAACTTGGCAGATGAGGGTACAGTTGAACAGCTGAAGCTTTGGAAGGCTGTGGCACACTGCCAGATTTCTGATCTGTGTTCACTTGGAACAGCTGGGAGATAAGTGTCTCCGTGCTGGCTGTGGATTGAGTAAGCTAATCCTCTGCTTTTACTTGACCATCAGGTCCAAAGTATTGGTGCCAGCCCACGTCCAGGTAGGTAAAATGGCAGCTCTTAGAAGAAAGTGAAGCCAGAATAATGAAATGAATGGCGTCAAAGTCACCTTTGACTTTATTCATTCAAAGTTAAGTTTATTGTCATAGGCATATGGTGACGCATGGAGATGCAGTGGGTTCTCTGGCTCCCAATAATGAAGCTAGATTTTAAAATTATAGTGTTTCGAAGTTTCTACTAGGGACGCTAACACATTTACACTTGCAGTATGTCAGACTGCAGCTTCTGGAATGCAGTGCAGCATTCAACACTATTGCCCACAGACCTTGGTGAACAAACTCCTCCTCAGTCTAAACACACCATTGTCCAACAGGGTATTAGATGTGCTAACCAGGATGAACAACCTCTCCTCTCTCCTCATAATCCTCGACATTGTTGTACACTGCTTGCACATGTCTGCACACCAAATACCAGAGCAATCACATTGTGGGGGTGATCAACCACAATGATGTGGCCCACAGAGGAGGTAGAAGAGCCCAAGGCTGGGTGCCAAGCAAATAACCTCTTCCTCAATGTTAACAAGACAAAGGAGATGGTTAATTACTCCAGGAGACCTCACAATGCCCACACCCCTTTTTTTTAATATATCAGTCGCAAAGCAGTGAAAACTGCAAGCAGTTTGAAACTCCAGGGAATACAAATCTCACACAACCTCTCATGATCCTAAAACACATGAATATTCCCCAATGACTCGATTTCTCTAAAGAGGCTGAAGATAGCTGCACTTTGCTTATCAGCACTCATGCCCTCTTACAGATGCACAGTTGAGAACATTCTAAAATGCTGCATCACTGCATGTTACAGAAACTGCGCTGCAGTGGACAGGAAGACTTTTCGATAGTAAGTCAATCCTGTTCGATGCTTCACTGGCACCATTATACCCGCCATGAAGAACATACAAGACCATAAGACACAGCAGAATTGAGCCACTTGGGCTATTGACTTTTCTCCACCATTTGATCATGGTTGAGCTATTTCCCACTTAACCCCATTCTTCTGCCTTCTTGCCGTAACCGCCTATGCCCTGATTTATCAAAAATCTAAATACCTTAAGTACATCCGACGTCCTGGTCTCCACAGCTGCCTATGGCAATTAGTTCCACAGTTCTCTGGCTAAAGAAATTTCTCCTCATCTGTTCTAAATGAATGTCCCTCTTTTCTGAGGTTGTGCCCTCTGATCCTAAACTTTTCGCTTCCCCCCCCCCCCCCCCATTACAGGAAACATCTACTCTATCTAGGCCTTTCAATATTTGATAGGTTTCCATGTGATTCACCCCTCCCCACCTTATTCTTCTGAGTTCCAGCAAGTACTGGCCCAGAATCATTAAATGCTCCTGATATGATGAGCCTTTCATTCTTAGAATCATTTTCATGAACCTCCTTTGAAACCTCTTCATTGACACACTTTTCTAGATAAGGGGCCCAAAACTGCTCACAATATTCCAAGTGAAGCCTCACCAGTGCTTTATAAAGCCTCAGCATTGCATCCTTGTTATTACATTTAGCATAAGGGATCCCAAGTCCCTTTGCATCTCAGATTTGTTTAGTTTGCTCCCCATTTAGAAAATGGTCTATGCTTTTATTCCTATTACCGAAGTGTATGACCATACACTCCCCGACATTACTTTGCCCATTCTCCTAATCTGTCCAAGTCCTTCTGCAGCTTCCCTGCTTAGACAACACTACTTGCCCTTTCACCCATCTTTGTAATGTCTGCAAATTTGGCTACAAAGTCATCAATTCCATCATCCAAATCTTCTCATACAACGCAAAAAGAAGTGGTCTCAACACCAACCCCTGTGGAACATCACTAATCACCAGCAGCCAATCAGAAAAGGCTTCCTTTCTTACCATTCTTCGTCTCCTGCCAATGAACCACTGCTCTATCCATGCTAGTATCTTTCCTGTAATACCATGGGCTCTATCTTACCAAGCAGCCTTGTGTAAGCCACCTTCTTAAAGGGCTTCTGGAAATCCAAGTACACAACACCCACTGATCCTCCTTTGTCTACCCTGCTTGTTATTTTCTCAAAGAATACCAACAGGTTTGACAGGCCCTTTTACTAAATGCCTTCAAATACCACAAAACCTCTCCGTTACAATACACGTCAACATTACCCCAACCACCAAGGCCATGTTAACTGTCCACTAATTTCCTTTCTTCTGCCTCCCTCCCTTCTTGAAGAGTGGTGTGACATTTGCAATTTTCCCGTCCTAAAGAACCATGCCTAAAACTAGCGATTCTTGAAAGAGCAGCAATAATGACTCCATAATCTTTTCAGCCTCCGCTTTCAGAACACTGGAGTGTAGACCATCTCATCCATGTGACTTGCCTACTTTCAGACATTTCAGCTTCTCGAGTACCTTCTCCTTGGTAACAGCAACTAAACTCATTTCTGCCCTCTGACACTTGAACTTCTGTCATACTGCTAGCGTCTTTCATGAAGAAGACTGATGCAAAATACTTGTACAATTTGGCCACCATTTCCTGGTCCCCCATTATTACCTCTACAGTGTCATTTTCATGTGGTCTGATATCTATTCTAGCTTCTTTTACTTTAGCTTACCTGCAGATTTCATCTTTTTCCTCCTTATGGACTTTTTAGTTTCTGTTGATTTTTAAAAGCTTCCCAATCCTCTAACTTCCTACTAATTTTTGCACCTTTATATTCTCTCTTTTGATTTTATGTTGGCTTTTATTTCCCATGCTAACCATGGCTGTGTCATCCTGCCTTTAGAATATTCCTACTTTGGGATGTAAGTATCCTGTGCCTTTCATATTACTCCCAGGTCAGCTGAGAAAATCATCGGGGTCTCTCTTCCCACCATCACGGACATTTATATTACACGCTGCATCCGCAAAGCAAACAGCGTTATGAAGGACCCCACGCACCCCTCATCCAAACTCGTCTCCCTCCTGCCCTCTGGGAAAAGACACCGAAGCATTCGGGCTCTCATGACCAGACTATGTAACAGTTTCTTCCCCCAAGCCATCAGACTCCTCAATACCCAGAGCCTGGACTGACACCTTACTGCCCTATTGTCTTGTGTATTATTTATTGTAATGCCTGCACTGTTTTGTGCACTTTATGCAGTCCTGGGTAGGTTTGTAGTCTAGTGTAGTTTTTATCTGTTGTTTTTTTTACGTAGTTCAGTCTAGTTTTTGTATTGTGTCATGTAACACCATGGTCCTGAAAAACATTCTCATTTTTACTGTGTACTGTACCAGCAGTTATGGTCGAAATGACAATAAAAGTGACTTGAAATTCCAGCCATTGCTTCTCTGCCAGTGTCCCCTTCCAATCAACTTTGGCCGGCTACTCTCTTATGCCATTGTAATTCTCTTTATTCCACTTTAATATTGATACATATGACTTTAGCTTTCCCTCTCATATTGCAGGGTGAATTCTATCACATTATGATCACTGTCTCCTAAAGATTCCTTTACCTTAAGCTCACTAATCAAGTTCTATTCGTTGCACAACACTGAGTCCAGAATACTTGATCCACTAGTGGGCTGAACCACAAGCTGCCCTAAAAAGCCATCTTGTAGGCATTTTACAAATTGTCTCGTGGGATTCAGCACCAACCTGTTTTTTTTTACCTGCATATTGAAATGCACCATGACTATCGTAACATTGTCTTTTTGACAGGCATTATTTTCTTCCACTGTAGTTTGTAACCCATTTCCTGGCTATTGTTCAGAGACCTGTATATAACTCCTGTTGGGGTCTTCTTATCCTTGTAGTTTCTAAACTCTACCCACAATGATTTTACATCTTCTGATACTATGTCACCTCTTCCTAAGGATTTGATTTCTTACCAACAGAGCCATATCATCCCTTTGCCTACCTGCCTGACATTTTGATACAATGTGCATCCTTGGATGTTAAACTCCCAAATATAATCTTGCAGCTACGATTCCGTGATGCCCACAACATCATACCTGCCAATCTCTAACTGCGCTACAAAATCATCTACCTTATTCGGTATACTGTGTGCATTCAGATATATTACATTGAAACTCATCCCACTGACTGTAATTTCCTGACAGTCTCACTACACAATGCCTCTGTTTGTATGCCAGCTGCACCATCCTCAGCCCCATCATTCAGAAAGGAGCCAGAACAAGGCTAGCAATATCATGAAGGATCCCACCCAATTGCTCTTGGACTGTTGGTCCCACTCCCATCAAGGAAGAGGCCGTGTAGCATCCATGCCTCAACAGCAGTTACCTTCCCCAGGCAGCAAGGCTAATCAACTTCCCCACCAGTTAACTTACCCTGCAACACCGTTCACCACCAATACTTTATCATTTTCTGTTAGTCACCTTGTGTACAGACTCCTCTGTACCTCGTTTCACCTTATGAATATATAGTTAGTCTATGCCAACCAAGGAACTGACCGTAGGCTTCAGAAAGAGTAAGATGAGGGAACACACACCAGTCCTCATCGAGGGATCAGAAGTGGAATGAACGAGCAATTTCAAGTTCCTGGGTATTAATATCTCTGATCTCCCCTGGGTTCAACATATTGATGCAGCTACAAAGAAGGACAACAGTGGCTACATTTCATTAGGTGTCAGGAAGGAGGTACAGGAGCCTGTGGGTGCACACTCAATGATTCAGGAACAGCTTCTTCCCTTCTGCCATCCGATTTGTGAATGGACATTGAACCCATAAACGCTACCTCATGCTTTTTATTTTTATCTTTGCATTACTTATCTAATTTAACTAATGTATATACTTAATAGATGTGATTTACAGTATTGCTGCTGCAAAGACAAATTTCACAACAAACGCCGGTGATACTGATCCTGATTTGAACTGTCTCGTACTTATATTGATTGTATTTTTTTATTGTGTTCATTATCATGGTGTGTTTTTTATATCCTGCATTGGATTTGGAGGAAAAAGAACTATTTCATTCTCCTTTACACTTCTGTTCTGGAAATGACATTAAACAGTCTTGATCTTGAAAAATCTTGGCATTCTTTGTGGCAGGAGTGTAAACTGACAAAAATTCCCCTTGTGGTCTCTCTAGCTGATGCTGTTATAACCTTCAATGTATACACAGGAACAATTAAAAGCTTGTAACAGCATTGCAGACAGATGGCATCAGATAAGCAGCAATCACAAAAAAATCATAAATTATGCATAATTTATATAAGAAAGAATAAAATTAGAACAAAAAAAATGCCCATTATAGTGAAAAGTGATCCAAGTACCTATAGTGTTGCTAAACTGAGATGGTGATTAGGGTTGTGCAGGGTTGTTGAAGAACTGGATCGTTGAAGGGAAGTACCGTAGATGTCGGATTATAAGCCGCTACTTTTTTCCCACATTTTGAACAGCTTTGAACTCTGCGGCCTTTAATACGGTGCGGCTAATGCATTATTTTTTTCATGCCGCCAAAAACATTTTGCCTCGTAACAGTAGACCAATAAAATTGATGAGTAGTTCACAGAGGTCCAATGAAATTGTACGATAAATCAAGCGCACTTTCACAATTAAATTATTGTAAATCAGTCATTTGTACTCACCCTCATCAACATGGAAAACACTCGAAGAAAAGCATTGTGCTGCCTTTATGGCAGTTATTTAGTTTATAATATTTTCGCTTAGTAATTCATTTGTTAGTTAAAGTTAGAAGTGTTTTAACTATATTTGTTTTCTGTACTACATTGCGGGATGCTATGACGTCACACCCGGTTTCGCCGCATCTTGTGGGATACCGGTTTGCGATAAACGGGAAGGAGGGGGGGAGCGGCATTACGCGAGCGGCTTTGGATCCGAGCGAACGCTGCTTTTAAGTTAAAGGCGATCAATAACTTTTCCTGGTAGGCTGCAGTATATATATTTTTTACCAGTCGTTAGGAGATATTGGAATGTTGTTCAGTAAAAAAGTATACGCAACGTATATTTAAAAGTAGCCGTGTTACAGGCACGGTTCGAAAAAAAGCATTTGCAATATGTATTTGTTTATGTTACTATATGGATTTAATTAAAAGTTAAAAAATCCTCACGTGTAATATCTTTCTGTGTAAATATCTCATATTACAACGTGGGACACCTGCGGCCGAAAATCCGGTGCGGCCTGTACAAGTAAAAAATTGATTTTCTTTCTAAAATTAGAGCCAGCGGCTTTTAATCAGGTGCGCTCTGTAGTCCGGAATCTACGGTAAATGTTCTTCAGACTGGTGGTGTGGTGCTTCAGGCTTCCATCCCTCTCCAGCGGGGGCTGCGAGAAGATGGCGTGGCCCACATGTCGTCGTCTTGAGGCAGCATCGCATGTAGGTATTACTGATGGTACGGAGGGATATGTCCAGGCATCTCTGAAGCTTCCTATATCCTGGCACATTTGAATCGCCACTGAGTATGGAACAAGTCAGGATACTTCCAACAGTACATCCGTCAAAGTTTGGTGACACACTGAACCTCCCAGGAAGGTAAAAATGCTGGAACACCATCCTTGTGATTGCAACTGTGTAATTGGTCCGGGGCAATTTATCCTGCGTTCTCTGCTGGAAGTGTGGCATTCTGCCAGTGGCACCAACAGAGCTCTACGAAGGGGTATTTCTCGCAGGTCGGCGGTGGTTATTTAAAAAGAGAGCTTCACGGGCATTTGTCCATTGTGCGGGGCCTATCATCGGCATCAGCCGAGGTCTACAAACTGAATAAAAGTACAGAAGGGATAAGCAAGGTGGCCATCGTCGGGAGTAGGCCAGTGGTGAGAGTCGAAGTGACAGGCTTTGGCTCAATGGAGGCTTCAGCTCAGAAGAGGCGTCGACTCTGTGTAAAGCATCTGTTAAGGTTTCCTTTTTGGGTTTTTTTTTCCTCTCTTACTGTACCACTTAAATAGCTGTGGTGTGCTCTTCGTGCCAGATGTTGGAGAACTGGGAGACCCAGAGTATCCAGGGGAACTACATCTGCGTGAAGTACATCCGGCTGCAGCTCCTTGAAGACCATGTTAGGGAGCTGGAGCAGCAAATTCATGACCTTTGGCTTGTACGGGAGAACGAGGATATAATTGATCAAAGTTGCAGGAAAGTAGTTACCCCAAAGTTGCAGGAGGCAAGTAGCTGGGAGACTGTCAGGAGAAATGGAAATAGGCAGTTAGAGCAGAGCACCCCTGTGGCCATTGCCCTCAAAAACAAGTATACTGTTTTGGATACTTTTGTAGGGGTGACCGCCTGGGAGAATGCCATGGCGACCGGGTTACAGGCACTGACCATGAGTCCATGGTGCAGAAGGGAAAGAGAGAGAAGAAGGGAGCGGTAGTGATAGGGGACTCGATAGTGAGGGGAACGGACAGGACGTGTCGTGTGAATGGGACACCCGGATGGTACGTTGCCTCCCAGGTGCCAGGGTCAGGGATGTCTCAGATCATGTCCATAACATTTTGGAGAGGAAGGGGGAACAGCCAGATGTCTTGGTATATATTGGTGCCAATGACATAGGAAGGAAAAACAATGAGGTCCTGAAAAGAGAATTTAGAGAGAAAGGTAGAAAGATGAGAAGCAGGACCTCCTGGGTAGTGATTTCTGGATTACTGCCTGTGCACGAGCCAGTGAGGGTACAAACAGGATGATCCTGCAGATAAATGCGTGGCTGAGAAGCTGGTGCAGGGGGCAAGGCTTCAGGTTCTTGGATCATTGGGTTCTCTTCTGGGGGAGGTATGACCTATTCAAAAGTGACGGATTGCACCTGAACCCAAGGGGGCCCAACATTCTCGCGGGAAGGATTTTTAGAGCTGTTGGGGAGGGTTTAAACTAATTTGGCGGGGGGGGGGGGGAATCAAAGTGAAGGAACTCGGGACAGGACAGACGTTAAAAAAGTAAAGATAGCGTGCAGTCAGACTGTCAGGATGGACAGGCAGGTGATGGGACTTAATTGCAGCCAACAGGCTGGGTATCAAATCATTGGGGATGCAGAATCAGAAAGGATAGCAAATACAGTACTCAAGGTGTATCTAAATGCTTATAAGAAGTATGATGGATGATCTTGTTGCACTGTTACATATTTCTAGTTATGATGTTGTGGCCATCACTGAATCGTGGCTGAAGAATGGTTGTAATTGGGAGCTGAATGTCCAAGGTTAAACGTTATATCAAAGGGATATAGAAAGGTAGGCAGAAGGGGTGGTGTGGCTCTAATTGTAAAGAATGGCATCAAATCAGTAGATAGATGTGACACAGGATCGGAAGATGTTGAATCCTTGTCGGTTGAGTAAAGAAACTGCAAGGTTAAAAGGATGTTGATGACAGTTACATACAGGCCTCCCAACAGTGGCTGGGAGGTGGAGCACAGATTACAAAAGGAAATAGAAAAGGTGAGTCAAAAGGGCAATGTTATGGTAGTCATGGGAGATTTTAACATGCAGGTCGATTGGGGAAAATCAGGTCAGTAATTGATCTCAAGAGACTGAATTTGTTGAATGCCTAAGAGATGGCTTTTTAGAGCAGTTTGTCATTGAGCCTACAGGGGATCTGCTATACTGGATTGGGTGTTATGTAATGAACCGGAGGAGATTAGGGAGCTTAAGGCAAAAGAACCTTTAGAAACTAGTGTTCACAATATAATTGAGTTCAACTTGAAATTTGAGAGGGAGAAAGTAAAGACTGATGTTGCAGATTCAAAAATCATTGGACTCTGGCATAGTGCCAGAGGAATGGAAAATTGCAAATGTCGCTCCACTCTTTTTTTTAAAAAAAAAAGGTGGAAGACAACAGAAAGGAAATTATAGACCAGTTAGCCTGACCACAGTGGTTGGGAAGATGTTAGAGTCAATTGTTAAGGATGAGGTAATGGAGTACTTGGTGACACAGGACAAGATAGTACAAAGTCAGCATGGCTTCCTTCAGGTGAAGATCCTGCCTGATGAACCTGTTGGAATTTTTCTGAGGAGATTACAAGTAGGATAGATAGTAGGATGTAGTGGATGTTGTATGTTAGGACTTTCAGAAGGCATTTGACAAGGTGCCACACATGAGGCTGCTTACCAAATTAAGAGCCCATGTTACTAACATGGTTAGAGCATTGCCTGATTGGTAGGAGGTAGCGAGTGGGAATAAAAGGATCCTTTCCTGGTTGGCTGTCAGTGATTAGTGGTGTTCCGCAGGTGTTGGGACCGCTTCTTTTTATGGTGTATATAAATGATTTAGTTGATGAAATATATGGCTTTGTTTCCAAGTTTGCAGATTATATGAAGATTGGTGAAGGGGCAGGTAGTGTTCAGGAAACAAGTAGGATGCAGAAAGACTTGGACAGATTAGGAAAATGGGCAAGAAAGTGGCAAATGAAGTACAATTTTTAAAAAATGCATGGTCATGCACTTTGGTAGTAGAGATAAATGTGCAGACTATTTTCTAAATGGGGAGAAAACCCAGAAATCTGAGATGCAGAGGGACTTGGGAGTCCTTGTGCAGAACACCCTGATGGTTAACTTGCAGGTTGAGTTGGTGGTGAGGAAGGCAAATGCCATGTTAGCATTCATTTCGAGATGTCTAAAATACAAGAGCAGGGATGTGAAGCTGAGGCTTTATAAGGCACTGGTGAGGCCTCGCCTTGAGTATTGTGAACAATTTTGTGCTCATCTTAGAAAAGATGTGCTGACATTGGAGAGGGTCCAGAGGGGGTTCACAAGGATGATTCCAGGAATGAAAGGGTTATCCTATGAGGAAAGTTTGATAGCTCTGGGTCTGTACTCACCTGAATTTGGAAGGATGAATGGGGGATCTCACCGAAACCTTTTCAAATGTTGAAAGGCCTAGACAGAGTAGATATGAAAAGAATGTTTATCATGGTGGGAGAGTCTAGGACAAGAGGGCACAGCCTCAGGATAGAGGGGCGTCCTTTCAAAACAGATGTAGAGACATTTCTTTAGCTAAAGGGTGGTGAATTTGTTGCCACATACAGCTGTGGAGGCCAGGTTGTTGGGTGTACTTAAGGCAGGAGTTGATAGGTTCTTGATTGGACATGGCATCAAAGGTTACCAGGAGATCGGGAACTGAGGTAAGGAGGCAGAAAAAAGGATCAGCCATGATTGAATGCTGGAGCAGACTCAATGGGCCAGATGGCCTAATTCTGCTCCAACGTCTTACGGTCTATTCTTTAAGGCAGGAGTGTAAACTGACAAAAATTCCCCTTGCGCTCTCTTTAGCTAATGCTGTTACAATTTTGTATCCTCGGGTGCAGTGACTTTCTCTGACTCCGTTTTCACTAATCTTTAGTCAAATAACCTTCCATTCTTGCAAACCACCGCCACATCTTCAAATTTCCTTTCCCATCAAAATATCAGTAATTACAAACCAGGAACCTAAAAAATAGAACCAGTGGGAGACCATTCTGCCCTTCACACCTAAACTGCCTAAAATCTGATCACACCTGAAATTTTATTCGGTGCCACTTTCCTGCACCAACCCCATATACCCTTAATAACCAATCATGCCCTTGAATATTTTCAGTAATGAGCCTCGAGTAAGATGTACTGAATGAGATGAGATCCCTCAATCAAAAGAGGAAAGGGCGACAATAATAATTGTCCCCATGAAACATTTCAGCTTATTCTTTCCATAAGACCGTAAGACACAGGAGCAGAATTAGGCCATTTAGCCCATCGAGTCTGCTCCACCGTTCCATCGTGGCTGATCCCAGATTCCACTCAACCCCATACTCTTGCCTTCTCGCCATATCCTCTGATGCCCTGACCGATCAGGAAATGACCAACTTCCACCACAGTCTGGGGCAGAGCATTCCACAGATTCACTACTCTGTCTCAAATAACAACTCTTTACCCCTGTTCTAGAAGTCAGGCCCACAATTTTGAGGCTCTGCCCTCTGGTCCTGGATACACCCACCACAGGAAACATCCTCTGCACATCCATCCTATCTATTCCTTTCAAAATTTGGTAGGTTTCAATGAGATCCCCACACATTCTTCTAAATTCCAGTGTAACTTTCAATTCAGTTACATCTGATACTTCAGCTAGTTTGATTTTGTTATAAAGGAACTTTGAAGTAATAATTTAATTGGGTGTTCTGAATAAACTAGGGATAGCTTGAGAAATGACTAAATATTTCTTTTAATTCCTCATGCTGTTCATCAAAGAATACTTAATTACCGTAGATGTCGGATTATAAGCCGCTACTTTTTTCCCACATTTTGAACAGCTTTGAACACTGCGGCCTTTACTACGGTGCGGCTAATGCATGATTTTTTTTCATGCCGCCAAAAACATTTTGCCTCGTAACAGTAGACCAATAAAATTGATGAGTAGTTCAGAGGTCCAATGAAATTGTATGATAAATCAAGCGCACTTTCACAATTAAATTATTGTAAATCATTCATTTGTACTCACCCTCATCAACATGGAAAACACTCGAAGAAAAGCATTGTGCTGCCTTTATGGCAGTTATTTAGTTTATAATATTTTCGCTTAGTAATTCATTTGTTAGTAATTTCTAGTTAAAGTTAGAAGTGTTTTAACTATATTTGTTTTCTGTACTACATCGCGGGATGCTATGACGTCACACCCGGTTTTGCCGCGTCTTGTGGGAAATACCGGTTTGCGATAAACGGGAAGGAGGGGGGGAGCGGCATTAGATCTGAGCGAACGCTGCTTTTAAGTTAAAGGCGATCAATAACTTTTCCTGGTAGGCTGCAGTATATATATTTTTTACCAGTCGTTAGGAGATATTGGAATGTTGTTCAGTAAAAAAGTATACGCAACGTATATTTAAAAGTAGCCGCGTTACAGGCACGGTTCGAAAAAAAGCATTTGCAATATGTATTTGTTTATGTTACCATATGGATTTAATTAAAAGTTAAAAAATCCTCACGTGTAATATCTTTCTGTGTAAATATCTCATATTACAACGTGGGACACCTGCGGCCGAAAATCCGGTGCGGCCTAAAATCCGGTGTGGCCTAAAATCCGATGCGGCTTGTACAAGTACAAAATTGATTTTCTTTCTAAAATTAGAGCCAGCGGCTTTTAATCAGGTGCGCTCTGTAGTGCAAAATCTATGGTAATAACTTTATTTAAGTATAATGTGTGCTCAACTATTATTGAACAAACAGTATCATTTTGCCTTTAGTTTAGCTTTCACTTTAGTTAAGGAAATAATTTAATGTTTAAGAGCAGTAAAGATATCAAGACTTGTATCGTTGAACACAGCATTAGATATACCAGCTGAAGATGTTTTCAGGTGACATTACCAAGCCAGCATTCTGGTTACACTGAGTGAATTCGAAGCTAACCGCAGTGAGGAACAGGATTGGTGTGCGGGGTGGGTGATGGTGTCAGATTCTCTTTTTAATATTGAGCTCAGTGGGCTTTTACAGAAAACCAGTAGCTTTCTTGTTCACATCCTGCTCTAATCAGTTCTTCCAGCTTTACATTTGATTTCACAATTTACCAGTGTGTCTTATTACAACATTATTACTAGCTGTTGTTCCAATGTTTTATGTCAAGCATTGCCTAGGTGAGATATTGAACAGAGATCTGGCTATTCATGGGTGGTAGAGACATTTAATTGGACTGACTGTGGCTGACAACTGGGAAGGCGATCGCTAGTTATTCCCAAACATGTAAAACCCTGCATTGCAAAAGGATGGGACTAGTATTCTTGTTGTACAATGTTCTATTCAGTCGGACTTTGCTGCACCATCTGTCCTCAGAAATAAATTTAATGCAGGAAAGTATCTTCAACCACATTCTGTCAGGCAATGTGTCCTGGAGGCTCAGTGGCAGGAGTCATTTGGCAGAAGGCCTAAATCAACTGAATTCTCAAACATGCACCGATCTCACTTGGTTGGCAGCGAGAGGGACCCTTTCCATCAGAACTTTAGTGTCTCAATCCCACCACGTGTTATCCTTCAGGTGGATGAAGACAACTGTGCACTCTTTCAGTGTGCATCTGCCAAGAAGGTCTGGATAGGAATGCTCTGGTTCTTGAAGTTGCCTTTGAGCAGCAGTATCAAGTCTCCATGCTCTGCAGGCTCTTCCCACCATGTGTACTGAGAGAAACAGCAGTTGCTGCTGGAAAATGATCGACTACGTTGTCTTCTGATGTAAGGGATGCAAGGTAGAAGTGTACATTCTGAAGAATGTGTGCTGTGTACGGTCCTCTCACTGCTTCACAGGTGAATTGTTTAAGGAGGAAACGTGACACATTGCAATGGAAGGTATTGAACACTAAACACTGACAAGAGAAAATCTGCAGGTGCTGGAAATCTGAGCAATACATACAAGATGTTGGCAGAGCTCAGCAGCATCTATGTGTTGTAAAGATGTGCACTGATTGTATCTACCATGTGTATAACGAATAAGTCATATTTTTGGGGGGGAAAAGTTCCAGTCCAATGCTGACCCACAGTAATTCCAGAAGTTATGGAGTGACTGATGCCAGCGGAGCTGCCACCTATTTTGTCACTGAATCCATCCATGGACATCGCTGCGTTACGCTTCTATCTTACAGAAGCATACATTATTTTTTCTCTCAAGCAACGCACACATAAATTGCTGGAGGAACTCGGCAGGCCAGGCAATAGAGTACAGTCAAAACCCTTCAGCAGGACTGGAGGGAAAAAGATGAGTTGATTTAAAAGGTGGGGGGAGGGGAGAGAGAAACACAAGGTGATAGGTGAAAGCTGAAAGGGGAGGGGTGAAGGTAAGAACTGGGAAGTTGATTGGTGAAAGAGATACAGGGCTGGAGAAGGGGGAGGCTAACGGGAGAGAACAGAAGGCCATTGAAGAAAGAAGAGGGGGGAGCACTAGAGAGAGGTGATGGGCAGGTAAAGAGATAAAGTGAGAGAGGGAATAGGGGATGGGGAATGGTGAAGGAGAAAGGGGGGAGGCATTACCAGAAGTTCACGAGATCAATGTTCATGAAATCAAGTTGTAGGCTACGCAGACGGAATACAAGCTGTTGTTCCTCCAACCTGAATGTGGCTTCACTGTGACAGTAGAGGAGGCCACAGACAGACATATCAGAATGGGAAGTGGAATTAAAATGGGTAGCCACTGGGAGATCCCGCTTCTTCTGGCAGACGGAGCGTAGTGCTCAGTGAAGCGGTGTCCCAATCTGAGTCGGGTCTTGCTGATATTGTTTCTTAGATCTGCAGGGACCCAGTTTATACAGGGCACGTCATGGTAGGATTTCCACATTCTCTCCCTGACCACTGAAGTTTTCCTCCAGGTGCTTCGGTTTCTTCCAACACCTCGGGTGTGCTTGTAGTTTAATTCACCTCTGTAGTTTATAAATTGGTGCACCTGAGAGTCAATAGAATCAAAGGAGTAACCAAGAGAGTGCTAATCTGAAGGGGTAGGTGGAGATTTGGAGAAGAAGAATGAAGTGATGGAACTTCTCTGTTGGGGGCAAGCACAGACCCAACTGGCTGAATCACATCCTTTTTTTTTAAAAAAAAGGTATTACTTTTTAGTACTTTAATGAGGTTGTTTTTTGGATATTTAAATTAATCTGAACTATCTTTGAGTACCAAAAAATGTTGAAAAGGCTGTTACAAAACCTTGGCTAATTTTAACAGTGTTAAGCATAGGACTTCAGACTTGCCTTTTGTCAAAGGACACCCGGGGCATTGTGCAGTAGAACAGAGGTGATACCGCGGCCAAGATCAACTTGCTGCTGGAACCTTGTTGAGACTGACCAGACCACTCCTGGACATGTTGTCTGTATGCACCCAGTGTAGTTTAAGCACTGTGGGCTGTGGTTTGAATCCTGATCACTTTGGTCCTCTCACAGCAGTTATCTTAAGAGTTTTCTTTGATCTATCAAGTCCCTAACTTTCAAATCCTTTCTTTCCCACATTTTTCATAAGGAATGAGCACATGAACAGAGGTTGTTCCTTCAAACTCTAAACTTCAACATAATTGTTAAACAATGCTGCTGATAAATTCTATCAAAATATGCCCTTTTACAGATATGTTGCACATTATTTAAATGAAAATAGAAAATTATGTAAAAACTGAGCATGGCAGGCAGCCTCTTTGTGAAGTGAGCCAATATTTCATGTCAAGAACCTTTTGCCAGAACTGTGAAAGTCAGTAACATTAGTTTTGTTTCTCTTTCCAAATGCTGAGTATCCCCAGCATTTTCTGTTTTTATTTCAAATACCAGCATCTGCAGTTTGTTGATGTTCATTGCATATAAATTAGTCCACAAGATGAACCAAAGTTGATCATGTAAACTTGTGGATTAATTGATACATGATGAAATAATCCCTCTGCATCATGTTCAAATCTAAATCTTCACCATACTTGACTTTGTGGCTCCAGTAACAAACTGCTTCTAAAAGTAAATTTGCTTAGTAGTAGTGTGTTGACTGAAAGTGATTGTTGCCTCATTAAACAAATTTGGTGGCAATTCTTTTTATGTCAAACAGCAATGTGTTTTATGACTAATTTCCTTTTAATGAGAAACATCCTGTTAGCACAATAAATGTGTTTAATTATAACCCAACTTGCAGTAGCTCGCACTTTTTCACCTTGAAAATATAGTCCCTTCACTTTTTATTCCTATTTCGAAGAAAATAAAAAGTAAATACTGTCGGATGGATTTCTTTTAGTTGGTACCTCTGTTAGAGTACATGAAATTCTTGGTCTTTATGAGCTTGGTTTTTACATTGTTGTACTTACACATGGCAACTTGAAGTAAAGGTCATTAACTGCTACCCTGTTCCCTTTAGTTCCTTAAATCATTTATGCTTGAAGGCCAAAATGTACCCACAGAAAAGCATTTTCTATTCTCCTGACTATATTTCTACACACTAAACTGAATATCTCAGGAAAAATAAACTTATCAGAATAGAATCTTGCTTGATCCTAAATTTTGTATTAATTGGAATGCAAATTTGATATAAGAAACTATCTGATCTGCTTCTAGATTGGTTTATTGCTGTGAATTTCTTTATCCTGGCTTTCATCAAAGCCTGAGACATTTATTTTTAAATTATTTAAAATCCTGATTAAAATACAGATGAAATTCCATATTAATATATTACTTGATTATGCCAAAAAGGTGAATATGCTGATTAAAGGTATCAGTGAAAAAGAAATAGAGGAAGTATTTCTCTAGTGGGAAAATTCAGTACAAGGGTCTAAAGTTCTCCATTCCAAAATTCTGCTGAGAATGGATCAATCGAAATTTAAAATCTGATATCAATAGGTCCGTGTGTTCTACACATACTGAGGGTTTTAGAGTCAGTATAACACATGAGTTGACGTGGCCTTGAAGGCATTGTTGATGACTTGCCACCTTGAACTGCTGCATTCTTTCTCATGAGAATCTTAACTCAGTGCTGCTGAGTAGTGTGATCCAGTGACAATGTAGGAGTAATAATATCTTTTGATAGCTGAATAACATGTGAACCTACAAATTTATGGTTGGTGGTGTTCACTGGGAATTGCTGCCCTAGTCTTTCTTGGTGGTGAAGATGCTGCTGGAATCACCTAGGCATGTAAATGAAGTACATTTGGAAGACACAGTCTGTGCATACTACAAACATTTGTATATAGTGTTGAAGATTTTAAATGTTTAGGATCAATGATGCAATGCCAACCCTGCAAACTACATTGCCCTGGATGGTGTTGAATTCCCGGAGAGTTGTTGGAGCTGAACTCCTCCAGAAAAACAATCTATCACACTCCATGAGCTTTGTAAATGATGGAAAGGCCTTTGCAACTCAAAAGGAGAATCACTCATGGAAGGATAGACAGCTATGGTATATATGTGGCTCATCTAGTTGTTTCTACAGTTTGATAGCTCTAGGCCTGCTCTCACTAGAGTTTAGAAGAATGAGGGGGAATTTCATTGAAACTGAAAGACCCAGATAGACTACACAGATGTTTCCAATTGTGGGAGAGGCCAGGTCCAGAGGGAACAGACTCAGAATAGAAGAAAGTCCCTCTAGAACAGAGATGAGGAGGTATTTCTTTAGCCAGAGGGTGGTGAATCTGTGAAATTCATTGCCACAGACTGCATGGATACCAAATCATTGGGTTAAAGCAGAGGTTGAGAATTTCTTGATTAGTAAGGACATCAAAGGTCAGAAGAATGGCAGGTGACCTAATTGGAACCTGGTGAAAGGCCCTGATGGAATGGATGTGGAAAGGATGTTTCTTATCGTGGGAGAGTCTAAGATCTGAGGTCACAGCCTCAGAAGAGAGGGCTGTCCTTTTAGAATGGAGAAGAGGAGGAATTTCTTCAGCCTGAGAGGGGTGAATCTGTGGAATTCTTTGCCACAGGCAGCAGCGGTGGCCATATCTTTATGTATATTTAAGGCAGAGGTTGACAGATTCTTGACTGGTCAGGGCATGAAGGGATATGTGGAAAAGACGAGAGATTGGGGCTGAGAGGAAAATTAGATCAGCCATGATGAAAAGGTGGAGCAGACATGATGGGCCAAATGGCCAGTTCTGCTCCTATATCTTCTGGTCTTATGGGGCGAAGGCAGGAGAATGGAGTTGAGAGGGGAAACAATCAACCATGATGCAAATGCAGAGCAGATTCAAGGAGCTGAATGACTTAATTCTGTTCCTATGTCTTATGGTCTTAAATGGAGTATACAGTGATGATAAGACCATTTAATGTCAGTGACAGGTGGGCAGACGTTCAATTGTTAGAGATGATCATTACTGGCTCTATTATGGCATACATTGTACAACTGGGTGTTTGACATCAGAGTCACAATCTGGTCTAATATCACTTGTATATATGCGATGAAATTTGTTGATTTGCAGCAGTATATTGCAATACATAATAATAAAATAACCAAGATATATATATATATATATATACACACATTAAATTAGTAGTGTAAAAAAAAAAGAGCAAAAAAAATGTAATGCTATATATACGTTCAATGACCTTTTAGAAACCTAATGGCAGGGTGGAAGAAGCTGTTCCTGAAACATTGAGTGTATCCCTTCAGACTCCTGTATCTCCTCCTTAATGGTAACAATGAGAAGAGGACATGTCCTGGGTGATGGATGGCGCCTTTTTGAGGCATTACCTTTTGAAGATGTCCTCGTTGCTGGGGAAGACTGTGCCCACCATGGCCGAGTTTGCATCTTTCTGCAGCTTTTCTCCAATTCCGTACATTGGTCTGTCCTCTGTCCATACTAGATGATGATGCAACCAGTCAGAATGCTTGCCACAATGCATTTGTCCAAATTTGTGAGTCTTTCGTGATGTATTATGTCTCCTCAAACTTTGAAAGAAATATAGTTGCTGTCATGCCTGCTTTAATATGTTGGGCCAGGTCAGATCTTCAAAGAACTGGAAACTCACCCTTTCCACTGCTGATCCCTCGATTTCCCTTCCTCAACTCCACAATCAATTCCTTGGTCTCACTGATGTTGAGTGCAGTCTTCCATTGATTCTATTATAACTCTTAGATTTACTGAGTTTGCCAGCAAGAAAACAAATCTCAGGGTTGTATTTGGAGACATACAAGTTCTTTGATAATAAATTTACTTTGAACTTTTGAACCTTAAGACTAACAACCAAAAATCACATCTCCCAGTGTAGAAAGAATAGATAATCTTTAAAAATTTCAGAGTTTATGTATATGTTGATCATAAGGATTCCTTGGTCTAATTTTCCTAAACCTCATGCAATCACTGCAAAATATTCTAATATTGCTGACCCTTGCACACTCCATCTGGCATGAGAACACATCTGAAGATAATCTCTTTAGCATCAGTCCTTGATGTGGCAATCTGTTTTTGTGTGCAGTTTATAGGTATTTATTCAAAGATTCTAATAAAATGTTAGATGATGTCTTCCACACAAAGCTAACTTTTTAATTTGAGCCTTGTCTATCACATCAGGAAAGCCTTTACGAGCTCAGGATATGAATGTCTGAGCCCTTAATTGTATTGATTGGCTATAATGCTTTGTATCACTGGCAGTTTTAATTCATTTCAGCAGAGTCACTACAGAGTTTGAAGGATCTACAAAGCACATACCTTACAGCTTATTTCCAGTTTGTCAGTCATAAGAACATATGAAGGGCCACTAGGCACTTTCATTTGAATATATTTTTCAAATTGTTAAAAAAAACAACATGCTAGCTAGCCCCATTTGCCATTATTTCTCTGCAATGAATGTAGTTATCTGGTCCTCTTGTGCATAATTTATGCCTGAGCATGAATAATTTTAATGGATGATTGGATTATTTCTCCTGAATTTACGAAATTAAAGAAAGGATATCTTCCATTAATATAGTGTCTTTCACAAATTTAGGATATCCCAAGGCATTTTTCAGAAAATGAGGTGTATTTTGAACTGCTTGTAGGAACCATTTGAGCTAATTTGTGTTTAATTGCTTTTTCGATTATTTTAATCTTTTCAAAAGACCCATCACTTCCAGTTTAAAATCCTTCATATACAATGATTTTATAATAAAATCTAATCACTAATTGTCCAAATGTAAATTTGGACTATTGGATTATCAATCCTAACCTATTTGAGCGCACATTGCCTGGAGTTTGAGCAAAACAAAAAATAAAATACTTTGGTCCTATATATAGTAGTGACTTTTCATGTCCATTTTAAAGCACGTATAACCAATGGTGAATTTTGAATTGTAGTCACCATGGTAATATAGAAATCAAAATGGCCATTTTGTGTAAAACCATCTACCATAATCAATAATGGGAACATGACCAAACAAACTGTTTTCATGATAATATTGTTTAAAGGAATTGAATTGACTTTTTTCTTACATTCTTCGCATATGAGGAGTAAAAATCTTTGTCTCCATCTAAATGTGCAATGTGCAATCATAGTAATTTATAATAAATAGAACAGGTAATATAACATAGAATACACTCAAATCAACACGAGTTACTCAGTCTGATGGCCTGGTGGAAAAAGCTGTCCCAGAGCCTGTTGGTCCTGGCTTTTATGCTGTGGTACTGCTTCCCAGATGGTAGCAGCTGGAGTCGATTGTGGTTGGGATGACTTGGCTCCCCAATGATCCGATCGGCTCTTTTTTCATGCCTGTCTTTGTAAATGTCCTGAATCATGGGAAGTTCACAACCTACAGATGCGCTGGGCTGTCTGCACCGCAGAGTCCTCTGATTAAAGGAGGTACAGTTCCCATACCAGGAAGTGATGCAGCCAGTCAGGATGCTCTCAATTGTGCCCCTGTAAAAGTTGTTAGGATAAAGGTTTACTCTGAACACCAAGGAAACCTCACACTTATTCTTCAAATTAGTAGCACGGGATAATTTACTTTCATCCAAGTATGTAGATAAGGCTTTGATTTCACTTGCTATCTGAAAGCACTTTAAGTGTTCAAAACTTTTGACAATGTTTCTCATGCTCCATTAGAATTTAAATAGTCTTTTCTGCTCGGGTATCTGGAGATGGCATTGAAACCACAAACTTGAAGCAAAATTCAAACCAGTTGAATCCTTTCTCACAGAACTTAACGATCACTTTTCAGTCCGAATAAATATCAAGAAATGTGTCATAGAGTCACAATGTCACACATCTCTTTGCAAACGAAGTCTATGCAGACTAACAAATATACATTTATACAAATCCTACACAAATCTTATTTTGTTCTCCCTACTAATTCCACTCAAATATTTTACTATTTGCCTATGGGCGCCTTTTAGCTCCCAATGAACCAACCTATCTGCACATCTGTGGGATGTGAGCGGAAACCGGAACATCTGGAGGGAACCCCCTGATCACGAGGATATGTAAACTCAGACATGAGTGGAGATCAGAACTGAACCTGAATCACTACAGCAATAAGGCAGCAGGTTTACTTTTGTACCATTGTGCCATTTCCCTCTTTCCCCTCATCATGCACGCACGCAAAACACAAAATAATAGGATTGATGTTAACACAAGTCATGCACCATGAACAATATCTCACACAGAGATGCAGAGGAGCATCACTATTTCTCTTTTCCCTCATAGCCAATTCTTCAAGTTTGAGGGTGACTTGCTTCCTCTCCAAGTCAGTGCATTTTGAGGTGGTTGATGGGAGCCACCACAGATGGGAAAGCTGGTGTAAAATTGTGCCTCACCTACAACAAGTTCCTTATGGGAATGGCATTGCAGGACAACGCTTCAACCCCATGGGAATAGCGCTAAAAGACAGTGCTTCTACCTAAGATCACTATGCTCCATAACTGAGGTCAGCCCATCGTTAATGCTTAAGCTGCAGCATGCCGATGATGCTCGAAGGCATTTGGAAGTTGAGCTCCAGTTCAACATTGACTCACTCGCTGAAGCATAGGAGAGAATGGGCCAAATATTCCACATCCACAAGACCAAGGTCATCTACTAACCTGTCCTATCACTGCCCTCCCACAATGAGGGTTCATGTCAGACAATGACAATATTTAAGACTACTTTTATACAGCAGCAAGTTCAGGTTCCAGTTGCTCAGTAACTTGTGTCTTTGGATTCCTTTTCATTCATTTGCTTTTTTTATATATATATATATATATATATAGATAGAGAGATAGAGAGAGATATAGATATTTTCGTGATCCTGATGGCAGCCTATGTACCACCAGCGGCTAACTATAATCAAACATTTGTGACATTGGATGATGCCTTCCGCAGACAAGAAACAGCCCAACTGACACATTGCAAATTAGAGTGGAAGACTTCAACCAGACTTGTTTGAAGAAAACCCTGCCCAATAATAATCAGCATATAACCTGTACTAATAGAGGTCTTAACGGCTGCAGAAAAGGTGGACATCACAGAGGGATTGTCTACGGAGTCTCTGTGGGTGGTGGTTAGGAACAGGAAGGGGTCAATAACTTTACTGTGTTTTTTATAGGATGCCCAATAGCAACAGGGATATTGAGGAACAGCTTGGGAAACAGATTCTGGAAAGGAGTACTAATAACAGTTGGCATGATAGGAGATTTTAATTTCCCAAATATTGATTGGCTTCTCACTAGAGCAAGGGGCTTAGATGGGGTGGACTTTGTTAGGTGTGTTCAGGAAGGTTTCTTGACACAATATGTAGATAAGCCTACAAGAGGAGAGACTGTACTTGATTTGGTATTGGGGAAATGAACCTGGTCAGGTGTCAGATCTCTCAGTGGGAGAGCATTTTGGAGATAGTGATCATAATTCTATCTCCTTTACAATAGCATTGGAGAGAGACAGAAACAGACAAGTTAGAAAAGCGTTTAATTGGAGTAAGGGGAATTATCAGGCTATCAGGCAGGAACTTGGAAGCTTAAATTGGGAACAGATGCTCTCAGGGAAAAGTACGGAAGAAATGTGGCAAATGTTCAGAGGATATTTGTGTGGAGTTCTGCATAGGTACGTTCCAATGAGACAGGGAAGTTATGGTAGGGTACAAGAACCGTGGTGTACAAAGGCTGTAATAAATCTAATCGAAAAGAAAAGCTTACAGAAGGTTCAGAGAGCTAGGTAATGTTAGAGATCTAGAAGATTATAAGGCTAACAGGAAGGAGCTTAAGAAAGAAATTAGGAGAGCCAGAAGGGGCCATGAGAAGGCCCTGGCGGGCAGGATTAAGGAAAACCCCAAGGCATTCTACAAGTATGTGAAGAGCAAGAGGATACGATGTGAAAGAATAGGACCTATCAAGTGTGACAGTGGGGAAGTGTGTATAGAACCAGAGGAATTAGCAGAGGTGCTGAATGAATACTTCAGTATTCACTATGGAAAAGGATCCTGGCGATTGTAGGGATGACTTGCAGCAGACTGAAAAGCTTGAGCATGTAGATATTAAGAAAAAGGATGTGCTGGCGCTTTTGGAAAGCATCAAGTTGGATAAGTCGCCGGGACAGGATGAGATGTTCCCTAGGCTACTGTGGGAGGTGAGGGAGGAGATTGCTGAGCCTCTGGCGATGATCTTTGCATCATCAATGGGGACGGTAAAGGTTCCAGAGGATTGGAGGGTTGCAGATGTTGTTCCCTTTTTCAAGAAAGGGAGTAGAGATAGCCCAGGAAATTATAGATCAGTGAGTCTTATTTCAGTGGTTGGTAATTTGATGGAGAAGATCCTGAGAGGCAAGATTTATATAAACATTTGGAGAGGCATAATATGATTAGGAATAGTCATGACTTTGTCAAAGGCAGGTCATACCTTACGAGCCTGATTGAATTTTTTGAGGATGTAACTAAACACATTGATGAAGGAAGAGCAGTATATGTAGTGTATATGGATTTCTGCAAGGCATTTGATAAGGTACTCCATGTGAGGGTTATTGAGAAAGTAAGGAGGCATGGGATCCAGGGGGACATTGCTTTGTGGATCCAGAACTGGCTTGCCCACAGAAGGCAAAGACTGGTTGTAGATGGATTATATTCGGCATAGAGGTCGGTGAATAGTGGCGTGCCTCAGGGATCTGTTCTGGGACCCCTACTCTTTGTGATTTTTATGAATGACCTGGATGAGGAAGTGGAGGGATGGGTTAGTACGTATGCTGATGACACAAAGGTTGGAGGTGTTGTGGATAGTGCGGAGGGCTGTCAGAGGAACAAAAGGACATTGATAGGATGCAAAACTGGGCTGAGAAATGGCAGATGGAGTTCAACCCAGTTAAGTGTGAAGTGGTTCATTTTGGTAAGTCAAATATGATGGCGGAATATAGTATTAATGGTAAGACTCTTGGCAGTGTGGAGGATCAGAGGGATCTTAGGGTCCAAGTCCATAGGATGCTCAAAGCAGCTGCGCAGGTTAACTCTGGTTAAGAAGGCATACGGTCCATCAATGATAGAATTGAATTTAGGAGCTGAGGGGTAATGTTGCAGCTATATAGTACCCTGGTCAGGCCCCACTTGGGGTACTGTGCTCAGTTCTGGTCACCTCACAAGAGAAAGGATATGGAAACTATAGAAAGGGTGCAGAGGAGACTGACAAGGATGTTGCCTGGATTGGGGAGCATGCCTTATGAGAATAGGTTGAGTGAACTCGATCTTTTCTCCTTGGAGCAACGGAGGATGAGAATTAACCTGATAGAGGTGTATAAGATGATGAGAGGCATTGATCGTGTGGATAGTCAGAGGCTTTTTCCCAGGGCTGAAATTGCTGACACAAGAGGGCATAGGTTTAAGGTGCTTGGCAGTAGGTACAGAGGGGAGACGTCAGGGGTAAGCTTTTTACTCAGAGCTGCGATTGCGTGGAACGGGCTGCCAGCAACAGTGGTGGTGGCGGATATGATAGGGTCTTTCAAGAGACTTTTGGATAGGTACATGGAGCTTAGAAAAATAGAGGGCTATGGGTAACCCTAGTAATTTCTAAGATAGGGACATGTTCGGTACAACTTTGTGGGCCGAAGGGCCTGTATTGTGCTGTATGTTTCTAACATACCTGGCAACTATTAGACTAAGTTAAAGAGTGCCTGTTGTTCCTTGTGCAGACCACATTTTGGTAAATCGGATCACTTGGCTGTCCTCCTCTTACTTGCATAAAGGCAGAGCCTAAAAAACAAGGCTCCAGAGATTGGAAGAACCAAGAAGTAGTTGCAGGAGGCAGAGGAATGATTACAGGATTGCTTTTAGTCTGTGGACTGCGCCGTGTTCAAGCACTCATCTAGAGATCTGAATGACTACACTATAGTTATAACAGATTTTATTAAAACAGCAGTAGATAAGTGTGTCCACACTAAATCATTCAGTGTTCTCCACACTCAGAAGCCCTGAGTGGACCACAAGAACCAAATTTTGCTGAGGGTCACATCTGAGGCATACAAGCCTGGAGGTCAAGAAAGCTACAAGAGGTGCAGGTATGATCTCCAGAAGGACATTTCATGGATGAGGTGGAAATTCCAGACCAAACTTGATTTAACGAGGGATGCTCGACAGCTGTGGCAGGGCTTGAAAGCTATCACCTCCTACAAAGCTAAATCAAGTGACACGGGAAGCAATAGGGCTTCCCATCCAAATGAGTTCAATGGCTTCTATGCTCATTTTCACTGCCAGAATGTGGAGAGACCATTGCAAACCCCCACATCTCCCAATGATCCTTTGATCTCAGTATCTGAAGCTGATGTGCAGGCTGTCTCCAGGAGGGTGGATCCACAGAAAGGATCCAGACCAGATTGAGTACCTGGCCATGTACTAAAGATTGTTGACCAACTGGCTGGAGTGTTCACTGAGATCTTTAACCTTTTGTGTCAGTAATGTGTGGTACACATATGCTTCAAGCAAGCTTCAGTTATACCAGTGCCCAAGAGGAGCGCAGTAACCTGCCTCAATGCCTATCACCCAGTTCCGCTTACATTCACAGTGATGAAGTTCTTTGAGGGGTTGGTGATGAAATGTATCAGCTCCTGTCTGAGAAGCGACTTGGAGCAACTGGTCTACGGCAGATGCCATCTCATTACCTCTTCATTCAATCCTAGGACATCTGGACAGCAAAGATGCAAACATCATCTTTATCGACTACAGTTCCACATTCACTACAGTCATTTCCTCCAAACTAATCAACAAGCTCCAAGCCCTTGGCCTCAGTGCCCCCTTGTGCAATTGGATACTGGATTTCCTCACTTGCAGACCCCAGACAGTTTGGTTTGACAAAGGTATCTCCTCTGATCTCCATCAGCACTGGTGCACCAAAGGGCTATGTACTTAGCCCCCTGCTCTACTCACTTTACACCTCTGACTGTGTGGCTAAACACATCTCCAACACCATTTTCAAGTTTGTGGGTGACACCACTGTTGTGGGGCATATCAAGGGTGGTGATGAATCAGCACACAGGAGGGAGATTGATAAGTTGGCTGAGTGATGTAATAAACAGCTTTTCATTCAATGTCAGCAAGACCAAAAAGCTGATAGTAGACTTCAGGAGAGGGAAACCAGAGATCCATGAGCCATTCCTCATTGGAGGATCAGAGGTGGAGAGTGTTAGCAACTTTAAATTCCTGGGTACTACTATTTCAGAGGATCTGTCCTGGATCCATCACATAAGTACAATTGCGAAGAAAACACAACAGCGTCTCTACTTCCTTAGGAGTCTGCAGAGATTCAACATGACATCTAAAACTTTGACAAACTTCTAGAGTAGTGTAGTGGAGTGTATGTTCACTAGCTGCATCATGGCCTGGAAAGGAAACATGAATGCCTTTGAATGGAAAATCCTACGAAAGTTAGTGGATTTGGCCCTGTACAATAGGTAAAGCCCTCCCAACTATTGAGCATATCTACTTGAAACATTATAGGAGAGCAGCATGCATCATCAGAGATTGCTACTGCCCAGGCCATGCCCTTTTCTTGCAGCTGCCATCAGGTAGAAGGTACAAGCACCACTAAGTTCAAGAACAGGCTCAACCATCAGGCTCTTGAACAAAAAGGGATAACTACACTCTCTTGTCCATCCATTGAGATGTTCCCACAAACAATGATCTCACATTAAGGGTGCTTTATCTTGTTATTTTTTTTATATTTGCATTTAGACAGTTTGTTGCCTTCTGTACCCTGGTTGATCTTCCATTGATCCTGTTATAGTTACTATTCCATAGCTTTGCTGAGTATTCCTGCAGGAAAATGAATCTCAGGGTTGTATATGGTAACATATGCACTCATAATAAAATTTACTTTGAACTTTAAACTTGCTTCTTTTAGAATGGTCAGTCCACTAAATTATCCCCATTCCTCGAAGCTTCACGTGGATTTCTTCGACACCCTACTTTGCATTTTAACCTGGGAGTAATTGTAAAAAAAATCAAGGCCATTAACACATTAACATTTTGGTACAGACACAATGCTAGAGGAATTCCATAGATGCTACCTGTCCCGCTGAGTTCCTCCAGTATTTTGTATGTGTTGGTCTGGATTTTCAGCATTTGCAGAATCTCTTGTGTTTATTATTTTGGTGCTTGTTTACCAGTTGTTAATGCTTATGATGGGAAGTAAACATTTGGAAAGAGATGGAATAAGGGACATAATTAGCAAAAAAACTTAGTTCACCAGTTTTGGCAATTTGTTTCATGACTTGTCTCAGCATTAATCTCATTGCCAGACATTATAATCCCTAATATTGAGCAGCTCAGCATTTTAATTATTTTATGTTTTTTTCCTTTAACCAATACAGATAAAAACAGTAATATAAATTCATGCCATCACTGACTGAACTACTCCAACCTTTTAATGTAAATCATTTTATAGTCAATTAACATTAATGCCATGATGTGCTTTGTGGCAGTGCTATAATGCCAGCTCAAGCATTCAGATATCACAGTAGTTATACCAGAAATTATAAAACTTGCTGCTAGAATTATAATGATTCAGCATTTGTTTTGGAGAGCAGAGATTGTGTTACAGTGCAATATTCCACTTTTAGTGCCAACTTTTATATACCACTACTTTAATTAATAGAACACAAATGAGATCATTGGAGCCCATAAATTACTGTGCATAGTACTGGTATCCAAATACTTGAAGTATTCATTTCATTAATTTGTTTACACTTTTAATGAAAGTAGTAACCCTTTTATTTATCCATTAAAATTATATCATCTAATTATATTAAGTGCTAGTACACTAAGACTACTTATGGAGATACAGTACATCTAATATGTTATCTACTAATGATCTTTAATCCCTCTCCAGATTATAACCCAATATTTTATAAAAATGGTAGTTTAAGACCAGGGAACATACAATGCTAAATTTAACGATGTATAACAAAGTATAGTTAGTTAACAACTTGACAGCCAGGATTTAGCAGCCATAAGATGATAGATTTGAAAGAGAGTGGATAGTACCTAAAAATATATATTTTTAATTAATTAAGGCCATCATTGAAGGAGAAATAAAACGATTCTTTCCAACAATGCAAACTGTCAATTAATAAATGCATACATAAATAAATCATGCAAACTATTTGGTACAATGTAAACTCCAAAACCCTGAAAAGCTAAACTCAATGTGCCAAACCTGAAATGTAATCTACAAAGTGGGAAGAGACATTCTCATTCTAAAAAAAATTCTTACATAGATGCAGAGAATGTATTACTACAGTGCAATGAAAAGCAAGTACAGAAAATAAATAATGCAATGAGGTGCAAAATGAGAATATGAGGGAAAGAATTTAAATTGGATATCAAAGGCAGCAATGAAATATTTATAAATATATTAAGGGAGAATGATTTGGAGAATGTGGGTCCATTAAAGGCATAGCTGAAGCAATAATAAAAATGAGTCTTTTCTTTCACAGGAAGGAAAGAAAGAAATGATCAGACGCCAGTGATACGAAACACCCAGGGGTAAATTAAGGGGGGGGGGAACAGATTAGATTTTATATTATATCAACAAAGGCTACTTTCAGTCATATTCCTGTACTATCATTGCAAAATATCCAAGACACTTCACTAGGAGTCTTAACAAGTAAAATATTGACATCATTATATGATGGTAGTCCACCTGACCAAAACAACCAAAGAGACCAACTTTGAGTTGTATCTTAAATGTGGAAATAAAGGCAGAGAGGATTAAGGAAGAAAATCTCAGGCATTCATACTTGGCAACTAGGAATAGTTTGAGTAAATAATAGGCAGGATTGACAAAGAAGAGTCAGTAGATGTTGTTTATTTGGATTTTCAGAAGGTCTTTGACATATCTTGTTCAGCGGCACATGAGGCTGCTTAACAAGATAAGAGCCCACGGTTTCACTTGAAAGGTACAAGTGTGGATAGGTGATTGGCTGACTAGCAGGATCCAGAGTGGGAATAAAGGGGGTCTCTTCTCTAAAGGGCTGCTGGTGACTAGTTTGCAGATGATACAAATATGGGTGGAGGAAGTGAAGTGAAGGAGGAGTACTGTGTCCAGTTCTGGTTGCCTCACTATAGGAAGGATGTGAAAGCATTGGAAAGGGTACAGAGGAGATTTACCAGGATGCTGCCTGGTTTAGAGAGTATGCATTATGATCAGAGATTAAGGGAGCTAGGGCTTTACTCTTTGGAGAGAAGGAGGATGAGAGGAGACATGATAGAGGTGTACAGGATATTAAGAGGAATAGACAGAGTGGATAGCCAGCACCTCTTCCCCAGGGCACCACTGCTCAGTACAAGAGGACATGGCTTTAAGGTAAGGGGAGGGAAATTCAAGGGGGATATTAGAGGAAGGTTTTTTTCACTCAGAGAGTGGTTGGTGTGTGGAATGCACTGCCTGAGTCAGTGGTGGAGGCAAATACACTAGTGAAGTTTAAGAGACTACTAGACAAGTATATGGAGGAATTTAAGGTGGGGAGTTATATGGGAGGCAGGGTTTGAGGGTCGGCACAACATTGTGGGCCGAAGGGCCTGTAATGTGCCGTACTATTCTATGTTCTATGAAGCAGGGAGTCTGCACAAGGACTTAAGCAGATTGGAAGAAAGTTAACCAGATTAGACAAAGAAGTGGCAAATGGAATATAGTGTGGCGAAGTGCACCATCATGCACTTTGGTAGAAGGAATAAAGGTGCAGACTAATTTCTAAATGGAGAGAAAATTAAAAAATCAGAATTAGAAAAGGACTTGGGAGGCCTTGCACAGGTTTCCGTAAAGGTTATGTCCATACATGGCCTCCTTTACTGCCATGATGAGGCCACCTTATATACTGTCTGGGTAGTCTCCAGCCCCTTGGTATGAACATCGAATTCTCCAACTTCTGGTAATTTCCTCCCTCTCCCTTCCCCCATCCCACTTTCACTCTGCCTCCTCTTCCAGCTACCTATCACCTCTCTCATGATTCCACCTTCTACTACTACCCATAGTGCTTTCCCCTCACATTCCTTCTTTACCTCTCCTGCATATCCCCTCCCTGCTTTCCCTTCCCCACCCTCCACCCCTTGATCTTTCCTCTGATTGGTTTTTCATCTGGCACCTTCCCCCCTCCCCCCACCTTCTTTATAGGGCCCCTGCCCCCTCCTCCTTTAGTCCTGATGAAGGGTCTCGGCTCGAAACATTAACTGCTCCTTTCAACGGATGCTGCCCGACCTGTTGAGTTCATCCAGCTTGTTTGTACATGTTGATTTCCCCAAAGGCTAACTTGCAGTTTGTGTCAGTGGTAAGGAAGGCAAATGCAAAGTTAGCATTCATTTTGAGAGGACTAGAATTTAAGGATGTAATGCTGAGGCTTTATAAGACATTAGTCAGACCACACTTTGAGTATTGTGAGCAGTTTTGGGCTCTTTATCTTAAAAAAAAAAGATGTGTTGGTATTGGAGAGAGTCCAGAAGAGGTTCACATGAATGATTCCAGGAAAGAAAGGGTTAAAGTAAGAGGAGAGTTTGATGGCTCTGGGCCTGTACTTGAGTTTAGAAAAAGGAGGGAGGATCTCATTGAAACCTATCGACTATTAAAAGGTCTAAATAGAATGGATGTGGAGAGGATGTTTGGGCAATTCTAGGAGGCAGAGCATACAGCCTCAAAATAGAGGGATGTCCATTTAGGACAGCGATAAGGAGGAATTTCTTTACCCAGAGGATAGTGAATCTATAAAATTCATTGTCACAGACAGCTGGCAAATCATTATTTAAAGTGGAATTTGATAGGCTCTTGATTTGTCAGGGTGTCAAAGGTTATAGGGAGAATGAAGTTGAGAGCGTTAATAAATCAACCATGATGGAATGCAGATATCCCACCTCTCCCAGAAGTTCCTGGAGTCTCCCACATATTGATAGCAGCTCCCTGACACCCACAAATTATATACAATATCCCGGAAATCATTTTTATTTTGAGAGCAAGCAAGCGAGAGAGAGAGAGCGCGACATGGCAGAGTGTTCCCAAAAAACATACTTCACCCCAGACTACACTAAAGTGTACCCCTGCCTAAAGGGGTCAAAAATAATGACAGTGTTGCTCGCTGCACTGTTTGCAACAATAACTTTTCTATTGCCCATGGAGGGTTAAAATGTAATAGACATGTTGAGGTGAGTTTAACAGGTGTCATTTGTTCATTAATATAGCTAACATTATTTAAACTAGCTAGCTAGCTGCTAAGGAGCTACTCTATTGCAGACATCCCACCTCTCCCGGGAGTCTCCTGCAAATTCATGCTGCTACCTCCCCGAAATGAGTTTTTGCAAGGTGGGATGTCTGGGAATGGTGGAGCAGACTCATTGGGCCGAATAGTCTAATTCTGCTCCTATGTCTTATGGTCTAAAATCCAACTAATAATGGTGAAACAATTAAACCCAGGGGTATTCAAGAAGCCTGAATTCGAAGAATGCAAATATCTTGGAGATATGAAGAGGTGAGATTTTGGAAATCAGAATTGTAAAATCAGAGCATTACTTAAATGGGCTTCCACTTAAGACTGCTAGTTCAGGAGAGATGAATGAACAGGACAGTACTATTTGGGACAAGGGCAGCAGAACTTAAAATGAATGTAGAATTTGAATAGTAAGGACCAGACTACTGTTTGTTCTAGTAGAGCTGTACCCATGAAAACATATGCAGTAGTGTGCATCTCTCAGTCTATCCAACACACCATGTTTTATCCTCACATTTGTACCAAGTTCTGATCTGAGGTAAGTTAATCCTTACTCCTACTGTTTTCTCAGCTAGCACAGGATGATGTGCCACAACCCCTATGCTAGTCTCTGAGAGAAATGGCCATTCATTTAATTTTCCTCCTTGTGCACCAAAGTCCAGCAATATTTTTCTCTAATAATATTTAACCTATTTGCAACTTGAAGATTATTATTAAATCTGCTTCCCAAGTGCCTTTCCTTCTTGGGTAAATGCATTCTAGATCTTTGTAATCCATTGCATTAAATTGGGTTTCCCACTCCACCTTGGTCTACATACTCTTTCATATTCACTCTACTTATTCTTTTAACACTTTTCATGATTTTGTATACCTCCAATGAATTATTGCATAGACGGAAATAATTTGGCTCCTTGAGACTCTAATATATTGTCCCTGGGTGGTAGTCTCATTACTCCATACACTCCCTGTAGTCCCACATGATTTTTCTACAGTGCCTCTATAATTCTTAAAGACTTGAGTGACTCTTCCACCACCCCTATGGACAGTGACTTTTAAGTACCATCTTAATTTTAATGCTAGGAGTATTGTAAGAAAGGTGGATGAGCTTAGAGCATGGATTGATACATGGAAATATGATGTTGTAGCTATTAGTGAAACATGGTTGCTGGAGGGGTGTGATTGGCAACTAAATATTCCTGGATTTCGTTGCTTCAGGTGTGATAGAATCGGAGGGGCAAGAGGGGGAGGTGTTGTGTTGCTTGTCAGAGAAAATATTACAGTGGTGCTCTGGCAGGATAGATTAGAGGGCTCGTCTAGGGAGACTATTTGGGTGGAATTGAGGAATGGGAAAGGTGTAGTAACACTTATAGGGGTGTATTATAGACCACCTAATGGGGAGCGAGAATTGGAGGAGCAAATTTGCAAGGAGATAGATATTTGTAGTAAGCACAGGGTTGTGATTGTGGAAGGTTTTAATTTTCCGCACATAGACTGGGAAGCCCATACTGTAAAAGGGATGGATGGTTTGGAGTTTGTAAAATGTGTGCAGGATAATTTTTTGCAGCAATACATAGAGGTACCGACTAGAGAAGGGGCATTGTTGGATCTTCTGTTAGGAATGAAATAGGTCAGGTGACGGAGGTATGTGTTGCGGAGCACTTCGGGTCCAATGATCACAATGCCATTAGATTCAATATAATTATGGAGAAGGATAGGACTGGACCCAGCGTTGAGATTTTTGATAGGAGAAAGGCTAACTTTGAGGAGATGCGAAAGGATTTAGAAGGAGTGGATTGGGACAATTTGTTTTATGGGAATGATGTAATAGAGAAATGGAGGTCATTTAAAGGTGAAATTTTGAGGGTACAGAATCTTTATGTTCCTGTTAGGTTGAAAGGAAATGTTAAAAGTTTGAGAAAGCCACGGGTTTTCAAGGGATATTGGAAACTTGGTTAGGAAAAAGAGAGAGATCTACAATAAATATAGGCAGCATGGAGTAAATGAGGTGCTCGAGGAATATAAAGAATGTAAGAAGAATCTTAAGAAAAAAATTAGAAAAGCTAAAAGAAGATACGAGGTTGCTTTGGCAAGTAAGGTGAAAATAAATCCAAAGGGTTTCTACAGTTATGTTAATAGCAAAAGGATAGTGAAGGATAAAATTGGTCCCTTAAAGAATCAGAATGGACAGCTATGTGTGGAGCCGAAAGAGATGGGGAAGATTTTGAACAATTTCTTTTCTTTGGTATTCACTAAGAAGAAGGATATTGAATTGTGTAAGGTAAGGGAAACAAGTAGGGAAGTTATGGAAACTATGACGATTAAAGTGGAGGAAGTACTGGTCCTTTTAAGAATATAAAAGTGGATAAATCTCAGGGTCCTGACAGGATATTCCGTAGGACCTTGAGGGAAGTAAGTGTAGAAATAGCAGGAGCTCTGACAGAAATAATTCAAATGTCATTAGAAACGGGGATGGTAACTTCAATAAAAAAAAATTACAGAAAAACAAAGAAACCGGGATGGTGCCGGAGGATTGGCGTATTGCTCATGTGGTTCCATTATTTAAAAAGGGTTCTAAGAGTAAACCTAGCAATTATAGGCCTGTCAGTTTGACGTCAGTGGTGGGTAAATTAATGGAAAGTATTCTTAGAGATGGTATATATAATTATCTGGATAGACAGGGTCTGATTAGGAACAGTCAGCATGGACTTGTGTGTGGAAGGTCATGTTTGACAAATCTTATTGAATCTTTTGAAGAGGTTACAAGGAAAGTTGATGAGGGTAAAGCAGTGGATGTTGTCTATATGGACTTCGGTAAGGCCTTTGACGAGGTTCCACATGGAAGGTTAGTTAGGAAGGTTCAATCGTTAGTTATTAATATTGAAGTAGTAAAATGGATTCAACAGTGGCTGGATGTGAGATGCCAGAGAGTAGTGGTGGATAAATGTTTGTCAAGTTGGAGGCCGGTGACTAGTGGTGTGCCTCAGGGATCTGTACTGATTCCGATGTTGTTTGTCATATACATTAATGATCTGGATGATGGGGTGGTAAATTGGATTAGTAAGTATGCAGATGATATTAAGGTAGGTGGCGTTGTGGATAATGAAGTAGGATTTCAAAGCTTGCAGAGAGATTTAGGCCAGTTAGAAGAGTGGGCTGAACGATGGCAGATGGAGTTTAATGTTGATAAGTGTGAGGTGCTACATTTTGGTAAGAATAATCCAAATAGGACATACATGGTAAATGGTAGGGCATTGAAGAATGCAGTAGAACAGAGTGATCTAGGAATAATGGTGCATAGTTCCCTGAAGGTGGAATCTCATGTGGATAGGGTGGTGAAGAAAGCTTTTGCTATGCTGGCCTTTATAAATCAGAGCTTTGAGTATAGGAGTTGGGATGTAATGTTAAAATTGTACAAGGCATTGGTAAGGCTGAATTTGAAGTTTTGTGTACAGTTCTGGTCACCGAATTATAGGAAAGATGTCAACAAAATAGAGTACAGAGAAAATTTACTAGAATGTTACCTGGGTTTCAGCACCTAAGTTACAGGGAAAGATTAAACAAGTTAGGTCTTTATTCTTTGGAGTGTAGAAGGTTGAGGGGGGACTTGATAGAGGTATTTAAAATTATGAGGGGGATAGATAGAGTTGACGTGGATAGGCTTTTTCCATTGAGAGTAGGGGAGATTCAAACAAGAGGACATGAGTTGAGAGTTAGGGGGCAAAAGTTTAAGGGTAACACGAGTGGGAATTTCTTTACTCAGAGTGGTAGCTGTGTGGAATGAGCTTCCTGTAGAAATGGTAGAGGCAGGTTCGGTATTGTCATTTAAAGTAAAATTGGGTAGGTATATGGACAGGAAAGGAATGGAGGGTTATGGGCTGAGTGAGGGCCAGTGGGACTAGGTGAGTATAAGCGTTCGGCACGGACTAGAAGGACCGAGATGGCCTGTTTCTGTGCTGTAATTGTTATATGGTTATGTATGGTTAATTTTGTTAGCATTGAAAAAGTGATCCCAACTTTGCTTGTCTTTCTAAGTATAAACTAGTTCAGCACAAAGCAGAAGATGGAAGCTAGCAGAAACTAATTCAGGGACAAAAATTAAAAGTAAAATCAGAAATCACAGAGATAGTCAGTCAACACTAGCAAACAAAAAGGGGACAAAGCTTACGGCTTAAATGGAGTCCTTTCCCAATAAATGTTAACTTCAGCTGATGTTGATCTGTTAAAGGGAAGAAGCCAAGCCCCTGACTGAAGGCAGGTCATTCATTAAAGTGAATGTGGCAGTGATAACCCAGTAGCTGTTTGATGTCAATATGTGGATGCATGTGGAAGATTATTGTTCCTGACTATGTGACAGGGTGTTCAAAAAATATCATTGGAATACTCATAGGCAATAAAGAAGATGTGGAACAGAGGCAAGTAGCAATAGTGGAATTATGTGAAGGATGAGAGGTTGTAAATATGACCCTGACAATGGAATAAAGCAGAGGGTAAATAATATGAAGCATCACAAACAGTTCTCACGATGATGCTAAGTGACACAGAGACTTTGGTGATCATGAGTATAATCATAAAAGTGAGAGAAGTGCTAGGTGGGATCTATTTGGGAGGTAAGAGTTCCTTGTACACACTGAGGAATAAATACATAGTTGCACATCTGTAATCAAACAAATCAAATACAAATCTACAAATTTAGCCATGAAGCTATCAATTCTGTTATCCAAATCATTGAACGTTTTTTTTAAAAAAAAGAAATTATTCCCAATACCAACCCCTGCAGAATCAGAATCACAATCAGGTTTATTATCCCCGGCATTTGACGTGAAATTTGCTAACTTAGCAGCAGCAGTTCAATGCAATGCATAACATAGAAAAACAAAATACAGTAAGTAAATCACCAAAAACAAATTTTTTACTTGCCTTCTGTTGGTTTTTAAAAGCTTCCCCAATCCTCTAACTTCCCACTAATTTTTGCTATTCTGCTGGCTTTCACTTCCTTTGTCAGCCAGAGTTGCATTACCCTGCCTTTAGAATACTTATTTTGGGATGTATCTATCCTACACCTTCCAAGATTCCCCCAGAAACACCAGACATTACTGTTTTGTTGTCATCCCTGTAAGAGTCCCCTTCCTATCAATGTTTAGCCAGCTTCTCTCTCACGCCTTTGTAATTCCCTTTTCCCCACTGTAATACTGATACATTTGACTTTAGCTTCTCCCTCTCAAATTGCAAGGTGAAATCTATCATCTTATGATCCTTCACTTTAAGCTCCCTAACCAAATCTGGTTCATTACACAATACCCAATCTAGAATAGCTGATCCTTTAGTGGACTCAATCATAAGCTGCTCAAAAAAGCCATCTCAAAGGTATTCCACAAATTATCTCTTAGGATCCAAAATCAGCACCAACCTGATTTTCCCAATCTACCTGCATATGGAAATCCCTCATGACTGCCCTTTTGACATGTATTTTCTCTCTCCCATTGTAAATTGTAGGCCACATCCTGGCTACTGTTTGGAGAACTGTATGTATCTTCTATCAGGGTTTTTTTTACCCTTGAAGTTCCTTAGCTCTACCCACTATGATTCAACATCTACTGATCCTATGCCTCCTCTTTCTCAGGATTTGATTTCACTTTTTGCCACCTGGGCCACACAACCCATCTGCCTACTTGGTTGTCCATAAGACCATAAAACATAGGAGCAGAATTGGGCCATTCAGCCCATTGAATCTGCTCCGCCATTCAATCATGGCTGATTGGATCCCACACATCCCCATATACCTGCCTTCTCACCATATCCTTTGATGCCCTGACCAATCAGAAAACTATCAACTTCTGCCTTAAATATACCCACGGACTTGGACTCCACCACAGTCTGTGGTAGAGTATTCCATATATTCATCACTCTGACTAAAATAATTCCTCCTTACCATGTGTCCTAAAAGGTCGCCTCTCAATTTTAAGGCTGTGCCCTTTAGTTCTGGACACCCCTACCATAAGAAACATCCTCTCCACATCCGCTCTATCTGATCTTTTCAAAATTTGATAGATTTCAATGAGATCCTCACACATTCTTCTAAATTCCAGTGAGTACAGCCTCAAAGCTGCCAAAGGCTCCTCATGTGTTAACCCTTTCATTCCCAGAATCATCCTTGTGAACCTCCTCTGGACTCTCTCCAATGACAACACATCCTTTCTGAGACATGGGGCCAAAAACTGTCCTTTCAATATCATGTGTATCCTTGGATAATAAGCTCCTAACTATAATCTTCTTTCATCCGTTATGCCCACAATGTCATACTGGCCAATTTCTAACTGTGCTGCAAGATCATCTACCTTATTCTGTATACCGCATTATCCTGAAGTGTTTACAGTTATCTAGATGTGTTTCTAGTGTAGTACTGAGGAAAAGGTGAAAGTCAGAGACGTTATCTTTCAGCTGAGATATGAAATTATTTGCCCTTTCAAGTGGATATATATTCTTCAACCAGCAGTAAATGTTACACTGTTGTACTCTGGGAAATGGTCTATCCTCTTCTTCAAAATCCTTCTATGGGATCTTTAATTACCAATAAGGCAGATGATTTTATAACCAAGATAGACTGTTTATTTGCTGTGGCATAGCTAATTTGTGTTATTAGTCTAGTACCCATAATTGCAAAGCCTCAGGCCTATTACCCTCTCTGATCACTTTTTGAAGCTGTCACATTTTAAGTTATCTACTAAGTTGCTTTGGACATGCTGTTCTGAGTTTGAACGGCAGAATGGGCTAGCCTGCTTCTTTTGCTTTCTATGAACCTATAATAGGAAGCAGATATGAGCCAACATGGTGTAAGAAATACCATTAGTGCTGACCTTGTGCAACTAGTGGCAAGTGCTAGTAATAGCCATCTCTTACACTGTCATTTTGAAATAGTCTGGGAATCCTTCAAATATCCTCTATGGCTCAGCTCTCACAATTAAACCTAAATCAGAAGGTTGCATGCTGGAGTTCCATTGCAGAGATGTAAACACAAAATTTTAACTGAGTATCCAGCATGGTACTGAGGGAAATTTGCAGAGTCAGAGATGTTGTCTTTTGGCTGAGATATAAAATTACCTGCCCTCTCAAGTGGATATATTCTTCAACCAGCAGTAGACACTGCACTGTACTCTGGGGAATGCTTCAAAATCCTGCTCTGTGCCCAGTGGGGTAGATGGTTTTACCACCAAGACAGATATGGTCACGCTGCCCATGGGAGCTACCTGTGTGCAGGCTGACACAGTACAACAGTTACCTGTATCAAGTATAGAACTGTTTCATGTCCTGAGGTTGTGAAATGAGTTACGGGTTGACTTTTGGAAGCTGTTGCCCTCTCTGTCTTCTGTGCCCCATCTCTTGTGCAGTAATGATGTAACCACACCACAGCAGTGCCAGTGAGTGGTGGAGCACGTGTCTCCTTCTGTCCTGTTGCATTGTACAGTCCTGAAACTAAAACCAGTTGTAGGCATATCTCAATTACAGCAAACATAGCAGCTTTTATTGGAGTGGAAAAATCATGCGCGTGGCATGATTTCGAACATCACCATTACTTTGGCATGTACCATTTGCTGTTGACTTTTGCTATTGAAGTAGACGGGGTGGGGGGGGTTCAATCTAATTTTCTGGCCAATATATTGTATAGTCCTATTTCATATGCTAGTAACAAAAATGAAGAGTAATTCTGCTGAAAATATTAATATAACCATAAAATTAAGTTAATAATTTTAATAATCGCATGAAGAAAATTTGATCATTTTCATAAAGCAATCATTTTAGAAACAAATGACAGAAAACAGTCAATTTTTATAAATCAGACATAAAAACTAAGTGTTTGATCTCCATAAGGCTAATGAAATGCAAAATTAATTTAAACATAGTTCAGCCTGCAGTTAAATAGAAGAAATTGCATTAAGGTCACCAAAGGCAGATGCTGATATTTTATTCACTTAATTATAAAGTTCCTGACCTAGCAAATTTAATTACTGCTGTAATTTTTCTCATCAGTGTCTTTCAGAAGTAAATCTATCCCATCCTGCACTTGAAACATTCCTAAGAAATTGTGGGGCTGGCTCCCCCTATTCAGTCATCCTGGCCCAATGTAGTCAGACACTGAACACTTTGTATTGCAGTTTCAGCCCCTGGTGCCAGTTGCTGAGTTTCAGCACATCTGTCATCATTCAGCGTCAATGTGAAATAAATTAAGGCTGCAAAGGATATCAGTGATTAATGAAGAAGCCCAAGACCCTTCTGGCTCCAAGTTTCTCAGGAGATGAAAGCAGCCAGAAATTTTTGCAATGTTCTGGTCTTTAATGGTGTCAAATTTTTACTGAGGATTCCGCCAGTCCATTTCATATCCTTCGGCATCTGTTCCCTTATATAATTAGCACTCAAACCCACCTGTAAACCCATTGGTACTTGACTAGTCTAATGGCTGTTTTACGGTTGCACTTCATGCTCTGTAGCTGGCAATTAGTCCAGCAATATTCTAATGACCGATCGATGAGCAGCTGCTTAACGGAAATGGACATAATGTTCTTGCCAGCAGTTGTATGACTGATCAGTTTATCATAATTCTCAGCTGACAGTTTAAACTGGTTGTGCTGGTGTTAAACTGGCAATTCTGGACACTTGACAGTTGTACAGCATAAGAGAGCCCATAGTAAACTCACACCTGCCTGGGATATTCTAAAATTACTGATGTATTTATAATGAGGTACTGTATTTCTTCATTTGAGATGTTGGGTGTTGAACTTCCAGGATTTGCTGCATTTTTCCTAACCTCACACTGGAGAAAAGTATCATTGTTAAATAGAGCAGGATAATTTAAACGTCCAGTACAAATAGATTAAAGAATGCTTTGAATTCAACAATGCAATCTTAGCCAAACAAATAAAAGCTTATTGTTTGCTTGATTCAATTGTCTTCCTATATGATTTAGTATTGTCACCTTTAGCTGCATTGTGCTTATCATATGGCAGTTTACCAAAGTTTTTGTAGTTTTAAAATGACTTTTCTCTGCCCCTAACATTCAAATCATGTGGCTATGCACAATTTTTGAGGGCTGCCTCATTTTTTGTGGCTCTGAGATTCCAAGGAGTGGAAAGATTTACTGCTAAATCTAAAGGTATGAATTAATTAATTGGTTAATTTGTACATCATCTACAGAGCAGCACCATGATCTAATTAGTAATGAAACTACTGAGTGTCAGCTCATACAAAGTTTCCCAAACTAGATGTCGATCCATGTAACAGAACGAACTCAAAAATGGTTTAGTCCAAATGAAAGAATTGTAAATTTCCTCTGCATTCTGCTGTAAAGGATTGAATCCGGAATTAACCGGTAATTTACAATCTGCTGGGTGCAATGGCATGGCCATGCTGTGGTATCCCTGTTAATCAATGTCAATCACCTACAATGGTGATTGACAGTGATTGGCAATGATTGACAGGGTGCCAAGCTATTGCACCTTACAGGAATAAGCGCTGAAATTAATATTTTCAGACAATCTTCCTGTTTAATTTGTGCCCAAGCTCCCAATTTTGACCTTTCTGATGAAAGGTTTTCAATCGGTAATGTTTACTGCATTTTTCTTTCACCACAGATGCTGCCTGACCTGCAAGGCATTTCCAGTTTTCTAAATGACTTTATTTTACAACAACTGTTATCTTCTGTATCTCACAGTTCAAGCTCTTTCCCCTCTTCCATCTGTCTTCATTTCTCATCTTTATATCTCCTGCAGACTGATGCACTACAATGAACAAGCATTAAACACACTCTGTCGACCGCTGTCATGCTGCAGTGTCTCTGAATGAGACTGTCAATCACTGTCAACAGCAATGCTGCAGCAGCCAAGTTAGTCATATTCGATCCTTTACAACTAAAGGACGGAAGACACGTGCAATCCATTATCCTGGGCTGGATTATATCCATTCATCAACCATTTCTCAGAATGGGCCAGTTCTGCTGTTCGCCATCTATCATGTAATCTCAGTTTAGTTTTTTTTCTCACAGTCTGACTTGGTGGACATGTCCCTGTTATTAGTAATCATTGAACTTTATCCATATCATCAGCCCTTAACTGTTTTCATTTGACTAGGTGGTACATACAACTCATCTCCACAGCTATGTGGCCTCATACTATCACAGATATTCCCTTTGTCTTATCCATCCCTCCTGCCTCCATTTTATCTGCAATTTAACACTAACTTTTGTATTTGTTTCACCGTTTTGCTGAATTACCTCAATTTATTTTTTGGTGGTGCTGCCTACTAGGTGTTTCCAAAGTCTCTATTTTTTCTTCAGACTTGCAGCTTCTGCAATTACTTTTATTTTCATTTTCCATTTCTGCTTATTACGTGAGCAAGAGTCTCATTTGGGGAAACTTTCAGATGAGCTGGCAGTAAGTTCACTACCATATGCACCTTTCAATCCCTCATCTCTAGCATTATCACAAATGCTCCCTCCATTCTGTCCATCCCCGCTTTACAACATACAACAACTCTACAATGTCTAACTTTTCCCTGCTCTTGAAAAAGGCCATTGAACTGCAGTGAACGCTCTGTCTCTTCACAGATGCTGCCTGACCTACTGAGTATCTTGTGCATTCCAGCACGACTGTGGAAAATAGAAAACATTTCTGCACTCATGGAAAAAACATCAGGGAGTAATGCTGACTAAAATTGGAGGGAGAAACTCAGCAGTTCCATAGTCTGGATCTTACCTTTCTTTGGAGCTATTGTGACTGAATAAACTGAGCTGCAATGTAAGCAGTTAACTGGGAAATTCAGGTCTTTATTCACACAACAAACCTTCAGAAGAGAGAGGCCAAGACAATTTCACTCTCTTGACATGAGGTTTTATATTTTTTTAAACACAAAGAAAACAACAATCAATTACAGTTTAACTGACTATATTCACCTACTTTAACATCCTAAATATAGTGAAGTACCTTTGCAGAATTTCATGCTTACAAAGTAGCAACTCCCAACTAACAGAACCCCTTTGAATATTCAGCACTGGTGTCTGTCCTGAAAGATTCTGAGCACAAACTCCAGACACCAAAGTACACTCGGTGGCCACTTTATTAGGTACACAAGCATGTTACTGCAAATATCTAATTAGCCAATCATGTGGCAGCAACTCAATGCATAAAAGCTTGCAGACATGGTGAAGGGGTTCAGTTGTTCAGACTAAACATTAAAATGGTGGAGAAGTATGATTTAAGTGACTTTGACTGTGGAATGATTGTTGGTGCCAGACAGAAAGGTTTGCATATTACAAAAGCTGCCGATCTCCCGGGATTTCTACACACAACAGTCTCTAGAGTTTATAAAGTATGTTGCAAAACAATAAGAAACAGCCAGAGAGTGGCAGTTCTTGTGGGTGGAAGTGCCTTGTTAATGGAGAGGTCAGAGGAGAATTCCCAGATGGTTCAAGCTGACAACACTGCAACAGTAACTCAAATATCTGCAACAAATGACAACAGTGGTGTGTAGAGGAGCATCTTGGAGTGCACAACATGTTAAACCTTGAAGTGGATGGACTACAACAGCAGAACACCACAGACATACACAGTGATCACTTTGTTAAGAGCAGGAGGTACATAATGAAGTGGCCACTGAGTGTATACACCTTTTGTTACAATGTTGAGGAATGGCTCCATGAATATATAACTAGTCAACATACTAAATAACAGAAAACCTGTCTTGAACTGCACATAGAGTGGCAGGAAAACACCTTTAACAATGTGGTAATACAAGAGATGGCCACTTAGTGTCTTTCCTGATCTCATTCCGAAGTGACCACCAGATAGCATAAACTGTGGTCTTCCTCTGTGTTGTTTCAGTGGAACAGAATCAAAATGTCCCATGCCCAGTGATTGGTTTCACTGGCCTTAAGATGAAGTTTAATTGTAAACATGTTTCCATTTCCTGCAGACAGCTATATTCACATAACTCCAAAACTCCAGGGTAATCCCTAGCAAGAGAAAAAGATCATGAGTGGTCAGGTAGTGTTCATGGGTTAAGTGTCTGTTTAGGAATCAGATGGCAGAGGAGAAGCTGTTCCTGAATCGCTGTGTATGTGCCTTCAGGCTTCCTGATGGTAACCATGAGAAGAAGAAGACATGTCCTAGGTGGTGGGATCCTCAGTGATGGACACTGTCTTCCTAAGGCACTGCTCCTGGAAGATGTCTTGGACATTATTAAAGACTCCCACATCTGAGCCATGTCCTCTTCTCTTTGCTGCTAGCAGGCAGATGGTATAGGAGCCTGAAGCCCCACACCTATTAGGTTCTTGAATGCACCTGAAATCCCCTAACACTACCTCAGGCTATGCACTAATACTAACACTTATGGAGTACCTGGAGGCATATGACAAGATAGGCAGAACTCAGCATGGTTTCCTTAAAGGAAAATCCTACCTGACAAACCTATTGCAATTTTTTGAGGAAATTACAAGTAGGCTAGACAAGGGAGATGCAGTGGATGTTGTGTATTTGAATTTTCATAAGGCCTTTGACAAGGTGCCACATATGAGGCTGCTAAAAAAGATAAGAGCCCATGGAATTACGAGAAAGTTACATACGTGGATAGAACGTTGGTAGATTGGCAGGAAACAGAGTGGGAATAAAGGGATCCCATTCTGGTTGGCTGCCGGTTACCAGTGGTAATCGACAGGGGTCCATGTTGGGGCCACTTCTTTTTACGTTGTATATCAATGATTTGGATTATGGAATAGATGGCTTTGTGGCTAAGTTTGCTGATGATACAAAGATAGTTGGAGGGGCCGGTAGTGCTGAGGAAACAGTCTGCAGAGAGAAGTCTCACAGCCTGGGGAAGAAGCTGTTGCCCAGCCTAACTGCTTGTTCTTGTTCAGACTCTGCGACTTATGAATACCCTGCTACCACCGAGGTCTCATCATATGGACAGGGAACTGGTTACTGTTTACCTGTACTGCACACTTCACATGCATCTTGATTATATTTTATTAACTTATTTATGGTAATTGTTTTAAGATCTGTGTGTTGTGTTTAAGATGAATGTGTTCTGGATGCACCAAGGTGCGGGGCAACGTTGTTTCGATTGGTTGTGTATACATTATGTACAACCAGATGACAATGACAATGAACTTGAATTTCAGTATGCTCTGCCTGACTGCAGGAGGTCGAGGAGGCTGTGGGACAGATGGGATGGGTCTGCGATGACAGGTGAGGAGAGAGATACACACCCCTATCTCCATCCAGGACATTTTGTTTATTTTGTCTTGTAAGTTATGTATAATTTATGTTAATAATGTTATGTTTCCGAGGGCTCTGTGTTGAGCTGAGGCTGTGGCCCGCTCCAGCTGCTCTGAGCTTTGTGTCTATGGACTCACTTTTGTTTGAATGCGATCCACTTACTTTTACTGTTTGCACACTTCGCTTTATTTTTCCCTCTGCAAATTGGGTGTTTGACAGTTTTTTTGTGGGTTCTTTTGCGTTTCATTGTTGTATGGCTGCCTGCAAGGAGATGAATCTCAAGGTTATATAATATAAACATACTTTGAGAATAAATGTACTTTGAAGTTTATGTTAATTGAGGTGGGGCTGCCGCTGCAAAAAGCTACTTTTCTTTGCCTTTAAACCATGAGCTTGCCCATAAAAATAACCTTGAACTTGTATTTGAACATGTCTGTAAACATTTTATAAGTGGGAACGGACAGAATGGATTGGAAGTGATAACCAACTGTCTGTTCAAACAGGTAGAGGCTGTCAGATGGGACGTTAAGCTCTAGGCTCTGTCTGTACCCACAGGTGGATAATACTGTAAATGATCCCATGGCCCCTTTTCAAAGAAGAGTGGCTGCTGCATTGCCAGTGTTACAGTGGTGACTGCACTTCAGAAAGTACTTCATTGGCTAAATGTGCCTTGGGACATTCTAAAGTCATAAAAAGACACTTAGATGAATACAAACCTCATTGTTTATTTGACTATCATTCAGATATTCTGTTTCATGTGTAAATAGAATCGCTCCTTTGAAAACAAGGAGCTGCCAGGTGTTAATCCTATATTCCTTTATTTGTTTTGTACATGTGGGCAATATTTTTCATTGCCTCGTTGTTAAACCTGGCATAAATTCCAAATCTCTCTTTTCCACACTGTTTATTATGTATATATTTCTCCACAGCTAGCTCTCCAAACCTCTCTTCAAAAAAATGAAGATCTGCTGTCTTTGCTCATGACTGGGTTCTGGCAGCAGGATCTTCTCTGAATTGGCCTCATGGTTCAATCAGTTCTCTTTATTTCTTGAGGGCATGTACTGGCTTATTACTGAAGGATAAACTGGAGATAGCTTAGCTCTTCTACAATTTCTGATGAGGTGATGTTTCCCTTCAGTACTTGGGGAATGATGACCTTTGCTAATAAAAATGAAGGTGTAGAAACCTGAATGAAATACCAGGCAATCTGCTTTCAGATGTGCTGCACAAGTACATTATTTCTGATGCACTATAATTTACTTCACGTGAGCTGTAGCCTTGAAAATTTATTGTAATTCATAGCCAATGTTTGTTATCAAAATTGCTTGCTCAATGTATAATCTGTTAATAGTAAGAAAGCTAGGGCAACAGTGACACACCCAGTAGACCCAGTGCCTCACAGACCAGTGCATCAATCTAATCTAATCTTGTGTGCTGTCTGTGTGGAGTTTGCACGCTATCCTATTACTGCATAGGGTTTCTCCAGACATGCCAGTTTTCTCCCACGTCCCATCACAGAGATGTGCAGGTTGATAAATTGATTGACTGCTGTAAATTGCCTTCATTTGTAGGTACGTTGCTGAGACTGAGCTTAGAGTATTGTGCAATTCGGGTCACTCGCCTACAGGAAAGATCTCGATGAACTTGAAAGAGTACAGAGAAAATTTACAAGGTTGGTGCTGGGACTTGAGGAACCGAGTTATAGGGGAAGGTTGAACAGGTTAGGACTTTACTCTGTGGAGCAAAAGAGAATGAGGGGAGATCTTACAGAGGCATAAGGGTGAATCCATGCAGGCCTTTTCTCCTAAGGCTGGGTGAGACTAGAACTAGAAGCTGTAGGTTGAGGGTGAAAGGTGAAATATTCAATAATAATAATGAGTATGATAGAGCAGAATTAGGCCATTTGGCCCATCAAGTCTGTTTCACCATTTCATCACAGTTAATCCACTTTCCAATGTACCAAAAGCTTTCTTTACGAGCTTATCACCTGTGCTAACAATTCCAATGAACTATGACCTGTATTCTCAGAACCCTTTGTTCTACTGCACTCCTTAGTGCCCCACTGTTCACTGTGTAAGACCTACCCTGGTTGGTCCTGAAGAGCAGCACCTCGGACCTGTCTGCGATAAATTCCATCTGTCATTTTTCCAGCAGGTCCAGATCCCGCTGACAGTCAGTGACAACTACACACCAATCTTTGTGTCATCCACAAATCTGCTGATCCAGTTAACCACAATATCATTCAGATCATTGATATAGATGATAGACATTCTTGCCATAGAGGGAGTACAAAGAAGGTTCACCAGATTGGTTCCTGGAATGGCAGGACTTTCATATGAAGAAAGACTGGATCGACTAGGCTTATACTCGCTAGAATTTAGAAGATTGAGGGGGGATCTTATTGAAACGTATAAAATTCTAAAGGGATTGGACAGGCTAGATGCAGGAAGATTGTTTCCGATGTTGGCGAAGTCCAGAACGAGGGGTCACAGTTTAAGGATAAAGGGGAAGCCTTTTAGGACCGAGATGAGGAAAAACTTCTTCACAGAGAGAGTGGTGAATCTGTAGAATTCTCTGCCACAGGAAACATTTGAGGCCGGTTCATTGGCTATATTTAAGAGGGCGTTAGATATGGCCCTTGTGGCTAAAGGGATCGGGGGTATGGAGAGAAAGTTCTGAGTTGGATGATCAGCCATGCTCATACTGAATGGCGGTGCAGGCTCGAAGGGCCAAATGGCCTACTCCTGCACCTATTTTCTATGTTTCTATGACAAACAACAACAGACCCAGCACTGATCCCCATGCCACTCCATTACTCCAGTGAGAGAGGCAATCATCTACTACCACTCTGCCTTCTCCCACAAAGCCAATATCTAATCCAATTTACTACCTCATTTTGAATGCTGAGGCGACTGAACCTTCTTGACCAACTTCCCATGCGGGACCTTGTGAAATGCCTTGCTAAAGTCCGCTGCCTTCCCTTTATCAACTTTCATGGTTACTTCCTCAAAAAAAACCCTACAAGATTGGTTAGACACAACCTTCCACAGATGAAGCCATGCTAACTATCTCTAATCAGTCTCTGTCTATCCAAATACTTATATATCTGGTCTCCTTAGAATACCTTCCAAGAGCTTTCCTACTTTTCCAAGAATGCAGGATTCCGAGGCAGAGGTGTGTGAACCTCGTGGTAAGGAGGCTGCAGGATAGGGCATGGATCAATGTTCGACTCCATTTCACTGATTAAAGCTTCCATTGTTCATCGAGTAAAGAGATGATGGAGATTGAAGCATCGAGGCAAATATCGAAGATAAGCACCAGCTTCCCACTCTTTTATCACCGGATGATCACTCTGCTATGGAGAGGGGATCTGCCTTTTGATCTCTGGTGAGATTGCTCTGCTATGCAGAGGAGAGACTGCCTTTTGATCGCTGATGCGATCACTCTGCTACAGAGAGGCAAAGGCCTGCCTCTGGGTCTGGAGAATGTTACCCAGGTTTTCTGCATTTTCATTATGGATTTGGACTATAGACTTTTCCAGTCTTAGTTTTTTTAACATTCTGTGCTTTTCGCCCGATCTTGCTAATTTTTTGTGTGTGGGGAGGGGGATTTGGGGGTTGATGTGCCTGTTCCTTTTGTGTTCATTGTTTTGTTCAGGGAGACGGTACCTGGGGGAGTTGATGATCATGCTGCCGCTCTTCACTTCCTTGGTTTTGTGGCTATCTGGAGAAGAAGAAATTTCTGAGCTATACACTATCTAGTCCTATTACAGTATGGAGTCCCAGTCAATATGTAGAATTTTTTTAAATTACCTTCTGTAACAACCTTATGTTTCTTGCATCAGTCTGCAATGTCTCTACAAATTCGTTCCTCTAAATCCTGCGGACAGTTGGGTGGTCTATAATATAGCCCCATTAACGTGGTCATACCTTTCTTATTCCTCATTTCCATCCATAAAGCCTCGGTAGGCGAGTTCTCCAGTTGCCCTAACCAAGCAGTGTGTGTCAATTTCCCTGACTGGTAACACTGCCCGCCTTCCTTCAATTCCTCCCGTTCTGTTGCATCTAAAACAACGGAACCCCGAAATATTGAGCTGCCAGTCCTTCCCCTCCTGCAACCAAGTATTACCAATGGCTACAATATCACAATTCCAGGTGTTGAACCATGCCCAGAGCTCTTCTGCCTTTCCTACAATACTTCTCACATTGAAATATGCACAGCTCAGAACATTAGTCACACCATGCACAACCTTTCGATTTTCTACTTTGTCTGAGGTCTTAACAGCTTCCGTCTCCACAACCTCTCCACCAACTGTTCTGACACTCTGGTTCCCATCCCTCAAAACTCTGGTTTAACACCCCCCCCCCATGCAACATGTGAGTCCCCCTCCAGTTCAGGTGCAAATCACCTCTTGTGGACAGGTCCCACCTTCCTTGAAGAGGGTCCAATGATCCAAATGTCAGATGTCCCCCCTCCTGCACAAACCTCTCAGCCATATTTTAAACTATATGATCTTCCTATTTCTAGCCTCACTAGCACATGGCACTAGCAATCCTAAGATCACAACCCTGGAGGTCCTGTCCTTTAACTTTGCACCTAACTCCCTAAACTCACTTTACAGAGCCTTGTTCCTCTTCTGACCTATGTCATTGGTACCTGCATGGCCCATGACCTTTGACTGCTCACCCTCCCACTTAAAGAATGCTGAGGACTTGTTCCAAGATGTCCCAGACCCTGGCATCTGGGAGGATATCTATGATTTGGAAATCTCGTTCCCATCCACAGAACCTCCTTTCTGTTCCCCTAACTAATTAGCTATCCTCCAATGGTCCAGCCCCTTTCCCATGGCTAAGGATGTTTTAAATATCTCAGCTAGGACCCTTGTAATTTTTGTACTAATGTCCCACAGGGTCTGAGGGAACTCCTTGTCAGGCCCTGGGGAATTATCCACCCTAATTTGTCTCAACCCCTCCTCTGTAATCTATATAAGGTCAGTGATCTCTCTGCTGCTTTGCCTCACTTCTATTGCCTGTGTCCATCTCTCAAGTAAATACGGATGCAAAATATCCATTTTAGATCTGCCCCATGTCCTTCAGCTCCACACATAGATTACCGCTCTGATCTTCCAGAGGATCAATTTTGTCCCTTGCTATCCTTTTGCTCTTTATATCTGTAGAAGTCCTTGGGGTTCTTTTTCACCTTGTCTGCGAGAGCAAACTCATCAGGACTTGAAGGGTCTCAGCTCGAACAGTCGACTGTTTACTCTTTTCCATAGATGTTGCCTGGCCTGCTGAGTCCCTCCAGTATTTTGTGTCTGTTTCTTGCAATAGCCTGAAACCTCTCTACATATTTGCTCCTCTAAATCCCGCTTTAACCAAACTTCTTATTCTTTGCCTAGTGCCTAATTATGCACAATGCAAGGTCTCCTCAAAAATTGTGGTGCGCAAAAAATACCGACTGCCGCCATTCATTTCTTTTAAACTGTCTCTCCCTCTATTCAATCTGGGTGCACAAAATGTGGACTAATATTTATTGCCTTTTATTGCTGATAGATCCCAGTCTAGCATACACTAATAGTTCAAAATTCTAAGTAAATTGATATTATAAGTACATGTATATTATCATAATTATTGAGATTCATTTACTTGAATGTATTGATGGAAAAAAGAAATGAAATATAATTTTACAGAAAATTATACATAAAGACAGGCAATGTACAAAAGAGAAGAAGTTAAACTCCAATGACATGCTGCTACAGGTCTCATTGACTTTCACAGTTAAGGAAGGAGAAGTGTTCACCACACTGCATGTATTTACCAAACAACTTTGCACTCATCTGGAAAGCATTATACAAACAAACATCTAAAAGTTCTGGTACTGAGATAAAACTGCTTTAGAAACAAAAGCAATGTAAGTAGTGATCTGCCTTTCATTGAATCCATCCTTTTGCTCAGACAATGTGAAGAGCATTTATGGTCAGACAAGTGAGAAGCAAAGAATAAATATCAGTGGAGTGCAATACCAGAAATAATTTCAGAATTTGCTTGAAAGTTATAAATTAACCACTGTTTTGTACATAATGTTGAGATTGCATTTTACTGCAGATTTATTTTGAGTTGTTTAATCATTTAAAAGTTTTTAACACTGTTAACAGTCATACCTCTCCTGAAAGATATATCTGATGTTTCAATGTCACTCATCCTGTCTGAAATAGTGAAATATCACAACAGATTCCCTACATTCTCTGTTAATGTCAATTCAACCAATGGAACTATGAAGATGGCTGTGCCTATTGTCTTGTTTATTATTTATTGTAATGCCTGCACTGTTCTGTGCACTTTATGCAGTCCTGGGTAGGTCTGTAGTCTAGTGTAGTTTTTCTCTGTGTTGTTTTTACATAATTCAGTGTAGTTTTTGTACTGTTTCATGTAGCACCATGGTCCTGAAAAATGTTGTTTCATTTTTAATGTGTACTGTACCAGCAGTTACGGTCGAAATGACAATAAGAAAAATGACTTGACGACTTGAAAAGGAAGGTTGTGTAATTTGACAGTGAATGATGCATCATTAATTCAAATTATCTATGGGTTTCTTCTTGTCTAAACTCTGCCATGGATGGCCCAGAGTCTGGCTGCAAAAGGAGGATGGTCAGGCATGGGGATAGCAAACCCATCTAATATAAACCCAGGGCTAAGAAACACCAGCAGAAGGTCCAAAGACCTCATCCCTGGGAATGGAAGGATCTTCAAAAATGGGCTGCTCCTGGGGACAAGACTGGCCCTGGATAGATTATTCTGGCAAGTTGCTGTCGGCAGCCCATACCCCAGTAGGGGTGATGGGTTAACATAAGTAAGCCTTCGTGTTTAGGCCCCACAAAAAAAAAAATACCACTGTCTCACTAACCTCAGGGCTCATTTCCAATGTGACAGCAGGCAAAATAATGATTTGAATGAACTTTTCCCAAATGCAGCAAGCACTTCCTCCAAATGCTTCCACAGGATCCCATTGGCTGAGGAAATGTGGATCTCCTTTGGTGCTGCTTCGACATCTGGCCAGATCATGCTGGGACTTGGCCATGATCCAGATTATCCACTACAGATCCAGCCTGGCTTCATTTAGCTGAACAAGCTGACCATCTGCACTCATGGTGCATCCAGTTAGGCAGAGCAGGCTCCACTGAGCAATTAAGTCTTGAGTGTGCATACCACTGAGGAACCCCCCCCCCCCCTCAGGATGCCCTTTCAGAGTTGACAGATGACTGTTCTCAGAGTCTGCGTGAGGGAAAGGCCTACTTCTTCCAGAGTAGGTCCGTTCCTGAGTGTGACAGGAGGGGTTGCAAGCCGCATCTGCTGTCTCACTGGAGACCTTCTGGAATCAGCAGGTGCCACTAGGATAGCAATGAATCCCGGGCAAAAGTGATACATTTTTAATTTGAGATTGATATAAGTATTGCAAACGTGTAAATAGTTTTATTTTAAAATACTTTCTGTACATTTCTCTCCAAAGATGCTGCCTGACTTGCTGAGTTCCTCCAGCATCTAATGTGTTGCTCCAGATTCCAGCATTTCAGATCTCAAATGTTCTGATAGCTTCTCTGATCAGTTATTTAAAGACTCTTGACTTAGATCGAAGTTTTTAAACTAAGCAATTACTTTAAAGCAAATATAATATGGAGAACAGTAGCACACCAACTAATGATCAAAACATGGAAAAAGATTCAAGAATTCACAATGTCCCATGTTATTTTACCCAGGGATGAAGGCTCCATTCAAATGAGTGGGATCACTCTCCACACGCAGTGAAGCCGAGGGACCAGGTGTGAAGTTCTTCCGGCCCCTCTGCTCAGTGGTGACTCCAACAGCTGACAGAAGATCGGCTGCACCACGTGTGTTTCCTCAGCGTGTTCCAGCTTCCTCCCACATCCCAAAGGCATGTGGCTTAGTGGGTTAATTAGTCACACAGGTGTAATTGGGTAAAACGGGTTCTTTGAGATCGAAGGGTCTGCTATCATGCTGAATCTCCAAACAATACACTAATAAAAATAAAAATAAGCACACTAAGTTGTTGAATACGTTATCAGTCAGCTCAACTCCACCCACAGACCCTTTGCCTGAAGAGAACCTGGGGAAAGGGGCCAAGTGAAGAATGCTGTAAGCATTCCAATATACCCAAAAAAATCAACATTTTTTAAACTCAGTGTGGGAGGTAGGTTCAAGGAGGAGCAGAGCTTCATTGATGATTTCATTCTCCACCTGCTAATGAGAGCAGTGTGAAAATCTTAATATTTTTCTAAGTCCTAGATTTTGTTCTGTTGCGACCGCGGCTGCATGTGAACACGGTAATCCCCAATATTGTGTTTGTTATTTTTTAATTAAATCAGTTTTTGTTTTATTTGTCTTATCCTGAAAGGCATCACCCCCTGGCAGAACTGTGCAAATAATATTGCCACTTGACACCCAAAAGAATGTTGAATGTTATCTGGTGTCAGCAGATACAATCTGAAGGTAATTAGGAGATAAATCTTGAGCTGCTTCTAAGAGATAAAGTGGTAAACATTCATGGACTGGAGAGTCTCTATTACTGAGGGAAAAGAATAAGAAAGGCAATAAAACTGCTAGTGTGGGAATCTGAGCACCATTAACTCCTTCTGAATCTTATGTGTTGTTTAGGCAAAAGAGTTCACATAAAGTGCACCAGAGATGCTTTCTGCACTCTGAATATGCATAATGAATTTTAATCTGCTGGAGCATAATCATAACTGTCAGAAAAATGATGCATCATTTATCATATACATCATATATAGATAGATATTTATAGATATGGACCCATCATGTAAATATAATTGTGAAGAAAGCATGTCTACACCTCAATTTCCTCAGGACTCACACCACCAGGTTCAAGGATAGTTACCATCCCTCAATCATCAGGCTCTTGAACAAAAGGGGATAACTACACTCATTCTACTTCTGGTATTCCCACAACCGATGGTCTCACTTTTAAGGACTCTTTATCTTGTTATTTCATGCTCATTGTTTATTGCTATTTATCTATACTTGCACAGATTGTCATTCATTGATCCTGTTTACAGTTACATTCTATAGATTTGCTATGTACGCCCGCAGGAAAGGAATCTCAGGATCGTACGTGTGATATGTATGCACTCTGAAAATAAATTTTACTTTGAACTTTGATGCAGTACATCAGCTGTAATTCAGATTGTTCTCTTCTCGTGAAATCTGACTATATTTTTCCATCATACATAACTAAGAATGTTCTGTGAACTGCCCCCATTCATCTATTAGCTTTACTTCATCTGAAATGTGATAGAAACTACATTTACACCAGTTAGGCTTCTGTATGGTACCTGTGTCAGGTCATCTTCAGAGGCAAATATGACACACAGCAATATATACTGCAGCACGATGTTCTTATAAATGTGAGATAAGAGAATGGTAAAACAGCTGCTTTATGCCATTATTTTACACCTTAATCTGTCTTGGAGGGATCCAATTTGCAGTGAAATATGTAAAAGGAATGGTACAGAGAAACTGATCAAATCAAGGCATAACAGTGCAGAAGCAGGCCTGTTGGTTTATATTCTGTGTTGATTCTGCATTTAATTGATCACCTGCCATACCTTTTCCCCCATAGTCCTGCATGTTTCTCTTTTTATTAGTATTCATCCAATTCCCTTATGAAAACATATAATTGAATTCAGCTCCTTCACTGATTCAGACCTTCTGGATCATAGCAATAAAAATCCTTCTGCTGACTCTGAATCTTAAGTAAGTTATCTTAAATTTGGTATTCGTGACCCTTCTGACACTGAACAATTTCTCCCTACTTAAACTGTAAAAATCTTTAGGATTTTAAACACTTCTTACTAATCTCTCTTTAATCTTCTCTTCTCCAGCAAGAACAGCGTCAGATTTTGCTCATCCCTCTGTATGACTAAAATCTCACCTCTGGTGCAGATGCAATAAATCTCTGCAATCTGCAGCTACGGCCTAACAAGATTTACACAAAGCTTTGGTAAAACTTCTTTGTGTTTTCATCTACTGTAGATATGCAGCTAAGTAATGCAGCCTTTTATGAGGAACTTGAATGAAGCGTAGAGTAAAATCAAATATGATTGACAAATAAGCTCAACCTTAACTTTGTTTGGGTGTTCATAGCATCCAGATTACTTTGATTATGTGCTTGTATAATGGGCCAATGCAAAACAACATTGTTTTGAACATTGAATTTTTTTTTGTTTATGATAGACAGCTTGAAGTTAAACACAAATATAATTTCAACTACTTGTATCACATAGGAATTTGGAGAAACAAGAGATTAACTTTTATTGAATATATTGCATTTAATTGTATAATGGAGCTGACACTTTGAAATAGTTCAACTAACCTAAAAACATTTTGTAATGATTTTCATTTGTACTCAGTGTCTGAGGCTATTTGCTTAAATCTTCTACAATAATCAGTCAGCACTGATGGACTTTGATACCATTTCTTCATGACTGCAATGTCCTAGTGAAACCTTTCACCATGCTCGTCACTGATAGCACCAAGGTTTGCAGGGAAGAAGTCTAAATGGGAATGCAATAAATGTCTCTTTAGTGGCATACACTTCATGGTTTTGTATGCTTGAAGCATGTTGTCAACCAGCTGTACATACCGTAGTTTGGTGTTCTGTAGTTGTCAAGAAAATTTTCAACAACATCCTTGAATGCCTTGCATGTGATTTTCTCCGGTCCCACTGGAAGTTCTTCGAATAGCCTGTCATTGATGTCCTGTTTGATTTGTGGACCAACAAAAATGCCTTCCTTAATCTTGGCATCAATTATTCTGACTTGAATTGTGAATTGAAATAATAAGTATAGATAATTTTTTAAAAAATGATCCATGATAAAAGTATTCAGGAAGCAAAATCTTTATTGTCCAGTGAAATCAGTGTGGGCCATAAACTGGAAGAAAGAGCATAAGAAAAGAGAAGGAAGAGTGTGGGGCATAATCTGGAAGTAAAGGTGATAATTGTCCAATGATAATTACAGTACATATTTTAAATAAGAGCTGACTGTATCATGGTACACATCATAGTACACATTTTTCTCACCTGCTAAATACCTTTATCTCCTCTTTTAATATGAAATGGCAACATCCCACTCTTTAGTGAATGCAAGAAGCATTACAGGCAGTACTGGATTGCCAGATGCAATGAGCAGTTAACTCATCCCTCACATTCTTCAATGCAAGGTGGTAGTGTGATGCTCCTTTACCTGGAAATTCCTCATCTTTCTCCTGTTCTTCCCTATCCAAGTTAGACTGTCCCTATGGCTGAATCTGACTGTGAGGAAGAGTCGCCACAGGAACCTTTATGGATAGCTCATGAAACAATGGACTTCCTTAACCAATAAAACTACCCCATTAATGATTTAACTGAAAAAATATCAAAGCAGGTATCTGTTACATGCATTTCTTGCCTTCCAGCGTCCATTTTGCTTCTGTCCTAGAGGAGTCGGTTACCAAGGGTGATAATTGGTGTTTGCAAGTTAAGTGTTTTGTGATAAATGATGAACTGACTTACAAAATCCTATTCTCTTAGTCAGAGATTTCCTGGATTTCAGTGGAATCCTAACATTGTTTATTGACAGTGATGGCTCGCGTGACATTCTGGCACCCTGATAGCTACAAGGCTACAGTAACTGATTGGCATCTTGGCCATTGTATGGCTTCTGTAGGCAATGTAGTACTTAAGTTTTGAAAAGTCACAGGATCCAAAGTTGCAAGTATTTTGAGTTCTCTGCTTATCCGAACGAAACCAGTAGACAGGAAGGCATGAAGAACACAGCACTCTACTGTGATTTGGACTACCAACTGCCCAATCTTTTGGGCTCTTTTTGAGACACCTGCCAGACCCTGGATTTCTTGAGCCAGGTGCTGGAAGTAAACTTTCAACCTAGAGGTGTTCCTCTGCAGTAATGACAGTGACAATCAAAATTTTAGCCACCACTGGTGATGCATGTAGAACTTGCCCAGTGATGGAAATATGGGGAAACCATCAACATTAAACTTACAGCAACTCCACAAAGTGAACATAGAAATCCTGATCATTCAGACACTTTGGTGGTTGCTGCAGAAACTCCCAAACTGATCTGATGTACACCAGGCAGCTTTGATCTATATAAAGGTAAGAAAATGGATGTGTGAGATCCCAGTGGAAGATCTTGAGTCCCACAAAAGGGAAATCTGGAATCAGAACTATTCCAACTGCTACCAAACTGAAACACCAGATCTTTAGCAATTATTATCATTGCGGTTATAAAATCTTTCACACATCTTCCCACCATTCACGGCTTACCCAAGCCCTGAGGTCTGCTGCTACGTTAACCCACAAACACTGTTGCCACAAAAAACACATAATATGGCAGGGGTTTGGGCGCCATATGTGGAGAAAAATGAACAATTGCAGGTCAAGAATCTTAATCTGCACTAGTCAGACTAGAGTGAACAGTCCGATGAAGGGTTTCAAACCAAAACATCAACTATCCATTTCCCTTCACAAACGCTATTTGAACCCACTGAGTTCCTCCAGCGGTTTGTTTTTTTTGTTTCTGTTTCACTGTGACATAATTTATACTGATAAGCATTTGTTTGTAGGCATGAATCAAAATTTCTAATCTGATACAAGCAACAGACTTCCTTTGACTTTATATTGTATTTGGCATTTGCTTTCCTGCTCATGTGGTATGGAGAATGTGACCCTGGCCCACATGTCATCAGGTAGCAGGCACAGAAGGGAAATAAATTTCTGAAAGCAGCCAACTTTAAGAGGGACTCTTTACCATGTGGACTGAAGGAGAAGAAGTTGTAAGTTTTGGTGTGCTGACAGTAACATAAAAATAATTTCATCACACACGTTAAGGCCAAAGTTTACATGCTGATTTGAAAGATTTATTGTAATTTCAGATGCAATATTTTATGAATGAAAGCATCAATATCTAAGCTAAGCAAATTAATTTTCTATCAAATGCATTCAGCATATCTAACCAGAAGACGACTTGTTCAGACCCACAGCCATTTTATAAATCTTTGCCCTCAGCTGGTCTCACTTGTCATCTGCCAGCTTGTACTCCGTCCAATCCCCCTCCCCCACCTTTTTATTTTGGTTTCTTTCCACCACCGTTCTCGTCCCAATGAAGTGTCTCAGCCCGAAACATCAAATGTTTATTCCCCTCTATAGATGCTGCCCAACCTGCTGAGTTCCTCCAGCATTTTGTGCTTGTAGCTCAAGTTTTTCCGTATATGCAGTATCTCTTGGTGTTTGCTATTTAGAGTCAGTTTCATTCCTTTGTCTTCAGTTTCATTCAATAAGTAGTCTTGTTCTTTAAGAACATTTTATTTTCCTTCAGTTTCATATGCCCACCTTCTGAAGATCTGAAATGATTTACTGAATCAGTGTCAAGTAGAAATATGACTCTGCTCCATCTTTCGATAACAGAACAGATGAGAGCTCAGAAGATCAAAACAAGGAAGGTCTTGTGGGCTGATAACTCCCCATACAGTATTCTGGTGATATCAGTCTATCAGTTCATTAAATTGCCCTGCCTTGATCTATGATGTAAGACTGAAATATGTCAATATCATCCACAAAGAACATTTTTTTCTCCTTTTGTACTAAAAAGGTCAGAGACACAGAAAGTATTTCTAAACAACAGCAGCCTGCTTCTGTTTTCCAGGGTTTATATTTCATCATCTATAGTGTATAACAAGATGTAAAATCCACATTTCTGTGAGGTGACTGACGATGAAAATGTTTTAAATTTTGCCAAATCGGAAATGATTGATGGTCATTAGCTCCTCTGTTGATGATATAATCAACTTTTCCCAGCTGTGGAGCTGCTCGTCAAGCACAGTGCAGGTAAATATAGGATCTCCATAGATAAAGGTTAGTATATGTCCTGATAACGGTCTTGGCCCAAAATATCCACTGTTCTCTCATTTCCATAGATGCTGCCTGACCAGCTGAGTTCTTCCACCATTTTGTATGTGTTGCTTTGGCATCTGCAAAATCTCTGGTGTTTAAAATATGGCATCTATTTCTTGGCCTTGAAATTTGTTCAAGCAGTCTCCTTTGTAGGCAGTCCCTTGGGACTGAAGTCGACAACATCACACTGTGCAATCTTTTTGTTGGAAAACAGGTCACTTGGGTACTTAATAGTATCTTGCAAAAATTATGCCACGTACTGCTTTCTGTCTATGGCAGCCTTGCACCTGATACGCAATACTGCCCAGTGCAGCAGATTCTTAGGAAGAATCAGAAGGCTATGGGGAAAAGACAGAAGGTGGTAAGGTTAGGATAATGTCCACCATGATCCTTAGGAATGATGGAGCTGATTGAAGAGACTGCATGATTTACTGCCATTACTCTTTCTCATGTTTGATTGCCATTTCAGCAAAGTCACCTGTTGACTGCAACTGTATACCATGATTGAATGTAAATCCAGCTTTGTTTTTAGTTAAGCAGGATCCAAGCTGAGGCTCTAGGTGCTTGGAACCACCTGCCCGTGCTCTGCTTTGAGCTGAGTGCTTTGCCATCTTGATCAGCACAACCCTCAAGTATAGAGCAGGACAATTGTCACTCCTCTCAACAGATCACTAGCCCAATTTCCTTCCTCTCTCCCCACAGCCACACACATAACAACCTTGGCCAGCCTGCCCAACCAGTTGATCTCCCAATGCCATAAAGTCTCAGATGTTACCTGTAAATCCTGGTGGAGTGAGCAGAGGTGAAAGCAAGCTGGTATGGACTGGTACAATGATTGAGTTAGAAAGTAACTGATGCAGTTAGCAAAACAGCCGCTGAGATCTGGGTTCAATCCTGACCTCTGGACTTGTCTGTGTGGAGTCTGTGCATTCTATCTGTGAATCCTTTCAGGTTTATTTATCACACGTACGTCAAAACATACAATGAAATGAGTCATTTGCCTTAACAACCAGCACACCCAAGGATATGCTGTGGGCAGCCCAGATTTTTCACTATACATTCTGGTGCCAACATAACATCCCCACAATCTTCCAGAGAATGTCACTGTTAAGGAGTATTCTGGAGATATATGACTATAGCAGATACTAATTTAAAGAAGAACCAGTCTTCAGTTCTGTAAATGTAAATAAATTCAGGAAGCTTGCCATTAGCCTTCAGTTTTTATTGTAAATTGCAAGCAGTATGTTGAAATTAAAAGCACAGGCTGCTGCTCTGCCATACGTTGAGATAACAGGATTGTGTTAATCGCTCTGCATCAACAGTGAGTTTAAGAAATTTGCATCATTGCCTAAATTCCGGGAAGTGTCCCAGCCAAGGTATTTGAACATTCAGACGTGTCTGCCACTGTAGATATGCAATTCAAACCTGTCAACCCGAAGTATTGAAGTAAACAACGTCATTGTAACTATTGAAACTGTATTGAATCATCTATAGTTACCATTGATCCTAAGGGTATTAGAAAAGTGATGTGCTTTGAGGTTGTGAGCCTCTACTAAGAGTGTCTCCTGAATGATGCCTGTTTGTTGTGACAAATAAAGATTTCCATATCACCAGCTTCAGTTCCTCTCGGGTGACTTTGATCACAGTCACAACAAGCACAAGCAGCAAATACGAAAAAGAACACCAACAGCAAGACAAGCTCCTTGCGCACCGCCCCCGCCCCCCGCCCCAAGCCTCAGGACAAGCTGGCCTCCAGTCCTTGTCTCTGGACTCTCAGATATCGGACAAATGGATTTCAAGCCTTTGTGAGGGTAAACAAGCAAAATCTCCTCCGTTGCCTTGTTAGCAATAGAAGTTTATAGCAACAGGCACAGAATGCACGTCCCCTGTGTAGCATATGGAATAAATTCTTTTAATATCAATACTCCCACCACTAAGAGTAATGCGGTAACAAAAAGGAGAAAGGTCAAATGGATAGCAGGACAGTATTGATGACAATCCCATTGCTCTTATTACCAATTCATTATTATAAATGCCGTGATCCCTGCAAGAGAAGCGCCAGAGGCTGTATGTTGCGTCCTCTGGCCTTACAGCATCCTAAAGCTAGAAACTCTGAGAGGATGGAAGAAAAAATGGCAGTGAAACTCAGCAGAAGAAGAATGCTAAGAAAATCTGTGGGAAATAATAACCAGTTAGCAGCTCGGCCGTGTTGACAGCCTGTGTAGAGCGTGAATTGATAAGTGGGGTTGAAAATGGAAGATGTGGGGTTTAGTACAATGGACACTAACACATATTTCAGCCACAGTGCCTCCGCGGCTGCTAGTTGACAGGTGATAGCCTGGCAGAGTGTCCGAGAGCTAAAGCAACTTCCTAGAGCTTTCAGACAATGCACACATAGTTCTGGGCTCGGCAGCGGACACACTGGAGCCATTATTTTCCCTGCTTTGCTCTAAGTTTCCCCCTAATCCTGCTCTTTCCCCTTGCCACTGATTCCACTTGTCAGTTCAGCCCTCCGTCTCTAAAGCCACAGAATCCCCCTTAATCAGCGTGTAGCCGGCTGCTGCCGCAGCAGGGGTTATTGATGGGATCTGCAATGCAGATGAATCACTGGAGCCACATGAGCTGCTGGTGATGAAGCACTCCAGCCCTGCAGTTTCTTTTGTCTCTTGCTCGCTGTGGGGCTGTCAAGACAGCTTAGTTGGTGCCAGCCTGTTCTCGCCGAGATTTCATATCGGCGACGATCCTGGTACACCAGCACCACCCAGAGGTGAGTGCAAAGAAGTGCCCAGGGTAGCTTTGGAACCCCACTCTCTGCGTTGCATCCAGCACCCATTTTCAGAATCACATTAAGACAAACTGACTTGAACATTCATCTCTCGCTTTTCTTCCAGATCTCTACAGCAGCATCACAAAGAGCTAGAAGTTACAAAAAATGAATACTCACTGCCAACTTACTGCCTATGTACTACGTGTGCCTTGTGCTGTTTATGACCGTTGGTGCTGTGTTTTTACACCTTGGCCCCTGTATAACACAGTTATATCCATGGATATTCATGTATGGTTGAATGACAATTAAACTTAAATTTGAAGGAACTGCTGAATATCACAGGTTGCTCTCACAGATGAAGGAGCAATGTAATGAGTGACATTAGAGAAATAAAGTAACCATCTTCAACAATTTTTTTTCTGTAAGTCAGAATTTCCAAAGAAACTATGGACAGAATGAAATAAAACTGAAATTTCTAGAATCAATTGAATTTGCTGAGTATTTACAGTATTTTCTGTTTTTCATCCATTACACAACCAGCATCTGTAGGCTTGATGAAGAATCTTGGCGCAAAACTTTGACTGTTTTGGGCCAAGATCTTTTATCATCTCTATAAGCTCAGCCTGACCTGCTGACTTCCTCCAGCATTTTATGTGTGTTTATCTGTTGGCTTTTCTATTTTCTATATAGATGCGCTGATTGAACCTCATTTTAATGGATGAATACGGAAAAATGCTGATGATCGCTATTGAAAACAACATGTAATAAATATAAAACAGCAGCTTCTCAGGTGATCGTCAACACAGTTTTGTATTAATTTAAACAAATCACTTGAAATACCAGAGTGTTTCTCTGGTGAAAATGATATTTGGCATAACGTTATTTTCTGTACATCTAATATCAGCAGGTAAACCACATGTGACTTAGTGAGAACGGCGGAGTACTCATTTTTACTATGTTAGCAGATGGTGAGGCTTTTGATTTCTAATATTTTAAATGTTTGCAAACTGATGCAAAATACTAAATTAATAGCAAACTAGTATACACTTCATTTAGAGCCAAATGTCTTTAACAGTTTAGACTGAAATCATAATTTAGAATATTGATTGATAACCTCTAAACATTTTCATCATCTTTTCTCTGCAGACATTACTGGAGGTATAGACTTGTTATATTAAGTTAATTCCTGTATTAATATAATCTACCCAGTAATATGGTAGAGACCTAGTAAATCAAACCTAAATTTGGTTTGACTAGTATCAACCTGGTGTTACTCGGACCTCTGATCGGCTGAACACAAAATCTAAAATTAGAATGTAATGGAATATCAGTTTGCTTTTAAGTGATTCGAATGATGCAAAATAATTGCCCACTCTATATAAACAACAGGTATTGCAAGAATCGCGCCAATACCGAACACAGTTCTGTTCCCAGTATTTGAACCAAAAAACACTTTCTAATATGTCAGAGATATTACTAAGCAGAGTAGAGAGAGAACATGTCATATCCCCGTTTCAGCTTATCCCAGCTCAAGTCTATTTCCTTGTTGCCCCCACCCACACATTCTGCCTCCACAAAATACAAAAAGCCTAGAATTGCTGCAACATTAAAAACCTGCAACAAGTTCTGCACCTCTTAAACCAGTCATCAGCAAGCATCAATGTTCCATCAAATTGGCTGGAAGATCTTAAATCCCATGCAGACACAAGAGACTGCAGATGCTGGAACTATGAAGTGACAGGCAAAACATTGGAGGAACTATACCATCTCCCCCTTTTCCTTCCAGTATTAATGAAGAGTCTGTTTTCCTTCATTAGATTCTGCCTAAACTGTTGAGTTCTTCGAAACATAGAAAATAGGTGTAAGAGTAGGCCATTTGGCCCTTTGAACCTGCACCACCATTCTGGCCTCAACTGTTTCCTGTGGCAGAGAATTCCACAGATTCACCACTCTCTGTGTGAAGAAGTTTTTCCTCATCTCGGTCCTAAAAGGCTTCCCCTTTATCCTTAAACTGTGACCCCTCGTTCTGGACTTCCCCAACATCAGAAACAATCTTCCTGCATCTGGCCTGTCCAATCCCTTTAGAATTTTATACGTTTCAATAAGATCCCCCCTCAATCTTCTAAATTCCAGTGAGTACAAGTCTAGTCGATCCAGTCTTTCTTCATATGAAAGTCCTGCCATCCCAGGAATCAATCTGGTGAACCTTCTCTGCACTCCCTCTATGGCAAGAATGTCTCTCCTTAGATTAGGGGACCAAAACTGCACACAATGCTCAAGGTGCAGTCTCACCAAGCAAGGCCTTGTACAACTGCAGTAGGACCTCCCTGCTCCTGTACTCAAATCCTTTTGCTATGAATGCCAACATACCATTTGCCTTTTCCACTGCCTGCTGTACCTGCATGCCCACCTTCAATGACTGGTGTACAATGACACCCAGGTCTCGTTGCATCTCCCCTTTTCCTAATCGGCCACCGTTCAGATAATAATCTGTTTTCCTGCTCTTGCAGCCAAAGTGGATAACCTCACATTTATCCACTTAAATGGCATCTGCCATGAATTTGCCCACTCACCTAACCTATCCAAGTCACCCTGCATTCTCTTAGCATCCTCCTCACAGCTAACACCACCGCCCAGCTTCGTGTTATCCGCAAACTTGGAGATGCTGCATTTAATTCCCTCATCTAAATCATTAATATATATTGTAAACAACTGGAGTCCCAGCACTGAGCCTTGTGGTACCCCACTAGTCACTGCCTGCCATTCTGAAAAGGTCCCATTTACTCTCACTCTTTGCTTCCTGTCTGCCAACCAGTTCTCTATCCACATCAATACCATACTCCCAATACCATGTGCTTTAAGTTTGCACACTAATCTCCTGTGTGGGACCTTGTCAAAAGCCTTTTGAAACTCTAAATATATCACATCCACTGGCTCTCCCCTATCCACTCTACGTTACATCTTCAAAAAATTCTAGAAGATTCGTCAGACATGATTTTCCTTTCACAAATCCATGCTGACTTTGTCTGATGATTTCACCTCTTTCCAAATGTGCTGTTATCACATCTTTGATAACCGACTCTAGCATTTTCCCCACAACCGATGACAGACTAACCGGTTTATAATTCCCCGGTTTCTCTCTCTCCTTTTTTAAAAAGTGGGGTTACATTAGCCACCCTCCAATCCTCAGGAACTAATCTAGAATCTAAGGAGTTTTGAAAAATTATCACTAACGCATCCACTATTTCTTGGGCTACTTCCTTAAGCACTCTGGGATGCAGACCATCTGGCCCTGGGGATTTATCTGCCTTTAATCCCTTCAATTTACCTAACACCACTTCCCTACTAACATGTATTTCCCTCAGTTCCTCCATCTCACTAGACCCTTGGTCCCTTACTATTTCCGGAAGATTATTTATGTCCTCCTTAGTGAAGATAGAACCAAAGTAGTTATTCAATTGGTCTGCCATGTCTTTGTTCCCTATGATCAATTCACCTGTTTCTGACTGTAAAGGACCTACATTTGTCTTGACCAATCTTTTTCTTTTCACGTATTTATAAAAGCTTTTACAGTCAGTTTTTATGTTCCCTGCCAGCTTTCTCTCATAATCTTTTTTCCCTTTCCTAATTAAGCCCTTTGTCCTCTTCTGCTGGCCTCTGAATTTCTCCCGGTCCTCAGGTGTGCCACTTTTTCTGGCTAATTTGGGTGTTTCTTCTTTGGACTTGATACTACCCCTAATTTCCCTTGTCAGCCACGAGTGCACTACCTTCCCTGGTTTATTCTTTTGCCAAACTGGGATTAACAATTGTTGTAGTTCATCCATGCGATCTTTAAATGCTTACCATTGCCTATCCACCGTCAACCCTTTAAGTATCATTTGCCAGTCTATCTTAGCTAATTCACGTCTCATACCTTCAAAGTTACCCTTCTTTAAGTTCAGAACCTTTGTTTCTGAATTAACTATGTCACTTTCCATTTTAATGAAGAATTCCACCATATTATGGTCACTCTTACCCAAGGGGCCTCGCACGACAAGATTGCTAACTAACCTTTCCTCATTCCTCAATACCCAATCTAGAATGGCCTGCTCTCTAGTTGATTCCTCGACATGTTGGTTCAGAAAACCATCCCGCATACATTCCAAGAAATCCTCACCCTCAGTACCCTTACCAATTTGGTTCACCCAATCTATATGTAGATTGAAGTCACCCATTATAACTACTGTTCCTTTATTGCACGCATTCTAATCTCCTGTTTAATGCCATCCCCAACCTCACTATTACTGTTAGGTGGCCTGTACACAACTCCCACCAGCGTTTTCTGCCCCTTAGTGTTATGCAGCTCTACCCATATCGATTCCACATCCTCCAGGCTAATGTCCTTCCTTTCTATTGCATTAATCTTCTCTCTAACCAGCAATGCTACCCCACCTCCTTTTCTTTCCTGTCTATCCCTCCTGAATATTGAATATCCCTGGATGTTGAGCTCCCATCCTTGGTCACCCTGGAGCCATGTATCTGTGATCCCAACTATATCATATTCATTAATAACTATCTGCACATTCAATTCATCCACCTTGTTATGAATGCTCCTTGCATTGACACACAAAGCCTTCAGGCTTGTTTTTACAACACTCTTAGCCCTTATACAATTATGTTGAAAAGTGGCTCTTTTTGTTTTTTGTCATGGATTTGCCTGCCTGCCACTTTTACTTTTCACCTTCCTACTTTTTGCTTCTACCCTCATTTTACACCCCTCTGTCTCTCTGCACTTGTTCCCATCCCCCTGCCACATTAGTTTAAAGCCTCCTGAACAGCAGTAGCAAACGCTCCCCCTAGGACATTGGTTCCAGTCCAGCCCAGGTGCAGACCATCCTGTTTATACCGGTCCCACCTCCCCCAGAACTGGTTCCAATGCCCCAGAAATTTGAATCCCTCCCCCTTGCACCATTTTTCAAACCATGTATTCATCTGAAATATTCTCCTATTTCTACTCTGACTAGCACGTGGCACTGGAATTAATCCAGAGATTATTACCTTTGTGGTCCTACATTTTAGTTTATCTCCTAACTCCCTAAATTCACCTTGTAGGACCTCATCCCGTTTTTTACCTATATCGTTGGTACCTATGTGCACCATGACCACTGGCTGTTCACCCTCCCATTCCAGAATGTCCTGCAGCTGCTCAGAGACATCCTTGACCCTTGCACCAGGGAGGCAACATACCATCCTGGAGTCTTGTTTGCGGCCGCAGAAACGCCTATCTATTCCCCTTACAATCGAATCCCCTATCACTATAGCTCTCCCACTCCTTTTCCTTCCCTCCTGTGCCGCAGAGCCACCCATGGTGCAATGAACTCAGCTGCTGCTGCCTTCCCCTGATGAGACATCTCCCCCAACAGTATCCAAAACAGTATATCTGTTTAAGAGGGAGATTACCTCAGGAGACTCCTGCACTACCTGCCTACTGCTACGCTGTCTGGTGGCCACCCCTTCCCTTTCTGCCTGTGTAGCCTTTACCTGCGGTGTGGCCAACTCACTGAACGTGCTATTCACGACTTTCTCAGCATTGCAGATGCTCCAGTATGAATCCAATCGCAGCTCCAGACGCTCAATGTGGTGTCCTAGAAGCTGCAGTTGGACACACTTCCTGCACACATAGTCATCAGGGACACTGGAAGTAACCCTGATTTCCCACATGCTGCAGGATGAACAAACCACAGGGCCGATCTCAGCTGCCATGACCTACCCAATACTTGCCTCAACTTTTGAAACTTTCTCCTTTGAAAGGAACTCCAAGGAGGTAAGGCTGGGTAAGTTCCTTTCAAAGGCTCGTCCTCAGCCTCTTCTCATCAAAGCCTCTTGAGTCAAAGCCTCACATCTCCACTCCTTCACTGGCCCGCTCACTCACTGGCCACTCCGTTTGAGGTAACCCTCTATTTATTTGTTTGAGCTTTTCAAACTGCTTGGTCACCTGATCTCGATTGCCCAATCAGCTCCTTTCTGCTGAGTCTGAGCTATTCAAATCTTGATTGTCTAATCAATGGCTTTCTGCTGAGCTATTCAAATCTTGATTGACTTGATTGCACAGTCCAACTGCCAAAACTGCCAGAATCTCTCGAGTCAAAGCCTCAAATCTCCACTCCTTCACTGGCCCACTCACTCACTTCTTCCGGCCTTTTGTGTGGTGCTTCTAAACCCAAGGTTTAGTTTGTTCAGTTTACTTCACAGTGCAATTCCCATCGGGGAGACTGGCACCTCACTAAAGTAAAACCTGTGGAAAAGGAGGAAATGCGGTCGATCTACTCCATGGAACCACCTACGGCTTCCTAACCGATCTTCAACTTCCAAGTTTCCTTCCTCCTTGACAGGTCCTGCTCCAAAGCCTTCAACCATTCTCCATCAATGATTCTGATTTACTATGAATGGCGCAGTGGTGCAGCTAGCAGAGCTACCGTCTCGTCGTTCAAGAGTCTGGGGTTCAATTCCAACATGGGGTGCTGACTGTTCTCCCAGCAACCATGTGGGTGTTCCAGCTTCATCTCATATCCCAAAAAAGATGCGGTTGGTTCACCTGTCTTCTGTAAGTTGCCTGAGTGTATTGGTGAGTGTAATGTGAAGGGAACAGATGAGACTGCAAGGCTTAATTTTAAAAATGGGATTAATATTTATTGTGGGATTACTGCAAGTGTGTTGTTGATGGCCGGTGATGATTTAATGGGCTGGATGGCCAGTTTTTGTGCTGTGTCTGACTCGATGGTTTCACCTCACCTTTCTTCTTACTCAACAATTACTTTCTGTGAAACACTGTAGTAACAACACTGTTGAATTGCATGTACTACAGAGGCTAAACAACGTTATTCCTCAGCTACACAGCACAATTGTTACTTGATAAAACCATTAAATGATGCTTCAAGGAAACATCAAGCAACATTACTCTAATAAATGCTGCTGCTCTGTTCAGAGCTCCATACACAGTACTTCATCAAACCATTAGCTCAGCCTCCTCATATGTTGTCGTTCCTCCTCAGTGTTGTAGTTCTTGCACAGTGCAAAATGATTCAGGTAAATTAAGACTCTGATATTCTTGTAATAATGTCAGTCAGCCTAGTTACCTTTGCATTGTCACAATTACCTAGTTTTTGACAGATGAACCCTAGAAACCATCCTGCCTGAGTGCATCACAGTTTGGTTTGGCATCTGCAATGCTCTGGACCACAAGAAATTGCAGAGTTGTGAAACAACACACTCTATCATGGAAACCACCCCTCCCTTGCCTCCTCCCCCCCCCCCCCCCCCCCGTGACTCTCTCTATACAGGCAGTCCCTGGGTTACAAACGAGTTCTGTTCCTGAGTCGGTCTTTAAGTCAGATTTGTACGTAAGTCGGAAAAAGTACATCCAGTATTATTTAGCGTCACTTAGTCAAACGTTTGTCTTAGTATATAGTATACATTTTACCTTTCTATGTATATAAAACACTTAAGAAACGTATGTATTCCAATAATTACACCACTGTGTTGCTTGGTAATAATTGTAGCTTTCATCAGGGCAGGGCCTTTCACATGCTCCATTAAAATTGTTCTGATCGTTGACCGACTGTAGCCTAACGCTTTTCCAATGACTGATGACATTTCCCCTCTTTCCAAACGCTTTATTATTTCCACTTTATTTTCAATCATGATCGCTTCTCATCAACGGAACAGAAACATTGCGGGTGGTGAGTCCCAAGCTTTGCCAGCTCCCGAGCTCCGCCAGGTCCGAAGGACCATCGCACTGAATTCCCCAGGTCCTAAAGTCCACTGCACTGAGACAAGTGAAATGGAAATTGGACAAGTGGGGGTTGTGCTGGGTTTAGGTATTTGATCATCCACAATATTCTGCATGGGAATTTAAACTGGAGGTGGCAGTGTTTTTTTTACGAGGTCGAGTTGCGAGCTTGACATCAACCCGGCACGGATGGAGAGCATGCTCGGAAGTGATCTGTCACTGGATCAAACTCGGGAACCTCCGTTCTTGAGCCTGGCGCTGATCTCACTGTGCCACCAGCTGACCGGAAAAGGGAAGGGCAGGGTCAGGGTGAATCTGGCTAAAAAACAATTTAAGCCAAATACAAAGTTACACACTCAACACAGTGTCAACGGCAACGAGTTAAAATGTCGGACCGTGTCGCGATCCAACTTAAAATGGCGGACAGCGTTCTCCTTCCTCGGTTCATAAGTACGAGTTGTTCGTAAGTCGGACATTCATAACTTGGGGACTACCTGTACTTTCTGCTGCCCTGGGAAAGCAGCCATTATCATCAATAACCTTTCCCATTCTGGCCATTCTCCTGCTGGGCAGAAGATATAAAAGCTTGAAACCACATACAACCAAGTTGAAGAACAGCTCCTATATGATGTTACTAGATTTCTCATAGGCTAAAGATGGACTTTTGAACTCCCAAACCACCTTGTACCTTGTACATTATTTGTCTACCTGCACTGCACTTTCTCTGTAGCTAGAGACACTACATTCTGCATTCTAATTTTCATTTGCTATCTCGATTCATGGCAGATCTGACCGGGTGGCATGTAGACAAATGCTTTCGACTTTACCTTGGCATATGTGGCAATAGTAAACCAAACCAAACCAAATGGAGAAAATCCTTCTGCAGTAATAGCTGCCTTTTTTGCCTTTTCCATGTTCTTAGCATTGTCTTCCCATCATGATATTAAGTTGTAGGAGTCACCCCCAGTACATGCTTCTGCTTGATTTGCATAAATTACTATTTGTTGCACTGTGAAAGTTTCTCAGCCATGTTACATCTTTTTCTGAGAGTCCAGGAAATCAAATATCTCTCCTCTCAGTGGGTCCAAGAATATGTGGGGACACCTGCGTCAATGATCTGTAAGCCTTGTCTGTCACTCTGAGTAATCTTCTTTCATACAGGGAACTGAAGCACAGACTAATTACAAGTTCTGAAAGCCAAGACATAAATTCAGTAACTGAAATATATCAGCTCACCAGTACAGATTTTGACATTTAGTATTTAATGTCTAACATTCTTCTGTAACCTATTTAAAATGTATTGCATTTGTCATTGACTCTATCAAAATAGCACACTGAGGAATGTCACGTTATGTGCCACTTATGAAACCAGCAGTCATTTGGAACATTCATTCAGTTTCCTACCTTTGATTTTTTTTTGCTTAAGTTTTCTCCCAAAACTCCCCCCATGCCAGAGCTACCCAGCTCTGTTAAAGCAGGTGCTGAAGTAAATCTCCACAAGCCCTGGTTATTCTGCAGTACGTTGACGAAGTGATAGTAACTCGTACATGTACATACGTTGAGTTCCTTTTCCAATGCAGGAGTCATCATAGCATTCCAGGTGTTATCTTGACCTAACATCTCCACCCACCCACAACTGGCTTTGTTAGAGCAATTTTGGGGGCTAGAGAGGGCCTGCATAAACCCCATAAGCAGTATCCTATAAAAACTGATGTACTGACAGTGTTCACAAGACTAACGATAGTTAGGGACACTGGAATGAATCCTGTGAGCACCATCCTAACTGAGTGAGAGGGAAACGAGTGCCAAATGGAAATAGATATTGGTGTGAGGAAAACATCTCTGGCAGGCGGAAGAAGAGAAAATCTTTATTGATAAGTCTCGGAGGTACATAGACAAGAAGGCATGGAATGGGTGGGCTGTGGTGAAGGAAGCAGAAGAATTAACTTCAGGAGCACTGCCAGGGAGTTACTCAGCTCAGGACATGGAAGTGGTGGCCCTGTCAGAAGTACTGAGCTACAGTAATGGCAGGCGAGCAAGTACAGACAGCAGGAATGCCTTCAGAGTGGTGTATGATTATCTGATGTCATTGGCAAGATGAGGATTAGTTACTTCCACGGGGCAGGTATTCAGCACGGGAAGCTGTGATTCTGCCAGCAGAGGTGGTAGTATCTAAAGTAAAAGCTCACCAGAAAGGGGAGGGTAAGGACCAGTAAGGAAATGAGAGGGCAGACATCTTACTTCTTACTTCAGTGGTTCGTAAGTTGATGGAGAAGATCCTGAGAAGCAGGATTTATGAACATTTGGAGAGGCATAATTTGATTAGGAATAGTCAGCATGGCTTTGTCAAAGGCAGGTCATGCCTTATGAGCCTGATTGAGGATGTGATTAAACACGTTGATGAAGATAGAGCAGTAGATGTAGTGTATATGGATTTCAGCAAGGCGTTTGATAAGGTACTCTATGCAAGGCTTATTGAGAAAGTAAGGAGGCATGGGATCCAAGGGGACATTGCTTTGTGGGTCCAGAACTGGTTTGCCCACAGAAAGCAAAGAGTGGTTGTAGATGGGTCATATTCTGCATGGAGGTCAGTGACCAGTGGGGTGCCTCAGCAATCTGTTCTGGGACCCTGCTCTTCGTGATTTTTATAAATGATCTGAATGAGGAAGTGGAGGGATGGATTAGTAAATTTGCTGATGACACAAAGTTTGGGGATGTTGTGGATAATCTGGAGGGCTGTCAGAGATTACAGCAGGACATTGATTGGATGCAAAACTGGGCTGAGAAGTGGCAGATGGAGTTCAACCCAGATAAGTGTGAGGGGGTTCATTTTGGTAGGTCAAATAGAATGTCAGAATATAGTATTAATGGTAAAACTCTTGGCAGTGTGGAGAATCAGAGGGATCTTGGGGTCTGAGTCCATAGGATGCTCAAAGCAGCTGCACAGGTTGACTCTGTGGTTAAGAAGACATATGGTGTATTAGCCTTCATTAATCGTGGGATTGAGTTTAGGAGCTGAGATGTAATGTTGCAGCTATATAGGACCCTGGTAAGACCCCAGTTAGAGTACTGTGCTCAGTTCTGGTCGCCTCACTGCAAGAAGGATGTGGAAACCATAGAAAGGGTGCAGAGGAGATTTACAAGGATGTTGCCTGGATTGGGGAGCATGCCTTATGAGAACAGGTTGAGTGAACTTGGCTTTTTCTCCTTGGAGCAATGGAGGATGAGAGGTGACCTGATAGAGGTGTACAAGATGATGAAAGGCTTTGATTGTGTGGATAGTCAGAGGCTTTTTCCCAGGGCTGAAATGGCTAGCATGAGAGGGCATAGTTTTAAGGTGCTTGGAAGTAGGTACAGAGGAGATGTCAGGGGTAACTTTTTAATGCAGAGAGTGGTAAGTGTGTGGAATGGGCTGCTGACGACAGTGGTGGAGGCAGATACAATAGGGTTTTTTAAGAGACTCCTGGATAGGTACATGGAGCTTAGAAAAATAACCCAAGGTAATTTCTAAGGTAAGGACGTGTTTGACACAGCTTCGTGGGCTGAAGGGCCTGTATTGTGCTGTAGGTTTTCTAGGTTTCTATGTTTCTACATCCATGCAAAGAAGGCAGCCGAGGAACAAGAGCAATTGAAACAATGGAAGCTAACTTATTAGAAGTATATGAAGAGGTGGAGACAGAAAAGAAGGAGAAGCGGAGGAGAAAGGGAGAAAATGAGAGACCAGATGGGTGCTGGACTCACGGGGAGGAAGGAGTCTTGGTGGCCCCACCATGTATTAGACAGATACTACCAAAGTTATATCATGGGGTGGGGTGATGCATCAGGGAAGGCAGAGCATGATCATGATCTTCCAATAGGACTGGTGGTGGCCAGGGATGGGTGTTCTGCCGCTGTTCTGTAATTTGTGCCCAGTATAACCGGGGTAAGGGCAGAAAGCAGCACTGCTAGGAGCTACCAAACCAGCCGCGGCCAAGGGGACCCAGGGAAAACGTCCAGGTGGACGTCATGGGGCCCCTGCCAAAAAGCAGAGGGAAAAGCCGCGATCTAGTAATTATGGACTACTTCGCCCGGTGGGTAGAGGCTGTCCCAGTAAGCGACTGCACTGCCAGCACAGTAGCATGGATTCTAGTTCAGGATATCCTCCCAAGGAGAGGAAGCCAAGTGCAGATGGACTCGGATCAGGGAGCATATTTCACATGGAAAGTGATGAAGGAAATGTGTCAGCTGCTAGGATTTCGACAACAGGTGTTTATATGAAGCCTGCTGTATCTTGTTTTGTTGAATAAAGAGGCTGCTTCACATCTACAGTACTTTTCTCCAGTGATTTTATTCAGACAACACCAGGCATAGTTAGCTAGTAATCAGCAGTCATTCTCCTCTCATTGAAGGCAATTGTATAGTTTCTATCAGCACCTTATTGGTATTTTCTAATCCTGCCTGTGGGATGGCTCAGCCACATCCAGATGAACCAAGGCCACTCAGGTTACATCCACACTAGACCGGACAATCTTTAAAACACCGGTTTTGCATAAAAACAATAGGCGTCCACACCAACCGTTTTTGAAAATACCTCCGTCCACATTAAAACGAGTACTTGGGCGAATCTCCTCCTACTGGGCATGCGCAGGACACATCTACAGAAAACAAGCAAGGTGTTTGGTGTCGAATCTCGCTGTGAAATTGCGCGTTTATGCAGTTACAGACTAAAAACACTTAAAAGGGAATTTCCAAATGACAGACAGCTGTTGGTTCTCGCGCAGGAGGACTTAAAACTGAAAAAAAAAACAAATACTGGAGCATATGGAGGCAACCGACAGGGAGTTCACGGACAGTATGACCCAGCTGACGATTGAAAACCTGATGTTGTAGAAGTGCTTGCATAAATAGGTAAACCACCTTCATACAAGCAAGGACAGAAAACAGGGCAAAGTGAGTATACTTATTTATTCAGTAAGTTATGGGTCTAAGTGTTTGGTGAGTACATTTCTAACTCTTCTGGCTTCAGTCTCTTTGCCGTCTGTTCGGAAATTTTTAGATTGTTCTGGCACATCATGACAGTGTTTCTAGAAATCTCCGGTTACCCCGTCCACACTGCTCCGGCCATTCGGCATTTTCAAATTTACACACTCTGGAGGGCATTTTAGCAAAGCTCCGTTTTTGAGGGAGGAAAATGCTGGTTCAGTGTGGACGGAGCGTCAAAATGAAGAGAAAAAGCTTGGTTACGGATTTATCCGGTCTAGTGTGGACGTAGCCTTAGTGAAGATTTTGAAACACCTCAGTAGTCATTGGCCTTCTTTACTGCTTCTTAAAATTTTAAATCATAACATTGACAAATCAGTATATTTTTTTAGATAAGGTAGTCATTATCATATTTTAATTACCAACATTTCATGGAATTGTTACAGCACAGAATAAGACCATTTGACCCATTGAACCTATGCTAGCTCCTGCACAAAATGTTTTGCTACTTAGCAGGTAGAGTTGCACTTTAATACCTATGGCAGGTGTTTCACTTCTAACATCCCAAAGCTTTTCCAAAAGCACAAGGTAGAAATGTCATGGGTGAGGACAATGCCAAAACTCTCAAGAGGATCAACATTGTCCAGGACAAAGCAACCCACTTGAATGTAACCACATCAACCAATCCTAAACATTTATTAATCCTCCTCCATCCAGTGTTTGCCACCTACAAAATAGACCCAGGCCACTCTGACAGCAGCTTCCAAACTCATGATCTCACCTGCAAGGACAAGGACAGCAAGTACAGTGGAACGCTTTTGCCCGCAGACTCTCCTCCAAGTTGCACCCAGTCATGAATTGGAACTATATCACCACTCCATCATAATCACTGGGTCTAATTTCTGGGACTGTCTGCCCCACACAGAGAACAACATCAGCGTTTCAAAAAAACAGCTTCCAGCCACCTCATCAAGGGCACTTAGGGAGTCAAAATACTTCAAATACTGGCATCTATACTATAAAAATAAATATGAAATAGAACACCAAACCCTTCTGTGGGACCTTATCAAACACCATCTGAAAATCCAAATTTACCACATCTCCCAAATCTTCTTTATCTGCTTTACCAGTTAGGTCCTCAAAAAACACGAGTGAGTTTGCCAAACACAATTTCATTTTCATAGATCCATGATGACTCAGGCTAACTCTGTTCATTTTTTCCAATTTCCTGTAATCACATACTTAACAAAAAATTGCACCTTCTTTCTTCTGCTGGAAGGCTAACTTGTTTGCCATGCCCTGTTTCTTCTCTCCTTTCTTTTTAAATATTGGGTTTACATTTGCCACCCTCCTATCTGCAGAAACCATAAGACCACAGAATTAAGCCATTCAGCCCATCGAGTCTCCCCATCAGGGTAATTTATTTACACTCTCAACTCTATCTTCCTGACTTCTTATAACATTTGACACCTTTACAAATCAAGAATTGATCAACCTCCGTTTTAAATATACCCATCAACTTGGTCTCACAGTCATCTGTGGCAATGAATTCCACAGGTTCATCATCCTCTGGCTAAATAAATACCTCCTTATCTCTGTTCTAAATGGATGTCCTTCTATTCTGAGGCTCTTCCCCCTGGTTTAAGACTCTCCCACTATTGGAAACATCCTCTCCAATTCCACTCCATCTAGGCCTTTCAGTATTTGGTAGGTTTCAAAAAGATCCCTATTCTTCTAAACACTACCAAGTACAGGCCCAGAGCCATCAAACACTCCTCATACATTGCAACACATACAAAAATGCTGGAGGAACTCAGCAGGTCAGGCAGCATCTGTGAAAAAGAGTAAACAGTTGACATTTTGGGTGAGATCCTTTATCAAGAACATTGGCTGTATATATTCTTTTCCATAAATGCTGCCTGGCCTCCTGAGCTCCTCTGGCATTTTGTGTGTGTTGCCTGGATTTCCAGCATCTGCAGATTTTCTTGTGTTTGTGACTTCTCATACATTGCCTCTTTTGTTTCTGGGATTATTCTCATAACCTCCTGTGGACCCTCCTCAATGCCAGGACCAATGCTCCCTCTCAGGTGAGCATGTGTGTGCGTGTGCACATGCACACATCTTCTGCTACCAGTGTACAAAGGAATATAAACCACACACAGAAATTTGTTTTACTCTACCTCATTGGCGTGTTAAGTATGTTTCATGATCGTACACAATCACATTTCACATTTTCTAGTTTCGGATGCAGTCTGTGTAGACAATGTGGAGTTTGCGATGATTTATCTGCAGAATTTAGAACTGGCTTATTAATGCTGTTTTTTTTTGAAGAAATTATTTAGTGCTCACATGTTGCTGTCACTGGGCAAAAAATTGCACAGCACAAGATTTCTGCACACACTGACAAATTAGAGAGAACATCGGCCAGGATATCCTTGCTTAGATATGGGGCCCAAAGCTGCTCACAATTTTTTAAATGTCAGCTGACCAATGTCTTGCTTTTATTTTCTATTCATCCTGAAATTAATGCTAACATTATATTTGCCTTCCTTACTACCTACTCAAACTGCAAATTAACCTTTCTGTAATGTAATGAATTCTGGAAGATGGCAACCAATGCATCCATTATTTGAATGGCTTCCTCTTTTAGTGCTCTCAGATGCAGATTATCAGGCCCCGGGGATTTATAGACACTTATTAATGGATTTCTCCAGCACTATGATTTCACTGATACTTGTTCCTCCTTTTCACTAAACTCGTGGTTCCATAGTCAGTCTGGGAATAATTTATGTCCTTTTCTCTAAAGACAGTATCCAACTATTTGTTTAATTGCTCTGCCATTCATTTGTTTTTCATTATAAACTCTTCCACTCCTGACAATAAGGGTCCTACATTAGTCTTCATTAATCTTTTCCTTTTTAAGCACTTGTGGAAATGTTCACAGCCTACTTTAATGTTACTTGTAACAGTTACAGTCTTTTAATGAATCTCTTGGTCTTCTATTTTCGTGTGGAATTCCAAACCTATTCTCAGGATTGCAGCTTTTTCTCGCAATCTTGTATGGCTTCTCTTTGCATCTAATACTGTTCTGAAGATTTGCTAGTTTTATACTGTTGCACATGGCTAAGATCCAGCCCACTGAAACAACTTCAATATTATGTCCCTTCATCATTACTGCCAACTATCTCAACACAGCCAGAAATACAATAAAAAAAGCAAAAATCAGCATATGCTGGAAATCTTAGATAAAAATAAAATCTGCTAAAAATATGCAAGAGGCTGATTTGCTAGCCAATCCCTTCATTTTATGCTGTTTTTGCAGCTCAGAAATAAAGAGTGGTTTAAATGATTTGGTAATAGACAATTTTTTTTTTCTGTGGATGTATCTGGGAAACTTTAATACATACCATTATTAACTTTAATAATTGTGATTATCTTAAACAATTTATAGGTCTACTACAGTAGTGACATAAATGTGTAAAGCTTTATCCATCCTTTTCCCTTTCTTTGCCATTTTTCACTTTTCCTGAGGGTTTATGTTGGATTTAATATGTTTTTGACATGTTCATTCAATGTCAAGAACTCTTTGATCTGTAAACAAAACAGATGAGGTTCTGAAATCAATGAGGAGTTTCAAGTAGTGTATGAGTTACTTGTTTCCACATGGGCTGAGTTCCCATTGAACTTGTTCCCAGCCAAGTTTTGATATATGAACTGTGAGACATGCAAAGATTATTCTGTCATACAGATAATTTCCTATCGTTCCACGGTAGCTGTTAAAGCATTAACAGAAATGAAAACTGTCTGGGAAATGAAAAAGCTACATTCAAAGGAATTATCCAGAGGATGCCACAGGCAGTCAGGAATAATCTGCTAATGCCTTTTACCTGGTCATTGCCAGAACAATCAGGAAAGCTACTCAGCAAGTTGGCCTGCATCAGTGTTTCACCACTTGATCCACTATATCATCACCTTTGATGTGGTTACACAGGCTTTCAGTGAGATCTGATAAATTGCTTCAGAACATGAAGCAAAATCCCATACTGGGGATTTTTGTTCTAAACGTACGCTGCTCAGTAGGTGCTGATGAGACTGATATTGCAATGATCTATGTTGATATTCCGTCAGTGACTGATCCCAGCCGGGTTTGGAGTTGGGTAGAGAGGGGCCAGGTAATTAATCTCAACAGTCACGAGCAGGAGGGGGGAAATGCCAGCTATGATTTCTATTCCTGTTATCCAGTGATCCCTACATCAAAGGGGTTCTTGTGTTAATATTAGTTTAGCATCAGAAAGTTACATTTATCTGGTGCCTTTCACAAAACAAGAATCACAAGCTATTTCGCAAGGACTCTCCAACCTGGAGGATGAAGATCAAGTTCTCAAATATCCAGTAACCCCACCCCCTCTGTCCACTTTCCATGATTTATTTTTATTTGTTTTTCTCTCCTCCTACTGATTTAACTGGCCCTCATTTGCCTATGCCTTTCCCCTCTCCATTTCCCTATCAACCTCACACACTTCCCACCATTTCCTCTGCCCCACCTCCATCCCTTTATTCCACCGTTCTCTCCTGTCAGATTCCGTCATCGTCAGCTCCTTGTCATTTCCACCTATCATCTCCCAGATTCAGACATCTTTTCTGCCCTCATCTGCCTTTCGTCTGCTCACTCGGATCCACCCATTACTTGCCATCTCTTGCTGCACCCCTTCCCTCCACCTTTTTATCTTGGCTCTTTTTTAACCAATCCTGATCATCTCAGCCCAAAAAACTGACTGTCCATTTCACTCCATAGATTTTGTAATTCAAGGGCATTGGTGCATATCAGGCTGTGATGCAACTAGTCAATACACTCAACATCTATGGAAGTTTGTCAAAGCTTTAGATGTCATGCCAAGTCTTCACAAACCCCTAAGGAAGTCGAGGCACTGCCATGCTTTCTTTGCAATTTCACTTAAGTGCTGGGCCCAGGACAGGTCCTCTGAAATAATAACACCTAGGAATTGAAGTTGTTGACCCTCTTCACTTCTGGTCCTCTGACGAGGACTGGCTCATTGACCTCTGGTTTCCTCCTCCTGAAGTCGAACATCAGCTCCTTGGTCTTGCTGACATTGAGTAAGGGGCTTTTGTTGTGGCACCACTCAGCCAATTTTTCAATCTCCATCCTATATGCTGATTTATCACCTCCTTTGATTTGGCCTATGACAGTGGTGTCATCAGCAAACTTGAATCTAGTATTGGTGATGTGTTTAGCCACACAGTCAGAAGTATAAGGCAGGGGTTTCCAATCTTTCCTATGCCATGATCCCTACCATTAATTGAGGGGTCCGTGGAGTATAGGTTTGGAAGCCTTGGTGTAGAGTGAGTAGAGCAGAAGGCTAAGCACACAGCCTTGTGGTGCACCTGTGCAGATGGGGATCATGGAGGAGAAGTTGTTGCCAATCCAAACTGGGGGATTCAAGGATCCAATTGCACAGGAGATATTGAAGCAAAGGTCTTAAAGCTTATTGATTCATTTTGAGGGGATGATGATATTGAATGCCAAATTGTAGTCAATAAAGAACATCCTGTTGTATGCACCTTTGTTGTCCAGATATTCCAAGGTTGAGTGAAGACCAAATGAGATGGCATCTGCTGTAGACCTGTTGCTCCAGAAGGCAAATTGGAGTGGATCTAAGTCACTTCTCAGCAGGAGTTGATATGTTTCATCACCAACCTCTCAAAACACTTCATCACTGTAGATGTAAGTGCTACTGAATGATAGTCATTGAGGCAGTTAACCATGTTCTTCTTAGGCACCGGTATATTTGAAGCCTTCTTGAAGCAGGGGGATGCCTCGGACTGTCAAAGCGACAGGTTAAAGATCTGAGTGAACACTCCAGTCGGCTGACCAGCACAGGTCTTTAGTACGTGGCCAGGTACCCCATCTGGGCCAGATGATTTTCACGAGTTCACCTTCCTAAAGGCAGCTCACATGTCAGCATCAGAGACTAAAATTTCACAATCATCAGAGGCTGGGGTTGTTTGTGGTGGTTCCTCCATGTTTTGATGGTCAAAGCAAGCATAGAAGGCATTGAGTTCAACTGGAAGTGAAGCCCTGCTGTTGCCCATGTCACTTGATTTAACTTTATAAGATGTGATAGTGTTCAGCCCTGCCACAATTGTCAAGTATCCTTTGTTGATTCAAGTTTAGTCCTGCATTGCCACTTCATCCCTGAGATCATATCTGGACTTCTTGTAACTTTCTTGGTCACCAAACTTGAACGCCTCTGATCTGGCCTTTAGTGGACTGTGAATCTCATGGTTCACCCAGGGCTTCTGGTATGGGAAGACTCTGAATGATGTTGTGGGGACATACTCACCTACCACTGTTTTAATAAAGTCCGTGACAACCATGGTGCTTTCATTCAGATCCACAAATGTGTATTTGAACACAGCCCAGTCCACTGACTTGAAGCAATTTTGTAGCCACTCCTCTGCCTCCTGTGATCACCTCTTTGTTGTCCTGATCTCTGGAGCTTTGTTCTTTAGCCTCTGCATAAATACAGGTAGGAGAAGGACAGTCAGGTAATCAGATATCCCAAAATGCTATATCGACTGTCCTGCTGTACATACCATTTATTACAAAATTAAATTGCACGTTGCACATTTAGATGGAGATGTAACGTAAAGATTTTTACTCCTCATGTATGTGAAGGATAAAGTCAATTCAATCAATTCAATGCAGTCAGGGTATGGATAGTTTAGTATTCCTTATCTCAGTATAACAATGGTCTATTTTGTTGGTACTTCTGTTGCTACAGGTTATTAGAAAAGAAGAACATAAGAAATAGGAGCAGAAGTAGGCCATCCAGCCCATTGAGCCTGCCCCACCATTCAATAAGATCATGGCTGATCTGTCTGTAAACTCAGCTCCATCTACCTTCCTTTTCCCAATAACCCTTAATTCCCCTACTTTGTAAAAATCTATCTAACTGTATCTTAAATATATTTAGTGAAGAAACCTCAACTGCTTCCCTGGGCAGAGAATTCCATAAATTCACCACTCTCTGGAGAAAAACAGTTTCTCTTCATCTCTGTCCTAAATCTTCTCCCCTGAATCCTGAGGCAATGTCCCCTAATTCTAGTCTCACCTACCAATGGAAACAACTTTCCTACTTCTATCTTAGCTATCCCTTTCAAAATTTTGTATGTTTCTATAAGAGCCCCTCTAATTCTTCTGAATTCCAGAGAGTATAGTCCCAGGCAACTCAATCTCTCCTCCTAGGTTAACCCATTCATCTCTGGAATCAACCTGGTGAACCTCCTCTGCACTGCCTCTAAAACCAGTATATCCTTCCTCAAGTAAGGAGACCAGAACTGCACACAGTACTCCTGGTGCAGCCTCACCAGTATCATATACAGTTGCAGCATGACCTCCCTGCTCTTGAATTCAATCCCTCTTGCAATAAAGGCCAACATTATGGTAATTGGGTAGAGTTTCTTCAAACAAGCCTGGTTGAAGTCTCCAATTATAATTTGAAATGCATCAGGCTGGACTGTTTCTTGTTCGGAAACATCACCATGTAGTATATCAAGCATGTGATTATAGTTGGCAAATTGTGGTCAGGATTATGGAGGAGAACACCTTAGGCAAATTGAATGGATAACATTTGATCATTCAGTGTTCAAGGTTTCGGGAATACAAGTTCAACAAAACTTCCACATCAGAGCTCCACCAAGAGTATATCATGAACAATCTCATATCCTCCAATCCAGGCATCATGCTGGTAAACCACACCTGCAGAGTGTCCACATCCTCCTTTATAATGGGCTGACTATAACTGCATTCAATACTCCAAATGTGGCCTCATTAACAGTTTTATTTAGCTGCAGCATGACTTCCTCACTTTTATGCTTCACACTTCCACCTACTAAGTTAAGAGTGCCATGCACTTCTTTAGCGCCTTATCTATAGTGTAGTCACTCTCCGTGAACTATCAACCTAGACCCCAAGACCTCTCCAGCTTCGAAAGCTACTACCATTACCTTTCTCCTGTCCTTTGACCACTCAAAATGCAACACCTCCCATCTGCCACATCTGTAACTGATCTAAATCCCACTGTATTGAATGATACTAATTTACACTGTATGCAACCCAGTACAGAAATCAAAATAATACTTGTCATCCACTAAGCAAGCTGATCTCAGCATTGGAGGACACCACAGATCTGACAACGTCACACAGCCTGTTTCTTTTTTTTCTTTTCTCTCTCTCCCTTGTCTCACGCTCGTTCACTTTCAGTCATCCTGCATGTATTCATCTTAGAATTTCAAGTATTATTTTTTATTACTTAACTAGTCTTCCCATTCCTTTGCAGATTGAAACATTTCTTCTCAATTATCTTTTGACCTTTGGCAAATTTAGGATGCTCATAAAAGACTACTGCATCAGAAACATGAAACAGAAAATGCTGGAGGAAATCAGCAGAATTCTTGTGTGTTCGCTTGGATTCCACAGATTTTCTGGTGTTTCTATATCAGCAGCATGGTCAATTGACCATTGCTGTCCAGACCTTGCTCTCTCTATTGTATCTTTGTCTTGCTGTCGTCATCCACAAAGTTGCTAATCCACCCACTTACATTTTCATCCAAATCTTTGACATTTATTACAAACGACAAGAAGTCCTGGCATCAATCCTTGCAGAGCAGTCCTCCAATCAGAATAACAGCCTTCCAGCCCTATCTCTGTCTTCAATGGGCAAGCCAGTTCTGAATCCAAACTTGCAATTCAGCAGGGATTCCACGCGAATTTAACTTCTGAACCAACTGCAATGAGAGACCTTATCAAATACCTTACTGAGGTACATGTAGACAACACCCTCTATCTTACCCCCATCAAGCTCCTTAGTCACCTCCTCAAAAAAATTAGATACATTTGTAAGACATTGTCCTAATTGGCCCTTTCCCAATCTAGTGCCTTTCTGCAAGCTGTGATTTTATCCTTACTTATAACTATTTAAACCACAATCATTTGTGGTCACTATTTCCAAAGTGTTCACCCACTATCTAGTCTGTCACCTGGCTTGGCTCATTTCCCAAACCCAAGACTGGGATGTCTTCTCCTCTCGATGGACGCAGCATGTTCTGTTTCAAGAACTCCTCTTGGATTCACTGATGGAATCCCACCCATCTAAACCTTTTGTATTAAGGAAGCTCCAATCAATCCCGACAAATTTGCCCCCCACTGCGGCAACCATGTTGTTTCTGCACCTTCCCATAATGGCATAAGCACTGGCAATAACAAGTTTAAATAAACAAATGAAGACATTAAAATCTGGCATCTGGAAAACTGAAAGAAAAGGGACTGAGCAATGAGAAATGATGGGCGGTGGAGATCAGAATGACTGCAGTTCACAAGATCCTCAGAAGGTCAAGGGTGAAAGGTCAGAACTGAATGTGATGTCCTTCACAATCCTCAAACAACACAGTGATTGAAGATTTGCACTTATTGGCAAACATTATGTGGCTGTTACTGACCTGGCTGGCATTAACTTTCTGTGGTTAACTGCCTCCTGAGCTGGGTCAGTGAGGAATCAACAGTGCTGGAGTGTCTGGAGTCACATGTAAATGACAGCTTGAGAAAAGATATGTCAGTTGAAAAACAGCAAGATCTCTAGAGCAGACTACATCCCTGCTGAAGGTCTAAAACTTCATGCAAGGAAAATTAAAACACATATTCACAACCTCATCTCTCCAGAGGACTTCACAGGTATTGTAGTCATAACCAACTTAACAAAGACAAATTCATCTGCATTAACTGCAGAGCTCTCCCCTGCCATATGGACACAGGGAAAATCATTGTGACAACTGCTAGAAAACTGCAGTGAGTAGCTCCGATCATTACACTGTCAGTTCAAAGTCTTTAATTCTATAGAGAAAGACTCTGGAGAATCTTTCTCAAATTGATCTTCCCTAAGCTTCATCTCCACTCCACAGAATCACATGCAAGCTATGTTTCTAACCAATAGGTCTACCACGGACCCAACGTAAATGCAGAAAACAGTCAGGCAAGGCTGTTTGATCCTTCATTCACTTTTCTCACTCTTTCTCACCACATTTCTCACCTCCAACAATGTTCCTGCTGCAGAGGTGCTGATCAAGAGAATGACTTGGGAAACTGTTCGATCTATATCATATCAATTTTGCATCCCACATTGATGGTATACTGATGACATTGGCACTCATCTGCATTTGGAGGCTGAGTTCCAAACCATTGCCAACTTGTTGACTGGAAGTATGTGTTTTACCGTGAAACAAAGGTGCTCTATCAACCTATCTCTGACACATAACGCTGTATGTGACAATAAAGGTCTATCATAAGGTATAAACCACTTTCCATTTCTTAGAAGTCACCTCAGGAAAGGGGAGCAACAATAATGAAATTCACCAGCATTTCAAATGTGCCAGCACAGAGGGAAAGAGTGTTTTTAATCAGATCATCAAACCTAGCAAAAAGCTTGTGGTCTACTTAGTAGTACAGATCCCCCTCCTCCCGTGTGCTTCAGGTCATGTATTGTCCATAGCAGCCAGTTCATAGCACTAGAGAGTTTCCTCAATGCTGACTTCAAAATCCCATGGACAAGTCAAAGAAAGTAACTACGGCATCGTTTCCCATGAAAATATCCCCAACATAGAGTTTCTGAGCACACTCAGTCAGCTCAATGGGCAGGTCACATTGCTCACATATCCCACACCAGACTTCTGGAATGGGCACACTATTTCAAGCTCCACCACGACAAGGGATTATCTTTGGGATAGAACTTTCTCAACACCCTCTTTAAAAAACATTGAACATCCTCACTCATGAATGAGAATCCCCAACAGCTTTCCACTCAAAATGCAGGTGCTTCCAGGAAGACACTGAGAAGAAACTTGAATCTCATCCAGAGCATGTAAACAGTTAAGGCAAATGAAGCACACTTTCTCCCATTATACCTTCCCATCAAACTCTTCCTGTCCCACCAATTGTGTAGTCTGTGAGTCCCACTCTGGCCTCATCATCTACCTCAGAATCCAGAGAACTGAAGCAGAGCAAGCCATTTTCAATCAGAAGGAACTAGCTAAGAAGATAGTCAGACCTGAAAACAGACATTAGTGAATCAGATCTTGCAGTTTCACAGTTATCTTTACCATAAAGCTCACAAGATTAAGGAAGATTAAAGAGGACAATGCAGAAAGAACACCAACTGATACCCAGAAATATCAGTGGAAGAAAGATTGAGAAAATTGATAAAATTCAAAGGCAGCATTGGTGCTATGAATTTAAATTTCAGGGAGTCTTAAGGTAATATTTTTTATGAAAATGTTATATCAGCCAAAATTGGAGATAAATTAAAAATCAGCATTAACCAGCAATCCTTTTCCATGAAAAACATAACAAAAAAATACTTCACTGTGAAATGAGAATGTCCAATTATATCACCTTGGAGTAAAAGTGAAAAATAGTGAAAAGCGAGCTTATTAACTGGATCATAAAAATATTGTTCAACTTAGTGAGCTTTAAAAATCATTCAAGTCTGGCTACCTAGTAATTTGCACAAGATTTTTTAGTAAAATGCATGACAATCTTTTTATTAATATGCTTTTTTGTGCAAAGAAATAGGGTAATTACAAAGCAAATATCACATTGTTATTTGTATGTAAATCAGCCTTTCATAGTACATGTAATGATACACGAGCATGCAGAGGAAAAGTGTAATTATTTAGTCTATTTAGTAGAGAATCAGGAAGCTAAGGCTGCCGTGCTCTAAGGCAGTAGGGCTTGGTGGGGAAGTGAGATAAAGAATTACAGAAATCGGAGCTTGGCTCCTTCATTATCTTCTTGCTAATTTGTTCTTTGGCCATTTTGTGAACAAATTTGTTTAGCTGCCATTTCAAGTAGTTCTTTTATTCCAGATTTATTCCTCGATTTCCACATGCCCAGACAAGGTCCATTAAGAAAAAAGCCTTCAAAGTACTGCGAGCTTGTATCTTGTGTAGAATACCAGTTTCAGTGATATTTTGTTTCATATATTTTATTCCATATTTCTGAAATATTTAGTGAAATTTTGGAGACCTTTTTCCATGGCTATATCTTTCATTATTCAAGGTGCATTTGAGTTTAATGTGTTTGAATCAATTTGTTTCAAGTTTGAGAGACTTCTGTGGCAGGAAAATCTGCAGACAGCGAACTGTATACACCTGTCAACAGGACAGCCATCTGCTAATGACCAATATGACAGACTAGCAGGAAGACTAGTATAGAGCTTTGCCACTTGTAACAAAGGTACCAGCAATCAAGAAGCAATGTGTATTTGGCAAGGTTATCACTGCCTTCAGTCCAGGTGGGTTATTGCCCCTTCTCTGCGTTGCTGTTAGTGTGTTGCTCCTGCATCTACCAAACAGGTGACTGACTTGTATCTGCAGCGTGTCGAATGCTCTTTTCCCTATCCCAATGACTAGCATGAGTTAACTTTTCAATGTCGCTATTAGTACAGAGACACTTTTTATCTCCAACTTATGTCCTTCTTGGATAGGAGTAGTTATTCATATTTCAGTTGTCGTGCTCAATGTGCAAACCCCTTGAAATATCTGCCTATGAGGAGAGCTCTTAAACACCATAGTTTGAATAAGCTATGAGTTGAAGAATCTCTGTGCACTTAAGATCATACTTCAAATTTTGTGTTCAGTTCTAGTCACCTCATTATAGGAAGGATTTGGAAATTTAGGGAGGGTGCAGAGGAGATTTACCAGGATGCTGCCTAGATTACAGAGCATGTCTTAAGAGTATAGATTGAGCAAGCTAGGGCTTTTCACTTTGTAGTGAAGGAGGATGAAATGTGACTTGGTAGAGGTGTACAAGATGATAAGAGGCAGAGATAGAGTGGATAACCAGAGACTTTTTCCCAGGGTGGAAAAGACTAAAACAAGGCGGCATAATTTTAGGGTGACTGGAGGAAAGTGTAGGAAGGATGTCAGAGTTAATTTTTTTAACACATAGAATAGTGGGTGCATGGAACATGCTGCCAGGTGTGGTGATAGAAGCAGATCAATTAGTGATAAATTAGAATGCCTTAGGTATGTGTATCGATGCTCAAAAAATGAAGGGCTATGTAGAAGGGAAGGGTTGAGATGCTCTTTGAGTAGGTTAAAAGGCAGGCACAACATCGTGGCTTGAAGGGCCTAGACTGTGCTGTTCTATATAGGAGACATTGTTTTGTATGTGAATGAGTGGGATGAGCAGAAATAGTGTACAACACATTATCCAGCAACTTCATTGGCCGATACATCTGGTAAATTGTACTATAATATGTGCTAGCTTCTTTTAAAAAATGTACTCAGAAATTAGCTGTGTATCTTGTTCTTTACAGATTTTCCTAAGTTCGCCCTGAATTCATCTGTTAGGATAAGATCTGGTCAACATTCACGGAACAGCACAATCCAGTATTCTTCTTTAAAAGGATCCAGTGCTGTGGGGACTCAGTGAGTTGATTGTCCATTTCCCTCCACAGATGCTGCCTGACCCATGAGACCCTCCAGCATTTGCTTGCTGCTCCAGATTTCAGTATCTGTAGTCTTTTGTGTCCCCACCCTTCTTCAGAATGTTATTAAATCTTGATAAACATCATAATTGGTCACAATCAGCAGCTCCACAATTAACAAAATAATGTAATTGATTCCAAGAAGTATATGATATAAAGTACTGTGAAAGACTATGTACTAATGTGGCCTTTAAACAATCCCACATTTCTTTAACTCTTACCCATATTTGTAACTTCAGCTGTTTTATATTACACAGATTAGGCCTGTTCTCTCTAGAGTTTAGAGGAATGAGAAATGATCACAATGAAACAGAATAAAAGCTCAAGAAGTTTGCAGAAGTGATGTTTCCCTGGCTGTGGTGTCTACAACCAGGAATCACAGCTTCAAAATAAGACAACAGCCATTCAGCACAGAGATAAGATGAAGAAAAGAATTTTCACCAAGAGTTCAGTGATTCTTTGGGAGTCCCTTCCAAAGGGGAGCATTAAGACACAGACACTGAGTAAATACAAGAGAGAGATTGATAGAAAGCCCAGGGTATAGTGAGTGGACTGAAGGCTTGGGGTTAAGATATCAGTGATCAGGACCAGGGCTGGTAAGTGGAGAATCAATTAGTCAGTAATCAGTGCAGAAGTTAGCACTTAAGATGTGATTGGGCTGCAACTGATGTCACAGCTGATAGAGATACTGCCTGAAAGCTGCAAACATTTGGATTCAATCCTGACTTCTAGTCCTAACAGTGTGCAGTTAACACATGAGTTTCTTTAGGGTGCTCTGGTTTCCCCACACATCCCAAAGACAAAAAGGTAGGAAAGTTAATTTGACACTAAAACTAGAGGATATAGGTTTAGGAAAATAGTTAAGAGGAATCTTTATTACCCAGAAAATGATGCGTACCTCAAGTGCATTGATGTAAAAGGATCAGTGATGGAAATGGATTTCTAATGATATTTATGATATTTAAGAATGTATGGACAATCACTTGAATTGCCTGGGCATTGAAGGAAGATGGAATTGATGCAGCGAGGTGCCCACTTGTTCACATCACTGTAATGGGCTGCAAGCCCCCCTTTCTGTGCTGTTTGTCTCCAAGACTTCATAAATTACTGCTAGTGTAGGTGAGTGGTAGAATCTGGTGGGAGCTGATGGAAAAAGTAGGGAGAACAGGTTAGTGCAAATGAGTGATGAATGGTTAGCCAGGACGCTCGGCCAAAGGGCTGGTTTCTATGCTCTATCTCTCCACAACTCCGAGTCTATGGTAATCTGGGATGTGATTGGTTGTTATGGGTGGGGTCATATTGGGAGGTGGTTTTGGAGTTTGGGTTCATCTTCAGGAGGAGACCGTAGTCATGGACGGTGACTTCAGGGGGTTGTTGTCAAGAGATGAGATTAGTTATCAATATTATCGGAGGGGTGGAATCCATAGACAATTAGTGGTCAATAGTCAGTGAAGCAATAGACAGCAGACAGTAGGTGCAGGAGTAGGCCATTCGGCCCTTCTCGCCAGCACCACCATTCACGGTGATCATGGCTGATCATACACAATCAGTACCCCGTTCCTGCCCTTTCCCCATATCCCTTGACCCCGCTATCTATAAGAGCTCTATCTAACTCTCTCTTGAATGCATCCAGAGACTTGGCCTCCATTGCCTACTGGGGCAGAGCATTCCACATATCCACCACTCTCTGGGTGAAAAAGTTTTTCCACATCTCTGTTCTAAATGGCCTACCCCTTATTCTTAAACTGTGGCCTCTAGTTCTGGACTCACCCATCAGCGGGAACATGCTTCCTGCCTCCAGTGTGTCCAATCCCTTAATAATCTTATATGTTTCAATCAGATCCCCTCTCATCCTTCTAAATTCCAGTGTATACAAGCCCAGTCGCTCCAATCTTTCAACATATGACAGTCCCACCATTCCGGGAATTAACCTTGTGAACTCCCTCAATAGCAAGAATGTCCTTCCTCAAATTTGGAGACCAAAACTGCACACAATACTCCAGGTAGGGTCTCACCAGGGCCCTGTACAGCTGCAGAAGGACCTCTTTACTCCTATACTCAATTCCTCTTTTTATAAAAGCTAGCATGCCATTAGCTTTCTTCACTGCCTGCTGTACCTGCATGCTTGCTTTCATTGACTGATGTACAAGAACACCTAGATCTCGTTGTACTTCCCCTTTTCCTAACTTGACTCCATTTAGATAGTAATCTGCCTTCCTGTTCTTGCCATCAAAGTGGATAACCTCACATTTATCCACATTAAACTGCATCTGCTATACATTTGCCCACTCACCCAACCTGTCCAAGTCACCCTGCATTCTCATAACATCCTCCTGACATTTCACACTGCCACCCAGCTTTGTGTCATCAGCAAATTTGCTAATGTTACTTTTAATCCTTTCATCTAAATCATTAATGTATATTGTAAACAGCTGCGGTCCCAGCACCGAACCTTGCAGTACCCCACTGGTCACAGCCTGCCATTCCGAAAGGGACCTGTTAATCACTACTCTTTGTTTCCTGTCAGCCAGCCAATTTTCAATCCATGTCAGTACTCTGCCCCCAATACCATGTGCCCTAATTTTGCCCACTAATCTCCTATGTGGGACTTTATCAAAAGCTTTCTGGAAGTCCAGGTACACTACATCCACTGGCTCTCCCTTGTCCATTTTCATAGTTACATCCTCAAAAAACTCCAGAAGATTAGTCAAGCATGATTTTCCCTTCATAAATGCTGACTCGGACTGATCCTTCTACTGCTATCCAAATATGTCGTAATTTCCTCTTTTATAATTGACTCCAGTATCTTTCCCACCACTGACTTCAGGCTAACCGGTCTATAATTCCCTATTTTCTCTCTCCCTCCTTTCTTGAAAAGTGGGACAACATTAGCCACCTTCCAATCAGCAGGAACTGTTCCTGAATCTATAGAACATTGGAAAATGATTACCAATGCATCCACGATTTCTACAGCCACCTCTTTAAGTACCCTGGGATGCAGACCATCAGGTCCTGGGGATTTATCAGCCTTCAGACTCAACAGTCTATCCAACACTGTTTCTTGCCTAATATAAATTTCCTTCAGTCCATTCTTTACCCTAGTTCCTTTGGCCACTATTACATCTGGGAGATTGTGTCTTCCCTAGTGAAGACAGATCCAAAGTACCTGTTCAAAGTGCCATTTCCTTGTTCCCCATAATAAATTCACCCGTTTCTGTCTTCAATGGCCCAATTTTGGTCTTAACCATTTTTTTTGCTATTCACATACCTAAAGAAGCTTTTACTATCCTCTTTTATATTCTTGGCTAGTTTGCCTTCGTACCTCATTTTTTCTTGGCGTATTGTTTTTTTTTGTTATCTTCTGTTGCTCTTTAAAAGCTTCCCAGTCCTCTGGTTTCCCGCTCATCTTTGCTATGTTATACTTCTCTTTTATTTTTATACTGCCCTTTACTTCCCTCGTCAGCCACGGCCACCCCTTACTCCCCTTTGGATCTTTCTTCCTCTTTGGAATGAACCGATCCTGCACCTTCTGCATTATTCCCAGAAATACCTGCCATTGTTGTTCCACTGTCTTCCCTGCTAGGGTATTGTTCCATTGAACTTTGGCCAGCTCCTCCCTCATAGCTCCATAGTTCCCTTTGTTCAACTGTAATACTGACACATCCGATTTTCCCTTCTCCTTCTCAAATTGTAGCAATTGGTAGTAAGAGAAGAAAGGATGATCGAGTGTAGTGTGGGATTAGTATTAGATCAGATTGGCAAATCAGGTGTCAGTATGAGCACAGCTTGAGAGCCTGAGGGAAGAGGCACAGTGAAAACGTGCTACCTAAGAGATAGCCAGTAAAATAAATTATTTAAAGGGGTTCTATATGAGGCATTTTCCCAGATTCCTAGTGTCAGTCTGGAAACAACTCGTATAGTTAAGTAATGAGAAAAGGACATCTATGTGGACTCAGGATTCCAGGTGATTATGTGGATCGAGCTGAATTGATTATGAAGATAACAAGGAAGATGTGAATGTATTTTTTTACTGTGTAAAGTCTGAAGTAAGTCTTTGTTGTGACGACAGTAACAGAGAATAAAACAATTGAACACGTCATCAGAGACTCCTTCGAGCTTTTCTACGCCACTTCCATATGACTATTCCAAATGTCAAATCCTGGAGATCAGGCTGGACTTCACAAAATGTTTTTGTTGTTGTTGTTACTTTCTGCGCCTTATGGCATATTGGGCAGAAACCTTGCCGTTTCTTTAGTATTTGTCTGTTTTTTATGAGGCTAATAAAGCTAATTTTTAATGAATACTGGTAAAGTTTCAGAAGATATTTTGCAAAATTGATACAGTGCCAAAAGTAAAAAGGAATAGAACTCGTTTTGCTAATGAGCAGTACTTTTTGATGTTCATTAATATGAAATGGAGCCCCAGCCCCACTGTAGAATGAGATTAAGAAAGGCAGTATTGTTGCCCCAAAAATGTCCTTGTGTGGTGTTGCACATCACCTCCAATCACTTTCCTGCTGGTGTTGAATTGATCTAAAGGACAAACCAGAAACTGCTCAACCTACATCATCTCCACTCCAGTAACAAAGTTATTCTAACCTTATTTATTGAGCAGTAGCATATTCATGGTATATTCTTCTTGCAAGTGTATGACTGGAGGCCAAGATTCAAGTCACAGTCAAGTCATTCATCAAATCAAACGAAAGTAGTTACCATCTACTAAAAACAAGGGTTGTCTCTTAACCCTACTGCAGGACACACCCAGCATCCTTTCATCCCATCTACAACATGAAACCCTGCAGAATATAGACCACTCTACAAATCTCAGGGCTATCTCTCAGTGAGGGTAGATATCAATGATGAAGTTCACACATCTAATGTCTCAGCAATAGTATTTTAGCATCTGAAGAAGAGTGCAGATCAAAATCTCAAACTCAGAGCAAAGCTTATAGTATACCAGGTAGTGGTGATTTCTGTCTTCCTGTAGGCACCCCAAAGCACTGGAGAGAAATCAACAAAATGTAACCGCAAAATTCTTCAATACCAATGGCACAGTAAGTTACCAAATGCCAGCTTCCACTTTGAGACCGGTATTCTTGGCATTGACACTTCAACTCCACTCACCCAGCTCTGGTAACGGAACCAAGTAAGCTGCGTGCCTGAATCCTAAAAGAGGCGGTCTGTCATAACTCCATTGTGGGGGGGGGGGGGGAATATACCAGAAAAAATGATTCAACAAGGTTCGCAGGGCCTCTTTGCAAAACGATTGTGACAAATGTGGGGATCCTTCATCCACATCTGCTCCAAGAGGAGCTGTGGTATCCAGAAAGGTAGTGAGAACCTCAAACTGCACACAGGAGCTCAGCTAAAATGGTGGGAATGATCCCATCACCTCACCTGTAACGCAGCTGCCCACCTGTAGCCTCAAGCACCTCCTGTCCCTCAGTAGTCTCAAACAGCCTCTTCAGAACTGGGGTGGGAGTGAGCCCACCCCAAGGGATGGACTGGGAAGAAGAACGTCTTGTGGAATGAGAAGTAAGTTTGTAATTATTAGCACAGCTTTTGGCCCATTTGCTAAGAGTATAACATTTGGTAAGCGTACAAACTCAGAAGGTGGCAGATGGGGGAGGGGTGGGGGAAGCTGATGTTAGAGTTCCCAGGGTATAAAGCTCCACCAGCAAATGAGGCCATGGAGCTGGTGTCTGTTCAGCTGGGACAGCACAGCCACTGTCACAGCTCATTTCGTCTGACCTCACACTCAAGTTCACATTAACCCCTCCATGTAAAACATTTCAGCACCATGCTGCTGCTTTTGACAGGTCTGGCATTTCCAATCAAGCCTTTATTAAGATGTTGGAAAACACTGTGAATATGACAAGTTCTCTGCAACTTCTCTTTGCAACTTGTTTCTCGTGACATTATCTCCCATCCAGTGTGGTGTGCAGGATGATCCCCCTCCAGTCTAGTTTTGAACTCTGTCTCAAAGTCACAAACTGATACTAGATGAAATGCAAATATCCCATCTATGAAAGGGCTCAGTGACGCATGATGCATAATACACGGTACAAAGGTTAGCAGCTTCTCGTGGAAAGAGGAGAAAACAACAAATGTCAACTTTGGTGGTAAGGGCAGGATTAAATTAGCCAAATTTGACACTAAATTGTGAATCAGAATCAGAGTTATTATCAATTACTTATGATTGTTGTTTTGCAGCAGGATGCAGTACAAACATGTAAAATTACTATAAACTACAAAAACAAAAATACAGTGCAAAGGAGTGAACATCATTCATGAGTTGATGGACCTTTCAGAAATCTGATGACAGAAGGGATAAGGTTATTTCTGGAGGTAGGTCGTTAGGACCCTTTACCTCTTCCTCAATGGTAGGGAAGTATATAGCAATTAGCATTTTTTGGAATGAGATTTATTTGAATTTCAACATTCACACTTAGCAGTTAGACTTCTTTATGAGTCACTGAGAATTTAATATACTGTTGCACTTCCTTATACATGTTGCTGTACAAAAACATCCTTTCTTGGGAAAATCAGTGAAAAATCTCTGCGTATGCAGTTTGTATTTTTTGTCTGGGAAAAACTGGCTACAGTAATTTTGCTGAGAGTATATCATACAAAGAATCCCTCACCTCAAAGAATTCCTTTCCTCAGCACTTATGATGTACATTTATAATTTATACTCGCAGGGGAAGCTCTTAGCTATCGTTGTTCCACTACAAAGCCCAGCTTATCAGTACTCTGCAGGGAATGACCATGTTGTTGTGAATTTGGTGCCTTACGTTATGCAGTAATAGTCCATTAATCCTCTCTGTGCTCATTGCTGAATCTAGTTTGACAGTATGTGTTTGAAACAGGCATATGGCTTGTGAACTGTCTGCGGGAGTGAATCCATGGGAAACGCACGTTGTGCTGTCCAATTACCATTTGCAAAAGGTGATTCAGTGCAGGTCTTGTTTTAGGGAATCTGCTGAGAATTTGCCAGCAATGCTCATTAGTGAATCTATCTTCTTTTCATATTTCACCAGATATGGTGTACATAAAAATGACTGCAGTCACCTTGTAGCCCACTTTCACCACTGTGATTAATCCAGCACAGCATTGCAGCTAAGTGGTTAAAGTGCTTTGGTGGAAACCTTTTTGTTCCAGTTTCCAACAGGCTATCTTCATAACTGCCTCAATAATACTCAACCTCAGAAGAAACTACTATTGATACTCCTAATACTTTGTTTCTAATTTAATTCAATGTTTGCTATACACTGGTGTATTATATTTGCAATTCTTGAGATAAATACATAACTTTAAAAAAAGTAAAGCAAGATATCTGCACAAAAAGAATTTGACTAGCTGCACTGCCCTCTCAGTAAAATTAAATTCCTTGCTAACATATTCAAAATCCACTGAAGAACTCAGTGGATCAGACAGCATCAGTGGAGAAGCGTAAGCAGTCAATATTTCAGGCCGACACCCTTCATTAGTGCTGGATAGGAAAGGGGAAAGTAGCCAGAATAAGAAGGTGTGGCAAGGGGAAGGAGGACAAGCTGGCAGGTGATAGCTAAACATGAGAAAATCTGCAGGTGTTGGAAATCCAAGCAACACACAAAAAATGCTGGAGGATGAAGAGATGAGGGGCCCTGGTCTGAAATGTCAACTGTTTACTCTTTTCCATCAATGCTGCCTGGCCTGCTGAGTTCCTCCAGCATTTTGTGTATATTTTGTAGGTAATAGCTGAAGTAATCTTAGTGGGAAGGTGGGTTGGTGAGGAGGGTGATGAAGTAAGAAGTTGAGAGGTGATAGGTGAAAAAGGTAAAAGGCTGAAGAAGAAGAAGGAATTTGACAGGAGAGGAGAGTGGACCATGGGAGAAACTGAAGAAGGTACTCAGGAGGGAGGTGATGGGCAAGTGAGATGAAGAGAAGGGATAAGAGGGGAGGCAAAATGGGGAATGGATAAAGAGAATGGGGAGGAGTAAAAATTACCAGAAGTTAGAGAAATCAATGTTCATGCTGTAATGTTGGAGGCTACCCAGACAGAATATGAGGTGTTGCTACTCCAATCTGAGAGTGGCCTCATCATCGCAGAAGAGGAGGCCATGGGCTGCTACATCATAATAGGAATGGGAAGTAGAATTAAAATGGGAGATCCTGCCTTTTGCAGACAGAGTGAAGGTGCTTGACATCCCTTGATTTTCCTTTATCTTACCTTGTACGTGTTCCAAAGATCTGTCTGCATGGCAAGCAAAATAAAATTTTGCACTGTATCTCAGCACACTGTGACAATAATAAACCAATCACTAATTACTAGTCAGGTTTAGGAAGGCAAAAAAAAAGGCATTAAATAATTCAGTCCATTTTTATGTGGAACAGTATAGACCCAAGTATCTTGTAACATGAGCAGTTGTAACAGGAACAGGCAACACCATCCATTATTTACCAATTATAATTCCTCTCCATACCTAGAGATATGAATTTGATAGACCTTTGGGGAAAAAATTGAGTTGTGCTGCTGAACAGATTTAGGTGTCTGTAGCTCAAGAAAATTAATCAAATTCACATACTTCCAATGCACTATTATATATGGAAAGAACACTTGCATGCACCTAGACAAAAGGTCCTGATTGTGGCTTGTAGAACCCAAAGTCACAGGTCTGACAGGAACTGTGAGTGGATCTTGACCTTCATGATTAGTAACATACCCAATGCTTAGAGGTACAATGACACACCACTTAGGCTTCCCTTTTCCATGATATTCTATTATATGTCCAGGCATTGGACAGTGAATGAACTCCCATGATATTGGCATTGAGCAGCACAATAATTGAAAGCTTGGTTAATGAAACTGAACAATTCTAGATGTTTTAAGCTTGCTTACCATTTTCCTTTCTGGTCATCATAGCCTTCAATTTGATCAGCTAAAGCTGATTTCCAGCCTAGACTCCAGGCTTTCTTTCACTGCGATTGATTTTTGAACAGCTGCGAAAAAGCTAGAGGTGCTGGAAAAAAAGTTAATGTTTCAGATCAAGGAATTGTTTAACCACGCATTTTCTATTTCATTGCAGATTTCCAGCGCTGACGGTACTTTGCTTTGGTTAAAGGATAGTTGTTTCACTCTGTGTACTTGCATGGGAAGAGAATGGTGTATTGGTTGTAAATGTACAAATGAAACAGAGAATCCCGCATGGGGCAAGAAGATGTGTTCGAAGGTAGTATCACACTGGAGATTTCACAAATTGCAAAGGATGACCTGTTAAATATCAAGGCTAATGTGGTGGATTTCAGGACAAGGGGATTCCTATATTGGTTTGGGAAAGGAGGCAATTTGGTGAAAGTGCATTCATAAGAAGTGAAACAGTGGTCAGGATGAACCCAGGTCACTTATTCTCACATTGAACAACTTCTGCTTTGTTTCCACTCATTTCCTCCAAGTAAACGGTTCTGTGGGCCCTTGAATAGCACAGTGTCACAGCCAGCAGAACTGCTGCCTCATAGCATCAAAGGCACAACTTCGATCCTGGCTTAGGTGTTGTCTCTGTGGAGTTCTCCCTGAGACCACATAGGCTTCTGGGTGTTCTGGTTTCCTCCCACATCCCAGAGATTTGTGGGTTGATAAGGTCCACTGGCCTAGGTAAATTATCCCTAGTATGCATATAAGTGGTAAAATTATGGGAGGAGGGAATAGCAACTTGAGATAATGAGAAAATGGGAGAACACAAAATGAGATTCATATAGTATTATTAAGGGGTGGCCGATGGCTGTGACAGACTCAGTGGGTTGAAGGGCTTGTGTCCAAGCTGTATCGCTCAATAATTCTTTGACTCTGTCAGTCAGTGGAGGGTTCTGTCATCCACAATCAATGGGGAATTCTAGAAAGGAGTGTAATGTTAAAATGGTACAAGGCATTGGTAAGGCCAAATTTGGAGTATTGTGTCCAGTTCTGGTCACCGAATTACAGGAATAATGTCAACAAAATAGAGAGAGTACAGAGAAGATTTACTAGAATGTTACCTTGGTTTCAGCATCTAAGTTACAGAGAAAGGCTGAACAAGTTAGCTCTTTATTCTTTGGAGTGTAGAAGGTTGAGGGGGGACTTGATAGAGGTATTTAAAATTATGAGGGGGATAGATAGAGTTGATGTGGATAGGCTTTTTCCATTGAGAGTAAGGGAGATTCAAACAAGAGGACATGAGTTGAGAGTTAGGGGGCAAAAGTTTAGGGGTAACATGAGGGGGAATTTCTTTACTCAGAGAGTGGTAGCTGTGTGGAACAAGCTTCCAGTAGAAGTGGTAGAGGCAGGTTCAGTATTGCCATATAAAGAAAAATTGGATAGGTATATGGACAGGAAAGGAATGGAGGGTTATGGGGTCAGTGCAGGTCAGTGGGACTAGGTGAGAGTAAGCGTTTGGCACGGACTAGAAGGGCCGAGATGGCCTGTTTCTGTGCTGTAATTGTTATATGGTTATAAAGGAGGATAAACTGAAATACATGTAGTGGTGCCATCCAAAACAGATACAATGGAATCAGAAAACTTGGGAGGATGAAATGGAGTGTTCTCAAGAAGCAGATTGGGAGGCACTCTAATCAAGGAGTGGATTATAATGGAGAATGCTGAATTGAATTGACTTTATTTCTTACATCCTTTACATATACGAGTAAAAATCTTTGTTACATCTCCATCATAAGCAATCATAATAATTTATAACAAATAGAACAGTCAATGTAACATAGAATACACTCAAATCAGCGTGAGTTAATCAGTCTGATAGCCTGGTGGAAGAAGCTGTCCCGGAGCCTGCTGGTCCTGGCTTTTATGCTGCAGTACCGTTTCCCAGATGGTAGCAGCTTGAATAGATTGTGGTTGGGGTGACTTGGGTCCCCAATGATCCTACGGGCCGTTTTTACACACCTGTCTTTGTAAATGTCCTGAATCATGGGAAGTTCACAACTACAGATGCGCTGGACAGTCCTCACCACTCTCTGCAGAGTCCTGCGATTAAGGGAGGTACAGTTCCCATACCAGGCAGTGATGCAGCCAGTCAGGATGCTCTAAATTGTGCCCCTGTAGAAAGTTCATAGGTTTTGGGGGCCCATACCAAACTTCCTCAACCGTCTGAGGTGAAAGAGGCTCTGTTGTGCCTTTTTCACCACACAGCTGGTGTGTACTGACAACGTGAAGTCCTGAATGATGTGGATGACAAGGAACTTAAAGCAGTTCACCCTCTCAACCCCAGATCCATTGATGTCAATAGGGTTTCCATTGATGTCATGCCCTTTTCCATTCCTCCTGTAATCCACAACCAGCTCCTATGTTTTTGAGACATTGAGGGAGAGGTTGTTTTCCTGACACCACTGTGTCAGAGAGATGACTTCTTCCCTGTAGGCCAAATCATTATTGTTTGAGATTAGGCTAATCAATGTAGTGTCATTGGCACATTTAATTAGCAGATCAGAGTTTTGGGTAGCAACACCGGTCGTTCAGGCATGTTACCTTGGTCTTTTTTGGTACAGGGACAATGATGGATAATTTTGAAGCAGGAGGGCACTCTACACTGGGAGAGAGAGAGATTAACAATGAGAGGAAATAAGGAAGAAATGGAGATGGACCACAGGAAAATTAATGAAGAGTGAAAATTAGCAATGAAGTTAATTAAAACATCCAAACATGAAGAGGCATTGATACTAGCATCAAAGTCCAAGAAACAAAGGCAGGAAAATATTCCAAGAATCTCATGAAGAGGCAAACCTAACAATTGTCTATGGAAACAGCTTTTTCATTAAAAAAATATTGAGCAAGGGTAAAGGAGAAGTTATTCAATGTGAAAGCAAAAAGATGTGGTTGAGTCCTGAGCTCCAGTACACATTTGTGAGGAGGTTGCATATTCTACTTGTGACAGTGTCAGTTTACACTAACATCCCAAAGATGTGGTTAATAGTAGGTTAATTGCCTTCTCTAAATTACACCTAGTGCATAGGTAAATGGTAGGATCTGGAGAGAAGAGGGAGTTAATAAGATTATGGGGGGGGGGGGGAATTAAATTAGATCAGTGTAGGATGAATATAAACAAGGGTGCTTAATGGTCAACATCCATTTGGTGGGCCATGCTGTATCTCCCTTTTGACCTGATAACCTCATGAATAAGTTCACTTTGGTAGGCTACTGACATCATGACATCCAACCTGGTAGCTGCAGAACTGACAGCAGACGATGGAAAAACCGGCAGAGAACTCAGGGTGTACTGTAATTAATGATTGTTTCAGCATTTAATTTCTGAGTAACTCATTCACCAGGTCTGTCAGTGGTTACATTCAGTCCCAGATAATATTAATTAGTCACACTGGATCTCCCATCAATAAATCTGCCCGGCCTCTCCCTGATCATTCTTTGCCTTTCCAAGTGTAGATTAATCCTGACCCTTAGAATTTTTCCAGTAGTTTCCTTACCGGTGGCATTTAATTAGCTAGTTTGTAATTAACTGGCTTGCCCTTGCTGCCTTTCCAGAATAAAGGAACCATTCTTGCAGTTTTCCAATCAAGCAACACCTCAGCTGTGGCCAGCAAAGATTAAAGTATCTCCACCAGAGTTTCAGCATCATCTTCCCTTCCCTCCCAGCCTGGGGTACAACTCAATCTTGCAATCAAATGCCTTTGGCCTCAAAGAAGTAACTTTGTCCTCACGAGTACATGGAGGTGGACTCGTGTTCAGTGTGAACTCCTGCATTTTGGCCAGGCAGGCATGGCAATCTCATGGATCATATCAGTCTTCGCAGGAAAACAGCAATCATGGTTGTCATCTAGGTCCTCTGGAGCAGTGTGAAGGTACAGATCCTTCTACCTCTCAATACTCCCGACAGGTTCCCTTGGCCTCAAGCCGGACTGCAGAGTAGAAGTTCCTGCTGCAAATCCCTGTCCCTCTTAACTAATCGTTTCATCCTGCTCAGTGTCTCTGAGAATCAATCATAGGCTTTTGTGCATTAGGATGCATTTTGATATCCTCAGTTTCCTGTAACTTTGCTTTTACCTCATTCCTCTTTATCTCCCCATGTCACTGTTGTGATGTGAAGGTTACGATGAAGGGTAGAGTTAGAGTTAGGCTTCCTGTGGGATCCCACCACCAAACACATCTTTCCCTCCCCCGCACTTCTTGCTTTCCACAGGGATAACTCCTTATGTGACTTCCTGGTCCATTTGCCCCTCTCCACTGATGTCCCTCCTGGCACTTATCCTTGCAAGCGGAATAAATGCTACACCTGCCCCTACACCACCTCTTTCACCACCATTTTAGGCTCCAATAGTCCTTCCAGGTGAGATGACACTTCATTTCTGCAAACTTTCATGCCACCCCAGTTTGAACATTAGCAGAAGCTCCCTGTGTCCAATTTGAATTGCTCTGATTATACTGGAGCAAGAATCAGTTCACCAAACAATTCACAAAATTGCGGCTTTAAGGACAGTCTCGCAAAATGGCCACCCCCATTCCTGCAGCCACGTGGCAAGAACAAAGACCTTTGTTTGGTCAGTTTCCATCACCCTTGCCTCATTCCTGTTCACCGATTTGTAGAATGCATTTCTTTCTAGCCAACAGTCTGCACAGGCAGCTTAAAGCCGAAGCTATCTTATTTTAACTTCTGTTGTTTCCTCATTCTCACACCTCAGCTGGTGTTATAGTTTTCACTTCCTGATATGTCCTTGTGGCTGGTAATTTTCACAGTAGTCAACTTCCTTGAGTTGCTTCCCAGTTTCCTCCCCAGGCTCCTGTGGTTCCTCTCATACAACTTTGTACAGAAACCAGAGCTCTTTAGTGTTACAAAGCAGTTACAGCACATAAACAGGCTTTCTAACCTGATGGGTCTCTGCCATTATCAGTGCTTCACCCAAGCTCCGTCCAATCCTTTCCGGCTCACTCAGTCAAAATAGCTTTCTACCCTTTTTTTGCCTCAGATATTTACCATGTCTTATCTTGAAAATCTGATTTGCCTCATTTACAGTTTATTGTGATGAGTTCCAGATTCTAACTGACCTCAGGATAAGTAAGTTCCTACTGAACTCCCTGTTGGGTTAATTAATAACTATTTAAAATTGGTGGACCCTCGCATTGGTCGTGTTTGCAAATGGAAATATGTATTTTCTATCGTGTATTTTATAATTCCAAGAAGCTCCATCTGTTCACTTTGTTGTTTGTCTCAAAGGAACCTTGATTCATAGAGTCACGTGGCACAGAAACAGACACCTCAGTCCATCAAACTTATGCTGACCTTGCCCCTTTCTTCACCCTTCCGTCCATCCCAACAGGTCCACCCTCCTCCTCCAGATTCTACCACTCATCTACACACTAGGGAAAATTGACAGTGGCCAGTTCACCAACCAACCATACATCTTTGGTTATGTGGAAGGAAGGTCAAGGGAAGCCCATGTGGCCAAAGGGAGAGTGTGCAAATCCCACACAAACTGGAGATCAGGATTAAGCTCATTCCACTGGAGCTACGAAGCAGCAACTCCCCTACTGAGTTACTGTGCATTCCTTTTGATACAAGGTACACATTGTAACAAGATAAGGGTGCAGTCATTTAAAACTATATTGTGCAGAAATTTCTTCTTTTTGAAATACTCTTGCCCAAAATGGTTGCAGAGACTGGATTACTAGAGTTACTCAAAGAGGAGGTAGTTAATTTTTTCAAGATTTTGGGATTGAAGTTCATGGAGAACAGGGACAGAAGAGTTGTTGAGGACTGAAAAAGATCATATTGCAAGGCCAGGCAGACTTGAGGCCACAAAGAGTCAGTACATTGCTAGCTAGCTCTGATTCAAATTGGATGTCTGCCCAGATATATAACTAAAAACCAAATTGTATCTGGCATACATAGTTGGGTCTTGTTGGATTGACTCAGGTCATAGAGTCTTGGATGGAAACAGACCATTCAGCTCACCTCATTTATGCCGACCAAATTTTCTACCTGAAACTAGTCCCATTTACCTGCATTTGGCCCATATTTGTCTAAACTTTTCCTATCCATGTACCTGCCTAAAATGTCTTTTGAACCAAGTAATTATACCTCTCTCTTCTACAGCTTCTTTCACATACCCACCACCCTCTGTGGGTAGAAGCTTCTCCTTGATTATTTATTATTTGTTGAGATACAGCACAGAAAAGGCCCGTCTGATCCTTCAAGCCACACTGCCCAGCAATCCCCCGGTTCACGAGACAATTTACAACGACCAGTTAACCTACCAACTGCTATGGGAGGAAACTGGAGCACCCAGAGGAAACCAACGTGTTCACAGGGAGAATGTACAAACCTCTTACCATTGTGCTAACCACTACACTACTATGCTGCCCGATCTTTCCCCTCTCACCTGTGCCATGTAAACGCCCTACCCTGAAAAAAGACTGTGACTACAGTTGGCCCTCCTTACCCGCGGATTCCGCATGCACGGATTTAACCAACCGCGGATCAGGAAAACCCGGAAGTTCTCTCTCCAGCACTCGTTTGAGTATGTACAGACTATTTTTTTTCTTGTCATTATTCCCTAATCAATACAGTATAACTATTTACATAGTATTTACATTGTATTAAGTATTATAAGTAATCTAGAAATTACTTAGAAGTACAGGCAGTCCCCAGGTTATGAATGAGTTCCATTCCTGAGTCCGTCTTTGAGTCGGATTTGAGGTCGGAACAGGTACATCTGGTATTATTTAACATCAGTTAGTCAAACGTTTTTCTTAGTATATAGTACATATTTTACCTTTCTATGCATATAAAACACTTAAGAAACATACGTATTTCAATCAATAAACCACTGCGTTGCTTAGTAATAATTGTAGCTTTCATTGGGGTAGGGCCTTTCACGTGCTCCATTTAAAATTGTTCTGATCGTTGACTGACTGTAGCCCAACGCTTTTCCAATAACCGCTGGCATTTCACCTCTTTCCCATCGCTTTATTACTTCCACCTTATTTTCAAGTGTGATTGTGATTATTTTCGTGAAGAGAAACACTGCGGATTCAGAGCTGCGCCGGGTCCTAATGTCCACCGCACTGAACATGTTAAATAAAGTCCAGGGTTCCACTGGGTCCTAAATACCACCGCCCTGATTCAGGTTAAATAAGGGACTTGAGCATCTGCATTTTTTGGTATCCGCGGGAGGTCTTGGAACCAATCCCCCGCGGATAAGGAGGGCCGACTGTATTTACCTTATCTATGTTCTACAGTAATGGTATATCACTGAGATACTACAGAGTGTTGCTTCTTTTCAATGACATTTAATAGAATAATTAATGCAAAACACAGTATTTTAATGCAGAAAATCCTTGTACATTTCTAGTACATTAATCTATAAAGCGATTGCCCCATTTGACCTGAGCCAGATGATGCATAACCTTTCTCATTTTCACTTGATTTCTGACACATACAGCTAGATCCTATTGGTTAGGTAGCCGGGCTCTAATTCATGCATTTCAATGAAGTCGGGAACCCCATCGGCTATCTCATCCGTTTGCTCATGCAAAGCTATGAAGAAAATCATCAGCTCATCAGCCACAAATGATATCACAAGTGAGACTGATTTGGAGTTCACATGATATCCAAGCCCTTGAATACTGATAAAAAGGAAACAACCCTGTCTGTTTGTCTCCTTCCTAACCTAGGGTTTTTACAGCACTCTACCATGGCTATAACTCAGACCGGCTGATCTATAAAATTATCCTTGTTAAACAATTCTCTGGTAATCATGTGGAATGATTTCAAATTTTTGCTATCCCTGTTTTCTCAAGAGGATTTAAGTACCAGCATATTCTCTATCTCTGTTTGGACGCTATGTATTTTAACAAAATTTTTCACATATTACCACATTTTATGAAGAATTTGCTGCTAAAAATTAATAAATGTTAAATAAGTTGTACAGAAAAATAAATTAAGTAACACAGACAAATTGCTGGAGGAACTCACCAGGTCAGGCAGCATTCATGGAAATAAATGAACAATCCGACATTTCGGGCCAAGACACTTGCCACTGGGCTGGAAAGGAAGGGGAAGGCACCAGAATAAAAATATGGGGGGGGGGGGAGGGGAAAGAGAGAAGCTAGAAGGTGATAGGGGAAGCCAGGTAGGTAGGAAAGGTGAAGGGCTGGAGAGGAAGGAATGGAGAAAGGGAAAGAGGAAGGGCACCAGAGTGAGGCAATAGGCAGGTGAGAAGAGGTAAGAGGGCAGAGTAGGGAATAGAAGCAGAGGGGAGCGTGAGGGAAAAACTTTTTTTCACTGAAAGGAGAAATTGATATTCATGCCATTGAGTTGGAGGCTAACCAGAAGGAATATAGTGAACAGTGTTGCTCCTCTACCCTGAGGGCAGCTTCACCTTGCCACAAGAGGAGGCATGTCGGAACAGGAATGGGAATCAGAATTAAAATGTTTGGCCATTGGGAAATTCCACTTTTGGCGGGCGGAGTGGAGGTATTTGATGAAGCAATCCCCTAATTTATGACGGGTGTAGGGAGGCCACTTCAGGACCACCAGGCACAATAGAACAAAGATGCAGAGAAATTATTTCAGTCAGAGGGTGGTAAATCTGTGGAATTTGTTGCCACAAGCGGCTGTGGAGGCCAACTGTTTAGGGCAGAGGTAGATAGGTTCTTGATTAGTCCGGGCATCAAAGGGTATGGGGAGAAGGCGGGGGAGTAGGGATAACTGGAGAATTGGATCAGCCCGTGATTGAATGGTGGGGCAGACTCGATGGGCCGAATAGCCCACTTCTGCTCCTACGTCTTATGGTCTTAATAGCTGACCCCAGCAGTTTCACAGGTGAAGTGTTGTCTCACCTGTAAGGACTGTTTGGGGCCCTGAAGGGAGGAGGTGAATGAGCAGGTGTAGCATTTTGGCTGCTTGCAGGGGTAAATGGCGGGAGGGACATTAGTGGGAAGGGATGAATCAGTGAGGGAATTACGGATGCCGTGATCCCCGCAGAAAATGGAGGGAGTGCAGGAGGTAAAGATGTGTTTGGTTGTAGGTTCCATTTGGGGATGGCGGAGGTTGCAGAGAATGATGTGGAGGCTCATGCGATGGTAGGTAAGGGCAAGAGGAATTCTGGCACTGTTAAGGTGGTGGGAAGATAAGATGAGCGCAGATGTTCAGGAAATGGAGGAGATGCAGGTGAGATCAGCATCAATGGTGAGGAAGGGAAATCCCGTTCTTTGAAGAAGGAGGACATCTCTGTTGAAGCCTCATCCTCGGAACAGGTACAGCAGAGGTGAATAAACTGAGAAAAGGAAAAAGCATTTTTACAGGAGACAGGGTGGGAAGAGGTACAGTATAGTCAAAATAGCCATGGGAATCTATAGGTTTAGTTTAATAAATTATGTACTTGGAGATTATTACACAAACCATAATGGGTGAACATGTGAACATCTTGATTGTGTTTTTCTCTGTAAAATGCAAACAATATTGATTGAGTATATTTACTGTGTAAAGATTGGATAACATTTTCCAACTGCATAATTGGAAATTTGAGTTGCTTTTTATTCAGCTGTGATACAATGGTTAACATCAAATAGGGTGATAAAGTAGTTTTCTGTGATGCAGAGATATGATTCATTAATGTAGTGAAAAGAAGAAATAGTTTAGCTTAAGTAATTAGCAGTAAGGTTATAATGGGAGAGGTTATTTAAAAATAGTTCATCTTTACACTTGTCATAACTTCATTCCCCTCCTTTTTAAGTAAAACAGTGTATGTGAAGTTTTATGAGATCTTTAAAATGAATGTGGTTTTACATAGGTGCTGAAGGAAACTTGATTATGTTTCCAATATGTATAAAGATTGTTAGGTTACATTAGATTAAGCAAAATTTGCATATTTCAATAAATTCTTTACTTTTGAACATAACAATATTTACAAACTTATTTCAGGGTCTGGATGATTTTGTTAGATCAAGGCCTTGAGAATGAATGGTTGCAGAGGAGATTTACAAAAATTATTACAGGTTTAGGGGTACTTGAGTCATGTTGAAAAGTTGGGATTTTACTCTTTGGACCAGGGAGTGTTAAAGGAAGTTCAACCATTGTTTAAAATTATTGAAAGCATTGCTAAGATACGGAGAAACTTGCTTCACTGTTAAAAAGATAGGTGACAGAGCAATACAAATTCACGCTTGGCAAAACAACCAGGGGATATGAATGAAGGAGAGAAATATGAAACGTATTATCATCTACGATTAACCATTCAGGTAATTGTGAACTGGACTGCAATATCTGAGAATTCAAGGACAAATTAGATTTGGATAAGCACTTGGAAAAATACTCTACAGGGACAGGCAAGGAATGGACAAAATGCGGAATTATTTCAAAGTAGCACAGAAAGGATGAGTCGAATGATCTCCTTCAATTCAAATAGATTCGATAATTCACAATCTCTAATGCAAGAACGTCTTGTGTCGTTGATTTTACCATCTAGATCTGGTGAATGCAATAAATTTACAAAGATGTCATCAAAACAACTTAACTCACCAACTCCATTTTAGCTAGAGTAGGATTTGGCAAATGCAGGGAAACCACTGAGTCAGATCGAATGTGGCATTGGCAACACATTACAAAAGAATGATATCCATTCTTTATATATCAACGTCTTCAGCATTCAACTTCATAAAAATAAAATACCAAAAAAAATTGTCCTGTCAGGTTACAGGATGAATATTGAAGAGAGATTTGGTAAAAGGACAATTTTGACCTATATTTCCATTTTGTGGAATTCCTGAAGGAGGCATTATCACATGCCAAACATACTAAGATTGAGGTTCAGACATCGGAAATGGTCCAGTTAGGTGACTTGATGAGGCTGTCTTTATGAAATTTAGGCTAATTTAATGGGAGTATCTCCAATTAGTCTGTCCATATTACTGCCTAGTAATGTGGAAATATGGAAAAAAACTATTATATTTGCAGAAGATTCAATTTCAATTAACACCTTAAAGAAAGATCAACATGTGTTCTCAGTGACTACAGAGTGGATTGTGGAAAAAAACCCTGGAAACTGCCTTAGGAGAGAATTCCTCACTGATTATATTGCATCAATTTTTTTTAAAGGACATATGAAACAGTTTAGTCAACATACCTTGGGGCTCAAAACAACATCTGTGAAACAGACTAAATTCTTCAGGTTCCCATTCTGCTGCACAGCGAAATTTGAACCAATGATTCTTTAGTAGTGAAATGTAAAGTAATTTCAATTTCTTTATCTTGTGAATGCTGTTAATTTGCAAAGATTCTGTTAAAGTTCTGCACAATAGCGACAATGCCAAGCCACAAGCTGATGCTGGAAAGTGGTCAAAGTTAACGTCCGATGGAGATTGCTTGCTTGCTGTATCATTTCCTAATCCTGTTTGGCAGCATATTGTAGTTATAAATGTAAAATGAAATAAATGAAGTCTGGTCTTACAACAAGTCATCAGCAATCTACAGCTCCACGTAATTCTGAAAGAGCATCAGAAAGATCTGAGATGATTTGTAATGTGTGGTCAATGCCATATTTGATTCTAATTAGTGGTTTCTTTGCAGCTGTTAGTCGCTACTTCAGTGTTTGACTCTTGTTCAGACAACATGCATTCAAATTCCAACTAAAGGAAACATGTGGTTTCAACTGGAAGCAGACTACAATAGCTTGAATCTGTGCCATTACACAGAGCATTGAACTGAAAGCGGAGTATGAACAAGATAATCACTTAATCCTCACAAGAATGGCATCATTCCCTACAACAAAAAGACAGCAGCAGCTATCAAGAAAATAGCACCATAACTTAGGGCCAGATTGATTAAATCTACTAAGAGCCCAGGATTATTGAAAAACTGAATAAAATGTTGACCAATGTCTTTTCTGATTGTTGCTTGTATTTAGAACTGATGGGAGAAGGAAAGATACAGTGAGGTCAACCAATGCCTTACTAAATAAGAAAGCAATATACCTCGTTGATAGCAAAATGTTTCTCATACACAGCATGTATCAGCACTGATAATAACCTACAAATAGCTTGTTAAGTAAAGCGAATGAAATTACTAGTGCTGTACCAGATTACAGTATTGATAGTTGTGTGTAAATAGATCTGAAAGCAAGAATGTCTCACATTCTAGTTATCATCAACACAGGGTGTAACATTAGGTTTGTGAAATGCATCAGTAAACACTCAAGCAAGTGGCTGTGAAGCTTTGTGTACAGCTTTGGTTGTCATCTATCAGGCATGCAATCAAATGTTCTGATTGAATTACTTGCATTCCAAGAGAGCGCTTGCTGGTAAACTGTTGATACTTTATTTGATTTAGTTCATCCACATTAAATGCAAGGGTGAACAAAAAAAATCAACTCCTGTTTCAAATAATAACTGTTCAGAAACATAAAATCAGCTTTGTTTTGCTTCACTTAATAGGCATATATACCACAATCATCATTAAAGCCACATTGGGCTTCTCTGTGTACTAGAGAGAGTTCAAAGGTGGCTAATGATGCAGACTTTAGGACTTAAGGAAAAGGAATCATGATTAAATCTGCTTTCTCTGAAAGAATTATGGATCCTAGAAGGTCTTGATGCACCAAGGCTTGCTGGGGGAAACTTCTCTGCCCAAGACCACAAGAAACTGCAGAGAATTATGGACGCAGCTCAATACCTGATGAAAACCAGTTTCCCTCCGTGGACTGTCAACATTTCACACTGCTTTGGTAAAGCAATCAAATATACAAAGACCACTCCCCCTCCAGACATTCTCTCATTTCTCTCTCCCATGGGCTGTGCATTGGTATTGGGCTTGCTACCGCAAAGTTCTAAACTCAAATACCTAAAGCCCTATTGGTATAAACACCCACAAGTCTCCCACTAAACAGAGATTATACTGTAACTATCCAATCTTCAAAGATTAGTTCACTTCCTCATTGATTCTCCACAGTGAGTTTGACTGCTAATACCAACTACTTGTTCAGTGGAAGATACTTTCAGCTAACAAAGTAGTTTAAAATGTAGCTTGTTTATTTTCAGATATACACACTTATATCCAAATAGCATTCTTTAAACACATTTAAAAATTACAGCGGATTTCTGTCATAGTTCCAAATTATGAACCATTTCTAAAACTCAAAGCATTTCAAGTATAAAGGATTTCTGAAACATAAAGGATTTCTGAAACACAGGTACAATTCCTATGAACTAAAAAGACATACCAAAGAGTTGCAGTTGAACAAGTTGGCCACTGTGGAAACTGAAACTGGAGGAATGAATTCTAGTTCACTCTGTGTTTCTTCCATATTTCTTGATATTCCTTATCCCATTCCTAATTAGCCTGAACTGCTCTCTATATTTATATCCTTTCTTCCACTTGAGTGAGTTCACACATACGTGATATTTCCTCAGATACCATTTTTTACACAAACGGTCTAAGAGCATCTTGGAGACAGAGATCTCATCTATCTTCCATTAATGCTGTAAAGCATTATGGACAATCCTTCTCACCGCCCCCCCCCCCCCCCCACAACATACTGGTGAAACAGAGGAGCACCTTTAGTATCAGACTGATTCCACCAAGGTGCACCACTGAATGCCACAGGAGACCCTTTCTCCATGTGGCTATAAGACTATACAACCCCTCATCTTTGAGTACATAAATATATGGTTTTATTGCACATCTGTATTTTACACTATTACATTTTAATCTACATTTTGTATTTTTTTCGTACCTCAAAGCTTACATTTTGTATTTTAAAGTATATATTTCTGACTGAGCAACCTTGCAACAATAACTTCCTTCAGGATAAATAAAGTTTTAACTTATCTTAACAAATCTTATCTTAACTTTGAGTACAGTTCCTTAACTCCTAACATTAAACACAATAGTCATTGTTATGCTAAATGATGTTGAATTGAATTGACTTTATTTCTTACATGCTTCATATACATGAGGAGTAAAAATCTTTGTTACATCTTCATCTAAACGTGCCATATGCATCAAAGTAATTTATAATATGATTATCGATCTGGTCTGCAAACTTCCTTGAATTAAGTAACTGAGAGTCAGCTTGTCTGTTTTAAAACAAGCCAAATTAAACAACCGATTGTCTTATACTGCATCTCTCAGTAGTTATAAACCAGGTGTAGTGAGTTACATTTGTTTCTACAGTCAGAGCATCTCTGCTATAAACAGAGCTTAATTGAAAAGAATGTTTCATAGACTACTTGTTTTAACTTCAAACTGATTACTGTCTGTCATTTACATTTTGAGTACTGAAGACTGACTCATTTATGACTAGAAACTAAACAAAGCATTGTTGGAAGTTTACTTACAACTGTTTGTGATCTCACAAGTGGTAACTGCTGTGTTTAGAAAGCAAGCTTAACAAAACACTAACAGTTAATATCCATCCCACTTCCTTCTTGCTAAGTGAAGATTTGTATCTCAGCTTCTTCTACAGACATCAGCTTTGAAATCAACACTTCTACCAAGACTCCTTTTCCAAACGGACTAGCACTCTTCCATCAGTTCCAGTCGGTTACCAGAGCTAGAAAGGCTCGCTTTGTTCTGATGTTCAAATAACTCATTGAGCATTTTCCAGTCGGGGGAGGTTTCCGAATGATTTTCACTTCTTCAGTATCAGCAGCACCCATTTGGAGTCATAGAAAAGTACAACAAAGGAATATGCTCTTTGGCCTATCTAGTCGATGCCAAACCATTTAAGCTGCCTACTCCCACGGACTTGCAGTGGTACCATAGCCTTCCATATCCTTACCATCCAAATACCTTAAATGTTGAAATCGAGCTTGCAAGTACAACTTGTGCTGGAAGCTCCTTCTACACTCTCACAGCCGTCTGAGTGAAGTTTCCCCTCATGTTCCCCCTTTCACCCTTAACCCATGACCTCTACCTGTAGTCCCAGCAATCTCAGTGGAGAAAGCCTGCTTGCCTTTACCCTATCCACAGCCCTCAAAATTCTGTATACTTCTATCAAATCTCTCAATATTTTTAATGTTCCAAGGAATAAATTCCTAATCTATTCAATCTTTCCTTACAGTTACTCAGGTCCTCCAGACCTGGCAACAGTCTTGTAAATTTTCTCTGTACTCTTTCAACCTTATTTACATCTTTCCCATAAGTAGATGACTAAAACTGAACACAATACTCCAAATTACCAATGTCTTTTACAACTTCAATATAACATTCCACCTCCTGAATGCAATACTTTGATTTATGAAGGCCAATGTGCCAAAAGTTTTCTTTATGACCCTATCTACCTATAACACAACTTTCAATGAATTATGGACCTATATTCCCAGATCCATTTGTTCTACTGCACTCCTCAGTGCCCTACCATTCACTGTATGAGACCTATGCTAGCTGGTCCTACCGAGGTGTAACACCTCACTCTTGTTTGCATTAATTTCCTTCTGCCATTTTTCCAGCTGTTTCAGATCCCTCTGCAAACCATGATAGTCTACTTTTCTGTCCTCTACACCACAAATCTTGGTGTCATCTGTAAATTTGCTAATCCAATTAACCATATCATTATCCAGATCATTGGTATAGATGACAAACAAAAGCAGACCCAGCACCAATCCCTCAGCATGCCACTAGTATAGACCTCCTCTCAGAGAGGCAACCATCCACTACCACTCTCTGGCTTCTCCCACAAAGCCAATGTCTCATCCAATTTACTACCTCATCTTGAATGCCAAGCAACTGAACCCTTTTTATCAACCTCCCATGTGGTCCTTGTCAAAATGGCTTGCTAAAGTCTATGTAGACAAAATCCATTGCCTTGCCTTCATTACCTTTTCTGGGATAATTTCTGACTGAGCACTACTGTGACATTTTCCTTGACTTGTAACATCACCTTTCTCCTTTAATTACCCAAACCTCAAAGGAGTGCCACCTTAAACACGCATCAATGTCCATATTATAATCTGAATGAGAAGCAGGTTTTTTATCACTGGCATATGTCATGAAATTTGTTGTTTTGCAGCAGTAGTACATTGCAATACATAAGTAGTGCAAAATGAGAGGAAAAGAACTATTTTGGTAGTGTTCATGAGTTCAGTGCCCATTTGGAAATCTGATAGTGGTGGGGAAGAAGCAGTTCCTGAAATGTTGAGTGTGTATCTTCAGGCTCCTGTACCTCTTCCTTAATGGTAGCAATGGGAACCAGGCACGTCCTGAGTGATGTGGTCCTTAATGATGGATGCTGCCTTCTTGAGGCTTCGCCTTTTGAAGATGTCCTCGATGCTGTGGAGTTTACTGCCCATGATGGAACTGGCTAAGTTTACAACTTTCTGCAGTTTTTAACCATCCTATGCAGTGGCCCTTCCATACCAGATGGTCATGCATTGAGTGAGAACACTTGCCATTCATGATGTTAGAATTCAGTTTGTAGGAAGTAACGGCCCACAAAATCTGATAGAGCTGACTTGCATCTGATTCTGTCTCTAACCTCAATCGGAATTGTTTTTTACTTTTAAAGTAGCCTTCCTTAAGTTGTACCTGGACTTCTTGCATAGTTCTAGATCAGTGGTCTTGAAGAGCACAGACCTAGCCCTCAGCACTCTACAAATCTCCTGGCTCATCCATGGCTTTTGGTTTGGGTATGTCCAGTACGTTCTTGAGGACACACACTCATGCACACAGGACTTGATGAAGTTGGTGACATACTCTGAAGATAAATCCCTGAATATTATTCAGTCTGCCAACTCAAAGCAGTCCTGTAAGCCTTCCTCCACCTCCCGTGACCATGTCTTCTTGCTCCCCATCATTGATGCTGCATTCTTTCGTCTCTGGCTGTACACTGGGCGTAGAAGTACAGCCAGATGATTGGACTTACCAAAAAGTGGGCATGGGATGGCATGGTGAGCATTCTCGTTGGTGACATAACAGTGTGTTTGCTCCTCTGGTGGTAGCTGTTCAGAGACTTCTTCAAGCTGGCCTGGTTGAAATTGGCCTGCAATGGTAGGAAAGATTTCAGGTTGCACAATTTATTGTCTGCTAATTACATTGCTCAGTTCCTCCAGAACCTACCTGATGTTGGCCAGATGTAGAATGTAAATTTGTCCATATTAGTCCACTTTTAAAATCTTCTTGCTATTTCCTTGATGCAAGTTTGAATCACTATCTCAGTTACCATTTAGTTCATCAGGTTAGCTGGCAACGTCTTTCACTAACGTAGTTCATCTCTTTCACAGGAGTGGTCATATTTCTTTTGATGCAAAGCATAACCTTACTCATGCTTCTTGAAAACAAGTCTTGAAAACAAATTAATGATCATGTATTGATGTCATCTTTTACCTAAAGATAAGTAATCTCACATTTTAGTTATAGAGAATTATATCTATCAGCTACATTATTTCACAATATAACATACCGGTACATAAAAATGAAATATTTCCAAAATTAGGAAGAATACTGTTCCCCGGTGAGGATTTTGTCTATACCTTTAATTCCAGACACCCTGAGTAAAAGGTGTCAAAGCATTGAGTCTTAGTCGTAGAACACTACAGCACTTAAACAGCCTTCAGCCCATGTGGTCAGTGCCAAACCATCAGTCTGCCTAGTCCCATCGGCCTGCACCTGGACTATAGCCCTCCATACCCCTCCCATCCAAGTACCTATCCAAATTTTTAAATGTTGAAATCAAACTCACATCCTTCACTCCTGCTGGCTGCTCATTCCACACACTCACTTCTCTCTGAACAAAAATGTTTACTCTCATGTTTCCCTTAAACATTTCACCTTTTGCTCTTAACCGATAATCTCTTTTTGTAGTTGCACCCAACCTCAGTGGAAGCAACATTTACCCTGCCTACACCCCTCATAATTTTGTATACATCTATGAAATCTCACCTCAATCTTTGACATTCTAGGGAATAAAGTACTAACCTATTCAGCTATTTCCCTCAAACTCGGGTCATGGCAAAATTCATGCAAATTTTCTCTACACTCTTTCACTCTTATTTACATCGTTCCTGTAGGTAGGTGACCAAAACTGCACACAATACTCCAGATTAGGCCTCACCACCATCTTATACTATTTTAACATAACATCCCAACTCCTGTACTTTCAAGGTGTTATGGACCTAGAGTATATCCCTAGATCTGTCTGTTCTACTGCACGCCTCAGTACCCTCTGAGTGAAGTTGTTCACCTTGAGAATCCCCATAAATATTTCACCTTCCACCCTTAACCTTTGACGTCTGCTTCCAGTCTCACCTAACCATGGTGGAAAAGGCCTGTCTATAACACACATAATTTTGTATACCTCTATCAAATCTCCCCTCATTCTCCTGCGCTCCAGGGAATAAAGTCGAAACCTATTCAGCCTTTCCCTATAACTCAAGTCCTGGCAACATCCTTGTAAGGGTTCTCTATACTATTTCAATCTTATTTGTATCTTTCCTGTATGGATTCTCAAAGGATTCTTTTTCACTTTGTCTGCTAGAGCAAACTCGTGTCCTTTTTTAGCCCTCCTGATTTCCTTCATAACTGTTCTCTTACATTTCTTATATTCTTCAAATACCTCATTTGTTCTTGTCTGCGCATATCTGGTATACACCTCCTTCTGTCCTGACTGAGCACTGCCATGACATTTTCCCTGACTAGTAATGCCACCCTTCCCCCTTTAATCCTTCCTGCTCTGTCACATCTAAACCAACAGAATCCTGGAACACCAAACAGGCAGTCCTGTTCCTTTTGCAACCAAGTCTCACTAATGACTACAATGTCAAAATTCCACATGCTGATCCATGCCCTAAGCTCATCTTCCTTTCATACAATACTTCTGGCATTGAAATACATGCAGCTCAGAACACTAGTCCCACCATGATCAACTTATTGATTCTTGACTTTGTCTGTAGGCTTAATGACATCTTCCTCCACAACCTCTCCTCTGTCTGTTCTAGTGCTCTGGTTCCCATCCCTCTTCAACCCTAGTTTATCCCTCTCTCCCCTCACCTCCAAACAGCACCAGCAAATCCCTCCAGTTCAGCTGCAAACAATCCATCTATACAGGCCCCAGCTTCACTGGAGAAGAGCCCAATGATTGAAGAATCTAAAGCCCTCCCTCCTGCATGAAATCCTCAGCTCTGTGTTAAACTGCATAATCTTCATATATCTGGCCTCATTAACACATGGCACAAATAGCAATCCTGTGATCACAACCTTGAGGTCCTGTCATTTAGCTTTGTACCTAACTCCCTGAACTCACTTTGCAGCACCTTGTCACCCATCTTACCCATGTTATTGGTACCAATATGGACCTGGACCTTAGGTTGCTCACTATCACACTTAAGAATGCTGGGTTCTCGATCTGAGATGTCCTTGACCTGGCACCCAGGAGGTAGCAAACCATCTAGGGATCTTGTTCTCGTCCACAGAACCTCCTTTCTGTTTGCCCTACCAACAAATTTCCTACCACTACAGCTCGACTCTTGTCCCTTCTTCCCTTCTGAGCCATACAGCCAGGCTCAGTGCCATGACATGACCATCGTGGCTTTCCTCTGCTAGGTTATCCCCTCCAACAGTATCCAAAGTGATATACCTGTTGTTGAGGGGAAAGGCCACAGGGGTATTCTGCTCTGTCTGCCTATCCTTTCTCCCTCCTGACAGTCACCCATTTACCTGTGTCCTGCACCTTGGGTGTAACTACCTCTCTATATCACACACAAAATGCTGGAGGAACTCAGCAGACCAGGCAGCATCTATAGAAAAGAATACAGTCAATGTTTCAGGCTGAAATGCCGACTATACTCATTTCCATAGATGCTGCCTGGCCTGCTGAGTTCCTCCAGCATTTTGTGTGCGTTGCTTGGATTTCCAGCATCTGCAGATTTTCTCTTGTTTGTGATTGAATAATACTACCTCCCTGTATGTCGTGTCTCTCAACCCCTCAGCCTCCCAAATGGTCTGGAGTTCATCTAGATCCGGCTCCAACTCACTAACAACAGTTTGTTAGAAGCTGCAGCAGAATGCACTTCTTTGAGGTGGAGTCATCGGGGACACTGGATGTCTCCCTGCCTTCCCACATCCTGCAAGAGGAACATTCCAGTATCCTGCCTGACAACCCCACTGCTATAACTGTGCAATAAGAATGAAAGAATAAATAACTTTAAAAAATCTACCCACAGCCTATACTTCTCCTAAGCCTCAACGAGCCAAAGATTCAACTCCCCATTCCAACACTGGCCCTCTCCCATAATGGCTGCTCCACTTAAATCTAATTAAATGCCTAATGATGCGCAATCCAATTCTCCCCAGGAACAGTGGTGCACAAAAAGTGCCGATTGCTCCCCAGTTGCTTCTTTTAATCTCTCCCTCTGCACAATCCGGTGTGTCCTTGGAACTGTGGCAAGCAAAAACTGCTGACAGCCCCGCTCGCTCCTTTTTAAAATTCCCTCTCCCTCTACACGATCTTATGTCTCCTCAGGACTGTCGTGTGCAAAAAGTGCCGACAGCCCCACTCAGCTCAAGCTGATAAAACCTGAGGTGCAGGCATAGCCAAGCAAGCTCATTTGTCAATTTCTAGGGACTTTTGGACTGTCCTAGTGGTGTTTTGTATTGTGGCTTTCTGAAGATGACATAGATATCACCTTGTAGCCCTAATTGTTTAATGCTACTGTGTACTGCCTTTGGGATGATACCAGTTGCAGATATTACTATTGAGACAATGTATATCTTTTCATGTTCCAATGTTCTTCAATTTCTTCTTTTAATTCAGCACATTTCTGGTGTTTTTCGCCTATTGATTTCTGTAAGGTGTGTGTTTGGAATGGCGGTATCTATTAAGTAAGTTGTTCTTGCTTGTTTATCCTGTGTTATTATATCTGGAAGTTTATTATGGATTGTCCTTTCTATACTAATGGATTGGTTGTAATATAATTGGTGGGATTTTGACTTTATACAGTAGTAAAGTATGATTTTTTAAAATTTTTGTATGTTAAAGCAAGATTTTGGTGAATAATGTTTGTCTGTGTACAACTTGAGTGTACTGTGTAAGTAATCAGATCGAGTTAAACTGCTATAGGATTCTGTAATATGTTGGATTGTTTCTGGCTTTTCTACATTTATAATTTTGAATTTGTTCGTCTTTTAATCTGTAGTTTTTTTTTACTATTTTTTTTGTGTTATCTACCTGGTCCTGTATTGCCACAAGGAGCTCTACTGTTGCTGGGAAGAGGTCTCTAACTCTGAGCCAGGCATTTGACACTTTCTTGTTGACATCTAGTCTGCTCAGATTGTGGAGATGTCTCCCATGGAGAGTCATGCTTTTCCAGTGGTTAACTCTTTCTTCAATAGTGATAATTTCTTCATTTTTCTGGGTTGTGCTCTCATTTAAAATTGGATAATATGACCATAAGATCATAAGAAATAGGAGCAGAATTAGGCCATTTGGCCCATCAAGTCTGCTCTGCCATTTCATCATGGCTGATCCAATTTTCTTCTCAGCCCCAATCTCCTGCCTTCTCGCCATATCCCTTCATGCCCTGACCAATCAAGAATCAATCAACTTCTGCCTTAAATAGATATAAAGATGTGGCTTCCAGAGCTGCTTATGTCAAAGAATTCCACAAATTCACCAGCATCTGGCTAAAGAAATTCCTCCTCCTCCTCCATTCTAAAAGGACACTCCTCTATTCTGAGGCTGTGTCCTCTGGTCTTAGACTCTCCCACCATAGGAAACAACCTCTCCACATCTACTCTATCAAGGCATTTCACCATTCAATAGGTTTCAATGAGGTCACCCCTCATTCTTCTGAATTCTAATGAATACAGAACCGAGACATCAGATGCTCTTCATATGACAAGCCATTCAATCTCAGAGTCATTTTAGTGAAACTTCTTTGAACCCTCTCCAGTTTCAGCACATCCTTTTTAAGATAAAGGGCCCAAGTGAGGCCTCACCTGTGCTTTGTAAAGTTTCAACATTACATCCTTGCTTTTATATTTTAGTCCTGAAGTGAATGTTAACTTTGCATTTTTCGTTCCTCATCACAGACTAAACCTGCAAACTAACCTTTAAGGGATCCTGTACAAGGACTCCCAAGTCCATTTGTTTCTCAGATTTTTTTTTGTATTTTCTCTCCATTTAGAAAATAGTCAACCCTTTCATTTCTTATACCAAATTGCATGGCCATACACTTCTTGACACTAACCATTATCCTGATTAGTCTAAGTCCTTCTACTTCCTCAAACTACCTGCCCCTCCACCTATATTCATATTGTCTGCAAACTTTGCAATAAAGCCATGAATATCATCCAAATATTTGACATATAACATAAAAAGAATCAGTCCCAACACAGACCTCTGTGGAACACCACCAGTCACCAGCAGCCAGTCAGAAAAGACTCACTTTATTCTCACTCTTTGCCTCCTGCCAATCAGCCACTTCCTTATCCACGCTAGAATCTTTCAACTAATATCATGGGCTCATAGATTGTTAAGCAGCCTCATGTGTGGCACCTTGTCAAAGGCCTTTTGAAAATCCAAGAAAACAACATTAACCAATTCTCCTTTGTCTATCCTGCTTGTTACTTCTTCAAAGAATTCCAACAGATATGTCAGGCAAGATTTTACGTTGAAGAGACCATTCTGACTGCAGCCTATTTTATCATGAGCCTCCAAGTACCCTGAGACGCCATTCTTAATAATCAACTCCAATATCTTGCCAACCATTGAGGTCAGGCTAACTGGCTGATAGTTTCCTTTCTTTTGCTTTTCTCCATCTTGAAGAGTGGAGTGATATTGCAATTTTCCGTCTTCCGGGACCATTCCTGAATCAAGTGATTCTTGAAAGATCATTAATGCCTCCACGATCCCTGCAGACACCTCTTTCAGACTCCTGAGGTGTACACCATCTGGTCCAGGTGACTTATCTACCTTCAGACCTTTCAGTGTCCAAAGAACCTTCTCTCTAGTTATGGTAACTTCAAACACTTCATGACCCCTGACTCATGGAACTTCCACCATACTGCTGGTGTCTTCCACAGTGAAGACTGATGCAAAATACTTGTTCGGTTTGTCCTCTATTTTGTTGTTCCCTATTGCTACCTCTCCAGCATCATTTTCCAGTGGTCCAATATCCACTCTTGCCTCTCTTTCACACTTTGTGTATCTGAAGAAACTTTTGGTATCTTCTTTAATACTATTATCTAGCTTAATTTTGTATTCCATCTTTACCTTCTTAATGACTTTTTTAGTTGCCTTCTGTTAGTTTTAAAAGCTTCCCAATCCTCTAACTTCCCAATTATCTTTGCACTATTATATGCCCTTTCTTTGGTTTTTATGTTGGCTTTAACTTCTCTTGTTAGCCATGGTAGTGTCATCTTTCCTTTAGAATACTTCTTCCTCTTTGGGATGCCTTCCAAATTGCTTCCAGAAATTCCAGCGATTGCTGCTCTGCTGTCATCCCTGCAAGTGTTCCTTTCCAATCATTTCTGGCCAACTCCTCTCTCATGCCTCTGTAATTCCCTCTACTCCTCTGTAATACTGATACATCTGACTTTAGCTTCTCCTTCTCAAATTTCAGGATGAATTTGATCATTTTGTGATCACTTGTGCATAAAGGTTCTTTTACCTTAAGCTCTCTAATCATTTCTGGTTCATTGCACAACACCCAATCCAGAATAGCTGTTCCACTAGTGTGGTCAACCACATGACCTGCTCTAAAAAGCCATCTGGTAGGCACTCTAGAAATTCCTCCACCTGTAATTCAGCAGCAACCTGATTTTTCCAATCTTCCTCCATAATGAAGTCCTCCATGACTATTGTAATATTGCCTTTTTGGTATGCATTTTCTATCTCCTGTAGTAATTCGTAGGCAGCATCTTTACGACTGTTCGGGGGTCTGTATACAACTCCCATCAAGGTCTTTTTACCTTTGCAGTTCCTTAGCTCTAACCACAATGATTCAACACTTTCTGACCCTATGTCACCTCTTTCTATTGATTTAATTTCATTTTTTACCAACAAAGCAGTGCTGCCCACTCTGCCTTCCTGCCTGTCCTTTCGATTTAATGTCCTGACATTAAACTCCCAGTTATAATCTTATCAGCCATGATTCCGTGATGCCTTCAACATCACACCTGTCAATCTGCAACTGTGCTGTAAATTCATCTACTTATTCTGTATACAGCATGCATTCAGAAACAACTTCAGTTCTGTGTTCACCCTTTTTGATTTTGTCACACCATGCTCAATCTGTAGATTCCTAACTTTGTCTGAAGTCTTCTGCCTCCAACATCTGCCTCCACAACTTGTGCCTCCAACATCTGCCTCCACAACTTGTGCCTCCAACATCTGCCTCCACAACTTGTGCCTCCAACATCTGCCTCCACAACTTGTGCCTCCAACATCTGCCTCCACAACTTGTGCCTCCAACATCTGCCTCCACAACTTCTCTGCTAACTGTTCTGGCACTTTGGTCCCCTGCTCCTTGCAGCTCTAGTTTAAATCCCACCATGCAGTGTTAACAAACCTTCCCACTAGGATATTAGTCCCACTCCAGTTCAGGTGCAAACCATCCCTTCTGTCTAGTCTAATGATTTCAATGTCATGTTCCAATGAGTGAGATCATTCAATGACCCAAGTGTCAATATCTTTCTTCAGGTGTAGAGGGATCCATATCAAGGGGTTTCTCTATTAGTTTACCTTCAATATCTGGACTGGAATCTGTCAGTTTTGATGTTTGGATGTTAGTAATCATTTCTGCAAGTGTTGATTCCTTTCCCAAGTATCCATTGTATGTTCATTTCATCTGCAATGTTGTCAGAATTAATGTTTACCTGGACAGGGACAATCACTTTGCCAGAAGTAAGGATTAAGGATTCCAGTGTATTAGTTCACATATGACCAGGAGGTAAGGGCCATTTAGAATCATCAGTGCTCACTAATCCTTTTAATCTAATACTCTGAGTCATTAAGATTTAGGGATGAGGCAATTTATGTAGTAAATGCGACTTTGTCGGCGTAAAAGCAAATGTTAAGTAAGGCAGCACTGGGCAATGTTGTCATAAACACAAATATTAAAAGTGAAATACAGCAAAAGCACCATTTCTTCCTGGAGTTTGAGTTTGTCTCACTCTTAAAACAACAACACATGCTGGACATGTTGTCCCTGGGCAATGTATCTATGAAAGATTCCTCAACTGAACAGGATTTTTTACGTTGTTTTTCAGATCTAAACATTTGTTTTATCTTTTCAATATATCTCACACCCCCCCCATTCACAGTGGGATGTAGGGGTTTTGTGGTGAACCCGTGTCCAGCCTAATATAAAGGTTCCGCTCGCTCTGGAGGAATAAATCCTACTGGGCAGGTTTGATGTTCTCTTTGGAGACAATTTTACACGGTCTTGTTTCCCCTTCCGGTCTCTATTACTACAGATAAACTGGGTAACGGGACAAGCAGGTTTTCATTTAGGATGAAAATTAGGGTTGGAATTAATTTTATGGAATTTTTTCTTGGGCCTAATCCCCTTTTTGTCATCTCTAAACTATTTTGTCATGTTCTTTTGCTTTCTCTTGAATTCCCATAAACTCTCTCAATTCCTTGAGGAGATTTGCATTCGGTATAGGTGATGTTTGGCCTGAGTTGGCGATCAGAGCTGTATTTAGGTAGACATTGTACATTAAGAAATAACGTGTAAAATCCTTGTCTACTCATATCTTTGCAATTGCCATTTTATTTATGTCATTTGTACTTCAGGGAGAAGAGAAGCCTACTTTCCCTGTAGAGTAGACCAGTATTGCCAGGCCTCATTAATCTCTCTTTTCCATCACTCCACCATGCCATTGCAGATAGAATGAAGTGCTTTACTCCACTTGTTCCATATGACTCGAAAGCTTTGACCACTGAAGACCCTCAGTCAGCATGTGGGAATATTGAATTTTGGAGTTCCGTGGTGATTGCAGCCTCACTACAAGAATATGTGGGCATGACGCAACACATAGAAAATGCTGGAAGAATTTGGCAGACCAGACAGGCTCATGAGTCCTGATGAAGGGTCTTGGCCTGAAACGTCAACTGTTTATTCTTTTCCATAGATTCTGCCTGGCCTGCTGAGTTCCTCCAAAATTTAGTGTGTGTTGTTTAGATTTCCAGCATCTGCATATTTTCTCTTGTTTGTGATTTGTGGGGACTAACCATGTATATCCTGTACAAGAATATACTCATTAGGTTTCAGATAAGGTGGACTCCCTTGGGGTGCCAGCAAAAGGCCTATATAATCAATTGCTACACCTGCATTGGTGCAGTTGGTTTTCGTTTGTCTTATCGGAGGTGGTCTTGTGACTTCTCCTTTATTATGAACCAGACATTCTTTACAATTTACAATGAATTGCTTACAATCACTCAACAAGTAAGGCCATCAGTATAACATGGCTAATTTCACGAGTAGATTGTCTGCCACCGTGGTTGTGTCTGAATCCTTAGCTTCTTGAATCAGTGCTTTTCGCTTGGGGGCAGGAGGTACTTGCTTCTTACCTCATTTAGGGCAGTATATCCAAATCTTACCTTCATTATCAGTTTCATATTTGCTCCTTTAGGATTGGGTTTAGTAGTACCTGGGAGAAATCATAAAACATTATTCTGGGTTTTTTTTGTTACTACCAAACCCTTGGTCTCCCTTACTGTGGTGTCCATTTTGACAACTTGTTTTACTTGTTTATTGCTTAATTTATTACCGTAGCTGTGTAAGAGGCCTGCACTATATCCCAGGATGTGTAACACTTGTACTAACGGTCAAGTCAATAATAATTCATGAATATTCTTCCACGTGGACAAATGTGGAATTAATTTACCTCTGTGTTATCCATCCAATAGTTGATCAGATGGGAAGATCTCTTTCTACCATATTCCTAACATAATTAGTGTCAGTACATATCAAGACGGGTTCTGTTGTATTTAATACTGGGGTTTAGCTTCTGCAAATTGAGCTGTATGATTCCCTAAAGGATGTACTTGCAGCTCATGTGGTTCAAATACAGTTTCTGATGAAGAATTCCTGCTTTGATTCATCTTTCTGGATTCTTATTGCTGATCCATCACAGTACCATTTTGTATATAGTGCTACCAAGGACATCGTCCTATGTTAGCTTGTGGGGATGATTCTGCAACTTCCACGCAAGGTAAGGATTACAAGTCATTGCTCTCAGGAGTATATCACCATTTTAAGGTGTCATCTTGTCAAAGTTATTGCCATTCCCCTTATCTAGTTATGGTAGCTCTCCATTCATTCAATTTGCTAATGACAAGAGATTTTGTAGGTTTCTTGTGCAGAGGTCCATTGCTTGCTGAACTGCATTCATCAATTTCTCTAGTTATCAATTTTATTATTTTCTGCAGTAAAAACAAAAGGCTTTGTATCTTTCCAGTTTGCATCTGTTGTATAATGATTTTAACAATTGGGCAGTTAGGTGTGAAAGTTCTAGCATTAATTCAATAGGTCTAAATTTGATTGTAGAGCACGTTGGGGGAGGTGGAGGGGAGTAGTGTTGATGCTTTTGCTGTTGTTTGTGAAGGGGAGGGGTTTTGGTGTTTTAGTGTTTTTCTGTACAGTGTAATTTATTCTTAGGGTTTTTTCTGTTTCATGGATGTCTGCATTTCAGGTTGTATACTGTATACATTATATTCTGCATTCTGTTAATGAGTTTCTCATGTACCACCTCAATGGACTGATGTGAGGAAAAGATTTGTATGAATGGCATGGAAAACAAAGATTTTCATTTATTCAGTAACCATGACAATATTAAACCAATTTAGCAATTGGAATTGCTGAAATGTCTATCTCCCAGAGCAATAGCATTTAGTTTTGAAATGCCATTGTCCCTGTCCAACCACCCAAATGCCTTCAGGCCATTAAGTTGCTGCTTTTGAGAGTAGCCACATGGTAATTGATTCAAATTGAGCAAGATGCTTAGCTAATTTTGGAAAAAAAAGCAGTGTCCTGTCCTAACTGGAGATGGAGCACCACAGAAAAATATTCTAATAGCTCTTAAATGAGCTCTAACCTGCAAAAAAAAGAGCAAAAACAATGAAAATAAAAAGGAGATGGTAAATTTTGGAAATGGGGGTAACAGCAACACATAGTGGGGTGGTTTCTCTCTCTGAGCTACACAATCTTTCAAGTAAAAATGAAACATCTGATAACATTATTTGAAAACACATGTACCCTGGTACCTTGGTTTGCATGGTAGATAGGCTCTCAACTAATGGAGCTGGCACTAAAGAGATGGTTGTTGTTCCTGGAGAGAAAAGTGACAGAGTTGTGGTGAAAGGAACTTGGTGTCAACTTTTGTCCTAGGATGACACTTACATAGTAATGAGTTGCCCCACAGCTGAGTGTGGAGAGGCTGCCTGTGAGGCATGGTGTTGGGTGGGCTGGGGTAAACAGCGAGGACGCTCAGTGCTGATGCCAGGGGTTCAGCACTGCACCCTGGCTAGCAGCACCTGTGCCATGTGTTGGGAGATTCTCTCGTTGGATGTGACATCTCATCTTTCTATGTGGCTGCAAACCTTTCCTTAGCCTAGAAATATCAATGCAGAGCTTGCAACCATACAGAGATGCATAGTGTAGCACAATGCAGTCTGATTGAAAAGGGCCTTGTGTGTGCGTGTGTGTTCGTTCTGACTGGAGAATCAAAAATGTTGTGAAGGGAAGGTGACCTGAGGAGTGGTCACAGAGACAGTCTTAGAGGCCCTTCGCTCCAACATATCTCTGTTGCCCAGACCGCTAGTACTATCTGTCTGTGATTGGACAATAGTCCTCTAAACCTCTCCTATCTATGTATGTATCTCAATGATTTTTAAGCATTGCTAACATGCCTGCCTCAACCACTATGTCTCCGGCTGAAACAGGCACCCTGTGGGTGACAAAGCTGCTCCTGATGCTCCTTTTAAATCTCTCGCCTATGATTTTAAGCCTATGCCTCTTGTTTATTGCACCTCTTCCCAGGGAAAAAGACAATCTAATTTCTTACTTTCTATGCCCCTCAAGGAATAAACCCATAATCTATACAACCTCTCTCAGTAATTCAGGCCCCCAAGTTTTTTCTAATCTCTTTCTAGTTTAATAGCATCTTTCCATTTACTATTCTGTAGATTTTGAGTATGCCTGCAGGAAAATGAATCTCAGGATTGTATATAGTGACATATATGTACTTTAATAATACAATTTACATTGAATTTTGAAAGGATGACCAAAATTGTAAACAATTCTCCAAATGCTGCCTCAGCACAGAACCATAGAACACTACAGCACAGTACAGGCCCTTCAGCCCTCCATGTTGTGCTGACCCATATAATCCTTAAAAAAAAGTACTAAACCCACACTATCCCATAACCCTCCATTTTTCTTTCATCCATGTGCCTGTCCAAGAGGCTCTTAAATACCCCTAATGTTTTAGCCTCCACCACCATCCCTGGCAAGTCATTCCAGGCACTCACAACCCTCTGTGTAACCCTCTCCTTTCAATAATGAGGTGACCAGAATTGAACACAATACTCTTAAGTGCAGTCTCACCAGAGATTTGTAGAGTTGCAACATGACCTCTCTACTCTTGAACTCAATCCCCCTGTTAATGAAGCCTAGCATCCCATAGGCCTTCTTAACTATCCTATCAACCTGCACAGTGACTTTGAGGGATGTATGGATTTGAATCCCAAGGTCCCTTTGTTCATCCACACTCCTAAGTAACTGACCATTAATCCTGTACTCAGTCTTCTGGTTTGTCCTTCCAAAATGCATCACCTCACACTTGTCCGGATTGAATTCCATCTGCCATTTTTCTGCCCAACTCTGCAGCCTGTCTATATCTTCTTGTAACCTTCAACAACCTACAGCTCCATCCACAACTCCTCCAATCTTCGTGTCATCCGCAAACTTACCCACCCATTCTTCTGCCTCTACATCCAGGTCATTTATAAAAATCATAAATAGCAGGGGTCCCAGGACAGATCCCTGCGGCACTCCACTAGTCACCGACATCCAGGCAGAATACTTTCCTTCCACAACTACCATCTGCTTTCTTCCTTTAAGCCAATTTTTTATCCAAACAGCCAAGGTTCCACTTATCCCATGCCTCATGACTTACTGGATGAGTCTCTCATGAGGGACCTTGTCAAATGCTTTGCTAAAGTCCATGTAGACCACATCCACTGCCCTACATCAATTTCTTTTGTTACCTCTTCAAAAAACTCAATCAGGCTCGTGAGGCACAACCTTCCCTTCACAAAGCCATGTTGACTATCCATGAGTAGACTGTACTTCTCCAAATGCTCGTAGATCCTATCCTTAAGAATCCTTTCCAGTAGTTTGCATACCACTGACGTAAGACTCACCGGTCTATAGTTCCCAGGTTTCTCCCTATTATCTTTTTTAAACAAGGGAACTACATTTGCCATTCTCCAGTCCTCTGGCACTTCCCCTGCAGCCGAAGAGGATTCAAAGATCATAGCTAATGCTCCTGCGATCTCTTCTCTCAATTCGCACAACCACCTGGGGTGTATCATATCCTGACCTGGGGATTTATCAATCTTAATGTTTTTAAGAAGATCCAGCACTACTACTTCCTTAATCTCCACATTGTCCAGCACACAGGCCCATTCTACTTCGACCTCATCCTGATCAAGATCCTTTCCACTTGTGAATACTGAAGCAAGGTATTCATTTAGGACCTCCCCAACCTCCTCTGCTTCCAGGTACATGTTGCCCTCTTTATCCTTTAGCGGTCCCACCTTCGTTCTCGTCATCCTCCTATTCTTCACATACGCATAGAATGCCTTGGGGTTCTCCTTAATCCTACATGCCAAGGCCTTCTTATGCCCCCTGCGAGCTCTCCTAAGTCCTTCCTGGCTACCCTAAATTTCTCATAAGCCCCTCCTACTTCCTGCTTCTTATATCTAACATATGCTTCCTTTTTCCTCTTGACGAGTTGCCTCACGTTTTGTCAGACAAGGTTCCCTTTTCCTACCATTTTTTCCTTGCCTCAGTGGGACAAATCTATCCTGAACCCAGCTCAAGTGGTCCCTAAACTTCTCCCACATTACTTCTGTGTACTTATATAGAAAATTACACCAATGTTCTACATAACTGCACCGTAACTTTCAGCTACTTTACTCAATGTTCAACCTAATTCTGAAGGCCAGCATGGCAAATGCCTTTCAATAAATGGGACACTGATATAAATTAACTCTCCACTAGCTACAAAATGAACTTGATGCACAAATTTTGGTAGCATTGTAGACAATGAGAAAAGATTGTCTGGGGCCACAGAATGATCTATGGCAAATGAAATGCAAAGCTGGGTGGAGTAATGGCAAATGGAATGTCATCCTAATCCGTGTGAGATGGGAGGGGTACAACGTACAGTTAGTACTAGGGCCCTAGGGGGTGTTGATAAACAGAGGAACCTCAGGATACAAAGTTCAAAGTAAATATATTATCTTTTTCCAATATTTTTATTAAATTTCATATACACGAATACAGAGTTCGTAAGGATACTTATTATAAGTCAAAATAAAATAGCACAAAATGCACTATATATAAATCATAGTGATATATAGAAATATATATATAAATCACAGTATTCCATATTGATGATCTATCAAAAAGTAAATTTATTATCAATGTACATGTACATTGATGTGGGGTTGGGAGAGATAAGGACCAACAGGCTCCAGGACAGCTTCTTCCACCAGGCCATCAGACTGATGAACTCACGCTGATTTAAGTGTACACTATATTACATTGTTCTACTTATTATAAATTACTATGATTGCACATTTAGATGAGACATAACAAATATTTTTACTCATGTGAAGGCTATGTTGGCGCGTGGTCTAGTGGGTAAGGCATCAGACTAGTAGCCTGAAGGTCACTGGTTCGAGCCTCAGCTGAGGCAGTGTGTTTGTGTCCTTGAGCAAGGCACTTAACACATTGCTCTGCGACGTCACTGGTGCCAAGCTGCATGGGTCCTAGTGCCCTTCCCTTGGACAACATCGGTGGCGTGGAGAGGGGAAGGCCTGCAGCTTGGGCAACTGCCGGTCTCCCATACAACCCTGCCCAGGCCTGCGCCCTGGAAACTCCAGGCGCAGATTCATAGTCTCTCGAGACTGACGAATGCCACCACCATGTGAAGGATGTAAAGAATAGTCAATTGAATTCAATTCAGTACATCACCATTTACTACTGATTCATTTTCTTGCAGATATTCACAGTAGAACAAAGAAATGCATAGCATCAATGGACAAACCACAAGCAATGTGCAAAAGACAAACTGCAAATACAAATACAACTACAAATAACAAGTAAATACATAATACTGAGAACAAGAGTTGTAGAGTCCTTGAAAGTGAATCCATAAACTATGGAATAAGTTCATCGTTGAAGTGTGTGAAGCTGGTTCAGTAGTCTGATGGTTGAAGGGTAATACTTGTTCCTGAACCTGGTGGTTTGGGACCCAAGGCTCCTGTACCACCACCACAGTGGTAGCCTTAAGAAAGCATGGCCTAGATGGTGAGGAGGGCTTTTCCTGTGATGGACTGGGCCATATCCACTACTTTTTCTAGGCTTTTGTGTTCCGTTTCCATTCTGTTCAAGTCCATAATTCAGCACAGGCAGACTAGATAGAACTAGACTAGATAGTGAAGAAAGCACATGGAATGCTTGTCTTCATTGGTTGCAACATAAGATACAGACTTTATAGAATAATTATCAGGTCACATCTGGAGGATTGTGTGCAATAGGAGGAATGTGATTGCACTGGAGACAGTGCAGAGGTGATTTGTAAGGATGTTGTTTGGATTGAAGCACTTCAGTTATCACTGGGTAGGTTGGGTTTGCTTTCCCCAAGAACTACAAGAGGAACTGATAGTGGGGTTAAAATTATGGGGAATAGACTGAGAAGGTATCTTTCTCCCCCATGGTAGGAGCTTGTAAGACAGAAAGCATAGGTTTAAAGAGAAAGATAAGAAACTGAGTATCTGTGAGGGATTATTTTTCCACATATGAAACACGCTCCCTAAAGAGTCGGTGGAGAAAGAAGCATCAAGAGAAATAATTGAAAAAACCGCGACCAGAAGCTACATACCTAATGCAGATTAATGGTATTCATGTAGATAGGTACAATAGCAACAAGGGCACAGTGGGTCGAAGCATTTCTGTGCTGCATCTCTCCATCTACACTGAGTTACTCAGTACCATGATAGTTTTCAGACTGCAGTATCTGATCATCAACATAGATGACAATTGGCTTGAATGTCATTTACAAATTCAGTTTCTTTGAGGAGCTTTAGCATGAAAGAATATGAAAATGCTGGTGCCGATTACAAAATCAAATTGGAACATACATTTTATTTTGTTTCCCTTTGCTGCAGAGTGGAAAGAGACATTATGAACAAGTTGAATTGGCTTCTATCTTTTGGTAGTGTGTCAGCTGAAATGGAGATTTGGTAGTCAAAGCTCTGCTGGTTCCAATATTAGCACTTTGAATGAATTTTAATTTCAATGGATGCTTTCTCACCTCCTCCCGTCTGATTATTTATTGTTCAACTTCCAGCTATTGAATATACTGCAATGTCAGTGTGAAACAAGGACTGTGTTCATATGCATCAATGTAATTGCCAAATTAAATGACAAAATGGCTATTGATCTTTTTTTTTGCCTGAAGTCATTGGGACGATCAATTGACAGTGGCCATAACAATAATAATAAACGTGAGAACTTTTGATTTTCAGTTTATTGATTACAGATGAATAATAAGCTGTAATTTTTGAAAGAAAATGTAGCTTCTCAGAAAAGGGCAATGGATGAATGTGATTTTTGTGCATCTAAACGGCGTGTTTCAAATGGGATGTCAGCTCATCTCATAATTCTTTCCTTCCTCTAATGAACACTAAAATCAATGATGAGCATTCAAGCATCATCATTCAATAACAAACTACATTTCACAATGTGCATTTGTTAAAAAAATTACCATTTGCACAAATACTTGAAAGTATGCCCATTACGTCTTAAACCAGATCTTAACAAATGCAGTTATCAAAAATCTAGTGATTTAATGAACTGGCAAGGATGCCAGCTCTGATTTAAATGAATGCCACACTACTCCAATCCTTTATAATGTTAATAACTGAAGACAAATAGCTTTCCTTCAAAACTGAATGAAATCAAAGATCACATGCATACATGCATTACACAAAATAGTCAAGTTGTTCAGAAATGCAATCTGTGAATCCTGATATACTGCAGAAATTGTTCACTTAGAATTATCACCTTTGAAACTGCTGCTGCTTAATTCATTATTCAGCCATCAACAGTAATCTATTTTTGGTTAAGTTTTTTGCAAAGATTCATCTGAATTATTTAGCTAAATGTGATTACATCTAATTAGTCAGGAAGTGAGATTAAAAAGTGACACCTGGAAGTAAATGAACAGAATCAATTCTTTTATAAACAAGATTCAAGGTATTGATTATCTTGTTAACAAACACAATGGGAGCAGCATGCAAGGCTTTTCAAAATGCTGATAATTTTTTGCTGTCTTAATCATCTTTTGATGTTTCTGTACAGAGACAGAGTTCAGTAGTTTAACCATCAAACTTCTTTATGCCCCCCGAATAACTTTGTCAATGCAAAGTTACGTATGTATTTGATTCACAGGAAGTTAAGTTGCATTTCCGCAACAGCAGCTTGTCATTTTTCATGGCACCTTTATAAACATTAATCAAAGCTAAAGTGAGACATGTCACATGTTTCTGGTGATCTGTTGAAACAATGCCTAGTTATACTGAGAGTAACACAGGAAATAGAAGCAGGAAGGGGCTGATGCACTTCGTGCCTTCATCTAATCAGAAATGACAAATAATTGAGGTCCTTTTTGTATCACATTTCTTAGCACTTGCCATCAAACTATTAAGCTCAACGCTTTCTTCTGTCATTTATGTAATCCTCTGTCCCTGTTAATATACCACCTGTGCAGCATGGGTCTGGTTATTGTTTCATAGCAGGTTGTGTACAGTAACCTCTAAAACAGGAGTTCCCAACTTTTATTATGCTATGGGCCCCTACCATTAACCGAGGGGTCTGTGGGCCCCAGACTGGGAACCGCTGTTCTAAAGGAAAAACAGTAGAACTGGCAATGTTAGGAGTGGAATTGGTAAAAGAAAAAGAGCCAATGCTCAAATATGCAATCCGAACATTTATAATGTTGCAGAACAGATTGATTTAAAGTATCCATCAAAATCTGGGTATTGTGTCAAGGCCAACAATTATTGTCAAGCTTATTCTGCTTTCCATAAGATAGCAAGTGGGTAAATCCAAGATTTTCATCCATCTTTGGTGAATAATTGACACTGAGTACAAGACTAGGCATGTAAACTGGTGGGGGAAGTTGACGATTTCATGTGCCTGCCATCAGGGTTCTGCCGATGTAAGAGCTTTAGGGAGTCGTTGCTATGCAACCTGCAGTCATGGTTCAGTGACAGGAGTGGATATTTGGACTAGCAGAGCAGACGCCTGTCCAAGTGGTTGCAACGTTCTGCATAGTACAAACTTCAATCATCTAAGCAAGTGCTCCTGAATTGTGAGCTATAAAGGACAGAAACCTTGGATGGGATTAGTGTAAGTGGGAGCTTGGTGGACACTGTGGGTTCACTGAGACGTTTCTATGCTATGCCACACAAATGCTGAAGCAAATGAGTGGGCATACAATAACGCAAAAATTAGTGGTTAGACAGAGGACTGGGAAGCTTTTAACAACCTAGAGAGCAACTAAAAGAATCATTAGGAGGGAAAAGATGAATATGAAAGCAAGCTAACAAACAATATTGAAATGGATAGTGAAAGCTTTTACAAGTAAAAAAAAATAAGAGAGATTAGAGTGTATATAGGACTTCTAGAAAGTAAGGCCGCAGAAGATGGCAGATGAACTAAATGAGTATTTTACTTCAGTCTTCATTGTGGAAGACATTAGTGGTGTGCCAGATAGAACATAGAGAACATACAGCACAATACAGACCCTTGATGGACCAAATAGTCTAATTCTACTCCCATGTCTTATGGTGAGGCAGGTCGGAGTGTCATCCCAACCAACTTGAAGCAATTCCCAGACCCACTATTGGACTGCTCAGTTACTTGGGAAAGGAAGCCAGTGCTTGCTTTTGGCAAGCAAAGTACATGTCTGTCAGTTTCCTATACTGAGGTGATGATGTAGGTACCCCGTTGTTGATCAGATGAAAGGTGAGTTTACCCAATCCGATTATCATTATGTACTTTTTATAAATGTAAAATTAATGTAAGAAGAGGAATTTATATTCAAATGCAGAACTGCGGTTTTGCTTAAACCATATTCACAGCAAGTATAGTCGGCCCTCCTTATCCGCAAGGGATTGGTTCCGGGACCCCTCGCAGATACCAGAATTCGCGGATGTTCAAGTCTGTTATTCAACCTGTCTCATTGCGGTGAACCTTAGGACCCAGCGAAACCCCAGACCTTATTTAACCGGTCTCAGTGCGCTAGACATTAGGACCTGGCGTCAGAACTCTGAATCCACAGTGTTTCTGTTCATGAAAATAATCACGATAACAATTGAAAATAAAGTGATCGGAAAGAGGTGAAACGCCACCAGTCATTGGAAAAGCGTTAGGCTACAGTCGGTCAACGATCAGAACAATTTTAAAGGATAAAGTGAGAAAGGCTGTGCCCCGATGAAAGCTACAATTATTACTAAGCAACGCAGTGAGTTAGTTATTGGGTTTTTGATCCACCACATCAACCTGGCCCAGAGGAGAGCGCGCGGGAGCGGTCTGTCACTCGATCGAGCTGGAGCCCGGCACTGAAACATATGTTCTTAAGTGTTTTATATGCATTGGAAGGTAAATTATATACTATATACTAAGACAAACTTTTGACTGACTGATGCTAAATAATACCGGATGTACCTGTTCCGACTTAGTAAGAGGACTTCGGATTTTTTCGATCCCGATCCACGATAACCCACGCACATCCACCCGTATACTTTAAATCATCTCTAAATCACTTATAATACCCAATACAATGTAAATGCTATGTAAAGTAGCTGTGATACTACATTGTTTAGGGAATAATGACAAGAACAAAAGTCTGTACATGCTCGAACAACAAGTGCTGGAAGAGCACTTCCGGGTTTCCGCGATTCGTGGTTGGTTGAATTCGCGCATGTGGAACTTACGGATAAGGAGTGCTGACTGTAGTATCTTTTTCCATCATAATGTTATTGTTCATTTCAAGTATTCCTGTTTTTTTTTGATGGTTTAGCAAGTAATTCAAAATCTGTCAAATTGCAGCAGTAATTGCAAACCCACAAATAATATTTCATCAGTGATACACAGAACACCAACCACTTCACAGTTCATTTAGAATATAAATACACTAAATAGTTTTATTTTCACTTCACACATACATAATGTACAAAAACAAAGCAAATAGCTGGTTTCAGCTAGAATATATAATTGTCAAAGTAAAAAAAATCTATAGGAAGATTTTTTTTATATCCAGTTAGTCAAATCAGTACTTTATAATGTTAGATAAATTCTGAATTATCAGAGTTCCTGCCCAGCAATGGACTTAAAGAACACAGTCATTATTTAAGTTGTACTTGGGACAATACTGCTTTAAGCAAGAACAGTAGTGCCAGACCAAATTACTCTTCATTATTTTTAATCTGTTTTAAATTAGATTTCAAAATACAGATCAAGATACATTGTGTCACAAACAATATCAAAGCTTTTATTACTTTTATTAAACTGCAACAACAAATCGTAGTGGAATAAAATAGCAAATTTCACATTGAATGAACATTGTTTTAGTACTATGGAATTGAAGTGTCTTGCCACCATTCAACAAGCCTAGCTTCAGCCTAATAGCTCATGTTTACACATGTTAAAGTGACAGTAATATTCATTAAGGGAATGTGTTTAAGCCACATTTTCATTTTTCAGTGCATTCAAAATACACAAAGGGATTTGCAAAAAAAATCCTCAGAAACAGATTTAACGCTATAATGCACTGATTGCAAACTCACAACAAATGCTGAACTTCTAACTGTGCAATCTTAACGTACGTCTGTATTACTAAAAGTTGTACCAATCATCCTTGGTTAGTACTGGAATTGGGACTATACCAGCTTGCAAATAAGAAGAGTGCATATCTAAAAAGGGACTTGCTTAGAATCAGGCATCACGATGAAACTTTCATCAATATACTTCTACAACATACAATATTCTTGGCCTTTTTGACATTTACACTGCAGGAGCAGATTCACTTGGCTTAAACTAGTTTGAAATGTTAAACTGAATCAGATGCTGGCCATTTTATCTTTAAATTCTGACAGTTCTTTATACAAGAGTTTACTTGTACAAGAGTCTTACCAATAATTCATGACGCTTCCAGAGGTGACAAACATTAACTGCAAGGACTGGAATCATTGATCTACCAACGTTGTTCAAGCAAACTCTGTTTGTTTTCTCAACAATAAGCGTTTATGGACATGAAGGTAAGTGAACATTAATAGATTTGTCATTTACTAGTAGAGTTGTGTTTTCGGAAATAAAAACCTTAGGGGGGGTCTCGATTCTCAACTAAATCCAGCTCCAGATACACTTTGATAATTACCCTATTTATAATGGAAAGGTTTCAAATGTATACACAATGCTTCACTATAATGGAGTTTGAGAATTCAATTTCTCAAGAAGAAATCAAATCTGTGAATTTAGCCAACGTTTTAAAAAATAATTAGAAGGGGAATGAATTAGAATCTCAAATGTTCTATAATAAGCAAACAAAAATAATAAATGCAGTGGGGTGTTTGTACAAACCCTCAATGGTATTTTTATCAGTTCATGGTGATAATTTGCCACCTCTTCAAGGAAGTGAAAGCCAATTTATGAGACAAAATAGGTAGCCCGAGAAATCCCCACTATCATTGCCATCCTAATAACCAAATATATAGTTTAAAAGAATAACCAGTGGCAAACCTGTGGTATAAATAATCATTGGCACACATGTATCAGAAATGGGATCTTTACACAAAATGCTGACCATTCCTGGCTTCTTCCAACAGGACATATCTTGCCATGCCCTTTAATGGAAACAACTGTTGTGAATTTCTTAATTTGTGGGACAGAGATATGAAAGACTTTGTTACTGTTCTTAGTAAATTGCATTTTTTATGTATACTTCATTCACAGAATGCAACACGTGAAATTTTATTGCTTGTATAAAAAAATACATTGAAATAGAAATATAGGTTTGTACCAGTGAAGGAATTAAAGACCTCTAAAGGCCTACATTGTTTTATTTAAAGAAATCATTTGTTCTGTCTTGCCTATATTTTGCACCACCTTTCTTAGTTGCTTTTTAGGAGATATTGTTTGTTGTAGACCTTATTTATTTTTAAAAAGATCCTTCAATCATTAAAATTTAATATTCATAATAACACCCTGAAGAAAAATTTGGTCTGGTGATTTATCAGTGCCTCGTGTTTACTAGAGTGTGGTATTTATGGGTGTCTAGTTCATACTTGGCAATGACTGGAATTACATTTATCTGTGAGTACATAACCTTTGTGCCACGGTTGCTTGTTGCTGATCACAAATTTATCTTTTGTTACCTGTATCTTACATTCCCCTTTCTGTTAGCTGAAAGTGCACAAAAACAGGAAATGCACAATTTAACATGTATAATGCCCATTAAGTCAACACCAAACTTACAATTTTATTAACTCCTTTTACAGTTTTAAAAAAAGAAAAAAATCTGTTCTAATTTAAAGATCTGATTTCAGATGGCAAGTAGAAAAGTGGTGCAGTTAAAATGGTATGGCATTTTAATATTATGGACTTTCCTAAAATTCTGAGATTCAAAAAAAAAAATACAGATAAACAAGTAATTCTTAAATTCGACACTATAGGGCATTGAAAGACAGTCGCCTCCTCCAAACCTTAATGCATCTGCCCGACAAGATTGCTGCAATGGACAATCATTAAATTTCAGCAATTCTTGTCTAAAATAGCTGAATGGAAGCAAAAGATAATTCAAAAAAAATCTGCTAATTTGTGAGGGTTCCTCCCCACCCCACCCCCCTCAGGAAGAACTGCTTCCCTGAATGAAAAGACACTAAAGATGTGAGCAAATTTACAATTACATTTGCAGATGTACCAGGTCTTATAGCTTATATAGAGAAACCCTTACTGGAGAATACAACATTGTACATCAATTCTGGCAAAAACAAACTGCACTTCGCAACATCAATTATAAGGCTGCAGGTATGCTTTTTATGCTATGTAAAAATTAAAAAAAAAGCCATTCATCAGTTTTATTATAAAGATCTTTCTTTATCTGTTAAATGATGAGGAGGGAATGGTTATGGTAAATAAGACAAATAAGTATTAACACCAACTTGTATTAAATTATGTAAACATGTACATCTTCTGAGGTCAGGACAGGGATCCTCTTGCCCAGGGAATTACTGAACCTGAAGCATTGTTCGAATCTGTTTAGATGCTGACTCATCATTCAGGTGTCTTGTGGTGTACCTATGAAACATTAATATTTTGTAACATTTAACAAACCAAATGACCATCTAGAATAGCAATATTTATAGTTATTTTGTGAAGATTCTATCATATCAATATAGTTATAAAGAAGGCAAGAGAATGGCTATACTTTATTAGGAGTTTGACGAGACTTAGCATGTCAACAAATACCCTCAAAAACTTCTATAGTTGTACTATGGAGAGCATTACGACAGGCTGCATCACTGTCTGGTATGGGTGGGGGGATGGGGGGTGCTACTGCACAGGACCGAAAGAAGCTGCAGAAGGTTGTAAATCTAGTCAACTCCATCTTGGGTACTAGCCTACAAAATACAAAGTACCCAGGACATCTTCGGGGAGCGGTGTCTCAGAAAGGCAGTGTCCATTATTAAGGACCTCCAGCACCCAGGGCATTCTTTCTCACTGTTACCATCAGGTAGGAGGTACAGAAGCCTGAAGGCACACATTCAGTGATTCAGGAACAGCTTCTTCCCCTCTGCCATCTGGTTCCTGAATGGACATTAAATCTTTGGACACTACCTTACTTTTTAAAAACAAAATACACAGTATTTCTGTTTTTGCACATTTAAAAAAATATCTTTTCAATATATGTTATACCATAATTGATTGACATTTATTATTTATTTATTTCTCTCTCTCTGCTAGGTTATGTATTGCATTGAACTGCTGCTGCTAAGTTAACAAATTTCATGTCAGATGCTGGTGATAATAAACCTGATTCTGATTGGTGGATGTAAGTGGTGACAGGGTAAAATGCATCTTTCCCCTCTCAGTACTGATTCCAAATTTTTAAAAAATAGTGGCACGAAACAGAAAAATGATCACTCAGATTTTTCACTAATCTGAACAGACTGTGGCTAATTAATCTTTATCATTGCAGGTATTTCCACATGTAAGAGAATTGATTTTGAACAATATCGATTAACACCCCTCTAATGTTTAGTTCTTGATAACTTTCAGATGTAAAGCCACAAGGGTCGAAAATTGGTCTAAGCTAAATTTTTATTAATCTGTTTAGGCAATTCTCAACCAAAATTAAGTGGTTTGGAGATGTGTAGACAGGACAGCGTAGAGAGTTTAAAAAGAAGACCGGTCGGAGCAGAGTAAGTGGCAACAGACTGTAGGGTTTTGGCTCAATGGGCTTAGATCAGGGGTGTCAAACTCATTTTAGGTCATGGGCCGGATTGAGCAAAATGCAGCTTCGTGCGGGCTGGATCAGTCGGACGCGTGCGAACGCAGCTTTCGTTGCCTCCGTTTTTTCAGCCTGCTCTCATGTGTCTCAGTCTCTGCTATAACTACGAAGTGTTTCACTTTACAAATTCCGTTTCTTATGAAGAAGACTGCCGAGCAAGACTGCCGAATAAACACTAAAAACCCTGAAAACCTGGTACCTGAATAAACTCAGCATTAGCCATATCATACGCCATAGGCGCTTCGATTACTGGGGCCAGCTTTAATAGTAATTAGATATTATCTCGCGGGCCAAAGATAATTCCACCGCGGGCCGGATTTGGCCCGCGGGCATTGAGTTTGACATATATGGCTTAGATGGTAATGGAATGAGGCAAGAGCGAGGCACCAACTCTTTTTTTAATCCCCCTTGGCGAATCGGCCCGGACATACAGAGGAACTGCAGGGCTCACACAGCTAACGGTTTAAAAAGTTTGTGTGTTTGGCGAGGTAAGTGGGTGAGTAGACTTATTTTTCCTTGTTTCATTCCTGTAGAATTAGGTAGCATGTCTGCAGGGTTAGTGCTTTGTTCAGGGTGGCAGATGTGGGAATCCTGGGAGTCCTCCAGCCTGCCTGATGGCCACATCTGTGCCAGGTGCACTGAGGTGCAGCTCCTCAGAGACCGTGTTAGGGATCTGGAGCTGCAGCTTGATGACCTACTGCTTATTAGGGAAAGTGAAGAGGTGATAGACAGGAGCTGCAGGAGTCAGAAAACTGGGTGACTGTCAGGAGAGGGAAGGGAAATGCCCAGATAGTGGAGAGCACCCCTGTGGCTGCCCCCCCTCGGCAATAAGTATATCGTTTTTGATGCTGTTGAGGGGGATGACCTGACAGGGGACGGCCACGGTGACCGGATCTCTGAAACTGAGCCTGGCGCTGTTGTGCAGGAGGGAGAAGAGGAATGCGGTAATCATAGGGGATCTCATAGTCAGGGGAACAGACAGGAGATTCTGTGAGCCTGATAGAGATACCCACATGGTGTGTTGCCTGCCAGGTGCCAGGGTACGGGGTGTCTCAGATCCGGTCCAGAATATTCTGAAGGGAGAGGGCGAGGAGCCAGCTGCCTTGGTACATGTTGGTACCAGTGACATAGATAGGGAGGAGGTCCTGAAGAGAGATTTCTGGGAGTTAGGAAGGAAGCTGAGAATCAGGACCTCCAGGGTAGTAATCTCAGGATTGCTACCGGTGCCACGTGCTAGTGAGGGCAAGAATAGTAGGGTCAGGCAGATGAATGCGTAGCTGAGAGGCTGGTGCAGGGGGCAAGGCTTCAGATCCTTGGATCATTGGGATCTCTTCTGGGGGAAGTATGACCTGTTCAAAAAGGACAGGTTACACCTGAACACGAAGGGGACCAATATCCTGGCGGGAAGGTTTAATAGAGCTGTTGGGAGGGTGTAAACTAGTTTGGCAGGGGGATGGGAATCGGAATGATAGAGGGGGAAAACAGAAATAAATCTAAGATAGTGAGCAGTAAAGATGTCAGGAAGGACAGGCAGGTGATAGGGCAAATTTGCAGCCATTGGGATGAGTTGCAGAGCAATCAAAGCAAAGAGTACCAAATAGTGGACTTAAGGTGTTAAACTTAAATGCACACAGTATAAGGTGGACGATCTTGTCGTACAGTTACAGATTGGTAGGTATGATGTTGTGGCCATTACTGAGCCGGGGGGGGGGGGGGGGGGGAGGGGTGGCGTGGCTTTATTGGTAAGAAATGATATTAAATCATTAGAAAGAGTTGACATGGGATTGAAAGGTACAGAATCTTTATGGGTTGAGCTAAAAAATTGCAGGGGTAAAAGGACCCTAATGACAGTTATCTACAGGCCTCCAAACAGCTACAGTGATGTGGACTACAAATTACAACAGGAAATAGAAAAGGCTTGCCAGAAGGGCAGTATTATGATAATTGTAGGGGATTTTAACATGCGTATGGATTGGGAAAATCACGTTGGCACTGGATCTCCAGAGAGAATTTGTAGAATATCTACGAGATGGCTTTTTAGAACAGCTTGTTGTTGAGCCCACTAGGGGATCAGCTGTACTGGATTGGGTATTGCGTAATGAACCAGAGGTGATTAGAGAGATGGAAGTGAAGGAACCCTTAGGCGGCAGTGATCACAACATGATTGAGTTCACTGTGAAATTTGAGAAAGAGAAGCCGAAATCTGATGTGTCGGTATTTCAGTGGAGTAAAGGAAATTACAGTGGCATGAGAGAGGCCAAAGTAGACTGGAAAGGGACACTAGCGGGAAGGACCACAGAGCAGCAGTGGCTGGAGTTTATGTGAGAAGTGAGGAAGGTGCAAGACACAATATATATCAAAGAAGAAGAAATTTTTGAATGGAAAAAGGATGCAACCGTGGCTGACAAGAGAAGTCAAAGCCAAAGTAAAAGCAAAGCAGACGGCATACAAGGAAGCAAAAATTAGTGGGAAGACAGAGGATTTGGAAGTTTTTAAAAGCTTACAAAAGGAAACTAAGAAGGTCATTAAGAGGGAAGAGATGAACTATGAAAGGAAGCTAGCAAATAATATCAAAGAGGATACTAAAAGCTTTTTCAAGTATATAAAGAGTAAAAGACAGGTAAGAGTAGATATAGGACCGATAGAAAATGGTGCTGGAGAAATTGTAATGGGTGATGGCGGAGGAACTGTGAGTATTTTGTATCAGTCTTCACTGAGGAAGACAGCAGTATACCGGACATTCAAGGGTGTCAGGGAAGAGAAATATGTGCAGTCACAATTACGACAGAGAAAGTACTCAAGAAGCTGAATAGTCTAAGGGTAGATAAATCTCCCGGACCAGATGGAATGCACCCTCATGTTCTGAAAGTAGTAGTTGTGGAGATTGCGGAGGCATTAGCAATGATCTTTCAAAAGCCAACAGATTCTGGCATGGTTCCGGAGGACTGGAAGATTGCAAATGTCACTCTGCTATTTAAGAAGGGGGCAAGGAAGCAAAAAGGAAATTATAGACCTGTTAGCTTGACATCAGTGGTTGAGAAGTTGTTGGAGTCGATTGTCAAGGATGAGGTTACAGAGTACCTGGAGGCATATGACAAGATAGGCCGAATTCAGCATGGTTTCCTTAAAGGAAAATCCTGCCTGACAAACCTATTGCATTTTTTTAAGGAAATTACAAGTAGGCTAGACAAGGGAGATGCAGTGGATGTTGTGTATTTGGATTTTCAGAAGGCCTTTGACAAGGTGCTGCACATGAGGCTACTAAACAAGATAAGAGCTCATGGAATTACGGGAAAGTTACATACGTGGATAGAGCATTTGCTGATCGGCAGGAAACAGAGTGGGAATAAAGGGATCCCATTCTGGTTGGCTACCGGTTACCAGTGGTGTTCCACAGGGGTCCGTGTTGGGGCCCGCTTCTTTTTACGCTGTATATCAACGATTTGTTTTATGGAATAGATGGCTTTGTGGCTAAGTTTGCTGATGATATAAAGATAGGTGGAGGGGCCGGTAGTGCTGAGGAAACAGAGTCTACAGAGAGACTTGGATAGATTAGGAGAATGGGCTAAGAAGTGGCAAATGAAATACAATGTCGGAAAGTGTATAGTCATGCACTTTGGTAGAAGAAATAAACAGGCAGACTATTATTGAAATGGGGAGAGAATTCAAAGTTCTGGGACGCAACGGGACTTGGGAGTCCTTGTGCAGGATACCCTTAAGGTTAACCTCCAGGTTGAGTCGGTGGTGAAGAAGGCGAATGCAATGTTGGCATTCATTTCTAGAGGAACAGAGTATAGGAGCAGGGATGTGATGTTGAGGCTCTATAAGACACTGGTAAGACCTCACTTGGAAAACTGTGTGCAGTTTTGAGCTCCTTATTTAAGAAAGGATGTGCTGACATTGGAGAGGGTTCAGAGAATATTCACTAGAATGATTCTGGGAATGAGAGAGTTAACATATGAGGAACATTTGACCGCTCTTGGACTATAGAAGAATGAAGGGGGACGTCATAGAAGCATTTCGAATGTTAAAAGACATGGACAGAGTGGATGTGGTAAAATTGTTTCCCATGTGGGGGAGTCTAGTACAAGAGGACATGACTTGAGGATTGCAGGGCCCCCATTCAGAACAGAGATGCAAAAAAATTGTTTTAGCTAGAGGGTGGTGGATCTATGGAATTTGTTGCCACGGGCGGCAGTGGAGGCCAAGTCATTGGGTGTATTTAAGGCAGAGATTAATAGGTATCTGAGTAGTCAGGGCATCAAGGGTTATGGTGAGAGTGCGGGAGAGTGGGACTAAATGAGAGAATGGATCAGCTCATGATAAAATGGGGGAGCAGACTCGATGGACCGAATGGCTGACTTCTGCTCCTTTGTCTTATGGTCTACAGAATGTTTCCTGCAATACGATAGGTTCTTATCTTGTTCAGCAGCCTCACGCGTGCCACCTTATCAAAGGCCTTCTGAAAATCCAAGTAAATAACATACACTGACTCTTCTCTGTCTATCCTCTCAGTTATTTCCTCAAGGAATTCCAAAAGATTTGTTTGGCAAGATTTCCCATTGAGGAAACCACAATGACTTTATCATGCACCTCCAAGTGCCCCGAAATGTCATCGTTAATAATGGAATCCACTGAAGTCTGCCTACTTGATCTATAATCTCCTTTCTTCTGCTTCCCCCTTTTCTTAGAGGTAAGTAATATTTGTAATTTTCCAGTCCTCCAAAATCTAGTGATTCTAGAAAGATCATTACTAATGCCTCTATGATCTTTTCAGCTACCTCTTTCAGAACCATCTGGTTCAGGTGACATCTCCTTTTAAACCTCTCAGCTTCCCAAGCATCTTCTCCTTAGTAATAGCAACTACAGTTGGCCCTCCTTATCCACAAGAGATTGGTTCCAGGAGCCTTCGCGGATACCAAAAAACGCGGATGTTTAAGTCCCTTATTCCATATAACAATTACAGCACAGAAACAGGCCATCTCGGCCCTTCTAGTCCATATACCTATCCAATTTTTAAAAAATGAAAATACCAAACCTGCCTCTACCACTTCTACTGGAAGCTCGTTCCACACAGCTACCACTCTGAGTAAAGAAATCCCCCCTCATGTTATTCTTAAACTTTTGCCCCCTAACTCTCAACTCATGTCCCCTTGTTTGAATCTCCCCTACTCTCAATGGAAAAAGCCTATCCACATCAACTCTATCTATCCCCCTCATAAATTTAAATACCTCTATCAAGTCCCCCCTCAACCTTCTACGCTCCAAAGAATAAAGACCTAACTTGTTCAACCTTTCCCTGTAACTTAGGTGCTGAAACCCAGGTAACATTCTAGTATTCAACCTGTCTCAATGCGTTGGACCTTAGGACCCGGTGGCCGAGCTCAGAATCCGCAGTGTTTCTGTTCACGAAAATAAAGTGGAAATAATAAAGCGATCGGAAAGAGGTGAAACTCCATCGGTCATTGGAAAAGCGTTAGGCTACAGTCGGTCAATGATCAGAACAATTTTGAAGGATAAAGTGAGAAAGACCCTGCCCCAATGAAAGCTACAGTTATTACTAAGCAACGCAGTGGTTTAATTATTGGGTTTTGAGTTTTTGATCCTCCACATCAACCAGGCACGGAAGGACAGCGCTCTCGGAAGTGGTCTGTCACTGGATTGAACTCCAGAACTTCCCGAGCCCGGCGCTAAAACATACGTTCTTAAGTGTTTTATATGCATAGAAAGGTAAATTATATACTACATACTAAGACAAACGTTTGACTAACTGACGCTAAATAGTACTGGATGTACCTGTTACGACTTGCATAGAAAGAGAACTTCTGATTTTTTTTCCGATCCCCATCCACGGTAACCTACAAACATCCTCCCGTATACTTTAAATCATCTCTAGATTACTTATAATACCTAATACAATGTAAATTCTATGTAAAATAGTTGTTACACTGCATTGTTTAGGGAATAATGACAAGAAAAAAAAGTCTGTACATGCTCGAACAACAAGTGCTGGAAGAGCACTTCCGGGTTTTCTCAATTTGCGGTTGGTTGAATTCGCGCATGCGGAACTCACGGATAAGGAGGGCCCCCTGACACTCTCTAACTTGGGGCATACTGCTCGTGTCTTCCAGTGAAGTGAGATACAACATATTTGTCCACCATTTCTTTGTCCTCCATTGCTACCTCTCCAGTGTCATTTTCCAGCAGTCCAATATCCACTCTAGCCTTTTTATTCTTTATATTATCTGAAAAAACTTTTGGTATCCCCTTTGACATTATTGACATGCTTACCTTCATATTTCATCTTTCTGTTTTTTTTTTAAAAGTTGCATTCTGTTGCTTTTTATAAGCTTCCTAATCCTCTAACTTCCCATTAATTTTTTGTAATTTTATATGCTCTTTTTTGCTTTTATGCCATTTTTGACTTCCCCTTTTTAGCCATGGTTGCCTCATTCTCCCTTCAGAATACTTCAATTTGTGATACATCTATCCTGCGCTTTTCGACTTGCTCACAGACACTCTAGCCATTGCCTTTCTGTTTGCATCCCTGACAGTGTCCCCTTCCAATCACCTTTGGCTAGCTCCTCTCTCATGCCTCTGTAATTCTGTTTATGCTACTGTAGTACTGATATATCTGACTTTAAATTCTGAAACAACATCTACTCTCTCTCTACAATGTCTGTGGCAAGACACTCATGTAAAGGATCATGCAGTTAACTCTTCTATAACTTGAGGGAAAATCTTCCTCAGAATTTCTGACCTCCACAAACCTTTTCACCCACCCACTTGTCCCTATTCCTTTCAGAACAAAAAGGACTAAAACTTAAGCACTGATGACAATGGATAACCAAAAGGTTTTCAAATGTTGCTTCTGTGTAGCATTTGCAATCTTTTTCCTGCAGAAGTACTGTTCCAATAAACAGTGCAAGCATTTCATAATGCAATAGGTTTATCTCAGTTGCATCTCAGCTTTAAAGCAAGCTGAGGTATCCTGAATGTGAAGCCCTTTATATAACTTTTAAATCTAGTGTGTAAAGAATAGAAGATTGCTACTACTATCATACGGATGGAATATGAAAGAAATGTCATTTTCTTGCACAACAATCAGCAGGGATGCACCCCAGAGGTCAGGGTAGGGGACACGAAGAGTAGGAGGATCCTTAAAATGCTCTTGCCCCACCTTTGGATCGTGACTACACCCCAACATTAGCCTTTTCAATCAACAAGAGTTAATCTTACCAATTTCATTTAAAATCTCTCAGCTGGTTCACACCTCAGCTTGCCAAGCCCAGGGTAGAGTAAACAAAGAGAAATCGATACATTTGGCAGTTGAGCATTTTATTCTGAATTTCAACTGTAATCCTCTCCCTGGGAACAAGTACCAACAACTCTGGATTTTAGCAACTTCTACCAGTATGAAGCTTAAGTGTGCACAATGCGAACGGGAATGAACTCCCCCTTAATAAACTTTCAATCTGACTACTCCACCAGCTTCCTCAATGAGTGCCAGAAGCCTTTATCATCATACAAGGCTCCAGAATATAGGAGCTTGCTTCAGCCATTATTTTTACATTAATTACCAACTCATACCTTTTAACCCTCCCAAGAATTGATATATCCAGGCACCTGGAGATTTTTATTGCTTCTATAACACAGCCATACATTTCAAATTGAAAGGGAGTCCTTAAAATTGCCCCCAACAAGATATCCAATGTGTGTAACACAATGTGTCCCTGTGTTGCTAACCATGGAAACCCTAAGGAAGTCCTCAAAATGTATCTAACTGCCTTTGAGTGGTGAAGAATAGAGAAGATATTAACAGACTCAATATAAGACAGAACATAAAGGCAGAATTAGGCATTTGGTCCATCCAGTCTACTCTGCCAAACATGGAGATTTCTACCTTATCGTAACTCCAATTTTCAGTCCTAATACAATAAGCTGAAAAACAATGTGACTGATTTTAAATATTTCTTCATAAAAACATCCAGTTATGAGAGATTTCTATTACATGTGATATTTTGGACTGAACAATTATTTTGCTTGTAAGTGGACTTGACACTCAAAATGTTAATGCAACAGAGATTTTTTTCTTACATTGGCAAAAATTATGACTTGCTCATTTCGTGCCTCAGGATAGAAACAGTAGACCTAACTAGATGTAAGAAATGAACTGTAAAGTATCCAAAAGGTAAGCAAACTGCCTCACATTTCAGTGAGAAATATTATGTGCAAGCCAAAATATGGAATACAAACAGTATATAATAAGGCTAAAAAGGCTGATTTATACTTCTGCGTATGGGCTACACCGTAGCCTATGTTGTAGCCCTGATTTTCACTTCTGTGTAGGCTCTACGCCGTAGTGAGGACGCGTTGGTGTGCGCCAAAATGCAGTTGGCGGTGAGGTTTCTATGCCACTGTGTTGAGTTTCTTTGTGAGAGACATGGACAAGGAAACGCATTTCAAATATTTTCACATGTCAGCAGGTAGATTTGACAATTTGGTTCATCTATTTCCCATCGGTGTACAGACATGGCGGAGAAGAAGCAACCGGAAATGCGATGCTACCAAGCAGACCAATCACAGTTGTTGCGGTCTGTGTCGCCGCAATGCGTGAGTTACCTTTTGGGGAGGGGCACATCACCCTACGACATAGATTCGACACAGAAGTATAAATTGTCCTTAACCCTAAATCTGATTGAAGGAGGTCGTCCTACCTGAGTGCATTCAGAAGGCCTTCAACATTATTTGGTGGCTGTTCTTTCAAAACTTTTATACATCCTTTCATCTGAAATGTAACAGAGACAGCTGAGCGTTCCATTAATTGTTTTTCAAAAGCTTTATGTTTAAAGTAAGTTTGCTGAAGCTTTCGATTTTTCAGTAGAATTTATGCCAAAAATCTCTTCAAAGACTTGTTTCAAACCAAAGATACTCTATTAAAATTCCTTTGAAATGTCGTAACACAAATCTCAGAATTCTTCTCATAGCAATCACAATATCCTATTAATGATCTAGATATTCATTTAACAATCTGAAAAGCTGCAACAAAACTTTGTTATAAGTGTATCAATCAAAACTTGAGTAGCAGATCAGCATGCAAGTAAAGGATCAGAAATGTATGAAACAGTGTTTTATGTACATGTAATACTGGATGTTGCATGACCCAAACAATGTAATTGAAGTAATAGTGTGAATCTCATAAAGCCGAGGGACATTTTTGATGAATACTGACGGAAAACTGTTGGTTCAGAATTACATGGGGGGGGGGGGGGGAACACGAGCAGTCAAGTATTTGGTTCAAGGGCATACCCACATAAAATCCAGCAGTACACAAGATGATAAAGGATGAAGTAAAATATGTATGGTGTCAAGTCTGGGAGGATCATGATTGGTCAGGTCCAGAATGGGAGCAGGAAGTTGACTGAATGGGCAATTGAGGTTTAGTGTTGTGGTAATGGAGTGACTGGAGAACGGTACTCTTTCTGATGGTAGTGGGAGGGGACAGATTGGACATTAGCTGATTTAAGATGATGGGTGGGGGCCTTGTTTGGGAATTCGGTGGGGAGGGACAGGGGCCCAAAAGAGAACTAGTTAAATATTAATACCAGTGGACCTACTTTAGCTCGTCCAATCTGAATCTCCTCAGAGGGGCATTCAGAATGCACTGAAGCAAGTTTTGCAGACAAGTAGAGAGCTTGCAAGTCCGCATGAGTGGCCTGGGGATAGCATGAGCTATTCACATGTACATGAAGACCCCAATTTTCATTACTCTCACTTGTAATATAGCGGAATATTGAGTAGTGCACAAAAATATGGTCCTACATGATCAGATTTCTCAGCAGCTTTCCCACTACCACACAATGCAAAAAAAAAACCCAAAATCTAGTTGTTTGCTGACTCTCTTCAGCCCATGCTGACCACATTAGTTTAGAACAGGGGTCCATGAACCCTTTGCTTTATGGGAACCTCTGGTCTAGAACATATTGCATTGGTACTAGGTTACTACATTGTTAGAAGTGTTTTTCATACTTTACGCTTATCTTCAAACACCCTATAATTCGATTCATCTTTTATTTTACAAACCACAATGAAGCCTAATGCAACATGAGACACTGCAGCTTGTTCTAGTGTTAAGAAGCAGAGCATTAAGCAACACAAAATGAAATACAAGGCCACAATGAAAAAAACATCTATGTTGTCTAACTCCTCAAAGTGACACTCTCATGCCTGGATTGAAAACAGTAAGGGCGCTCCATTCAGCCTACACAACCTGATTCCAGCATCTGTAGTCGCGTGTGTCCACATGTAGTCATTGAGTGTATTTAAGGCAGAGATTGATAGGTATCTGAGTAGTCAGGGCATCAAAGGTTATGGTGAGAAGGCGGGGGAATGGGACTAAAGGGGAGATTGGATCAGCTCATGATGAAATGGCGGAGCAGACTCGATGGGCCGAATGGCCGACTTCTGCTCCTTTGTCTTATGGTCTTGTCTTATAATTTGGATTCTCCTTGTTCTGTATTCAATCCCCAGACAGCTCGTAAAGGGTTGTAACGTCAATGAGTAAGCTGGATATAGAACATGTACATAGAATAGTATAGCAGAGGCACAGGCCCTTTGGTTCATCTTGTCTGTGTTAAACATGATGCCAATCAAAAATAATCCCACCTGCTTGTACTTGCTGTACCTCTCCATTCCCTTCCTGTTCACATGTCTATCTAAATGCCTCTCAAATATTGCTGGTGTATCTATCTCCACCACCACCCATTCTAGGCACTTACCTCTCAGTGTTAAAAAAGAACTTGACCCATATATCCCCTTCAAACTTACTCCTCACACGTTGGCCCACCATATAACCCATTCTAGAAAATGCCTAGAATTACCCTACCGCATAATCCTCTATTTTTCTAAGCTCCATGTACCTATCTAAGAGTCTCTTAAAATACACTATTGCATCCTCCTCTACCACTTTCACTGGCAGTGCATTCATGCATCCACTCTCTGTGTGAAAAGTTTACCCCCGACATCCCCTCGGTACCTCATTTCAAGCATCTTAAAACTATGCCCCCTCATGTTAGCCACTTCAGCCCTGGAAAAAAGCCTCTGGCCATCCACACAATCAATGCCTCTCATCACCTTGTACACCTCTATCAGGTAACCTCTCTCATTCTCCGTCATTCCAAGGAGAAAATGCTAAATTCACTCAATCTGTTCTCATAAGGCACACGCTCCAATCCACACAACAACCTTGTAAATCTCTTCTGCACTCTTTCTATAGTATCCACATCCTTCCAGTAGTAAGGTGACCAGAAATGAACGCAATTCTCCAAGTAGGGTCTAACTGAGGTCTTATATAGCTGTAACACTACTTCACAGCTCTTGAACTCAATCTCACAATTGATGAAGGCAAACACACCATATGTCTTCTTAAAAACACTGTCAACCTGCACCGCAGCTTTGAGTGTCCTTTGGGCCACTTCACAGTTAAGCAACAACTAGGGAATATCCTGGCATCTCTTCCACATCCATCCTGTAATGGGGTAACTGCACACAATACTCCAAATGTGACCTAACTAAAGTATTATACAATTGCGCCACGACTTCTCACCCTTTGTACTTAATGCCCTGACCATTGAAGGCTAGCATGCTGTATGTCATCTTTACCATCCTATCTACCTGTGCTGCCACTCTGTGGACGTGCATCCTAAGATCCCTCTGTAGAACACAGAACACTACAGAACAGTACCGGCCCTTTGGTCCATGATATGGTGCTGACTTTATAACCTACTCTAAGATCAATCTAACCCTTCCCTTCGATACAGCCCTCCAGTTTTCTATGATTTATGTGCCTATCTAAAAGTTTCTTAACCATCCCTAATGTATCTTCCTCTACCATCACTTTAGACTGAAGAGTGTAGGAGGAATTGCTTTATGAAGGTATTTTAACTTTGCAGAAATTTGGTGAGATATATCACAGGACTGGGTGCATGAAGGTACAACTCCAAGTTGCTTGGGACGCAACTAGCCAGAATGTGTCCAATAGCTGAAGTTAGGCGACCCCGAAGGCCGCAGCAGCTGCGTTGGTGACAATGTTAACAAACCCCCAAAGACGCAGGAGTTCTATGCCCTGCTTTTAATAAGGCATGCCACGTGAGAAGAAAAAACAACCGCACTGCAGCAAAATGTCACAGAAAACAATCTGAAATAGCTAGAACAACAGATTTAGGACATGAATATCAGCATCGGTTGAGTTGATGCTATTGCATGCAAGCCCGATATCATGGTGTGAGAAAAATTCAAAAAAGCCTTCAATTTGAAATGAAGAGATAACTGAAGGAAAATGGCCAGCTTAGAATCAAGATCAGTTGTTAGAACAGTCCATGGACTGATTACAGAGTGCAGTCCTGAAACTTGCTTGATAATGCTTGCAGGATCTAACCAAAAAAATCAGTTACAAAGAGCTTCACACTATGCAAACAGGCATTTTCTGAGCAAAGGTGTTATGTAAAATTCAATGTAGAATATTACCCTTTATTTCAAAACCTATTACAATCATTAACCTTGTATAACATTCCTACTTCTCGTTGTTATTCAGTATAATAAGTCAGTTACTTTCTCCAGTATGAATTTACTTACGTCAATTTTTGATGTTTTCGCAAATGCTCCCACAGGGTGTACATGATCGTAAAGGATGATGACGCCCACCATCACTCTCATACAGAACAACAGAGTTTCATCATTGGTGAACCTGCTCTTGTACTCCCTGTTTAAAAGGATGAAAAAAGATAAAGCTCAATAAGAATGTGGTAACCCACCTTAGTGACTATTGTCCAGAAGCACTTACATACACTGTGATGAAGTGCTTTGAGAGGTTAGTCATGCAGCACATCAAGTCCTGCCTGAAGATTAATCTGGATCTGCTCTAATTTGCCTACTGCAGATACCATTTAATTGACCCTTCACTCAGCTTTGGTACTACATCCGGACCATGAAGATGGCATGTTAAAATGCTCTTCACTCAGCATTCAACACTATCATCCCCATGAAACTCATCACTAAGTTTCAAGACCTAGGCCTTGACACACCCACCTGTGTAACTAGATCCTCGATTTCCTCACGTGCAAACCCCAGCCTGTATGGATTGGCAACAACATTTTCCCCACAATCTCCATCAGCACAGGTGCATCACAAAGCTGTGTGCTTAGCTCCCTGCTATATTCACTTTATACCTATGATTGCGTGCCTAAATACAACTCCGATGCTGCATTTAAGTTTGCTGACAACCACATTGTATTTGGTCAAATCAAAATTAGCGATGAATAAAAGGGAGACTGAAATGGTTGAATGGTGACACAACCACCTCTCATTCAACATCAGCAAAACCATAGAGCTGTTTATCGACTACAGGAGGAAGAAGTGGAGGTCCACGAACCAGTCCTATTAGGGGATTGGAGGTGAAGGTCAATAATTTTAAATTCCCTGGTGATATATTACATGATCTGCTATAGGACCAGCATGCAATTGCCATTACAAAGAAGGCACAACAGTTCCAATACTTTCTTAGAAATTTGTGTAGGATTTGTAGAAACCTGTGTAGAAGTTTGACAAACTTCTAGATGCACAGTGGAGTGTATCCTAAACGGTTGCATCACAGCCTGGTATAGTAACAAGGAATGGAAAAGCCTACAGAAAATGGTGGATACAGCCCAGTCCATCACAGGAAAAGCCCACTCCACCATTGAGCACATCCAAAAGAAATCAACATCTATCATCAAGAACCCCCACCATCCTGGCCATGCTCTCTTCTCACTACTACTATCAAGCAGGAGGCACAGAAGCCTTAGGTCCTACACCATCAGATTCAGGAACAGTTACAACCATCAGGCTTCACTCACCTCAAACTCAGAACTGATTTCATAACCTACAGGCTCACTTTCAAGAACTCTACAACTCATGTTCTCAGCTTTATTTATTTATTTATTTTTTATGCACATTTTGCCTTTGCACATTGGTTGTTTGCCCGGCTTTGTTTATATAGTTTTTCAAAAATTCTACTGTATATATTTTCTTGTAAATGCCTGCAAGAAAATTAAACTCAAGGTACTATATGGCAACATAAGCATTTCAATAACTTTTACTTTGACTTTGTTATTGAAAACTGTCTTTACAATAATGAATAATAAACATTAGTACTTCCCTATCATTGTCAATATAAGTAAATCACTGCAACACACACAAAATGCTGGAAGAACTCAGCAGGCCAGGCCAGGAAAAGAATATAGTCGATGTTTCAGGCCCAGACCCTACATCAGGACCGGAGAAAAAAAGACAAGGTTTCAGAGTTAGAAGATAGGGGTGGGGTGGGGGTGGGGGGGAACAGGAGGGAGAAACACAAGGTGCTAGGTGAAACCAGGAACCGGAGAAGTGAAGAGCTGGGAAGTTGATTGGTGAAATGGATACAGGGCTGGAGAAGGGGGCATCAGGTAGGAGAGGACAGAAGGCCAAGTAAGAAAAAAAAGCAGGGAGGAGCACCAGAGGGAGGTGATGGACAAGTAAGGAGATAAGGTGAGAGAGGAAATGCAAATGGGGAATGGTTGGAGTTGGGGGGGGGGGTGGATTAATGGAAGTTCATGCCATCAGGTTGGAGGCTACATCTTGCCCCCTTCCCAGTTTCATCTATCACCTTGTGTTGTTTCTTCCCCTCCTGCCACCACCTAAATCTGACTCCTCATCTTTTTTTTCTAGAGTCCTGATGAAGGGTCTCAGCCCGAAACATCAACTGTACCCTTTTTCCATAGATTCTGCCTGACCTGCTGAGTTCCTCCAGCATTTTGTGTGTGTTGCTTGGATTTCCAGCATCTCAGATTTTCTCTTGTTTGTGATTGGACAAGTAAATTACTTACGAGTTACACATTTAAATTTCTCTGGCCCTCTAAATTGGAAATATACTCAGTTCTTTCATTGAACTGGGTTAAGTCACCAGAATCTTCTACCTAAATCACAGCGTACTCGCAACACAAGTATTGCGGCATTCAAGATAATGACTGACAGCTTTCTTCAATCAGAATGGATATTAAATATATATCTTGTTACCACACCCATGTTTCATTAATGAATTAAAACTAAGTTATTGTCTAGAGCTACTGATAAGTATCTATCAGCTCAATATTTTAAACAGGAAACAGAAGTAAATAATTGCTGTTGCCATGGCAAACTATTTATATGGCACAGGAGTGCCGAAGAGTGTCACAAAGCCCACACATTACCAGTTCAGGCTTGAAACGTACCCAACAAGTCTCACTGTGCAACATCTCCTCACAAAATCAACTTTTGGAGATATAAAAAGCAACTCTAATAAATTCACTGCTATTTATATAGATTTTCTGATTGAGGCAGACACAGGCAGTAAGTGTAATAGGATCTCAAATGTAATGATTAGACTATCCTGAACAGATAGCTTAGTAGTTCATGAATATAAAGTACTCACGATTTGTGGATCATACTTACGGCGTTTCAAGCATGACTTTGCATATGCTTGCCATTGTGCTTAAACAGTCAGTTGTATTTTCAATAGGCAGAGTCTTGTTCTGAAATACATTAATACAATTATATTTCAAAACATGCCCACAATCCTGAGCATTGCAGGGATCAGTTCTCCTGGGAAAATATGCCTGCTGGACTATTATAAATAGCATGAGCAGAAATAGTCAAAATGAATCAGAATGTAGTATCCACCAGCTCTCTAATTATCTATATTAATCTACAAAACTGTGGCTTTGACTTTGGCCCACTATGCAGGTGCAATGAAAATTCATTGATACCAAAATTTACAATTAGATTGTATACTTAACAGAAAACTCTCCATTTTGGCAGCATTAAAAGAAGTTTTAATTATCTGCCTATTAATCTATTTTTCCAATAAAGACATGCGAACAATTATCCATGCAAAACATATCACTTGAAACAGAAAAGATATTAAAGTGAAGCCCAGTTTCCTTTATAAAGTTTACAGTTACATTATACCAAAACTGATACTGATTGTGGATAAAATTCCTTGTAAATAAAATGCAAGCAAATCAAAACAGTAGACTTATTGAAATCCCTAGCTCTGATTCACAAGGTAGACTAATCGAAGTTCACTTATTCACAGACAGTGGATATTGCTGGCAAGGCTTATCCTAAATTGTTGTAACGCTAAGATGACTTCTAGGCCATTTCAGACAGATACTTAAGGGTACGGAATCATATATTAACTGTGGAGGGTGCACTGATTTTTAAAGAATATTGGCAAGCCACACTGATTTTTAACAAGCTGCTGGATTATGACCATCCCTAGCAACAGCTGTCAAGTTAGCAGCTCATTACTACATCCACAAGGTCAAAAATCTCAAGCTAGAGCAGAGATTTAGGATAAAGGCAAAGGCTTTAGAAAAGATCTGAGGAAGCATGTTTTCATCCAGAGGATGGCTCGAAACTGGAACATATTGGGAGGTGGAGGCAGGTATTCACAAAATTTAAGTACCTAGAAAAACACTGGAATCATTAATGCTTAGAAAGTATTGAACAAATAGTATAGATGGGTACTCTATTGTCAGCATAGACATGGTAGACTAAGGTCCTGTTTATCGCCATAGAAAAGTATAGCACAGAAACAGGCTCTTCAACCTGTACCAGGGACCATAGGTCTCCCTCCATTCCTCTACCAACCATGTATTTTCCAAAACCTCTCTTAAACGTTGAAATCGAGCTTGCATGCACCACTTATGCTGGCAGCTCATTCCACACTTCCATGATCCTCCGAGTGAAGAAATTTCCCCTCATGTTCCCCTTAAACTTTTCACCCTTAACCCATGACCTCTGGTTGTAGTCCCACCCTACCTCAGTGGAAAAAGCCTGCTATAACCTTCATTGTTTTGTATACCTCTATCAAATCTCCTCTCAATCTTCTATGTTCCAAGGAATAAAGTCCTAACCTATTCAATCTTTCCATATAACTCAGGTCATCCAGACCCGGCAACATCCTTGTAAAGTTTCTCTGTACTCTTTCAAACTTATTGACATCTTTCCTGTAAGTAGGTGACCAAAACTGCACACAATACTCCAAATTAGGCTCACCAATATCTTGTACAGCTTCAACATAACATCCTATCTCCTGTACTCAATTTTTTGATTAATGAAGGCCAATGTGTTTCTGTGCTTGAATGACTCCATCTGTAAACAGAGCAATAAATGCCAGCTCTTCACCTATGTTAATAGGTCAGGATTCCATTTCTTCCATGACTGCAGCACTGAGATTGCAACAAAAAGAACTCTATCAATGGTAATAATTTTGTCCAGTAGCATGTAGGTATTATTCTATTTAAAAAAGCAGCACATGATGTTAGCAGTAGCTAACTTCATTAAGTCAGTTTTGTTCAAAGCAGTAGTTTAGTGGTTTATCGCATTGATCCCACCCTGATTAACGGAGAAATATTTATAATGCACAAGCATGCCCGAGAAGCGGAATTTCTTGATAATATAAATTTAGCGGCAATGCCCAATGCAGTAGTAGATATTTACATGCATAATTTTATCCACTTTCTATATGGGGAGAGAGAAAATTGCACATTAATAATTAAATTGACTTCATCATTAAATGGTTTGAATATTTAACTAAACTTCGTGGCCCAGATTTTGCAGTCCCAGCAAATCAATGGTGTTTCTGTTTAATAGTTACATTTCTCCACAGAGTTTGTGGGCGTCTGTGTTGGGATTTGCGCTAATTAAAGAACAAGAACAGAAAGCCATGTTCCACAGTGGAATCAAGCATGAAATATCATGTCTACTCAATGAATCAGACCAAAAGTCTTAATCAGGGACTAAGTTACTAAAACCAAATACAGAAAGGAAAAGATAGATAGATTTGAGAAGATAATGAGATGAAAATAGAAAATGTTAAATAATATTGCATTTCTTAATGGTTATATTTTTCCTTAGTTGTTAAGATCTTTAGGAAATAAATCTTACTGTAGTGCTGAAAACTTGTATCTTACAAAAATGCTGTATTTAAGACTTCATACATTGTTAAAAATGCACTTAACACAGGAATGTCCATCTCCAAATATTTTCCTCAATCCTTAATAGGCAGCTCATCAGTTAGCTACACATCATCAGTGTTGCCCGACATGCCAGTATAGTGAAGCCAGGCAACAGCAAGGCATCAGAGGGCAACTTTCAGATCTATGTAGAGGCAGGTTCGATATTGTCATCTAAAGCAAAATTGGATAGGTATATGGACAGGATAGGAATGGAGGGTTCTGGCCTGAGTGCGGGTCAGTGGGACTAGGTGAGAGTAAGTGTTTGGCATGGACTAGAAGGACCTGTTTCCGTCCTGTAATTGTTATATGGTTATAACTGTGCAAGTGTGGGAGCAGGAAGTTGCCAATTGATTTATTGCCCAATAATAATGAACGTGCCACCATTATCCTCCATTGGAAATCTTGGCCAAACTTCCTTCGATTCCCCTTTTCACGGCAGAATGCAAAGTGGAGAGTAGAAGAATTTATTTGCTGTCAGTCTCTGAATACTTCCCGTGAGAGTGACCTTCTAAAGAATCTGTTATTAGCTAATCAGAAGTTTCTAAGAGCAACCAGCAAATAATCTATCCAATGTATTACTACTTATTTCTCTCTCTGGGAACTATGGTTACTGTTTCTCCATCCGTTCCTCTCCCTACATAAAAGCAAGCTTAAGCAATGTCTTTCGCTCATCCACTTGCTAGTAAAACAATACACTTTATCATTTGGAACACAATGTTATGTGACTTGCTGAAAAGTCATACAATTCCTCAATTACAAAAATAATAATAAATCATTACATAGTGCAGTAATTAATTTGGCATATATACCTCTGATACAAACTTGGTTGTCGCATCGCTTAGTGTTTTAAGCATTGGTGTTGCTTCTGCGTAAAATAAGGACATTCTGTTGGCCATTTCATTGTTTACTTCATTCTCAGTATCTAACTGTGTAAAGAAAAAAGGAACAGCTATTTTACATAAAGCCAAATAAAGTTAATTCATTAATCATAATTTGGCTATGGAATACTTGCACTCACATGCATATTGTTAATTCGGTTGCGATTTATTGTCCGTCGGTAGTAACTAAAGTCATTCTGGATGGCTGGATTTTTCATCTAGAATAGAACAAAAGGAAGATACATTTCAATGTTATTTCTGCATTGTATTTTAAATAAAATGGCAAGTTTGAGTTGCTGAATGCTTTCTGACCTTGAGTTCATCAAAGCGGAGAGTAAAATGCAGAATCTCTGCAAACTGTTTGGCTAGAGCTTGTTCCCGTTCCAGATGCTGAGTTGGTGTGTAGGGTGGATATGTCAAAGTCTCTAAAAGGCTTTGTAATGCTTTTTCTGTATTGAGAACACACACACAAATAAGGAAACAGAGGCTTGTATATTCTAATGGAAAATTAAATCTAAGTCTAATTATAGTGAAATGAGCTTCAGGGATTCTGATTATTTGCATCTCTGCTTTGGGCAACTAAGCACTGAATGAAAGCTGCAAATTAACCAGAATGGCTGGTATGAACTTCCCAAAACAGCATTAAATGATATGCACATGTAAATTTTAGGTGTGGAATATTTGATGTTTATTAGAATGTTTCCTGCTTTCAGGAACAAGGCTTTCTGAAGCCAAAGTTGTGATAGTTGTCTGTCAGCTTGCATATGTGACCCCCGGGGCTGGCCTGCAAACCCAATATGGAAAACCTGTCTCAAATATACTTTGTCAATGCTGTCATCCAATACAAACAGGTACTTGATGACCAGCAGGATGCAGTGTTGTATGGCCCCAAAAGGGATTTCTGAACTAAGTCTAGTACTTCATCAGTGTTACTTGGCATGCTCCACAGAACACCATTACTGAAGGCATCTCTGCCGGAGACACCAAGTAGCAAAGCAGATTTCCCCTCTCCTAACTGGTATAGAGACAAAAAAAAAATGCCTTTACCCAATCTTATGGAGAATTCATAGAACCTCTTGAGTCTCCCAACCAGGGGACACACTGAATTCCATGCTCTGTCCTGAAGCTGATCATCACCTGAGTTTTGAATTGCCTGGGGAGACACAAAAACATGCTGCACCACAGGAATATACCAGCTTTACATACCTTTGTTTTTAATATCTACATTAAACTTCCAAATAAAATTCAAGATGTGATCATCAATTATCTTATTCATCAAAGAATAATTGAAATATATAACAAAAATATTAGTCTACTCTTTAAGTGACTGAAATGACCACAGTTACTTTAACATGTGAACTTTTTCCCCAATATGCACATTACTCACAAACAATTTTAATCACATTTCTCCAAAGGACAGGTGCAAACAGCTCAGTTAATCCAATGAAGTGTATTTTTAAAACAAGCCATGTAACTTTGAAAATTCTGAAATAAAAGCACGTTTGTTTAGAAAGGCTTCTGTAGAAATATCATCCTAAAGAATAGCAGGATGATGCAGAAATCAATAAATAACAATTTGTATTTTCACCCTTTGGGTTAAATCACTTTATAAATTAACTTCGCTCGCGTACATCTCTTATTTCTTGTCCAGCCCCTTTATAGGCCTGCAGCTCAGTTAGAATGCTTTCAGAATCCTGCAGAACTGCATTTACTTGATTCCAAATCTCTCGCTCTCCATCTGTAGGCTGTGCATCTATGTAAAAATGACAAAGATAGATGATCAAATAAACTTCATTTTGTTACATGTTAAATTTTGGATTAAAGTGCAGATATTTAGAATTAATTAACATTTCAGCAAAAATGTTTTAGTTATTTTTTGCATTTGGTACTATTGTGCTAAAGTATGCATTCAGCAAAGGACTCATCCAGTCTGCATTACGTGCGATTCTTACCTTCATTTAAACATAGCTTAAGTTTGCATTTGGATAACATAAATGTAAACTGGTCTCTGCATCATCAGGTAATGATGAGGTGCAAATAATGCAAAATGTTTAGTAAAGTAGATCAGTGTTACATGTGTTAAAAGATAGCTTAATAATCATCACTCAACACTATCAAAGTTGGAAAGAGTGGAGATGCATGCCTCAAAGGATTCAGAACAAATCTAATAGATCTTCCAAATCCAGACTACTGAAACATTTGCTCAGTTAAATAACACCAACAAATCAAAATGCGACCACGTTAAAAGTGGAGATAAAAGAGACTGCAGAGGAGAAAAAGGAATGGTCGATGACTTGGATTGCTCCAGCAGGTTACTTTTTGCACTCTATCAGTGGTATCTAATTCAACTGTTTACTTTTCAATCCACCTGAAGCCTTTGCGGCATTTGCACACAGCATTTCAATCACTCTCTCACCACAGTTACGGTTTGTGAACTGCATACCCCTAACAACGTTTGCAACAATCCACTCAAGATCACATAGGATCACCTGCTATGACTCCCAGTCAAACTATAGCACCATTACCTTGACTATTCTCATGTTCAACACTTAACCGCACTCTTACCTCCCACCTCATGGTATCTGTGATGCATCATTTGAAGATCCAATGTCAAATTCCTAGGTGTATGTCAGCTTCACTTTTATCTCCACATTCCCCATCTAATCTGTACTAGATACTGAGCTCCAGGCAGCAAGTCCTCCCCTCCCACCGCCTCCTGAGCCACAGGTTGCGATACAGCAATTCTCGCTTCACGGGCTCCGCTCTTCCTCCCCTTCTCTCTCGAAACATAGGCTCCTTCCCCATTGTCTCCCTGTTTGCAGGTTCATTCTCTTCCTGAGATACAAGCTCCTGCCATTCGGAACTGCAGGTTCCCTGTCCCTCCTGTCCATACCCGTATGTTCCCACTCACTCCTCTTCCCTCCAGAGCTATATGCTCCATGTTGCTTCCCTAAATTATCAAATCAAAAGAGGGAGCAATTGCAGAGCTCAAAAAACACTGATGGGGAAAAATAATCAGGAAACACAGTGGGTATCACCTGAAGTAATTCTACAATGTTTGGTGTCTGCCCTGACTAGAAACACAACAGTATCTTAAATCCTGTAATTTGGCAGCATTTTTATCCACTTAAAAATAATCTACTTTGAGTTCATGCTTGTAATTTTCCCTTTAACTTGCTTGACTGAAAAATTCACCAATATTATTAGCTCATTTGCTGAATAATAGAGATCTCTGTTTTACCAGATGCACAACAACAAATGGACCTTCTCCACAAATACAACACTGCAGCAACCATGACTGACTCTATTGGCTTCATTTCTACACCCTCCCAAACCCACTTAACCAAGAGATAAACCCCCATCTTATTGGTCTTTGGTAATACACAGTCCGGGGAGGAGGCTCTTGAGTGGCATCACGGTCACAAATGATGCAATGAAGAAGCTCCTTTCTAAAACTCATTCAACAGTTTTAGTAGCCAACAATTTTTCATCTTGAATGTACTTCATGGGAGAATTAAAAACGAAATACAATTAAATTTTAAGAAGTAAAAGAAAAGAAAATATAGGATAAAATACTGAAGGACTAGAAGGGCCTACTCTGTCCTGTATCCCTACGTAAATAAAATCTAGTGCAATATTTTAAAGTTTACATGCTGGAGAATTCAGCAAGACGGAGACCTGCTCAGCAAAGGGTGTACACTGGAGGAGAGCCATGAAAAGTAGGATGTCAACATCTTCAGTGACCGAGGCTGAAACTTCTATGCATGTATCGTCAAGCACGGAAGTCCCAAGTTTCTTCTATTTAATTTGGGTAATTTCTGGGAATTCCGCTAATTTACTGAATAATGCAAATTTAGATGCTGAAGATAACTGAGGCGAAGGATAATCCTGACTCTAGGATTTATCTGCTAAAAATGATATTAGATGTCTTGTTAGCTTATAATAAACATACATATTGTTCAGAAATCAACACTAAATTACAGAAAGCTGAGCAGTCCTAGTTTTAAAAAATTAAGTCTTGCACAATGTCATTTCAGAGGCATGAAAAGAACTAAGTGTTGCCATGATTACCTCAACAACCTTCATGTACTTGTTGATTTAATGTAAACTAACACACCATTATCCAAGTTAAACATAAGGGATATTGAATGCATACAATATTACTTACTATATAAATCTTAACAGCAAATTAAAGTACCTATAAGATTAATAAACTTTAATAATGCATTATAATATTTATCTTTGAATAAGAAAACAGATTAAGGCTAAATGGGTCAATGTTTTGAATTACTGTAGAATGCTTCAAGCTAAATAAGATGAAAGCCATAACCTGTTACAAAAATCATATCATTGGGGAGAACTGTTTGCAGGAAATAAGCTTAAATGTATAGAATCCAGAGTCAAAGTTTTTAATCTGGCATTTTCATAAAACTAAGTCAAATTAACTATCCTGCAAATCACACCAATCGGAGTAACACCATCATAACATTCTACATTTTGAGTTCTTATCTTTGAGTACAAATTCTATCAATATACTTTGTTGAACCATCAAGTTACATTATGAAGCAGACACCAAACAGGAGAATAGATTTAGGGAAGGATAAATACTACAACACCCACATCATTTTAGTTTATTTCACACCCAATTGTCTGCAGAATGGTTCAATTTAAAACCCGAGCAACAGTTCCTTCTTAATTTCAAAGTCAAGAGAAAATATTGGCCTTGATCAAACTCTGTGCAAGTGAGAGCTTTTAGAAGATTCCCGATTTGGCTCTTGAAAGAGAATAAAGGGGAACAGAAAGCTGCACCACGGTGAAAATTAAAGAATATGAAGGGGGAAAATACCAACAACTTTGTTTTGTTGACAGAAGTGAATAATTTACAGAAGTATTTTGTTCCTTAACCACATGTTGTGTCAATCTGAAATGCAGGTTTGTAGTAGTGCTGCCCAGCAGTACAACTTACTTTCAAAATCCAGGAAGAAGTGCGGATAGTTTTCAATCTCCCTGGTTAGGACCTTAAGCAGATTACCCATCCCAGCAACCTGATTAAAATAGATCACATAATAGAAATAAATATTAAACAACGTATGGTAATTAACAAGAACTGCATTCAATTTGAACATGAGAACAATATACAGTAGATAAAATACCTATTATTATAGTACAGGAGTTAATGTTTTATAGCAGCAGCTTCTAGTGAACAGATTTGAAGCACATTTCCACAACAAAAGTCAGTAAAAATAATTAGAGCATATTAAATTCATTGTGATCATTTTGTATTTTGTTATACATACAAATTATGACAGGAATGTTCTTTTTAAACAAAATTTGCTGAGAATGTAAGAACACCACCAGAAAATACAAAGCAGCCTTAGACTATCTTTAATGTGTCTTAATAGACATAATTATTTAGTCAAAGCAAAACAAAGTCAAGTAAATGATAGCAAGCTTTACGTAGTGTCATGAAATTAGTTTGTGGTTCAGTTGCCCCTATTACCTTTTAACCTGAAACACAAGATGGCAGTTCCATTTCTGATGCAAGTGACAACAAAGGAAGAAACAATAAGATATGATTTCTCTAGATGCAAGAGATTAAATGGCAGATGTGAACTCAAAGACATACTTGCATAAGGGTCCTGCAAATTGCCCGAGCTCAAAAGCTTTGAACATCGCCAAGAGATCATAAGCCTAAGAAGACATAGTTCACTTGGGTTCACTGATGAAGTAGAAAAGGCAATGACTTGCAGCAGTTTGGAGCTATGACCAATGCACAATCAGAGATTGGAAGTCCGAGAATATATAGTCCACTCAGGTTTGCTGATTGAGTAGGAAAGGCAGCCACTTGGGCCAGTTTGGCGCTTTGCGCAGGAGCCAATTGGTGGTTTGGGATTGATTGTCAAGAACAAATTAAAGTAAGGCAGGGGCAAGCAGAATGGCCATTGCTAGAGCGATGATCATTGAAGTGGTCAATGTTAGTGTGGGGTTTTTGAGGTTTTACCACAGAGAAAGCAAAAAACAGCTCTGCGTAAAGTACAAGCAGGCAAGATTATGCTCTTCTTGCATGATGTGGGATGGCAGGAAGACCTCCAGTGTCCTTGTCGACTGCACCTGTGAGAAGTGCATCCAGCTGCAGCTTCTAACACTTTGTGGTAAGGAGTTGGAACTGGAATGAGTTGAACTCCAGATCATTCAGGAGGCTGAACTCAGGGCAGCTCAGGTGACATGGATTAACACCTGAAATTATGACACTGTAGCCATAAGTGAGACTTGGATGCAGGAGAGACAGAACTGGCAGTTCAACATTCCAGAGTTCCATGGTTTTAGCCGTGACAGAGCGGGAGGAATTAATGGAGGAGAAGTGGCTTTACTAATCAAGGAAAATGTCACAGGAGTGTTCAGCCAGGACAGACTAGAGAGCTCATTTAGTGAGGTATTATGGGTGGAACTGAGTAATGAGAAAGGTAAGACCACGTTAATGGGGTATATTACAGACCACCCAACAGTCTGAGGGGTTTAGAGAAACAAATTTGTAGAGAGATTACAGACCATTACAAGAAACAAAGTTGTCATAGTAGGTGATTTTAACTTTATATATATTGACTGGAACTCCCATACCGTAAAAGGACCAGATGGGATAGACTTTGTCAACAGTGTTCAGGAAAGTTTTCTTAATAAGTACATAGAAGTTTCAACAACAGTGCACAATACTTGATCTGTTGTTAGGGAATGAGATAGGGCAGCTGACCGATGTCTGTGTAAGTGAATACTTTGCATCTAGTGATCACAATGCCATTGGTTTCAAAGTAAATATGGAAAACGATAGCTCTAGTCTGCAGGTTCAGCTTCTAAATTGGCGAAAGGTCAATTTTTATGGTATCAGAAAGGATATGACAGTGTGGATTGGGAGAGGCTGTTTTCTAGCAAAGGTGTACTTGGTAAGTGGAAGGTTTTCAAAAGTGAAATTTTGAGAGTACGAAGCTTAGCTGGTCAGAATAAAAGTGACAGATAACAGATGTAGGGACACAAAGTACACTGCAGATGTTGTGGTCAAATCAAGACGTACAAACAAGCTGAATCAACTCAGCAGGTTGGGTAGCATCCGTTGAAATGAGCAGTCAACATTTCGGGCCGAAACCCTTCGTCAGAATAGATGTAGGGAGCCTTGATTTTCAAGTGATATTGAGGCCCTGGTTAAGAAAAAAAAAACTGGTGCATTTCAGGTGAAGGCCAACAGGAACAAACGAGGTGCTTATGGAGCACACGAATTGGAAGAGAACACTTAAAGAATGAAATCAGGAGGGCTAAAAGAAGGCATGAAGTTGCCCCTTAGCAGACAAGGTGGAGGGAGAATCCTAAAGGATTCTACAGATATGTTAAGAGCAAAAGGACTGCAAAGAAGAGAATTGGTCCACTGGAAGATCAGAATGGTAATCTATGCGTGGAGCCAAAACAGATGGAGGAGATCTTACATGCATTTTTTGCATCTGTATTTAGTCAGGAGATGGACACAGAGTCTACAGAAGTAAGGCAAAGCGGCTTCAACTTCATGAAGGGTCTCAGCCGAATCATTGACTGTTTACTTCTCTCCATATATGCTGCCTGACCTGTTAAGTTCCTCCAGCATGTGTGTGTGTAAGTGTTAGAGAAATTTATTGCCTGCAACAAATATGATGTAGTGCCTTCTTGTGTGGAGTATGAGGACTTGTACAAGAGTCAATAAACAAATTACTTTGGTATGAACAAAAACTGGAGTTTGGGACAACTATCAATTTTAGAGACATTTAAACAAGATGAAGGAATAGAGCTGGAGTAGGACTATTTCTAGTAGTTAAGGGCTTACAGGTCACCATGCTGTTCTAATTTTTTAAGGCAACGTGAAAAAACATCATAAATGCATTCATTGTGGCAAGGCAGGAAAACAACGTTAGGATCCTTCAGACAATAAGTTAAATGAACCAATTATTACTTCACTTAATATTGCTGAGGGAGAACTCATCTTATTTTTAGAAGACTTTCAAAGGATCTTCTGAAAGACAGGGTCTCATCTATCATGAAGAACCATCCCCATCTATGCTGCACTATGTCAAGCCTGGCTTACCTACCACAAATGATGGAGCACTGGTACAAGATTATACAAGGTTCAGTGTACCACTGGAGTTAATGTGTAAAGGAGAAATATTTTCATACCAGATTAGATGGACAAATGGGGCAAATAAGAATAAAGTAGTTGAGGATCAGCAGCTGGACCAGATCAAACTGACTGTGATTTCCAGTCAATTCCTTGAGGTTGACCAAACAGAAGTTGCTTGCCTGGGTATAGGCAGTACAATGCTCTTCCAGACATCAGGTTCTGTCAATGTAGGAACAGCTAGACTTTGCAAGATATTAGCTCACAAACCCTGTGCGAACATCTTCAAGGTCTGTTTTACGGTCATCCTATTATCAGTGCAGAGTGAACTGCTGGGTTCCAGTTTAAGGAAAAGGCAATAACTAAGGCAAGGAGCAGCTGGAGACTTCACATGGGCATGTCTCTCATATACTTCCTAATCCTGTTCGAGAATTGGCAAGATTCTAGTCAATAGAGTAGGGCACAACCAAGCTTTACCTCTGCACTCTACTGAACATTTTATTTTGTACTCCATGCTTGACAAAAGGTTCAAGTGAATGCAATTATCTAATGCATTCTAAGCAATTGATTACAAATTTAAGTCCTTACATGCTGATACCAGTGTCAAAAATTTGGGAAATCTGAGCACATAAAGAATAATATAGGAACAAAATTCTGTCCAAATAAAAGCCCTCACTAAGATCACCATTTCAAAGAAACCCTTACATTTATATAGCGCTGGCTAGATCATTAGGGCAGCAAATGTGTCTTACAGCTAATGAAATACTTGATGCGGAGTCACTTGAAATGGTGCAGTTTCCACACACGGTGATGAGATAATGATGGACAACTGGCTGCAATGAAAGATAATATTCCTCAGGTAATCAGGGTAATTCTTTGAAAAGTTACGATGAGATCTTTTACATCCACCTGAGACAACAGGTGAGCATTTAATGTGTCAATTGAACGATGGTATGTGTCAGTGCAGCATTTCCCCAGCACTGCTCCAGAAGCAACTGAACGAGGTAAATCACTTTGATCACACTACAGTTCTAGGTTTTGTTTTATTTATTTCGGATCAGATTGCTAATTATTCGCTTGTCTGCCTGTAGAATTACTTTACAATCACTTGCAGAACCACTGCTCATTCTTCCCGTTATCACTCAGTGACAACCAAATTCTTCAAAATGATTTGAGAGGATAATTTTAAACTAGTAGGAAAATCTGGATAGACAGAAAACATGAAGATTTAGAGGAGAGGAGGAAGGACATTTTCATTACAGTATTTTCATAATTCAAAGGTAATCTTTATGAAGATCTTGAGATTCACAAAAGTAATAAAATCCGTTATCCTGAATGAAGGCAAACACAAACTGCATCTCTCTGTTAAATTCTTGTTTCTACTACTGTTAAATTTCTGTTACATTATAGTTAACACATTTGTTTGAAACAATTACTTAATTTAATGGATGCGGAATAAGGAAAAACGAAACCTTAAACTGCACACTTAGAGCTTTTCAAGTTGAATATGCAGGTGGAATACATGGCCAAAAGAGGCTTTAGCAAGTAGTTAGGGTGGATATTACTCAGTGAACAGAAGAGCACTGAGGGGTGTGGTAGAACAAAGGGACCTCAGAATACAGGTACATAATTCAGTGGAAGTGGTGGCACAGATAGATCGGGTCGCAAAGACAGCTTTTGGCACACTGGCCTTCATAAATCAAAGTATGGAGTGCAGGCGATGGGATATTATATTGAATTTGTATAAGACGCTGTTGAGCCATTTTTTTAAAGAATTGTGTGCAGATTTGGTCATCTACCTACAAGAAAGATACACAAGGTTGAAAGAGAAAATTTACAAGGATGCTGCTGGTGGGACTGGAGGACCTGAGTTATAAGGGAAGTTCGAGTAGGTTAGGACTGTATTCCTTGGAATGTAGAAGATCAAGGCGGCATTTGATAGAGGTATACATAATTATGAGGGGTATAGATAAGGAAAATGCAAGCAGGTTTTTTCCACTGAGGTTTGGTGGGGCTACAACTAGAGGTCAGGGGTTAGGGTGATAGGTAAAAAGTTTAAGGGGAACATGAGGGGGAAACTTCTTCACTAAGAGGGTTGCGAGAGTGTGTAATGAGCCGCCTGCAGAAGTGGTGCATGTGAGCTCAATTTCAACACTTGAGAAGTTTGGATAGTTACATGGACGGTACAGGCAAATGTCACTCCACTTTTTAAGAGGGGAGGAAGGCAAAAGAAAAGAAATTATAAGCCACTTAGCCTAACCACAGTGGTTGAGCAAGTGTTGGGAGTCTATTATTAACAATGAGGTTTTGAGGTGCTTGGAGACTAATGATAAAATAAGTTGAAGTCAGCAAGGTTTCTGTAAAGGAAAATCTTGCCTGACAAATCTGTTGGAACTCTTCAAAAAAGTCACAAACAGGGCAGACAAAGATCCAGTTTGTGGATGATATGAAGATAAGTGGAGGGGTAGGTAGTACTGAGGAAGCAATGCGATTGCAGCAGGACTTAAGACAAATTGGAAGAATTGGCAAAAATCTGGCAGATAGAAAATAGTGTTGGGAAATGTACGATAATACATTTTGGTGAAAGGAGTGAACTATTATCTAAATGGGGAGAAGATTCAGACATCAGAGGTGCAGAGGGCCTTGGGAGTCTTCGTGCAAGACTCCCAGAAGATTAATTTACAAGTTGAGTCTGTGGTAAATAAGGCAAATGCAATGTTGGCATTTATTTCAAGGGGAATAGAATATAAAAGCAAGGAGATAATGCTGAGCCTTTATGAGACACTAGGCAGGCTGGACTTGAAGTATTGTCAACAGTTTTGTGCCCCGTAACTCAGAAAGAATATGTTGTCATTGAAAAGAGAGAAGAGGAGGTTTACAAGGATGGTTCTGGGAATGAAGGGGTTAACAGGAGGAGCGTTTGGCAGCTTTGGGCTTGTACTCATAGGAATTTAGAAGAATGTGTGGGGATCTCAGTGAAACCTAGTGAAGGTTGAAAGGACTAGATGAGGTGAATGTGGAGAAGGTATTTCCTATGGCGGAAGTATCCAGAACTAGAGAGCACAGCCCCAAAATTGAGGGGCGACCTTTTAGAACGGAGGTAAGGAGGATTTTTTTTAGCCAGAGAATCATAAATCTGTGGAACGTTCTGCCACAGACTGCAGTGGAGGCCACGTCCATGCGTATATTTAAGGCGGAAGTTGATTGCTTCCTGATCCGTCAAGACATCAAAGGATATGGTGAAAAGGCAGATATATGGGGTTGAGTGGAATCTATGATGGAATGGCGTAGGAGACTCAATGGGCTGAATGCCTAACTCTGCTCCTATGTCTTATGGATAGGAGGGGTATGGATGGCTATGGTCCAGTGCAGATCAATGGGACTAGGCTTTTTATATAGTTGGGCACAAACTAGATGGGCTGAAGGGCCTGTTTTGTGTTGTACTTTTCTATGATTCTCAGTATTTAGACTGTGTGAGGAATGGTCTGTCACATTATCTTTAATGGAGTGAAATATCAACCACTTGAAAACTGCTCATCAGATCAAAATGGAGTATTGTTGTTGCAGTAAGAGGCTGGAACTAAACTTTAAAAATAAACAGGCAAACCAGTTTAAGTTTCCCAAATCTTTAATTGTTTACTAAATTTTATCCACTTGCTAACACAACTCTCATCACATGCCTTAGAAGGAATTGTGTTACTTTCAGGTCAATGCATGGTGCTTGGCTTCTATTCAGTACAAATATGGTTATAAATGAGATAGTTGACTATCCTGCTGAGAAATCAATTCTGCATGTTGTGAAGAATTCAATACTTCAGAAATCTGCACAGATACTATAGATCCCATCAGTAAAGGAGAAGCATGTACAAGTTAACTATTCCCTGCAGATTATTTCCAGAAAAAAGCAAGTTTTTTTTTAGAAGTAGCTATAATGATATCCTGATGATACAAGCTGCTCTCCTACGAGAGAATCTTCATCGCTATTGTAACTGACCAAGAATCCAGATATCCTGTTGATTAATGCTCTGCAATAAAAATATTTAGCACAGATAGCTGGGAATTGTCCATGATTTCCAGATTCTGAAATTCTCAGCTTCCTCAGAAAATGATGTCCTCAACTATTAAAATAATGCAGGTTATATCCTTCCGCACATGCTCTTTGAAGACTTCACACGTTTGGCTGAGGGATGTTTGATCAAGTCAAATTGGCCATTTGAGTTTCAACTCTAATAGCAAGGTGAACCAAGCCCAAAAATCCTAACTGCATGTGGCACTTCTTTTTAAAACACTATTTTCTTTTCTGGTCAAGAATGGAAGGAGATGATCAAACTGTATAAATCAAAGGATCCACAACTCCAGATATAAAATTACAGGTTAGCTACAGATAGGTAGCTACCCATTTCAACTTTTCGGCTCCGTTTTACATTAATTGATCATGTAATGAAGATGACGCATCAATAAATGGACGAAGTGAATAATTTCTTCTCAGTCAACAATGCCCACTCAGAGTCAAACAATGTGGACTGAGAGAAATGCCAAAGCCCTGGTTGCGTGCATCAATATTTTGCTATACTGTTCATGCCATTCCATTTGCAAGTCAATACCCATTTCTGTTTTACACTCCTCCAATTAAATACCTCCTATTTAAGCCCTAGTGATTTACCAGGCTCTAGGTTAATAAACACACACACACACACACACACACACACACACACACACACACAAGGTTCTGGTTAACTGGGTACATTTTGGCCCAATTACATGGCTGCCCAATCAGTCAATGTTTCATGGGAATAATTAAGTAGCAAGTACAAAGAGCTGATTATTGACTTCAGGAGGAGGAAACCAGAGGTCCATCAGCCAGTCCTCATTGGAGAGTCAGAGGTGGAGAGGGTCAGCAGCTTTAAATTCCTCGTTGTTATCATTTCAGAGGAGCTGTGCTGGACTCAGCATGTAAGTGCAATTATGAAGAAAGCATGGCAGTATCTCTACTTCCTTAGCAGTTGGTAAATATTCAGCATGTTATCTAAGACTTTGACAAACTTCTATAGATATGTGGTGGAGAGTATAATGACTGGCTGCAGCACAGCCTGGTATGAAACTGCCAATGCCCTTAAATGGAAAACCCTACAAAAAGTAGTCCATCACAGGTAAAGCTTTCGTCACCATTGAGCACATCTACATGGAGCATTATCACAGGAAAGCAGCATCCAGCATCAGGAACTCCCATCACCCAGGACATGCTCCCTTCTCACTGCTGCCATCAGGAAGGTGGTACAGGAATCTCAAAACTCACACCACCAGGTTCAGGATCAGTTATGATCCCTCCAATCATCAGGCTCTTAAACCAGTGGGGATAACTTCTCTTGTCCCATCATTGAAATGTTCCCACAACCTAAGGACTAACTTTCAATGACTCTTCATCTCATGTTCTCGATATTTATTATTATTTTGTTCTTTTTGTATTTCCACAGTTTGTTGTTTTTTGCATACTGGTTGAACACCCAAGTTGGTGCAGTCTTTCATTGCTTCTATTATGGTTATTATTCTATTATGGATTTATTGAGTATACAATGCTTTTGACAATTGCATCCTGCAAATCTTCATTTTTATTGTAACATTCAGGATGATCGTCGATACCTTCAAGTTCTTAACAGTTCCTAACTTGAAGTAGTCAAGTCCTTTCTTCACTCCCGGCTGTTTCTGGCATCTCCAAGCCTGAATACTTAAAACCACAGCGAGCAAAACAGTTCTGATTTACCTTACTGTTTATTTCTTGCCAACGATCAGTGACAACAAATCATTACTTTTTGAACACAAGCACACCCAGCTGAGGCCGTCCTCTGGTCAGGGTCAACTACGGATGTTGCCTCCTAGCTGTTACATAAAAGTCAGTACGCAAGCCTGGGCAGTACTAGATGTAGAGCAAGCTGTTACTCATGCAGCGGGCTCCCCCTCTCCACACAGCTGATGAATTCAAAGAAATATAGTCTGGCACCAGCAGTGTCACAGGAATTGCCAATCAAGGTTGAATTCAACATAGGACTGCCTTTGGGACTGCAGCTCTGGATTATTCCTTCAGATTTACTCCTGAAGCCTTCCCCATGAGTGGGTAGAGCCTGGATGTACACCAGGATCTAGACTTGGTTGTCAGAAGCTGTCTGAGACGCACGCCATTGGGAGCATTTAATAGTGTTATGAATGTGCCACAACTCTGAGGGGCCGAAGGGTACAAAGTCGCCCCCTCCTTTTTGAGAATCGCAAGATCGCTATTAATTTGGGTCTGGGACCCAGGAAATGAGACAGAGACACGCAGAATCCACAAGGGTTGGAATGTGTCCTGGCCTCAGCGAAACAAAAACCCCTGATAACGGCTATTGTCTCTTGGAGACGGAATTGTGTATTGAGTACTGTACTATTCATTGAAGCCCTCAGGGGACGACCAGAGTGGGCTGGTTGAGGGATTGCATCATCCCAACCTGATTGACATCTGAGACCCCGTGAGTAAGGATAAAAGAGGGTCTGGGGAACAACCCCTTTAGACGCACCAGGAGAAACGCTAGAAATCCCGTGACAGCGTTTAATAGTGACAGCCGGTGGGGGGCTCGTGTGCGTCCTTCCCTTGCCTGGGATTGGCGGCCTCACCACGGAAGAACGGCTTTAGCTAAAGGAGAGGCCACAAGTGAACGGCCACACCAACGGGACTCCCGACGGATCAAAATCATAAAAGGAAAAGCCGGCAAGTTTTTCTCCCAAAAATCTCTCTCTCTCTCCAACCAATGGCTGCAGCCTGCATGAACTGAGTGACTTTTATATTTCCATCGGACAATACATTATCCCCTAGACAACGATAGAGCTTATTTCTTATTATTATACCTGCACTTTTAGATTTAGTATTGACGACGTATATTATCTGTATGTTTGCATTGATATTATTTTTGTGTATTTTTACTAATAAATACTGTTAAAAATCATATCATCAGGCTTCAACGGACCTCTCTATCTTTGCTGGGAAGTGACCCAGTTACGGGGTTCGTAACAATAGGTAGTGCGAACTTATCCTCACTACCTACCCCAGCTATGACAACCTTGAGGAACCATGCAACGGACACTATTTAAAAACTGTTTAAAATGGTGAAGTGCATGCATCTGAAACTGTTTGGCAACAGTTTCCTGTCCCAATTAAGCAGCATATCGTCCCAAATAAACTAAGGGAAACTCGGCTATTTTCTCAATTAGTTTTTGTTCTTTAATAGTTGGCTGCCCAGTTAACTGCCTCACTTAGCAGGACTGTTTGGAGTCCTGAGTGATGGTGGAGGGAGAAGGCGTAGTGGCAGGTGTAACACTTGGCACGATTGCCGGGATAAGTGCCAGGAGGATAATGCATTTGGGTTCTCCAGTGTAAAGTTTGCTACCAGATTCAATCTGTTCGATCGAAAGAAGTTACTTAGTGCTTCATCTAGAAAGACTGTGTCTATGGATGGTAGGAAGGGAAGAGTTGGAAGTACAAGTGTTGTTTAGCTTTTGTCGATGGTTACACCCTCAAACTATTCCACTCACTCATTAACCAGGTGATCTTGTTTACAGTTTATCACCATGTCATCCTGGTTTTACTCCATCAGAGACATACCTCGCCCTTCGTCTCCCTGCAGCTTTACCAGCTTCTTTTGTCTCCTTTTCAATTCTCACTATGGATTTTTGACCTGAGAAGTTTGACTCTTGTTTCTCTTCTCACAGATGCTAACTGAAATGCTGAGTATTTCCAGGACCTCCTGTTTTTGGTAATTAAGATACTATAAAATCTTTTGGGCACTTTGCACTTGGCAGAAATTACTTCTGATGATATGTCAGATTCGGATTCATTTATTTATCACATGTACATCAAAACATACAGTGAAATGTGATTATTTGCATTTAAAACTACTGTATGATCACTTGAGATATTTGAACACAAGCACTTAAATGAGTTCATGCTTCGGTTAAAACTTCAGGTCAATTATTTCTGAATATTACTTAAAATGAAAAGAAATTACTGATGGAGCATGATTTAACAAGCTGCAGGAAAGACAAATGCCATCACTGAATTGTAGGCTTCTATAAAAATTCAGGTATGTTTTAAGACGGATTTCCTCTTCCATGATATCTTTTGTATCTATTTATACATTTAGTTGTAAGTTAAAACTTATAGTTCCACATTTACCTGCGTTTAGGACACCCCATGAGATCTGACTTTGTGCTTAAAATGAATAATTTATATTGAAGTAACTCTAGCATATTGCAAAGTTCAAGCTGAAACTTCCACTTTAGAAGTCTGTACTGCAGAAGGTAGACCGTGAATTTTGCAGCATGAACTTGGATACTGGCCAAATTTGTGCAAAGATGTCTTGCTGTTCCAGAAACCAAGGCTGCTGAATGGACCAAGATGACCCTGAAAATTGTATCAAAATGGCAGCCAACTAAATCTACTGTGATGATGATGATGATGCTGCATTTGCAACAAGGGACTATCTTCAAATAGCAGTAATAGAACCATATAATAAGCTATTAGTGTAACACACTGATGGCATGATAAGGTACACAGAATCTTTTGAATATCCTAAAACTCAATCCTGCAGTTCTTTGTCAAAACTTGATGCAGCATAATAAAGCTTGTGTACACACATGTATTTAGAAAGCGAGGATAAAATAAGGTCTTAAATTTTCTTCTGACTCCAATTTAAGAGTATCAAAAGGCAAAAAGTGAAACAAAAGGAAAACAAAAAGTAATTTTTTTAACAAGTGTGAACACAATCTGCAAAAACACAAAGAAGGAATAGTTGTATCTGTTGCAGTGAAAATATTTTACAATTGGAATGGTAATTGATTCTCCTTCCTCAACTTGCTCTCAGCGCAATCCTTGAGGAAGATCAAAAAGATCTCTTACAGTTTAGCTGAGTCCATTTCCAGAGACATGATATACTTTTGAGTGTGTATGCGAGTGTGTTTCAGTCTATCAACTTGGCTTGTGATATGTAGGTTACAGTGGAATATTGCTATGCACAAATCTGATGACTAATTATGATGCTTGTTTTTTTTTATGCCTGTTGTTTTCCCAGGGATTGCATCAAAATAGCAGTAACCCAGAAATGGTAAAAAATAAAGAATGCGCTGAAAGTAATGGTGTAGATGTGTACCTTAAACTTCTCTGTATGACATTCTACTACTGAAACTGGGAGAAAAATAATTTACCCAGCTGCAAGCTGGTGTCATAAAGCGTAAAATTTAAAACACTGTATACGCTGAGCACTTTGGTTCATTAATCTGTCACCCAAAACCATTTCAGGTCATTTCATAATACTTCATAGTCAATTAAGTCCTTTTGCAATGTTTCCACAGTTCTAACATCAAGAAATCAAAGACAAAAGTAAAATTTTTTTATCAGAGTACATACCACATACAACCCTGAGCTTCTTTTTCTTGAGGCCATATGTAGCAGATCTATAGAACAGTAACTGTAAACGGGATCAATGAACAACAAACTGTGAACCTGGTGGTGTGAGACCTGAGGCACCTGTACCTTCTATCCGATGGCCGTCGTTAGGTCGCATCTGGAATTTCCAGTTGGCAGACGATTTCCCTCCATGCTGCTCTGTCCCGACACTTGTCCAATAGATCCCTAGTCCTGTCCAGCTTGGTCCAATCCTTGATGTTATCCTTGTTGTTCTTTGCCTTCCTCTTCCTTTCCTTCCCTCCACCTTTCCATATAGCAAGTCCGACAAGATGTTATCTCTCCGCGTAATGTGTCCACAATAAGCAACTTTTAACTTCATAATTTTCTCCAGCAATATCTGTGGTCTATCAACTTCGGACAAAACCCTCTCATTTGAAACTTTCTCTACCCAGCTCATCTTCAACATTCGTCAATAGCACCACATTTCAAAAGCATTGTTTCATGTCATCCTCCTTCAGGGTCCATGTTCCTGATCCATACCTCAGCACTGACCATACGTAACACTCAAGGAAGCGGATTCTACTTTGGATGTCTACCTTCCAATGCATAGTAGGATCTTTGAGCTTCATGAACTGGGTCTTAGCCATACCTATTCTCCTTCTAATCTCAACTTCTCATCACCCGTCATCTGTCAGACAACTGCCAAGATATTCAAACTTCCACACCTGTTCAATGTCTTGTCCGTTCACTTGTAATGATACCATCATGAATGAGTCTTTAGTGTTTGTTTTGCTTAAATCCATTCTCCATAGAGGTTGAAAAAATCTGGTGAGCCAACACAGCCTTGCCTTACGCCTCATTTAATACCGGCACTTTGGCAGCAGAAAGAAAAAAGGTATGGCCTGGGTGGTGAGGATCTTTGAAGATGGATGCTGGTTTTCTATGGCAACGTTTCATGTAGATGTGCTCAAAAAAAAAAAGTATCAGCCATGATTTAAATAGCAAAGCAGACCCGATGGGCCAAATGTTCTAATTCTTCTCCTATGTCTTATGGTCTTGGGATTGGGAGAGCTTTACTGATGATGTACTAGGCCAAATCCACTACCTTTTGTAGCATTTTCTGGTCAAAGGCATTGGTGTTTCCATACCAGGCTATAATGCAGCCAGTCAATACACTTCCCACTACACAACTATACACGTTTGTCAAGGTTTTTGATGTCATGTTGAATCTCCACAGACTCCTGAGGAAGGTGCTGTATCCAAAAGATGGCATTAAATATCAGCAAATAACATATTTTGAAGCCTTCGGAATTGAAATTTAACCCAGAACTCTAATTCACAGGAAGGAATAGCACTGTTGATGAGTTCACATCAACTAACATCAAGATTTTCTGCAGTTTGAGTCCATCAACCAGGCAAACAAGCTAAAGCACAACCGTAACAATTTGTGTTAAAAAAGATGCATCAATAATAAGTTGAAATGTGTACTAATGTAACAAAAGATTAATGACTCCTCTAATTTGCTTCCATTGAGGCCATTAATGTCTGTCTACAAAATGAATACCCAGACTGAAGATTCAGAGGGGATTACCTACAATAAGCTTTATTACCGTGGAAAGACAGGGAGGGATTTGCTTTGTTGTTTCATTTTTTTTTACAGTAATTCTACTAACTCCTTTCATGAAACAAAGTAGCTCAGAGCCATTTTATGTTTTCCACTGAGTTCAGGTTTACAATTCCCATTTCTTCAGTACAAATTTTAATATGAGAACAGCCAATCATCTTCTGAGCAAATTACATTTATAGCAACACCAAGTACATAGATACCCAGGTTGCATAGTAACAGGGTTTCCATTGGCAACAAGATGCCATTCTTGTCTTCACTGCATTGTTGTGCTCAGACACTTACCAAGTAGACGTTACCATCTCCCCGAGATCATCTCCATGCACATCAGCTGAATTTCTGAATTACTAAAAGGATTTCCCTTGTGCTGAAGTTATACCAAAACTGTGGATTAAAATGCTAATTCAGCAAGTCAAAAGTTCAATGTTAAAGGTACACTTATTATCAAAGTATGAATACATTTTACACCCTTCAGATGCGTCTCCTTACAGGCAGCCACAAAGCAAAGAAACCCTGAAAGAACCCATTAAAAAAAACAGTTGAAGACCCACTGTACAGAGAGAAAAAAAATTGTGTGAACAATAAAAGCAAGCAAACAACATTCAGAACTGAAGTTTCCTGGAAGACATGAAGCCAGGCATCACCGCAGTTGTAGTAGGCCACAGCCTCATTTTAGCACAGAGCTGAGTAAACATCGTGGAGCAGTGAGCAGGACCAAGGAAAAACGGCCCGACCCTCGCTTTCGGCGCAGTCACCCTGACCTCTTCAATCTGGCTCAACGTTTAAATCATCCAAACATCGGGTCATTCCTCACTCTCTGACAGATCAGGAGCCTGGACCCTGCTGGCCCACGGTTTGGTCCATACCCGACCTTTCCAATTCAGCCTGGCGCTTCAATCAATCAGACATCAGGGATTTCCTCACTCCTGTCTCCACCATACCTCGCCATCACTTCCACTTGCCTCTGCCTCGTCTTCACCTCCGCTTCCTTCCACCTTGCCTCATCGTCACTTCCACTTGCCTCTGCCTTGTCTTCACCTCCGCTTCCCTCCACCATGCCTCACCTTTGCCTCTGCCTCCTCCTCTTCCCCCCTCTGCTTGCCCAGGCACATCTCTGCATTGTTAGCAGTGTATGTTATTAATGAAGTATTATTAATTATTAATGTGTTAAGTAAGTTTCTTTGTTTTGTATTTTGCCAATAAGTAGTTGCTATGCATCACCAGCACCATCTCTGAAAATTAATGCAAACGAGCATATGAAAATATATTTATCCAAAATAGTTTTACTCAGTATAGATCAGAGTAGCGATTATTTCTGACTGAAACTGGTCCTTAGAGTATCTGGTGATTATCCAGCATCAATCATGCAGCTAATGATGCCGTGTGCTGGGGTCACACACATCAAGTCAAGTCACTTTTTATTGTCATTTTGACCATAACTGCTAGTACAGTACATAGTAAAAATGAGACATTTTTCAGGACCATGGTGTTACATGACACAGTACAAAAACTAGACTGAACTACATAAAAAAACAACACAGAAAAAAAAACTACAGTAGACTACAGACCTACCCAGGACTACATAAAGTGCACAAAACAGTGCTGATGTTACAATAAATAATAAACAAGACAATAGGGCAGTAAGGTGTCAGTCCAGGCTCTGGGTATTGAGGAGTCTGATAGCTTGGGGGAAGAAACTGTTACATAGTCTGGTCGTGAGAGCCCGAATGCTTCGGTGCCTTTTCCCAGACAGCAGGAGGGAGAAGAGTTTGTATGAGGGGTACGTGGGGTCCTCCATAATGCTGTTTGCATTGTGAATGCAGCATGTAGTGTAAATGTCCGTGATGGCGGGAACAGAGACCCGATGATCTTCTCAGCTGACCTCACTATCCCCTGCAGGGTCTTGTGATCCAAGATGGTGCAATTTCTGAATGAGGTAGTGATGCAGCTGCTCAGGATGCTCTCAGTACAACCCCTGTTGTTCTCCACTGCCAATAGAAGTCAGAGTTCTTTGGGAAAACCTATAATCTTTGATGCTGGCTCTCAGGAAAGACCCAGAGCATGACGCGCAGGATTTGAGAACGACAAGACAATTAAAGAGACAGCACTGGTGCGTCAATGCCCAGCGCAGGGTATTCCAAACTCGCTTTGCAATGTAACAAAATACACCACTCCTCTGACATGTCCTACAGCCTTTGTTTAGATCATTTCAAACTGTGACACTTCACAAGAGGTTTGGGCAATTTGTGGCAGGAGTCAAACAGCTGATCCTGTGGGCAGCGCTCAAGGCCACCAGAGAGTGCCACTTCTTCATTTCCTCTTGCCTCCCTACACAGCCTCTTCTGCTGCTGTGTTGTGGCCAAGCTTCTCAATACTCAGAGGTTACATGGCAACAGCAACATCTGCAAGCAGCTCTCAAGGGCAGCCACAGTTTACATTTAGCCACATGAATTTGTTTAGTAAAATGTCACAACTCTACTTTTTGTTGACTTTTGCCAACTTCACGCATTTTTAGATCTTAAGTGGCAATTGATTCCATTCCCAGCAGACACTTAGTTCGGCAAGAGAGTGAAGCTTAATGTTGCAGGCAACTGTTCTGTCGGATAAATAGCACAGAAGGCCAGTATTCCCATTTAACAACAGCAGTTCTGACAGAATGAATTTTAATTGCTGGAAAGGCAGAAAATATATGGAGACAACTATTATTGTCTATAAGGAATCTGACAAGGCCTGGGTCAAAGTTAAAAAAACCCAATAACTTTTGAGTGCAGACTTTAGGAAAATATTTTTGTCGATTCTCTTTCCCTGGCAAGCTACGTGAGTATTCTTTACTATATTCATTTCTATATTACTTTTATACTCCCTCCACCCCCTGGGAAACAAACATACTTACTAGAATGGCCCCAGGGTGAGGGATTTCAGCTATAAAGTTAGACAAGAAGTATACTTTCACCACTTAGGAAAGAAAGGAAACAGGAGATTTGATGAAGTTGTATAAGATCAAGTTATCTTTTTCTGAATGCTGTAAGTTTCCTGGGTGTTGTAGAAGGCATTTGATAAGGTACCCCATGCAAGGCTTATTGAGAAAGGAAGGAGGCATGGGATCCAAGGAGACATTGCTTTGTGGATCCAGAACTGGCTTGCCCACAGAAGGCAGAGTGGTTGTTGACGGGTCATACGCTGCATGGAGGTCGGTGACCAGTTGTGTGCCTCAGGGATCTGTTCTGGGACCCTTAATCTTCTGAGGTTTATAATTGACCTGGATGAGGAAGTGGAGGGATGGGTTAGTAATTTTGCTGATGACACAAAGGTTGGAGGTGTTGTGGACAGTGTGGAGGGCTGTCAGAGGTTATAGCGGGACATTGATAGGATGCAAAACTGGGCTGAGAAGTGGCAGATGGAGTTCAACCCAGATAAGTGTGAAGTGGCTCATTTTGGTAGGTCAAATATGATGGCAGAATATAGTATTAATGGTAAGACTCTTGGCAATGTGGAGGATCAGAGGGATCTTGGGGTCCAAAGTCCATAGGACACTCAAAGCTGCAGCACAGGTTGACTCTGTGGTTAAGAAGGCATACGGTGCATTGGCCTTCATCAATCGTGGCACTGAGTTTAAGAGCTGGGAGGTAATGTTGCAGCTTTATAGGACCCTGGTCAGACCCCACTTGGAGTACTGTGCTCAGTTCTGGTTGTCTCACTACGGGAAGGCTGTGGAAACCATAGAAAGGGTGCAGAGGGGATTTACAAGGATGTTGCCTGGATTGGGGAGCATGTCTTATGAGAATAGGTTGACTGAACTTGGCCTTTTCTCCATGGAGCGACAGAGGATGAAAGGTGACCTGATATAAGTGTATAAGATGATGAGAGGCATTGATCGTGTGGATAGTCAGAGGCTTTTTCCCAGGGCTGAAATGGTTGCCACAAGAGGACACAGGTTTAAGGGGTAAGTTTTTTTTTGTTTTTTTTTGTTTTTTTTACGCAGAGAGTAGTGAGTGCGTGGAATGGGCTGCCGGCAACAGTGGTGGAGGCGGATATGATAGGGTCTTTTAAGAGACTTTTGAATAGGTACATGGAGCTTAGAAAAATAGAGGTCTATGGGTAAGCCTAGTAATTTCTGAGGTAGGGACATGTTTGGCACAACTTTGTGTGCCGAAGAGCCTGTATTGTGCTGTAGGTTTTCCATGTTTCTATGAAGTTGAGGTAGAGGAAAGGCCTTGATCGTACTCCTAGTGCTCAGGAAGTTGCAGTGCCTCTGGTCTCCTCGTACTGGTCAGATGAAGCTTTTGGTTGACGGCACCCACCATTCATTGGTGGGACTCGATGTCTGGGCTTCTGGGGGTGGGGTGGGGTTTGCAAAGATACAGAGGAAGCAGTTGATCTTCAACTCTTGCAAATAAATGATGCAAGTGTTATCTGCAGCACATTAGTCTAAGCTTGGATGCTGTCCAGATTTTGCTGAAATGGGTAATGAAGATAATGGATTAATTTTCAAAGAATCTGAACACCAGGATAGCCAAAACATGAGCATAAGAAACAAGGAAGTAACCAAATGGCTGCGTGATTAACTCCTGCAACCACACTTTTGCATTTAGTCCCAATACTTAAGTATCTTTATCGATAAAGACCAAACTGGGTGCAATAGATTTTATATGAAAATACTATTTAAAAACAGTATATCCTCTGATAACATCAGAACATCCCAGAGTACATTACAGCCATCAAATACTTTTAAGTGCAGTCATAGTTGTAAAGCAAGAAACAAGGCAACTTACTTGCATAGAGCAGGATCCGAAAACACCACAAGCAAAGTATATTGCTTTGGAGCTGTTTACTGAATGATTAATATTACTCAGGATTTTATAATGAACTCCCTTGCTTCTTTTCTTTGTCAAAAACATGCCATGTAAGCTTTTTGGTACAAAGGGGAGGCAGGATTTAATTTGAGGCAAGAGAATGACCACAAAATTAACCTTCAACCTAAACCATGTCACTAGATCATGCTTGTCAGCTTCTAATGATTGAGATGTGATTAAGAGTGCCACTTATCATCGTCCATTGAGTCTAGATAAAACTGGACTTGAAATACCTTTCAGTGTTTTGCTTCATGCTAGAGTATGCATCAGCACATTCAATTATTAGACTATCAGAATGTAAATGATAAAATTTTGTAGCACTGATATCATCCTACCATATTTACAGTATGTTTCAAAATGATAGCTGAATTTAGCAATTCTCATTCATGCTCAAATATATTTCGAATCAGACCAAAACAACAAAAAACGTAGCTCTTTGAAGACATCTCTTTGTTGCAAATATTCCTTTCCTTAAAGATTTTATTTTCCAATTTCTTAAAGCACTTCTTAACATCACTTTGGTGGCCATTACAATGCATCATCTAAATTCCACACCCATGACAAGTACATTTAGAAGGATCTGTGTTCACTATGTTTGCTTAGTAAAGAAACTCCAGTATAAAATCTGTTGTCTCTGAATAATAAGCAACTGATTTACTTAGTCTTCTGGCAGATTGAAATTGTTGACAATGTACCATATGGGAAGTATTTCATTTGGAAAAGAGAATGAAAACATGCTGCCAACTTCTACATCTGAGCAAATCTGTGTCACTTCAAACCTGTAGGCTATTTCTAACAAGGACTCCTTGTTCCCACTATGACTGCACTGTACGCACAGCAAGTGTCTATATTTCAGCCCTGTAAGTCTGACTGCCAATCCTGCTGTCACTATCCACCAAATGAACTGTTTTGTCAGCAAGGAGCCTTAGGATTTTAATAGATTTAACAGAAGTTTGGGTTTTGAAATTGCCTATCACAAATGCAGCCCTATTTTTAACTGGGAGCTTTTATATGAATTTGGATTCTCATTTCAGATTTTTCACAGTTTAAGAACGTCCAATTTATTTACAGTATAATAGCTTGCATCCAGGAACAAGTGTTTGGGAGGCCAGGTGGATGGATTTGCCAGCTGCTGTGAGTTTGCAGACATCCTCTGCCATTTTATAGCAGCATTTCATATGAATGGAACTTGGGGAGGACATGTAAGAAGAAATACTTCTATTTATATGGTATTTTTAAACACTATTTGACTATGATTCTAAGCAAATTCAGCTATATTCTTGCAAACACTTCAATTAGAAGACTGATAGAAGACAGAACAAATACTGAACTGAACCTCCCAATGCAATTATATTCCAAGTTCAAAGTATTTTTCTATTATCAAAGTACATATACGTCACCCTATACAACCCTGAGATTCATTTCCTTCTGGACATACTCAATAAAGCCGTAGAGTAATAACCATAACAAAATCAATGGAAGATCGCCGAACTAGGGCATTCGACTAGAGGGCAGAAGAGAACAAACTGTGCAAATACAAAAAGAAGAAAAAATGATAATAAATAAATATCAAGATCATGAGATGAAGAGTCCTTGAAAGTGAGTCCATAGGTTGTGGAAACAGTTCAGTGATGGGGCGAGTGAAGTTATCCCCTTTGGCACAAGATCCTGATGGCTGAGGGGTAGTAACCATTCCTGAACCTGGTAGTGCGAGTCCTGAGGCTCTTCTACTTTCTTCCTGATGAGGGGAGCAGTAAGAAGAGAGCATGTCCTGAGTGGTGAGGTTCCCTGATGATGGATGCTGCTTTCCTGCGACAGCATTTCATGTAGATGTGATCAATGGTTGGGAGGGCTTTATCCATGATGGACTGAGCTGTATCCACTACTTTTTGTAGGATTTTCTGTTCAAGGGCATTGGTGTTTCCATAGCAGACTGTGATGCAGCCAGTCAATATATTCTCCACTATACATACATCCATAGAAGATGGTCAAGTTTTAGACATCATGTTGAATCTCCGTAAACTCCTAAGGAAGTAAAGGCACCACTGTGCTTTCTTTATAATTGCACTTATGTGCTTGGCCAGGACAGGTCTTCTGAAACAATAACACAGAAGAATTTAAAGTTGCTAACCCTCTCCACGTCTAATTCTTTGAAGACTGTTTACTTCTCCTGAATTCTATAATCAGCTCCCTGGTCTTGTTGACATTCAGCAAGAGGTTGTTGTTCTGATGCCACTCAGCCAGATTTACAATCTCCCTCCTATATGCTGATTCATTACTATTTTTGATTCAGCCTATGACAGTGGTGTCATCAGAAAACTTGAAAATACCATTGGAGCAGTACTTCGTCACACAATCCTCTGCGTATAGGAGTAAAGTAGGGACCAAGCACACAGCCTTGTGTGCATCGTGGAGTAGATGTTGTTGCCAATCTGAACTGACTGGGGTCTACAAGTGAGGAAATCTAGGATCCAATTGCACAAAAAAGTATTGAAGCCAAAGTCTTGGAGTTTATTTATTAGTTTTGAGGGGATGATGGTAATAAATGTTGAACTATAGTCAATAAGGAGCCTCTCTGTTGTCCAGATCTTCCAGGGTTGAGTAAAGAGCTAATGAGATGGCATCTGCTGTGGACCTGCTGCTCTGGCAGGCAAACTGTAGCAGATTCAAGTCACTTCTCAGGCAGGAGTTGATATGTTTCATCACCAACCTCTCCAAAACACTTCATCACCCTGGATGCAAGTGCTGCTGAACAACAGACATTGAAACAAGTCACCACGCTCTTCTTTGGCACTGGTTTCATTGACGCCTGCTTGAAGCAGGTGGGTACCACACACTCCTGAAGTGATAGGTTAAGGGTCTCAGTGAACACACCAGCCAGTTGATCAGCACCTAGTCAGATAACCCATCTGGGCCAGATGCTTTTCGTGGGTTCACCCTTCTGAAGGCAGCTCGAACATCGGCTTTAGAGACTGAAATCACAGGTCATTGGAGGATGTGGGCGTTTCTGATGGTTCCTCCATGTTTTGATAGTCAAAGCAAGCATAGAAGGCATTGAGCTCATCTGCAGGTAAAGCCCTACAAGCTTCTATGTCATTTGATTTAACTTTATAAGAGGTGGTAGTATTGAAACTCTGCCACAACTGTTGAGGATCCTTCGTTGATTTAAGTTTGGTCCAGAGTTGCCACTTCACTCATGAGGTGGCTTTCCAAAGATTGTGTTAGACCTCTTGTAACTTTTTTGGTCACTAGGCTTGAATGTTTCTGATCTGGCCTTCAGCACATTTCTGATCTCATGGTTCATCCAGGGCTTCTGACTGAGGAAGACTCTGAATGATTTTGTGGGGACACACTCATCTACAGCTGTTTTAATAAAGTCTGTTAACATTCCATGATGTGAGTAGGCAACACACCATTATCCCACTCACACCAGTGTAGTTACACATTGTGTAAGCAGTAGTTGGCTTCAGAAGTCTGGCCATTAGAAGTGGGAGTCATGAGGAAGGAACAGGGGAGCTGTTACAACAGTAAAAGAAGTTAACAACAGAATCAGCATTTCAGGTTGAGAATCCTTCATCAGAAATGGGAAAGAAAGACAAGCAAGTTTGTTTGAAAAGGTAGAAAACGGATGGATGTGACAAAGGGAAACTCCTTGAAAAGTCCTATTAGAACTTTTCAATTGTAGGGCAAAACCAAAACATTAAAGAGGCATCAGCAGAGTTGCATTTATTACAAAGTGAAGAAACATTCGGGTAAAAACTGGAGAGCTTCTGTTTAGAAGTGTAAGCTCTATGAACCACTTTAAATTGTAGAAGAGAATGACAAGCACAGAAAGATAATTTATTAACCCATTTAAGAATTTTATTCCATCTATCATCAGAAATCTGACAATTTAGGTCATCCTCTCAAGCTTTTTTTATTTTATCTAAAATGTCTTGTCTAGAATCAATCAACAAGTTATAGATACTGGTAATAGAACCATTAACAAAAGGTTTTAAATTTAAAAGATCGTCCAGTAAATTTTTTATCAGGACCTATAGGAAAAGTAGCTAATTGGAAACATAGAAAATCTCTAATTTGAAGGTATCTGTAAAAATGTGATTTTGGGAGTGCAAATTTATTTGACAATTGATCAAATGAAGCAAGAGATCCTGAGATAAACAGGTCCCAAAAACACTTAATACCTAATTCATCCCAATCTTTAAAGACTTTATCAGTCATGGAAGGGATAACAAAATAATTAAGGAGAATGGGAATTTAATTCATATGTTTTGGTTTTGCCCTACAATTGAAAAGTTTTGGCGGTAAGTATTTCATACCTTCTCTCAACTTTTTAGGGTCCAATTTGACCCAAGTCCCCTTACTGCCTTGTTTGGTATTATTACAAATGAAGATATAACTTTAAATACTCCTAACCTACAGGTTTTAGTTTTTACCTCTCTATTAGCAAGAAGAGCAATCTTGCTTAAATGGAAGGAGTCTACCCCTCCTACACATCTTCAATGGCTACATGATATTATGTCATATTTAAATTTAGAAAAGATCCGCTGCTCAGTCTTAAATTCGAAACAATCTTTTTATGATATTTGGGGACCTTTCCTAAATTACTTTTCCAATTTATAAAGTTTAACAGTGCACAAACTTCTATGTATATTTTTATCTTCTCTTCTTAAGTGAATATTTTTTTTCTAATTATCCATTGTCATCCATCAGCTTTTTTCTTTGGTAGTTGGTTGGGGGTTGACTTTTTTTAATATATAAAAAAAATTCTTTTATGATGTATGACCTATCTTTAAGTTTTTGATTACAGAGTGGTATACCTTTATGTGTTATGCTATAACATTTTGATTAATTTTATTATAATATATGAATGTACACAAGTTATGTTGAGATGTATCTATGTGTTACACTTTGTAAATCTATTTTTTTCTTCTGAATAAAAATATTGTAAAAAGAAAAGTCCTATTAGATTGGTTAAACACCTTCCAATAATTTACCCACCACTGATGTCAGCTTCACCAGCCTGAATATTCTCGGCCTATTCTTAAGAGTCTTTCTTGAACAAAGGAACAATATTAGCTATTCTCTAGTCCTCCAGTACCTCACCCATGGTTAAGGACATTTTAAATACCATCAGCCATGATGAAATGGCAGAGCAGACTCGATGGGCTGAATGGCTTAAATTTGCTTCTATGTCTCATGGTCTAAATACCTTTGCCAGGACTCCTGCAATTTCTGCACCAGCCTTCCACAAAGTGCAAGGAGATACTTTGTTAGGCCCTGGGTTTTACCCACCCTAATTGCCTCATGACAGCAAGCACCTCCTTTTCTATAATCCAGATACAGTCCATGACCCCACCACTGCTTTCTCTCAGTTCTACAGACACTGTGTACATCTCCATACAAGTGCAAAAAAAAATCCCTGAAGATCACTCCCATCTCTTTTGGCTCCTTGAATTGGTGATTATGTTGATCTTCAAGAAGGCCAATTGTGTCCCTTGCTATCCTTTTGCTCTTCACATATCTGAAGACAACTTTGGGATTATTTTTCACCTTTTTTGGCCAGAGCAACCTCAAGCCTTCTTTTAGCCCTCCACCCCCTATTTCCCTTAAGGGTTCTCTTGTATTTCCTATACTCCTCAAGCACCTCATTTGTTCCTCGCTGCCTATACCTGCTGTGCACCCTCTGCTGAATCAGGGCCTCCGAATCCACGGTTCCCTCAACCTGTTAGCCTGGTCTTTTATTCAAATGGAAATATACAAAAAAAAATCTTTCATTTCTGAAGGCCTCCCACTTACCAAGCACCCCATTGCCACAAAACCTATCCCAATCCATATCTACCAGATCCTTACTGTTGGCATCAACACTGGCCTTTCTCCAACGTAACCCATCCTATCATTCTCCATAATTATCTTGAAACTAATGGAATTATGATCACCAGATCCAAAGTGTTTACTGGAACACACCTTGGTCACCTGCCCTGTCTTGGTCCCTAATTTGAGGTACCGCAACTTGCTCTCTCTAAAATTGTTTAGCTGCTCGGTAATGCTCATAATTATTTATCATCAGGTTTCCAAGTAACGATATACATCGTAGCCAATGCAGCAATGTCTCCATCTCCTGAGACTGATACTGTGTTGTGCTATGGCTCTACAGGCACATTTAGCTATCAGAACCTTCCCTAAATGAAATTTCAACATCCAGGAGGGATTCCCTTTGTCATATCTATCCCTCCTCTACCCTCCATGAACTTAATGCTATTATTTTTTCTCTTTCAGTTCTGATGATCAGTCTTTGACCTGAAACATTAACTCTATACAAATGTCCTGACGAAGGGTCTCGGCCCGAAACTTCGACAGTGCTTTTTCCTATAGATGCTGCCTGGCCTGCAGTGTTCCACCAGCATTTTGTGTGTGATGTTTGAATTTCCAGCATTTGCAGATTTCCTCGTGTTTACAAATCGTCGACTTAACTAGACAATGAATCTCAGCATGTTTCAGATGCAGCCTAACCCACTGAGGGTTTCTAGCATTTTCCTGTATCTGCAGGCTTCTGATTTTCTTTTGACAATTTTACATATGGCGAGTGCTACAACTGCAGTCAAAAGAAAAAAAGCTTGTTGCACTTTATTTTCCTTGTGTGTTTCTTCTTGTGTTAATAAAATCATTCTACAGCAGTCTTTTCTTACTTACACACTCACCACAAGAATCACAGTGTAGATAAGTCTACAATTTGCACAAGTACCTTCCCGAGTGAAGGATTCTCTTAAGAGGTATTCACCCTGTTTTGCAGTGTAAATATTGTCCAATACCTGCTCTGGACTCAAACTTTGCTAAATGGGCGACGGACTACATTATTTATTCCATTTGTAATTACGTTGTAATTCTGCGAAGGTGCACAGCTATTTCTCCAGCAGGCCAATGAGTCATCAACATTTGTTGCACCACCTGCCCAGATGAAATAGGCACTTACATTTAATCTTTGCACTGTTAATAAAATTGTGATTCCTGTGGAAAATGACAGGACTCCAGGAGTCTTATTGCAGGTACAGATTGTTGTTAAAAAAGAGACTCTTACTTTCACTGCACTACTTTCAAAAAAGTTTTATCCAAATGCAGCAATCAGCCTTGTGAAAGTGAGGGGCAATATGGAGTGATTTTATGAAAGTACATCAGTACATTTAAGAGGGGCAACTATCGCGAGAGGAAAACCAGTTCAGTACTTACGACAAAACCCATCTCCTGCTTATTTTTGTTCTACCTCCCCTAAAAGGTTCACTCATTATGGGGAAATTTTCTAAAAGCACCAAGATCAGAACCCAGGTTACCACACTCAATGTGACATTAATTAAAAAAAAATCCTTAAGGTACCAGATGGAAGAATATCTAAATGCTTTCCTTCAGCTATGTAAATTGTAAAATTTCCAGAATTCTTCATTCATTTGAAAGCATTATTTAGGCTAATTTACATAAATTAATAAATACATTCAGTAGGTTGAGGAAACAAACTTGATAAGTTTTTAAACATCTCCCAATCAAATACAATTTTTCTATCATGCTATTGGTTACTAGGAAAGACCCCAGGCAGGAATTCTGAAGGTATGTCATCAATCTGTAACGTCAACTCTGTTTCTTCACCACAAACACTGCATGACTTGCTGCACATTTCCAACATCACCTCATTTTCAGATGTCAAGTACCTCGAGCATTCTGGTCACTTATTTTGCTGAGGATAGATGTTTAGGTGGTGAGCGTACAGGTTAGGGAATTTAGAACCTGCAGCATGCAGAAAGACAGCGCTGGAATTCTTTCATTAACCAGAAAAGTTTACAGTTCCAATTTCAACAAAGCAGTTTCTGTATCATCCAGTCCAAATGTTAGATCAAAAAGGGGCAAATAACAGAAGAAAAAATGTTTGTATTGATTGAACTAACAGCCTGGAGCAATGCACCCAGGAGTACTTCATTAGTGGCATTAAACATGCTTATTTTTGAGCAGCAGTGTTCAGAATTCACAGGAAGTTTATTAAAAAAATATTTAATTTACATACAATATTCGGACTCCCCAAATTATCAAAGGGACTTAAAATTGCATAAATTATTTAATGCCTATGCTTTGTCTTTTAGCAATTGAACAATTTAGATCCAGAAAAGGAATGGATTCCGATGTCAGTTTGCTTGGGGATATCTGACCGCAGTGTAGGATTAGGTGAAGAAAAAAGGCTTCATATTGTTGTGCAGGAATGCAGTTAGAGGATTAATGTATTCCAACTTCACAGCTTCAGAGTTACCTCTAATGTGCCGGGCAATTTCAGCACCTTAGTAACAAAACACCGCACAATAATTAAATAAAAAGGCCTTCTAGATTATCCATGGCAAATGCTAACTCATGCTAAGATATGGTTACACAGAGCTGGCAACCTCTTTCACTACACCAATGGCTATGCTCCAGATGAAAGGCTTACATGCAAGACTAGAGCTGTTTCCTCCTGATTAACCAATAATAAAAAAGACACCCATAAAATCCTACTTTTTTTTAAAACTCTTATGATGAAAACATATTTTCTGTCAGTCATGCACTGTGCCTCAGGAAAACCCTAAAACTGGGGTAAAATGCGAATGAAACTTAGAACAGGAAAAGCAAGTGAGGTAGTGAATACAGTCCTTATCTATTTATCTGCAATTTATTAAGTTGATTCTGGTTAATTGGGCCCTCAAATAATTGGAGTAGCTGATTATTTGGCGCAGCTCTTAAAGAACAAAATTAATCCAGAAAACAGCCAGGATTCCCTTCGTTTATTCGGGACACTATGCTGCTTTATTGGGACAGTAGACTGTTGCCGAACAGTTTCTAACTAGCGTCGGTCATGTGCACTTGTGTGGCTGTTAGACACGACTTAAGAGTGAAGAGTTTTTAAATAGTGTCGCTTGTGTGTCTTTGTGTTCAAATAGTAGTCATATTTGTCGCAGATAGTTGACAAGAAATAAGCAGGGTGACAATTCAGAACTGTTTTGCTCACTCTGGTTTCAAGCTTTCAGGCTTGGAGATAGCAGTAATAGTCTGGAGTGAAAATGAAATTATTTTACTACTTCAACAAGTTAAGAACTATGAAAAATTTGAAGGTATTGACAATCATCTTGAAAGTTACAATGAACGTGAAGATTTGGAGGATGCAATCCTCGAGAGCATTGTATGAAGGCAGTCCATTATCTACAGTAGGTGCGTGCGCCGAGTTTCTTCATTTATCATCATTTAAAAGAACACAGCAGTGTCCACTGGATAAATTTCTCCATCAATAACTATTAGGAACCAATACACAGCTTTATCATACTGTAGTAGTATTGGTAGTGCTCTTATTTATTCTGTATTTCATTTAAATATTTAATTTGTTACTCAGTTAAACTGTAGTTTGTCATTTTTATACTTTTTAAACTATTTCCAATAAACTTCAGCTAATTGGGGCAAAATATATTGAACCTAATGTGTCCCGATTAACCGGAATCCACTGTATATTATAGGCTGATGCATTTGCAAGACTTTTAAAAGTATCTAACTTCACCGAATGATAATAACTAAATAAAAATACTCCTGGTGTATTTGTAATACAGAATTTAAAATAAAAAGAAAGAGCCCAATATAAAACAGTATTAGAAGCTTATTAGCCCCCTCCTCCCTCCACCAACTCGACTGGATGGCCTCCTCCTGCAAGGTAGTTATAGAGACACAGCATGAAAATAGGCCCTTCAGCTCACTTTACCCACACTTACCATCAAACACTATATTCTGATTTCAGGATGGTATTAAGAACTTCTAGGCCGTAAATCAGGAGCACACAGATGGCCTTGGTAGAAGATGCAGAAGGTGCACATCAACTTACCAACTGGAAACACAAGAAACTACAGATGATGGAAATCCACAGCAATACACACAAAATACTGGAACAGGTCAGGCAGCATCAATGGAAATGAATAAACAACTTATGTTTTTGGCCGAGGCCCTTCTTCAGAACTATACAGTCGGCCCTCCCTACCCGCGGGGGATTGGTTCCGGGACCCCCTGCGAATACCAAAAAACGCGGATGCTCAAGTCCCTTATTTAACCTGTCTCAGTGCTGTGGACTTTAGGACCTGGTGGAGCTTGGGATCCGCCGCCCACAGTGTTTCTGTTCTATTGACGGAAAATGATCACGATTGAAAATAAAGTGGAAATAATAAAGTGATCAGAAAGAGGTGAAACATCATCGGTCATTGGAAAAGCATTAGGCTACAGTCAGTCAACAATCGGAACAATTTTAAAGGATAAGGTGAGAATAATGGAGCATGTGAAAGGCCCTGCCCCGATAAAAACTACAGTTATTACTAAGCAACAGTGGTTTAATTATTGAAATATATACGTTTCTTAAGTGTTTTATATGCATAGAAAGGTAAAATATATACTATATACTAAGACAAACGTTTGACTAACTGACGCTAAATAATACTGGCTGTACTTGTTCCGACTTACTTATAATACCTAATACAAAGTAAATGCTATGTAAAATGGTTGTTATACTGCATTGTTTAGGGAATAATGACAAGAAAAAAAAGTCTGTTCATGCTCGAACAACAAGTACTGGAAGAGCACTTCCAGGTTTTCCCGATCCCCGGTTGGTTGAATCCGCGCATGCGGAACCCGCGGATAAGGAGGGCCAACTGTATAACTAAGTTCAGTGATCCCAGTCTAACCCTTTAATTCTTCACAGATTTGCCAGGGCCAATTTCCAGTAGCCAGTTAACCTCTGAAACTTCTTGTCTTTGGGAGTGGGCAGAAACTGGAACACTTGGTAGAAATCCATGCAGTCACAGGTAGAATGTGCAAACTCCACACAGCCATCAACAGAAATTGGAACTGAACCAAGGTCACTGGAATTTGAGGCAGCAGGTCTGACATCTGCAACACCGTGCTGCAGTTCTACAGTTCTCAAGAGACAAAGAACCAAGATGACTGGCAGTCGAAGCATGCCTGCAGGGCAAACACCACTTTTTGGCTTGCTTGCCACTTCAATGTTCCAGCCCACTCCCACTCCAAACTCTGTGGCCTGCTACACTTTTAAAACATAACTCACTACTTGAGGGACAGCAGCTCACTTCCACGTGGACACATTACAGCCTTCCTGACTCATTGCTGAATTGATATCAGGCACCTGATTAACCGCTGTTTACATCAGAGCTGGTCATTTCCTCTGCAAGTTAACCCAACCATCTATGACACTGGCTCAGGTTTTCTCTCTCCAGTAACACAGCCTGATCGGCTTGGTAAATCCCACAGTTCTGCTATTTATAACAATGTTTCCATTAACCTATTGACTGGAGGACTTCTACAATTCATCCCCACTACAACCCTGGCCTCAGCTAATCACAGTCATCTCCTTTGCCCCATCCTCTCTCCATGATCTTCTCGGCAACAAAACACAAGTGTTGACTCTGTTTCTTTTTCCGCCAATGCTGCCTGATCAGCTGATTGTTTCCAGCATTTTCTGATTAAATTTCATGTAAGCTGCCGATTTTCACCCAATAGATCAGTTTTTCCTGTTAGCTTCTGTACTTAAAGAAGCTGTAACTAGGACAGTGTCTTAAACTGTAGGTGTCCTACCCTGAACTATACAAGAAGCGTGTAGAACTTCACGCTAAATTTAACCTTCTGTCTACTCAACCTGTCGAACGCCAACTTCTTGAAAGTAAGTCGCTTTTATATCCATGGCGACAAATCTGGTAAATTTCTAGCCAATCAGTTGAGGCGTTCCAAAGCCAAACAACATATTACAAAGATCCGGAAGGAGAATGGTGACCTTACATCGGATCACCTAGAAATCAATGACGCATTTAAAAGTTTCTACTCTCCACTTTATTCCTCTGAATCTTTGAATGACAATATCTCTGTTGACCATTTTTTAAATAATCTGAATATTCCTTCGCTTTCATCTGATTTTAAAGCCAAACTTAATGCGCCTATATCATCAGAAGAAATATCTTTTGCAATTTCTGCATTGTCTTCAGGGAAATCTCCTGGACCTGATGGGTTCCCCGTAGAATTTTATAAATCATTCTCTTCAGTTCTCTCTCCTCAGTTACTCTCAGTATTATCTGACTTGTTTAGGTGTGCCCAATTGCCACCCTCCTTTAATGAGGCATCTATTATTCTTTTATCAAAAAAGGGTAAAGACCCAACAGAGTGTTCCTCGTATAGGCCGATTTCTTTGCTTAATGTTGATGTTAAAATCTTGGCCAAAGTCTTGGCTTATAGATTAGAAACTGTTATTCCCTCTATTATTTCCGATGATCAAACTGGTTTTATTAAAAACCGTCTCCCTTTTTTTAACATGCGACGCCTATTTAACATTTTATATTCACCTCCAACTGGGATTCCTGAATGTGTTATTTCCCTCGATGCGGAGAAAGCATTTGATCATATAGAGTGGAACACCAACTTTTTGCAGTTTTAGAAAAATTTGACTTCGGTCAAAGTTTTATCTCTTGGATCAAATTGCTGTATTTGTGTCCCACTGCCTCCGTTTTAACTAATTTCCAGAAATCCCAGTTATTTAACCTCAAACGTGGCACCCGTCAGGGATGCCCTTTAAGTCCCTTTCTCTTTGATTTGGCTATAGAACCCTTGGCGATAGCATTTCGAAATTGTCGTCAACTGACCGGGATTTGGAGAGGGGGTGTTGAGCATAAAGTTTCTCTTTATGCCGATGACTTATTACTTTTTCTTTCAAATCCGTCTACATCCTTACCTCCAATGTTTTCACTTCTTGACCAGTTTAGCCAGCTCTCTGGATATAAACTTAATTTACATAAGAGCGAACTTTTCCCAATTAATAAAGAAGCACAAGAATTAACATTTCGTGATCTCCCTTTTAAAGTAGTTCATAATCAATTTACTTATCTTGGGATTACAGTCACAAGGAAGTTTAAAGATCTCTTTCGTGAAAATTTTGCCAATCTTTCATATACTATTAAACAGAGTCTGTTACAATGGTCACCTCTTTCTATGTCTTTGGTAGGTCGTATTAATGTTGTTAAAATGTATGTTCTCCCTAAACTTTTATATTTATTTCAATCAATCCCAATTTTTATTCCTAAATCTTTTTTTGATTCCTTAGACTCTATTATTTTGTCATATCTGTGGAAGAATAAGCGCTCTAGAATTAATAAAGGTTATCTCCAAAAATCTAAAAAGGAGGGTGGCATGGCTTTACCTAACTTTCGTTTATATTATTGGGCAGCCAATATACGTTGTGCTACCTTTTGGTCTTTTTTTCATGGCCAACCCGAGTGCCCTAATTGGGTGGCAATGGAGTTGAGCTCCACTAAAGAATTATCTATCTCTGCACTTCTTAGCTCTGTACTCCCTAGTAGTTTGTCCAGATTAATAGTTAATCCTCTTGTTAGACACACTCTATGTATATGGGCTCAGTTTAGGAAATTTTATGGTTTCCATGGTTTTTCCTTTTCTAGCCCTATCTTACATAATCACCTTTTTTTTACCTACTATGTATGACTCAGCATTCCATGATTGGTATAGGAAGGGCATTAGACATTTTGAAGATCTGTTTATTGATAATCGCTTCGCTTCTTTTCAACAGCTCTCTGCTAAGTTCAATCTGCCCAATGCTCATTTTTTCAGATATCTCCAAATTAGACACTTTATTACTCCTTTAATTCCTAACTTCCCTGAAATGCCTGAGAAAAATGTTATGGACTTATTTATTTCTATTAATCCACTAGGTAAAGGTTTAATATCATTTATTCCTGATAAATTAGCAGCCTTACAACGTGCCCCTGTGGATAAAATTAAAATGGCATGGGAGCATGATTTAAATACCTCCTTATCTGATGAGACTTGGGACTCGATTCTCAAATCGGTTAATTCAACCTCTCTTTGTGCTCGCCATTGCCTTTTACAGCTTAAGATTGTTCATAGAGCCCATATGTCTAAATCATCTCGATTTTACCCTAACATCAGTCCGCTTTGTGATAAATGCAAAAGGGGCGAGGCCTCTCTCATTCATATGTACTGGCTTTGTCCTAGCTTGGAGAAATTTTGGAAAGATGTCTTCATAACGTTATCGCATATTCTGAATCACCACCTAGAACCTAACCCTTTAATTGCTTTTTCGGTTTCTGGGGTGAGACAGATTTACGTCTGAGTTCGACTAAGTGTCGAATATTATCTTTTGCCTCTCTCCTGGCGAGACGTTTAATCCTCCTTAGATGGAGAGATGTTGCCCCGCCCACGCATGCTCAATGGCTTAACGATATTATGGCCTGCTTAGACCTTGAAAAAATTTATTATTCAGTTCTTAATTCGGATTTAAAGTTCCATAAGGTCTGGGGACCTTTTATTGAGTACTTTCATAACCTTCCTCTTGACTAAGGTTTTTTTTCGGTCCCTTGCTTTCAGCTCCTTTTTTTTGTTGGTAGTAGGCATTAATATCTTCTGTTGCTAAGTGTATTTACAGTTTTGGGGGTTTGATTGTCCTGATTTATATTCTCTATATTGTGTTGTGGTTGGTCTGGAGTTTTTTTTGTTGTGGGGCTTGGGGAGGATACTAATTTTACATGTCTTCAATTTGGGTGCTTTCTCAATTATCTTTCTTTGTATCATATTATTATTGTATGTTTATTTTTGCACTGTATTAATGTTCATTTTGATCTGTTTTTTAAAAATCTGTAGCTATGTAGAAAATGTATAAAAAAACTAATAAAAAAAAACTGTAGGTGTCCTTCCCTGATCAGCCCACCTAAGAATGAAGAGAGCTTTCATACCGTTACTGCAACAGCTGTTTGAACTGTCAGCATAGAATGTGCTCGCCAATACTTGATTTCAAACTTAAACCAGCTTGTTGCGTTTAGTTTGAAAACAGTCTGAACAGTTGCTTCTGCAACCAGCAAAAACTTCCTGAGGTAGACCAAACCTTTCAATGCTGAACAGAAGCAGGTTTTCAAGTAAAATAATGCCACATCCCAAATTTAGACTTAAAAAATATGTAGTTACCAAAAATGACAAGCCATGTTAAACAGAAGTCAACTTGCTCATATCTGAAGAATGAATTTGGTTTCAAAAGCCTCATTATACCAGTGGAGGTCATACTGCAAAGGTCATAAAGCTAAATAAAGATACAAACATGGGATATTGATCAGGGGTGCTTTGTTGCAACTCAGAATGGCAAGTGAGTAGACTCCCGCCGTAGCAGCGACTGCCCCACATTTCAGACATTTGTTCACAACTGTAATTACTTGTTTCAGTCAGATTACGAGAGCAAGTCATTCAGCTGAAACACTCTGTCGAACAGTGCCATCTGCAGGAAGTCATCCATACAAAGCCCCTTTCAGCGTTCAGCTGTCCCACAACAATCCACTAAAGGAAGACTGGTTTCCCGACTTCACACTGCTGGTTGTAACCTCTTCCAGCTGAAACAGAGGATGGAAGCTTGTGTGTCCTTGACACACAAAGCAATAGACTGGACTCCTTGCAGGCAGTATGTGTGTGGAAAATCAGTTTCAATCATTATTCCAACATCAATGCTTATTGCATGAACTTTTATGGGAATCTCAAACTTAAGAATGTGGTTTAATGACTCCTTCCACAGGAAGATGCTTCAGGAGTGCTTCACAATTAAAGGAAGGCCTTTACTGTTTATACTGTAGAACACAGGGAAAGGGAGATGAGAATGTAGACCATTGGGGAAATTAATGATGGTATGACTTTTTTCAAAAATTATTTTCGGGCAGTACCAAAATAGGAATCAAGAGCAGGTACCAAGACAGACATTTCTTGCTCTTGCACAATCCAAATTCGCAACAAACTACCACAGAGCAAGATTTACAATTTCAATCACCGAGTGTATACTTTCTACCCAAATCTTATTAATTGTGACTAATTTGCAGCGCACAGCTTTCTTGAAAGTAGACTTGGAAACTGAAAGGCAATATTTAGGATTTCACGTGAGCAAGTAGTGAAGTCCATCAGGGATACTGAGGAATGTCACTTTAATTCCACTTCCTTTCTCCAAACCCTATTCTGACACTGACTTCTCAACCCTTTGCTAATAAATGAAGGCCAATGCAAGCTTGAGGAACAAATTGTCTTTCACTTTCTGGAGTTGGTGATGAGTTCAGCAATTTAAAGCAATAGACTTGTTTTTCTTCCTCCTCATTTTGCACCTCTTCCATTCCCACCTCTTGATCTTTCATTCATCCCACAACCACTCACTGTTACTGTAGAACAATCCTTCTTGTCTTTAACTTCTCCTGCTTTTTATCCTATCACAGATAGCTGCCTCTCAGCATTTCTTTCTGAAAAATTGTTTTATCTCCAGTTTGCCCAGTTCTGCTTAAAGGTCACTGAATCTCCGTAAACACCATTCAATCTGGTGAATATTTCCAGAAAATTTTCATAAAAGTTTTGCACCATTTGCACCTGATACATTTCTCCCGGGGGGGGGGGGGGGAAACTAAGGTTTTCCTCCAGATAAGCAAAGAAGCTGCCACCTGACTATCTCATGTTCATGATGAGGCAGTCACAAGGAATACTTTTTGTGATCCACACTTTCACATCTGCAGGAAGTGCTAGCAAAAATGCAAGCAGAACCTGGATTACTTTGTGAAATGTCGATCACCCCTTTCACTTCACAGAAGCTGCCTGACCTAGTGAGTTCCTCCAGCAGTTTTGTTTTAAATGGTACAATCAAATACAACTGTCATGTAAAGCAGAGCCAATCTCTTATGTCACGTCTGGGTACAGTTCCCAACGCATAACATAAATGGCAAGGCTTACTTGATGGGTCATTGCATCTTGTTGACCCCTCAAAAAAAATCACAAACCAGCTGCTTCAGGAAACTGTTTACAATTTTGAATCAGATTTTGCCTGTTTAGCACCATCTGCTCCATTTTTGCTTGTGCACAAGACTAAATCTAAACTTCGTAAAATACCTCCCCCATCCCGCCTGTATGAGTATGAAAAGAGGGCGAAAACTTTATGAAATGATTGTCAACTGTGGTTTCCTCTAATCTCAGTATGTGGAGATTTTCTTTACTCATTGGCATTAACAGCAGCAAAGTTTTTCATTTGTTATTTGGGAAATGGTAGTGAGCCCCTTCTTGAAGCATTGCAACACTCCCACAGGCTGTTGGGTAGAAAGTTCCTGGTGTAACAGTCCAGCGCTTGTGTATTATTCTCTAGTGAAAACATGGCTGAGCCTAAGATCAGATCAGCCGTGATTCTGTTGAATGGTGGGGCAGGTATGAAGCCAACTTCTGCTCCATGACTAGAGTTTAATGTCCCATCTGAAGGATAGTAGCACTCACACAGGCAATCCTTTTATGCTCATACCTCTACAGAGGTGTGAACTTACAAAGTGTCTTGAGGGGGAGAGTTCTGACACGAGGCAATAATACTGTGACCACAAAAAATTACCATTTGAATAAACAACACCATCTTTCAAATATTACAGCTACCTCATGCCACTTGGGGGGGAAAATTAAAAATACTTTCCTGTTAATCCTTCCGTATTTATGCACCACCATTCTTCACATCCAATTTATTTTTTTTGGTTTCTTCAATTAATATTTAGCACATCAGTTCTATGCTCTCACTCAGTCCCAATTGAGGAAACCTGTAGCACAGGCAATGAAGTCACAACTGTACTTATTGAAATTAAATTTCTAACCCCATTACCTTTAACAGATCTCTTATGGGACTACCAGTTAGCTCATCCCTTTAAGGTGGCTGATGTCTTTACAGAATAAGCCGTGTGCCTTCTCAAGATTTTTATGGTGAGTGATTGTAGCACCAGTTGGTAATGAGGGCCAACAAGAAAGAGCAGCATCAATATATTTCCTCAAGTACTCAATGCTGCTTGTGCATTATTCTCCAGTCAGAAAATGATCATCCCATGATTCTTCACACTAACATAAGGTTTAGAAACTAAACCTGCATCAGATAATGTTTAGCACTGCTATTCTCATTAAGCAGTACCAGACACTCTTCATAATACATAAATCCTACCACTGATTATTTAATGACAGGAATTTTAAGGCTTCAAAAGCCATTGCACTTCCATGCTCCATCTTCATCCCTTTCTGAGGTGTATAGACTGAGTGGGTGATGAGTGCTTTCACTTTATAACAGAGGAACAGCTTAATATTAACATTCAGTCAATCGGCAAAGTGACGTAAAGAACAGGGAGGTGGGGTGGCCACAGTGAAACAGCAAATGGTCAGCAGCTTAAATAAGTCGAATCTTGCCGTTACAATAGGCTTTTATCAGCTTAAAAGAAACCAACCGAGCCTGTGGTCAGATACACAAAAAAATCTAAAGGAATGTTGGTCTCTGTCTCAAGAAGCTGAAGATACAAAGGAATGAAATTAATATTATTCTGCACAAAAAGTTCTGTTTGGACTCCATTTGGGGTATAGCGTTCTGTTTTGCAAACCATGTTTCAGTATGAAGACATCAGTCTTCAGGAGGGTTCAGCACCAACTTGCCAGGACAACAGTGATACTGAAGGGTTAACATCATGATGCACAAATTGCATATACTACAGTCTTATTCCCTTAACGTGCTAATCAACAGATAAGGTTACAACAACTGAAAGATTTCATCACAGATGTATTGAAAGTATTTCCATCAAATAACTTCAGTGGAAATCTGAAATTGCTTCCCGCTCTAACACCCACTTACTGCATCACCCACCCTGTCCCAAAAGCTGCTAAAGCTAAATCTGCTGAAGATATAATCGAGAGATTTTTTCCTAAGTAATATTATTGAGGTTCACAGATGGTATTAAGAGTTACAGAATTAAGCAGGAACATTGAGTCAAGATACATCAGTCATCATGTAGCTGAATAGCAGCAATGGGCTCGTCAGATCAAAAACCTATCTCTGCCTGATGTTCCTACGTTTCATTTGAATTAATTTCACAGCTCAGTTATAGCACCATAAGATATTGCGGGCAGTGTTTATTCACCCTCTTACTGATCAATATGGAAGAGAATATGGCAGGCTCCAATGATTATTCTTACGGAAAAAAAAATTATTTTCCTTTCAGCTGCTGAGTTATGGCTGATATATTGTTAAATTAAAGACAACCTATACACACTGCTCAAATCCTTCAGGTGTTAAATGCAGCTGATTTATTGGGAAATGGAAAAGCTCATGTGAAGGTAATGCACGTAGTAAGGACTGATCATTTTGCTACATCGGCTAAAGCTTTTACAGAAAACGTTCACTTATAATTCACACCCAGCTCTCAGTTGATGTTACTTATATTATTTTCCATCTTTTTATGAATTAATTGCAAATGTTCCAATATCTGGTGCTATTATGGACTGCTACAAGACAGTGCTTTGCACGCAATACTCTTTCATTTTGATGGTGCTGCCAAGTCACCCCATACAACAGGCAATTCATGCTTGCACTAACTCATCCAGTTTAAACAATAATGGATTCTTTATAATGTATTTATTGTGTACGTGTTATTTGTGAATGTATTTCTTGTGAATACTGCTTTTAATGATATTATGTGCCTGTGATGCTGCTTCAAGTAAGGTTTTAATTACCCCTGTGCATACAGTACATGCATTCAGGCATATGACAATAAACTTGACTTTGACTTTATAATACTTCCAAATTTAAGTACCTAGGACAGGAATGGTATTAGAACATACACTGAATATTTTAGCAAATTAAATAGTTGTAGAACAATCACAATTACCTCGCTGTCATATTTTCAAAAGAAAGGATTTAAAGAGATCATTAGTATTTTCCTGGGAATGCACACTGGGAGGACTTTTTTCTGTATAATTTACTCTAACTCACTAGGGCATAATTTCAACCTTGCTATGCTATTATTTTCACCACACTTTCCTTCGCAATGTCAATACTGCTTTCCTGTAATGCAGCTCCTCAGAAAAACTGCAAAGAATCCTTCATAAATGAAGCTTTAGAAACAGTTACTCTGATCCAAATTTGGCTCTCCTGGTCAAAGCGAAATAACAGCAAAATCTTCTGCTAAATGGCAGGCGAAGATTCAAGTCTGACATGAGAGGTTGTGAACTCCCAGGAGTTTGAAATTGCTCACAGTTTCCACTGCTGTGCTACCAATGTAAAGGGGGATGTGAATGGTGTGTGTTCTCCTGAAGTCGATAACCATCTCCTTTGTCTTGTCGACATTGAGGAAGAGGTTATTTGCCTGGCACACAAGCCTTGAGCTCTTCCACCTCCTTTCTTTAAGCAGGCTTTTGCCCACAGAACGGCCACTCAATGAATATTTTTGTACCATTCTCTGTACACTCTTGAGAATATCGTGTGTGAAAATCTCTGCAGTTTCTGAGATACTCAAACCACCCCATCTGGCACCAATAATCATTCTAAAGTCAAAGTTACTTTGATCACATTTCTTCACCATTCTAATATTTGGTTTGAACAGCAAATGAACTTCATGATCATGCCTGTATGCTTTTATGTAGTTGCTGCCACATGATTGGCTGGTAAGATATTTGCATTAATGAGCAGGTGTATCTAATAAAGTGGCCAATGAGTGGCCACTATATTACAATTTCTTTCACATCCAACAGAATTGGGGTCTCTTCCATTGTCACATTTGATTCAGCTTTCTTGTCTTTAATTTCAATATTGATGCAGAAAAATTGAAAGAAATTGACGTTGCCAAATTTAAAAAATAGTATTGCACAGTAACATTCACAAAAAAAATGCTAAACTATTTTTAACCATACTGTAGTAAACTCATGGTTTTAATACCGTCAAGTTCACATCAACACTCTAATAATTAATGATGGGAATTTAACTGGGTTTCATTTTCACTTTGATCAAAGTGTTAATAAAATAAACTGATTGACTGAATTCTGAGGGTCACAACAAAACATTTTCTCAAACATTTTCTTCTGATTGGGTAGCTTGATAAATAAAAGATCTACACAGCTGCAGGCATAGAAGTTCCAAGTCTATTACTTCAAGAATGATTGAACAGTCAAGAGTCAAAAGTAAAATGGCAATTTGTTCAGAGTATGGCTCAAGAAGCAAATACCTTTGCAATTTTTCCCTAAAAAATTACACAGATCAAAAGTGGAGGTGTGGGGGGAGTTACTAACAAAACAATTTTATGAAAAAACAACTAACACATTATAGGTTAAAAACAAATAATAATGATGCAAACTCTTGATGTGGTGCCATTATGAATTCACAATAATACAGGAATAAATAAGACTATTCAATATTAAATCCAATGTTTAGTGAGCAGGTCACAAAGGCAGCACACTGCATTTAAGGAAATCTTTGACTGAGTGGAACCTTTAAATGTTCACTTCTTTTTTCCCCCACTGATGCTTTGAGGCCAATTCCTGGCCTGCATTGAGATCACTACCAAGTCTACTCTATTGGCTGCTTGCTGTTCAAGATAGTATGCTGTGTTCATTTTAAAGCCCCCTAAAAGAAACTGCTCAACTTCATCTTGCAGCACCTTTCCCAAGAAGCTCCCGAGGGATAACCAAGTAGGGCTTCAAGCACCCAGTGTTGGGAGCCACACTGTCACTTCTTTTAACAAAACTTTCATTGAGCAGAAGACCTTGAAATCTGGCAATCATGTATTACTTCTACAATGACAGTAGTAGTTCTGCAGTGAGAAGGTCAGTATATTCCTTGCAAGGTGCATTCCAATTGCATTCCGTCCTGATGCAGGGTCTCAACCTGGAATGTTGACTGTTTTTCTCCCTCCACAGATGTTGTCTGACTATTGAGCTCATCCAGCAGCTTGCATTTTGCATTCAGGTTCTGCCATTTTGTCATTGTCATAATTCTATTCTCAGCATTGCACATCTTACACATTTCTATCAGGTCACCTCTCATCCTCCGTCGCTCCAAGATAAAAAGGTCAAGTTCATTCAACCCATTCTCATGTACACCCTCCAATCCAGGCAACATCCTTGTAAATCTCCTCTGCACCCTCTCTATAGTGTCCACATCCTTCCTGTAGTGAGGTGACCAGTACTGAACACAATACTCCAAGTAGGGTCTAAACAATGTCTCAGACAGTTGTAACATTACCTCATGGCTCTTGAACTTAATCCCATGGTTGATGAATGGTTACACACCATACAACTTCTTAACAACACTGTCAACCTGCGCAGCAGCTTTGCGTGTCCTATGGACATGGACCCCAAGATCTCTCAGATCCTCCACACTGCCATATGTCTTTCCATTAATATTATATTCTGTCTTCAAATTTGACCTACCAAAATGACCTACTACACACTTACCTGGGTTAAAGTCCATCTGCCACTTCTCAGCCCAGTTCTGCATCCTATCAATGTCCCACTGTAACCTCCGACAGCCCTCCACACTGTCCATAACACCCCCAACCTTTGTGTCATCAGCAAACACATGTGCTTAATTTTGGCCGCCTCACTACAGGAAGGACATAGTAAATGTCCTTTTACTATGGACAGGGTGAAGAGGATATTTACAAGGATGTTGCCTGGATTGGGGAGCATACCTTATGAGAATAGATTGAGTGAACTCAGCCTTTTCTCCTTGGAGCGACGGAGGATGAGAGGTGACCTGATAGAGCTGTATAAGATAATGAGAGGCATTGATTATGTTGATAAGTCAGAGGCTTTTTCCCAGAGCCGAAATGGCTAGCATGAGAGGGCATAGTTTTAAGGTGCTTGGAAGTACGTACAGAGGAGACATCAGGGGTAAGTTTTTTTTTAATGCAGAGAATGGTGAGTGCGTGGAATGGGCTGCCGGCAGCAGTGATGGAGGCGGAAACAATACGGTCTTTTAAGAAACACCTGGATCGTTACATGAAGCTTAGAAAAATAGACGGCTAAGCCTAGGTAGTTGTAAGGCAAGGACATGTTCAGCACAACTTTGTGGGCAGAAGAGCCTGTATTGTGTTGTAGCTTTTCTTTGTTTCTAACATATGAACCTACCCTTCTACTTCTTCATCCAGGTTATTTATAAAAATGACAAAAAGGAGGGGTCCTAGAACAGATTCCTGTGGAAAACCACTGGTCACCGACCTCCATGCAGAATACGAACTATCTACAACCACCCTTTGCCTTCTGCAGGAAAGCCAATTCTGGATCCACAAAGCAAGGTCACTTTGGATCCCACAGCTCCTTACTTTTTGAAGGAGCCTTACATGGAGAACCTTATCATATGCTTTAATGAAATCCATATACGCTACATCCACTGCTTTACCTTCATCAATGTGTTTTGTCATTTCATCAAAGAATTCAAACAGACTCGTAAGGCACGACCTGCCCTTGACAAAGCCATGCTGGCTATCCCTAATCAGATTATGTCTCTCCAAATGCTCATAAATCCTGCCTCTCAGGATCTTCTCCAACAATTTGCCCACCACTGAAGCCAGACTCACTGGTCTATAATTTCCTGGGTTATCTCTACTCCCCTTTTTTGAATAAGGGAACAACATTTGCAACCCTCTAATCCTCCGATACTTCTCCCAACCCTATTGATGATGCAAAGATCATCACCAGAGGCTCATCAATCTCCTCTCTTGCTTCCCACAGTAGCCTGGGTTATCTCATCTGGTCCCGGTGACTTATCTAACTTAATGCTTATCAAAAGCTCCAGCACATCTTCTTTCTTAATACCTATATGCATTTCAGTCTGCTGTAAGTCATCCCCACAACTGCCAAGGTATTTTTCCTTGGTGAATACTGAAGCAAAGTATTCATTAAGTATCTCCACTACCTCCTCCGACTCCATGCGCACTATCACTATCATACGTGTTTGGTCCTATTCTCACACGGCTCATCCTATTGCTTTTCACATACTTGAAGAATGCCTTGGGGTTTTCCTTAATCCTGCTCATCAAGGCCTTCTCGTGGCCCCTTCTGGCTCTCCTAATTCCATTCATAAGTTCCTTCCTAACAACCTTGTAATTTTCTACAGCTGTAACAGTACCTAGTTTCTTGAAACTTTCATAAGCTTTTCTCTTCTTCTTAACTAGATTTTCTACGTTCTTTGCACACCATGGTTCTTTAACCCTACCATCCTTTCCCTGCCTCAATAGAACATACCTATGCAGAACTTCATGCAAATGTTCCCAGAACATTTGGCACATTTCTGCCGTGCATTTCCCTGAGAACATCTGCTCCCAAGTTCCTGCCTAATAGCATCATATTTCCCCCTACCCTAATAAAATGTTCTCCCAAATTGCCTGCTCCTATCCTTCTCTAGCACTACGGTAAAGGAGAAAGAGTTGTGGTCATTACCCCCAAACTGCTCTCCCACCAAGAGATCCGATACCTGATCAGTTCATTTCCCAATACCAGATCAAGAACATCCTCTCCTCCAGTTGGCTTATCTACATATTTTGTCAGGAAACCTTCATGAACACACCTAACAAACTCTACCCCATCTAAACCTCTTGCTCTAAGGAGATGCCAATCAATGTTAGGAAAGTTAAAATCTCCCATCACAACAACCCTATTATTATTGCACTGTTTCAGAATCTGCCTCCCTATCTGTTCCTTGATATTAATCTGTTAGTCCTATTAATATTGGGAGGGGGGGGTCTATAAAAACACCCAGTAGAGTTATTCCTGTTATTCCTTTCCTGTTTCTGACTTCCTCCCTCACTACTCAGTAGACCATCCCTCCATGACTTCCTCCTTTTCTGCAGCCGTGACACTATCCCCGATTAGTTCTTTTTGAAACATCTAAAGCCTGGCACACTCAGCAGCCATTCCTGCGCCTGAGACATCCAAGTCTCTGTGTAAGAGATAATGTGTACCCTACACTCCAGGGATAAGCACTCAGCAAAATTAAATAAAATGGAATTTTAAAAAATGCTCTGGATCAGATGGTTTGTGCTCGAAGAAAGTAGCAAGAACACTGTAGATGACCAGCCTGAAATGAGGGCTCCTTTGATCTGTGAACTTTAACTTTAGGTTGGAAAATTATGCCTGATTCTTATAGGAGAAAAATAATCCATGGAATTTTAGATATTTTAAATTGACAATTATCAGAAAAATATGAGAGATTTTGATCAAGGAGATTAATTCTTTTTACTTGATAGGGAGCAAGCATAATTTGTCAAGGTTAATTTAATGATTCGTCTAAGTGAATTAAATAGCTGACAGGAATGTCTGGGGATGCCCAAGATGGCATTTGAGAAGACTCTTCATAAGATCCAGTTAGTTGAGGTTGAAGCTCTGACGTAATGATACTTTATTGACCAAGCTCTCATACAGTTTGGTTAACAAGGTTAGAGAGCACAAAGTTGAGGGTTATGTATCAGTATGGACTGAGAAATAGTTGTTAGACAAAAAAAAAGTAAAGAATGGGAATTAATATATCCTTCTCAGGCTAGCAGGCCGTGACAAGTGGTTATCATAGCGATTGGTTATCATAACTATATTAACGAATTGGCCAAGAAGGCAAAGTGTCAAATTTCACAGTTTGCTGATGGTATAAAACTAGGTAGGAATGTAAGCTGGGAGGAGATTATAGAGGTTTCAGGTATACAGTCAAGCAGAATGGGTAGGCAAGAAGATGGCAGATGTAACAATTTGAAAAAATGTGAAGTTAGTTATTTTGAAGCATGTAACAGAAAAGCTAAATATTCGTTGAGTAGCAAGAGATGTGATAGTCCTGATGTCCAGAAGGGGACTGTGTCCCTATACATATTCACTGAAGGTCAACAGGAAGATACAGTGATTAGGAAGGCAAATAGTTTTTTGACCTTTATCACCAGAAGATAGGAACAAGGATATCTTTGTGCAAAGAGCCTTGTTGAGATCATATCCAGAACATTATGTAAAGGTTTTGGTCTCCTTTTGTCCCCCCCAAAAAATGAAATATTCACTTTAGTGGGAGTACAGCAAATAATTCATGAGACCAGTTGTAAGGATATCAGATTTGCTGAATTAAAAGACATTAAACAAGCTAGACCTATATTATCTAGAGCTTAGAAAAATGAGAGGTGATCTCAATGAACTTGACAAAATTATTATAGATAGAGCTACGGAGGTTGGATGTAGGGAAAGTGTTTCCCTGGTTAAACAGTCCAGAAGCAAAAACCTTAGTCTCATAATAAATGATAGGAACATGGAGAAATTTGTTCTTGGAGAGCAAGGTGGATACTTGGAATTCTCCAGCTCTTGAGGCATGTGGAGGATCAGTTATTGAGCTTAATCAAAACAGAGACTGATTGATTTCTGCATACTAAGTGGATACTGCAGAAAATTGCTGTTGGGGTAAAGATCAACAATGACCTTGCCAAATAGCCTGGACCCGTTTATCATGCTTTTATGACTTGGCTCGAAAGTAGCTGAGTACTAGTAATCAGAGATTAGGGATAGTCAGCAGTCACTAAACTTGCCAGAATATGGTTAGGGGAATCTTAATAATTCAATGCATTTGGATTATGATGTAGAAAGCAATGTATCTAACTTCGCAGAAGGAACGAAAATGAACAGCACACTGGCTGCAAACATAGTCCCATTTTCAAACAAAATAATTAAATGAAAGGGGATAAAAAGTTGGTATTTCAATGTAGGTGAACTTGAGGTCATTAATTTGGGACGCAAAATGATAAATGAGGGTACTATTTAAAACAACGAAAAGCTGAAAGCAGATGTTCAAAGAGCCCTAGAAATTTATGTACATTAATTATTAAAATGTCAGGTACAGAACAAAAATCAAAAGAACAACAGAATATTTAGCACTGAGGGTGGTATGCTGGATAGCAGTTAGCACTACCACTTTACAGCCCTGCGATCACTGATTAGGGTTCTCTCTGTGACCACATGGGTTTCCTCCAGGTGCTCCAGTTTCCTCCCACAGTCCAAAGGACCACAGTTAAGGTTAGTGAGCTGTGGGTATGCTATATGGGCACTGGAAGCTTAGTGAGACTTGAGGGCAGCCTCCAGAATGATCCTCAGACTGTGTTGTCTTGATGCAAAACAGTATATTCACAATATGTGCTACATGTGACAAATAAAGCTAATCTTAAATCTTACTGGATTACAATATAGGGAAAGGTTACACCTCAGGTACACAAAGTCCTGGTTAGAACATACTTGCAACATTATGAACAGTAATGTTACCAAAGTATAGAAAGTAAACATAGAAAACCTACAGCACAATACAGGCCCTTCGGCCCACAATGCTGTGTAGAACATGTACTTACTTAGAAATTACCTAAGGTTACCCATAGCCCTCTATTTTTCTAAGCTCCATGTACCTATCCAGGAGTCTCTTAAAAGACCCTATCGTACCTGCCTCCACCACCGTCGACACCAACCCATTGCACGCACTCAGCACCCTCTGCGTAAAAAAATTACTGCTGACATCACCTCAATATCTACTTCCAAGCACCTTAAAACTGTTCTCTCTCGTGCTAGCTATTTCAGCCCTGGGAAAAAGCCTCTGACTATCCACATGATCAATGCTTCTTCCTTATCATCTTTTTATACCTCTGTCAGGTCACCTCTCATCCTCTATCACTCCAACGTGGAAAGGCCGAGTTCACTCAACTTATTCTCATAAGGCATGCTTCCCAATCCAGGCAACATCCTTGTAAATCTCCTCTGCACCCTTTCTATGGCTTCCATGTCCTTCCTGTAGTGAGGCGACCAGAAATGAGCACAGTACTCCAAGTGGGGTCTGACCAGGATCCTATATAGCTGCAACATTACCTCCTGGCTCTTAAACTCAATCCCACGGTTGATGAAGGTCAACACACCGTTTGCCTTCTTAACCACAGAGTCAACCTGCGCAGCAGCTTTGAGTATCCTATGGACTCGGACCCTAAGATCCCTCTGATCCTTCACATTGCCAAGAGTCTTACCATTAATACTATATTCTGCCATCACATTTGACCTACCAAAATGAACCACCTCATACTTATCTGGGTTAAACTCCATCTGCTACTTCTCAGCCCAGTTTTGCATCCTAACAATGTCACGCTGTAACCTCTGACAGCCCTTCACACTATCCACAACACCCCCAACCTTTGTGTCGTCAGCAAATTTACGAACCCATCCCTCCGCTTCCTCACCTAGGTCATTTATAAAAATCATGAAGAGTAGGGGTCCCAGAACAGATCCCTGAGGCACACCACTAGTCACCGACCTCCATGCAGAATATGACCCGTCTACAACCACTCTTTGCCTTCTGTGGGCAAGCCAGTTCTGGATCCACAAAGCAATGTCCCCTTGGATCCCATGCTTCCTTACTTTCTCAATAAGCCTCACATCAAATGCCTTGCTGAAATCCATATACACTACATCTACTGCTCTACCTTTATCAAGGTGTTTAGTCACATCCTCAAAAAATTCACTCAGGCTCATAAGGCACGACCTGCTTTTGACAAAGCCATGCTCTCTATTCCTAATCATATTATGCCTCCCCAAATGTTCATAAATCCTGCCTCTCAGGATCTTCTCCATCAGCATACCAACCACTGAAGTAAGACTCACTGGACTATAATTTCCTGGGCGTTCTCTACTCTTATTCTTGAACAAGGGAACAACATCTGCAACCCTCCAATCCTCCGGAACCTCTCCCGTCCTCATTGATGAAGCAAAGATCATCGCCAGAGGCTCAGCAATCTCCTCCCTCACCTCTCACAGTAGCCTGGGGTACATCTCATCCGGTCGCAGTGACTTATCTAATTTGATGCTTTCCAAAAGCTCCAGCACATCTTCTTCCTTAATATCTACATGCTCAAGGTTTTCAGTCCGCTGCAAGTCATCCGTACAATCGCCAAGATCCTTTTCCGTAGTGAATAGTGAAGCAAAATATTCATTAAGTATCTCTGCTATCTCCTCCAGTTCCATACACACCTTTCCACTGTCACACACTTAAAACTTTTTTGACCATCTGTTTATTTGGATACTTTATTATGAATAACGATATTTTTGAAATAAAAAAACCTTGAAATTTAATGGATGATTTGAATGATATTTTCAGGATATTATTAGGAACTGATAGTTTGATTATAGAATACATGAACATGTACTAACTAATTGGAGAAGGACTCCCATACATAGAAACAGATGAAAATGCTATACTCACTTACGCAAGTCCACGTTCTCGCTAATTTTAAATCAAAACATTTTGTTAACTGAAAAATATTACAGTATACATGACAAAGAATTGCTAAAAGGAGTTAGGTCACATATATCTGCAAACTCACTGAACAACAGAGTAAATTTAAAGGGTTAATTCTACATTGAAATTAGTTATTATAAATAGCATCAAGCTTGGGGGACGATATGACACAGTTAACCAGAATCTGAGAGGAAGTCACGGTTTGTTTATTAGTAGGACACAGTACAAAGGTGCAGGAATAGCTTTAAATATAGTGCAGTATTTCCAAGAGGAAATAGGCTTCTCTGGAGTGGGCTGAATGTAGGTCATTTTGATGAGTTTTACTTGCACACTTTGGCGAAAGTGACTGTTGATCTTCCTTTATTATCTCATTACTTCATCCTACTCTGGACACCAGGGAAATAAAAGGACATGGGATTGGCTGGGAAAATTGTCATGAAGTAACTGACAGACCATCCCCTTCCAAAAAGGGAAGCGGGCTCAATAAGGCTTATAATCTATCCCTACTGTAATTACATACAAACATTTTCAAATACAGAACACTCGTTTCTGTACCCAACAAAGAGGAAAGAAATAGACAATGATTTGAGATTTTGAATGCATTATGAGTATGGCATCATTTAACCTTCCAGGCAGAAAGTGATTAAAGCAAGACAATAAACAGGCCACAACTTTCTACGAGCAAGTTGCAATTGACTCCCCTCTTTCTTCAAAAAACTAAAGAGCCTGTTTCACAATGACAACTGCAATATTGACTTCAAGGAAGAATCTCACTGACTCAGAGCAGTTGTGAAGCGCACAGCAGATGCACTGTTTTGCTCAGACCATGAATCCTTCATATATCTGCAGCAGAGCTACGGGCAATGAAAAAGAGGCATGTGGTAGCAGAGCGTGCAATACAACCTACCCGGCACTGCAGTTTTCCTTTCAGTTAATTATAATAGCCATGCATTTTTCCTGATTATATGATTCTGAATTACTTTGTGATTTATTTCATTAAAATCAATACAGACAGCAGGTTCAAATGATATAAAGTGTAGCACTCCATAGGGCAAAGATACAATAATTTGGGAAGTTAAGCAAGGCACAATGAATGGCAGGGCCTTGAGGAGTGAGCAAAGAGTGCTTGGCGTACAGTACATACTGTAGTTCCCTGAAAATAGGAACACAGGGAGGACAGGGTGGTGAGGACCTGGATGGCATGCACATTTTCATTAGCTGGGGCACTGCGTAAACGAGCTGGGACGTTGTGTTACAACTGCACAAAATAATGCCAGGCTGCACGTGAAGTATTGTGTGAAGTTTTGGTAGTTTTGGAAGTTTGGTAGTACAGGAAAGAGGTGACTATGTTAAATGGGTGCAGGAAAGATGCACAAGTAGGGGTGTCTAAAAACTAGAGGGCACTGGTTTAAGGTGAGGCAGAGGAGGTTTAAAGGGGATCTGTATGAAAACTCTTTTTCTCCCCTAGAGAAAGGGTAGTTGGTATCTGGAATGATCTGCTAGAGGTGGTGGTGGAGGCAGTAACAATAAAACCATTTGAGAGGCATATGGACAGGTATAGCGCAAGGTATAGAGGAATATGGAATTTATATAGGCTATTGATGTTTAAACTACAAAGTAAAATTATTATCAAAATATACATACATCACCATATACAATTACTGTGGCTTACTTTCTTGCGGGCATTCAATGACTGTACCCAACAGGACAACCAACCAATTTCAAAAGACAACAAACTGTGCAAATACAAAATGAAAAAAAATAACAACAATAAAATATAACTTACTGAAATCAATAAGTGAAAAACACCAGAAATATGCTGAATTAAAAGAGGAAACTGAAAGACTTTGGAACATGAACAGGGTATACATTGTCCTGATAGTAATATCTACAATGGTATCATCCCAAAGTCACTACACAATAGCATTAAACAATAAGGTCTACAAAGTAGTACCTGTGTAAATCAAAAAAAGCCACAATACTAAACACCATTAGAATAGTCCAAAGGTTCCTAGCAACTGACAAATGAGTAAGCTGGACTATGCCCATACCTCAGCTTTCACCAACCTGAGCTGAGAAAAAATAAATTGCAACAACAACAATAACAATCAATCAATCAATAAATAAATATCGAGAACACAAGATGAAGAATCCTTGAAAATGAGTCCATAGGTTGTGGGAACAGTGCAGTGATGGGGTGAGTGAAGTTATCTCCTCTGGTTCAAGAGCCTGATGGTTGAGGGGTAATAACTGTTTCTGAACCTGGCAGTGTGAGCCCTGAGGCTCCTGTATCCTCTTCCTGATGACAGCAGCGAGAAGAGAGAATGGCCTAGGTGGTAGGGGTCCCTGATTATCCGACTTTCCTATGACAGTGCTCATGTAGATGTGCTCAATGGTGGGTTTTACCCGAGATGGACTGGGCCATATTCAGAGTTTTTTTGAAGGATTTTCCATTCAAGGTCATTGGTGCTTCCATACAAGGTCGTGATGCAACCAGTCAATATATTCTCCACCACACATCCATAGAAGTTTGTTAAAGTTTTAGATGTCATGTCAAATCTTTGCAAACTTCTAAGAAAGTAGAGGAGCTGCTGTGCTTTCTTGGTAATGGAACTTATGTGCTGGGTCCAGGACAGGTCCTCTGAAATGGTAACAAGAAACTTAAAGTTGCTGACCTCCTCCATCTCTGATCCCCTGGCTCACAGATCTCCAGTTTCCTCCTCCTGAAGTCAATATTCATCTCCTCAGTCTTGCTGACATTGAATGGGAGATTATTGTTGCAGCACTACTCAGCCAGATTTTCAATCTCCCTCCCATATCCTGGTTTGTCACCATCTTTGATTTGGCCTACAACAGTGATGTCATCAGCAAACTTAAATGTGACAACCTTGAAGATATAACAAACTTAAAAGATTGGTATAGATTGTCTGCATCGATTTGGTGGGCTGAGGACCTATTTCAAAGCTGAACAGCTCTGACTAAGTATCATACATTGAACAGCAACATCAAAATTAATTTAAGGAATGAATGTAATTCAGGATAACGATCACAATTGACTCCTGACTGGAAAGCTGATGAAATTAATGTCCCACATCGTGTCCCCTCTTTAATAGCATTGACAAATTTAAATAACTTAATAATTACAGCAGATAATCAACTTGATCATTACATCTAGCAGGCTGAGAAGTAATATAACGTAGCTACACTATTAATGATTTAAAGAAATATTAGATCTCAAGAAAAAAATTGGTTTTACAGAAAATTAAGTTTAAGGCTAAAGCCAAATGTTACACTTTGGCAACTTTATCAAATAATATAATTCAACTTAAAAAGGTTCGCAGAAAAGCTTCAGTAAAAATTTTGTGTTCTGAAGAGCAGCATACTAAGTGAACAAGCTTGAATATAATCTTACAGCACTAGAGACAGAAGTAATGGTATCACATTGAATTTCTGATATACGGTTCTGATTATTCTCTTGCTTACCAGCAACTGGTCACAGTGATAGGGGTGAAGGAATGAGCGAAATGTCTTTGCGTGGTGCACTTCAATGAACTGGGTCAGTGGTTAGAAAGTTATCAGGAAATTAAACATTCAAGCAAATAGAAAATAACTTATCCGAATATTTCAGTGAAAACAATGCATTTAAACATTGCTGCACCTGAAAAAAAAACCCAATTTTAGCTGCAACAGATTCTCTGTAATAGAAGTAATTCATTTTAATTTATTCTGCAATATGTTTCTTGGACAGGCTGTGGTACCAGACTTGGCTACCAGAGGTCAGTATAGATTTGAGTATCACGGTTATGTTTCTTTGGGACTTTAAGAGAAGAACTGACAATTTACATTGAGAGAATTTTACTTGATGACATTTATATCAATTACCTTTAATGGAATATAAATAACACATACTTGTCTTTTTGCAGTTTTACATACCGGAAAACACCAAAAAGCATCCGTTCAGAAATGATCTTTTTTTCCACATAGATACACACAAAGGATTTTGAATTAATGTCAGAATTGTTCCACTGATAAAGGAACATCAGTTTGAGTTATTGTTGCAATTGTTTTCATCAGTATAGAGGGTGCCGATTATCAATAGGGTATGGCTTGACAGAGGTTTCAGACTAACCACCAGATGATCAGCTAAAGATACGGAGATCAATTCTGTAGGATAAAAGTACACAACCCTGAAGTGGCCTCAGTTTTCCAAAACTGAGTAGAAATAAAGGATCTTCAGCTCCAAATTCCTGAAATCCTTGCTGGAAATAATTACATAATGCCCTCGTGTGAGGAAACACTGAGGTGAAACACTGCCGCATAAAACAAAACCTTATCTAAGGAAAGGCCTCTTGTTAGTACAGAACAACAACTTTTCTCACATGCCAACTGGGAATCCAGGAACGCTGATGTGGATAAAATTGGCAAGAAATAACACTGTGTATACAGCTACTTGGACGCAGCTTGGAAATCCTTAGCTGCTGTGGTTAGCTGGCAAGCCTGTGTGCTCCAGTGATGCTGAGATATTGTGGTGCTTATTATTAGCAAAATTATTTTGTTATCAGTTTCAGCCAATGGCATTTTATCAAAGTGGCTCTCAAGAACCAGGATATTGGACTTCTGGAGAGGCTGAATAATCTTGGTATTAGCGACAAAAAAGAATGAAATTAACACCTTAATGCAGAAAGTATGACTTTACAGAAAGTATGACAAGGGTTGATGAACAAAAAGACACTGCAGGAAACAGTTTTTAGATTTTTGTTTAAATGTGTGTGGCAGCATAGAAAACAAACAACAAACAATTGCTCCATTCAGCACAACGGACCTGATCCTTCAATTAGAGCTATTCATTCAAATCTCAAATCTGCACTTCCTTTCATATTTCCTTTTAAAATATTTGGCTAATTCCTGCTCCGGTGCTTTTATGATCCCCTTATCATTTTTTTTGTTACATTACTTGAGATTTGCGAAGCCATGCTGTCTTGTTAAGGTATGTGGCACACCACAATAACACCCAATAATTGATTACACTCTGAACTTCTATAAACACATCATTAATCTTCTCTCATCATCTTTGTTTTAATTAAAAAAAACTCAAATCTTCCCTCGTAAACCTAACTTAAAATCATGATATGTCTCTGAACTTTTCATTCAGCGTTTTGAAAAAGTATTCAACCCCCAATTCTTTGTTCACATAAATGAGTATTACAACCAGGGATTTTGATCAATTTAACGGAGAATTTTAATTTGTGAATCACATGCTCTTTTCACAGTTGAGACCAAAATATGGGTAAATATAAGGCATGAAAATTTTTAAAAATCAAAAACTGAAATGTAAGTAGTTTAAAAGTATTCATCCCTCTTTGTTCAGAACTTAATTGAACCACCTCTCATAGCTACTACAGCCAGTGGTCTTTTTAGATAAGTCTCTACTAGCTTTGCATAACGTGATGGGGCAAGATTTGCCTACTCCTTCTTGCAAAATTGCTCAAGGTGTGCCAGGTTAGCTGGTGAGTGGTGGTGGACAGCAATCTTGAGGTCTTGCTCAAGTTCAATCAGGTTAATATCAGGATGCTGACTGGGTCACTCAAGGACATCAATTTCGGTCATTTGAAGCCACTCCATGGTTGCTCTAGCTGTGTGCTTTGGGTCATTGTCCTGCTAAAAGACAAAACTCCTCCCCAGTTTAAGCTTTCTGGCAGAGGCTAGCAAGTTTTTAATCCAGGATCTCTCTGCATTTAGCAGCATTCATCTTCTCATCAATTCTGACCAGATGTCTAGTCTTAGCTGCTGAAAAGCATCTCCAGAGCACGATGCTACCTACACCACACTTTACAGTAGCGATGGTGTTCCCTGGGTGATGCATGGAGTTAGATTTACACCGCACATAGCACTTAGTGAAGAGGCCAAAAAGTTCCACTTTAGTCTCTTTCTACGTGACACTTTACAAACTCTTGACAGGCAAGGATATGCTCTTTCATGAGCAGCACATATGATGGAAATCTAATACTGCACATCGACCAATAAACACCATCACTACTATAAAGTATGCTGGTGATACATCATGCTACGGTGATGCTTTTCAGCAGCAGGGCCTGGAAAACTGGTCAGGATTGATGGGGAGATGAATACTGCTAAATATCCAGGAGAGATCTCCTGGATAAAAATCTGCTTACTTTTGCCAGAAAGCTTAAACTGGGGAGGAAGATTGCCTTTCTACTACCCAAAGCACACCACCAGAACAACCACGGAGTGGCTTCAAATGAATAAAACTGATACTCTTCAGTGGCCCAGTCAGAGTCCTGACCTTAACCAAATCGACCATCTCTGGCAAGACTTCAAGTCTGTTGTCCAGTGCCAGTCACCACAAAACGTGGCACAGCTTGAGCAATTTTGCAAGGAGGAATGAGCAAATCTTGCTCCATCACTTTGTGCAAAGCTAATCAAGACTTATCCAAAAAGACTGCAAGCTGTAATAGCTGCAAGAGGTGGTTCAACTAAATATTGAGCAAAGGGGGGAAGGGGGGCGGGGATGAATACTTCTGAACTGCTGAGATTTCAGTTTTTGAATCTTTAGTTTCTCCTGCTTTACAATTTTCCCTGTTTATTGGGCTCTTGTGAAAAAGGAGCATGTGATTCACAAAAAACTTGAGTTACACTGATCAAAATCCCTGCTTGCAGCGTTCATTGATGTGAATAAAGGGTTGGAAGCTGAATACCTTTTCAAGGCACTGTAGCTCAATTATTCTTCTTACTGTGGGATTTAACATGTATAATTTATACTTCCAACATTCTATAAATCAGTAAAGCTGCTCACATTTACTACTGCAATGATAGACGAACTAAAATGAATTTTCAAAAGGATTCTCAGTTACTTTCTCAAGAGGAAATGGTTTTTTGAAAAAAAATTGAAACTAATGTTGCATCCAGTCATTCAGGAACAAATATTAACACTACAAGACTAATAGTTATGTTCTATTTCAAGATGTTCTGTCACTACATAATGAAGATTTCTCACATTATCAGCAATATAAATGCCTACAGTTGTAGCACTAGTACAACAGGAAAACACTTGTGCTGTTTATACAGAATAAATCTACAATCTACTTTGCTACAAATACTTTTAAAAATTCTCACCCTAACAGTAGTCTCTCTCAAACAATTTCCAGAAATTTCAAGCCACAAGAACACAGAGTTATTGCCCATTTATCTTTAAAAATAAAAATGCAGAAGACAGAAGCCTTTCTGGAAGAAGTGATGACTGGGCATCACAAGCTGCAGAATGTGCAAATCCCCTCCATTTGGAGAAAGACAAGCCTGGAACAAAAGGGAAGCTTTTTTAAAACAAAATCTCTTTTTGGTGGTTTAGACGTGAGTATTTACTCAGCCATTATATTTAGACAACAGTTGCAGGTGATGGTCATGATCCACAAATGGTGGCAAAAGTATCATAGTTAGCCTGCTGTATACGGTACAGGATCAGGGACCAGTCTGTAATTATGTATATGTCATGCCAGAGGCATCTATTGTTCCAAGCAACAGAATATTCCCTACAATCATGCAGCAGATACCAACACAGTGTGGCTAAATGGACATTAGTAAACTCCATACACTGCTTTACACTAACCAGCTCACATCTACACTCAGTGATCACCTTATTACACACAGGAGTAGAACATTGTGTAGTCTTACTCTGATGTAGCCCAACCACTTCAACGCATTATGCATTCAGAGTTGCTCTTCTAAACACTACTGTTGCAATGCGTGGCTATATCAGTTACCTTCGCCTTCCTGTCAGTTCGAACCAGTCTGGCCATTCTCTTCTGAACTCTCTCATTAACAAGGCACATTTGCCTACAGAACTGCCTCTCACCGGATGTTACTTACCTTTTGTTTTTCGCACCATTCTCTGTAAACTCCAGAGAGCATCCCAGGAGATCCGCAGTTTCTGAACTACTCAACCCATCCCCTCTTGGGCCAACAGTCAAAGTTACTTAAGATCACATTTCTTCTCCATTCTGATGGTTTGACCAATTGATGTCAGAACAATTGAACCTCTTCTTGTATAGTTTAATGGCAGTTGGCAGACCAACATAAAGTGCATCATCGCCAAACTGAACCTCTTGACTGTGTCTAAATGCTTTTATGCATTCAGTTGCTGCTACATGGTGGGCTCATTAGATATTTGCATTGATGAAGTACACAGGGTTTACTAATAAAGTGGCCACTGGGTTTATTTCATCTACCCGCCAGTAGCTCTTGAGTAAGTAGCTTTTTTGTCCCCGTTACACCAGTATGCAATACTGCTTTAGTACATCAGAAACTGGATAAATAAGCAATGAAGTTCTCTTAAATAAGAGCATAAATGAAGAGCCCAAAGTTTTGAAGGAAGTGTGTTAGCATGGATTGAAAACTGGCTGTCAAATGGAAAACAGAGTTGGTATAAATGAGGTGTTTTCAGGCTGCAAGGATGCAACTAGTGGAGTGGTTACATCCTTCCGGCTGAAGCTGATTAATACTCAACCCTCGATTGTTAACCATTCCATTAATACTCTAGCAGAGGGAATGAAATAGAAGGCATCCAAAGTTTGCAAATAGCTGGAAAAGCATGTTGTAATGAGGACACTGTAATTCCGCAATGGGTCGTTTCGAGTGACCGGTCAAAAACTTGATAAATGAAGTTTAATGCGAGGAAATGCGAGGTTTGGCACTTCAGTAAAAGGAATTAAAAGGTCAACTATTCATTTAATGGAGAAAGACTGCAAATGAGTGAAGATCTAAAGGATCCAGGTGTTCCAGTGTAGGAATCTTAAATCAAGCAGGCAGGACCAACAAATAGTTAAGAAGGCAAATGACGCTTCGGCCCTTATTGCAAAGGGATTGGAGCTTAAGGATAGGGAGGTTTATAGTTGTACAAGAATGGCCTTGGTGAGGACATACAGAATATTACACACTGTTATGTTGCCCTTAGCTAATAAAGGATATACTATCATTGGATGCAGTCCAAATTCATCAGATGAGACGGGTTTCCTATCAAGAGAGGCTAAACAGTTTGGGTCAGTATTCATTAGAATCTGGAAGAATGATATAAATAAAACCCTAAGGGACATAACTACAAAATAAGTGCAAATCACTTAAAACAGCAGTGTGCAGAACATCTGTTCTCAGCCTATCGTAAAATTTTGGAATTCTCTCCCTTGGAGGCATTTAAGATGGAGAAAGATTAATACTTAAAAGATCGAGTTGAGTGCTTTTCTTGGATTATGCACGGAAGAGGAGTCAACTTGCCGTGATCATACTAAATGGCTGGGCAGGCTTCAGGGCCTTGCTCCCATTTTTGTTGTGTGCTCACTCAAAAGCAAACTCAAAGGACCTGAGGCCCTCATCCATGCTCTGCTACCACAGGACCTGCCAATTCCTGTACTCTCTTCACAGACTTCCCTTGCCCCTATCAGTCTGAACTTGAGGCAATCGAAAACTGTTGCCCCAATCCTAGCCTCTTTTTCTACCTGCACCTGGTGCTGTTCGCTCAGCACCTTTGTCCTTTCTGACCTACAATGGCTACTGTTTTAAATAAAGCTCAATTTAAAAGTTCTTGCCCTTGTCATTATATCTTTTCACAATCTACAGTTCCTCACTTCTGTAATCCCATTCAAGCTGAGTTTCCTCTGAGATACATTCCTCTAATTCTGACCTATGGCTTATCCTTGAATTGTATCAGACCACCACTGAAAGTCATGACTAGTTGTTGAAACCCCACTGCGAGGGAATTGATTCCAAATATTTCTCTCTCCTTGTACATCACTTAACACTTTGACTACACCTTTAGTGCTCCTGCCCACTATCTGGCAGCTCAGTGTCAAATCTTTTGTTTGATACCTTGCCAGTGAATGTCACCGGGGTATTATTTTGCAATGTAAGCAGGTGCTATAAAATAGGATTATTAATATTGCTGACTGCTAAATAATATTGCAGATCAAAAACATACACAGCTCAGTCTAATGGATACATCTCCAAAATAGACATGATTCAGCAAAACTTTAACAATAAGTAAACACCGGCTGGTGACAGATAATTTAAACCATGCCATTCAAATACTAATTTACTATTAGCTGGGTGGTAATTATCACTGCAGGTATAAATGAGACCCAAAATAATAATCTTAGCTCAGTATTATGAATGTCCATTGGAGGAATAAATGGAGCTTTACTCATTTCTTCAAACTGCCAGCAGACAAATTAATTTCTGCTGTAAAAAAGCAATCTGTCTCTCTCTCCATCCTGTCCAAAATGGCCATTTATAATTAGAAAGAAAAACTTAGATCATATCTTTCTACTTTTGAATAACAGACCCTAAGATGACCTGCATAAAATGCACAATATTGTAGATGCTTATTTTCAGCCCTCTCCTTAGGCCTAACCTTGACAACAGCTAATCAACCTTACTTATTGAAAGACCTGGATAGAGTGGATGTGGAGAGGATGTTTCCAATAGTAGGAGAGTTTCAGACCAGAGGGCACGGCTTCAGAATAGAAGGATGCCCCTTTAGAACATAGATGAGGAGGAATTTATTTAGCCCAAAGGCGGTGAATCTGAGGAATTCAATGCCAGAGATGAATGCAGAATATTGGGTATATCGAAAGCTGCGGTTGATGGGTTGTTGATTAGTAAGTACATCCAAACTTATGGGGGGAAAGCAGAAGAATGGGGTTGAGGAAAAATAAATCAGCCTTGATCATATGCCAGAGTAGAACTGATGGGTTGAATGGCCTAATTCTGCATCTATGATTTTGTGATCTTAAATCTTTTAAGCATTGAGTTTTGTTAAAAATTTCAAAATAAACTTTATTCCTAATAAAAAATAATTTACAAATTAAACTTTGCAATCTCTTTCATAGCCAATGCTGTCAGTACTGTTCTATTGCATTCCTCAAAACTAAAAGGACTGTTGCTATTCATGTGGCTCCTTGGGTGGTACACTACACTTTTATAACCATATAACAATTACAGCACGGAAACAGGCCATATCGGTCGGCCCTTCTAGTCCATGCCGAATGCTTACTCTCACCTAGTCCCACTGGCCCACACTCAGCCCATAACCCTCCATTCCTTTCCTGTCCATATACCTATCCCATTTTTTTAATATATGACAAAATCGACCCTGCCTCTACCACTTCTACTGGAAGCTCGTTCCACACAGCTACCACTCTCTGAGTAAAGAAGTTCCCCCTTGTGTTACCCTAAACTTTTGCCCCTTAACTCTCAACTCATGTCCTCTTGTTTGAATCTCCCCTACTCTCAATGGAAAAAGCCTATCCACGTCAACTCTATCTATCCCCCTCATAATTTTAAATACCTCTATCAAGTCCCCCCTCAACTTTCTATGCTTCAAAGAATAAAGACCTAACTTGTTCAACCTTTCCCTGTAACTTAGGTGCTGAAACCCAGGTAACATTCTAGTAAATCTCCTCTGTACTCTCTCTATTTTGTTGACATCTTTCCTATAATTCAGTGACCAGAATAATTAACAATATAATATTACCAGAATATAATTTACAATAATTCCTCACTGAATCGTTCCCTGGCAGCAGCTGTGATGCTTCTTCACTGAGCCCTTGCGGTGGTTGCATCAAGTTTCAATGTTAATTCTTGTAAATATTGAGTTGGATTGCTCTTTCTCCTTTACACATTTTTCACTGGTATGTGGTTAAGGATGTCATGTTTTGGATTTGGGCCATCTGTAAGCCTCCTTTAGTACATGACCAAGAGCAGACATATGTCAAATATTCTCTCATACTTTCATGCCTTACCAATATTTCGATGACAGCTGCAAAATGGAGGTTGAGGCTTTTTCAATTCACCTCAAGTAGAAGTAGACAAATGACAACTGACTGTCAGCAAGACCAAGGAGCTGATTATTGACCAGGAGGAGGAAACCAGAGGTCCCTGAGCCAGTTCTCATCAGAAGACGAGAGGGTTAGCAGCTTTAAATTCCTAAGTATTATTATTTTGGAGGACTTGTCCTGGGCCCAGCACATAATTGCAATTAAGAAGAAAGAACGGCAGCACTTCCACTTCCTTAGGAGTTTGTGGAGATGTGGCATGACATCCAAAACTTGGACAAACTTGCATAGATGTGCAGTGGAGAGTGTATTGACTGCTGCATCATAGTCTGGTATGGAAACACCGATGCACGCGCACACGCGCACACACACACACACACACACACACACACAATAAAATTTACTTCAAACTTTTAGGTACTGCATGCATTTTTATGTTAATGTATTCGATGTTAATGAATGCATACTCATTTATACAAGTAATTAAGCGTGAAGCTGCCAATGTACTGAACTCAATTCATATTAGCTCCCAACAGATTATGAATAACAGGCACAAGACAACTTCCAAACAAGCTCAGTTGCTCTCAAATTGAATGTTTCCTTTCACTCCACTCACTCTCTGCAAATAAAGCTCATTACTGGAATCTGTCCAAGCCACTACAACACTGATGCAAAATGCTTTTAGTATTGCAAACTGACAGTATGAATTGGCTAAATTTTCTCCACTCTGCTCGTTCATTCTAACCTACCCCCATTGAACTTGTGTCACAGTTAGCAGTGCAGATGGCTTGCAACTCCAGTGACGTGCGTTCAATCCTCTGATATGATGCTGTCTGCATAGACTTTGTACATTCTCCCTGTGACTGCTGGGGATTCCTCACACATTCCAAAGGCAGGTTAACTGGCCACCAGGCTTTAGAATTATCGGGAGAGAGTGGCTGATTGAAATGTGGATTAAATAAAATGGGGTCAGCATAAGATTAGTGTAGAAAGATACTCGATAATTGTTGCAACTCAGTGGCCAAAGGGCCTGTATCTGTGGTGTACAATTCAATTACACTATACTCACCATAGACTATTTCAGCGTTTGGTCTTCCCTAATTTTTTAGCTTTGCTCTAAGGGTTGGCACAAAATCATTGGCTTAAACTTGTTAATACCATACATCTGTCCTAACAGCTGACATATGTCTGTGCAAATTCTTAACAAAATCAATGTTTCAGTCATGAAATCTCAAAACTGTACTCAATTTGTCGATCAAGCCTCATCACATTGGGCTCTTAAAACAAGAATTTGCTGGATTAGAATCCGCTGTGCATTTTAAATCAGGCACATATTCAACACATGATAGAATATTCTCCTTTTGACTTGCAAGCCCTACATTTCATGTAACTGATACATATTGCATCCTCCAATGATATTGCCAGAAAAACCAAAGCTTTTCCTGTAAAATACAATGCTGTCTGATGCATTCTGAAATATATTTTTTGAATGATTTGGTAAATTTGTTAATCTGAAGACACATTCGGAAAAAAAAGGACTCATTAGTTTGAGCATACTTGTTAGTATGCTACAAACTCCTGTGTGGCTATTAATTATTATTAAAGCAGAACTTTGAGATCCAGTATGTTACTTTCTAAGTTGGTTCTATTGCTCCAGGTTCATTGATGAGAACAAAGTGGGACCTGCATGCTCTGCCACAAATGGAGTATCTGATGCAATGGGTAATTTGTGAGGTGGTATGCTCTTTCCACCACTGCACTTGGCTCCTGTGTGGTCCTGACACGTGAAATTAAGGCGTGTAGCTGTTTTCACAACTCAATCATTTGCTTCTATTCAAACATCTGACAGGATGGTGAAAGTAACTCAAAGAACCATGCGTTACATCTCTGACTGCACAAGTCGAACCTTAAAGTGGAGGGGCAACAGCAGCAGAAGACCACAAACACGCACTCAGTGACTAAGTACAGAAGATATCTAATAAAGTGGCCACTGAGTGTAGTATATTCTTATCTGAAGGGAATATACCAAAATCAGACAGGAACTAAGCTTCATATTGAGGCCAGAATACCTTTACAATGTGTGATAGTAGACAAATTTCACACCAAAAGCTTTTCAGTCACAATAGAATGATGGAGCAGATACAATGGGACAAAGGACCAAATTCTGCCGCAGTGACTAATGATTTTTCATTTCTATAAATCATTTATTTTGTATCACAATTCCTAATAACAATGGATATTGCACATTAATTTGATAATATCATTAGCTTGCTACAGTTAACAACATAATACCTCAGTGCAAAATTGCTGTATTGGAGGGAAATGAGGAACTGCCGTGTTCTCTGTTTCGAAGAGATATGACTCGCTCCGGACAAGCCAGATACGATGGTCAGACGCAAGGGGTTCTTGATACACCGGAAAAATCAAAGTGCTCATTCAAAGAGGTCAAAAGGTGTCTCATAATAAACTCTTCATGGTGCTCCGACATAGCTGTCTTATTACATTCTTGTTCTTCTGACCTGAAATATCTAATGATTAAGTGCCGTCCATTCTACTTATCAAGGGAGTTCTCCCCCATGATACAGACAATGGTTTATATACTGCCAAAGGCCAATATTAAAGAAGCACTCAATGCACAGGAGCCAATGCATTGAGCGCCAAGAAAGCAAACAAGAAACAGCCTACCCTGAAACCTTTCAAATCAGTGCCAGGGAATTCAATCAGGGTTGTTTGAAGAAATCACTACCCAATTATCATCAACATATCACCTGTAGCATCAGGGGTCCCAATACACTCAACCACTGTTATATTACAGTAGGAATGCCTACTGTTTGATCACTAGACTGCATTTTGAGAAATCTGATCATCTGGCTGTCCTTCCCCTACCTGCATATAGGCAGAGGCTAGAGAGCAAGGCTCCAGAGGTAAGAACAACAAAGAGGTGGTTGCGGGAGGCAGAGGAGTGGCTACGGCATTGCTTCAAGTCAGTGGAGTTGACTATGTTCAAGGACTCATCAGTGGATCTGAATGAATATGCCACGTTGTCAGGGACTTTATAAAGAGTCATGGATGAGTGTGTCGTCACAACAGCATTCAGTCTTCCCCAACCAGAAGCCCTGGTGAACCATGAGATCTGCAATCTGCTGAAGGCCAATTCAGTGGCATTCAGGTCTGGCGACCAAGTAAATATAAGAGGACCAGGTACAACCTCTGCATAGCCATCTCATATGCGAAGTGGCAATTCTGGACCAATCTCAAATCACAGAAGGATGCTCAACTGCTGTAGCAAGGCTTCAATATTATCACCTCCTACAGAGTAAAACTAAGCAGCATTCAGTAGGTGGCAACAGGGCTTTGCTCCCACGTGAGCTCAATGCTTTTTATGTTCTCTTTGACTGACATGGAGGCATCTTCACAAACTCCCACAGCCCCTGATGACCCTGTGATTTCAGTCTCTGAAGCCAACAGGAGAGCAACAGGAGAGGGTGAACACATGTTAAGCATATGGTCCTGACAGGGTACCTGGCCTAGTACAGAAGACCTGCGCTATTCAGCAGGCTGCAATGTTCATTGATACTTTTAACGTCTTGATTCAGCAGTCTGAGATGTTGGCATAAATTATACCAGTGCCCAAGGAATATGTGGTAACCTGCCTCAGTGACCATTGTCCAGTAACAATTACATTATGGTGATGAAGTTCTTTGAGGATGGTGATAAAGCACATCAGCTCCTGTCTGAGAAGCAACCTGGAACTGTCCAACAAGTCAACAGCAGATGCTATTCAACCTGGGACATTTGGACAGTGAAGATGCATACATCACGATGCTCTTCATCGACTACAACCCTGAATTCATCACCATCATCCCCTCAAAGGTAATCCATAAGCTCCAGGACCTAGACCTCAATATCTCCTTTTGCAACATGATCATTGTTTTCCTCATTTGCTGATCCCAGTCAGTTTGGATTGGCAACATCTCCTCCACAATCACCATCAGCACAGGTACATCTACATCCTTAGAAGTTTGCAGAGATTCAGCATGCCATCTAAAACTTCAACAAATTTCTATGGCAGCATGGTGAAGAGTATACTGACTAGTTGCATCATGGACTATTGTGGGAACACCAATGAATGCCCTTGAAGGGAAAGGCCCACAAACATTAGTGGATACAGCCCAGTGCATCACAGGTAGAGTTCTCCCCACCAGTGAGCACACTTACAAGGAATGTGTTCACAGGAAGGCAGCATGCATCATCAAGGATGTCCACTATCCAGGCCATGCTCTCCTCTCGCTGCTGCTATCAGGAGGGAAATACAGGAACCCCAGGTCCCACACCACCAAGTTCAGGAACAGTTAGTGCCCTTCAACCATCAGGCTCTTGAACCAGAGGGGATAACTTCACCCACCCCAACACTGCACAACCTATGGACAACTTATGGGCTTACTTTTAATGACTCTACAAGCTCATGGTCTCAATATTTATTGCTTATTTATTATTATTACTTTTAGTTCCTTTTCTATATTTGCACAGTTTGTTATCTTTTGCACATTGGTTGTTTGCCCATCTGTGTTGTGTGCATTTTTTCATTGATTCTAATGTGTTTCTTTAGTATTTACTGTGAACGCCTGCAAGAAAACGAATCTCAGGGAAGTATATAGTGACACATACTTTGATAATAAATTTACTTTGAACTTTGAATAATACTGATAAATATCAGGTGTAGATCATTTAGTAATTCATGTTGCAGCAACATTAGACAATTCCATTAGAATGGAACAAGGGATACATTTATCATTATTGCACAAGACACAGTTAACATAAAATGCAATACAATTTATTTTAATTGGAAATTATGGAGGATGATAATACTGATTAGCGATAAGTAAATAAATATGCAGACAGTAATGAAATTTTTACTACCTGTTCAGTTTTAAAGTGCAGTTTATTCAGTGCAAATATGTTTTCATCCTCTCAGACCTGATAATTGCCATCAATTTCTAGTTTACCTAGAAATAATCTAATTTGCTGCCTGGATGGCAACTAAAGTTTGCATTGAAAACTTTGTTGCCATCTAATTTAGACTAAAAAGATTAAAGTGCAGTTTTCGCAGAAAAGAAAATGTAATATTCAGATAGTTAAGATAGTGAACAGTACGTTGGTGGTGCTGTTGAAGACATACAGAGTAATTGAAGACTTTAGAAAGATATGGATATGCTAGTGAAATCGATTGAGAAAAGACAGATGGAGTTTAAACCCTATAATGTGAGGTGATCCATTTTGGGAGTACTCACGAGGTTAGGGCGCGCACTCTGAATGGTAAGGTCCTAGGGAGTACTGAGGAACTGGGACATCGGACAAGATCTTTGTAAGAGGCAGTGCAGTTAACTATTTCAGTGGTATATGAGGTGCTGGAGTTTGCAAGTTGGGGCATTGATGGAAGTGAAGAACTAATGCCCTTACATCATTCACCTTAATGAATGCATGCACACACACACATGCATGAGAGAACACCACATTATTGTTATTTGCTTCCCAGGTACTAACCAGAAATATGTTCAGATCTACCTTATTCATGTTTAAACAGAGAATGTTTACAATGCTTTCTACCATTCATCCTGGCTGAGAACAGAGGGTGAAGAAATTCGAGTTTTGTTTACAACAGAAGCAGTTACCAGCATATTGTGTAAAAAAAAACAAATATATTAATGATCGATGGACCCTGCATAAGCCAGACCATTTGTTTCTTACAGAGAGGTTGGTCATGACTAGACTGAACTCCTGCCTCAGCAAGGACCTGGACCCATTGCAATTTTCCTATCGTCACAACAGGTCAATGGCAGTCGCAGTCTCAATGGCTCTCCACATGGCTTTAGACACCTGGACAACACAAACACCTATGTCAGGATGCTATTCATTGACTATAGCTCAGCATTTACTAACGTAATTCCCACAATCCTGATTGAGAAATTGCAGAAACTGAGTCTCTGTACCTCCTTCTGCAATTGGATCCTCAACTTCCTAACTGGAAGATCACAGTCTGTGCGGATTGGGGATAACCTATTCTCCTCGCTGACGATCAACACTGGTACACCTCAGGGGTGTATGCTTAATACAACCATTGTTGGTAGAATCTCAGATGGTGACGAGAGGGTGTACAGGAGTGAGATATGCCAACTAGTGGAGTGGTGCCGCAGCAACAACCTTGCACTTAATGTCAGTCAGACGAAAGAGCTGATTGTGGACTTCAGGAAGGATGAGATGAAGGAACACATTCCAATCCTCATAGAGGGATCAGAAGTGGAGAGAGTGAGCAGTTCCAAGTTCCTGGGTGTCAAGATTTCTGAGGATCTAACCTGGTCCCAACATATTGATGCACTTATAAAGAAGGCAAGACCGTGGCTATACTTCATTAGGAGTTTGAAGGGATTTAGTATGTCAACAAATACACTCAAAAACCTCTATAGATATACCATGGAGAGCAGTCTGACAGGCTGAATCGCTGTCTACTATGAGAGGGCAACTGCACAGGACCGAAAGAAGCTGCAGAGGGTTGTAAATTTTGTCAGCTCCATCTTGGGTACTAGCCTACAAAGTACCCAGGACATCTTCAAGGAATGGTGTCTCAGAAAGTTAGAATCCATTAAGGACCTCCAGAACTCAGAGCATGCCCTTTTCTCACTGTTACCATCAGGTAGGAGGTACAGAAGCCTGAAGGCACACACTCAGCGATTCAGGAAAAGCTTCTTCCCCTCTGCCATCTGATTCCTAAATAGACATTGAACCCTTGGGATACTACCTCACTTTTTTTATATTATTTCTGTTTTATGCACGATTTTTAATCTATTCAATAATATATACTGTAATTGATTTACTTATTTGTTATTATTGTTATTTTATTATTTTTTCTTCTTCTATATTATGTATTATATTGAACTGCTTCTGCTAAGTTAACAATTTTCACTACGCATGCTAGTGATAATAAAACTAATTTTAATTCTGAATCTTTGAATAACGGGAACTTGCCTTGACAATTTAAGAGGCAAAAGTGAAGCAACTTTACCCTTCACATGTTATATGGCAACGAACCGCCTCACTCCAGTCAAATGCGACATTTGAATTTTTACAATGATTACTGGATAATAAATATTCCCCCAAAGAAAATTCTCTTCAATATTAAATTCTGCTTAAACTATATTCCAATAATTTAGAAAGAACGAGGGTTATCTGCAGGTGTGAATTTACTGTCAGAATCCTTAACGATTTCAAATGATATTAATCTTCTGCAGCATTGCTCAAGGATTTATACAGATTGGTTCTTTGCCCTTTTTCTGTGCCTGTTTACCCTTTATCTTTATCTTCTGTGGGCAATTTTATGCTTAGGAGCAAAAAATCAGAATCAGATTTATTTTCCCTCACTTATATGGCAGAACATTTGTGGCAAAAGTAAATTGCAAAAACATAAAAATTACTACAAAACAATACAGAAAAATAACGCAAAAACAAAAGTAGTAATGTTCATTGACTGTTCAGAAATCTGATGGCAGAGGTGAAGAAGCTGTTTTTTCTGTCTGTTTTGAGGCTCCAGTACCTTCTCCCCAATGATAGTAATGAGAAAAGGACACATCTTGCATGGTGAAGGGTCTTAGTGAGGAATTTAAGGTACTGCCTTTTGAAAATGTCCTCCATGAGGAGGTTGCGCCTATGATGGAACTGGCTGAGTCTACAATCCTCTGTAGCCTCTTGAGATGCTACACAATGGAGCCTCTGAGACAGACTAGAGTCTGTAATGTGACCATTTAGACTGTGCTCTGTGCACATCTATAGAAATTTGCAAGTCTTTGGTGACATACCAAATCTCCCCAAAGTTCAATGAAGTACAATTGCTGCCAATTTTTCTTCAAGATGCATCAACGAGCTGAACTCAGGCTGTTAATAACCAAGAACATGAAACTGCTTACATTTCCCTCTGCTGACTCCTCAATGAAGACTGGTGAGCGCTCTCCTGCTTTCCTTTCCCACAATCATTTCCTTGGTCCTGCTGACATTGATTGCGAGCTGGTTGTTGCAACACACTCAACCTGCTGGCTTGACTCACTCCTGCATGCCTCATCACCATCTGAGATTTTAACCAATAATGGTGGTCTCAACTGTAAATTTATGGATGGCACTTGAGCTGTTCCTAGCCACTCTGTCATGAGTATAGAGAGGAGAGGGCAGTGGACCAAGCACACATTCTTGAGGTGCACTCGTGTTGATGGTCAGAGACATTATGACTGATCTGCACTCATTATAGTCTCCTTATAAGGGAGTCAAGGATCCAGTTGCAGAGGGAGGTACAGAGGTTCATGTTTATAAGATTGGTGAGTAATACTGAGGGGGTTGAGTTCTAAATGATAAATAGTAGGTTGATATACATCTTGCAGCTGTCTAGGTGCTCAAAGCAGAGTCCACAGACAGTGAGATTTGCATTCACTGTAGACCTCTTACAGTCACAGGTGACTTATAGCCGGTCCAGGTTCTTGCTCAGGCAGGAGTTAATAATCCTAGCCACCACCAAACACTCAAAACAGTTCATGATGGTACACTACTGGTCAAATTCTGAAATGCAGCCACTCTTCTCCTCTTGGGCATGGGTATTATTCCTGGCCTTTTGAAGCATAAATCCTGTTTCAACAATACTTCAACTTGTGCAATTCAGTTGCTCCTTTTCCCAGCTTTAATGGCACATCACCTGGTCAACAACTATGCAGGGGGACGAAGAAAAACGTGCAGATGCTGAAAATCTGAAATAAAAAGGGCACCGAACCACAAAACAAAGTTTGTTTCTCTTTCCACAGATGCTGTCTGACCTGTTGAATTCTTCCAGCATTTTACATTTTTATTTTCATTATCCACAGCTGGCTTCAGTTTATTTACCTGAACTGTGTACTTGGAAATTAGGCCACCAGGTTGTTCCATTAGGCCTGAAATGGGACCATCACTTTATTTTAAGACTCCTTTGTTTACTTTTATATTTAAAGTAATGTTCAACTATTTGGCTTTATGTTTTTGTGGCTGGCCTGCCACGTTACCAATAAACATAGACCGATTGGAAGATCTGATGGCACCACGACTGGAATAATGGCCTACTACTGATGCTGTGTAAGCAGCCAATCACAGCAGTTAAAGGCGGCACTCTTCCCTTTCCTAAGACAATTAGGTTTGGGCACCTTGCTAGTGCAGCACATGTGAATAATATTACACTGCTACTTTCTATAAATTAGTTAAAATCTACAAGATTATTATTGCACCTGACGTACTGTATTTGTTGTGGTACACAAGGAAATGACTTTCTGCTATGTCACAAAGTAAAATTACTGCTTCTTTATATAATTAGTTTTCTCCATAGTAATTCTTCACTCTGGATTCCACAATGCTACAAACTTTAGTTTGGTCATAAATAATTTAAAATACAAAATTTATGTAGCAAGCAAAACATGTTGTTGTAATACTCACTGAAGTATATTCTCCAGCCATTTGTTTTAAAGAGCAAAGCTACTGTGAGGAAACTAGCCAGCTTTCAAAAGAAAATAACTTTGCTCATTTTTCAAATGAAAGCTGTCTTGGTTAGAGCTGCAGATTAGTGATCAGGGAGATCAGCAGTTTAAAAATGAAATTTCAGCTCCTAGACACAGAATTTCTTTAACCAGATGATCATTTACTTCATAACTGGTGAAACATCAGTACAATCAGTACAAAAAAAGCAGGATCTCCCAGTGGCCACACATTTTAATTCCACGTCCCATTCTCATTCTGATATGTCTATCCATGGCCTCCTCTATTGTCAAAATGAATCCAAACTCAGGTTGGAGGAACAACACCTTATATACCAGCTGGGCAGCCTCCAACCTGATGGCATGAACATTGACTTCTCTAACTTCTGTTAATGCCCCTCCTCCACTTCTTACCCCATCCCTGACATATTTAGTTGTTTGCCTGTTCTCCATCTCCCTCTGGTGCTCCCCCCCCTCCTTTCTTTCTCCTGAGGCCTCCCGTCCCATGATCCTTTCCCTTCTCCAGCTCTGTATCACTTTCGCCAATCACCTTTCCAGCTCTTAGCTTCATCCCACCCCCTCCGGTCTTCTCCTATCATTTTGCATTTCCCTCTCCCCCCCACTACTTTCAAATCTCTTACTATCTTTCCTTTCGGTTAGTCCTGATGAAGGGTCTCGGCCCGAAATGTCAACAGCGCTTCTCCCTATTGATGCTGCCTGGCCTGCTGTGTTCTACCAGCATTTTGTGTGTGTTGTTGTTAGTACAATTTATAAATGGTTTTCATCCTGTAAGAGAAGTAATTGTACAAACCAATGGCAAATATCACCTTTAAAAGAAATTTTACCTTTCAAATTGAAGGTGAACTATTTCCAAAAAACAGCAAAAAGTCTAGCTGAAATCTGCAAGAAAAAATAGACAAATAATTAACCACTTAGATGAGGTGCTGATGGGAAAATTTTTCAGCTGTAATTTCTGTAATATTGCCTAATACACGGTTGTCTTGCAAACACATCATGCAGGAAATTCTATTCTGCTAAATTCACAATAATCAAGAAGTATAGATGTATTTTAAAAAAAGATTTGCAAATAGCACTTCAGTGTAAGTAGTTCCAAAATCAATGATACCCATGCATAGATCAAAAGGCAAAGTCTTCCTGAAGAACTGGCTGCTCAACAGACTAATTACAGGCACATCCCAAAGGACAATTCATTCATTACTTCAGTCTAACTTGATGTGCAGCTAACTACACACTGAAGCATTAGTGCTCATTTTATGAGCAATACATAATTTAAAGGATTCTATCCTTACAATGTGTTTCAAATTGAGTACAACATGCACGTTTAAGGATCTGAAAGCAATAGGTTTTTTTTGCTATATAACATGTTGAATTCTTACTAAATCACCTTCTCACTCTTTTTCACAGCTGTGATCAGAGTTGCATCAGAACGACATATGATCATTTATAACAGTATACAGACAGTCCCTGAGTTACAAACATCTGACTTACGAACAACTTGTACTTACGAATGGAGGGAGGAGAATGCCGTCCGCCATTTTAAGTCATTGCCGTTAACACTGTGTTGAGTGTGTAACTTTGTATTTGGCTTAAATATTTCTTATTTAAGATTCATCCTGACCCCCCTTTTTCCAGTCAGCACCATCCCCACTTGTCCCATTTGACCTGTCTCAGTGAGGGTGGACTTTAGGACCCAGGGGAGCAGAGGACCCACAGCCAGCAGCTGCTGCTGAATCCGCAGTTTTCTGTTCCGTTGACGGAAAACGATAGCGATTGAAAATAAAGTGGAAATAGTAAAACGATCGGAAAGAGGTGAAATGCCATCAGTTATTGGAAAAGCATTGGGCTTCAGTTGGTCAACGATTGGAACAATTTTAAAGGATACAGGTAAAGGATAAAGTGAGAATAATGGAGCATATGAAAGGCCCTGCCCCGATGAAAGCTACAATTATTACTAAGCAACGCAGTGGTTTAATTATTGAAATACATATGTTTCTTAAGTGTTTTAGTTGCATAAAATATATACTATTGTAGCGATGTACTACATACAGAGCTAGAGACGACATGCAGTCGGTAAGTCGTTTTGAGGCTAGTTTATTCAAACTTTGCGGCGCTGGCATTTAATCCCTAGCGCCCGCCCTCTCCGGGCGGAAATGACGTCAGAGGTGCATTACCAAAGTCTCTCCCCGCACACGCGCGCGCTGGCTATTTGAGAGCCGGTTCGCCTGCGCAGAAAGTGGCTCGCCACACTATATACTAAGAAAAACGTTTGATTAACTAACGCTAAATAATACTGGATGTACCTGTTCCAACACATACAAATCTGACTTAAAGACAGACTCAGGAACGGAACTCGCTCGTAACCCGGGGACTGCCTATAATGCAAACAACTCCTATCCATTTAAATTCTCATTTTGGTTTGCTGTTTGAATGTTTTGTTCATGTACCCACTTTTCCAATAAACTGAGTAAGCACACAATTTTGAAGTAATCTTATGGAAACCCGTGCTAGGATATCAACTGATGATGAATGATATTTTACTTTTTCCATTTACTTTCAAATAACGATACCTTGCTAATCAAAATACAAAGGATGCCCAAAACCAGTGCTAATTGGTGAGCACCTAAAGATTGTGAGGAGATCTCCATTACACAGCCTGCATAAAGCACTAAAGCTGAAAGGGCTGATTGGACACATGGTTAATCATCAATTTAAAAAAAAAATTTGCAAGGATAAACCCATGGCCTGACTACTACCAGAGAAAAAAATATCATCTGCCCTCGGCTCAATAAGCACCAGTAAGCTCTAAAGTACAGAGTAGCCCAGTCCTGTCTGTGCACTGCATGCACACTTTTGACGAGTGGATGTGTAGAAACTAAGACTCAATCACTGCATAATTAATCTCCTGCACAGGCCAGGGATTACACGATTAACTACCTCACTAGTGCAGCTGAGCTCCACAAAGTTAATGAACGCACCCAGACACCTTCCTGATCTGTATGGCAGATATTGCAAAGCATGATACATTTCCTGAGCCATCAATCACCACTGACCTCTGCTTCCTATAACCCTGCCTTCAAATGGTAATAAGGTTATTCAAATTGAAGGAAGGCAAAATGTGGTGTTCCGTTTCAGTTAGTACTGGGACCATTATTACTCATGATCCACATTAACATTTTGCTATATCAAAATTTGTATTTGAAAGCAAACTGGGGAGAGTACGTAACTAAGCTGCAAGGAAGAACGCAACACCAACATTTACAGCCGGGTGGTTATGGAGCTTTTAACTGTACCCCAGAATATGGCAATAATAAACCATCTCCAATTTTCTGTTACAGAGCAGAAATAACTTGACGATGCAAAGGAAAAATACCGGAAGTATACCCAGACTGAGGGGTACAGCTGACGGAAGATTTTGAACATACTGCATTCTAGTATGTTATCAGAGAAAAGAAAATTGGGTCATCTGAATGGAGGTTTCTTTAGAATGAGCTGGGGAAGATAAATCTGACAGGGACATTTCCACTTGTGGAGGGGTCCCAAACAAATACAATTATCAACAGATCCAAAAGAATGAGGAGAATTTTATTTTATTCATGGAATGATTACAATGTAAAACTTGCAACCACAGGAAGTGATTGAGGCAAATTATATAAAATCTTTCAAAAGGGGAAACAATTGAATACATGAAGGAAAGAATAGAAAATAACATTATCACACCTTCCCTTGAACTGCACTAGATCTAAACATAGTGAATAAAGTTCAAGAATTTACTCACTTGGTAAACAACTACTTTCTTCGGTTCACTCCGGGAGGTCTATCTGTGCATTCTAAACATAAAATGTTGAAACAAAAATCTTGGTATCCTTTATTTACTAATCCAAATACCTTGGCAATTCAACTCATCCTCAGAAGAAAAATAACTGTGTTTCTCATGTTAATATAAAAACACATTGCCATGACATTGTAATTCTTATTAAATATTCAGGTATCTTCCATGCCTGAGATGTACTGACTCACAAAGATCTGGTGTTTTCTCTCCATTCATTAAAATCTGTGAAAGTCTTGGCAAATGTTCAAGGGCAAATCAAGTTTGTCCACTAAAAGAAATTGCTAACAAACTATGCCAACAAATCTGGCCACACTGCCATTGTGGGTCTGGTTTATAATTGTCACATGCACCAGGATAAACTGAAAAAGCTTTGGTTTTTTGCATGTCATCTAGACAGAACGTGCCATACATAATTACATTGCAGAGGTTAAATGAAACCAGAATGGAGTGTTAACCTCACAGAGAAACTGGAGTGCAGGTAAGCAATAAAGTGCAAGGGCCATGCTGAGCTAGAATACAGGGCCAAGAACTCATATTTCAACGTATGAGAAGTCCTTTCAAGAATCTGATTCCGTGGGATAGATGTTTGGTGGCATGACATCCAAAGCATTTCAAATGCTAACAGGATGCATCTATAAGCCTTTGAAGATTCCCTTCAAATAAAGAGACTTACATGATGCAAAAGACGTAAGTAAGCAAATTACATCTCTTCATTTACTAAGGAAATCACTGCTCTACTCTAATATAACAAGCACAATAATCAACAATCTGATGATTTAGAAATCCCAACAGCTGGCTTTGGTGTTCTCCAGCACTCTTTAATTACCAGACCCAGTTCCAGTGCTGCCTTTCTACTCACAGGAACCTTGTGAATATAACATCTAAAAGAAGTGAATTTCAACTGTTGTGATATTAATAGATATAACATCCAATAGTCCTAAAAATCTGGAGCATGCCACATTATCAGAGTTTACTGTACATGGTTTTGCATAGATTTTAAAATCATATGCTTAAAATTAGGTTACTGCCATGTAATGGGCAAGACTGACAAACAATGTTTATGACAATGTATCTGTTTCAGCTTCTTGAATAGAACTGATGCAGCTTACTACCTCAAAATATTAAGGAACATTTTTAATGGTTTGAAAACAAATTATAATGGCTTGTGGAAGATTTTGGTTAGTGGTATGCAACTGAATTCAATTGAAAATTTGAGCAAAGGAAATGCTTCACAAAACTACCACAACCTACTCCAGAAGTGGTAATTTAGCCAAAAGGGAAAAATCCTCCGTAGAACCTTAGTCTGACCATTGGAATTTTAATGAATTTAAACTTTAATGATTTGTCCTAACATTTTGCTTGCCTTCAGGAATTGCCTCGTACAACATGGAACAGTACAGACAGACTAGTCCTCTTGGCTGCCAGAGAATAGCATTTCAAAACAGGAACTGAACTGGTTTATTATCACATGCACCAAGATACAGTGAAAAGCTTGTCTTGAATTTGTAAAGGTCAAGTCGTTAGATAGTGCACTGAGGCAGAACAAGGTAAAAGAATAACAATGCAGAATAAGGTGTTACAGCTTCAGTGAAAATGCAATACAGGTAGGCAATATGGTGAAAGATTATAACAAGGCAGATTGTGAGGTCAAGTGTCCATGTCAAACTTCATCTGTCATTTCTCTGCCCATAACTATAGCTGATCTATATCCTGCTGTATCATTTCACAACTTTCTACAGAGTCAGCAACTCCACCAATTTCTGCATTGTCTACAACCTGACTAACAAACTCATCTCTTTATCTATAAAATACAAACAATAAAGGTTCCAGCAGTGACCTCTTTGCAACACCACCGGTCACAGATGTCCAGTGCTATCCTGTCTTCTATGGGCAAGCCAATTCTGAATCCAAACCCCAGTAACCATGTCCACGCATCATAAACCTTCTGGATCAGACTACCATGTGGAACTTGTTGAATGCTTTACGAAAGTCCAAGTAGACACTGCCCTACCCTTATCAATCACTTTCATCATCTCCTTGAAAAACTCAATCAAGTTTGTAAGACGCAATCTTAACTGTTCCGAATTTGACAATGTTTTTCCAAATGCAAGTCGATCCACCCTTAACAATCCTCTCTACCATTAATGTGAGGCTCACCAGCCTTTAATTCCATGGACTACCTCTTTCTCAAGCAAAGGTAACAACATTAGCTAATCCCCAGTTCTCCATTCTTCAACTACACATTTTGGTTGCTCCCCACTTATGTTTTTTCACATCACTTAGTTTATTTCACTCCGATGGCCCCTGCATTACTGCTTTTTGGATACAAGAAGTTCACCCTTAACAAATTCACAATTCACTGCTTCAAAAATATGAGACGTGGAATAAAATTTATTCTCTCAGAACTTATGAAATGGAAGTACATAGGCAGGTATTTATTGTTTATCAAGTAGCTTTTGTAAATGTATCTGCAAATCCCACAGCTTTGTGTTACAGAAAACTGAGATATTGTCCATTTATTAGGAATGTGACCCAATATAATGTGTGTGGGGGGAGGGTCACCTATATTCTAGTTCATTGCAGTGAAACAACATCACATTGATCTGGTCTTTGAAAGGCTGACTTGAACTGTCATCTCTCATTCCTGCTGTCTGGTTTGCTTCATACACCGTATCATATGTTATTACAAGAGCATGCACCCCCACCCCCAAATAAATTACTTTTATTAACTCTTTTTAGATGACATCATGGAGATGGATAGCTTTTTTTAATCCTCTGTACATTCTGACAGAATCAAACAACTTTAAAGTTCACATCTTCTCCCAAAAAAAGCTCAATTTTCAACTGTATTTCTCTACTATTAACCTTCAGCAAATTCAAGACAAAATTTATTGACTGATTAATGAACTTGTTGCATTTTTGCAACCTTATTATATAATAATCATCTGAAGGTTTGCCTGTAGAACCTGAGCATGCCTTGTTGAAATCACTCATTCCAATGTGTAAAGACTACACAATAAGACATAGAAGTAGAAATAGCCCATTTGGCCCATCAAGTCTGCTCTGCCATTTGATCACGACTGATTAATTGTCCTTCTCAATAACCTTATTCTCCTGCCTTCTTTTCATAAACTTTAACACACTGCCTAATCAAGCCATCTGTCAATCTCTGCTTTAAATATACCCAATGACTTGGCTTCCCCAGCTTTCTGTGGCAATGAACTCCACAGATTCACCACCCTCTGGCTCAAGAAATTCTTCTGCATCTCTCTTCTAAATGGACGTCCCTCTATTCTGAGACTGGTCCTAGACTCACTCACGATACGAAACATCTTCTCCACATTCTATCTAAGGTTTCGATGAGATCCCCCATATTCTTCTGAACTCCAGCAAGTACCAGCCCAGAGGCAGCAAACATTCCTCAAACATTAACCCTTCCATTCCCAGAATCATTCTCATGAATACATCTTTTCTTAGATAAGGGGCCCAAAGCTGCTCACAATACTCCAAGTGCAGCCAGATCAATACTTTCTGAAGCCTCAGCATTATGTCCTTGCTTTCATATTCTAGTGCTCTCAAAATGAATGCATTTGCCTTCCTTACCACTGACTCAACCTGCAAGTTAATCTTTGGGGAATCCTGCACAAAAATTCCCAAGTCTCATTGCACTTCTGATTTTTGAATTTTCTCCCTGCTTAGTAAATTGTCTATGTCTTTATTCCTTCTACCAAAGTGCACGGCCCTGCACTATATTCCATCTGCCACTTTTTTTTGCCCATTCTCCCAACCTGTCTAAAGTCCTACTGCAGACTCACTACTTCTCAACACTACCTACCCCTCCACCTATCTTTGTATCATCTGCAAATGTAGCCACAAAGCCATCGATTCTGTCATCCAGATCATTGACATATAACATGAAAAGAAGCCCCAATACTGATGTTCTGCGGAACACCACTTGTCATTGGCATCCAATCAGAATAGGCTCTTTTATTGTAACTCTTTGCCTCCTACCAATCAGCCAATCTTCTATCCATGCTAGTACCTTTCTTGTAATATACCATGGGTTCTTACCTTGTTTAGTAACGTCATGTGCAGCACCTTGTTAAAAGCCCTACAAACATCCAAGTAAACAAGATCCACTGACTCTCCTTTGTCTATCCTACCTGTTAAATTCTCAAAGAATTCTAACAGATTTGTCAGGCAAGATTTCTCCTTGAGGAAACCATGCTGACTTTGGCCTATGTTATCATGCATCACCAATACCTTGAAATCTAATCCTTAATAAAGGAGTCCAATATCTTCCCAACCACTTAAGTCAAGCTAGCTGACCTGTAATTTCTTTACTTCTGCCTCCCTCACTTCTTAATTAGTAGAGTGGTATTTACAGCTTTCCAGTCCCCAGGAACCAGTCCAGAATCTAGTGATTCTTGAAAGATCATTATTAATTCCTCCATAATCTCTTCAGCTACTTCTTTTAGAACTTTGGGGTGTAGTCCATTTGGTCCAGGTGATTTATCTACATTTAGACCTTTTAGCTTCCCAAGCACCTTCTCCTTAGTAATAGCAGCTACAGTCACTTCAGTCCCAACACTCGAAATTCTGACTTTCTGCTAGTGGCTTCCACAGTGAAGATGCAAAGTAGTGCAACAAAGCTTTCAAAAGAATCTGATCTGTTCCAGTCCCTTCAGAGGAAACCAAAGATGCATCCTTTTTAACCTGCTCCATTTACAATGAAATTAAGATGCAATATGCCCCATCAATTAAAGAACTACAGCGCAGAGTTTCCAATACTAAACACAAAATGGAAGAAATGCAAAATGTGGGCAATTATAACAAAGAGATGAATATTTTCATAACTAAAAGGAACAAAGTATACTCAAGGACATGAAATGACAAGGGAGTGACTTATAAATGGCTATCCTTAATCTGCAGATAAGAGCTCAACAGTTGATAAAATATAGCTTTAGCAACTGGTATTTTACTTAATATTTTATGGCCGGCATTCCAGGTTTCCCCAGAGGTTTCATCAATATCACAAGCATTGAGTTTCCCACTTAGAACATTAGGTATTTCCCCAACCTTCTGCAAAAAATTGGATGATGTTGAATACTTAAACACATATGTAAATAAATTCATAATGAGATTATTCGTGGAGAACAGTGTAGTCAAACTCTGCCCATCTTAGGCCCTCCGTCGTACAGGGTCGACACTGCATGTTGCGTCCTAGCTGTCTACGTGATCGGCAAGCCAGGGCAGTAGAATATGGAGAGCAAACTGTTGCCCACACAGATGTCTACCCCTCTCCACACAGCTAATAAATCCAAAGGAACGGCAGAGGAGCTTTGCCCATAATGCTGATGTAACAACGGATCTGTGGTATAAATAACAATAGTTGCATACTAGTTTATGAGTAATCAAGGATGACCTGTGCAGAAGTTTTATACAACGCGCATTGTCTGGATTTCTATTGCATGCAGGTCAATTTGCCAAAAGAGGCAGCCCTAAGCACTGGCTAACTACCAGCACAGACATCATAGAAACAAAAGGAAATAAGGGCTAAAACTACTCTGCAAAGTTAACTGTTTAAGGGAATGCTCCAAAAACATACTACATTAGAATTATCTCAATAATTCATATTATTGAGACGAAGACTGCTTCCACTTCAGCTTTGAGTGCTCTGGGGTGGACAAGGCCAACAGAAACACACCTTTCCACTGTAGGTAGGGCACGAACTCCTAAGCAGGTGACGTGGGAGATGGGGCACTCCTTGCCCTGTTTTAAGTGAGCTGTGATGTGTTTATAAAAAGACTTGAGGCCCTCTGAGTCACACAAGACTGACTGGTCACAGGCTGGGAATTCCCAGGAGGTATTGCAAATATTACATTCTTTCCCAAGGAGGCTTTAAGAATTTCTTCTGCTCTCATGGTGATCTCTTGCTTTGACAGGTTTCAGATTACCTGTTTCAGGCACACAAGCAATGTGACCTACCTCTAGAAATGACTTCGATATTCCTAGCCTGTGACTAGTCAGACTTGTGTGACTCAGAGGGCCTTAAGTCTTTTTATAAACACATCCAGTGCCCTATCCCCCACACTACCTGCTTGGGACTTCTTGCCAAATGGAACTACAATGGAATGGTGAGTTCTATGTTGGTCTTGTCCACCCCAGAGCACTCAGAGCTCGAGTGAAAGCAGTCCTCAACTCAATAATATGAATTAGGCTATTCACTAAGGAGATGTTGCTGGATTTGATTTATTTATCATACCAATGCCCTTGGAGGATTTTTCCAGATACAGTATTGGTGGCATCTCTCCAGTTAGTTTGAGGTGCTTGTAGGTAGTCCATGACTCTGAAGAGTTTAGCAGTCACAGATAAACTCAGTACAACATTCAGAGTTTAAGTATTGATCTTCAAACTTTTCTCTCCAGAGGGTTGCAAAGATGCACAAGGAAATTTAATCACCAAAGTACACCTTAGAATAGTTTCCCATTCATCCTGTGGATCCAGTGGACAAGCTTGTGGGATGGGAGGTGCAAAATTGTGGGATGAACAATTGAAAAGAGGATCGGAGCAATGAGGAGAGACATGAGGCTGCAACTGCCAGAAATCTGGAGCAAGACGCAATATGCTAGATGAACTGAGTGGATCAGGCAGCATCAATGGAGGGAAATAGATGATTGGTATTTTGGCTCAAGACCCATCATCAGAAGCAATGATGCAGCATTCCTTAACAGCAATGAGCACTGAGACTCAGTCCCTGGTCTAGCATCAACTCCAAAAGTCCTACCCAATGATTTGTAATTCGATATAAACAGAATCCAAAATTATTGGCATGCAGCAACAGAAGTCAAGGCGTACCAAATCAATTAAAGAGAAATTAAAAAAAGAAAATTAATAGAGAATTCTTTCAAGACATTATACAGGTCCACAATCTCTTATCCGAAATCCTTGGGGCCAGTTGCATTTCAGAATTCAGAATTTTTTGGATTTCAGAATCCCTCCTTATTGGTTCTGGGACCCCCCCATGAATACCAAAAAACACGTATGATAAAGTCCCTTATTTAACCTGTCACAGTGCGAATGGACTTTAGGACCCAGCAGAGCTCCAGACCTACGCACATCCTCCCATACACTTTAAATCATCTCTAGATTACTTATAATATCTAATAGAATGTAAATGCTATGTAAATAGTTGCTATACTGTATTGTTTAGGGAATAATAAGAAAAATACTTTATTTCCAACAAAAACATTCAATAAAACATAAAAATATGCAGCTTCAAACGAACTGAATCAAACACATGGTAAATGACTTGTTGAAATAAATGTAGAACACCACTGTCACTATAAAACTTCAGTAACTTGTCCTTGTTTCTTTAAATCATATGCAGTGGTAGTTCTGACACCATATTCTTCAGTAAGGCGCCGCACAGACACACCACAATCAAGTTTCTGCAATAACTCCACTTTCTGCGTTATTGGTAATAATAGATGTTTCTTTCTTTTTTTCTCATTGTTACCCATAGGGATATCTGCAGCTCTTTTTGACATTTTCACAGTGAAATTAAACACAAAGTCAACAGTGAACACAAAATATCAGCGAACAGCAAATGCACGCGTAACCAGTACGAGCGCTGAGCCACAACTGACGTCTGGCGGCCTCTGCTAGTGCTGCCACGTCACACCTGAGTGACATCAGCTGTTGGCAAAAAAAACTTCGGTTTTCGGAGCTTTTTGGATTTCAGAATTTCAGATAAAGGATTGTGGACCTGTATTTGCAACACGCCAATCTCTAGTGAAGATTTAAGAAAAACCCAGGGAAACAGGACTGAAACACAAATGAAAATAATTAAAAGTGACAATGATGAAATGATTAATTTCAAAACTATTCCTGCCTACAATGAGGAAGCATAGAATAGTTGCAAAGGAATCTAAAGGAAAATAATAGAGGAAACAATTTTTCTCCCTTCTGAGCTTCCTTTTACTTAGCAAATAATGAAATGCCATCTCAGTAATGGGAGTCATGTATTACAGAGAAGACATCTTCTAACAAGAGAGCTGTCCAAACCGGGCAAGTCAAGCAAGGTTGCACTAAATTTTCTCCTTTGTCAGTGGTCAATTCCAAAACAGCTTGGGGCACAAGCCACCTGCTCATCCTCTTGGAGAAATTAAATGGAGAATTTCATAGCAGAAATCACAGAAACCTCCTGGAAATATGTGGAACCAAGTTGGAGTGCATGAGCAGCTCAACTCAATTGATAAAAGTTACTGTTGAAGAAATCAGTGGAAGTTAAAGGTGGTAAATTCCCCAGGACCCCATGCAGGTTTGAAAGGAGATGGCTATGGAGATACTGTTTGCTCTGGCCGCCACTTAACAGAATTTGACTGGTTGGTGTATGTTTCACCCAGATTAGAGTTGCAAATATAAGGCAGCTAAGAATGGAAGGACAAAGAAAGCAGGAACGTATAAACCATTCAGCCTTGGGTTAGCTACTAGAGTTTACTTGATGTTGCAAGCAGAAAAGATAAGGAGAAACCAGTGGAAATGATGGATTAAATGAAATTTGGTAAGATGTCATACAAGAAAAGCAGACACAATTGAAGCACATCTTGGTGTGGATTGAGGATCAGAAATAAGTAGGAACAAATGCACCATAAAATGAGAGAATCTGCAGATGCTGGAAACCCAAAGTGACCCACACAAAATGCTGGAGGAACTCAGCAGGTCAGGCAGCACCAAGGGGAATGAACAAACATTCGATGTTTCAGGCCAATACACTTCTTCAGGACTGGAAAGGTAATGCAAAGACGCCAGCTGTGTGAGTACATTGTTGAAGAGTTGGAGGGCAGCAGACATCATAGAGAGGGAGTAGTGAGACAGTGTCTCACTGAACTCCCATCAAAAAGAAGATTTAAACTTCAGGGCAAACATCCCTCGAAGAAATGGGTCATTCTTGGCTTGAAAGGCTGCAATTAGTAGGGTATCATGGGGTGCAAGCTCTTAATCTATGTATATCAATGCCTTGCTTTATAACAGCACATATGATATATTTAAATTGCTGAAGCTCAAAGGAGTTGCAAGGGGTAAGTTTTTTTTTTCTTTTTCACTGTGTAATGTTCAATCAGATTCACGGGTCTTACAAGTGAGACAGGAAATGCACAGACTTCAAATGGGTATATTAATAATATATTCAAAAACAGTAAAAATTTAACCAAACATTCATGTTCCCCAAGTTACAGACAGTACAAAGCCAAATACTCTATAGACATGCATACATTCAACAACATACATAGTTAAAAGTGCGCACAGAGCAGAACTTCCCAATGGTCATGTCTCAAACAAAGGAAGAAGAGAGAAAGTCCCTTCCACTTGTAATTTTATATACCCAGGATATTTGAAACTGGACACCAGGCATCTATCCAATGGGAAAAGTAGCTGCAGCTTCTAAACTGAACCAAACTAATTTGAAAACAAAATGAATGCCAGAATTAAATGCACAAGGATTACAGCACAAGAGAAAGGCTTCTTGTTTCAAGGATGTAGTCCCAGGTAGACTGCACATGTAAAACTATGTGCAAGAATATTTTGTCTGCCCAAGGAAAAAAACACTTTTGATGTAGGGAATGCAATGCAGATGCACTAAATTGATTTCTGCAGTGATGAGAGCAGGTTGGCACAGTCATGCAAGAAGACTGGGCTAAATTCTAGAGTTTAGAAGAATGAGAGGTGATTTCATTGAAATGTACATTTTATGAGGTTACATTAGGATGGATGAGGGGCTTGATGTTTACACTGGGCTAGAGTGTCCAGGAAGGAATCAAAACCTTCCGCACTGGAGATAGTATTTCTGATCTGCACTGACTGTGATCTCTCAATGAGGAAGCCAAGGATCCAGTTTCAGTGGGAGATATAAAGGCCCAGATTTTGGAGTTTGTTGATTAGTATTGAGTGTATAATTTGGTGGTGTTTATTCAAGACTAATATAACAATAAGCTTCTCGACACTGGAAAATGATGAATTGTAGGAATTCTCTACACTTAAGTGGCTGTGAAAAATGTATTCAAGAAGATGATGAATAGAATTTTGGATATTAATGGAATCAAAGTGCAGGAAAGTGGCATTTACATAGATCAACTAGGATCTTACTGAATAGTGGAGCTGGCATTGCCTACTTTTAATTTACAGATTCTTATGCATGTTGCACAGCAGACAGGATTTAAGAGGTTAGAATTATTTACAAGCTAGGGAGAAAGAGAAAATAAAATTAGTTCAGTGCCAGAAGTTATGGCACTTCAATTAATAGAGCAATCAGTCTTGATAATTACCAAGATACCTTGCAGGTTTATAACAGAACAATTGAGGAAAGCACACTTTTCAGGAGCCTTCATAAGCATGTAAGCTGAATTTTGTCAACTCTGCTAAGTTATAAATGTAAATAGAATAATAAAACACTAAGTGACTCCTGATGACGGGTTCTGGCCCGAAACATCGTCACTACCTCCTGCTGTCTGGCCTGCTGAGTTCTGCCAGCATTTTGTGTTTTTATTTATTTCCAGCATCTGCAGATTCACTCATGTTGCCTGATAATAAAACACAAGTTCATCTGCCTAACATCAGTGTTCTGAGCATTATGCAGACTAATATCAAGGCTAGGGTTCTTAACCATGGTATAAGGAAGCAAGCTTCTTGCTTTGGACGCAGACTGAAGAAAGCTGAAATGAGCAACTGAATGGCAAGTGAACTGTACACCAAGGCAGTCTGCTCTCATTCCACTGAGTGCTTTCCTGACTAAATTTGATGAGACTTAGACTCTCCCTTTCCAAGCCTAAAATGATCACTTTGTCACCTGCAATGAACACTGTACTCTAAGTTATGGCCGATCAGTAAAAGAGTCATCACATGATACTAACAAGATAGCTCATCAATTCTTTTTTTTTAAGATCAGCTGCCTTTGCCTGTTCTTTCCATAAAATATTTATCCGACTTCCCTTTGAAATTAATACTCAGTTTACCATTAAGAACGCTGATTAACCGCAGAGCAAACTGCATTTGGCAACTTCCCATGTAATCATTCAAACCATTGAAATCCTCCAGTTCTGTTATCACAACAGCACTGAAACCAGAACACATTGTCAGTGGAGTTCCAGAGCACAATAAAGGCACACACACCTCACGTTGTCATTTTTCCCCCTATATATTACACTCAAATTACAGTGAAAGCCTTTCCTTTTCAAAAATTAGCACACCTAATTTTTTGCATACTGGTTTTAACTAGAGGAGTAACACTGAATGCAGCCTATGCTGTCAAGTGTTATGAGTAACAATCTTGGAGCTTGGACACTGCCACACAAATAACACTGTGCAAGAATAACAGGGTTGTCGTCATATTGGATAAACATGGGAGGCAATGCCTGCCCTACTATTCAGTAAGATCCTGGCTGATCTTCCATTATCAATTGTCAATTCCTTAGTGCTAGACATTTAGATGGTACAGAATTTGTTAGGTGAGTCCAGGAAGGATTCCTGACCAGATGTGGAGAAGCTGACTGGAGGAGAAGCCAAAATGGATCTAGTACCAAGCAATGAACCTGGTCAGGTGACAGACCTCTCAATGGATGAGTATTTTTGAGACAGTGACCACAACTCCTTGACCTTCAGCATAACCTTGGCTAAGGACAGTATTTAATAGGAGAGGGCTAAATGTGATGCTATTAGGCAGAACCTTGAGAGCCGAAATTGGGAGCAGATGTTTTCAGAGAAACGTACGACTTGGAGGGAGCACCTGCCTGGGATCTGGATGAGTTTGTCCCGCTGAGGCAGGGAAAGAGTGGTAGGATATAGAAACTATAATTGACAAGTGGAACATTTTGTCATGAGGAAGGAGGAAGCATACCTGAAGTCAGACAAGGCTATTGTGAATTATAAGGTAGCAAGGAAAGGGCTTAAGCAGGACAGAAGATATTATATCTTCTCAAATTTGGATATCTGTGCACTTGTAATGCTACTGTGACACTGTAATTTCTTCTGGGATCATTTACCTTAAGAAGGGACTTTGGAGAGCGGAAACCAGACACGAGAAGGCCTTGCGAGTTGGTTTAGGGAAAATCTCAAGGATTCTTATATGTACATGAAGAGCAAGACTAATCAGGGATACAAAGGAAAAATGTGCCTGGAGTTGGAGGAGGTAGGGGAAATCCTTAATGAATATTTTGCTTCAGTATTCACCAGTGAGAGGGACCTTGATGAAAGTGAGGTCAGCGTAGGACAGGCTGGCGTGTTGGATTATATTTGGGTTAAGAAAGAAGCATTTTGGAACTTTTGAAAAAATATTAGGACAGATAAGTCCTTGGAGATAGGTAAGATATACCCCAACTTACTACAGGATGTGAGAGAAGAGTCTTTCAAAGACTCTTCATCTCACATTCTCGATATTTATTGCTTCGTTATTTATTAGTAGTATTCTTTGGTTTTGGTTGCACCTTTTGCACATTGGTTGTTTGTCCGCCTTGTGTGCTGTTTTTCCATTGATTTTATTTGTATTTTTGTATTTACTGTGAATGCCCGCAAGAAAATGTATCTCAGGTAGTAAATGGTGACACAGATGTACTTCGATAATAAATTTACTTTAAACTATGACTGGATGCAGAGCTGACTGAGAAGTGGCAGATGGAGTTCAATCCAGATAATTATGAAGTGATGCATTTTGTTATGTCCAATGTAATGGTAGAATATAAAATTTTTAGCAGTGTGGAGGAGCAGAGGGGTCTTAGGGTCCAAGTCCATAGCTCCTCAAAGTTGTCGGACAAGTTGATAAGGTGGTTAAGAAGTCATTTGGTGTGTTGGCCTTCATTAGTCAGTATCGAGGTCAAGGGCCATGAGGTAATGTTGCAGCTCTTTAATACTCTGGCATAGACCGCACCAAAATTGTGGTCAATATTGGTCCCCTCATTACAGGAAGAATGTGGATGCTTTAGAGAGTGCAGAGGAGACATATCCAGATGCTGCCTGGATTAGACAACATGAGGAAAGGTTGAGTGAGCTGGGGTTTTTTCTCTTTCTTTGGAGTGGTGGAGGATAAGAGGTGACTTGACAGAGTTGTACAAGATATGTGGTATAGAATCGAAAGGCAACGCCCTTTGTCCCCAAGGTGATAATGGTTAGTACGAGAGGTTATACTTTTAAGGTGATTGCAGGAAAGAATTGGGGATGTCAGAGGTAGTTTTTTTAAAAAACAGAATGGTAAGCACTGCCAGGAGTGGTAGCAGGGACAAATACATCAGGGATATTTAAGAGACTCTTAGATAGGCACATGGATGAAAGAAAAATGGAGGGTAATGTGGGAGGGAAGAGTTAGATTGATCCGAGTAGGTTAAAATGTCAGCATAATATCACACTATGTTGTGGTCTCCTGTTCTATGGTGTGTTCACACTTTGCATTAGGGGGTTGTGGGGATCAGGCAGGAAAATGGGTTTGTAACCATGATTGGATCAGCCAGTTTTTAAATGAATGGTGAAGCAGACACAAGGGGTTGTTAAAGCCAATTCCTGTTCCACTTTCTCATGTCCATTTGTACTCCGGATCAAACTGGTGGTTTCATGTTTTTAATGATGCACCTGAGAGTGAAACCCAGCAACCAAAATGGCAAAATATGAAATGTGACAAAAATAGTAAATATCAGCAACTAAAAGTTCACAATTACAGTTTGCAATAACTCAATCCCATCCTCAATGGTGAACTTTTATGTGGAACGTTCATCCCAGACGGCTTTGTGTTTACAGACTGACACATTTAGATCTGCCAGTGACTTGATTTGGTCCTTCGGAATCGTAACATTGAGTCCTGCCTGCGCACACTACTTCATTCCACTCACCTCAGCTTTCCTCATTGTGCCCTTCAAGGTAGGAAGCCTGCTTCCTGATCACCAGGCCCATCAAAGCAAGCCTAGAAATGTAACACCCAGAACTGAGGCACTGGATCAATGAATCCTGCATTAATAGTTAAAAATCCTGACCATGTTTCAAGGAGAAAAAAGACCACCGATTTAGTGCAAGAATTTCATGTGGACTTACACATTTTTCTAGTGTCCCTGGCACCCAAATAAGGCCTATGGTCTTTTATATAGGTACAGTAAGTCTTCAGGATTGAGGAGGACTCTTGCTGTCAGTACCACCATTAATGCTTCTTCGCACATTGAACAATCTTGCATCAAAGATCCCCAGGGGCTACCGCATTTCATTAAGAAGACTTTGACTAGATCCTTGAATTTTTATTTACATCTGTCCACGTATTAACCTCTTCCTATGATAGAGCTTGGAATAGTGCTTTGCAAAATTGGTGTAAGGCTGATGAAAGACTAGACCTACCCAACATAAATGGCTGGGTGTAACCATGGCCTCGCTAGAGGAGATGCCAGCCTGAGACAGAATATGTATGCGGGTTCACTTTCTGTTCCAGTGAACTTTGATAAATCTGCAGAGACAGCATTGCTGGTGTCTTTGTAGTGCCTTCAGACACCTGTTATGAACATTACTGCTTCAGAAGCATACAAGACCCAAAGAAAAACTATGTTGATTTAAAGAGTCACACACTTCTCTCCTACAATCACTGGCACAGTGTTGTACAAGTTTGAAACAGACCTACTTAAATTGTTCCCCCTTAAAATATCAATGGCCTGAACTCCTAAACAAAATGCTGCATGAACAAAATGCAACTGGCATCAGGGTAGAAGTATCTTCAAAAGAGAAGACATACAAATGAGGTGGGACTAAAATCCTTAACATCTCCCATCCCCACATTGTGTTCACAGGGAGTCACTTTCTAAAATGGTACTTTTTGCAGAAGTAATGCCCCTAGAGCACCTCTTGCAAAAGCAGTCCCAAGTCACTTTCATGTCCTCCAAAAACCAAGTACCAGCTCACACAAGAGCCTGCACTGCTCTTAAAAGGTCAAGGTCAGAATCACTTTCATGCTGAGAAGCCTTTCCTCAAGATGCAAGGGGATAGAAACATAGAAAACCTACAGCACAATACAGGCTCTTCGGCCCACAATGCTGTGCTGAATATATACTTTAGAAATTACCTAGAGTCACCCATAGCCCTCTATTTTTCTAAGCTCCATGTATCTATCCAGGAGTCTCTTAAAAGACCCTGTCATTTTGAATAAATATAACATGTGGTTTCATCATTGTGGCCGCTCAATGGTGTTGGCAATTTCATAGCAATAAACAAACCATTAGAGGATCTCAGTGGCAACACAGAAGACTTTGCTGTCAAAGACACTTCCCCGTCAACATCTTGGCAGGAGTGTAGTTTGTACAAGGTCCCTCTGCTCCAGTGCAAGCTCATTATCAGGGCACCATTTGGCCATCGGATAATACATTCAGCAAAACCTTTTGAGTTCCTGAATTTAGAACTGTGAGGAACCACCGAGGAAATTACTATCAATGCCAGAAATATTTTCAGTAAGCCAATTGCTCCTGTAGCAGCATGGTGTAACATGCAGGAATGCAATTGCTTCCAAGTGGGTTTTAGTAATTTTTATGATTTTTAAAGGACTTTCCAAATAATATTTCAAGACAGTTCACCTTTTAACAATATCTGCATGCAACTGAGCTTCCAGGGAAGCATTTAGTACAATACTGAACAGTTTTATTGGCGCTTCCATTATAAACCACTTCTGAGCTTCCAAGAGACATATGTTTCTTCTGTTTGCTTCTCAAGCCAGTCTTCCATTCCCTGCCTTTGCAATCTTTAGCATCAAGTCTGACAATGGATGCATTCTATGCGGTGGTCTCACATTTTCAGTGTCAACTGTGGTTTCAAATATTCCATTAGTTATTTCTGCCGCATTACAGCAAAACAAATCTGATGTCACAGTTTACTTCTGCTTAATTTATACAGTATGTAGGTGTTTAAGATGTTTGCACAGTACTGTATATCTGGGGCTCCAGAGTTCATTGGAAGCAAACTTCTGTCTCAAATGTTCTGGAGACATTTATATGACTCATCCATGTTGAAAAGATCTGGAAAGCACAACCTTCTCTTATTGGTTACTATTTGGCAAAATGCCACAAAGAGACAAAACTGCATAATTATTTGATCCTCAGAAACAAATTCCCTATTTAGTAATGATATTACAAGTCTAAAAGACATCTTGCTATATTTATCACTGAAAGCGTACTGTGTTAATAAAAGTGAAGTTGGAAAGCACAAATGCCCACAAAAGGAGAGAGCTACATTTAGAAACTGAAGCCTTTGGTAGTTTTAGCATTATCAATTTCAGAAAATTACTGAACAGTAAAAAAAATGCTGCATGCAGAGTAATTCTAACGTAGCTATTTAGGTCACCTAGGTGACACATTTCAAAACTGCAGCATTTTACCTTAAAATAGATCAGTGATGCAGATCGAGTTTCTCAGATGCTGAAGGCTGCAGTAACTATACTTTCATCATGTCCTTTCATGAACACACACAAAGTGAACTGAAAGATTGGGCTGTTGGTTGGTTGGTTGATTAGCTTCCCCAAGGTACAACAGAAATTAATGATCCGACGTGAATCTGGTCTCACCACCCCGATCTTTCCAGTGACTACTCTTTGTGCACGTGAGGCAGCAACTGGAACATACCGACGTTGCAATCCACCTGATGAGACAATTCATTTAAAAAATAAATACACCTGAGATTCCCAGGCTTAACAGGAACTACTGCTTTTGGTTTATAACCCATTCAATTATCCATCCAGAACAGTTCAGGGGCAAGAAAGCAAAATTTAAAAAAATTTCTCATCCATTGCCATGGAGTCACAGAACACTACAGCACAGAAACAGGCCCTCCAGTCCAAACTGAAACATTAATCTGCCAAGTCCATCAACCAGCCCTCCAGACACTCCTCATCCATGTACCTATCCAAATTTCTCTTAAATGTTGAAATCAACCCCACATCCAACACTAGCACAGGCAGCTCGTTTCATACTCTCACCACCCTCTGAGTGTAGATGCCCCCCTCGGTCCCCTTAAACATTTCACCTTTCACCCTTAACCTATGACCTCTTGTTTTAGTCTCACCTAACCTCAGTGGAAAAAGCCTGCTTGTATTTACCCTATTTATACCCCCTCATAATTTTGAATACCACTATCAAATCTCCCCTCATTCTTCTACACTCTAGGGAATAAAGTCCTAACCTATTCAACCTTTCCCTATAATTCAGATCCTGAAGCCCTGGCAACATCCTTGTAAATTTTCTCTACACTCTTTCAATTTACTTACATCTCTCCTATAGCTAGGTGACCAAAACTGCACATAATGCTCCAAGTTAAGCCTCACCAATGTCTTATACAACTTTAACATAACATCCAAACTCCTGAACTCAGTACATTGATTTATGAAGTTCAATGTGAAAAGGCTTTCTTTATGACCCTATCTACTTGTGACACCAGCTTCAAGGAATTATGGATCTATATGCAAGATTTATTCTGGTTGGTCCTCCCAAAGTGCAACACTTCACATTTGGCTGCACTAAACTCCATCTGCCATTTTTCAACCCATTTTCCAACTGGTCCAATCCAAGCTTTTTCGGCCCAAAACGTCGACTGTACTCTTTTCCATAGATGCTGCCTGGCCTACTGAGTTCCTCCAGCATTTTGTGTGTGTCGCTTGGATTTCCAGCATCTGCAGATTTTCTCTTGTTTGTGATTGGGTTACTTACTGAGGGTAACAGCCACAAGGAAACTCTGCAGTGGTTGCCTATTCCCTTTCCTGACAATCACCCAGGTGCCTGATTCCTGCAACTCAGGGGTGACTACCTCCCTGTAGCTCATTTCTATCATCTCCTCACTCTCCTGTGTGCGCCGAAGGTCATCGAGCTGCAGCTCCATTTCCTTAACATGGTCTCCAAGGTGCTGAATCTCTGTGCATTTTGTGCAGATGTAACTATCAGGGAGAATGGATGTCTTCTGAAGTCCCCACATCTCACACAAAGAACATGCCCGACTCTGAACTATGCACTAACAGAAAAAAAAACATTAACTGGAAACTTAAGAGTTTGAGTCTGTGTTTGTTCAAACCTGCTAACACTGCCCCACTCACACAATGGCCCCTCCGTTTAGACATTTTTAAAAAAAACTGGCACAAATAAAAACTCACTCTGGACAAGACTTGCAGTTTTCAAATGGCTCCTGCCCTGCAAGATGTTGCTCTCTCACTGGTTGGGATGAATGAAAGTTCAGCCTGTCTATGTCTGTGCAGACAGGGTTGGCATCAGCAGCATCTCTTGACTGGAGTCTTTGCAGTAATGAAACTGCAGAAGGGAGAGTTGTGGGTCTATGCTGCTGAAGACCTTGATTGTCAATACCTGGAGTACGTGAAAGACAGCTCAGCTGTGTGGTGTGGACAGATTCTCCTTACAGAACTGGTGCACCATCTTTTTAATAACCACAATGTGTTTGGACATATTCTTCAGTAAGCAGAATTGGCTATTGTGACACAAAGCACTACTGATTCTGGTTGTAGACTCACCACGTCAGCTGCCGCTTCACACACCTTTGCCTCCAATGAGGCAACCTCAGCTTCACACTCTTCCTTGAGCACAGGTAATGTAGCCTCTACACGTGCTCTCTCCATGTCTATGCGAGCTTTCTCCATTTGCATCTCAACTTCATGTTTAGCACAAGTCGTTTTCATTCTTGCCACTTTGGCTCTGACACGGGCTCGTGCTGTAGCCATGTTAATCATGAATTCGCTCAAGCATCGCGATGACGCGATCACTGCTCCACATTCTGATCTGACTCCCAGGACTTGGTAACTGACGTTGCTTGGGTCGGAAGCTGACTTTGTCGTTAATGGCGCTCAGACTTGTCTGCAGTCTGTGGGCGATACCTTTAAGGACAAGTTATCTTTTTACTCTACTGCCCTCTCAGTGTGGATATACAGAGCTATGAGGCCAGTCAAACACCCTCTCAAAAATCACCCAAGACAGAAGCTTCCTTCAGAGTTTTTAATGAGATCTGACTTGCAAAGCTGCAGAAAGTTAAGTAAACTACATTTTAAAGCCACTACATAATTGTCGTAAGCCTGAATATATTAATACTGTCGATCATTCTTGAAGTCGGTGTTAACCAATGTAATATACACACACACAAAATACTCCATAACTGTGTCATTTGAACAGGAGTAAACTCGAGGCACAATATCTTATTAACGATCAGTGATAAACATAATACTTCCTTCAAAATATATCTACTAAATGTTTCCAATATTAACAAATCTTGAAACTCACAGATTGCTGTTTCAAGGACAAATAAAGAAAGGATGGAGATGGATGTGTTTCTACATCATATGCTTTGAATCGAAATCCAAGTTAACACATTGGAAATTACATAAAAACAGCTTACATACAGGAAGCGATGTTTGTATGAAATGAACCGAATAGGAAACAAACAGCGCCTCTAAAGGCAGAACATTCCATGCCTGACATCCATGATATCAAACTTAACTAATGAAACCAAAAGTCAAACGATCATTTCATTAAGTCTTTGGCAAAAGAAGGATAGCCTCCGAGACTGGTCCTGAAAACAATCTGACTACAGTCTTGAAATGTTCTCATTTCCAAAATTTCATCCTTAAAGACATACCTGCTCACGGTAATGTCTGATGAGGAGATTGGTGACACAATGCTCACCCGGAATGACAACTGGGTGAGGTACCTCTGAAGTGAGTTGTGTCTTTTCAATATGTCCTCAGACTCACTGTAGCCACTGAAGAGTGAAGAAATGGACAGACTTCACTAAGGCAACTTTTGATTGGAAGTGGTTGCTGCATTGTGATGGGTCTAATTCTTCTGAAGTGGAACAGGTTATTGGTTAATTTCTCTGGAGTTCACTGGTGCTTGCTGTACTGCATGTCATTCATGCCCTGTAATATATTGTTACTCCTTCTCCAGTTCTCCTTGCTACTCTCTCCAGATTTTCCACCAGTCTCTGGATGACTATCTTGTCCACACTCGGACTGATTGCCTCAGGGCTCTTCTGGTCAGTCTCAGTAGTGTACTCAAGCTATTGTCCAGTGGTGATTGGTCACCACAGCCTGGTACAGCGAGTGGGCGCTCTGCAGTTGATTCTGTAGCTTCTGTTGAAAGGTGAGCCACTGATGACACTGTTCAGCCCTTGCCTACTCCTATTAAGTGATGAACACCCATGTGTTTCCAAGTTGGGTAACATCTCACTCTGTGTCGTAAGTGAGGGTTTCATCATTCTTTAGGTATGAATCTGAAGCAGAGGATCACAAGGGGAAAAAGAAGTGTCTTGCATTGCTGAAGATAAATGTGGCAAAAGTATTAGATGGTGGTTGCACTCAAACCTACACGAAAATAATACCTATGCCATAATGAGCAGTATTACACATTTCAACCACTTAATAAAATAGATAAACTCTCGACAATTAGCCTAATATACTAATCAATACAAGAGAACAATATTTTCCTTTTCATGTGTAGTTTCAGTTATTCCTTCATAGTTATGTTTAGGAAATGACAAAAGCAAAAGACCTTTAAATGGAACATAGAACAGGAACAGGCCCTTCAGCCCATAATCTTATGTCTATCTCTTTCAATTTTCCTCCCATTCATGTGTCTATCTAAATATCTCTTAAAGTGCTCTAACGTTTCTGCCTCTATCACCACCTCAAGCAGCACATTCCAAGTACTAACCAATCTCTGTAAAAAAAAAAAACAAGTTGCCCCTCACACCTCCTTTTAAATTACCCCCTCACCTTAAATGCATGTCCTCCGGTACGAAACATTTCAACCCTTGGAAAAGGATACTGTCTATCTACTCTATCTATGCCTCTGATAATCTTTGTATCTGCCCTCAGCTGCCACCCCTCCAGAGAAAACAACTCAAGTTTGTCCAACCACTTGTTATAGCACATGCCCTCTAATCCAGGCAACATCCTGGTAAACCTCTTCTGCACCTTCTCCAAAGCCTTGACATTCTTCCTACAATGGGACGATCAGAGTTTCATGAAACTGCAACATAACTTCCTGACTTCCGAACTCAAAGCCTTGACTAATAAAAACAAGCATGTCATGCCTTCTTAACTACCCTATCACCCTATGTAGCCACTTTCAGAGACACCAACACTCTGTTAAGGATCTTGCCCTAACAGTGTACCGTCTCTTTGCATTTGAACTACCAAGGTGCAATACTTTACATTTGGTCAGATTAAAACATCTGGCATTTCTCTGCCCATATCTGTAACTGATCTATATCCCATTGTAATCTTTGCTATCCATAACACCACCAAGGGTCATCAATAATCCTCATCACCTCACGAAAAATCTAAATTCAGTTCGTAAGTCATGACTTAACCCACACAAAGTCTTGCTGGTTCTCCCTAATTAGGCCATGGTTTTATAAGAATTCTCTCCTGCAACTTCCCTACCACTGAAATGAGACTCACCAGTTTATAGTTACCAGGATTATCTCTTGTTCCCTTCTTGAATAATGGAACGATATTAGCTGCTTTCCAGTCTTCCAGGACCTCACCTGTGGCTAGAGGACTCAAAGATATTGGTCAAGTCCCCAGCAATCTCTTCTTTTGCCTCTCTCAAGAACCTGGGGTATATCCCATCAGGCCCTGGGGACATCCACCTTAATGTTCTTTAAGAGACCCAATAATACCTCTTCCTTTCCCTTAAAATGCCCTGACATATCAATACGCTCAGCATGGATTTCACTATCCTCCAAGCACTCCTCCTTTCTAAACACTGATGTACTCATTGGGGGCCTCGTACACATCTTCCACGTCCAAGCAAATGCTCCCCCTCCACCCACCCCTTCATCCTTGAGCTTCTTTCTCATTATCCTCTTCTCTTGATGTATGTATAGAATGCCTTGGGGTTCGCTGTAATACTACTTGCCAAGGACTATTCATGGCCCCTCCTGGCTTTCCTAATTCCTTTCTTGAGCTCTTTACTGGCTTCTTTATCACCCCTGAGGGCTTTGTTTAATTCAAGCTTCTGAAGCTTTAGATACATTTCATCTTCCCTCTTGACTAAAACTCCTCACTTCGTTCGTCCACTTATTCCTCTGCTGGACTCAGACCCTAGCCATCATCACCCAACTTTACCTTTCCAGTCATCTCAACGTATTATTTGCTTTAAGTCGCATTAGCTTATTCGTAAAAACAAATTGTTAAAAGGACAGGCAACTGCGTTTACAGTTTAGCTCCTTGCAATTGATCTGACATTCGGGACAATACTCCCACAGAAGGAAAGCGAGGAGCTCCATTTGCTGGTCCAGAGAAGCCGTCCTCTTGGACCTAATCATGCATCACAATGCACCAACAGCACAATATTACTGAAACAGGCACAGAAACCTTCCTCAAATATGCGCAATTTATACAACACTTTTACATATTTTGAAGAACTTTTGTTACCGGTAACCTACAATTGAACTTACTTAGGCTGAATTAGTCTGACGGACTATCATTTTAAACATTTTCATTTGCATAAACAAGCCCTCAGCCTTTTAACAGAGTGCTTTTAATGAGCCACATCTGGTTTGTTGCATTTCCAGCTGTGTGCTCTCTCACACTTGCTTCACATGAGGTTCAGTGTACTCCTACGCATTACTATTGTTTGAGCCAGAAGGCTGTGGAATTAGACTTCATCAGGATTTCAGTATGTAATCCAGGGTGGCATTTCACTCAGAAGTGACAGGAGTGTCATAACGCTTCGTTAAAGACTTCATGCGCTATTGGAAGAACAAATTTAATCTTACCCAAATCAGTCAACAATCAAACCGTCACTAGAAACCTTTCAACCAGTCAGTTCTTTTTCCACATTGTCCCTTTTATGATCTGCAAAATAGCTCATCTACTTAACAATCACAGTGCTTAAAATAGAAGAAATTTAATAAGTGTAATAAGATGCTATTTAAATACTTGTTTCTCAGTATAACCACAATATGAATTGGTGCAACTATCCAACAGACAGTTATTTAAGACACATTATAAATATACATTAAGAACATATGCTGGTCAGAAAGTAATTTCAGTGACGTCAGGAATGTTGTACTGACCCCAACACCCTATAGCAGACAGTGCAAGTCACCCACCATGTGCAACGGGTCAAACATATTCTCAGCTTGGATTTGATTTACAAGATCAGCATCTGATATAATTTCTGTAAATATTCATAATATTACCATGATTTGAGATTATTTATTGTTTTCAAAGAAGGCATCAAATAGGAAAACAAGTACTCCCAGCTTAGCAAAATGTTCATCTGAAACCACCAGAAAATCCCTGAACTGAGGCCAACCAGATGACTAAGTAAGTCAAGAGCTTTCTTTGAGGAACATCAGGACACAAACTTGGCAAATGAAGAGATTAGGGTTTGGTGAAAAGTTGATTGGAGATTGATTAACAAACTAGAATTTCCTTTTTTTTAAAAAAAACAAACCAACTAGATTTTATTTTTATTCTAAAGCAATGTCACCTGGTATATTAAAATTATATCAATTAGAAATTCCAGGTATAGATTTTATGGACTGCATACACCCAGATATATTAACACTATATAGAATTTTATTTTTTTAAAATTAATTTCTGATGTGGGGGCAAAAATCAGGGATTTGATTTCTACACCTTAAAATCAGGTTTTGAAATCCGGGTTTAAACAAAACTCTACTAAAAACAGCTATAAGAGGGGAGGAGAATACAAAACATCTCATGGTGCAGCCATTTTACAGCAGTCATTCAAGTTCAATTATCATTCAACCATACATGAATATACTCTGGGACCAAGATGCTAAAACATATTACCAACAGCACACAGCACATAGAACAAATAGCACATAAGTTTACATTTTTAGAAATACAGTCACAAAGAAAAAAAAAGTAGTCCAAGGCCCTGAGTGGCTTGACTGCAGATTGATGGTAAGTTGCCGTGCACCAGCTTGCTCCTCCACTGAGCAAACATCAGAAGGCAGCACCAACAGAAAGGGCCAGCCCCCGCCCCCAACCCACTACGGACTCCAGCGCACCTAGAGGCCTCTGATCTATAACACACTGCCTCAGTATCTCCTCCCCTGGGTGGCTGCAACAAGTGACACAACAGCAGAAAGGCCTAGTCCTTGCCACAACCAAGCTCCTCCACTGTCAGTCTCGCCAATGAATCAGTGAACTGGATTTGCAGTATTCTATGTTACCAATGTCCAACAAAGACTTGTGATCGCAATAAAAATTTCCAGGGTAATCACTCGCACTGTGCACCGTCGAATAGTATGCAAGATGTCCAGGTGACAACATGATAATGGTAGGCAGTAAGACCAGCTCTATTGCTATCAAGCAACTCACTAATAGGATAGTCCGGCAGTACTTGATGTTCTCACTATCCAGCAGAGATTTGTGATCAAAAACAGACATACAAGATGAACAAATACGCTTTTGATTGGACCTGGAGTGGTTGCTGCGTCCGAGTGCCCCGCCATCTTCCACTGAGTCATTTAATGTATATGGCTGTCATCAACGTACTGCCAGCAAGTTGCTCCTTTTCTAGGATTGTGCAATGAAATACTTTTTTTTATTTCACTGGGAATCATAAAATGAACAATTTCTTTTTATCAGTACAATATTTTAATGACACTCTGCTTATCCTATAATTCAACATTAACATCAAACATAGGTAATTTCACAGATTAGGTTGAGACATATAAAATACAATCAGTCAGAATAGATTTCCAACATTTTTCGGTGTAGACACAAACTGATGTCTTTACAGAAATCAGATTGTTTTTGTGCACTTTACGCAGTCCTGTGTAGGTCTGTAGTCTAGTGTAGCTTTCTCTGTGTTGTTTTTTTTTAACGTAGTTCAGTCTAGTTTTTGTACTGTGTCATGTAACACCATGGTCCTGAAAAACGCTGTCTCATTTTACTATGTACTGTACCAGCAGTTATGGTCGAAATGACAATAAATGTGACTTGACTTGATTAAGCAGATACACTGTTTTCAAACCAATGTGATCAAAGCTTTTCGCTTTTAATTGAACTAGCACCTTTAGTTTCTACTGACATCACCCCTGGTGCTCATTTAAATTGTTTATTAAGCAGGTGAATAATTAAAGTTTATCACATCCTCAACCTTATGAATAAAAACGAGTATAAAAATGTAGAATTAAACAATATGGAATTGGTATTTGTGTAAATTATAGATTATAGCTCCAGTTTGAGTAAAACCAATTCCATATCAATTATAATACCCTCCAAAATCAATTAAGAACACAAGAAAGAGGCATAAGATTCAACCACGGATGCCTCAAGCCTTGCCCACTATTTAGCAACAGTCCTGGTTGATCCAGTCATGAACTCAACTTCTCTTTCCATTTCTTACAATATCCCATGATTCGCTTGTGGTCACCACTTGGAATTTATTCAATTATCGCTGCTACAAAACAACACATTTCACACCATAAAAAATGGTGATAATAAATCTGATTCTCCCTCCACAACTCACTGGGATAGTACACTGTCCTTCAATGAAAGCCTTCCCCCTCAGTTGCTTTATATAAAAGATTCTTTATTCTACTACGCTGGGTTCTAGTTAACCCCAGCAGGGGAAACAAGTTCTTAGTATCTACACTGTCAGCTCTTGCATGTTTTAATGGGGCCACTTCTCACTACTTCTAGCTCCAATGAGCAAAAACCCAACCAACTCAATCAAAAATGTCATGGCAATCCTTACGTTCCAGGAATCAACCTGGTGATTTTCTTTGCATTGCTTCCAATGCAAAATATTCTTCCTAAAATATGGAGACCAAAACCTGGGGCAGCTTTCCCAGAATCTAGTAAAGACGTACCAACACATCTCTAATTTTATACTCCATACCCCTTGCAACAGAGGTCAACATTTCATTAACCTTCCAAATTAAACAATTGCACACCATTTAAGTGCTTTTTTTCCATCCTCTTTCACTATAACCTCTTCTACCCACATTACATTCTATCTGAAATCTTCTTGCCCACTCACTCAACCTAGCTATATCCCTGTATACAGTTCATTGAAAAAGCATTCAGTCGCCACAACCATTTTCACATTTTAATTTCTTATTTTATAAATTTAAAATATATTGAAGTACGATTTTTGAGCTAACCTACAAAACATAGTGCATAATGTCAAATCAAGAGAAAAGGTCCAAACCCTGTCAACAATTTACTAAAAATTAAAAACCAAAATTGTGAGGTTGAAAATATATTCATCCTCTTTGTAATTACTTAGCTAACTTCACTCAAGTGCAATATTGTATATTACTAACTCACCCGATTTGTTGATGTAGAAAATTGGAGGATCACCTGACTAAATACCTCCTCTGCAAAATCCAACAGTATGGTAAATTTTCAACAGGCCATACCAAAATGAAGGCAAAGGAGCATTCCAGACAAGTCAGAGAAACGATAGAGAAGCACGAATCTGGGGAAGGGTACAAGATTATCTCAAGGGCATTGAACACAACTCAGAGCTCAGTACAGTCTGTCATGGAAAAAGTGAATAAAATATTAAACCATAGCCACACCGCCTAGGTCAGGCCACCTCTCTAAACATAGTCGCCGGAGAATGGCATTTGCAAGAGACTACGCCAACAGTCACTCTGAGTAAGCTGCAGAAGTCAGTGGCTGCAACTACAGAAGAAGTTCACAGCTCCCAATCTGCAAGGCCTTGCATATAACGGGTATTTATGGTTGAGTGGCAAGGAAGCCCTGGCTAAAAAAAAAAGCATATCCTTGCTCAATGTTCCCTCTAATTTGCAGTGACCAGTGCGCGCAAATACCTTGTACTGTCCAATGACAACAATCACGTCTGCACCGAATAATTTCAATAAAATCAGTTTAAATAAGCTAGTTCCAAAATCTTCAGACATCATCACAAACTCTGTGTTGTCAACACCCATGCACATCTCAAAGGGAACATTGTCCTTGCCAGTAAAGACTTCGCGAAGTGTCACTTAAAAGCTGCTGTAAAGATGTGGAAGAAGGTCATGTGGTTGGATGAGACCAAAATGGAAATTTCTGGCTTCAACACTAAGTGGTACATGTGGCATAAATCTAATACTGTGCATCAGCCGGGTAACAACACCCCTACTGCATAGTATGGTGGAGGTAGTATCATGCTATAGGGATGCTTTTTAGCAGCAAGGACTGGAAATCTGGTCAGGATTGACGTGAGGATGAATGCTGGTAAATCCTGCATTAAAAACCTGCTAAGCCTCTGCCAGAAAGCTTAAACTGGAGAGGAACAGTGACGACCCAAAGCACACTGCCAGAGCAACCATTTGAAGCAACCAGGCTTCAAACTTACGCCCTTCAATGGCCCAGTCAGAGTCCTGACCTTAACCTAATCGAACATTTCTGCCAAGACCTCAAGACTGCTGTCCATTACCGCTCCACATCAAAGCTGACACAGCTTGAGCAATTTTGCAAGGAGGAATGGGCAAATCTTGCTCCCTCACATTGTACAAAGTTAATAGAGACTTGCTGTATCCAAAAAGACTACTAGCTGTATTACAACAAAGTACTGAGCAAAAGGGGATGAATACTTTTGAACTGCTGACATTGTATTTCTTGAATTCTTTAGTTTTTCAAGCCTTACAATTGTCCCCAATTCTTGGGCTCTACTGTGAAAAAAATGAGCATGTGATTCACAAATAAAAAAATCTCAGGTAAATTGATCAAAACCCCTGGCTGTAATACTCATGTATGTGAACAAAGGGTTGGAGGCTGAATACTTTTACAAGGCACTGTATGTACTTCATCCCTTGAGAACCTAATAACTCACCTATTTTTTGCATCATCAGCTTTTCATGAACAGTGATAATACAAACTTAGAGTCTGCAGACTTGGAAATCTATAACCTCGATTGGCTATGACTAAGAATACATGCGCAGCATTGCGAACTGAAGTTTTCCCTGAAGGAAATGTTCATGGGAAAACCAAGTGCAAAACACATTCCATGAATATCTAACAGGAATTTACTGATGCAATTTAATACATACAATTAAAATTTGTAAGCTTTACATCACACTGAAAAAAATTAAACATTTTCTTCTTCCTCTACTCTCTCTCACCCTTCAGATGCCAGGACACATTATGGTCTAAATTCACTGTAAGGCATTCTCTGCGTGAAGTGCAATGTGCTCTTTGAGGATTAACTCGCATGTGGTCTTCATAATAATAAGACTGTTACTACAAAGCAGTACAAGATCTTACTGGCTCAATCAGACAAGAGACGTGATTAGAAACAGATGTGCAACACTAGTTTTACCACATCAGCACAATGACCAGAGCTTACAGCTGAACGTCCTCAAGATACAAAATGAAAGAGGGCTCTAACAAACAACACACACACAAAATGCTGGATGATCTTAGCAGGTCGGGCAGCATCTTTGGAAAAAAGTACAGTCGACGTTTCGGGCTAATACCCTTCGGCAGGATTGGATATGCAGATTTTCTCTTGTTTGTAAGAGTAACCATGTGCACCATCATCAGAGATTAATCTTAAAACTATTGTTAATGAAAAATGGCAGAATACCTTGTTTTTAAGCCTTTAACAAAACCTTTCAAACTTTTTAAAATAAATATGACTATGAATATTTAAATGATGTTCTTGTTCACCTCAAACATACAGACATGTACATTATCTTAACGTAAGAGGCTGCTGCTCACCATCCTTCTCTTTTATTGTATATAGATTTATATAACGCCTCTACTTTCTCCGGAAGCTAAAGATATTTGGCATGTCCTCATCGACCTTTATCAATTTTAATCGATGTTCATTCCTAGGAATTTGAAGCTCTCAACCTCAACACTGTTGATGTAGACAGGAGCATGTGCACCCTCCCTGTACTCCTTCCTGAAATCAATGGCCAGCTCTTTTGTTTTGCTGATATTGAGGGGAAGGTAGTTTTTATGACACCGTATTACTAATCTCTCCATCTCCTTCCTGTACTCTGACTCATCGTTATTTGAGATAGGTCCACTGTGTAACATTATCCACAAACTCGTGGATGGATTTAAAGCAGAATCTGGCCACACAGTCATGAGGGTACAGGGAGCAGAGTACAAGACTGAGGATGCAACCTTGTAGAACACTGGGTTGAGAATAATCATGGTGGACACAAATTTCAACACAGAGTGCTAGTCATGGGGAAAAGTACAACTGCAGGCTCCAATATATTTGGCAAAATGTTTAAGATCGCTTGGAATGGGTTTCTCCTTAAATATTCAGAACGTTCCACCATGTTAAGTACAAACGTAATAATTACAGTAAATCATTGCAAGAGAGACTCTCCTAACTTAACATACCACTTGCAATCTACACATGGATTCCAACTTTCCTCTCTGTCAAGAGGCATTGTGTGAGACTGGGCAAGCACATCTCCACATACCGCTCACCCAGCACTGGAGCACCCATGGGTTGCTTGCAATGTGCTGCCTGGACTGGATGGAGAGGCAGATACACAAAAGACATTGAGATAGGCACATGGATGTGAGGAAAATGGAAGGATATGGCCATTGTGTAAGCAGAGGGGATTTAGTTTGGTTGGGCGTTTGATTACTAATTTATTTGGTTCAGCACAATATTGTGGCCCTAAGAGCTTGTTCTTTTGCTGTACTGTTCTATGTTTATTAAGGGATCCCATAACTTAAAAGACCAGATTGGATCTTTGCAGATTTGCCAATTTAGTCATTAATTAAGCTGCTTACCAGTAGGAGGTGTCAACACTTATTCTCATCTTCAATGATAGCACAGCTAGCATGAGTGCTAAAGACAATGCTGAGACATTTGCAACCCATGTTCAGCCCATGGATATCACGGCAGGAGCAATTAAAGGTAGTACCCTAGGTCCAACCAAACTGCTTCATCAATGACATTTCTTCCATTACTGGGTCAGAAACACACAAACACACAATATTGAACTCTTCAGCACATGAAGCAGCACACATTTGCAAGATGATCCAGATTAATTCAGACATGGGCTGATAAGTGGAAAATAACATTCATATAAAGGAAAGAGCCAACCATTGGCCATCTCCACCAACCACTTATCTTTGACGGGCAATGGCATTACGACTAACAAGTCCCCACTGATGACCACATTCCCAGAAGCTGAAATAAATCAGCCACATAAATATTGTGGCTACTCAAGCTGTGTAGCCAGTGGCAAGTGACTCTTGAAACCATAACATTTCCACCAATGAGGCACATCAGGAACACGATCTTAAAAACTCCAGTTGTGTGGATGAATGAAATACTAACAATACTCATGCAGTTCAACAATGTCCGGGACAACGTCAACCCCATGTACCTCCTCAAATAACTATAACCTCTGTAAGAAAGAAAAATGGCAATCAGGGAATTTCTTCTGTATTTTATTGATGAGTTCACTGTGCAAAAGTTTGGATAAGAAAAAGCAGTTTGGAATTAGAGAGTAATTACAATACAGATACAATCCATTTACTGATATCTTTGCTGATATTTAAACTACACTTAAATTGGAATCCTAATAGCTAAGTCCTTTATCTGCAAGCACCTCCAATATATTTGTACATATTATGATATTAGATGTAAGGCTTTTTCCCGTAATGTCATAATTATAGTGAGAGATGTTATTATTGAGTAAGCTAAACTAAACTACTTTATATCACTAGAGCTGATTCTTGTGAACATTAATGTTTGTACAAGTTGTCCCTCAATCTCTTTTCAAACTATTGGTTTTAGAAATTTACTTCAGGTTTTTTCCAATCCTGAACAAATTTTCTACCACCTCTGCGCCGAGTCCAGTCTATATGCCACACCCAAAGATACAACGCATGGGAAAGAAAATGTGGTTGAGGACTTATTTACATATTTTAATGACGTCAAAGCTGTAGCTCTGATATTTGTCATATATTTTACTGTAATTAATCCATTCTAATCCACCCACAATGCTTCACATTTAAAAGTAATCTATCAAGAAACCTCTTAAGATGTTTAGCATTGAGGTTAATTTGAATTTCATGAGTTGGCATCTGCAAGACGTAGTCTTCAGCAATAATAATCTTTTCCAATATAATAGCTATTACTGCCATGGATATTAAAGTATCAACTCCCAAGCTGTCTTGTTTTATTACAGTGAATATAATGAAATAGAGATCCTTCATCATACTTAATACATCACTTAGTTTTAGTTAAAGCCTCAATACTCATTATTTTTGCATGAAAAATTATCCCTGGCATTCAAATTATTAAAATTTTAACTCATTAAATTTTGAAGAATATTTTAAGCGGAAACATTACCAGGAAGGTTGACAATATCATCTATTTAACAGATGACCAATTCCCCCCAGACTACTCCACCGGATAACAACAAAGACCAGATCTATTCTATTTTTTTTGTTTTGGTGCCACTGTTTACAGCTGAAGGTTTAGACTGCTGGCAATAAGTATCTAAAACAAGCTACCAGGTTAATAAACCCAAAATTCAACTTTTAGGGATCTATGACAATTTCACTCAGGTTAATGCACCTCACTTACTCCCCCACTCTCATTCCCCGTCAGTATAAAATTAAAATTTCAAATGAATTTCGCTTGACTCAATCTATTGGGCTAGGACACTAGTCTCAAAAACACCCCTCTCCAACTTGGTTATTACTGTTCATAATCTCACCCAATAAAAATCACAAAAAATACATGGTATATTAAAGCAACTGACACAAAATGCTGGACGAACTCAGCAGGCCAGGCAGCATCTATGGAAAAAAAACATACAGTCAACGTTTCGGGCCAAGACCCCGAGTCCTGCTGAAGTGCCTCGGCCCAAAACGTTGACTGTCCTCTTTTCCATAGATGCTGTTGAGCCTGAACAGTTCCTCCAGCATTTTGTGTGTGTTTTTTGGATTTCCAGCACCTGCGAATTTTCTTTTGTTTGTGATTGGTAAAATAAAGACAGTTCTGTTGAAATTATTATTGTATAGCTTATTGTGGGAAGCACAAAGCACTTCACTCACTTGATCTTTTCCTAATATTGAAGTTGCAACATCTGTTCTCTAAGCCATCAGTTGTGGCTTCTAACTCTGATATCAACATCATATAGACTACAGTTAGCAAAGATTTCCTTTCCCTTTTCTACAATCTTATCCCCATAGTTCTAAGAATTCACCTCAATAACCTCTTCAGTTACCTTTCCTATCTCAGTGCAATTAAGACTGTTGGCTAGAAAACACCTCAAATTCATTGCTGTCAATCCAACAGTTCCATGATTCACCTCACTGACTCTCTCTTTAATAGCTGGGCAATTGTTTATGCAGAATTAGCAAACCAAAATGCATTCTGCTCGTGCCATTAAGGTGTTCTATCACCAGAAATTCTCTTGGGTGATATCCCAGGCAATCTAATGGCTAGGTCATTTAAGATTGAGCAGAGACTTAGAACGTCTGTTGGACCATAAATATCACAAAAGTTGCTATCACAAATGTAATAATTCTCTGGGGCACATTTCTCACCCGATTGTTTCCACTATGAATTATGAAAATTGTTAGTATTTACCACTTGGCTGTTGAAGCAGAACAAAACATTTACTTGGTGTAATGAAGTGACTTTTGATTTCAAATCAGAGGTAATTTAGACCAGGTACATTTACTACTGGTGTTTATTATTCTTTTTAACCAATTAGTTAAATAGTGAATTTTGTCTACTAACAGAGCAGACCTCGTGTTCATATCAATGTCTCCTGAAACCTATACAAAAAAATCTAAAAAAAAAACGAGAACAGTTTAAAAAGTCTCCAACATGTCTATGACGGAAATTAATAATGGAGGTCATAGTAATCCAGATTTATAAACAGAAAACCTGTTTTTGTATGAAGTAATCTATAGAACCTAAAATTGGACTGTCTCCCTAAAGTGCACAAATTGTCTACGGCAATTTTTGTTTCCGCCTACCTTATCTATCACCCTTATAAATATATACCAATTACTTCAGGATTCATCAACATTGTCTAAAGGAACGTCTCCACAATAAACCATATTTAGAGTTAAAAAGTGGAAAGATACAATTCATCAAGACAACTGTTAATCCTGATGCTTCCGAATGCATTAATTTTGCATAAAGTACCTGTGTTTCAATTCAGAGAGCTAGTCTTGCTGACAGAGCATTGACAAAGATTACTGGAGGCAGAGCAAGCTGTAATACTAATGTTCTGCTGCCTGGTGCCAAATCACAAATGGTTCCAGGATTAACTCCTGGAATCTGGTATAATCCTGAGTATTCTTCAAAGGTATGGGACAGAGAGCACAAGGAGCAGCCCCTTTAGCCGACCATGCCCATGCTGTCCATTTAACTCTACATTAACTCCATTATACCACACAGCCTTGGTGATTCAAGTACTAGGCTGGATGTTTCTTAAACATTGCAACAGTACTCAGATTCCCCCACTTTTTCATGCAGTGCATCATACAACAACCACAATTTGATTTTCGTTTCCACCTACCTTATCTATCACCCTTATAAATATATAGCAATTTCAGGTCACCCCTCTTTAGCCTCCTCCACTCCAGGGAAAATAAACCCAGTCTATCCAGTGTCTCCTTATAAGTGAAATGTTCCAGTCCAGATAACATCTTGATGAATCTCCTTGCATAATCACATTGATCCAGCGTTTTATAAAGCTATAACACGATGCCCCTGATCATACATTCAGTGGCACAACCAACAAAAGCAACCTTCTTCATCCTCTAACCTGCCCATGCTGCCAATTTCAGGGAATTATGTGCTTGTACACCAAGGCTTTCATTGTTCATCAATACTCCTTGTGGCCTATTATTAACTATGCACATTCTAATTTTCTTTGCCTTCTCAAAACGAATCACCTCACACCTGTCAGGTTTAAATTCCATTCGCCATTGCTAAATCCAGCTTTCCAGCTGATCTGTATCTCAGACAATCTTCTTCACTATCTGCTGATGTATCATCTCAACTTCCCCTCTCTTTCATCAGCTGCAAGGAGCTCTTGGACTCTATTGCATCAGTTAAGACTTTCCATTTAGCTATCGCTGCCCCTGCCGTCCCTTTCCACAGCTCAGCAAGCACATTGCCTAAATAGAGAACTGTTATAAATTTGGATAGAGGGTCACAGCACAGACGTCAATAAGGCTGGTGGTTTGTAGCTGGGAGGTGGGGGGAGGAAGTTGGCAATAAAGGAAACTCACTTGAGGTCTATCAGTTAGGAACTGCCTTGCAAGCACATCAGAAAAAGCACCCATTCACTACATCACTGATACATATTTATGCAGTTACTTGCCACGGCTACTCCAACAGCACCCACCAAACCCATAATCTCTATTAGCAAGAACAATGACAGAAAACTTTTCTTACAACAGACAACATGGTCTGATATTAGACGAATGCTTTCCCTAACTGCTGGTGTATCACCTCAACTCTCCTTCCCTTCCATCAGTTGCAAGGAGCTCTGAGACTCCACTGCAGTAAATATGACTTTCCAATTAACTGCCTCTGTCCCTGTTGTCCCTTTCTGCAGCTCACCAAGCACCTATTATGCAATACAGTGAGTGCTATAATGTCTACATCATCACAAGGTTAACTTAAGCAGTCTTGACAAATCTCCATTAATCCAAAAGGACTAAGATGGAATACTATTGTTTGGTTTTAATAACTATAATTAAAATTTGGCTTAAAGTTAACTAATGGGCAAGGAGGGACAGTTAACTAACTGATATTTTCAAGTAAAACCAAAAGAAGAATAAAACAACTAAATTGGCTGACCCAATTGTTATGGTTTGTTATTGCAGGGATGGTGAACATAATTTAAGAAATGGGCAAGTTTTAGTTAGATCAATAGAAAAGTTGTAATATATGCACCTGAACTTAAAATACCAATACCACATCCTGTCTCAATGTGCTGTCTGTAACTCTCACAACTAAAGACTTTCTCGTCTATTGCTCAAAATACAGAAACAAACGAGTCACATTATACTCCTCCCACACACCTCACTGCCAAAATAAAAAAAGCTTTATTCTTTTAAATTTAAGAATCAGAATTTGAAACTTATTTTCATATAGCCACTTAAAGTTAATAAAACAACAATTCACAAGCTGACCTTTCACATTTTGTCCCGAAGGCAATACTGATGGAATACAGTACATACTTTAGCTAGCCAAATACATAGATGTGGTGTGACAGCCTGACTTGTCTTTGCTGGGAGGCTCTGTCACCATGACTAGTATAAAAGGCAACTCCAATTTTAGCCTACCATTACTGGTCCATCATTTGTCAACATCAACTAACTTAACACATTTCGGAGCAAATCATGGAGCTAGTCCCTGAGTCTTGGAAAGGTGCAACATGGTGTATTTATGAATGCATCTTTTCAAATGTACTGTACATAAATTTCATATTCTGTGCAGCACCAGCAATTCATTTTGGTGGAATTACCACAGATTTTCAATTCACACAGGTGTCTGGTACTTAGCCCAAAGCAAAATAAAACATTTAAAATAATAATTATCCCTCTCTCTGATCTCAATGACTTATTTGTAGCTCTAATAGACGTGTGTTCATTTTCAAATGTTGGTCTTGACAAAGTACCATTTTTTTAAGCAATGCGTATGATTAAAACAGCAAGCTCTGTCCTGCATGTTCCATATATATTCAGAGTACAAGATTTAAAAGCAATTTAGATTGTTTAATATTTTATTCTCATTTCTGTTATTTGGGATGTCTCACGCAATGGGAAGAGATTCAACAACTGCAATGTGCCAAGTCTAGCTGGTGCTAAAACTTTAGACACACAGTCATGTTTATTGTCTGCTTTAGATAAGAGCAATGCCTGGGCTTTTATAAGCATGGGTAATATTCAAAGGGATCTAGCAGCAAAAAAAAGGTTAGAAAAATAACAGTTGGTAGTACACTACCTGAGAAACAAAACCACAAACTATAAAAGATTTGTTTGTGCACATAATATGTCAAAACCTTTAAGCATGTTTTCCTAACTTCTGTCAATCAAACAGATCTCTGACGGCAGAGAGCAAATAATGTTAAATGACGGAGCCAAAACGACTTGCATTTATATAGTACCTTTCACAAACTCAGGATACCTCGGAGGAGTTTACAAGTGATGTAATATTGTTGAAGTACTGACACAATTGCAATGCAGGAAACCTCAATCCTAAACCAGTCCCAATCACAAAGCAGTGAGTGGCAACTTGCCTGAATGACTACAGACCAGCTGGACTCACCCCATAGCTGCCAAGTGCCTGGAGAGACTGGTTATGTCCCACAATAAGAATGCCATCCCTGATGCTGTGGACCAGCACCAGGCAAACAGATCAACTGATGACACCATATCATCGCTCTCCACATCATACTGGAATATCTGGACCATAATTACAGAACGTATTTTTTAAAAATTGACTATAGTTCTGCCTTCAACACCATACTCCCCAACAAGTTGGCCAATAAACTATACAACCTGGGACTCTAATCAATTTGCAACTGGATTCTGGACTCTCTCGCCAATCACACCCAGACAGTCAGACTAGGCTCCCTGACACTGAATGCGGGTGCACTGCAGGGATGTGTACTGAGCCCACTCCTTTACACTCTTTTCACTATGACTGTGCCACTGCCTATGACACCAACTCCATCATCAAAGGGCCTACTTCTGTGCTGTATTTTTCTATAACTCTTAAGAGCAATATGCTAGCCCCAATATTTGCCAAAGCAGTTATTCCCTTACTAAAAATGAAGAGTTGGCTATGTACATATTGGTCCTATCAACCTGTGACGCCACTTCATTGTAACATCCCATCCTCTGTACTCAACACATTGATTTATGAAGGCCATTGTGCTAAAAGCTTTCTTTACGACCCTATCGACCTGTGACATCACTTACACTGTATTCCCAGGTCCCTTTGTTCTACTGCAATCCTCAGTTCTCTACTGCTCACTGTGTAAGACCAACACTGGATGGTCCTACCGAAGTGCAACACCTTGCACTTGTCTGCATTAAATTCCATCTACCATTTTTTTTAGCCCATTTTCCTATTTGGTCCAAATCCCGTTGCAAGCCACGGTAGTCATCCTTGCTGTCCACTACACCTCCAATCTTGGTGCAAATTTGCTGATCCAGTTAAGCACATTATCACCCACAGCGTTAATGTAGATGACAAACAAGGGACCCAGCACTGATCTCTCTGCCACTTGAATTATCACAGGCCTCCAGTCAGAGAGGCAACCATCTACTACCACTCTCAGGCTTCTCCCACAAAGCCAAAATCTAATCTAAGTTACTACCACATCTATGTCAAGGGACTGAAGCTTCTTGATCAGCCTACCACGTGGGATCAAATGTCTCACTAAGGTCCACATAGAAACATCCACTGCCTTGTCTTCATCAACTTTCCTGGTATCTTCCTCAAAGAACTCTATAAGATAGGTTAGACATGACCTACCATGCAGAAAACCAGGCTGACTATCCAAATACTCATATTCAGTCCCTCAGAATACCTCCCAATAACTTTCCCACTACTGAATTCAGGCTCACCGGCCTAACATTTCCTGGCTTATTTCTAAAGCCTTTCTGTGCTGGTCGTATAGTGGCATCTGCACCGAGACTTCGGAGGAAAGGACACGGGTTCAAATCCAGACTGCTCCTTGAACGAGTTCTACCCGTGCTGGCTTGAGCATTGAGCTAGCAACTCAGCCTCCTAAAACAGGCAAAATGCTAAAGAAATGACAAGGTTGCTCCCAATGCACCAAATGAGGCGCTGGGAGGAACTTCTTAAAAAGTGGAACATTAGCTATCATCCAATCCTCTGGTGCTTCTCCTGTTGCTAAGGATTACTTAAGTATCACTGCTAGGGCCCCAGAAATTTCAGCACTTGCTTCCCGCAGGGTCCAAGGGAACATTTTGTCAGGCCCTGGGGATTTATCCACCCATATTTGTCTCTAGACAGCAAACACCTCCTCCTCTGTAATTCATAGTCCATGATGTTGATACTGTTTTGCCTCACTTCTGTGTCCATCTCCTGAGTAAATACAAATGCAAAAAAAAACATTTAAGATCTCCCCCATCCTATTTGGCTCCATGCATGGATTACCATTCTGAATAATCAGAGCACCAATTTTGGCCCTTGCAATTCTTTTGCTCTTAACATATCGGTAGAATCCCTGAGGACTCTCCTTCGTTTTGTCTGCTAGGACAGCCTCATGCCTTCTTTCATTCCTCCTGATTTCTTTGCTGTGTTCTCTTGCATTTCTTGTACTCGATAAGCATCTGCTTATAGCTACAATGAACCTCATTTTTTACTTAACCAGAGACTCAACGTCTCTTGAAAACCAAGGTTCCTTGCATCTGTTATCTTTACCTTTTATTCTGACAAGCACATACAAGCTTTGCACCCTCAAAACTTTACATTTGAAGGCCTCTCACTTATCAAGTACACCTTTGCCAGAAAACAGCCTTTCCAGATCCTTTCTGATACCGTCAAAATTGGCCTTTCTCCAGTTTAAAATCTCAACATGCGGATCAGAGCTATCTTTTTGCATATTTCCTTTGAAACCAATGGCATTGGGATCACTAGATGCAAAGTGTTTATCTATACAAGCTCCTGCCACCTGCCCTGTCTCATTCCCTAACAGCAGATCATGCATCGCATACTCTCTCCTTGGGTCTTTTACATACCGATCAAAAAAAACCTTTCCTGAACACCTTTGATAAAATCTTTCCCATCCAGCCCTTTTAAAGAATGGAAGTCAAGTCCCAGTCAACATCTGGAAAACACCTTAATGCTTCTTGTAGCAGTTTGCAATCTCTCTACAAATTTGTTGCTCTAAATTCCTCAGACTGTTGGGTGATCTGTAAAGTAGCCCCATTAACATGGTCATACCTTTCTTATTCTTCAATTCCACCCATATCGCCTCACTAGATGAATTCTCAATCTACCCTGAACTGAGCACTGCCATGACATTTTCCCAGGCTAGTAATGCCACCCTTTCCCCCTTTATTCCCTCCCATTCTATCGCATCTAAAACAACAGAACTCCGAATCACTGAGCTGCCAAGTCCCTACCCCTCCTGCAGTCAAGTCTCAGTTATGGCTACAAAATCATAAATGCAGGCGTTGATCCATGCCCTGAGCTCATCCAGCTTTTTTCTTTTACAAAAACAGGATCTGTTATTCCCACCTAACACTGCATCTCTTAACAAATAACCTTTGATAGTATAACACATGTCAAATTCACACTTCAAGTTCAAGTTTATTGTCATTCAACCACACTCATGTATACAGCTAAACGAAAACAATGTTCCTCTGGGACCCAGCTACAAACACAGTACATATATCACCTTCAGCAATAAAATAATATTAACAGATGATAAAAAATATTGTACAGATGTACAAGTTGACAAAGTGTATATACTACATATAGTTAATTATACAACAGTATAATTCTATTGGTGCTGTCATGAGTAATGCATACTGAGTGGTAGCAGGGTGTTCAGATTTCTCACAGCCTGGGGGAAGAAGCTGTTACCCAACCTAAAAGTTCTTGTCCTTAAACTGTGGTACCTTCTGCCTGATGGTAGAAGGTCAGAGAGACTGTGGGATGGATAGGAGGGGCCGCTGACAATGCTGAGGGCTCTGTGAACACAGCAGTTCAGGTATAAGTCCCGGCTGGGATGGGTGTGGGGAGAAGAGACCCCCAATATCCTCTCAGCAGTCCTCACAATCAGCTTCCGGGTCTTGCAGTCAGATCCCTTGCAATTTCCATACCAGCCAGTGACTAAACTCTCAATGGTGCTCTGGTTGTATGTGGTTAGAATGGGGCGGGGAGCCTCGCTCGCCTCAATCTCCTCAGGAAGTGGAGGCACTGCTGTGCTTCCTTGACTGAAGAGGTGGTGTTGAGAGACCAGGTGAGACCATCCGTGATGTGCACTCCCAAGAAACTTGGAACTCGCAACCGTTTGACTGTTGCAAATCACAGTGGACGTAGTTACTAAGTTTGCGGGTGACACAAAAATTGGTATTGTGGATAATGAGGAAGGTTGTCAAAGGCTACTGAAGGATATAGGTCAGATAGAAAGTTGGGCACAGTGCCAGAAGATGGAATTTGCAACGTAATGCAATTTAAGTTGTTATGGTACGGCAACAAAAAATATAGAATTGAGACAGGTTTTTTTAAAATAAACAAATAAAACATTTATTAAACACTGCTCAATAAGGAAACCAAAAGTAAACGAATGACTAACTTAACCGGAAGTTAACAGCTCTACAGCAATTCGAACAGTTCTTAAAGCGATAAATGTGAACACAGTTCTTAAAGTGATAAATGCGGAAGTCCAGATGATTTACACATTCAGTAAGGAGAGACTTTCCTGAAGTAACGAGTTCCTCAACGACATGACATTACTGCTGATCCCAGCCGAAATATGCCTTGCCTGAATGATTTACGTCGAAGGAAATAAAAATGGCTTATAAGCATTGACCTTTCCTTGGCGAAACGCTGTGCCCCATCCTTTCTGTTCTTACAGCAGGGATCATCTCGGATGCACATTACTATCTCTTTGAACAAAGATTAAGTAAGTTCAATCCTGTATTACCGCCAACAACACCAACTTTTCTCGATCCTTCGGGTTTTTCGTACCGGTAAATTCTTCAATCTCTGACTGGACTAAACTGGCAGCGTTGCGAAACTGCCGGCAATAACCTTTGAGACTTAAGGCAGTAAGTAAAACTCCACTTTAAAACAAAACTGCGTCATGAGACGAGTACGCAGCATAAAGGAGTCACTGGCGAATTAAACCACAAACTGACCTGCGTCATAGCAAGGCTTTCTCCTTTTATATCTGTTGAAACAGGCTATCATGTGACCTCACACTAGTGGGAGATTACTTCACCCCATCATCACAAGACCATTACATCATGCTCATAAGACAGACACGAGATACACACGGGGTATGTAACAAAGTCAAACAGGGGTAGGACATACACAATAAATGGCAGGGCATTAAGGGATGTTGATGAACCATGTGCTTCGGTTCCATAGTTCCCTGAAGGTGGCAACACAGGTAGATAAGGTGGTGATGGTGGCAGAGGGCATGTTGGCTTTCACAAATCCAGGTACAGGATTCAAGGCTCCTGATGAAGGGTTTCGGCCCGAAATGTCGTCACTACCTCCTCCCATAGATGCTGTCTGGCCTGCTGAGTTCTGCCAGCATTTTGTGTTTTTATAGGATTCAAGGGTTGGAATATTATGTTGCTACTTCACAAAACACTACCTAGGTTGCACTCAGAGTATTGTGTCCAATCTGTTGCCACACTGTAGGAAGGTTGTAGTTAGGGTCAATGGAGGTTCTTCAGGATGTTCAAGCAACACACACAAAATGCTGGTGGAATGCAGCGGGCCAGGCAGCATCTATAGGGAGAAGTACAGTTGACGTTTCAGGCCGAGACCCTTGGTCACTGCCTGGCACTTGTGTGGCTCAAATGTTACATGCCACTTGTCAGCCCAAGCCTGGGTATTATCCAGGTCCTGAGGAGTCATGAATGGTGCAAAACATTGTGCAGTCATCTGCGAACATCCCCACAAATGACCTTATGATGGAAGGAAGGTCATTAATGAAGCAGCTGAAGATGGTTGGTCCTAGGACACTTCCTGAATTGACACTTGCCTGAATTGAATTGCTTCAGTTATGGCGAGAAACTGAATATTTTCTGTCTGTCTTTATTTATTTAAAGATTTAGTGCAGAATAGGTCCTTACAGTTCATTGAGCTGCACTGACAAACAACCCCCAATTTACCACTGATTTAGCCCTAGCCTAATCATGAGACAATTTACAATGACCAATTAACCTACTAACCGGCATGTCTTTAGATTGTGGGAGGAAACCAGAGGACCCGAAGAAAAACCACACATTCGACTGGGAGGAAGTACAGACTCCTTATAGATGACGTGGGAACTGAACTACAAACACAGACACCTTGAGCTGCAATAGTGTCACACTAACTGCTACGCTACAGTGGCACCCTGGGCATAGCCTGGGCTTGTCTTACCCCGAATGAAGACGACAAATGGGTGATCTGATAGAAGTATGTAAAATTGTAAGGGGCATTGACTTATGCTGGGACTCACAAAGCAACCTCCATTGTAAATTGGGGGACCACTTCATCGAGCATCTCCGCTCTCTTCGCCAAAAGTGGAACATCCTGGTGACCCAACATTTTAATTCCGATTCCAATTCTCTTTCTGATGTGTCGGTCCATAGCCTTCACTTGTGCCATGATGAGGCCACTCTTTGAGTGGAGGACCAACACATATTCCATCTGGGTAGCTTCTAAGCTGATGGCATGAATATCAAACAACACACACAAAATGCTGGTGGAACACAGGCCAGGCAGCATCTACAGGGAGAAGCACTGTCAACGTTTCGGGCCGAGACCCGTTGTCAGGACTAACTGAAAGGAAAGATAGTAAAAGATTTGAAAGTAGTGGGGGGAGGGGGAAGTGCAAAATGATAGGAGAAGACCGGAGGGGGTGGGATGAAGCTTAGAGCTGGAAAGGTGATTGGTGAAAGTGATACAGAGCTGGAGAAGGGAAAGGATCATGGGACAGGAGGCCTCAGGAGAAAGAAAGGTGGGGGGAACACCAGAGGGAGATGGAGAACAGGCAGCATGATGGGCAGAGAGAGAGAGAGAAAAAAAAACAAACTAAATATTGTCAGGGACGGGGTAAGAAGGGAAGGAGGGGCATTAACGGAAGTTAGAGAAGTCAATATTCATCCCACTAAGGAGCACCTCCTATACCATCACCAACCTTATCAGCTCTGGGGATCTCCCATCCACTGCCACCAACCTCATAGTTCCCACACCCCGTACTTCCCGTTTCTACCTCGTACCCAAGATCTACAAACCTGCCTGTCCAGGTAGACCTATTGCCTCAGCTTGCTCCTGCCCCACCGAACTCATTTCTGCATACCTCAACTCTGTTTTATCCCCCCTTGTTCAATCTCTTCCCACCTATGTTCGTGACACTTCTCACCACCTTTTTATTCTGGCATCATCCCCTTTCCTTTCCAGTTCTGAAGAAGTGTCTTGGCCCAAAACATTGAAATTTTTTCAATGATTTTAAGTTCCCTGGCCCCCACCGCCTTAATTTCACCATGGACGTCCAGTCCCTATATACCTCCATCCCCCAACAGGATGGTCTCAAAGCTCTTCGCTTTTTTTTGGATCCCAGACCTAACCAATTCCCCTCTACCACCACTCTCCTCTGTCTAGTGGAATTAGTTCTTACTCTCAACAATTTCTCCTTTGGCTCCTCCCACTTCCTCCAGACCAAGGGTGTAGCCATGGGCACCCGTATGGGTCCCAGTTATGCCTGCCTTTTTGTTGGCTTTGTGGAACAGTCCATGTTCCAAGCCTATACAGGTATCCGTCCCCCTCTTTTTCTTCGCTACATCGACGACTGCATTGGCGCAGCCTCCTGCACACATGCTGAGCTCGTTGACTTCATTAACTTTGCCTCCAACTTTCACCCTGCCCTCAAATTTACCTGGTCCATTTCCGACACCTCCCTCCCCTTTCTTGATCTTTCTGTCTCCATCTCTGGAGATGGCTTATCTACTGATATCTACTATAAGTCTACAGACTCTCACAGCTACCTGGACTATTCCTCTTCCCACCCTGTTTCTTGCAAAAATGCTATCCCCTTCTCACAATTCCTCCATCTCCGCCGCATCTGCTCTCAGGATGAGGCTTTACAGTCCAGGACAAAGGAGATGTCTTCCTTTTTTAAACAAAGGGGCTTCCCTTCTTCCACCATCAACTCTGCTCTCAAACGCATCTCTTCCATTTCCCACACATCTGCCCTCACCCCATCCGTCCGCCACCCCACTCAGGATAGGGTTCCCCTTATCCTCACCTACCACCCCACCAGCCTCCAGGTCCAACGTATAATTCTCCATAACTTCTGCCACCTCCAACGGGATCCCACTACCAAGCACATCTTTCCCTCCCCCCCTTTCTGCTTTCCACAGGGATCGCTCCCTACGCGACTCCCTTGTCCACTCGTCCCCCCCATCCCTTCCCACCGATCTCCCTCCTGGCATTTATCCTTGTAAGCGGAACAAGTGCTACACCTGCACTTACACTTCCTCCCTCACCACCATTCTGGGCCCCAGACAGTCCTTCCAGGTGAGGCGACACTTCACCTGTGAGTCGGCTGGTGTGGTATACTGCGTCCGGTGCTCCCGGTGTGGCCTTTTATATATTGGTGAGACCCAACGCAGACTGGGAGACCGTTTCGCTGAACACCTACGCTCGGTCCGCCAGAGAAAGCAGGATCTCCCAGTGGCCACACATTTTAATTCCACGTCCCATTTCCATTCAGATATGTCTATCCATGGTCTCCTCTACTGTCAAGATGAAGCCACACTCAGGTTGGAGGAACAACACCTTATATACCAGCTGGGTAGTCCCCAACCTGATGGCATGAACATTGACTTCTCTAACTTCCGTTAATGCCCCTCCTCCCCTTCTTACCCCATCCCTGACAATATTTAGTTGTTTGGTTTTTTTTTCTCTCTCTCTGCCCATCACTCTGCCTGTTCTCCATCTCCCTCTGGTGCTCCCCCCTCCCCCTTTCTTTCTCCTGAGGCCTCCCATCCCATGATCCTTTCCCTTCGCCAGTTCTGTATCACTTTCACCAATCACCTTTCCAGCTCTTAGCTTCATCCCACCCCCTCCAGTCTTCTCCTATCATTTCGCACTTCTCCCTCCCCCCACTACTTTCAAATCTCTTACTATCTTTCCTTTCAGTTAGTCCTGACGAAGGGTCTCGGCCCGAAACCTCGACAGTGCTTCTCCCTATAGATGCTGCCTGGCCTGCTGTGTTCCACCAGCATTGTGTGTGTGTTGTTTGAATTTTCAGCATCTGCAGATTTCCTTGGACATAAATATTAATTTCTCTTTCAGATAAAAAAAATTCCCTCACCCTCCCTCTATTCCCCACTCTGGCCTCTTGCCAGCTGCCTGTCACCTTCCCCTGGTGCCCCTTCTCATTCCCTTTCTACTATGGTCCACTCTTCTCTCCTATCAGATTCCTTCATCTCCCACCCTTTACCTTTCCCACCCACCTGGCTTCACCTACCACTTTCTAGCTATCCTCCTTTGCCTCCCCCCACCTTTTTATTCTGGCATCTTCCCCTTTCCTTTCCAGTTCTGAAGAAGTGTCTTGGCCCAAAACATTGACTTTTTTTTTTCATTTTTGCATATTGCGTTGGATTTCTAGCATCTGCAGAATTTCTTGTGCTTATAAACAGGAACACAAGACCCTTTCCTACCATCCAACCCACCTGCCTCTTTTACCTCCAGAGTAGGCTGCCTCTGGACCTCCAGAATTTGGCCCAACCTCTCAGACATCAGGCCCAGATTCACAGATTCGATCTTTAGGCATCTACCATTTGACTTGCTGACTTCGACCTTCAGCTTTGCATTTTGGACTTCACCAACCTTTGGGCATTGACGTCAGAACTCTTTGATCACAGTCTGACCTTCAGGCCTGACCTCAGGGCTCGCTGATCATGGGTTTGACCTTTGAGCCTTGACCTTCTGTTTTGCCTTCTGGACTTCACCGATCTCCAGGCATTGACTCTTTGATCAAGGTTTGACCTTCAGGCCTGACCCGAGTACTCGCCAGTCATGGGTTTCACCTTTGAACCTTGCCCCAGGGCTCACAGGGGATGTGGGATCACAGGCCCTTGTGACTCCTGTGGTATGGAACTCCCATTCAGCAATCACAGTATCCTTAGGCATTTTTTCAAATAGACACTTTAAAAATTTAACTCCACTGTTTCTCACAAATATATCGAAAACATTAGTTTCTTAAGACAAAAATTATAGTGTTTGCCTGTGCTTCAAGTAACAGTATAAACTTGCGAAGCCTTAAGTTTTCTCCCTTTATCATCTTTTATTTTGAACTATACAGTCAGCAGTCCTCCTGCATTTCCCATCCTTCTACTGATGGACTTCCCAATAGGAATAGCAAAATGCCGGGGAACCTTGGCTTTTTCTCCCCAAGGGCAACTACAGAAGACTAATACCTGGTTAGTTTCTGCTCTGACAGGCATTTTCAATCCCTTCTCTGCTTTCAACAGACTCCACCATCCTTATGTTCACCACAAATAACGTGCAGGTCATTCTCTGTGTAAAGGAGAGCTTATTTCATAACGTTGTTTAATGATACAAGCCACTTATTGCCAGAAAGACCATGATTAGCCCATGTTGGCAGCACCACCTCTATTTCCTTTACACTGAGCACTGGCACCCCTCAGGGCTATGTGCTCAGCACGCTGCTGTTCACACTGCTGACGCACAAATGCATTGCTAGATCCAGTTCAAACTGAATCAGCTTTGCTGATGACACAACAGTGGTTGGCTCAACAATGACGATGAGACAGTGTACAGAGAGGAGGTAGTGAGCTGGTAGAATGGTGTGAGCCCAACTTCAGTCTCAACGTGGACAAGACTAAAGAGATGATTGAGGACTTTAGGAAGATGCAGTCTGATCTCTTCTCGCTGCACATTAAGGGTTTCTATCTGGAGAGAGTTAGGAGCATCAAGTTTCACAGAAAGTACATCGTAGATGATCACATCTGGTCCCTCAATCCACATCTTTAATTAGGAAAGCACAGCATCTCCACTTCCTGAGGAGACTGAGGCAAGAGAGCCCCCCACCCCCTGAAATTCTAACCAATTTTTTACAGGAGCACCCTCAAGAGTGCCTTGGCCAGCTGCATCGCTGTCTAGCATTAGAATTGCAAAGCATCTGATGGCAAGGCCCTACAAAGGATTGCAAGGACTGACGGAGTCCCTCTTTCACCCATCCCAGATAATTATCAGGTACACAAGGCCCTTAGCATCATGAAGGATCTCTCTCATCCACCCAACAATCTCTCTGACCCCCTACCATCAGGCAGGAGGTACCATAGCATTAGGACACAAACTGTTAGGATGGAAAACAGCTTCTTCCCCCAGGCCATAAAGCTACTAAACTTACTGCCAACCACCCAAGCCTCCTCAGATATGAAGTGCCAGTGGTGCAAAACTATTTACTTTTTAAAGTGTCCTAAACACACCTTATTATTGGTTAATTTATTTGTGTGTTGCGTGTGAGTGATATGGTCTGTGCTGTGCACCCTGACCTGGAGGAACATTGTTTCATTTGATAGTATACATATACACAGTGGAAGGACTATAAACTTGAGTTTTGAAACAATGACTCATAAGGGACAGCAGTGGTATATGGGAAAATCTCACAAATGAACTGAAAACAGTGTAAACAGTGTGTGTTGCTTGGATTTGCAGCATCTGCAGATTTTCTGTTTTTTTTTTAGCAATGAACAGTATCATGATGGAACAAGGTGTTCAGTATTATCTTCCAAGAGTAGGTGCCAGGACTACTATTCTTATTCGATATCGATAACTGTATATATACGTCAAACTTCAAATTTTAGAGCAGTGCAGCAGTGGACTGGCTACTTAGTGCATGGTGCTGTGCCAATCTTGATGTCAATTTATACTAAATGTCCTCCTCCTGTGTATCATCCACGTCCCTCCATTCCCTTCATATTTCCATATCTAATATGATTTTGATATCCAAAATGAAACTCAGCAATGCAGCATACAAGACAACAGGAGCAAGAACAAGTACCAGGACCCTTGAGCCTGCACCACTATTCAGTATGAGCATGGTTAATCTCTGTTGCCCACAAATCCTCTTCTGTGCCAGTTCCTCATAACCCCAGTTCCGCAGTCATTAAAGTATTCATCCAGCTCTACTTTAAATATAATGATTTGGAGTCCATCAATTAGAAGGATTGTAAAAGATTTCAGGAAGACAGGGATTGAAGGACAGCGTAAAATTGGAAATATGGAGACATCTGTTCTGGTAGCAAAACAGAGGATTTGAATAAATTAATAGAGCAGCTTTAAAGGGGACATAGAAATGGAGAAGGCTGTAAATTAATCTGAGATAAAACTTAGATAGCCAAGATAAAACTTGCATAACGAGTTATTATTACCTGGAATGCATTACCTGACACAATAATAAAAACAGAATCATCAAAAACTTCGAAAGGTAATTGGATATGTGGTCAAGAACATCTGCTCAATTATGCACAGCTCTTTAAATTGTTACCACAGGTATGTTGGGTCGGACGCCTACTTTCTGTGCTGCATCAGTATATGACTCCAGGCACCATTTGACCAGATCAGTTTCACCATTTACTCAACAAGGTTTGTTATTTCCCCTTGGTCACTGCACTTCTTTCTCATGAGTGAGATACATTCATTGGTTGATTTTATAACATCAGTCTTGCACTCAACATGAGTAAGTCCAAGGAACAGATCATGGACTTCTGGAAGGTGAAGTCAAGCAAACACTCATGAGGGGTCTTTGGTACAAAAAGTAGTTCTTAAGTGACACCAATCAAAGCCTTATCCTGAGCCTAGCACACAGATGATGATGACTTTCTAGGTTACAGAAAGAAAAAAAATTGTCAACCCTTCCCCCCTCCTGTTAACCCCTCTCCCCAAACATATCCCTATAGAAAAAAAAGAGAAGAAAAAAGAAAGAAAGAAAGAAAGAAAGAAAGAAAGAAAGAAAGAAAGAAAGAACGCCTGGACATCGGAAGATTCCCACATGCTCCATGGAGTTCATAATAGCTTTAATATGTATATTTAATTCTTTCCCCAGATAACCAATAATTTTATCTTCGGAGCACCTATATATTTAATCCTATCTTTCGTAAATAAGGGCACCAAATTTTCAGAAATATTTCATATTTATCTCTTAAATTATAAGTAATTTTTTCAAGTGGAATGCAGCTAAAAATTTCATTCTTCCAACGATCTATACTAGATCTATATGATAAAACAAATACAATAAATGTTCGACTAAGATTAGTACAATAACTTTTTACATCAAATATATATTACACCACAAAAAATGAATAGATTAAACTCAAATTTATCTGATCAATGTTTTCAATGTAATCAGGAAATTGGTACTTTTTTACACTCTACTTAGTCTTGTTTTAAAATTCAACCTTTTTGGACAAATTTAAGAGTTTTACTGGAACAAATTATTGGAATACAACTTCCACATAATCCAACATTATTTTTACTAGGTTATATTGAAGGGATAAAATTGAAATCCAAATTGAATAAATATCAGAAAGAATTCATAAAAATTGCATTAGCAGTAGCCAAAAAGGCTATTGCAGTTACTTGGAAATCGGATTCATACTTAAGTATAGATCGTTGGACTTTTCAGTTTCTTAAAAAGTTAAGAAGATACAGCTTGTCAGTGAAGACTCTGACAAACTTTTGCAGGGAAAAACATTCCCTGCAGGGTAAAAATAGAATATGAGAGTACACTAGCCAATAATATATAAGAGGATACCAAAAGGTTTGTTGCAAAGTTTGCAGATGATGTGAAGATAGGTGGAAAGGCAGGTAGTTTTGAGATAGTAGAGAAGCCACAGAAGGATTTAGATAAGGAGAATGGACAAAGAAATGGCAGATGGAATACAGTGCCAGAAAGTGCATGATCATATACTTTGTTCAAAGAAGTGAAAGGGTTGACTATTTTCTAAATGGAGAGAAATATAAAACCTAAGATGCAAAGGGACTTAGGAATTTGGTAAATGGTAGGGCATTGAGGAATGCAGCATTGGTGAGCCAAATTTGGAGTATTGTGTACAGTTCTGGTCACTGAATTATAGGAAAGATGTCAACAAATTAGAGAGAGTACAGAGGAGATTTACTAGAATGTTACCTGGGTTTCAGCACCTAAGTTACAGGGAAAGGTTGAACAAGTTAGGTCTTTACTCTTTGGAGCGTAGAAGGTTGAGGGGGGACTTGATAGGGGTATTTAAAATTATGAGGGGGATACGTGGATAGGCTTTTTCCATTGAGAGTAGGGAAAATTCAAACAAGAGGACATGAGTTGAGAGTTAAGGGGCAAAAGTTTAGGGGTAACACAAAGGGGAACTTCTTTACTCAGAGAGTGGTAGCTGTATGGAATGAGTTTCCAGTAGAAGTGGTAGAGGCAGGTTCGATTTTGTCACTTAAAAAAAATTGGATAGGTATATGGACAGGAAAGGAATGGAGGGTTATGGGCTGAGTGCAGGTAGGTGGGACTAGGTGAGAGTAAGCATTCGGCACGGACTAAAAGGGCCAAGATGGCCTGTTTCCGTGCTGTAATTGTTATATGGAATCCTTGTATAGGATTCTCTAAAGATTAATTTGTAGGTTTAGTCCGTGGTGAGGAAAGCAAATGTAATGTTAGCACTCACTTCAAAAGGACTAGAACATAAGAGCAAGAATGTAATGTTGAGACTTTATAAAGCACTGGTGAGACCTCACCTGGAGTATTGTGAGCAGGCTCGAGACCTTTATCTTAGAAAGGATGAGCTGAAACTGGAAAGGGTTCAAAATGATTCCAGGATTAAAAGGCTTGACATTGAAGAGAGTCCGATAGCTCTGGGTCTGTATGTGCTGGAATTCAGATGAATGAAGGATAACATCATTGAAACCTATCGAATAGTGAAAGGCTTTGATAGAGTGGATGTGGAGAGGATGACTGCTATGGTGGGAGAGTCCAAGACCAGAGTACACAGCCTCAGAAAGAGGGGCATCCTATTAGGATGGAAAAGAGAAGGAATTTCTTTTGCCACAGAGTGGTGAATCTGTGGCACTTTTTGCTACAGGCAGCTGTGGAGGCCGTCTTCATGTCTATTTAAGGAAGAGATTTATAGATTCTTGATTGGTCAGGGCATGAAGGAATACGGGGAGAAGGCAGGAGACGGGCTGAGAGGAAAACAAGATCAGCCATGATGAAATGGCAGAGCACACTCGATGGGCCAAATGGCCTAATTCTGCTCCTGTATCTTCTGGTCTTATTCTGACTGCTGGTATGGAAACTCCAATGCACAAGAGCTACTGAGTAGTGGACTCAGCCGGTTCTATCAAGTCAAGTCAAGTCAACTTTTATTGTCATTTCAACCATAACTGCTGGTACAGTGCATAGTAAAAATGAGACGACGTTTTTCAGGACCATGGTTTACATGACACAGTACAAAAAACTAGACTGAACTACATAATAAAAAAAACAGAGAAAGCTACACTAGACTACAGACCTACACTGGACTGCATAAAGTGGACAAAAATAGTGCAGGCATTACAATAAATAATAAACAGGACAATAGGGCAGTAAGGTGTCAGACCAGGCTTCGGGTATTAAGGAGTCCGATAGCTTGGGGGAAGAAACTGTTATATAGTCTGGTCGTGACAGCCTGAATGCTTCAGAGCCTTTTCCCAGACGGCAGGAGGGAGAAGAGATTGTATGAGGGGTGCATGGGGTCCTTCATAATCCTGTTTCCTTTGCGGATGCAGTGTGTAATGTAAGTGTCCGTGATGGCGGGAAGAGAGACCCCGATGATCTACTCAGCTGACCTCACTATCTGCTGCAGGGTCTTGTGATCTGAAATGGTGCAATTTCCGAACTAGGCAGTGATGCAGCTGCTCAGGATGCTCTCAATACAACTCCTGTAGAATGTGATGAGGATGGGGGGTGGGAGATGGACTTTCATCAGCCTTTGCAAAAAGTAGAGACGCTGCTGGGCTTTCTTTGCTATGGAGCTGGTGTTGAGGGACCAGGTGAGATTCTCCGTCAGGTGAACACCAGGAAATTTGGTGCTATCAGCAAGGATATCTACAAGAGCTTGGGTAAGCAACATCCATCATAGGAACCCACACCATTTAGGCCATGCTCGCTGCTCAATATTACCATTGATCAGAGGGTACAAGAGCCTGAAGCACCACAACTCAAAGCTCAACAGCAGCTTCTTCCCCACAGCCATCAATTTCTTCAACTAACCTGGAAAACTCCTTAATGCTACCTTGGAGTATTGTTCTTCCCCTCTCTCTCTCAAATCTTGCATTAGTGTTGTTAGGTTTATGTTATTATTTATTTTGCTCAGATGTTTAACTTATACAAAATTTAAGTTAACTTCAGTTTATCTAAACCTATGTTTGTCCTCATCTACTAATGTACCATGCTGCTAATTTTCATTGCATTTATACTTTGGGTCCATATGCCCACGGCAACAATACATCTGATGGTAATGGTGGAGAGCATTCTAACTGGTTCAATCACCGTCTGATATGGAGGGGCCATTGCACAGGATTGGGAAAAAACTGCAGAGTTATTAACTCAGCCAGCTCCATCATGGGCACAACCTCTCTACCATCGAGAACACCTTCAAAAGGGGATACCTCAAAATGGTGGCAAACTTTATTAAGTACACCCCCCCCCCCTCACCAGCTCGGACATGCTCTCTACTTAATACTACCATCAGAGAGGAGGTATAGGAGCCTGTAGTGTTCTAGCTTCTTCCCCTTCAGCATCAGACAGCTGAACAGGCAATGAAGCCATGAACACTTATTTGTGCAGTACTTGAGTTAAAAACTTTAATGTATATTTCTTCCTGTAATTTATAGTACACTTTATGCACTGCACAGTACCGCTGCTGCAAAGCAACAGATTTCATGTCAAATAAGGCAGTGATAAGAAACTCAAATCTGATTCTGAACTTGAACTTCATCAAGCAGAGTTTCACTAGTTATCCATGTTACAAGTGTCAGGTCCAAGCACCAGATGGAAGTGACAAGGCCCTACAGAATGTAGGCGAACATAGCCTTAATGCTGACCAGGAGCCCAACTCCGAAGGGAGCTTCATTCAAGATATTAAAAATATTAAGGAATCCTCCAACTAAAATTCTGAGCACTTCTGACCATTGGTACAAGAACCAGCGGCTCAAATCTTCGAAAAACTTGAGCAACAAAAGTAGCTTTACCCTATTTGATCCAAGTTATAGGGAAGCAGCTGAAGACCACAACGGCTGCTCATTTCCTTTACAAAAAGCTGAATTAAGCCTTGCACACATAGTCCATCCCAATTCGCCCACATTATAATACCTATGTCCAAAAATAGCTAAAAGAATACATCTTAAAAAAAGAAATCCTTTTCAACTTCCTGCTGAAATGTGAGTTTCCATGACAACCTGCTAGAGGGAACTATACTCTACATGAGCTGTGTGGGTGTAGATGCAATGGGGCACGTGTAGGATGAGAATGGAAGAAACCTTTTTAAAAAAAATTTGTCAGCTAAAATCTTTATACCTAATATTAAAACCATGGATTTTCTAATCAAACATTTTATTAATAATATTTTATGCAACAAATGATGTCAACCATGCATACTGCTATTTGCTAGTACACTTTGCCATTCATGGGTATGTGCTGTCATATTATTGTGCATTTTAAAATGCCTCCCACATATAAAGCATTTAAACTCCAAATCTGGCTTGACCTCATCTACACAATTCAGAAGCATCTTCATGGATTCCTTGCAATACTTTATTCAACCTCAACTGAAAACAAAAGTATTAGAATTCTGTGTATTGTGGTTTACTTAAGATAAGCAAAAAAAAAAAGCCAACTAAATTATGTTATATAAATGGATTTCTCCTGAGGTGTAGGTTTTTCTCAAAGCAAAAGTTAATTTGCTTTGGAGCAAAAATCTATGCAATGATCACTCTCAATTGCCCAGTTCAGTAAAAGCATGGTAACTACCTAATCAAAACCATATTTCTGCCATAAAGGAATTATGTTGAAATAAATTTGTTTAACTATTTCAGTAAAAGTAGCATTCGTCTTGCAAAAAATCCTACCCAAGTTGTATATCATTATATTCTGTGTTTTTAGGTAGAAACAAGCTCAATGAATTCATCTCAGCACAACTCACCAACTTAATGGGAAACAGGCGTGCCTGGCTTACTGGATATTGATAATGAGGAACTGAAGATGCTGTAGTCTGTGACCACATTGCCCATTCTACATCGCTAAAGAGTAAAACAGCAGAGAAAATATCTCCCTGTACTGGAACTGTAAAACATCAACAAATAATACATTTTAGTTGTGGTTAAAAAGAACACACCAATATCTACAAAAAAGACATGTCAATTTATAGAACACCTTCAGTGTAACCATGAATCTGGAAAAGTTACAGCAGGATCTGTTCTGGCTTGTTCACCACTATTATACCCTGAAACTGGCAGCAGCTTTGGTATTTTTGCATGTGTATAACTGAACGTGGAAATCTTTAGCTGACATCAGTGATCCAGCCGTGCTCCACATGCTGCACTACAATCAAGCAAATATGTTCCAAAGACAAAAGTACAAGGGAGCCAGACTCAATGTGGGCAATGAGCCATATCAGCTATCTATTCATTCACAAATCTCAATGGTTTGCCACCTGACTAACATTAGGTAATGTTTACCACACTCCCTTGAAACTCACCAGGACCGGTTTCTCGTGCTCCCTTTAAATTACTTGGTTGACGGGAACATTATTTCACTGTTTTACATCTAAAAAAGAATTACAAGCATTTTTCCAAATTCCCTCACTGAGGCAAAATCTTTGTATTAATAATAAAGTAAAGGGCCATCTGCATCCATAGCGGTTCTTTAGAACAGGATCAGGTATCTTGATGCTGTATTTAATTGAATGGTCCGCAAAGGAGCCAAAAACAAGGCCTTTCCCAAAACAATAGTAAACGCTCAACTAAAATGAAAATTCATGTTTATTAGAAGATTTGCATTAATTTGCCATTCTGTGTTCATCAACGCAGTATCACACAAAAGTGGGTGGGGTGGTGGAAGAGAGGGAGAGGGGAGCAAGGACAAGGGCAGAGGGAAAGGTAGAAAGCCCCGTGCAAATCTTGTGATGTTTACAACAGTAACAGAATTTCCTGGAATCTTTGTGAATTACTGGTAAAGGAGTGAAGAACCTTTCAAGTTTGCAGTTAAGGCAGAAAGCTGAAATAATCAAAGCAAACTTTACTGCATGAAATAGCTGACAAATTTTAATACACACCAAATAATTCTGATCAGTTAAGAATAGCAATACTTGGTTTCTATATTGCGAGGGGCTCCAGGTCTCTTAAAAAAAAGCCTGGCTCCATTGCAATAGCGGATGCAGGTGTTTTATTAAGAGCTCCCAATTTTTCACCTTCCTTTGTTTTGAAAAAAATGACACCCCAGGAGAAATCTATTTATGTAATATAATTTAGTTGGCATTCTTTTTGCAATCTTGAGTGACTTCAGTAATTCACAATATATATACTCTCTCTCTCACATACTCACAATGTAATATTTATGCAGATCAATGGTATTTAATTCTTTCTCCAAATTAACTTACAAAAACCTACAAGTAGGATCTATCCAATAACACCCTGAGGACTACACTGAGCCCCATTTTGTCCATGGTATGCCCCGTCTGCACACTGTGCACATTCAGTTTCTCATGAATTACACTAGCCTGAAAGTAGTGCCTCGGTTTTGCCGAGCCGTACCTGGAACTGCCAAACCACAAATAAATGAGCAGGCAAACAACAAAACACAACTCATTTAAACATTCCTGTATTAATAGCTTCAACTTTCAAACCCAGAATGTGTTTGCATATGCTAATTCGGGGTTGTAAAATTATTGCAGTGCTGCTCAAGGCCAGTGACAGAGTCCTCTGTCACAATATAGACATAAATGGAAGACGTGAATTAACTGTAGCCTCGCTGATTGTGGCACAGATTAGAGGTTCTCATCCTTGAATACCAGTGGGAAAGATAGCTTTTTAGCCTTACAACGAACACTTTTAAGGAAAAAGGGGACGTGTTTCAGTGAGTAATTGTAGCAAGTCCTGTAGTGTAAAGACGTGGAGCTTGCACTCAGTATCAGTAAGACCAAGGAACAGATTTCAGACTCCAGCAAGGGGAACGCAGTTTCAAGATCCTGGATGTCAAAATCTCTGAGGATCTATCCTGGGCCCAAAATACAAAGAAGGAATGACAGTAGCTCCATTTCATTAGGAGTTTATGGAAAATTGATGCCAAAGACACCTGCAAATTGAATTTCATTGAATTGACTTTATTACTTACATCCTTCATATATACATGAGGAGTAAAAATCTTTATGTTACCTCTCTGTCTAAATGTGCAATTTTTAGTAACTTATAATAAACAACAGGACAGTCAATATACATCAGGACATACAACAGGACAGTCAATATGACTTAGAAATACAGTTATGTCAGCATGAGTTAAGCAGACTGATGGCCTGGTGGAAGAAGCTGTCCTGGAGCCCATTGATCCCGGCTTTTATGCTGCGGTACCGTTTCCCGGATGGTAGCAGCTGGAACAGTTTGTAGTTGGGATGACTTGGGTTTTTACTCACCAGTCTTTGTAAATATCCTGAATAGTGGGAAGTTTACAACTACAGATGCACTGGACAGTCCACACCACTCTCTGTGGAGTCCTGCAATTAAGGGAGGTATAGTTCCCATACCAGGCAGTGATGCAGCCAGTCAGGATGCTCTCAATTGTGCCCCTGTAGAAAGTTCTTAGGATTGGGGGGCCCACACCAAACTTCTTCAACCGTCTGAGGCGGAAGCAGAACTGTGCCTTTATCACCACACAGCCGGTATGCACAGACCATGTGAAATCCTTGGTGATGTTTAATGCCGAGGAACTTAAAGCTGTTCACCCTCTCAGCCCAGATCTACTGATGTCAATAGGGGCTAGTCTGTCCCCATTCCTCCTGTGTTTTTGCAACGTTGAGGGAGAGGTTGTTTTCTTGTCACCACTGTGTCAGGGTGATGACTTCTTCTCTGTAGGTTATGGGTGGTGACACAGTCATGGATATACAGAGAGTAAAGGAGGGGGCTTAGTACACAGCCCTGAGTGACACCTGTGTTGAGGGTAAGATGGGGCAGAGGTGAGGGAGCCCACTCTTACCACCTGCTGGCGATCTGACAGGAAGTCCAGAATCCAGCTACACAAGGCAGGATGAAGGCAGAGGACTCTGAGCTTCTAGTCGAGCCTGTAAGGAATTATGGTGTGAGTGCTGAACTGTAGTCAAAGAACAGCATTCTGACATAAGCATCCCTCCTCTCCAGATGTGCAAGGACGGTGTGTAGAGCTGTGTCTATTGCATCATCTGTCCATCGGTTGTGTCGGTAGGTGAATTGTAGGGGCCCATTGTGGGTGGTAGCATGCTGCAGATGTAGTCCTTGACCAGCCTCTCAAAGGATTTGCTCATTTTTGAGGTGAGTGCAACAGGACGCCAGTCATTCAGATTTGTTACCTTGGTCTTTATAGGTACAAGAACAATGGTGGATGTTTTGATGCAGGAGGGCACTTTATACTGCGAGATGGAGAGATTATAAATGTCAGTTGTGCCGCTCACACTCTCAGTACCCGCCACTTCCAAGGTAGCGGTGGTGTAGTAGGTGAGCCTCCCATTGATCGGGCAAGCAGGGGAACCCAACGTAGACAAGGCGGCACGTGATAGGTAAATGCCGTCTTCCCATTGTTCAGAAGAGTCTGTCTATCGTATCTGATGTGAATATCAGCTACTCGAACAAGAAATGTGAAGGAAATCACAGAAATTAACAATACACTCTACAGTTGGAATGGAGCTCGCAACACAGCTGCCACACAGGGCGCCATCTTTGAAATTTCTACAGATGTACCACGGACAGCATTCTAACCAGCTGCACCACTGGCTGGTACGGAGTAGCCACTGCACAGGTCAGGAAAAAGCTGCAGAAAGTTGTAAACTCTACCAGCTCCATCATCGGCACTAGCCTTCCCAGCAACCGAGACACCTTCAAAAGGCGATGCCTTACAAAAACGGCATCCATCATTAAGCACTCACATCACCCAGGACATGCCCTTTTCTCAGTGCTACTGTCATAGAGGAGGTACAGAACCCAGTAAGCACACAAAGTTTCAGGAACATCTTCTTCCCCTCTACCATCAGATTTCTGAATGGACAATGAACCCATAAACACCACCTCTGTATTCTGTTTCTTCTCTTTCCTCGCTATTTATTTCATTTAATTTTCATTTTTATTACAAAATACTTATTGGGTAATTGATAAGTTTTTATTATGGATTTCAACATTCTGCTGCTGCAAAACAACACATTTCATGACATGTGCCGATGATATAAAACTTGTTTCTGGAATTCTCTGCCTTATTGTCATTAAAAAATCTAGCTGACAGCAAAAAATTCTACAATTACAGTTTTGAGAATAATCTCAAATCTTACCGCTATTACTTCTTCTACTTCCTTATTTCTATAAACAGCAATAAAACTAAAAGTTCTTAGAATAAAGAGGAACTAGAAAACAAAACAGAAGCTTGTGTCGTTTAAATTTTCCCTTCAGCATCCAAAGCAGAAAAATCCTAAATATTTCTCAGTAGCAATAGAACAGCTGACACTGCATCACTCACATCTGCTTTCAGTATTTATAAGGTTCCCATGTTACTTCATTTATTAAGGTGGGAAATAAATATGAAACACATCAATCATGGATGTAATGAAGAATGCTGAGATGTTCCAAGTAATCAGTTAAAGGGACAGCTTAAGAAAATAGCCAAGCCATCTACTAAATCCCGGCATCTTATCAGAAGCAACCACATGACAATAAAAAAAATCAGGCTATTTAATTTAACTGAAGCAGAAAAGTGATATTTGATTCCAACCACTCTTCTGTTAACACCAAACTAAATAAACTTAAAAACCATTTGCATCTGCTCCATCAAACTCAATGGGATTTTTAAAATACATTTGTAATCTTTAGTTTTTCATGATGTACAATATTCAATTAAACAAACATTTATTAAAACTGCCAGCAATTATCACTGTTGGCAAACTTTGCAGAATGGAGTTTTCAGTTTTTATGCCAAAATGACAAATTAATTTCAAAATAAATTAAAATGGTAATGAAAAGGAGAGGTCATGCAGTATCTGATACTAACATCATTGTCTGACAGATCTCCAAAACAACTCAAGTATTGAATGTTTGTGAATTCCCCCAGAGTTAACAAACTGAGCTCGTGCCAGTCAATAGTGAGCCCTATTAGTTAAGCTGATGTCATGCACATTCCTTGTTATGAGATCACAAAGGCTACTTCAACAGATCCGTCTTGAGCGGGGAGGGCGGCCAATCTCCTTCAAAATTTCTCATACACTCACTTGTCTTGCCAATATATAAATATGCTACTTTGTGATATTGTGTATATAAAATGCAAGTAATATTTGAGTAATCTTGTGTGTGTTTATATCCTTGTTCATTTAAATAATTCATTATGGGTTGTATGTATAAATATGTGAATTGCATATGTCATCATACTACCAAATGATATGTGCATGCCTTGTTAAAGTAAACTTGAAGTTAGACACTCATTTCGGACTCCTATGTCTTCTTTTGAATTAGTTTAATATCCTGAAATACAGAACGAGGATGGCTAATGAAAACCAAGTACCAATTTTGCTGAATGCATTGGGTTTAAAGGCAGACAGTTTGCTTTGAAGTTTGACTGCTCCAAACAAACCAGCAGAAATGAGCTTTGCTGATATTAGCAAAGTACTGCAGGAACATTTGGAACCGTAGCCAATGCTGATTGCAGTATGCTTTAGATTTCATAAGCAGAAACAAAAAGGAGAGTCTATTTCACATACGTAGCAAAATGGAAGAGATAACCTGAGCATTGTCATTTTGGTGATGGGCTTAATGATACTCTAAGAGATTGTTTTTTTGTGGACTCTTAGAAGAAACTGCTAACTAAAGCACAACTTGACAAGAGCAGTTGAAATTGTTGCTTCAGTGGAAATTATAGACAAATGCAAATGAGTTGCAGTCAGCAATGAAAGTGAGAGTTCATAAATTAGCAACATCTAAACAGAAACTGGACTGGCTGAACAAATTGTGTTGAGGCAGGGACTCACATACAACAGACCAATGCAGGTTTAGGGATGAAACTTGCTGAAAATGCAACAAAGTAGGTCATATACTTTACCCTTGGAAAAGGAAGTACCGGAAAAAATTACTAAAAAAAGATATTCCTCTTGACATATTCTCCATAACACAAATCGGCAGTCTCCCTATTACAGCACAGATGATCAAAAAGGAAACCAGAAAAAAAATCCACACTGCCTCAGGTCTACATAGCCACGCAAAAGGGTTGAAATGTGAAAAGAAACTCCAGTTCCCCATTTATACCAGTGCTGAGATGAACTTGACCTTAATAGAGATTGCCTTATTTGGGGGTTGAGAGTTCTTGCACCATTCAAGCTATATTGTTGGAGGAACACATCTAGGCGTGGTTAAAATGAAAACATTAGCTTGAAGCTTTGTCTGGTGGCCTGGGTAGATCAACAGATCGAGCAGCTTGCCATGTACTGCTTGGGAAGCCTCTCCATCCCTGGGAATGGCCTGCATTGGCCTGGCAGAGGATTCACGTGGATTTTGTCAAACTATTTGTGGGCACAAATTTTTTGGTAGTAGCTGATGCAACTACAAAGTGGCCAGAAGTGTTCCCAATAGCCACCACTACTGCCGCGCACACTGTTGATGAACTGAGAAGCCTATTTACAAGGACTGGTGTTCCAGAACACTTAGTGACAATGGACCACAGCTTAGGGGGGGGGGGTGAGTGGGGGAGACAGTTTCCAACATTCCTAAAAATTAATGGAATAATACACATTACATTTTCATCATACTACCCAGATACAAATGACTTGGTGGAAAAGTTCATCCAGGGTCTAAAAAATGCACTGCAAGCAATGTCAGCAGAACATGCTACACTAACACTGAACCAGAAGCTTTCCAATATCCTCCTTGCATATCGTAATATAACACACTCCACAATCAACAACTCACCAGCTATGCTATTCCTGGGTCATCCCTTGTGTTCGTGCTTGGATCTCCTTAAACCCAATCTCAGGAGGAGGAAGCAGGACAAACAGCTGAGACAAGTAAGAGTGTGAGTGTAAAGAGTGAGCGTGAGTGTGAGAGTGTGTGAGAGAGTGAGAGAGAGTGAGTGTCTGTCTACAACATAAATACATAAACTGCATACATAATTACGCTGCCATGTCACACGTGCGTGTCTCAATTAAACTCAAAGTTCGACCTTCAGACTCCTTCTTCCTTTGAATTAGTTTAATGTTTTATAGTTACAAAACATAATAGGTGACTAGCAAACATGAGGAAATCTGCAGATGCTGGAAATTCAAACAACACACACAAAATGCTGGTGGAACACAGCAGGCCAGGCAGCATCTATAAGGAGAAGCACTGTCGACATTTTGGGCCGAGACCCTTCGTCAGGACTAACCGAAAGGAAAGATGGTAAGAGATTTGAAAATAGTGGAGGGAGGGGGAAATGTGAAATGATAGGAGAAGACCGGAGGGGGTGGGATGTTCGTGACATTTCTCACGCTTTGAATTTTTTCAGTGATTTTAAGTTCCCTGGCCCCCACTGCCTTATTTTCACCATGGATGTCCAGTCCCTATATACCTCCATCCCCCACCAGGATGGTCTCAAAGCTCTTTGCTTCTTTTTGGATTCCAATTCCCCTCTACCACCACTCTCCTCCGTCTAGTGGAATTAGTTCTTACTCTCAATAATTTCTCCTTTGGCTCCTCCCACTTCCTCTAAACCAAGGGTGTAGCCATGGGCACCCTTATGGGTCCCAGTTATGCCTGCCTTTTTGTTGGCTTTGTGGAACAGTCCATGTTCCAAGCCTATACGGGTATCCGTCCCCCTCTTTTTCTTCGCTACATCGACGACTGCATTGGCGCAGCCTCCTGCACACATGCTGAGCTCGCTGACTTCATTAACTTTGCCTCCAACTTTCACCCTGCCCTCAAATTTACCTGGTCCATTTCCGACACCTCCCTCCCCTTTCTTGATCTTTCTGTCTCCATCTCTGGAGATGGCTTATCTACTGATATCTACTATAAGCCTACAGACTCTCACAGCTACCTGGACTATTCCTCTTCCCACCCTGTCTCTTGCAAAAATGCTATCCCCTTCTCACAATTCCTCCGTCTCCGCCGCATCTGCTCTCAGGATGAGGCTTTTCATTCCAGGATGAAGGAGATGTCTTCCTTTTTTAAACAAAAGGGCTTCCCTTCTTCCACCATCAACTCTGCTCTCAAACGCATCTCTCCCATTTCCCGCACATCTGCCCTCACCCCATCCGTCCGCCACCCCACTCGGGATAGGGTTCCCCTTGTCCTCACCTACCACCCCACCAGCCTCCAGGTCCAACTTATAATTCTCTGTAACTTCTGCCACCTCCAACAGGATCCCACTATCATGCACATCTTTCCCTCCCCCTCCTTTCTGCTTTCCACAGGGATTGCTCCCTACGTGACTCCCTTGTCCACTCGTCCCCCCCATCCCTTCCCACCGATCTCCCTCCTGGCACTTATCCTTGTAAACGGAACAAGTGCTACACCTGCCCTTACACTTCCTCCCTCACCACCATTCAGTGCCCCAGACAGTCCTTCCAGGTGAGGTGACACTTCACCTGTGAGTCGGCTGGTGTGGTATACTGCATCCGGTGCTCCCGATGTGGCCTTTTATATATTGGTGAGACCCGACGCAGACTGGGAGACCGTTTCGCTGAACACCTACGCTCGGTCCGCCAGAGAAAGCAGGATCTCCCAGTGGCCACGTATTTTAATTCCACGTCCCATTCTCATTCTGATATGTCTATCCACGGCCTCCTCTACTGTCAAAATGAATCCAAACTCAGGTTGGAGGAACAACACCTTATATACCGGCTGGGCAGCCTCCAACCTGATGGCATGAACACTGACTTCTCTAACTTCCGTTAATTCCCCTCCTCCCCTTCTTACCCCATCCCTGACATATTTAGTTGTTTTTTTTTCTCTCTCTCTGCCCATCACTCTGCATGTTCTCCATCTCCCTCTGGTGCTTCCCCCTCACCCCACCCTTTCTTTCTCCTGAGGCCTCCCATCCCATGATCCTTTCCCTTCGCCAGTTCTGTATCACTTTCACCAATCACCTTTCCAGCTCTTAGCTTCATCCCACCCCCTCCGGTCTTCTCCTATCATTTTGCATTTCCCCCTCTCCCCACTACTTTCAAATCTCTTACTATCTTTCCTTTCGGTTAGTCCTGACGAAGGGTCTCAGCACGAAACCTCGACAGTGCTTCTCCTTATAGATGCTGCCTGGCTTGCTGTGTTCCACCAGCATTTTGGGTAGGTGACTAGCAACATCACCTCAAACATTTTTAAAAAAAATACAAGCACCTTCAATAGCTTAGATTTCTTTCAATAACAAAATGAAGGAGTCGTCTGCTAATTACCAAGCTGTCGCAAATATTTTAGAAACACAAGACCTCCTTCCCAAAATGAGAAGCTGCAAGGATTTAATCAGTCCAGTTTGATGCAAAAGCTGGGTTGAGCACAAGCAGTGGGAGGATGACGAAGCGGCACCGCTTTCTAAATAACCATGAGGTCTAATACCTCCTATTTATTCTCCATACTCTTCCAATGTTCCTCTTATCCCTCTAGTAATTTTTTTAAACTTTTGGATTCTCCACACACAAGCCACAAATGGTCTGTAGGGATCCTGGAATGCTGATCCATGAGTTGTCCATTCATAAATACAAAAAGTGACCAGTTAAGGGTGCAGGTTCTTGGCATCAACTCTCATCAGGGCCACCACCTGCTTTTAATAAGCTCAATGCCCTGCCTGTTCAGCCTGCATCTCTCTCTCTCTCCCTCCCTCTCGTGTCGTCAGTCTCGAACCAAGGACCTCCCATGCTTCTTAAAGGTCTTGTCCTGTCAGCTTGCTGAAGCCCACACACCACTGAAGGAAGCAGCCTCGCTATTCTTTACTAACATCAAATTAGTCAATCTTCAGACATACTCTAGTAGTCACAGATGTTAATAAATATTAGATCATATTGTTTGAATAAAGTATGCCAAAATACTTGAGCTTTGCATAACCAAAGCTAACATCGTCACAGATTGTTAATACTTTTTAAACAAACCACAGCATTTGTGTGGCCTTTTATGTCTTAGCAGATGCCAGTTAATTCGGAACATTTTATCTCAATTCATTATCTCAATTCCCCTGTGCACTGCCTACATTTTTAAAAAGACAACATGAAGGAAAGTGGTATATTTTACTTTCAATTTACTGTTCTCTCATTTGCCATGAGGGCTTCTATGGTCTCTGCTCTTGCAGCAAATAATTAAAACAGAAGCTCAAAGCCAAAGCTTCTATGTAATAAATGTTTCATTTGTGTTTATTATTAATCACAGATATTGTGAAGAGCCAAATGCAAATCCTGCCATCAAACCCTGGTAGTACTGAATAGAATACATCAGGAAAGTGCAGAACACTTTCCCTGGTTCACTCAAAAGAAACAAGGAAAAACACAGTATGATAAAGATAGCATTGAACCACACGGCTACACGGATCACCTTTTACTTGCCTGCAGTTCAACTTACTTCTATAATCAAAATAATCTTATAGTTCTTCCAATGTGTCAATATTTTAGTCAGTTTAATAAAATAGCCACCCTGTTACTTGGGAGTACATAATAACTCCAATGACTCTCTAATAGGGTTCTCAATCTGAGGTCCACAGACCCTTTGGTTAGTGGTAAGGGTCCATGGCATTAGAAAGGCTGGAAACCCCTGCTTTAAATGGAAATAACATGTTTGCCATTAGATAGAATGATTACTGAGACCATTTAACGTGCAACAGAAAAACTAACTTTAACCACAGTGGAAACCGGCTCATCTTAAAATAGAAATCTACAGGTTCATTTATTATTGCCTCGACCATCACAGCAATTTTTTGGGTGGTTAGATAACAGAAGGAGGGCATTCTAAGCCTGTCAAAGTCCATACCATCTTTATGCAAAAGAAATCTACCCATTCCCATGCTCTTGGCCTTTCCCCAAAACTCTGCAAATAACTTTCCTTTCAGATATTTTGCCACCTCCCCTTTAAGTTCTTCCATTGAAACTATTACCAATACTAACTCTGAGGCATATTCAAGACTTATCTGCTTGTAACAATAAGCTGATCTCTCATCACTTTGGATCCAATCATCTTAATTCATGTCTCTTGGTTCTTGACCTTCCCTTCCATCTGCAACAATACCTCAACAAAATGGCATACCATCCTTTAACATAACCTATAGCATCAATGGACTTAACATCAAAGTAGACAACACAAGATATCCACGCATAAAAAGCTGGAGGAACTCAACTGATCAGGGCTATCAAAACTTTGAATGAGGCCCTTCAGTTGGATCCTTTCATGACACATTCATTCATCCAGATGAAGTGTTTCGACCCACAACATCACCTGTTTATTTCCTTCCATACACACAACCTGACCCACTGAGTTTGTTTCCCCATTTTGTGCGTTGTCCAGGTTTCCAAAAGTCCTTTGTGTCTCTAACATGAAGGATCAATCGGGGCACCACGGTGGTGCAGCAGTTAGTGTGACACCTCTACAGGTTGGAGCATCAGAGTTTGGAGTTCAATTCCAGCACCAACTGTAAGGAGTCTCAGTATGTCCTCCCCGTGGAACACATGGATTTTCCCCGGGTGCTCTGGTTTCCTCCCACAGTCCAAAGACGCACTGGGTAGGTTAATTGGTCATTGTAAATCGTCCAGTGATTAAGTTAGCATTAACTGGGGTTATCGGTCATTGCTCATGCGGCATGACTCAAAAGGCCAGAAGGGCCTACTCCACACTGTATCACTAAATAAATAAATGTAATCTATTATCATAGCCAAGCGAATATCTGCAGATGCTGGAAATCAAAGTAATACACACAAAATGCTGAAGGAACTCAGCAGGCCAGGCAGCGTCTATGGGAAAGAGTAAACAGTCACCGTTTCCGGACGAGACCCTTCATCGGGACTGGAAAGGAAGAGAAATCAGAATATGAAGGTGGGGGAGGAGAGGAAGATGTACGAGGTAGTCTGTGATTGGTGAAACCAAGAGAGGGGGAGAGGCAAGTAAAGAGCTAGGAAGTCAATTGGTGAAAGAGATAAACAGCTGGAGAAGGGGAAATCTGACAGGAAAGGACAGAAGGCCATGGAGGAAAGGTAGGTGATGAGCAGATAAGGTGAAAGAGGGAAATGGGGATGGGGAATGGTGAAGGGGAAGGGTGGTGGGGGGTGCCTTTACCTGAAGTTCGAGAAATTGATGTTCATGCCATCAGGGTGGAGGCTAACCAGACAGAATACAAGGTGTTGCTCCTCCAACCTGAGTGTAGCCTCATCGCGACAGTAGAGGGGGCCATGGACTGACGTGTTGGAATGGGAATGGGAAGTGGAATTAAAATGGTGGCCACTGGGAGATCCCACTTTTTCTGACAGATGGAGCATAGGCACTCAGTGATGTGGTCTCCCAATCTATGTCAGGTCTCACCAATATATAGGTCACAGTGGGAGCACCAGATACAGTATATGACCACAAAAGACACACAGGTGCCCTATCAGCTCACCTGGAAGGACTGTTTGGGGCCTGGAATGGTAGTGAGGCAGGAGGTGTAGAGACAGGTATGGCACTTGTTCTGCTTGCAAGAACAAGTGCTGGGGTGGACATTGAATACGACCATAGTTTTTTAAAATATTATTTCTGTTTTTGCACTATTTTTAATATAATTATTTAAAATACATATATATGTATATTCTTACAGCATGATTTACTTATCTACATTTTTTCCTATATTATCATTGTACTACTGCCGCTAAGTTAACAGATTTCACGACATATGCCAATGATATTAAACCAGATTCTGATCACAGGCCATTAACTGCTCCCAATGGTGGGCATCTCAAATAGCCTCTGACAACCAAGTCCAGCTCCAGGCCTTCACGTGCGGCTTAGCTACTAAACCCAGTAAAACCTTTTCTACTGACAGGCAAAGAAACAAAGGCAGGTTATGGGCACCCTAAAACCAGTTCCTTGGGGTAGATGGGGCAGCTCACCTGGGAGAAGGAAAACTGATTTCAAGCCTCCGCTGCCTTACGCCTATACACACTCATGAGGAAGGCTTTGGGATTAAACCCCGCGGAAAGATACGGAGCTGGAGTCCCTAAGGCAGTCCTACTTCATATTCAACACAGACTGGCAACTCCTGCTAGAGCCAAACTGTATCAGTCTCTGCAGCTCCTTTGCATTCATCAGCTGCGTGGAGAGGGGCAGCCTGCTGCATGCCAACGGTTTACTCTCCATATTGTATTGCATGACTTTAACAGCTTGGACACAACATCCATGGTCAACTGACCAATGGAAGGCCTTAGAGTTACAGGACAATTTACACGGACTGATTATCCTACTAACCGATACGTCCTCCGACTGTGGGAGGAAACCTGTGGATTCACAGGAAGGACGTATAAACTTCCTACAGACAGCGTCGAAACTGAACTCTGGTGGTCCAAGCTAAAACAGCGTCAAGCGTTACCCTTGCACACTCCCTGTCCTCATCAGGGTTTCTGGTTATCATAGAGATTTACGTAGTGCATAATGACAGAGAGGTGAACACAGGTGAAGGGGAAGCTTTATTTTGGGGAAGAGGGAAGGGAAAAAGGAGAGGAAAAATAACAAGACTAAACCCAAAATACCTCAGCTACTTTTCATTTTATCTTAGTTTTCCCTCTTTATTAATGCTGACCAACAGTGCAGCTTAATAGAGCTTCAAGTACTGCATAATGACTGAGAAGAATTTTGTGCGAGGGAAGTGGGGGGGGGGGGGTTAAGAGGGGAAAATCGACTGGAAACTGAATCAACACATTGGTTATTTTCCCCATTCCAATTTACCTTTCCTTCTTTATTAATGCTGACCAAAAGTGCAAGCAACTTGCCCTCACACAAACCTAAACACATAACTTCCTTGGAATTGGTCCCTGCTTAAATTAACCTCAAGATGCGAGAGTATTTCATATCAGTGAACCATTTGACAGGACACTCAGTTTAGCTTGTGTTTACTTCCCCTAGTTCATTAGTTTGGTTCCCTTTGAAGTGTTTTTCAACTGGAACATCCTCTAACTCTGCTAAAGTTGCACATCGGAGCCAATACTCTGTTGTCTCATCAAATGTTGCTTAACTTAATAAATGGAAATTGTTCAAGCTGCTTTTTAAGATATAATTTCATAAATATCATGACAGAGCACTTGGAGAGCTTCAATTTAATTCCTAGTTGAGTTGAATCAATTGTATAAAAGTCCAAGAGCAAAAGAACTTGCATGCCACCAAATTAAGCAGAGTTGACTGCAAAAGATCAACTTTTCACTCTGTTAGTACTTAGCCAATCTCAGCTAAAGGAACAGTGAAAGAGTATTAGTTGGCAGCAATATCACCAGCTTTTGACAGGAAATGTAATGGGCAACAGCCTCACAGTCAAACAGACTGAACATTCATTTGGCAGGGATGAATGAATACAAGGGAAAACAGCTGGGGGAAGATAAAACAATAGACATTGGGAACTGCTTTACACACATGCAGTGACCACACCTGCATCACTTGAGTTACCTACAGGTATTTCTACATTCTGTTATTTGTTCCCTCTGCCCTTGGTTACTTCCCAAAGCAAACACATCCACTTCCTTCTCAAATTCTATCAGAGCAAAATAATACAAAACACCCATGTTTCATAACAAAATTAAAGGTAATTCAATTAAAGGGGCAACAAAGTAGAAAAAACTGAACGAACTAGTGTCGTGGTGACGAGAAGAATGTTGACCCTCAGGCATCAGCCGTGGGACCACTTCATTTTTCTTACATATTACTGCAATAGCACAGCTTCAAAGTGTAATCTTCAAACATGTAGTAAATAAGGGTGCGCTTGGAAACTGACACCGTGATGAAATGGAACAAACACACAGCGTATGCAGTCAGCCCTCCATATCCGCCGGTTCCGCATCCGCAGATTCAACCAAGCATGGATCGAAAATATTCAGAAAGAAATATTCCAGGAAGTTCCAAAAAGCAAAACTTGAATTTGCCACGTACCAAGCACTACGCTGAATCCATGCGAATGAAGTGATGTGTAGGCATACCCTGCTGTAGCCTCCCACTATTTCACAGATCCTCAGTCTCCCTCCAGCACTCGTTGTTTGAGCATTGTTCACCTCGCGTCTCGTTCGTTCGCTACTTGTGTTGTGAATGAGAGGAAGGAGTTTAAGGCAAGTAAGGGATGGCTGGCTAGCTATGTAAAGCGCTACAGCCTCAAGAACTTAAAGATCATGGGAGAATTCGGCATCAACGTTCCCAGAACAGCTACGATGGTTGTGGCTGTACTGAACATGTACACATTTTTTTCTTGTCATTATTCCCTAAACAATACAGCATAACAACTATTTACATAGCATTTACATTGCATTAGGTGTTATAAGTAATCTAGAGATGATTTCAAGTATAAGGGAGAATGTGTGTAGGTTATATGCAAACACTACACCATTTTATATAAGGGACTTGAGCATCCGTGGATCTTGGTATCCGTGGGGGGTCCTGGAACCAATCCCCCACAGATACCGAGGGACGACTGTATGCAGAAGTGTAACGTGACATATTTTGTTAAGGTCATGGAGGACAGGCAACGTGTACTAAACAGAACAATGGTAAAAGGGGGCAGGCAGAGAGAGATTATGGATGCTACATTTTAGAAAGGGTGTTGAACTCTTAGAAATGATGCATTATGAGACTTACTAGTAAGTTTAACTTGCAGATTGAGTCAGTAGTAAAGGAGGCAAAATGCAATGTTGGCATTAATTTTGAGAGGACTAGAAGATAAAAGTAAGGATAAATTGCTGAGGCTTTATAAGGTGTTGGTCAGACCACATTGATAATATTGTGAGCAATTCTTGGCCCCATGTCCAAGGAAAGATCTACTGGCCCTGGAGACGGTCCAGAGCAGGTTCAAAAGAATAATCCCATGAATGAAAGGCTTAACACATGAAAGGCATTTAATATCTCTGGGCCTGTAACCAATGGAGGTCAAAAAGGAATGGTGGGGCAGGTTGTGAAAATCTCACTGGAACCTAGTGAACACTGAAAGCTATTGTAACTTAGTGATACTAGATTGAGTGGATGTAGAAGAGATTCTTCCATTATTAGGTGATCTTAGGTCTAGGATCCAAGGGCACAGCCTCAGAAGAAACGGACATCTAAATAAAACTGAGACGAGAAGGAACTTCTTCGACGAGAGGGTGGTGAATCTGTAGAATTTGTTGCACAGAGAGCTCTGGAGGCAGAGACTGATATGTTCTTGATTGGAAGAGGGCTTACGAGTTTATGGGGAGAAGGCGGGAGAAATGGTTTAAAATAAGCCACGAGTAAAAATGATAGAGCAGAATTGTCAGGCTAAATCGCCTAATTCCCCTCCTGTATCTAAAGGTTTTATAATCTGGGGCAAGGAGCATTAGTTATACAGAGAGCTCAGTTGGGGGAGATTTCCCTACCAAAGAAATATTATGCCTAAAAAAGTGAAAGAAGCAAATTTAATTGTAATGCAAATATTTACAAAATTCCTTTTTTTTTAATGCTGGATGCGGGCAGGGAAAAAGCGTGAAGGGACTGAGTGGAATTAAAAGAGTCAGTCCAGACATGTTGGGCCAATTGGTGCTTGCTGTATTAGTCTGTGCAACTACGATGGAGTTATTTACAATTTCCTTTAGTCTCACATAAACCAACATTATTAAAAACAGAGCACTTACAGTATTTTCCATCCTTCTAAAATAAGTGTAACACTCATCTTCCTCATTTCAAACCTGTTATACAAGTTCCAGAGTATGGCAAGACTTGATCATTTACTCAAAATACTAAATATTAGTTTAAACAAATAACAAATTTGTTTTAGACATAACAGTGTTGGTCATTTAAGGCTGAATGCTCCTAGGAATCACGATTTGTCATTCTAAACAACAAGATGAGGTGGGGAGTATATGTTTTGGCTAGATTTTTAAATAAAACTGGAACATTCACAGTACCCTTAAAGCAGAGGAATATTCCCCCCCCCCCCGCAGTGTAATGCAAAACTTACAGATATGTTTGCAATAGTCAGAGTTGTACAGCACAGAAACAAGCTCAATACTCCCATGCCAACCATTACACTCATCTGTACCAGCTCCAGTCAACAACATTAGGTTCATAGTTTCCTATGCCAAGGTGATTCGAGTACCTGTTGAGTTGCTGCCCTAACGCTAAAAATGTATTTACCATTGCCACCTTCTCATGAAGCTTATGAAATCAAATGGCAATTGGTGCAGTTATTAACTCCGGCTACTTTTCCAAGAGAGAGCTTGTCAGTCAAGAACTGAGGAATACATCAAAATCTCAGAACCCTTGCCATAGCATGCAAAGCACCAACAAATATTTGCAAATACCAAATCAAAACAGATACTAATCCAGAAGTGCCCGAGCAGAAATCTGTGTATTGAGAAAATGAGATTAAATTCTGTCATCAGGATAGACAGGAACACAGTAAAAGGAGAGACCACAAGACATAGGAGCAGAATTAGGCCATTCAGTCCATCTAGTCTTCTCCACCATTCCATCACGGCTCACATATATCCCTCTAAACCCCCTTCTCCTGCCTTTGCCCTGCTACCTCTGACGCCCTTAGTAATCAAGGACCCATCAACCTCTGCCTTAAATATACCCAATGACTAGACCTCTACGGTCTTCTGTAGCAATGAATTCCACAGATTCTCTACCCTCTGGTTAAAGAAATTCTTCCTCATCTCTGTTCTAAAGGGACATCACTACTACCTTTTTATTCCTACCTTTTTGCACTACTAATTTGATTTTATATATATATATATATATATATACATACACACATCTACACACTATATAAATGACATCTAGATAATTACATAGGAAGCTACAGGCTAAACATGAGCAGATGGGTCTACCACATTCGGCATGGACCAGCTGAGTGGAAGGGTCTGTTTACATGCTGTAATGCTTTATAAAAGACTGAATGGAACAACTTTAGCACAAACAAGAGAAAATCTGCAGATGCTGGAAATCCAAGCAACACACACAAAATGCCGGAGGAACTCAGAAGGCCAGGCAGTATCTAAGAAAGGAGTACAGTCGATGTTTTGGACTGAAACCCTTTAACCGGACTGGAAGCAAAAAAGCTGAGGAGTAGATTTAAAAGGTGGGGGGTGGACGGAAGAGAGAAACACAAGCTGAAATCTGGAGGAGAGGGATGAAATAAAGAGCTGGGTAGTAAATTGGTGAAAGAGGACAGATGGCCATGGAAGAAAGGAAAGGGGATGGGGAAGAGCACCAGAGGGAGGTGATGAGCAAGCAAGGAGACAAGGTGAGAGAGGGCAAAGGGGATAGGAAATCTTGAAGGAGAAGGTGTGGTGGGGTGAATTACCTGAAGTTCGAGAAATCGATGTTCATGCCTTCAGGTTGGAGGCAACCAAAACGGAATACAAGGTGTTGTTCCTCCAACCTAAGTGTGGCCTCATCATGACAGTAGAGAAGGTCATGGATGGACATATCAGAATGGGAATGGGAAGTGGAATTAAAAGTGGAATTGAAATTTTAGATTAGGTGTTCCAACTTAATGCAAACAGGTATCAAAAGTTGCAAACTCATTAACATATAGTGTACGTATTCAAGAGCAGAACAGAATGTGGCATTAGGTGCTGTTATTTTGTTTTGACACAACATCGTGATTTCATATGCAAGGCTGCTGCATTCAAGTCAATGCTAAGGGGTTTTAATTACTGACCAATTCCCAAGTAACAGAGGAACAATGACAATGATAGCTTTCTTAACAAAATGAACATCCCAACACACTTCATGGAATAGCAGCAGAGGAGTTACAAGTTGGGGGGGGGGGGGGTTTGCACAAGCATCACAGAACACAAGTTTTGAGTTAGCTATTAGTGATTGTGGGGTTGAAAACATGGTAGAGCGATCTAGAGAGCTGGACTGAGAACATCCTGGCAAGAGTATTACAAAAGATCCAAAATAACGTAAGAAAAACAAAATCACCAGGGTTTGGCAGTTGCAGCCACTAATCATGACCGGAAAACAAGTGCAGGCTTGAAAATGGTCCTGAATTTCTCAGCCATTACATAATCTGCAACCCAGCAGCATTTGTTTCACACTTTGTATATTACTGCTTACTATCTTTATTAGTATTTCACAATACAAAGACTTGTCTAAAGGCAATGATTATCAGCCTCAGAAAGCTTTTGTCACTTTACAGTTGCAACAAAAGATGTGGTTGCTAAGCACTGCCTTTGGTTAACGCAAAGAACTAGTTTTCGCACTGAGGTACACAAGCGGCTCGGAGGCTCAGGCAGTACAGATAGATCAGCTCAGCAATTGTTTAGATACAATTTTAAACTATATAGAATTTATCGTCCTTTCAAAACAATTTATTTGTGGCTCTTGTTCGAGAAAGAAAAACAATAAATAAAATCACCTTTTTTCCACCGTCCATTTTAATATGCTTCTCAATGCACAGTATTTAAATAATGAATGCTGAAAATAGCTACTTACACATAGTCTACAAAATGAGTCAAGTGCATTCATTTTTAATTCAATAAAATTATCTTCTCTTCACTTTTCAAAGTTTCTGCAATTTTATCAGGTTTATCGAGCTATACAGATCACATATTCAAGTCAGATCACATCTCTGAAATACACAAAAACATTGATAGTTACAGTCAATGGGACAAAATAACCCATCATTACCTGATGACAGCTTAAAAGCAGGGGCGTATCTATGGAAAATAGCACCTATGGCAAGCACTGAAATTGTGCCCCTGTCCAAACATCTGACACCCATCTTCTAGATAACTTTACCATAATATCAGCTCAAAAATACAAGTCAAGCTCGTTATTCTTTTAATTAACAAATTATGGCACTACATGAAAATTATAACTGCACCTTCCTTGCTTTCACTGATGCAAATTGGTCTAAATGTGATCAAAGTCAGTTTTTCCAATTTCTTCTCTTTCTACACTCAGCAGAGCAAGATCACAGAGTCTGCCTTGACCCATGGCGGCTCTCAAATACGATAGTATTAGTTTTAACTTTCTAAATGACCTCTCACAGCTGGCGATGGAAACCGCGATGGTTAACATTATCTGAATAGCAATGCGAAGATTGGAGAAGATGCTCTCATCTCCATACTGAACAGTAAATTCAAGAAGCTCTTCAGGTCTTGATATTTTCATGTTGACCTGCCTTGATAGTAATATTCTGCAATCCAAAATTTCTTCATATAGCTACTGTCCATCAACATCAGAGCTGGACAATTCACCCAAATTTTCGCACTTCTTCTTTAGGTTATTACTGTCGATGCCGTAACACAGTCCCTCGACATTGAGAAGGAACCCAAACTTGGTGCCAGTGTCATGCAAACGAGCGAACCTTTTGTCCATTTCTCTGTGAAGTTGGTCGAGTGTTCCCTTCATGACTCTTTCCATTTCCTCCTTAGCTGTTAACCCAGCCTCTCTTGAGTTCTCATCAGCCATTCATTTCTTTTGTGTCTGACATCTTTCAACTTCATTATTCCATTCTTGACAGAGACTGACTCCTTCTTCAAGTGACTCACTGACCAACACTTCTCTTTCATCATAAAAATGATCTCGTAGGGCTTTCAAATCCAGGGCAGCATCATGGAAATTCATGCTAGAACCCTGCAGCCCCTTTTGAAAACGGTCAATGCAAATGAGTATTTTGTTCCAAAATCCTAGCAAAATCAGAAAATCATAACTCAAGATGCGGTTGTACCTTGCGTCACTTCTTGTTTCACTGGTCTCATTTTCATAGTCTATCATATCCTGGAGAACTTGCAGTATCTCCTCAAGGTATTGGTTGTCAGGCTTCACTGCTTCACTGCTTCTGTCCATGCACTCCACCTGGATTCGGACTCCAACTTAACAACCACAGGCATGGTGTTTTTGTGATTTTCCAAGTGCTGTGTTGAATGAGAGAAAAACACGTAGAGTGCTTTGATGGTTCCAAAAAACGTGACCATCATTGTATCCTGCTTGGCTGCATGTACACCCACCAAGTTGAGTGAGTGACTATTGAAATTCACAAACACTGCCAGGTTGTTTTTCCTCACTTACTTCTTTGATAAACACCACTTCTGTGTCCAGCCATCACGGCAGCATTGTCATAGCACTGGAAATACTTAAAACCCAACTTCGTTATTTCTGTTCTCAATGTGTCTGGCAGAATTGCTTTTCCAGTATCCTTGAACTTCAGAAGTCCAATGTCATGCTGTTCAATCACTTCTGGTATGACAGTTCAAAGTTGTTTGATGCCATCCAGTTCACTAGGTTCAGTGTCGTCAGGTAAAATCTCATCAATAAGCTTACCACCACTACCACCGTCTTCCCCTCCTGACATGTCCATGTTCTCTGTGGCAGCCTCACTCTTAATCTCGTCATTCTCGGATTTATCTTACTTGACTTCCTCCTCGGCTTGTGACACATTTGTACTTGATCCACCTTCAGATTCTAACAAACTTGTAGCAGGTGCAGAAAATTCCATGGAATGTGTCAAACTACTTGTTCCGGGCTTTTCAAAGAAGGGCATGAAGAACTTGCTTGACTTCTTGGCTTCCTCCGCCTCCAACTTTCGTTTCTTCCGTCCTTCAGCTCCACTTTCCTTCTTCTTCGTGAAGAAATGTTTCATGGTCTTCTTACACAATGCTCTGAAATAAGGCCATCCTAGTGTTTCTCACCCATGATAATCAAAGACAGATCATACATCTGAAGAAAATTCTTTTTTCACTATCCAAGGATGGCTTGTCTGATTTTAATAGAAACTGCTCAGTGGCGCCCCCTTCAAATGGCACCCAGGGCACGTGCCATACCCTAGATACGCCACTACTTAAAAGAACATGGAATTATTATGTACTCTGAAGCAGGTTAAATTTTCAAACACACCCAACTCCAAAAATATAAAGCAAAATGCATTTTCACTGTGCAACATGCTGTTTTGCTTAAGACTACTGCCGCACAAAGTGGATCATGGAGTCAATGAGTTATATAGCAATCATACAGGTCCTTCAGTCCAACTCATCTACAATAGCCAAGGTGTCTATATGAGCTAGTATCACTTGTGCCTATTTCTCTCGAAATCTTTCCCTCTCCACAGTGCCTATAAAAGGTATTCACCCACCTTGGAAGTTTTCATGTTTTACAACACTGAATCATAGTAGACTTGATTTGGGTTTTTTTGATACTGATCAACAGAAAAACTCTTGTGTCAAAGTGAATACAGATCTCTACAACTCTACAAAGTGATCTAAATTAATTATAAATACAAAACACAAAATAATTGATTGCACAAGTATACACCCCCTTTAATATGACACACCAAATCATCACTGGTACAGCCCAGTAGTTTCCGAAGTCACATAATTAGTTAAATGGATATTATCTTGTGCAGTTAAGGTATTTCATTTGATTGTAGTAAAAATTCCCCTGTATCTGGAAGATCCAACTGCTGGTGAGTCAGTATTCTGGCAAAAACTACACCACGAAGATAAAAGAAAACTCCAAGCAACTCAGTGGAAAGGTTATTAAAAAGCACAAGTTAGGAGACGATTACAAGAAAATTTCCAAGTCACTGAATATCCCTTGGAGCACAATTAAGTCAATCATCAAGAAATGGAAAAAATACAGCACAGCTGTAACTCTGTCTAGAACAGGATGTCCTCAAAAACTGAGTGGCTATGCAAGAAGGGGACAAGTGAGGGAGGCCACCAAGAGATCTATGACAACTCTGGAGGCATTACAAGCTTCAGTGGCTGAGATGGGAGAGACTGTGCATACAACAACTGTTGCCCTGGTGCTTCACCAGTCGTAGCTTTTTGGAGAGTGGCAAAGAAAAAGCCAATGTTGAAATAAGTTACGTGACATCTTGGCTAGAGTTTGCCAGAGGGCATGTGGAAGACTCTGAAGTCAGCTGGAAGAAGGTTTTATGGTTTAATGAAACCAAAATTGAGCATTTTGGCCATCAGACTAAATATTATGTTTGGTGTAAGCAAACACTATACATCATCAAAAACACACCATCCCTACTGTGAAGCATGGTGGCTGCATCATGCTGTGGGATGCTTCACTGCAGCAGGCCCTGGAAGGCTTGTGAAGGTAGAGGGTAAAATGAATGCGGCAACATACAGGGAACTCCTGGAGGAAATCCTAATGCAGTCTGCAAGAGAACCGCGACTTGGGAGAAGACATCTTTTCCAGTAAGACAACGATCACATGCATAAAGCCAAAGCTACACAGGAATGGCTTGAAAACAACAAAGTTAATGTTCTGGAGTGGCCAACTCAAAGTCCAGACCTCAAACCAATTGAGAATTTGTGTCTGGAAAAGGCTGTTCACTCATGATCTCCATGCAATCTCACAGAGCTTGGCAGTTTTGTAAAGAAGAATGGGGAAAAATTGCAGTGTCCAGATGTGCAAAGCTGATAGAGACCTATCCACACAGACTCTAGGCTGTAATTGCTGCCAAAGGTTCATCTACTAAATACTGACTCAAAGGGGGTGAGTAATTATGCAATCAATTATTTTGTGTTTAACAAAAGATATGATTGTTGACTTCAGGAGGGCACAGAGCAACCACTCCCCGCTGAACATCGACGGCTCCTCGGTAGAGAACATTAAGAGCACCAAATTTCTTGGTGTTCACCTGGTGGAGAATCTCATCTGGTCCCTCAACACCAGCTCCATAGCAAAGAAAGCCCAGCAGCATCTGTACTTTCTGCGAAGGCTGAGGAAAGTCCATCTCCCACCCCCACCCCCCATCCTCATCACATTCTGCTGGGGTTGTATTGAGAGCAACCTGAGCAGCTGCATCACTGCTTGGTTCGGAAATTGCACGATCTCGGATCACAAGACCCTGCAGCAGATAGTGAGGTCAGCTGAGAAGATCATCGGGGTCTCTCTACCCGCCATCACGGACATTTACATTACACGCTGCATCCACAAAGCTAACAGCATTATGAAGGACCCCACACACCCCTCATACAAACTCTTCTCCCTCCTGCCATTTGGGAAAAGGCACCGAAGCATTCAGGCTCTCACGACCAAACTATGTAACAATTTCTTCCCCCAAGCTATCAGACTCCTCAGTACCCAGTGCCTGGACTGACACCTTACTGCCCTATTGTCCTGTTTATTATTTATTGTAATGCCTGTACTGTTTTGTCCACTTTGTGCAGTCCTGGGTAGGTCTGTAGTCTAGTGTAGTTTTTTTTTTCTCTGTTGTTTTTTTTCACGTAGTTCAGTCTAGTTTTTGTACTGTGTCATGTAACACCATGGTCCTGAAAAACGTTGTCTCATTTTTACTATGTACTGTAACAGTAGTTATGGTCGAAATGACAATAAAAGTGACTTGACTAATTGTAATAAATTCAGACCAATTTGTTTTCACTTTGTCTTGAAAGAGTCTATTTTGTTGATCAGTATCAAAAAAGCCAAATTAAATCCACTGTGATTCAATGTGGTAAAACAATAAAACTGACAACTTCTGGGGGGGGGGGTGGGGGAGGCTGAATACTTTTTAAATAGGTACTGTATGTACCTGTCTAAATGACTTTTAATTATACCCATGCTACAGCATTTTCTGGCATCTTATTCCATACATCCACAACCCAATGTGTGAAAAGTTTGCCTCATGGGTTTCTCTTGAAATCATTCCCCTCTTACCTTAAATCTCTGTCCTCTAGTTTTAGCCTCCTGCCCTGAGAAAAAGACCTTGAGCATCCACCCCTCAAGATTTTATATAACACAGAACCAATTAAAGAAATTATGTATCAGTACAAACAGACAAGGGCCAAACTGTAACGTCACCAACTGAAGCTTAATTGTATTTTAAAGTTCAATAAACAGAGTTTGGAATTCCAATCAAGTTTCCACACTCAGTAAAGGCACCATAAAAATGTACTGCTGTCACCCTGGAAAATTACAAAGTATTGCAGTAAAGCAGTTAATAGGCTTTTGAGTTTAACAAGAATGTTCACGTTATGTGCAAGTTCATTCTGCAGTACACTGTGATATTATACCTAGTGTTCTAGTAACTAGTGGTATTACCTAATGCAGAACCCCATCCCCCCCCCCCCCCCCCCCCCCCACCTTTCTGATGTTGGAAAGGTCAAAACCTGCACAAGTTACTATCAGGACCTAATCTTTACTGACTTCTTACTCCAGCACCTTTCAATTCAGCAGCATCTTATATGGTGCATTTCATACCCTTGCAAACATCTTAAGGTGCTTTACTACCAATGAAGTATGTTTGAAGTGCAAGTGTCAGAATCATGAGATAGCTCTTTGCAGTGAACACCCACAAACAGCAATGTCAATACTATCTATCTATCTATCATCTATCAGCTCTTACTCAACCTCGTCCTCCCACCTATCTCCCCTATTTCCAGTTCTGATGAAGGGCCTGAACTTAAAACATCAACTACTCATTTCCATCCACAGATGCTGTATAACCTACTGAGTTCCTCCAGCCCATTTGTGTACAACTTATCTGTTCTTCTTTGTAAGGTCCACATGACAGAATCACTAGCCAAAAGACTTCAGACTTAACATGGTGGCATTGTTTAAACACTGTAAACAAGTGTCAGCAAGACTGTTATGGTCAAAAAACTTGGAAAGCTCAGGGAATTAAACTTTTATTTAACAAGAGTACTATCAAATGTGGTGAGACGAAAGGAGGACACAAAATGGTTCTCAGTCTTTAACAGAACATTATAAAGCATAAAACCAAGCAGCAACTGATTTGAAAGCTAACAAATATTAGGCAAGTATTACAATATGTAAAAACAGAAAATACTGGAAATGCTCAGCAGGTCAAACAGTCTCGAAATGAGGAACCAAATTAAACTTTCAAATCAATGACGTTACATTAGAACTTTATTGTTGTGTAGTAAAGAGCACATTTGTGTAAAAACTGCTTTTTAAAAAATAAAATGAACATTTCTTCTGCTTTATTCAATAGTGTAAATCACTCTAGTGTCTTACCATAGACAGAACTAGAAAATCAACCTGAACGATGGATCACTGAAAAGCTGAAAATAATTTTTTATAAAAATTAACCAACCATCATATAAAATAATGTATACTGGCCATTAATTTTGTACATCTACTGGAATCACTGCAGAGTTCATTGGGAGTGCTGGCATTTTCAGTATTATATAGTAAAGAATTGGTCCTATTCCTAAACCAATGGTCTTAACACAGGGGTTCCCAACCTTTTCTATACCATAGAGCCTTACCATTAACCGAGGAGTCCATGGACCTAGGTTGGGAACCCCTGGTCCAACAAATACTGCAGAAAGAAAGCTTACTCTTGAATTCAAACAAAGAAAATGATGCATCAAATTAAGTCTCAAACAAGATCAACAGTATGACGCCATTCTTGAGTGGAAATTACACACCAATAAAAGCCATTTTGCCCAAGTGCAACCCCTCCCAATCTAAAGATTCCCATGATGCCACCTCAAAGTCCGGCCCATTAGGAGTTGGTCACTCCAGCTATAGAACATTTTCTTCTAGTGTCATTCTAGTACATGGTTCTAGCATTTGAACAATCATACACATCTAGCCTTTATGTACATTTCACATTAATGCCATTCCAAAATTAGATAGAAAATTCCCAACCCAAGACCTCCCACTACATTTCAACAAGGAGCAACAAGCCCAGCAAATCTGCATTTATATGTTAACTCAAGAGTCCCAGCTTGGTTTGGTATTTCGGCCACAGTGGTCTTTCTGTGCTACAATCTTTGCTTCAGGCCTCACCGATAAAGATTTAAGCATTTCTGCATTGCACTTTGTGCAAGGTGCCGCAATCACTGGGCCCAGTCACAATCCTGTTCCTCAACAGCAGGGGAGCATAAAGTCACAAGTACCTCCTGACCATCACAAAGGGGGTAGGAGGTAGTCACCAATCCCATACAGGGTACATCTTTCCCTCCCTCTCCACTGTTAACTTTTTGCTAAGTTCTGACTCACTTCCTAGTGTTCAGAGCAGGAATGAATCTGCTGCTACAAACTACATACAGCTGTCCAATGGAAGGTGAACAGACAATATTTTAAAGAAATGAAAAGTGCAAACCATTTTAAGTAAACTTCACTTACGTAGTGATTTTGTTGAGTGTTTCCAAATTGAGCATTTAAGTACCCATTTAATGCATCAAAATGGGGAACATGACAAACTCTACATCTCTTGAGAGTATGTTCCAATTTAATTGGTTACAGGGGTGACAATCTGTATAAAGTGATTACAATGAGGAGGTTTACCCCAATCTCCACAAAAAAGCCTAGAGAGCCTGATGTAAATTCACGTAACATCATTCAAATTTCTTACACATTCATAAGCTCATCTAGAATTCCCTTAAAAGATATCCCTGCCTTTTGCTTCTGCTACATTTAATCCATCCCTCAAATGCAGGAAAACTGAGGCAATTCATGAAAGTACAACACGAAACAAATTGTGGATGATACCATGATTATATTAACAATGATGGTATAAAATGCACAATTAAAGAATTATGAGGCAAAAGGGCCTGAGGAACAGTTCCTGCTGATTGGAGGGTGGCTAACGTTGTCCCACATTTCAAGAAAGGAGGGAGAGAGAAAACATGCAATTATAGACCGGTTAGCCTGAAGTCAGTGGTGGGAAAGATGCTGGAGTCAATTATAAAAGAGGAAATTACGACACATTTGGATAGCAGTAGAAGCATCAGTCCGAGTCAGCATGGATTTATGTAGGGAAAATCATACTTGACTAATCTTCTGGAGTTTTTTGAGGATGTAGCTATGAAAGTGGACAAGGGAGAGCCAGTGGATGTAGTGTACCTGGACTTCCAGAAAGCTTTTGATAAAGTCCCACATAGGAGATTAGTGGGCAAAATTAGGGCACATGGTATTGGGGGCAGAGTACTGACATGGATTGAAAATTGGCTGGCTGACAGGAAACAAAAAGTAGCGATTAACAGGTCTCTTTCGGAATGGCAGGCTGTGACCAGTGGGGTACTGCAAGGTTCGGTGCTGGGACTGCAGCTGTTTACAATATACATTAATGATTTAGATGAAGGGATTAAAAGTAACATTAGCAAATTTGCCGATGACACAAAGCTGGGTGGCAGTGTGATATGTCAGGAGGATGTTATGAGAATGCAAGGTGACTTGGACAGGTTGGGTGAGTGGGCAAATGTATGGCAGATGCAGTTTAATGTGGATAAATGTGAGGTTATCCACTTTGATGGCAAGAACAGGAAGGCAGATTACTATCTAAATGGAGTCAAGTTAGGAAAAGGGGAAGTACAATGAGATCTAGGTGTTCTTGTACATCAGTCAATGAAAGCAAGCATGCAGGTACAGCAGGCAGTGAGGAAAGCTAATGGCATGCTGGCCTTTATAACAAGAGGAATTGAGTATAGAAGTAAAGAGGTCCTTCTGCAGCTGTACAGGGCCCTGGTGAGACCCCACCTGGAGTATTGCATGCAGTTTTGGTCTCCAAATTTGAGGAAGGACATTCTTGCTATTGAAGGAGTGCAGCGTAGGTTCACAAGGTTAATTCCCGGAATGGCGGAACTGTCATATGTTGAAAGATTGGAGCGACTGGGCTTGTATACACTGGAATTTAGAAGGATGAGAGGGGATCTGATTGAAACATATAAGATTATTAAGGGATTGGGCACACTGGAGGCAGGAAGCATGTTCCCGCTGATGGGCGAGTCCAGAACTAGAGGCCACAGTTTAAGAATAAGGGGTAGGCCATTTAGAACAGAGATGCAGAAAAACTTTTTCACCCAGAGAGTGATGGATATGTGGAATGCTCTGCCCCAGAAGGCAGTGGAGGCCAAGTCTCTGGATGCATTCAAGAGAGAGTTAGATAGAGCTCTTGTAGATAGCGGGGTCAAGGGATATGGGGAGAGGGCAGGAACGGGGTACTGATTGTGTATGATCAGCCATGATCACAGTGAATGGCGGTGCTGGCTAGAAGGGCCGAATGGCCTACTCCTGCACCTACTGTCTATTGTCTATTGAGGAGATACCAGCATCAAAGATGCTACTAAAATGGGTGTGAAAGCAAAAAATCTGGTCAAAATGGACAATTCGGAAATGGGAGCTAAAAATATCACAGACATTCAGTCATGATTGTCATTGGTGACAATGAAGTAGATGACCTGATACAGATCAGAGATTGGTAGTGTGCAGAAATTAAGAATGCCATCATTGCGATGATGAGAATATGGGTCAGAACATAGTTCAAAGTCATATTTTGTTGTAGCCTGAGATGGAAGCAGGAAAAATGAAATGCGTAAGGGCTGATGGTGATGCCTTCAACCATCTCATGTTTAAGCAGAATTTCTAACACATTGGGCAATTTATTAGCACAGAAGACTGAAATGATGAATAACAAAGAGAGTCAAAAAGCCAGAGTACAAGAGAAGCTGAGATCCAGTTAGTGTGTAGATATGCCAAAAGTCAGCATGCAAATGAGGTAGACCAGGAAACCAAGGACATTTTCTCAGAAGCACCTGAATGCAGATACTGAAAATGTAGAGCAAAATACTGGAGGAGCTCAGTGGGTAAGTCAGCACCCATGGAAGAAAACAGCCTAACATTTGGGTTGAGACCCTTCATCAGGACGAGGAGTCTTTGGAATCCAGGACCAATAGTCCCAGATTAAGAAAAGTGATGGAAAGACTCTGACTGGAATTAAAGGAGGCAGACTTGAATAAGACAAAGGCAGTCTCAAAGAACCTGGTAAGAGAAACACTGATGGATTAACTGTCATGAATGCTGCAGAGTCATCAAAGAAAGGAATGATGAACTCAACACCAGAGCCACAAAAAACAAAATCAGGTGCATCATCACTGACGTGCCATAAAATTTGTTGTTTTGTGTCAACAGTACAGTGAAAGACAGAATACTGTAAGTTACAATAAATCAGTACATACACAAATAAATAAATGTGCACAAGAGGAATAGCAAGGTTGTGTTTATGGAACATTCAGAATCCTGATGGCAGAGGGGAAGAGGTTGTTCCTAAAACTTTGAATGTAGGTCTTCAGGCTCCTATACCTCCTCCCTGATGGACATAATGAGAAGAGGGTATGCTTGGATGTTGACAGGTCCTAATGATGGAAGCCACCTTCTTGAGGCATTGCCTATTGAAGATATCCTCAATGGTGAGAGCAGTTGAGTTTGTGAAGAAGCTGGCTGAGCCATTGAGATTGCGTCTGCCATTGAACTATTGTGGCAATAGGCAATTTGTAGTTGGTCCAGGTCCTTGTTGAGGCTGGAGTTCATTCTAGCCATGACCAACCTCTCAAAGAATTTCATCACCATAGATATGGAGTTATCTATGAATCACCATAGATTGGAGGAGTTGTGGATGGAGCTGTAGGTTGTCAAAGGTTACAAGAAGATATGGACAGGCTGCAGAGTTGTGCAGAAAAATGGTAGATAGAGTTCAATCTGGACAAGTGTAAGGTGATGCATTTTGGAAGGACAAACTAGAAGACTGAGTACAAGATTAATGGTCAGTTACTTAAGAGTGTGGATGAACAAAGGGACCTTGGGGTTCAAATCCATACATCCCTCAAGGTCGCTACACAGGTTGATAGGGTAGTTAAGAAGGCCTATGGGATGCTAGGCTTCATTAACGGGGGATTGAGTTCAAGAGTAGAGAGGTCATGTTGCAACTCTACAAATCTCTGGTGAGACTGCACTTAAGAGTATTGTGTTCAATTCTGGTCACCTCATTATAGGAAGGATATGGAAGCTATAGAGAGGGTGCAGAGGAGATTTACCAGGATGTTACCTGGTTTGGAGAACAAATCATATGAAGCAAGGTTAGCAGAGCTGGGACTTTTCTATTTGGAGCGTAGAAGAATGAGATGTGTCTTGACAGAGGTCTACAAGATTATGAGAGGCATAGATAGGGTGGAGAGTCAGTACCTGTTTCCCAGGGCACCAATAGCAAGCACCAGAGGGCATATGTACAAAATTAAGGGAGGGAAGTTTAGGAGAGACATCAGGGGTAGTTGTTTTTTTTAATTATACACAGAGGGTTGTGAGTGCCTGGAATGACTTACCAGGGATTGTGGTGGAGGCTAAAACATTAGGGGTATTTAAGAGCCTCTTGGACAGGCACATGGATGAAAGAAAAATGGAGGGTTATGAGGTAGTGTGGGTTTAGTACTTTTTTAAAGGATTATATGGGTCGGCACAACATGGAGGGCTGAAGGGTCTGTACGGTGCTGTACTGTTCTATGGTTCTATGGAGACTACAACCCTCTGCAGTCTCTTTCAGTTATGCCCATTTGAGTTACACAGCATGCAGTAATGTAGCCAGTCACAATATCCCCGTAATACATCTGTAGAGATTAGCTGCTATCTTTGGTGACATACCAAATCTCCTCAAACTCCTAACAAAATATAGCTACTAATGTGTACTCATCATGACTGCATCAATGTATTACACTCAGGAAAGATCCTTTGAGATGTTGACACTCAGGAACTTGAAGCTGCTCACCCTCTTCCTCCAGTGACCCTCTCAAAGAGGACCGGTCTGTGTTCTCTGACTTTCTCTTCCTGATGTCCATAATCAGTTCCTTGGTCTCGCTGACAATGAGTGCAAGGTTGCTGTGGCATCTCTCAAAGAGCCGATCTATGTCACTCCTGTACGACTCCTCTTCACCATCTGAGATTTTACCAACAACAGTTGTGTCAATGGCAAATTTATTGATGGTGTTTGAACTGTAAGCAGTCCCTATCCACTCTGTTACAAATGTAGAGGTTAGAGCAATGGGCTAAGCACACATCAATGAGGTGAGCCTGCATTGTTTGTCAGCAAGGAGATCTTATTTCCAATCCGCACTGACCGTGACCTCCCAATGAGGGAATCTAAGGTCCAGTTGCAAAGGCAGGTACAGAGATCCAGGTTTTGAAGGTTGTTGAATAATACTGAAAGGCTGATGGCTTTCAGCACTGGCTGTAATGCATAAACAGCAGTCCAATGTAGGCACTGCCATCATCTAGGCGCTCCAAAGCTAGCTCCAAAGTGGAGAGCTAGCCATCTGCCAATAATCAGCAAATACAACTTATTCCTGCAATCACATTTTTATTAAAATGGCTGTAATTACATGACATATTTATCACTGGATTCACAGAACTCCATTAGAATAACTTATCACAATTGCAACCGATTGTCTCAAAAACATACTACACATTAAACATTCAGAAAACTGCTTGCTTTTTCTCTGCATCTCAGCAATCATTGAATATTAAATGCTGGCACTTCTTTAACTGATAGAAAATTAAAAAAAAAATTCTTACCAAGTTCATCCATTACCCTTCAGTCCCTCTCCTACTAATCAATCCATCAATCAATGCTATAATAATAGGAATAAAACATAGCAGAAATAGAAATTGTACTTTGCTGCAGAAAACTGTAATCCAACCAAAACTTTAAATGACAACAGGGAATGTGTTTACAGGGAACACTCTTACATTCAAAGTTACAACAGTTTTTTTTTGTTGCAGCTTGGATACTCAAGCTTTGGATGCTCAAGCAGGATACAGAATTAGACGAGCACATAAAGACAGCAAATAGTTGTGCATATTTCAAAACAAGAAGTATTGTAGGAAAGATTAATGAGTTTAGGGCATGGACCAGCGCATGGAATTATGATATTGCAGCCATTAGTGAGACTCGGTTGCAGGAGCTAACTATTCCAGGGTTCTGTTGTTTTAGACATGACAGAGTGGGACTGGTGGCATTACTAGTCAAGGAAAATGTCAAGGCATTGCTTAGTCAGCACAGACTGGAGAGCCAGTGAGGCTTTACGCATAGAACTAAGGAATAAGAAAGGCATGGCCATTAATGAGTTTATATTATAGACCATCCAACAGTCTGCAGGATATAACCGAGCAAATTTGTAGAGAGATTGCAGGGTGTTGCAATAAACATAAGGTTCTGATAGCAGGTGATTTTAACTTTCCACATATTGACTGGGACACCCAGACTGTAAAAGGGTTGTATGGGAAAGAGTTTGTCAAATGTGTTCAGGAAAGTTTCTTTGATCAATACACAGAAGTCCCAGATAGAGAGAGTGTGCGATACTAGATCACCTACCAGGGAATGAGACAGGACAGGTGACAGAAGTTTGTGTCGGGAACACTATGCATCTCGTGCATTAAATTCAAGATAATTATGGAGAAAGCTAAGAATGGTCCTTGGGTTGTTGCTTTCTGACAAAGAAGTTATTGGTAAGTGAGGGTGGGGGGCTTCAAAAGTGAAATCTTGAGAGTAAAGAGTTTGCATGTCCCTGTCAGAATAAAAGACAAGGACAACAGGTTTAGGGAACCTTGATTTTCAAGAGCTATTGAGGCCCTGGTTAAGAAAAAGAAGTGGGTGCATGGCAGGTACAGGCAGGCAAGAACAAATGCAGTACCTGATTATAGTAAATGCAAGAGAACACTTGAGAAGGAAATCAGGAGGACTAAAGAGGGCATGAGGCTGCTCTAGCAGATTGGGTGAAGGAACTTCTACAGATTATATTAAGAACAAAAGGATAGCAAGGGACAAGATTGGTCCTCTGGAGGATCAGAGTGGTCATCTATATGTGGAACTGAAAGAGATGGAGAGATCTTAAATGGATTTTTGTAACCAAATTTATTCAGAATTCAGAAACAGCGTCTATGGAAGCGAGGCAAAGCAACAGTGAGTCATGGACCCTATACAGATTACAAAGGAGGAGGTGTTTACTGTCTTGAGGTAAATCAGGGTGCATAAATCCCTAGGGCCTGACAAGTTGTTTCCTCAGACTCTATGAGTGACCAGTGCAGAAATTGCAGGGACCCTAGCAGATATTTAAAACATCCTTAGCCATGGTTGAGGAGCCAGAGGATTGGAGGATAGCTAATGTTATTCAATCGTTTAAGTAAGGCTCTAAGAATAAACCGGGAAATTATAGGACAGTGAGCCTGACCTCAGTAGTGGGGAAGTTATTGGAAGATATTCTAAGGGACTGTATATAAAAGTATTTGGATAGATAGGGACTGATCAGGACTAGCCAACATGGCTTTGTGTGTGGTAAGTTGTGCCTAACCTATCTGATATAGTTTTGAGGACCTTACCAGGAAAGTAGATGAAGGTAGTGCAGAAGATGTTCTCTACTTGAATTTTAGCAAGGGCTTTGTCAAGGTCCTGCATGAGAGGTTCGTCAAGAAAGTTCAGTCGCTCAGCATTCAAGATGAGGTAGTAAATTGGAATAGACATTTGCTTTGTAGAAGCCAGAGAGTGGTAAGTAGATGGTTTCCTCGCTGATTGGAGGCCTGTGACTGGTGGAGTACTGCGGGGATTGGTGCTGGGTCCGTTGATGTTGTTTGTCATCTACATCAATGATCTAGATGATAATCTGATAAATTAGATCGCCAAATTTGCAGATGACACCAAGATTGGGTGTGTGGTGGACAGCGAGGAATTCTATCAAAGCTTGCAGCGGAATCGGAACCAGCTGGAAAAGTGGCAGATAAAATTTAATGCAGACATGTGAGAGCTGTTGTACTTCAGGAGGACAAAGCAGGGTGGGACTTGCATGGTTGGCAGTGGGGCACTGAGGAGTGGGGTAGAACAAAGGGATCAGGGAATACAGGTCCATAATTCCTTCAAAGTGACATCACATGTACAGGAATTGGAATGTTGTAGTTTGGAGAATTATGAGCATTTTTGATCACCTACCTATAGGAAAGATATCAATAAGATTGAAAGAGTGCAGAGAAAACTTACCAGGATTTTCCAGGACTTGAAGACCTTAGTTATAGAGAAGAGTTGAACTCATGGGTTAAGACTTTATTCCCTAGAGCATAGAAGAATGAGGGGAGATTTGATAGAGCTATGCAATATCATGAGTACAGATAAACTAAATGCAAGTAGACTTTTTCCCACACAGAGGTTGGGACCAGAAAAGAGGCCATGGATTAAAGGTGAAAGGTGAAATGTCCACTCAGAGGGTGGTGAGAGTGTGGAATGAGCTGCCTAAGCAGATGAGGAGATGCAGGTTCGAGTTCAACATTTGAGAGAAGTTTGGATACATACATGGACGGGGCGGGGGGTGGGGGGGAGGGTATGGAGGGCTATGGGCCAGGTGCATACAGAATATAAAACACAAAACCGAATGAGTTCAGGCACATTCAGTTCAGCTCGGTTCTAGTTTAATCTAGCACTGTGTCGTTTGTTATGTGCAGGCTGCCCCGATCAAAACAACAACGAAGAAAGCAGCGTGTAACGTGAACTGCAGAGTCTATCCACGACCTGTGTTGATTAAACCTTTCCCAAGGCCCAAGACTCCGGCACCATCCTCTGACAGCATGGAGGGAGAGGGAGACCATCGGAACGCAGGAATGCAGCAAACAGTCATTTATTTATTTATATTATATAGAGATAGAGAACAGTAACAGGCCCTACAAGCCCACTCTGCCCATGTGACCATTTAACCTACTAACCTTTTCATCCTTGGAAAATGGGAGGAAAGCAGAGCACCCAGAGGAAATGCTTGTGGTCATGGGAAGAGCATACAAACTCCTTACAGACACCAACAGAACTGAACCCAGGTCACTGGAGATGTAATGGTGTTACTCCAATCACGACACTACCATGATTATGTACTGGTTTACGTCATACAGGACTGAGAGTAGGAGGAAGGTTCTGGACTGGCATACTAGGTCACAAGGCAGCTTCAATGTTATTGTATAAATATATATGAAATTAAATGAATAAGTCGATTTGCTTACTTTTTTCTTTGCTTCAGTTCTCTGTGTCTATCACAGAATTAAATTAGATCATGACTAGTCTATTTTTAAGTCCGCCTACCTGGTTTGTTTCTTTATCCCTCTCTAACCTTGCCAATTAAAATCTAAGTCAGGCTGACAGTTTTCAATTGGGTCAAAGTCATAGCAGATTTCACCAGTGCAAGGTGGGAGTGGGGGGGGGGGGGGAAGGAATGAGGGGGTGAGTCAGTTTGCAGGAGGTAACTCCACATTTCTATTTTGTGCAGAAATGTTTTCTGATACCAGCTCTCGAGGTCTGGTTTTTAAGGTTATCTACCAAACACCTCCCTCCTCCCATTCACATCCTTCCTCTGCAGTTTTATGCCAAGATTCCCTCCATGTTGCTTCTCAAATCCTTTAAACAACACAGTTTTAAAAAAATCTTTGGTCGTCCTCACCATCTGTTCAACTGCCCAAATACAACTCTGATAAAGTTGCATGGCTTCCTTTGTAAGTTTTGGCAAGACTCTGGGTAGCTTTAACTAGAGCTTTGCACAGCTGTGGCTTTTCCATTCTTCTTAATCCCAGCTTTTTTGCAGGTAAAAAATTTGCTTGAATAGCCCTTTCTAAATTACCTTTTGTACCTGTTTATTAATTTTTAGTGACTTTTGTCATCAGTCTCCTCAATCTTTCTGCAGTTTCATGGCTCAATGTCTCACAATTTAGGAAATTCTTTGGTAAATCTTTCCTTCTCATGCTTGGCACATGGCTTTGCGCATTCACTTAACTGATCCATACCTATTTACTTTCTGTACCTTTCTAGCCTGAGTGTGACCAGACAGGGATGTAGAGGTTTCTTCTTTCAACCAAATCAATTATAAACAATGGGAAAGGCTATAAATCCTTGGTAAAGTGTCTCGCAGCAATATGACATTTTCAATATATCCATATTCTGCATCCTTCTCATAATGAATTCCTGTCAAAGACAAAAAGCTGCCTTTAATTTCATGCGTATATCCAAAACAAACCTGGAAGAAAGTTGAAAGCCAATTATAAACATAGAAAGTGCTGGAAAATGTCAGCAGACCAGACCACATTTGGGGATACAGAAACAGTCAAAAAAACACTTTATCTGAACCATAGGAAGACAAGTTCAGATGGGTAAGTGCAGGTCAAAACAATGGGTCTGCCCAGACGATTCTGCTTGTAGATCATCAGGAGGAAGAAGTGGGCTGCACAGAGGTGGGTCATTACATGATTGTAAGACATGGAAGAACCCCTGAGGAAATGAGGTCAGCGTCTGTGTGGGAGGCAATTGGCTGACACTCAGTGATGTGATGGAGGCATTGCGAAGTTCCTCAGAGCAGGTTTTTGGCTTCTGCGAAGTCATGGTTTAGTTTGGCAGGCTGCAACAGCACCACCCTTGTTGGCAGGTTTGATAACTACGTCAGGATTGGTTCTTAGCGCACAGAGCGCTGAGGTTCAGATGTCAGTGGGTCAGAGTGAGTGAAAGGTTCTGAAGAAGGGATTTTCACCTGAAACATTAACTGTTTCTCTCTCCACAGACGTTGCCTGATCTGCTGAGATTTTCAAGAATTTTATGTTATTATTTCCAATTCGATGTGCTTCCTTCTCTGTAAATTAGTTGAAAAGCTTTGCTAATGTCTTTTCAAGAGACATTCAATAATACTAGATATATTTATACTATTCATTTCTTGAAACCATTCAGCTGGATTGGTGATAAATATCTTGATCAAAATAAACTTTAAAAATAACCACATCACAGCACCCATCATTGAAGTGCTGCAACTTAACAAGCAAGCTGTAGCAGTCTTAAATAAATGGAGCTCTCTGGGAAGCTCATGTAATGATAGCCCTGTAGAAACTTACAAAGTTTTGTAAACCACAAGTCTGGATGATAGAACTGTTGTGCTTATTTAACCAAGAGCAACTTATAACTATGATCTAACATTAAAAGGTGGTGTTCCCTGTGGGTTAATTTTGAGCTTGACTTCTTGTCCCGGTAATGAATCCAATAGATGAGTAAGTTTTTGGGACCATCTAATGTCACTCAGGGAAGGGAATCTGCCGTACTTACCCATCTGGCCTGCAAGTAGCTCCAGAACCGCCCACATAGTTGTCTCCAGCTGCCTTCTCGGTTCAAGTCAATTGAGGATTCATAATAAATGTGCCATTCACAGCCCACGAACACTATAACCAACAGAATCTGGAAACATGATCTCCAGAGGTTGCTACAAACGGTAAAATTAGACTACTTTTGCGCCTGTATTTAGAAATAAACAGGATATAAATGTCTTTTCCCTCAATGCAGAGTATCTAAAAAGGAATATTTTGGTGAAGACTCGCATCTGTGCCCCCATCCGTTTCGATACCTTCATACTGTGATGCTTACACATTTCCTTTCCCTCTGCTACCTTCTCAGATGAGTTACAGGAGATTGAAAGCCCGGACAACCAGACTTAAGAACAGCTTCTCCAATGCTATCACACTTCTGAACCTATCATCCCTTTATATCCCATTCCCGGTGGTGCTGCCACCTTCCTGAACCGTAATTTCTCTCTTTTCTATCATTGTCACTTTGGCATTACTTCTTGCACTGCTTCCTTTTGCACTACTAATCCTTGTGCCATTCCATCGCCTTTGTGCATTAAGTAAACTATAAAGATCATTGTATTTGTTGGTACAGATGACATAGTAGAATAACCATATAACAGTTACAGCACAGAATGAGGGATGAGCTTCTGTAAACTGCATTTAGGCAGATAGGTTAGATGAAGTAGGACCTCGAGGGTAGTGTCACTGGGATTACTGCCGGTGCCACATGCTAGTGAGTTCAGTCAGAAATAGAAAGAAAGGCCAAGGTGAATTTGTAGCTAAGAAGCTGGTGTAGGGGTGTAGGGATTTAGGCTCTTGGACTATTGGGATCACTTCTAGGGTAGAGGTGATGTGCACAACAGTGATAGGTTGCAATTGAACCTGATAGACAAATACAGTGGCATGCAAAGGTTTGGAGACCTGGTCAAAATTTCTGTTACTGTGAATAGCTAAGCAAGTAAAAGATGACCTGATTTCCCAAAGGCATGAAGTTAAAGATGACACATTTCTTTAATATTTTAAGCAAGATTTCTTTTTCATTTCCATCTTTTACATTTTCAAAATAACAAAAAAGGAAAAGGGCCCAAAGCAAAAGTTTGGGCACCCTGCATGGTGAGTACTTAGTAACACCCCCTTTGGCAAGTATCACAAGCTTGTAAATGCTTTCTGTAGCCAGCTAAGAGTCATTCAGTTCTTGTTTGGGGGATATTTGACTATTCTCCCTTGCAAAAGGCTTCTAGTTCTGTGAGATTTTTGAGCCATATTGCATGCGCTGCTCTTTTGAGGTCTATCCACAGATTCTCGATGATGTTTAGGTCGGGGGATTGCGTGGAGCATGGCAAAACCTTCAGCTTGCACCTCCTGAGGTAGTCCATTGTGGATTTTGAGGTATGTTTAGGATCATTATCTTGTTGTAGAGGCCATCCTCTTTTCATCTTTGGCTTCCTTACAGACAGTGTGATGTTTGCTTCCAGAATTTGCTGGTATTTAATTGAATTCATTCTTCCCTCTACCAGTGAAATGTTCCCCGTGCCACTGGCTGTAACACAAGCCCAAAGCATGATTGATCCACCCCCATACTTAACAGTTAGAGAGGTGTTCTTTTCATGAAATTCTGCACCCTTTTTTCTCCAAACATACCTTTGCTCATTGTGGCCAAAAGGTTCTATTTTAGCTTTATCAGTCCACAGGACTTGTTTCCAAAATGCATCAGGCTTGTATAGATGGTCCTTTGAAAACTTCTGGCGCTGAATTTTGTGGTGAGGACACAGAGAAGGTTTTCTTCTGATAACTCTTCCATGAAGGTCATATTTGTGCAGGTGTCGCTGCACAGTAGAACAGTGCACTACCACTCCAGAGTCTGCTAAATCTTCCTGAAGTTCTTCTGCAGTCAAACGGGGGCTTTGATTTGCCTTTCTAGCAATCCTACGAGCAATTTTCTCGGAACGTTTTCTTGGTCTTCCAGACCTCAACCTGACCTTCACCATTCCTGTTAACTGCCATTTCTTAATTACATTATGAACTGAGGAAACGGCTACCTGAAAATGCTTTGCTATCTTCTTATAGCCTTCTCCTGCTTTGTGGGCATCATTTATTTTCATTTTCAGAGTGCTAGGCAGCTGCTTAGAGGAGTCCATGGCTGCTGATTGTTGGGACAAGGTTTGAGGAGCAGGGTATTTATAAAGCTTTGAAATTTGCATCACCTGGCCTTTCCTAACAATGACTGTGAACAAGCCATAGCCCTAACAAACTATTTAAGGTCTGAGACCTCGGTAAACGTTATCTGAGAGCTCAAATCTCTTGGGGTGCCCAAACTTTTGCATGGTGTTCCTTTCCTTTTTTTCCCACTCTAAAATTGTACAAAACAAAAATAATACAATAATCTTACTTAAAATGTTGAAAAGAATGTTTCATCTTTAACTATATGACTTTTGGAGATCAGTTCATCTTCTACTCGCTTAACTATTCACAGTAACAGAAATTTTGACCAGGGATGCCCAAACTTTTGCATGCCACTGTATACTTGCGGGGAAATTTGCTCGGAGGGTTTAAGCTAGATTGGCTGGGTATGGGGAAATGAGATTTTGAGTAGGAGCAAATAATGGGATAAAGCAATGCCAGTGAAACCAGCACAGTCAAAGGCACAGTACAGACAGTGAAAGGGATATTTAGTTAAACTACATTTATTTCAATGCATTTGGTTTGCTAGGCAAAGCAGACAAACTCAGAGCATAGATTGGCTCTGAGAACTGGGATGTTATATCTCTAACAGAAACATGGCTGAGAGAAGGACAAGACTGGCATCTCAATATTCCAGGATACAGATGTGAGAGGCGTGGTAGTAGTATTGGTAAGCAATGGGGGAGAGGGAGATGCCGTTTTAATAAGGGAGGACAAAACAGCAGTAGAAATGACATCATTAGGAAATTGTCCAGTGAGGCCATATGGGTAGAACAGAGAAACAAGAGAGGGAGGGTCACCCTAAAAGATATCCATTAATCAGTAGGAAATTGAGGCGCAGGAATGCAGAGAAATTGCTCAGTTGTAAGAATAATAGGATTGAAAAAGTGATAGATTTCAACTCCCCAGTATTGACTAAGCTACCCAGAGTGTTAAGGGTCTGAACAGAGTGAAACTTGTGAAATGTGTCTAGGAAAGTTTCCCGACTCAATATTCAGAGGGCCTTATTAGGAAAGGTGCAATACTGGACCTTCACTTAGGGAATGAGGCAAGGCAGGTAACCAAGGTAACAGTCTTTGGCTCGAGTGACCATAATTTTATTAGTTTTAAGATAGTGATGGAAAAGAATAGGAAGGTCCAGATGTCTGAGCACTAAACTGGATCAGTGTCAATTTTGCTGGAACTAAGCAGGATCCAGAAGAGGTCAACTGGGTGAGACTGCTTGAAGCCAAAGAACAAAAGCAAGTGGGAGGTTTTGAAAGAGTATGATAACTAGTGTCCAGGAGAAACATGTTTTGATTAGGATGAAGGGTAAAGTTGGAAGGTTTAGAGAGCCTTTGCTGAGAAGAGAATTTCAGGATGTGTATTGCACACATTTCTCTGACATTAAATGTACTTTTGAAACCTTTGAAATCAAGAGGGCAAAGAGGGAGTGAGGCAGATCTGGCACGTAAGGTTAAGGAAAATACTGAGGTTCTATAGCTATATTAAAGGGTGGCTAGGAGAGAGTAGGTTCCCTTCGAGATGGCCAGGGCCAGCCATCTCTTGAGCCACAGTGGACAGGTGGGATTTTAAGTATGTATTTTCAGTGTTGACTGAGGAAAAAAATCATGGTTTCTTAAGAGATAAGAAAAAAAAGGTGATGTTTTGGAGAACATTCATTATTACCAGGGAGGAGGTATTTGCAGCCTTACAGCACATTCAAATGGATAAATCCCCAGGGCCTGACCGATTTCACCTTTGGACTTTGTGGGCAGCTAGAGGAGAAACTGCAAAGGCCCTTGTGGGAACATTTACTGCATCATTAGATATTGGTGAGTTTCCTGAAGATTGGCAGATGGCTAATGTTGTACCATTGCTTAAAAAGGGTAGCAAGGAATTACAGACTTAACAACCTGACATCAGTAGTGGGCAAGTTAATGAGGGACAGATCTACTGGTATTTCAACAGATATGAATGAAATTAATTCATTTCAATCAGTAGAAACAACAAAAAGCATCATTTACAATGATGATTTCATAACAATGATTTCATAAGACAAAATTACAAGAGAAAACATAGATATTCTTTAAAACAGACCGAAAGGGTGTAGGCTGAAGCTATAGCTTATTACGCCTACCCCTCTTACTTATACAACAACATATTTGGTGTCAATCATCACATCAAAAGCAAAAAGTTCATAATCTTTTAACACAAAATCCAATTCCAAATACAATTTATTTACATTACTCCCATTCATTTTAAATCATGTATTTTATATTTGTTCATTAAATAATTTTTTTAACTTGTTAAGTGTGGTGCATGTTTTCAAATTCTTACTACCACTGTTCCATAGATTCATCCCTCTCACTGAAATACAATGATTTTTTACATTTGTTCTTAACCTTTGTTTTTGAAATATACATGTTCCTCACAAATCATGTTGACTTTCTCTAATTTTAAACAATCTTTGGATACTTTGTGGTAGCTGTCCATTTTTTACTTTATACATAATTCCTATTATTTTAAAATCTATGAAATCTCTAAATTTTAAAGTGTTTAGTTGAATAAATAGAGTTTGATTAGGAGTCAGCACAGCTTTGTGCATGGGAAGTCGTGATTGATGAACCCTTCAAAGTGTTTTTGAAGAGGTAACAAAAAAATTGTAGATGAGGGTAGGACAATATCTATTTGAGCTTTAGCAAACCTTTGACAGGTACTAGATGTTAGACTGATCTGGAAGGCTAGATGCCATGGAATCCAGGGAGAGGCAGTTAAATGGGTAGTTATGTACTATCGCAGGAAAGCAGCATCCATCATCAGGGACCTTCACCACCCATTTCCTCATCTACTTCTGCCATCACGGAGGTACAGGAGCCACACCACCAGGTTCAGAAGTAGTTATTATCCCTCAACCATCAGGCTGTTGAACCAAAGGGGAAAACTTCACTTGTCCCATCACTGAACTGTTCCCACAACCTATGGACTCACTTTCAAGGACTCTTCATCTCATGCTCTCAATATTTATTGCTTATTTGTTTATTACTATTATTAGGGTTTTCTTCCTTTTGTATTTGCACAGTTTGTTGTCTTTTGCACAACGGTTGTCCACCCTGTTGGTGGTCTTTCATTAATTCTATTATGGTCATTGGATTTACTGAGTGTGCCTGGAAGAAAATGAATCAGGGTTAGATGGTGACTTCTTTGTACTTTCATAATAAATTTACTTTGAACTTTGAGATGTGGCAAACGTTGTTCAATACAGAGAAGTGTTAGCTGATGCATTTTGGAAAGCAAACCAGCATAGGTCTTATACAATGAATAGTAGGGTACTAGGGAATGTAAAGCAAACAAAGGCCCAAGGGGATTGGTGAAAGTGATGGCCAGAATGGTGAAAAATGTGCTTAGTAAACTGGCCTTTATCAGCCAGGGTACTGAGTGTAGTAGCTGGAACATTATGTTGCACTTGTTAGCATGGCCACATGGAGTATTGTATACAGTTTCAGTCACTGTTATAAGGAAGACAGCTAGATTGCAAAGAGTGTAGAAAAGATTTATGATGATATTGCCAAGACTAGAGAGCGTGAGTTATAGCGAGGAAGGCTAGGCGAGGTCTTTTATTCCTTGGAACAGAGGAAAATGAGGTACATTCTTATAGAGGCTTATAAGATTGGATGGTATCAGTCTTTCCCAAGGACAGGGGAGTTTCAAACTGGGGGGGGGGGGGGGGGGGGAAATCGATTGAGGGTGAAGGGGAAAGACTTAAAAGGAACTTGAGGGGCAACTTGTTCCACACAGAGGATGGTGAGTACCTGCAACTTTTGCCAGAGATCAACCCAAGGATAAAGAAAATTAATGAGCAACAATCACTAGAAATATATATTATGAAGGTTAAACACTACAACTATTTCCGATGATTCTTTTAATTGATAAATTCAACCAAAACCACTGCTTCACAAGCTATTTCCAAAATGTGGATTACCTTTTTTGGAGATTCAACTGATTTGGCTGATTTTTGTACAGGTTAAAGCACGTCTACAATGCTTTAAATCAACACAGGCCAACCACAGATAACAAATGGGTTCCATCTTAATTGCAAGACCACTTTCCCTGCGGAAAACAATGAAAATATGCACAAATCGCTCAAAAATGCGGTAATCATACCTCCATAGTATTGCAATGAATGCCATCAAAATCACTAAAGGTAAAGGTAGAAAGAAGAACTAATTCTGTTTGTAGGAGTGAATCAGTGGCCACTTTATTAGGTACACCTGCACATTAATGAGTATTCAAGAGATTCACTGTTGTTATTCGGACCAGACACAAGAATGGGGAAGAAATGAGATCAAAGTGACCTGGACTGTGGAATGACTGCTGGTGTCAGACATGGTGTTTTGAGCAGAAACTGCTGATCTTCTGGGATTTTCACACATGCAGTCTCCAGAGTTTACAGAGAAAAACACCAGTCAGCAGCAGTTTTGTGGATGCCTTATTAATGAGAGAGGTCAGAGGAGAATGGCCAGAAGAGCATCTCTGGACGCACATGTTGAACCTTGAAGTAGATGGGCTACAGGAGCAGAAGACAACATAAAGCACACTATGTACACTCCTGTACCTAATAAATGGCCAGAATGCATGTACATACTTCAGACTTTTGAATTTAATAATGTTATAGCAGTTTGTTCATATCTAGGGGCTCCATAAGTCCGGCATCTGTAACCCAGAGATGGCCTGTATGTTTAAAGCATATTGCTCTAGATTCCTAAAAGAAATAGAGTACACCTTAAATGAATCAGTGGCTCAAATACGTCACATTAAATAATTCACTGACAGCCAGGTTTGAACATGTGAATCTGAGCTAGATGAATTTGGCCAGCTTATTTATGGAAAAGGAATCAGGCTCCAGTATGACAGCAGCGCAAGTTGTCAGGCTATTAGAAAGATATGATTTATGATCAATTGGGGAATTATGCAAGCCTTTGGAAAACCTTCCCTAGTGATCACCATGTCCTCAATTTGTGTCTGCTTACAGAAGAGAAACTGAAATGCTGGTGAAGGCGTCAAGTATGACCAGAATGACGCATACCCTCAGACTGCTTAATTATGAGAAAATTTGTGCTACTTTGGAAAATTCTGAAGTCTTAAAGGTTTGCACTTTACATATTTTAAAAAAGTAGACTTTCCACTGTGTCCTTTAATTTCATTTCAATTACATATACCATCAGATTTCTTACTTTACTATACCCAGATTGAAGTGGAAGATACCAGATTGACTTCTTTAAACACAGGGTGGCCTCTGCAAAACAACAGCTGCCCCGTGAATTTAATGAAGTGATGTTTTAGCTCAAATGGCAAGAGGGCTCAGGGCTCCTGGAGACTATTATTAGTGTGCATACACACATGCACACACACAGAATGAGCACAAATGCATCATCCAACAGCACACACTCAATTCTCAAGAACACGTGGACAAGGAATATTCATACATACTTTTATCCACAGCCTAGCCCACATCCTCTCATCCAATCCCATGCCTCAGTACCCCTTGAAACCCCTTTCAGTTCCCCTCACTGCTAGTAGGTCCCTTCACTGGTGATATAGAATATGACAGTAGTCAGCATCACATTTCCTCTCCACCACCCCACGAGAAATTTTGCTCAGGTTCCCAGTGTTTGCATTCCTCTTTAACATAGGAACCAAGGCAGCTTCCTGCCACCAGGTATAGACCGACTCCACTATCCAACAATGGAAATCAATGAGGGGGACTTTTGGAAGATGTGTTTATTTCCCTGTCTCCAGAGCCATCTCTCTGCGAGCACCGATGATAACAGTTCACCATCATCTCTAATGTGCTACAAAGCCAAGGCTGACTAAGAAAAAACACATTTAAAGTTGGAGACCTTAAACTCAGCACCAAATTCAGTCTATAGAGCAGCAGTGATCCCAGAGATGCTGTATGTTTAGGAGACTGAACTTATAGTACATAGGTCAAAGGTCTGGGCGAGTACTGTACCACCAATTGTTCTTTCTACGAAGTACTCCATACTAACTGGTAAGATGATCTCCTACTGTCAGTATCCTCCCTCAGCCTAAAACCCTGAGCAACACTTAGCCAGCAATAGAGACTGCAGATACTCGACTCTGGAGCAACAAAAGGTCTCGACCTGAAATGTCAATTGTTCATTTCTCTCCACAGATGCTGCCTGAACCATTGAATTCCTTCAGCATCTTGTACATTGCTCCAGATTCCAGCATCTGCAGTCTCTCATGTTGCAACTATGCCACTTTACCGCAAAATCACTTCAAAGTATGCCCTCTTCTTTTCTTTTGCAGTTCTGAGAGATTCTCTCTTATTGCTTCCCCCCCCCCCCCAGCAGCTCCTGCCCCAGTCCTGATGAAGGACTTCAATCTAAATTTCAATTGTCCATTTCCCTCCCAAGATGCTGCCTGACCTGCTGAGTTCCTCCTGCATTTTTGTTGCTTAATCTGCCATGTTGGGTGGGCCAAGGGATTTTTGCTTCACATGAGACTTCTGAAAAAGGGACACTGCGGGAAAACAAAATCCATCATGGAAAATACTTTTCAAGTACAATACACTAAAGTACTCTACTGGGGGTGGGGGTGAGGGGGAATCATGATCACCCAGAAGGAGCAACTGAGAAAGTAGAAAGCACCTTCAGAATCAGTGACTTGACCACACAGAGACCACAGATAGCTAAACGAGTGCATGATTACCCACCCACTGGACCAGTTGAGCACCTCCTGCCCTCTTATACTGTGGGTCACAGTCACCTCAGAACCCACAGGAGTGAGAAAGCGGCCCACATTCACAAATATGTATCAGATCATTACTATTGAATTACTATTCTGAATATCATGAATAATTATTCCATTTGAACGAACTCAAGTAAATAACTCTGAATAATCTATTGTTTAAAAAAATTAGCAGAGAACATGTTAAGAGAGAAAGCTGCACAAGCCAAGGCCCTTTCTGACCGAGATGTACTTGTTGTGCACCACAGTACTTCACATTGTTAACACCACCAGCACCACAACGTCGGACTCCACCCATCTTTCACATGCTGTAGCCTACTGCTCATTTCAAGCATTTTCTATTTTAATTTCAGAGCATGCTGCTCTCAGATTCCACAGGAGCAATTGACCAATTACACACCACAGCTCTACTATCGGCATCTATTTTGGGCAATTTTCAAAATAAATCTGCCCCTTGGTACTACAAGGAATGGAGAATTTGCAATTCAAAATTACAGGGCATTTTTTCCTCTTAACTCTGAGAGTTGCTGATTACATTCTAGCTGCAGTTAAATTTTTGTCATTTATGTTTTTTTTCCTGTAAAAATAATTTGGACTAACTACAGATTTCAACAAATAAAGTGCATTATACTTGTGTTTAGTACAGGTAACGTCTCACCACACAGTGAAACAAACAACTTCCTTTGGAAGTCAGCTGTGGTCGAATTGGCTCATAACTGTTCCCCACTTCAAGCCAGAAGGTTGTGCTTTCATATCTCATCCCATCTAGAAGCACCATTCCTGATATTCAGACCAATCACTTATAGAATCACAGCAAAGAAAAAGGTCATTCAGCCCAATTTGTTCTTAACAACCAGAGGGCACTCTTCTGTATTAACCTCTTCAACCAGCACTTGCTCCATATCCCTTCAAGCCCAAGGAATTCTTCTGTCCATCCAGCATCAAGCACTCTCTCATTCCATATACTCACCAAGCTTGAGGTGAAAGTCCCCTCACGTTGCCTCTAAATCACTTTCTTCTTAGCCTAAACCAATGTTCCCTCTAATTTGTAATGATCGGTGTGCACAAAAATCTCATGCTGTGCAATATTTTGCCCAGTGAAAACAACATGTGCGCACTGAAAAATTTCCTCAACAGTATAAATAAGCCAATTTTAAAACCTGCAGACAAAAATTCGCAAACTCCACGTTGTCAGCACTGACTGCATCGGAAAGCGGAAAAGGAAATGTGATTGTGTATGATCGTGAAATATACTTATGCCTACAAGGTAGAAGGTGACAACCTTTTTTTATGCTGTTTAAATTCCTTTGCGCGCACACCCCCCCACCCACCCCACACTTTAGAGAGAACATTGACTTAAACCTATGTTCTCTGGTTTTATCTACCTCTGATACGGGGAAAAGTTTCCTCCTGTCCACCCTATCTTAAATCCACAAACTTTTATAAACCTCAATCTTATCACCACTTGACCTCCTCCATTCCAGGGAGAAAGGACACAGCCACTTCACATAATTGAACTGCTCTGTCCCATTATCTTCTGAGATAATGCAAGGAGCTACTAAAAAAGGTACACATTTTCAGTTCTTTCCTTCAAAGCAGAAACATTTTTCATCTTAATACATACAATTAATGTCTATGATACTTTGTCCTCATAAGCAGGGATCAAAATCTGTATTCTATGTCCTTTTAGTATTTTTTTTAAAAACTATCAAGAGTACAGTCTTATTTCAGTAATCAGACATTGAAGTAGCTCATATACCCATAACAGGCTGGGGCAGTTCAGGCAAAGTACTGTGAAACAAGAAATGCCAAAGCACAGAATACAGCCAAATACCTACATTACAAAGGAAATCAGTCAAGGAACTGACACAGGTTCAAATTTAACATATCCTTTTCCCCCCCAAAAAGGCACAGTACAAATGTGTTGACAACTGCTGAATCATCACCAATGAATCCAAATCAGAAAGGAAACTGACAGTCAGTAATAGTTGGACTGCATACAAGCTTGTTGAGAAAAGAGATTCATGCTTCAAACTAGTTCTCTAAAACTGCCTTCATACTAAAGGCTAGCCCACAACACGGGGGAAAAACGTATCCCAGTGTTTACTTGAAAGCTCACATCAAATCAGTGTTGTAACAGAGGTTTCAAATGCTTGAAACTACTCACTTTGAAGCACACTGTGCCTGGAAACATGGGGTGAAAACATCCACTTTTTCCAGTATTTAAACTTTAGCAGGCAACATTGGAATGCAGCCTTGTACTTCTGAAGCATATTCACCGCACCAGAGCATTCTTATTGGCCATTTTTACCTTCACTGTACAAACTTAAAATTGCTCATTCAGTTAACTTGTTTAAATGTAGACTATAAAGCTTTCAATTTCTTTTGATCCAGTGTCTTTCCTGTTACAACTCAGTTGCAAGGTAACCTCTGCGTATTATAATACACTTCTCTTGTTATAAAGAGACAACAGCAGTCAGCTTTTTTGTACTAAGGCCAATAGTCAAACTAAACTATAATTTAGATAGCTGTGCAACATGGAGGGCACTTACAACATTTCAGTTTAGCACATCATTGACCGAAGGGCCTTTTCCTGAGCTGTATGGCTCTATGTTCCATGAAGGAAGTGGAATGTAATTCCAAAAGTTCATCATAATTTCTGGAACTTAATCTTAATTAATTGATCTTAAGATGTCTTACTGCAAGACTGCTCTGCAAGATTAATTTCTGTTTGGGCTAGGTTTGACATTCATCTCAACAAGTTTTCCTTTCATAAAAATGTTCTTTTTGTCTAGTATTTCAAGTTTCAAATTCAAGTTCACTGTCATATACAGGGTATAAATGCTGTGATAATTATATTTTTGCAGCAACATAATACATTACAAACATTGCAAATTCAAGTTAAAATTTAAATCAACATATAACGTACATGACAAAAAATAAAATTAAATGTATGAACATTAGTGCAAGCTGAGAGGAATGGAGATATATTCTGAAGTTGTATTAGGGATTTTCAGGTCAGTTCCAAGAATCAGATGGCAGTAGGGAAGATGCTGTTGTGGAACCCTGAAGGCTTCAGACTCAATCAAGTATCTTCTGCCTAATGGCAGAATGGTGGTGGCCCTTAATACTGTATTTTGCCTTCCTGAGACATTGCCTCTTGTAGATGTCCTCCATGATGAAGAGAGCTGCACCACTGATGGAACTGGCTGAGTGCACTACTCTCTGCGGGCTCTTGTGTTCTTGGGAAATAGGCAAGCAGTCAGAACACTTTCCGCTGTACATCTGTGGAAATTTGTCAGACCCCTCAGTGGCATGTCAAATCTCTTTAAGCTTCTAAGTAGTGACACTGGTGTGCCTTCTTCACAGCTGCATCTCAAACATGAGGAAAATCGGCAGATGCTGAAAATCTGAGCAACACACACAAAAATTACTGGAGGAACTCAGCAGGCCAAGGCAGCATCTATGGAAAAGAGTAAACAGCCCATGTTTCGGGCCTAGACTTCATCAGGACTGGAAAAAAAGATGAGGAGTAGATTTAAAAGGCGGGGAGAGGAGAGAGAGAGAAACACAAGGTGATAGGTGTAACCTGGAGGGAGAAGGATGAAGCAAAGAGCTGGGAAGTTGATCAGTAAAAGAGATAAAAGGCTATGGAAGAAAGAAAAGGGAGAAGGAGCACCAGAGGGAAGTGATGGGCAGGCAAGGAGACAAGGTAAGAGAGGGAAAAGGGGATGGGAAATGGTGAAGGGGGATGGGGGGGGGCATCATCAGACGTTTGAGAAATCCATGTTCATGCCATCAGGTTGGAGGCTACCCAAACGGAATAAAGTGTTGTTCCTCAAACCTATGTGTAGCTTATCACCTTGCGTTTCTCTCCCCCCTCATTCCACCTTTTAAATCTACTCCTTAGCCTTTTTTCTCCAGTCCTGCCAAAGGGTTTCAGCCTGAAACATCAACTGTACTCTTTTCCAAGATGTTGCCTGGCCCGCTGAGTTCCTCCAGCATTTTGTATGTGCCACAGCTGCACCTGTCTGCTGGGCCCAGGAAAGATCCTCAGAGGTGCCAATACCCAGGAACTTCCAGCTGCTTATCCTCTCCACTGCACATCCTTCAATGAAGACTGATGCCAGTTCACCTTCCTAAGGTCCTCAATTCATCTCTTGGTTTTGTTGTCTTTTGAGTGGAAAGTCATTGTTCTGACACCAATCAACTAGTTGACCTTTCTCGCTTCTGTGTGCCTCCTCATTACCATCTGTGATTCTGCTAACAACAGTGGTGCAACGGCATTTTTGTAAATGAATTTGGAGCCAAGTTCAGCCATACAGTCATCAATAAAGAGAGGCAGAGCAGAGGGCTAAGCACACAACCCTGAGATGCACGTGTAGTGAGGAGATGAGGCTGTTGGCCCATACTAATTATGGTCTCCCAGTGTCAAAATTAAGGATAAAATTGCAGAAGGAGGTACAGATGCCAAGGTCTTGGAACTTTATAAGCTTTGAATATATACGTAATAGTATTGAATTCAGAGCTGTAGTCAATGAACAGCATCTTGATATATACATCTTTACTGTCTAGATGTTCCAAGGTTGAGTGAAGAAACATTGAAAAAGCATCTCTGATGACCTGTCGTGATCTTGTGACCAGACTGCACACAACATTCGAATTGTGGCTTCAAAGTTTTAAAAGGCTGCAACATAATTTGCCAAATTTTGTACTCACAATCCCAACTAATGAAGGAAAACATGTCATATTGTCTTCTTTCCCATCCTCTCCAATTGTGCCGCCAATTTCAGTGAGTTATGGACTTCTATCCCAATTTCTTTGTGCATTAATGCTAACAGTTCTGCCATTTACTGTATACTATTGCAGTTGACCTCCAAAAAGGCACTACTTTACTCTTGCCTGGATTAAATTCTATCTGCCATTTCTCCACCCAGCCCTAAATTATTCATAGAAATGCAGCTGCCAGAGAAAGCCTTTAGTCCCTCATCATTAGATTCAAGGAAAATTACTTCCCTTCAACTCCTCAAGTTTGTGGAACAACAGCAAAACCCTAATCACTGTAGTTCAGCAAAACTGTCACCACTTTGATCACACTGTACTAAAATGGACTTTGCTCTAATTGTCATTTCTTGTAAAAACTGTGTTCACGTTTAGCTTTATGTTTTTCTTGTGAATGCTGCTTATATGATGCTATGTGCCTGCGATGCTTCCACAAGTAAGGTTTTCGTTGTACCTGTGTGCAGACATACTTGACCATAAAACAATAAACTTGACTTTTCAACTTTGATCCTTCTTCCTCAATTTGTACAGGCATTTCAGATGCTTCTGATCAGCTGGCTCTTCAAACCTGCTTCATCATTCATCAAGTTCTTCTACCTCGGTGTCATTTTCCAGTACCAATCACCACATCCACCATGTCCCTTCACACACAAAAGCCTGTCACAACTTCCATTCTGAATCACCCCTGAATTGAGGAGACCAACGGAAAGAGCCAAGCATGAATCAAAGGTCTGGAGTAACGCACAGTTCAGTCTGAGTAAAGATGATTTCCTTCCCAGAAGGTCATTAGTGAATAACAACCCGCTATTTTCAGGACCAGCATTACAGAGAATAGACTTACTGTTAATTGCAGATTTAACTTGAACTGCTCAAATTTAAATGTACCAGCTGCCATTATACAATTCAAATTAACGCTTCAGAATCACTGGTCCAAACCCCTAACTGAAAATCAATTAATCACAATGTCACCATACCCCTACTATCCCAACTTCCCTCATCATTCTTCAGGGCCAGCATTCAATGGTGCCTTTTTTGTCCACTTAGTACTTTGATATCTACCAACCTTCCACTGCACTCCTTCTATTCAATGTGTTTGCCTGGAGATTTTTCATGGCATTCTAACATTAACACAGTCAGTTTCAGAGGATCTAATGACAAAGTACAGGTGAGAACCAGGTGAACCAGGTAAACGGAATCCAGGCGTGAACTCCGGAAAGCCATTAAGGGCACCAAGAGGCAATATCGAGACAAGTTGGAAGCCCAGGCTAACTAGAGGGATGCCAGTAGACTATGGCAGGGTTTAACTGAGATCACTGGGCGCAAAGAAAAGGCTGGGAATATCAGTAACTGTAGCGCTTCTCTTCCTGACGAACTTAACGTATTCTACGCAAGATTCGAACAGAAGAGGAGCGTCCTGCCCCCTCCGAATGAACCAGACCTGGCGGCATCGAGATTCATTGTCACCAAGGAAGACGTTAGAAGAGCCTTCCTGAAGATAAATCCAAGGAAGGCAACGGGCCCAGATGGCGTCCCGGGATGGGTTCTCCGGGCCTGTAGAAGTGAGCTAGCTGGAGTGTTTGCTGACATCTTCAACTGCTCCCTGCTTCAGTCTAAGATCCCCTCGTGTTTTAAGAAGGCAACGCTAATCCCAGTGCCGAAGAAAAGCAAGGTGGCATGCCTGAATGACTATCGACATGTGGCTCTGACATCAATTGCTATGAAGAGCTTCGAGCGATTGGTTATGGCACACATCAACCATAACCTACCGGTCAACCTTGACGCTTTGCAATTCGCCTACCAGAGCAACAGGTCAACGGCAGATGCCATCACTCTGGCACTACATTCCTCTTTAGAACACCTGGAGAATAAAGACACTTATGTAAGGCTCCTTTTCATCGACTACAGCTCTGCCTTTAATACCATCATTCCAAATAAACTGATTCCTAAGCTCCGGAACCTGGGTCTTAGCACTCAGATCTGCAGCTGGATCTTCAACTTCCTCACAGACAGAACCCAGGCTGTAAAAATAGGGGACAAGCTCTCCTCTACAATCACTCTGAGCACCAGTGCCCCACAAGGCTGTGTACTCAGCCCCCTGCTGTATTCACTGTACACCCAAGATTGTGTCGCCAAGTTTCCATCGAACTCAATATATAAGTTTGCTGATGACACCACAATTGTAGGCTGTTATCTTGGGTAATGATGAGTTTGAGTACAGAGAGGAAATTAAGAACCTGGTGGCATGGTGCGAAGACAATAACCTATCCCTCAAAGTCAGCAAGACAAAGGAATTGGTTGTTGACTTCAGAAGGAGTAGCGGAGCACATGACCCCATCTACATCGGTGGCTCGCAGGTGGAACAGGTCAAAAGCTTTAAGTTCCTCGGGGTGAATATCACAAATGACCTGACTTGGTCTAACCAAGCAGAGTCCACTGCCAAGAAGGCCCACCAGCGCCTTTACTTCCTGAGAAAGCTGAAGAAATTTGGCCTGTCCCCTAAAACCCTCACTAATTTTTATAGATGCACCATAGAAAGCATTCTTCTAGGGTGCATCACAACCTGGTATGGAAGTTGTCCTGTCCAAGACTGGAAGAAGCTGCAGAAGATTGTGAACATAACCCAGCACATCAGACAAACCAATCTTCCATCCTTGGACTCACTTTACACCACATACTGTCGGAGCAGTGCTGCCAGGATAATCAAGGACACGACCCACCTAGCCAACACACTTTTTGTCCCTCTTCCCTCCGGGAGAAGGTTCAGGAGCTTGAAGATTTGTACGGCCAGATTTGGTAACAGCTTCTTCCCAACTGTGATAAGACTGCTGAATGGATCCTGACCCGGATCTGGGCCGTACCTTCCAAATATCCGGACCTGACTTGCACTTCCTTACTTTCCCTTTTCTATTTTCTAATTATGATTTATAATTTAAATTTTTTAAATTATATTTACTTTGATTTGTACTTCAGGGAGCGCGAAGCGCAAAATCAAATACCACTGTGATGATTGTACACTCTAGTATCAATTGTTTGGTGACAATAAAGTAAAGAACAGTGTTAAAGAACAGTGTGAGGGAACTGTGGAGTGTCTTAATCCATTCAAATTCAAACAAAACTTCATTGACTAATAAGAATTTGAACTTGGAAGTGTTAACCAGAATATTTAATTCAACATCATATCAGGTACAGAAAGCAGGTTTAAACAGGGTAAATAAACTGGATTAAGGGACTGATTTCATAAAAAGAATCAGATAAAAAAAAACAAAATTAATTAAAGTGGATTTTTGTTTAAAATCTCTAGCAATAGAAAAAAAGAGATATTTATAGAGATTAATTTTCTGAGATATTATTTAGCATCAAATAAAAACTATTGTGTCACCAGAACTATACAGAGAATGAAGTGGATAAGCTATTTTTTTCTGGCAAATTCAGCCCACATCTCTGAGCTAAGCAGAACACTTTCACACATTTACACCAAATAGCTGGTCAGAAAGCAGGAGCACATTTCAGCAGCACTAGTCACGGATCGTCAAGCAGAATATGCTCCATCATACCATCCTCTGCAAGCCAATTTCGAATCCACAAAACCATGTTTCCCTGGATTTTCTGAATGAGCCTACCAAAACCTTACCAAACCCCTTGCTAAAATCCATATACACCACATCCACTGCTCTACCTTCTATTTATTTTATCATTTCCTTGAAGATTCAATCAGGCTTATGAGGCACAAGCCATGATTACAATCAATATCTGTCAATATTTCTTCAAATGCTCATAAATCCTGTCTCTAAGAATCCTCTCCAATAGTTTTCCCACCACTGATGGAAGACTTACTGATCTATAATTCCCAAGATCATCCCTATTACCACTCTTGAGCAAAGAAATAACTCTTGAAATCCCCAATCTTCTGGTACTACTCCTGTGGTCAGTATGGATGTGAAGATAACCAACTGTACAGCAATCTCTTCCCTCACTTCTTGTAGTAACCTAGCATATATCCTATCTGACCTCAGGGACCTACCCATCATAATGCTTCTTTCAAAAGTTCCAGCATATCCCCTTTCTTAACCTTCACATGTTCTAGCATAACAGTCTGTTTTATGTTGTCCTCACTAACATATCATGTAAAGTATTCAATTCATTAAAGACCTCCCCAACCTCATCTGACTCCAGGCTCATGTACCCTCCTTTATCCCTGATCAGACCCACCCTTACGCTAGCCATCCTCCTGTTCTTCATATACTTGCAGAATGCCTTGGGGCTTTCCCTAATTCCACTCGACAAGACCTTCTCATGCCCTCTTCTACCCAAGTCCCTTTTTAAGCTCCTTCCTGGCTACCTTATAATTCTTAAAAGCACTGCCTGATTCTAGACCTTTAAATATTCTTCCTTTTCCTCTTAAATAAATTCTCTCACACATATTGAGATTCCTTCACCCTACCATCCTTTCCCTGCCTCAATGAGACAACCCCATCCAGAACTCCATGGAAGTGCTCCCTAAACAACCTTCAGATCTCCACTGTACATTTCCCTGAGAACATCTCTTCCCAATTTACACTCCAAAGTTCCTGCTTAACAGCATCACAATTAGCCCTCCCCCAATTAAATACTTTCTCATACCATCTGTCCCTATCCCCGTCTAAGGTCACTCTCTCTGAAATGCTTGCCCATCTGACCAGGGTTCATTGCTGGAGTACTTGATCCAGAATGGCCTCTATTCCTGCTGGCTTGTCCACATATTGGGTCAGGAACCCTTCCTGAACATACCTAACAAATTATGCCCTATCTAATCCTCTTGCACTAAGGGGATGCCAATAGCTATTAGGGAAATTGAAGCTACCCATGATAACAACCCTGTTATTTTTATGCCTTCCCAAAAAAATGCCTACTTTTCTACTCCTCAATTTCCCTATTGCTATTGGGGAGTCAACAGAATGATTGCTCCCTTCCTGTTTCTGAATTCCACCCACACCTAATCAATAGACAATTTTTCCATGATGACCTCCCTTTCTACACCCGTGATACTATCCCTGATGAGAAATGCAACCCCCTCCTCGTCCCAGCAACCATTTCTGTCTTTGTGGCAACCAAATCTCAAATGGCCACATTTCTACGGATCATTTCCACGTGAACCAAATTTTTTTTTTAACTATTTCTCTCTCGGATGTTGTGTGTGCTTTTATTTCACATTGCAGCATTTTGCTTTTAAATCACATTATAAAATCGGGTACTTTGCCACCCACAACCACTCATCTGACTCAAATAATTTCTTGTCACTCATTGCTGTTCACCTAAATACATCACATCCCCTGAAAACCAGCCATGTTCATCTTCCATTCAGAGCCTACTAATAACTCAATGTTAATTCAAGACATTTATTCCACTTTCCCAAGCACTCCTACCTTGTGCTCAAAGTCAAAACAAGTTAAAAAAAATCCATGTCAGTTATAAATGCGGATTTTAAACTTTTCATGCAATTTAACATTCTGTCAGCTGAACATTTCTGGGAAGTAAAATTCGTTCAAAAAACAACATCTTGCACTGCCCACTCCTAGAATATATTGGCTCCATAACATCTCCAACACGTTAATAAACCTGTCAATCAAATAAGGCTAACAGGGCCAGTCCTGATGCAGGTTTTTGTCTTGTAACACTGACAATTCCACACCGCATTCTTCCCCCACCCCCTCCCCCGATGCTGCTGAACTGCTGACTTCCTCCAACAGTCTGGTTGTCCTTCCAGTTTCTAGCATCTGTAGCCTTGTGTCTTGAAAATCTGGTTGAGTGGTGCCACAGAAACAACCTCTTACTCAATGTCAGCGAGGCCAAGGAGCTGATTATTGATCAGGAGGAGGAAACCAGAGGTCCCTGAGCCAGTCCTCACTGGAGGATCAGAGGTGGAGAGGGTCAGCAACTTTAAATTTCTGGGTGTCATCATTTCAGAGGACCTGTTCTGCGCCCAGCATGAAAGTGTAATTATGAAGAAAACACGGCAGCGCCTCTGGTTAGGAGTTTGGGAAGATTTGGCATGACATCTAAAACTTTGACAAACTCCTATAGGTGTGTGGTGAAGAGTGTTATTGACTGGCTGCGTCACAGCCTGGTATGGAAACACCAATGCCTTTGAATGGAAAATTCTACACAAAGTAGTGGATACAGGCCATTCCATTACAGGGGTAAAGCCCTCCCCACCATCTACAGAAAGCATTATCGCAGGAAAGCAGCAATCATAATCAGTGACCCTCACCACCCACTTTTTTTGGTGCTACCATGAGGAAGATACAGGAGCCTCAGGACACACACCACCAGTTTAAAGAATAGCTGCTACCCCCTCAACTTTCAGGCTCTTGAACCAAAGGGGACAATTTCACTCGCCCCATCACTGAAAAGTTCCCACAACCTATGGACTCACTTTCAAGTACTCTTCATCTCATGTTCTCAATATTTATTGTTTACTTATTGTTATTTTCTTCTGTATTTACACCGTTTGTTGTCTTTGGACCATGGCTGAATGCCCACATAAGTGCGGTCTTTTATTGATTCCATTATGGTAATTATTCTATTATGGATTTACTGAGTATGCCTGCAAGAAATTGAATTTATGGGTTGAATATGGTGACATAAATGTACTTTGTTAATAAACTTACTTTGAATTTTGACCATCTTTTGATTTCCAAGTGATTCTACAATTCATTCTAAGAATGCTGAAATACATTAACCAGACAGATACTTGCATTGCAGTTTAGATACATAGAAACATAGAAAAACTACAGCACCATTCAGGCCCTTCGGCCCATAATGTTGTGCCGAACATGTCCCTACCTTAGAAATTACTAGACATACCCGTAGCCCTCGATTTTTCTAAGCTCCATGTACCTATCCAAAAGTCTCTTAAAAGACCCTATCGTATCTGCCTCCACCACCATTGCTGGCAGCCCATTCCATGCATTCACCACTCTCTGAGGGGAAAAAAAACTTACTCCTGACATCTTCTCTGTACCTATTCCACAGCACCTTAAAGCTGTGTCCTCTTGTGGCAACCATTTCAGCCCTAGGAAAAAGCCTCTGACTATCCACACGATCAATGCCTCTCATCATCTTATACACTTCTATCAGATCACCTCTCATCCTCCGTCGCTCCAAGGAGAAAAGGCCGAGCTCACTCAACCTATTCTAATAAGGCATTCTTCCCCAATCTAGGCAGCATCCTTGTAAATCTCCTCTGCACCCTTTCTATGGTTTCTACATCCTTCCTGTAGTGAGGCAACCAGAACTCAGCACAGTACTCCAAGTGGGGTCTGACCAGGGTCCTATATAGCTGCAACATTACCTCTTAGCTCCTAAATTCAATTCCACGATTGATGAAGGCCAATACACCGTATGCCTTCTTAACCAGAGTCAATCTGCGCAGCTGCTTTGAGCGTCCTATGGACTCGGACCCCAAGATCCCTCTTATCCTCCACACAGCCAAGAGTCATACCATTAATACTATATTTTGCCATCATATTTGACATACCAAAATGAACTCCATCTGCCACTTCTCAGCCTAGTTTTGCATCCTATCGATGTCCTGCTGTAACCTCTGACAGCCCTCCATACTATCCACAACACCTCCAACCTTTGTGTCATCAGCAAACTTACTAACCCATCCCTCCACTTCCTCATCCAGGTCATTTATAAAAATCACGAAGAGTAAGAGTCCCAGAACAGAACCCTGAGGCACACCAGTGGTCACCGACCTCCATGCAGAATATGACCCGTCTACAACCACTCTTTGCCTTCTGTGAGCAAGCCAGTTCTGGATCCACAAAACAATGTCCCCTTGGATCTCATGCCTCCTTACTTTCTCAATAATATGTTGCTCCATCCACATAAAAATTGGATCTAATGTGATAGTCATGCCACAGAAGTAATATCTAGCATAAAATAATACGTCAGCCTTCGCTCTCAACACAGCTCATCCATCCATCTTTGATGCACAGCTCTCATCTGTGGGCTACATCATCCTGGATCTAATCCACATTCTGCATTGACGCCTGTGGTTACTGCCCACACCCATTTAATGTTTCCAGTACCATCGCCCAGAGGACTGACATTCACACCCAACTAACATCTGGTAGGGTAGAACTGGCACTGATGTCCTTTGACAGATCTGTGGCTGTCTAAGGCTCTTTGATCAGAGATATTTGAAAACCCCACTCAGTTGGGTTGATACACATTCTAAAAATAATAAAAATTAAGTATTAAAGCAGTTTGTTCATTCATTATGCACCATCTCGTATGACGTAGGTACACATCTTTCCATGACCATGATTGTTCTTGGCTAATTTTTCTACAGAAGTGGTTTGCCATTGTCTTCTTCTGATGGGTGACTCCAGTCATTATCAATACTCTTAAACATGAGAAATACTGCAGATGCTAGAAATCCAAAGCAACACACACAAAATGCTAGAGGAACTCAGCATGTCAGGCAGTGTCTACGGAAATAAATAAAGTTGACATTTTGGGTTGAGACCATTCTTCGGGACTGAAAAGGAAGGGGGAAGACGACAGAATAAAAGGTTAGGGGAGGGGGAAGGATGATAACTAGAAGGTGATAGGTGAAGCAAGGTGGGTGGGAAAGGTAAATGGCTGGAGAAGGAAGAATCTGATAGGAGAGAACGGTGGACCATAGGAAAAAAGGGAAGGAAGAGGGGACCTGGGGGAAGGTGAGAAGGTGAGAAGGTGAGAAGATGTAAAAAGCTAGAATGTGGAATAGAAGGAGGGGGGAGGGAGGGAAAAATGTTGTTACCAGAAGGAGAAATTGATATTTGTGACATCAGGTTGGAACCTACACAGACAGAAAATAAAATATTGCTCCTCCACTCTGAGGGTGGCCTCATCTTGGCACAAGCGGAGGCTGTGGATCTCAGAGATTGTCTATCTGGTGTCAGTGGTCACATAACCAGGACTTGTGATATACACCAGCTACTCTCCGACCATCTGCCACCTGTTCCCATGGCTTCATGTGACCCTGATCGGGGGGGGGGGGGGGGGGGCTAAGCAGGTGCTACACCTTACAGGCTAGCGCAGGAGGGAAGGAGCACCTTACACCTCCTTTGGTAGAGTCATATCTCCAACCCACCACCCTATTAAAGCAGTACCAAAATAACTAAAGAAAAAGTTAACAGAGCAAAATCCCTCTGTCCAATGCATTGGCAATTCTTGTTCAGACAAGGTTGCTGTTCATATACCAGCTGTACCTGGCATGAGCATGAGGGCTGGGTGCAAATGAATTCTGTCCACTCATTAGCAAGTCACTGTTCCATCCGCAGGTGGAATTCCAGGATGTACGGCATCACGTACATCTGATTACTGCAGCTCCCTTCAGAACTGTTGACCGCTAGTCAATGAGATTTGGCCCAATGGTTCCTTAAAGACTCCAACATTATTGCTTTGCTATTTTGTCTAGAAGTACAATTTTTCACATCGATCATAAATTGAAAAAGACTGTTAACATTAGACTCACATTTGATTTGTGATTTTATGGAGGGAGAAAGAAAGCAGGAAATGATAGTTTATTGACCTTAGGAGGGAAATTGCTGGAGCTCATTATTAAAGATAGTAGTAGCAGGGAATTTAGACAGTCACAATAAAATAAAACAAAGTCAGCATGGATTGATACAAGAGAAACAATCTTGGACAAACACATTGGAACTTTTACACAATACAAGCAAAGCGGAATCAGTAGACACACTGCATTTAGATTTCCAGAAAGCATTTAAAAATGTGCCACATACAGTGGCATGCAAACATTTGGGCATCACTGGTCAAAATTTCTGTTACTGTGAATAGCTAAGCGAGTAAAAGATGACCTGATTTCCAAAAGGCATAAAGTTAAAGATAACACATTTCTTTAATATTTTAAGCAAGATTACTTTTTTATTTCCATCTTTTACATTTTCAAAATAACAAAAAAGGAAAAGGGCCCAAAGCAAAAGTTTAGGCAGCCTGCATGGTCAGTACTTAGTAACACCCCCTATGGCAAGTATCACAGCTTGTAAATGCTTTCTGTAGCCAGCTAAGAGTCTTTCAATTCTTGTTTGGGGGATTTTCGCCCATTCTTCCTTGCAAAAGGCTTCTAGTTCTGTGAGATCTTTGGGCCGTCTTGCATCCACTGCTCTTTTGAGGTCTATCCACAAATTTTCGATGATGTTTAGGTTGGGGGACTGTGAGGGCAATGGCAAAACCTTCAGTTTGCGCCTCTTGAGGTAGTCCTTAGTGGATTTTGAGGTGTGCTTAGGATCATTATCCTGTTGTAGAAGCCATCCTCTTTTCATCTTCAGCTTTTCTTTCCCCAAAGACGGTGTGATGTTTACTTCCAGAATTTGCTGGTATTTAATTGAATTCATTCTTCCCTCCACCAGTGAAATGTTCCCATGCCACTGGCTGCAACACAAGCCTGAAGCATGATAGATCCAGCCCCATGCTTAACAGTTGGAGAGATGTTCTTTTCATGAAACTCTGCACCCATTTTTCTCCAAAAATACCTTTGCTCATTGTGGCCAAAATGTTGTATTTTAACTTCATCAGTCCACAGAACTTGTTTCCAAAATGCATCAGGCTTGTTTAGATGTTCCTTTGCAAACTTCTTACGCTGAATTTTGTGGTGAGGATGCAGGAAAGGTTTTCTTCTGATGACTCTTCCATGAAGGTCATATTTGTGCAGGTGTCGCTGCACAGTAGAACAGTGCACCACCTCTCCAGTGTCTGCTAAATCTTCCTGAAAGTCTTTTACAGTCAAACGGGAGTTTTGATTTGCTTTTCTAGCAATCCTACGAGCAGTTCTCCCAGAAAGTTTTCTTGGTCTTCCAGACCTCAACCTGACCTCCACCGTTCCTGTTAACTGCCATTTCTTAATTAATTATGAACTGAGGAAACGGCTACCTGAAAATGCTTTGCTAACTTCTTATAGCCTTCTCCAGCTTTGTGAGCATAATTTATTTTAATTTTCAGAGTGCTAGGCAGCTGCTTAGAGGAGCCCATGGCTGCTGATTGTTGGGACAAGGTTTGAGGAGTCAGGGTATTTATAACGCTTTGAAATTTGCAACACTTGGCCTTTCCTAACAATGACTATGAACAAGCCATAGCAAGCTAATCAAGGTATGAGACTTTGGTAAAAGTTATCTGAGAGCTCAAATCTCTTGGGGTGCCCAAACTTTTGCATGGTGTTCCTTTCCTTTTCTTTTCACTCTAAAATTGTACAAAACAAAAATAATGCATTAATCTTGCTTAAAATGTTGAAAAGAATGTTTCATCTTTAACTTTATGACTTTTGGAGATCAGTTCATCTTCTACTCACTTAACTATTCACAGTTACAGAAATTTTGACCAGGGGTGCCTGAACTTTTGCATGCCAATGTAAAAGCCAAGTTCATGGTCTTACGTTAACATATTAGCACAGATAGAGAGCAAACTGACTGACAGAGGGACAGGATAAGAGAGTTGTTTTTAATTTGGCAAGTTGTAACTAATGGGATGCCACAGGGACCTATGCTGGGACTCCATCATCTACAAACTACCTGAATGTCATGCACGCATTGTAGTCCAATTTCCTGACAAGCTGTGAGGGACAGGCAAAGAATCTACAAAAGGACACAGGCCAGTTGAATAAACATTAGCAGTTGGAATCAAATACAAGGAAGTTTGAAGACCTCAACTATGTAGGAAGAATAGAAAATCAGACTATTACTTAACTTCCCTAATACTGATTGTCACCTGATTAGTTCCAATGGTTTAGATGGGGCAGAGTTTGTTAAGTGTGTCCAGGACGGATTCCTGTCACAGTATATTTACAGGCCGACTAGGGGGAATGCCATACTAGATATAGTATTAGATAATGAACCGGGTCAGGTCACAGATCTCTCAGTGGGTGAGCATCTGGGGGACAGCGACCACTGCTCCCTGGCCTTTAACATTATCATGGAAAAGGACAGAATCAGAGAGGACAGGAAAACTTTTAATTGGGGAAGGGCAAATTATGAGGCTATAAGGCTAGAACTTGCGGGTGTGAATTGGGATGATGTTTTTGCAGGGAAATGTACTATGGGCATGTGGTTGATATTTAGGGATCTTTTGCAGGATGTTAGGGATAAATTTGTCCTGGTGAGGAAGATAAAGAATGGTAGGGTGAAGGAACCATGGGTGACATGTGAGGTGGAGAATCTAGTCAAATAGAAGGCAGCATACGTGAGGTTTAGGAAACAAGGATCAGATGAGTCTATTGAGGAATATAGGGTTGCAAAAAAGGAGCTTAAGAAGGGACTGAGGAGAGCAAGAAGGGGGCATGAAAAGGCTTTGGCGAGTAGGGTAAAGGAAAACCCCAAGGCATTCTTCAATTATGTGAAGAACAAAAGGCTGACAGAAGTGAAGATAGGACCGATTAGAGATAAAGGTGGGAAGATATGCCTGGAGGTTGTGAAAGTAAGCAAAGTCCTCAATGAATACTTCTCTTCAGTATTCACCAATGAGAGGGAACTTGATGATGGTGAGGACAATATGAGTGAGGTTGATGTTCTGGAGCATGTTGATATTAAGGGAGAAGTGTTGGAGTTGTTAAAATACATTAGGACAGATAAGTCCTCGGGGTCTAACGGAATATTCTCCAGGTTGTTCCACGAGGCGAGGGAAGAGATTGCTGAGCCTCTGGCTAGGATCTTTATGTCCTCGTTGCCCATGGGAATGGTACCGGAGGATTGGAGGGAGGCAAATGTTGTCTGTCCCCTTGTTCAAAAAAGGTAGTAGGGATAGTCCGGGTAATTACAGACCAGTAAGCCTTGCATCTGTGGTGGGAAAGCTGTTGGAAAAGATTCTTAGAGATAGAATCTACAGTCGGCCCTCCTTATCCGCAGATTCCATATGCATGGATTCAACCAACCACGGATTAGGAAAACCCGGAAGTTCTCTCTCCAGCACTCATTGCTTGAGCATATACAGACTATTTTTTTCTTGTCACTATTCCCTAAACAATACAGTATAACAACTATTTACATAGCATTTACATTGTATTAGGTATTATAAGTAATCTAGAAATGACTTAGAAGTATAGGCAGTCCCCGGGTTATGAATGAGTTCCGTTCCTGAGTTCATCTTTAAGTCAGATTTGAAGTCGGAACAGGTACATCTGGTATTATTTAGCGTCAGTTAGTCAAACGTTTTTCTTAGTATATAGTACATATTTTACCTTTCTATGCATATAAAACACTTACAAAACATTCCAATAATTAAACCACTGCGTTGCTCAGTAATAATTGTAGCTTTCATCGGGGCAGGGCTTTTCACATTCTCCATTAAAATTGTTCTGATCGTTGACTGACTGTAGCCTAATGTTTTTCCAATGACTGATGGTGTTTCACCTCTTTCCAATCGCTTTATTACTTCCACCTTATTTTCAATCGCGATCGTGATTATTTTCGTGAACAGAAACACTGCAGATTCAGAGCTGCGCCGCCAGGTCCTAATGTCCACCATACAGAGACATGTTAAAAAAAGTCCGGAGTTCTGATGGGTCCTAAAGACCACCTCACTGATACATAGATAGATAGATAGATAGATAGATACTTTATTCATCCCCATGGGGAAATTCAACTTTTTTTCCAATGTCCCATACACTTGTTGTAGCAAAACTAATTACATACAATACTTAACTCAGTAAAAAAATATGATATGCATCTAAATCACTATCTCAAAAAGCATTAATAATAGCTTTTAAAAAGTTCTTAAGTCCTGGCGGTTGAATTGTAAAGCCTAATGGCATTGGGGAGTATTGACCTCTACATCCTGTCTGAGGAGCATTGCATCGATAGTAACCTGTCGCTGAAACTGCTTCTCTGTCTCTGGATGGTGCTATGTAGAGGATGTTCAGAGTTTTCCATAATTGACCATAGCCTACTCAGCGCCCTTCGCTCAGCTACCGATGTTAAACTCTCCAGTACTTTGTCCACGACAGAGCTCGCCTTCCTTACCAGCTTATTAAGACGTGAGGCGTCCCTCTTCTTAATGCTTCCTCCCCAACACGCCACCACAAAGAAGAGGGCGCTCTCCACAACTGACCTATAGAACATCTTCAGCATCTCACTACAGATATTGAATGACGCCAACCTTCTAAGGAAGTACATGTTAAATAAGGGACTTGAGCATTCACAAATTTTGGTATCCACGGGGGGTCCTGGAACCAATCCCCCATGGATAAGGAGGGCCCACTGTATGGGCATTTAAAGAATCATGGTCTTATCAGGGACAGTCAGCTTGGCTTTGTGAAGGGCAGATCGTGTCTAACAAGCCTGATAAAGTTCTTTGAGGAGGTGACCAGGCATATAGATGAGGGTAGTGCAGTGGATGTGATCTACATGGATTTTGGTTAGGCATTTAACAAGGTACCACACAGTAGGCTTATTTAGAAAGTCAGAAGGCATGGGATCCAGGGAAGTTTGGCCAGGTGGATTCAGAATTGGCTTGCCTGTAGAAAACAGAGAGTCGTGGTGGAAGGAGTACATTCGGATTGGAGGGTGGTGACTAGTGGTGTCCCACAAGGATCGGTTCTGGGACCTCTACTTTTCATGATTTTTATTAACAACCTGGATAGTAGAAGGGTAGGTTGGCAAGTTTGCAGACGACACAAAGTTTGGTAGTGTTGTGGATAGTGTTGAGGATTGTCAAAGATTGCAGAGAGACATTGATAGGATGCAGAAGTGGGCTGAGAAGTGGCAGATGGAGTTCAACCCAGAGAAGTGTGAGGTGGTACACCTTGGAAGGACAAACTCCAAGGCAGAGTACAAAGTAAATGGCAGGATACTTGGTAGTGTGGAGAAGCAGAGGGATCTGGGGGTACATGTCTACAGATCCCCGAAAGTTGCCTCACAGGTAGATAAGGTAGTTAAGAAAACTTATGGAGTGTTAGCTAGGGATAGAGTTTAAGAGTCACGGGGCAATGATGCAGCTCTATAAAACTCTGGTTAGGCCACACTTGGAGTACTGTGCCCAGTTCTGGTCGCCTCACTATAGGAAGGATGTGGAAGCATTGGAAAGGGTACAGAGGAGCTTTACCAGGATGCTGCCTGGTTTAGAGAGTTTGCATTTGATACAGAGATTAAGGGAGCTAGGGCTTTACTCTCTGGAGAGGAGGAGGATGAGAGGAGACATGATAGAGGTGTACAAGATACTAAGAGGAATAGATAGAGTGGACAGCCAGCGCCTCTTCCCCAGGGCACCACTGCTCTGTACAAGAGGACATAGCTTTAAGGTAAGGGGAGGGAAGTTCAACGGGGATATTAGAGGAAGGTTTTTCACTCAGAGAGTGGTTGGTGTATGGAATGCACTGCCTGAGTCAGTGATGGAGGCAGATACACTAGTGAAGTTTAAGAGACTACCAGACAGGTATATGGAGGAATTTAAGGTGGAGGGTTATATGGAAGGCAGGGTTTAAGGGTTGGCACAACATTGTGGGCCAAAGTGCCTGTACTGTGCTGTATTGTTCTATGTTCTAAACAGAGAACCCAGAGCACATCTCAGTGCAGAGAAATCCAAACTCACTACAAAATTAACATGCAGGTACAGCCAGTAATTAAGAAGGTGGAGATAAAGTTTCTGCAAAGCTCACTTGGGATATCACTTTTTCTAAATCTGGAAAACTGGACACCCAACCCTTCCCTTCTGCAATCACACCAAATCCCTTCAACAGATTGCTGCATATGTGAGGTTCATTGGCACAGAATCAATTTTAATATTTGAATATTGAAGAAAAATGAACATGTCTGATACTGTCTGCATCCACTTAATTGCTCTTTTGGAATGGGTTAAAAATGCATCTAATTTTAAATCTATCATTATGCTTCCCATAATTACTTGATAATGGCATCAATGCTCAAAACAAAAACAGACACAATGTAAAATGTACAATAGCACAAAAGTGCCATAAAACAGAGTATCAAAGCACAATAAAGTAGATGTCAGAAACAAAAAGCATAAATCAATAATTCTGGAAATACACAGCAGGTCAGGCAGTACCTGTGGAGATAAAAATTGAGTTAATGTTCCCGCTTGACCAACCAAAAATAATGCATTTAAACAGAAAGTATAAGTACATTACAATTGTAATAAATGCACATATATCTTGCCAATATAGTCTTTGTTTGAATTTTTGGCCTACAGATATAATGGAAACTGTAGACCAGAAGTGATTTTAGTGAAGTTTTTCACAATACCCACAATGTCCCTGTAGAAGGGCTGCAATGGCTTGCCATGTAATTCTTCTGCAATTTGCATGACTACCACAAGCGCAGGGATTTCTAACAGTAACTTCAAAGAAGAACCAAAGCAAAATGTGCAGAAGGTTATATCACAAAATACACCACCACAATTACAATATCCTTTGTACTCTTTACTTGCAACAAGAGATCTTCTTGTTCGATGGAGAAAAGCTTGTTTTTTAAAATCAAACCCAGCTACTAACGAGGGCCACTCAAGGAACACTTTGTTTTAACTATATGTATGGGTACTTTTAGTGTTATTAAGAGAGACAACCGCTGGGGGGTCATAACAACTGCTACCACTTGCTGCTGTATTCAGGGCATTTCCAGTTCTCCTCTCTACTACCTGTACTGTATCCCAGCATAATACAATGACAGACCATGCCCACCAGTACCCTACCATGGCCTGGCAGATGCGTCCTCACCAGCATTACACCACTGATTATACAACAACAGAACCACAACCCCCCCCCCCCCCCCCCCGGTACTGTCCCTAGTGTTAAACAGCTTCAGACCCATGCCCGCCAGTTCTGTTTCTCAGTATTTCTCTATAACAGACACACATTACTGTAACTACACTATGAACTGACAGCGTTGTACCATGCTACTGCGGTAGATTCTGTGCATCCAATTCATTCCACCTGGGACTGGAGCTGATAAAGACTGAGTCTTTAAGCAGAACCAGAAGTTTGGACCAAACTCAACACAATTCCTGATTCCAAACCCTGCCGGTTCAGACGGGATGACTAGTGTTGGGTCCACCCCAGGAACGAATCAAATGTAGAGTATGGGATGGGTGATCCTCCATGTTTGCAAATTCCGCCTCCACAGTGTTGCTTCTCACCTCCAGCACTTCCCCTACCGATGTCTCAGGCTACCTCCTTTAAATGAATTGGGCGTGTCTCAGGGACCGACGGCTGGTACGGTGAACAGTCAGAGCAGAATGGAGGAAGCTGCGATGACAGTGCAGGTTGAACAGGCTCACCCCTAGATCCCAGCGTTCACCGATGATTAATGATCCAGTTGCTCACTAAACATGCACTCACGACAAGGTTAGCAATCGCGCTCAGAGATTAGGTTGCATTTTAATATAACCAGGCCTAATAATAACGACCATAAAACTACTGCATTGTCATTTCAATGGTAATTAAGGATGGTGAATAACTACTGACATTTCCAACAAAGCTCAAATCCCAAAATATGAATTTTGAAAATAGAATGTACCGCACATCAAGTACTACTCAATTGTGGAAGATCCAGTGATATTTGAACAAGTTGCAAATGTGATGTTGAGAACACTGAAAGGATTCAGCATGAGCAACAGGGCTAAAACATATATTTTGTTTCAGACGGTTCAAAGGATTAAGGCGATGCTCAGCCAAACCATAAAAATCCCTGGACGATCCTAAACGCAATCTCTGATTGTGCCAAGTTAATTGAACCCAGCCAGAGTAGTAATCTTGGCAATCCACCACCTTAGAAATGGAGGGAAAGATCCTATTCAGCAACATTCGCTGCAGGACGCATGACTGGAATTTAAATGTAGAAAGGTTTATGTTTGTCTGTGATGTCCTTCGCAGTCAAGTCACTGCCCTTGCGTAGGAATAAAGGCAACCTGAGCAAGATGCTGGAGATGCTTAAACACAATATCAAACAATAACAGAATGACAGCAGGAACTCCGCTACGCTTACATAAAATGCTGCTTATTTGACTTCCATATAGTAAACAGAAAGTAATGACCAAGACTGGAGAATGACCAAAAACAAAAAAAACCTTAATGCTAATTGTTTATCTTGCATTGCAAGTGGAAAACTAGAAAAATGCCATGAAAATGTTGATTTTTATTTCTACTTTTTGCATTAATAGTGCTTAATATTTTCATTTCAGATTTCTAATAGCAATTTCTCGAGGTTAGGATATTTCACGTTCATTACATTATAGTCTAGAACAAATATTGGATAGAGTATTCCTCTGCCATCAGCTTCAACTTAAAAAACAGATTAGTGGATTCATTTAATAAAAGACTCTGTGAAACATGAAGTTTCCCAACATATTAAGGTTTTATAAACAGCAGATCAAAGAATAAGCATCAAGGCTTACACTTAGCGGTTAGGGTAATGTCCAGATTGAAATCCTTTATTCCACCTACTCTCAGTTAACTACATATCCTTGACAGCGAACCAGCAATGTTAAAGGAATTAGTTTAAAGGGTTAAAAATATCTAATACTGTTTTTCATACACATCTAACCAGCAAAACTTTTGTTTTAAATAAATTACTTTTATTCACTTCCTTGTTTGATCTGGGAAGATAGAAACAGTAAATTCACAGGTTGGGGTTTGAAGGAATGGCCAGGCACTGCGAGAGAGTATTATGCAGTATTGTAAAAGGAGTTGAACAGTATGCATCTTTGTTTCATCAGCAAAACCTATAAATTCCAGAAAAGTTTAAAAAAGTATCAGTGCAGCTGGTAATTTCCTTAACCTACACTATTGCTTCTACTAACCACGTGAACATAATGGCAATGTATTGTAGCCTAGAAACCAATGTTACAGCAGAATATTTAAATTAGCTTCCGGCTCACTGACCAATGATGCAGCTGAGATAAATAGCCACAATAAAGCAAATATCGCTGGGAAATGTGCCAAATGTGAACTGAGAAAATCTGGTAAATATTTTTTCTGAAAAAAAGAAACATTAACACGTTCACACCTACCATGGAACATTCAATTACATAAATTGCTCAATCCATTCACCTCAATACATTTCCTGAAATCAAATATGTAATCCAAAACTACTAACATAAACTTTTGAACTGTACAATTAGCTCACACCGCAGATTTCAACAATCTGCAACGTAGGTTAAACTCATATCCATTGCTTGCATAGTACCTACTTCTCAGAGTGAGGAAACAAAATTTAATTTCATACCATCAGTGAATACAATCAAGCAGTAAGTGCAAAGCTAGTACACCCTGAAAGATTAAAAATAATATAAAATTAATTATTTCAATTAAACTTTAAATATTAGAACACTATACTTCAAAGAATTATGCTAACAACTCAATTGCTTTAATACCTTAACAAGCGAAATAAAACAAAAAGATGCATTATAATGCACATTTTCACTAGGATAATTCAAACATGAAAATCCATATTCATGTATTTAATAGCACCTAATTTCCCATGTAGTGATATCACTGTATGAACCCATCGGTGACTAAAACTGATGACTTAGCTCCATGAATCATTATTACTATTGAAAAGAACATTCTCAGCTAAACCAATATAGCTTCCAAGATTCACCTAAAAACCACAATAACAAGTTGCATTATTGTGGTTAAATAATCCATAGTCTATCACAGGGGTATCAACAAAACCTGACGCCTACCACAAAATTGAAAGCTTGGCCAATAAGTTAAACATCTTAAGGTGAGAAAGCAAGCAAGCCAGGTTACATTGCTGGAATAGATTACAAAAAAGGAATTTAATAAAAATGCCATTGCTCAACTGGGAGCGAACACATAAGGTAGTGAAAGGTTTAAGGAGTCAAAGGGAATTGATGTCAATTAGGATGCAGACAACAGAGAGTAAGATGGGAGGCCAGTCAGAAGTGCATTGCAAAAATCAAGTCTAATTACTGTATAGATTTGACAATTGACAGGGAGAAGGAGAGCTGAATCACATTTCATGATTTGGTGATAATCAGGTTATCTGCCTCTTGGTCAGCACCGTTCATGTCAATGACTGTAAATCTCTGGTCATCTTAGACTGAAATTTAAACACACACCCTGAGAAGTTAGGGAGTACATCAGGGTAAAAAAAAATGTGAAAAGACGGAGCTTGATAGAGTTTGCACAAATGTTAAAGGCCGACATTCAATAAAAGAAAAATGGAAAGGGTAAGTAAAGTTAGATTAGAGGCACAAATGATGAAAGGTCTCGGCCCAAACTATTGTCCACAGATGCTGCCTAACCTGCTGAGTTCCGCCAGCACTTTGTGCGTGTTACTCTAGATTTCCAGCATCTACAAAATCTTGTGTTAATGATAATAAGCGACAGGTTTGTCACACTAAAGAGTAGTAGCTGAATTACAAATGTCCTTTGCACTGGCCGGTATGCATGGGAAGCCGGATAGAGTATATCTGGTTAAATGAATAAAGACAAATAACAATAGGCCAAGATGCATTTGAGTGTTCACAAAATAGTTGAGATCCAGTGCAGTGCTACCTAAGAGTTACAATGAGAAATTACAGACAACTTCTGAGTGCAGTAATTAAATGACTGAAAAAGTACTGACAATTTTTTTTAAAAGGCAGTATTCTTTCACAATGTCAGATTACCATTAAACCTACATAAATGTCAGTGCAAATCTGTTAATGCACTAAACACTCTAATTAAACTTCAATAAGAATGGATGAATTACAGCAGACCACAGTAATATTATCTGTAGAAGTATAAAACTGAAACCTGCAATAGTCCATTAACCACATGCAAATGTCATTTTATGAAATCCCCCATCTTCAGCTCCTTCCCTCCCTTAGTAACCAAATATTGTCAGTGAATTTACATTTCTGTATGCAAAGGCTACGGCAGACCAAAACCCAACTAGAACTGTTCCAAAGGACCAAAAATCATCAATGTTCATGCCCCACATATTCAATCAGACCCCAGATCATTTGGATTCCAATGACAGAAGAGCACTGCCAAATATTTGGAGACAGTGCAAACTTCTAAATCATCACATCTGCAAATCAGTGACAGCGTCTTCCCAAGTCTTTGAGCCCATTCATTAGCCCATTTACAAATCATTTTGTATTGCAATGTCACTACGGGATCCATGTAACAATACAACGACGCTGGAGACCAACTTTGATCTGTTCTGCTCATCTTCAATCAACAAGAAATGCCACTGTGGCAAAACGGGATGGATACATTGCCATCCCACTCTAACTATGCCAAGATCTGCAGAATCGCCAATGTCCTACGGACGATAAATGCGCCAGAATTAAATCATACTGTTTGGATTAATACCCGGCAGAAACGTGTAGAAGTTAATATTGTGCGTGTTTATGTAAACTTAAATGAGGGCTGGAGTGATTGGGAAAGGAGTGGGGGGAAAGGGTACATAATACCACGCAGCTACACTGGATAACTGGCACGAAGCCATCTCTTCGTATGCATGACAAAAGCCTGCTTAATGTACTTTCCCCGGAGTAATTTCTGCAATAATTTCTAGCTAGCACGCCTCAAAAAGTGGCTTGCTCCCGTTCTTCTCACATAACGCCTTATACTTTCGTTCCCAATCCAGGGATGGAGCAGAGGAGTCGGGTGGACAAGGAGAGAGAGAAAAAAAATCCTTACCCGCGTCTGTTTATTCCTCCCTGATGTCTCCCGTTGAATTCAGCGGAGCTGTGTGCATCTAGTTTGCTAGATAGTCGCGGGCCCCATCCATTAGTTTCCCTCGGGCTGGAAGCTAACGGTGCTGCGCTCTGGCTCGGCACCCCTCCCAAGTCGCTACACCAGAAGCTGTGCGCGAGCCCGTCACCGGGAACCCGCCCCGCGCGCGGCCCCATTGGCCGAGGCGCCGTGTGATGGACAGGCCGCGCGGTCGCGGGAGCTGGCGGCTCACGAGCCGGCTACACCCCCTCGCCGCTCGTTGCTGCGGGGGGCGGGGGGAGGGGTGGACGAGACGTCATTATGGATGCATCAATAGTGCCCCCCCCCCTTTCCTAGTTCCTAGTTCTGCCGCAGTCATGTAGGTCAGAAGCAACCGTGTTAATAGACAGTACTGACATTTTGTGGAAGTGTTTTTCATTTTGCAAAGAGCAAAGATCCTGTTTAGTGCAGCTCAGCTGGCTCTTTGATAGCACCATCTTGTGGCAACAGCACGCACGAAGTTGTATTGATAATGACACTTCGTTAGAATGATTTATGTTTGCGGTATTTGCCGCTCTCAATCTACCTTTAATTGGCTGTTATGAAACTATCATAAAAGGACGGACGAATTAAATATTTCTGATAAAATGACGTAGGTTTAAATTGCACTCTCCGTATCTTCTGTCTGCCCTGAAATATTTACAGCAATTTTAAATTTTTCATTTTATACTTCTCGTCTTTTGTTTTCAACAGATTAAACATCTTCCAGCGATGTGCAAAGTGCAGAAACACAGTTTTATTCACAATGGAATTGCTTTGTAAACTTTATTATCGCAATAGGGTTACACCAGTAAACACGATCCACGTGCATGAAATTCAGATCAGTATGGTTAAGTGGAATGCTAACCTCAAGTGAAAAAAACTCCGAATTGTAGCAAAACACTTTGAACAATCTCTTTGCAGAGTAACTCTAGTACACATAGGTCTGATTTGTACCTTAACTTCACGCATCCACTCCTCTGTGAAGAGCTTTAATTACTAAATGTCCCATATGTGGAATGTACTGTAGCCACATTAATCATCTCTCTAGTAAACAGCTCAGCCCACCTCTGCGGGTTTCAACCTTGATGCTGAAACTGATTAGAGCACAACATCTGGGTCAGCTTTGCTATATGTGTCCTGGACTAGACTGGAGCACTGATCCCATTTTGGCTTAGTTCTGTTTGATATCCTGCATTTTAGTTTTGCTTTCATGACTATCCTTACAGTTAGTCACTGTGATGAGTAAATGAAATATGGTAATTGTGGCAGATTTCTGTCAGTGCCTTCTTGCAAGTCCAATATTAATCCTTGCATGCTGGACTTCAGTTGCTGCCTCAGAATCTGTAATGCTGTTTCAAGGAATGTTCGGAATTCTTACATGTGCTTACATCCCTGTTGAAAATGCAGAATACTTTGTGTAGATCTCCCATTTCCAGAGGTATCATCTCTACGTTTATGTTTATTGAATGAGCTTATGAGGTTTGGCATGCTGCAAAACTAAGTTTTCATCTCTTTCAGAGAGCTGGGGTCCTTTATTTATCACATACAAAAAAAAAATCAAATATCAATGCTACTACCGACAGATTTATAGAAAGTACAGCTGTCAGGTCAGGATATTGGACCACAGCATAAAAGTACAATTTTCTCTATATCTTAAATTCAATCATTATTTCTATCATCTTTACAAATTCCAGTGACCAATTTATTACATAAGTTGATGTGATCAGCCATCTCCACAACAGGAACAAGCAATGCCCTATGGTATTTGCAAATTATCACTATCTCCAATCTTCCTCTTCCCTCAAATCTTCAAACATACTACAGTTTTGCAATTTTGTTCCCCAGTCATGGGTTCCACCTGAAGGTACACACAGAAACCACTATTTCTACCTTATTTCTCCTTAAAAACCACCTGAAATTGAAATAGTTATCTACCTCATGATGAATTTCAGACCAAGTAACCTTGTCAGCATCAAACTGTTCCTTTCCAATTCCATAATTTTGACTGACTTCATTCAAAACTGGTTACCTTTGTCCTAACTCAAGTCAAGTGCTCTCCATCCATTAGTCTCACACTTATTCACCTACATTGGTTGACAGTGAGAAAACATCGATCTTAACATCTTGTCCCTTACTTTCAAGTCTTCATTTGCTTTCCTGCGTTCTTGCTTTCACTTGCATGGAAATGTCGCAGGGTGGGCTAGTAAGTTTGCAGACAAATCAAAGATTGGTGGCTTATGGATAGTGCAGATGCCAAAAGACGCAATGGGATATAAATGTTTTGCATATATGGGCATAAAAATGATAGACGGAGCTAAGTATGTTGATGCACAGTGGGATCTTGGGTCCAGTCTATACCTCCCTGAAAGCAGTTGTATTAGTTGAAAAGGTGGTAAAGAAGATGTATGGCATGTTTGCCTTTATTAGTTGAGGCACTGGGAAGAAGTTATATCGAGGAGGGTGCAGAAGAGATCTACTGGGATACTGCCTCAGTTAGAGAACATAGGGGAGGTTGCACAAACTTGGGCTGTTTCCTCTGGAACAGTGGGAACTGAGGGGAGATCTGATAGAGGTTTATAAGATTATGGAAGGGCACAGATAGACTGTCGATTTCTATTTCCCAGCGTCAAAATGTCTAACTCCAGAGATACTGTGTTGATGGCGAGTGTGGGTAAGTTCAAAGGAGATGTGTGGAGTTATTTTTACGCAGCTATCCATTGTCCTGGATCCTAGATTTTACTATCAGGGGCAGGAGTGGAGGCAGATCTAGTAGAGGTGTTTAAGAGGCTCTTAAACATGTGACTGCTCATCATTGGCACGTTAATATGCAGAGAATGGAAGGATATGGCCATCAGCTGGACAGAAGGGATTTAGTTAATCATTTAATTACTAGGTTAATTAGCTCATCAGAATATCACAGGCCCCGGATTGAGTGCTGGGGCAGCGGTCTCTGGCCTTACTGTACTGATTCTGATTCTGATAGTGAGAGTGTGAGAAAAGGGTTTGGTTTGGTTTAGTTATTTCTAACGGGCCAAAGGCCTGTTCCTGTGCTGGAACCATTCTATGTTCCTCTCACTGTCTCAGCCCTTCCTTTCTATGGGATCTCTTACAATTCTATATTACTAAGGGGTCATAGCTTTTCTATTTTAGACCTTTCAAAATACCAGTTAAAAGCAAATTTGCCCAAGTGCTCCAAAGGTCAAAGTAAATTTATTATCAACGTATATATATATGTCACCATATGCAACCCTGAGGTTCATTTTCTTGCGGGCATACACAGTAAATCCAAGAAACATGATAGATCCAATGAAAGACTGCATCCAACAAGACGGACAAACAAATAGAGTGCAAAAGACACCAAACGAATACAAAAGAAATAATAATAAATATCAAGAACATGAGATGAAGGGTCCTTGAAAGTGAGTCTTCAATTGTGGGAATAGTTCAGTGATGGGGTGAGTGAAGTTATCCCCACCGGTTCAAAAGCCTTTTTGGTTGAGGGGTTTTGATTCTGAACCTGGTGGTTTGAGTCCAGGGGCTCCTGTATCTTCTTCTAATGGCAGCAGTGAGAAGAAGGCATGGCCTAGGTAGTGGGGGTCCCTGATGATCGATGTTGCTTTCCTGCAACAGCGGTCCGCGTAGATGTGCTCAATGATGGGGAGGGCTTTACCCATGAGGTACTGGGCCGTATCCACTACTTTATGTAGGATTTTCCATTCAAGGGCAATGGTGTTTTCATACCAGACTGTGATGAAACCAGTCAATATACCCTCCACTGCACATTTAAAGAAGTTCTTGTTCATCTGCTCTAACATTTCTTTATATCAATTGGTGTCAGTTTTCCTGTGAAGCACCTCAGGAGGTTCCATTATGTTAAAGTTACCGTATGGAATGCAGGTCAATATCACAGGGTTCAACTTTATTACGCTAGGATATATTTCAAAAGCAGTTCACAGACTTAGCAATGAGAAAGGTACTATTTAATTGCAAGTTCTTTTTGTTATGCCTTGATTACATCATTTTGCCAATGCAGAGCAAAATAGGAAAATTATTGTTTGTAATGTGCTTTCTATTATAAAATATGTTTATACTATCAACATAAACATTTATTCTGTAAATCTTGACAAGGAAGCGTGTGCTGACATGAACACTAAGTATAATTTAAAGTAATCTCTCTCATATTGCTTATACGAGTCAAGAACATCTGTGGATTTTGAGATAACTCTGTTCAGAGGATAGACACCAGATGTAGGTATTGGGAAGTAAAGAGAAAATGTTTAATTGCATTACTTTGTTAGGATACTGCTGTACTGAGGACCCATTGTAACCACATTATAGTGGTTATGAAATGAATGCATGTTTGCAATGTTGAATGAGAAGATCACATGTGCAAACATACAACTTAGAAGCAGGACAGGCTACTTGGCCCGTCAGTACAACACAGCGGATGTGATCGCAAACTCAATTTCAGCTATTCCTAGTAACCATTCACAGGCCTGTATAGTAAAACTTGATCAACTTCTTCCATAAAACAATTCAAAAACTGCATCCACTGCCCCTTGAGGAAGAAAATTCAAAAGATACTTGAATATCTGAGAAAATATGTTCCCTCATCTCTCATAGCCAATCCCTTATTTTTAAATAGTTGCTCCATGTTCTAGGTTTTTTACATATTTTCTCATATCACAGGTGACATCCACATTGCATGGACTTAAGTTCTGAAAAAAGTCCATATCAAGATTTTTCATAACAGTGCATGCAGCAAAAAATATGATTCAGATCATATTTGATTAGAGAAAAATAAATGTGTTTATTTCTTTTATTTCACATAACTTTTGTAAGGGCAAATTTTTATTCAATATCTCAGGCTCTGTGGTAGTGATTTTTAAATTCTGCAGTGGTGCATTTCCTTCCTCAAAGTCTAATAACACTGAGGTGGTCTGTATTCGTTTTTTCCCATGTTTACCCCAATATGATTTCCATTTCCCTGGTCCTTGTCCACTCACTTAACTTATCTATAATCTCCATTTTATGACATCTTCACAGTTTAGCATTCATTCCTAATTTTGTGTCATCAACAGATTTTGCAATCGTACCTTCTGTACCTTAATCCAAATCATTTATATGTTGTAAAAAAGCTGAAGGCCAAGCACTGATCCCTGTGACATACCCCTTGTTGTATCCTGCAAACTAGAAAAGAGACCCATTGCATCTAACCTGTTTCCTGTTAGCCGCCAGTCTTCTTTCCATGCCACTACCGGCTTTTATTCCCATGAACAACCTTTGATGTGGTACCTTATCAATTGTACAAATCTAAGTGTAGCATATTCATTCACCAGTTCCACTTTATTGAAAGCACATGTTACTTCTTCAAAGAACTAGTTTACAGTCAAACACGATTTCCCTTTCACAGAACTATGTCGACTCTGCCTGATTATCCTGTAAAAGCTTCCAACATTTCCCCCTGACAGATGTCAAACTAGCTGATCTGTTTTATGTCATCAACACACACTATACGCTGGAGGAACACAGCAGGTCAGGTAGCATCTATGGAGGGAAATAAATTGTCGATGTTTCAGGCCAGATTCGCTTTCTCGGGACTGGAAAAGAAGGGGGCAGAAAGCAGAATAAATAGGCAAGGAGAGGGAGAGGAGCAGGAGCTGGCAGGTGATTGGTGAATTTGTGTGAGATGGGGTGGCAGGAGGGTGGGGTGGGGGAAAAGGGGAACAATGTGAGAATCTGTGGAGGTGATAGGTAGGGAAGGCCTAAAGAAGGAATTTGATAGGAGAGGGCAGTAGACCATGGAATAGGGAAAGGAGCTGGGGAACCAGGGGAAAGAAGGTGAAAGTGATGAGCATATCATGTGGGCAGGGGAGGGGAAAGAGAAGAGGTAACAGGGCCACAGTGATAAATGGAGGGAGGCTGTTCATTTTTTTTCTCTTTAGATGCTGCCTGACCTGCTGAGTTCCTTTAGCATTTTGTGTGTTTTGATCCAGATTTCCAGCATCAACAGTTTCTCCTGTATCTGTTTTATGTCATCCTTGCTTTATCAGTAAGAGACATAATATTATAATTTACCAATCTAATAAAACCTTCTCTGAATCTAGGGAATTTTGGTAAATTAAAAACAATATGTCAACCAAGTGAAGTATTCTAGTCTGGCTGCTGAGTGTTGGATTAGCATTCATCCAGGCAAATGGAGTATATTCTGTAACTGATTGATAAAGACAAGGTTATGTGGGTTCAGAAGGTGCCACGGATATTCTAAACTCCCTGCCTCTAACTTGCTTTATAAACCATACTTTTATCTGGTACAGTTTCTTATAGGTTATGGCCCCAAGGTGCTGGTGGATCTTCAGCTAAAGTGACATTTATAAGCTTCAAGCAAAAACAGATTTTCCTCGACTGGAGATGGTCTTTGGCTCTCATGTCAACATTGACCTGGATGACGATTCTGGAGGGGCAGCTGCATCAGCTGAATATATTTGAATCTGTAAAGAGCAATTTCAGTACATGATGGTCAAAAGATAATTTATTACTAAACTTAAAATACTTGAGCGTCTGTCACTGACTTGTTGCAGCGTTGTTCTGAATTTCGGATGACTAGCCTCTGACAAATGACAACTTATTTCCTTTGAGCAACCAGCAGTAAGTTTAACTGTGCTGCCCACTGGATATTAATTGCTTATTGTCTTTGTTATATTAATATAACTTTTGTTCTAATTTTGCCTTGATGGCAAGACAGTTAAGTGCACCATCTGGATCCATATTTTGTTCCTAATATATATTTGAATATAAAAGCTGGACAAAATGCCCTAGATGGACCAATGGCAGAGGCCAATAATATTACCTGAGAAAGAAGAAAGAGCTCAATAGAATTCAATTAAGACACCTTCGCAGCACAGTCAAAAATGCATTATTTTCAAAACAGCTTCCACCTCTTCATTTCTCTGCATTAGTCCACAGACATCTTTGCAATATTCCAGAAGTTAATCTGCCCACACTTGTTCATCCAATAGTTTCAGCTATAGATACAATTATGGAATCTCTCACCCACACACCTCTTCATCTATTCACTCAATTACAGTTACAATCGCCCACAGTCACACATTGGAAATGCAAATGCATTGTCACAGGTATGCTATCATACATTTAATTATAATCTATGCAAGAAGATAAATTTAGACACAATTGAACACGTTACTGTATCAATTGTGGATCATATTCATTAATGTTTTGTCCTGCAATAGAAAATCGATACACTTCCCATCTTATGCTTTATAATGCTTTCAAACATCAATAGTAATGTTTACCTGAGGTGCTAAAAATCTGTGAATATATATTAGTCATTAAGATTATGACAAATACTTTTCAGTAAGTTTAAAGATGTCATCTTATCTTTAGCAAACAAAGGTGAAAATAAATTTGGATCTCAACTCAATCTGTAATGTTTCCTCATAATTCAATGAGATATTTACTTCAATTTGACTGCAAAATACTGACTTTCTGTATTTTCACTTAGCAGTCAGCAAATGTGGAGTGCAGGTTCCAAATTAAGAGCAACTGACTTGTGTACAGCCTATTCATAAGAAAAAGTGTTTGGGAGCAAAGCGGAATGGATTTGTCAGCTGCTGCATGGCAGCAGGCATCTTCTGTCAGGTGGGAATTCAGTTTGCAGCAATATCTGAACAGTCATGTTAAAAACACTTGTTTAACTGCATATTGTTCTTGGTTGGCCCATGTTTTTACTTCAGTATGTTGTTGGGCAGTCGCATTTCCAACTTGTAAATTGTTTGAGTTATGAACAGTGCTAAGAAACAGAACGCTTGATGTAAACTGGGAAGGGCCTTACTATGTTAAATATGTACTAAACAACCAACATTTAACAATGTCCCCAACTTTGATTTCCATATTTCTGGTTTAATATATATGAATACAGTAAACTCCAATGTTGCAGCAGTTTGGGTTACAGAATTTCACCCTTACAGAATTTACAGCCAGCAGTTTGAGATATGGAGTAGCATTTGTTCTCACAGATTTTTTTTTTGTGCAAGAAAAGCATTTGTTTTCAATTTCATTTCTTCACAGATAGCATGGCATCGTGTTACAGAAAATTAATGGTCCACCCCAATTTCCAGGAATACAATCTGCCCGGACACAGGGGTCACCTATAATTAGAAATGGAAAAGCCTTACTGTAACAAACATAATCTACAGAAATCACAAAATACTGACCTGAGGACAAAATTAGAACTGGAGGAAAGCATGGCAGCATCAACTAGATACGACATTAAAATGTTACTTGAGTCCTGCACCAATGAGAGTGCAGCCATTCCTGTCCCAGCTGTTTCAACATTGCCAACCAACGCTAAGAAATAAATATTATTGATTATTTCCTCTGATGACTTAAAGGAAAGGCATAACCAACATGCGCTCACATAGTATGTAAAGTTAACAATTTTCATGTAAGTAAGGTGAAAATATCTGCTGATAAACTTGAAGGGAAAGAACAGATAAATTACCTGAAGTAGATGTGCTTTACTTTCTGCTGAGAGAGGGTGAAGGGAGATTGGTTTTGTCTTTTATTATAAGCAAGTCGCAGTGCTTTTAAAAAGGCTATTTTCCCTTTGGTGCCATATTCAAAAAGAACAAAAGCATAAACTGGAATTTTTACTACTTGGAATAATTAGCCTTGTATCTTCACATTAATTGTCAATTGGTATTTAATTTATCCTTCCCTACCCACCTGGCTTCAGGAATCACCTTCTAAGTGGTTCTCCTTCCCCTCCCCCCACCTACTTATTCTGGCATTTCCCCCCTTGCATTTTCAGTCCTGATGAAGGGCCTTGGCTCAGAACGTTGACTGTTTATATTTTTTCCATGGACGGTGCCTGACCTGCTGAGTTCCTCCAGCACTTTGTGTGCATTGCTCTGGATTTCCAGCAGCTGCAGGATCTCTTGTGTTTTTGGCCTGTCCTTTCCTCTTCCAATTGAATAGCACTGGTCCTGCAGTTACATTGAATATAGACATTTTGAATCTTTGGTGTCAATTAGACCTCAGATGGCTCATTCTGCATTGTGATAATCCTTCCTGCACATTATCTTTGAGCATATGTTGTCAGGATAAAGATCATCAATTAGGATGACAATTGGTAAATTTAATATCCCCTGTGTTTTGCGTGTTCCCGAATGTATGCAACTCCATAACAATAAAACGTATCTCTTAATTAGCTGTCTCCGCCAAACATAACAGTGAGTGAATACACTAAATCAGAATATCACACTGATTCTGGAGACATGCTTATCTAATGATCATTTGATCTTGTATGCTCACAGCTAACTTTGGTTGCTTTTGTTGTTTTTAATCAATCAGGCATGGATACCATCACATCCTGCCTGCTCTTGTCATCTCCACACACCTCGTCTCCATCCCATCCCCTTGGTCCAGTCCCTTCCAACCTACAGTATATCCATGGCACTTCACATGCTCTCCAGCTCCTCAACAACTCTCGGTTCCCTGGCCCTGGCTACCTCATTTTCACTATGGATGTCTAGTCCCTATACACATCTATCCCCCAACAAGCAGGCCTTAAAGCTTTCCACTTCTTTCTCAACAAAAGATCCAACCAGTTCCCCTCCACTATCTGGCAGAACTGGTCCTCACACTCAACAATTTCTGGCTCTTCCCCCTTTCTACAAACTCAAGGGGTAGCCATTGCCACTTGCATAGACCCCAGATAAGCCTGCCTTTTTGTGGGCTACGTAGAACAGGCCACATTACAAGCCTTTCCTGGTAATGCTACAGAACTCTTCCTGTGACATATTGACATCTGAATCAATGCTGCTTCATGTTTGTCAATTTCATCAACTTTGTCTCTAACTTCCAACTTGCCCTTAAATTCACTTGGTCCACCTCTAACACCTCCCTCCCCTTTCTCGATCTCTGTCTCTATCTCTGGAGCCAAACTGCCTACAGATTCTCATAGCTATCTTGACTATATTTTCTCCTACCCAGTCTCCTGTAAAAATGTGATTCCCTTTTCTCAGTCTATTCGTCTCTACTGCAACTGTTCCCAGGGTGAGGCTTTCCTTTCCAAAAAAATCAGAGATGACCTCCTTCTTCAAAGAACGGGCTTTCCTTTCCTCCACAGTTGATGCTGCCCTCACCAGTATCTCCTCCATTTTCCAGACATCCACGCTCAGCCAACCTTCCCGCCGCCTTAACAGAGAGAGAGTTCCTCTTGTCCTTACCTACCACAGCATGAACCTGTACATCCACCCCATTGTTCTCTGCAACGTTCGCTGTCTTCCACAGGATCCCACCTGCAAAAGCATCTTTACCTCCCTGACTCTCTGCCTTCCACAGGCATTCCTCCCTCTGTGATTCCCTTGTCGATTTGTCCCTCCGCACTAATCTCTCTCCTGGCACATATCCCTGTAAGAGACAGAAAAGCTACATCTGCCCATTCACCTCCTCCCTTACCTCCATTCATGGCCTCGAACAGTTCTTCCAGTAGGGGTAACACTTCACCTGAGAATCTGTTGGGGTTGTATATTGCTTTTGGTGCTCTGATACAGCCTTCTCTACATTGGTGAGACCCGAGTTGGGGAACCACTTTGTTAGCACCTTCGCTCCATCCACCAAAAGCAGAAGAGGCCAACCATTTTAATTCCTATCCTCACTCCTGTCTCGACATGTCGGTCTATGGCCTCCTCTTTTGCCATGATGAGGTTACTCTCAGGGTGGAGAAACAACACCTCGGATACTGTCTCCAAACTAATCAAGTTCAAGTTTAATTGCTACTCAACCCTACATGAACACCTGTGAATACAGCCAAACAAAACAGTGTTACTCCAGGGCCAAGGTGTGAAGTACAGTACCAACAGCCACACACAGCACGAGGCAAATATAAAATATCAATAAAATACAGTCATACATAAAAGTCCTCAGTCCATGAATATTGTAGCAGTCTGCAGTCAAACACAACAGGGCTTGTCTTCTGTTGAGCAAATGCTGGTGGTGGGCAGTACTGACTCCAGCTTGGATGTCTCAGCACACCACCTCTCGTGGAGCGCACCGACTCCAAAACCTCTCTCCTGGATGGCTGTAACATCAATTACCCCTTCTGGGATTTTTTTCCCCTCCCCAAGCCATCTCATTCTATTCCTCACTTGTTTCTTATCACTTCTCCTCATCGGCCTATTACCTCCACTCTGGTGCTCTTCCTTCTTCCCTTTCTCCCATGGTCAACTCTCGTGTCCTATCAGATTCCTTCTTCTCCAGCCCTTTAACTTTCCCACCTGGCTTCACCTATCACTTTCTAGCTGGTCCTCCCTCCTGTCCCCTCACCTTTTAATTCTGTCGTCTTCCCCCTTCCTCTACAGTCCTGAACAAGGGTCTTGGCCCAAAATATTTATTGATTTCCATGGATACTGCCTGACCCACTGAATTCCTCCAGCATTTTGTGTGTGTTCTCCTGGATTTCCAATATCTGCAGAATCTCTTGTATTATGGATACCATCGTAAGTCTATGGTGGAGTTCCACCACGGTTTGGAGAGTTGGAGGTTGTAATGTAAGCAATATAAGTAGTTCTGTTATACTATAACATTTCCAATAAGCCCCATTTTATAGAGTCAGGCTGGTAATTGTCTAAATGGGAGGCAATTCACAACACATTGGACACTGAGGAAAGACAATTGTCAGGTATGGGATTGATGGGCTTACTCCAAGAGCCAATACTAAACTGGTGGGAGAAATGACCTCCTTCAATGAAAATGTGGGAAATGCTGAAATTTGAAAATTCTGCATTTAAATGATGAAAATTTTCTAGGCATCTTTGAATAAGATAATGCAAAGGATTTAAAGTTGTTTGGAACATTTTGTTTATAATAGCCATGAAAAAAGATGAACTGTATATACCTGAGAAAGTGTTTGGAAACTTCTAAATATTAATGAGCTGAGATTCTTTCTAGGTATGATGCAATATTATGCTAAATTTCAACCTAGCTGCTACAACATTTGCATTACTATAGAAGCTATGGTGTGCCAATAAAAATGTGTAATTGGTACTAGAAAATCCTCAGCAGCAATTCAATGTTAGTGCATTAAGACAGCAACTGAATTGATAGATAGATAGATGGATAGATACTTTATTGATCCCAGAATCAGAATCAGGTTTATTACTACTGACATGTGTTGTGAAATTTGTTAACTTAGCAGCACCAGTTCAATGCAATACATAATATATAAGAAATAAATAAATAAATTACAGTATATGTAATTTATTATACTGTAATATGTAATTACAGTATATTGGAGATTAAAAATCATGCAAAGCAGAAATAATATATATTGAAAAATGAGGTAGTGTTCAAGGGTTCAATGTCCATTCAGGAACTGGATGGCAGAGGGGAAGAAGCTGTTCCTGAATTGCTGAGTGTGTGCCTTCAGGCTTCTGTACCTCCTACCTGATGGTAACAGTGAGGAAAGGGCAGCCCTGGTCCTTAATAATGGACGCTGCCTTTCTGAGACTCCGCTCCCTGAAGATGTCCTGAGTACTTTGTAGGCTAGTACCCAAGATGGAGCTGACTAGATTTATAACATTCTGCAGCTTCTTTTGGTCCTGTGCAGTAGCCCCTCCATACCAGACAGTGATGCAGCCTGTCAGAATGCTCTCCTTGGTACATCTATAGAAGTTTTAATGATTTTAGTTGACATACCAAATCTCTTCAAACTCCTAAGTTGCTGTCTTTCTTTCTTTATAGCTGCATCGATATGTTGGGACTGAGTTAGGTTCTCAGAGGTCTTGGCACCTAGAAACTTAAAACTGCTCACTCTCTCCACTTCTGATCCCTCAATGAGGATTGGTATGTGCTTCTTCATCTTACCCTTCCTGAAGTCCACAATCAGCTCTTTCGTCTTACTGGCGATGAGTGCAAGGTTACTGCGACACCACTCTACTAGTTGGTATATCTCACTCCTGTACATCCTCTCGTCACCATTTGAGATTCTATCAACAATGGTTGTATCATCAGCAAATTTATAGATAGTATTTGAGTTATGCCTAGCCACATAGTCATGGCTATATAGAGAGTAGAGCAGTAGGCTAAGCACACACCCCAAAGGAAATTACAGTGTCACAGTAGCACTAAGTGCACAGATATACAAACTTATACAAATATACAAATATTAGAAGAGAAGTAAATAAAAAAAAAAATAAGTTACTTCTAACAGTCTAACAGGAGGGATTCATCACTCCCCCAGCTGTAGATTGACTCATTATAGAGCCTAATGGCCGAGGGTAAGAATGACCTCATATAGTGCTCTTTGGATCAGCGCAGTTCTCTTAGTCTATTACTAAAAGTGCTCCTCTGTTCAGCTAAAGTGGCATGCAGAGGGTGAGAAACATTGTCCAGAATTGTCAGGATTTTCCATACGATCCTTTGTTCTACCACAGCCTCCAGAGTGTCCAGTTTGATTCCTATAATGGAGCCAGCCTTTCTAAACAGTTTATTAAGCCTGTAGGCATCACCCATGTTGATGCCATTCCCCCAGCACACCACCACATAGGAGATTGTACTGGTGATAACAGACTGGTAGAACATGTGTAGGAGAGGCCCGCATACACCAAAGAACCTCAATCTCCTCAGGAACTAGAGGTGGCTGCAGTCCTTCTTGTACACAGCCTCTGTGTTGGTGCTCCACTCAAGTCTGTCATCCAGGTATACCCCCGGGTACTTGTAAATCCTCACCACATGCACATCCTCACCATCAATAGTAACCGGGAACACTGCATGCTTAGTCTTCCTAAAGTCCATCACCATCTTTTTTGTCTTACTGATGTTGAGCTACAGATGATTCAGCTTGCACCATTTGATGAACTCCTCCACCAGGGCCCTGTATTCATCCTCCTGTCTCCCTCTGTTGCTGAGTCATCAGAGAATTTCTGCAAATGACATGACTCAGTGTTGTAACTAAAGTCCAAGGTATACAGGGTAAATAGGAAGGGAGCGGTGCTAATGCTGCTTAAAGCCATGTCTAACACACAGCTCTGAAGCCACACAAACTGCCAGTTAGGTAGTCCATTATCCAGAATACAGTGGAAGTGCCAACCTGCATTGAATGGAGCTTTTCCCCCAGCAATGAGGGCTGTATGGTATTGAAGGCACTTGAGAAATTAACAAAACATGATCTTCACAGTGCTGCCTGCTTATCCAAATGGGAGTAGGCTGTGTTCAGCAGGTAGATAACAGCATCATGACTCCAATGTGCTCCCGGCAGGCAAACTGCAGTGGATTGAGGGCTAATCTGACCAGGGGTCGGAGGTGAGCCAGAACCTGCCTTTCCAAGGTCTTCATGATGTGTGAGGTCAGTGCCACTGGATGGTCATCATTCAAGCCTTTTGGTTGGCCCTCCTTGGGTAATGGGACCACGCATGATGTTTTCCACATAGTCGGAACCCTTTCCAGTCTGAAACTCAGATTGAAAATACACTGGAGAACTCCACACAGCTTCTCAGCACATTCCATCAGGATCTTGGGGTTCACACCATCCGGCCCCAATGTTTTGCCATGTCTGAATTTTCCCAGAGCCCTTCTCACCTGCTCAGTAGTGAAGGGGAGTCCATGATGACTGGGGAGTTGGTGGAAGGTGGGGGCTGGGGGAGGTGAAGATCGGGACAATAGCAGTTGGTATGTGGAGGTGTGGATGGTAGGTGCAGGGGAAGGAGGGGATGTAGACAGTGGCAGCCTGTGTCATTCATCCATGTGTTGAACTGGAGGGGGGCGGAGAGAGGAACGGATGTGTTGGTGCCGAGGGAACATTGGGTGCCTCGGCACCAGGGCTGCTGTGCTGAGGGGGGTGTGGACAGGTGGGTAATTATCACATTTATTGAAGAATTGGTTTAACTCATTGGTCCATTCACGGCTGCATTCCGAAGCTCTACAGGCAGGCTGACTGAAGCCAGTGATGTTTTCCATGCCTCTCCAAGCTTGTTCTCCAGCTCTCTCCTGTATTCCTCTTTAGCCACCTTGATCTTCTCTTTCAGCTCCCTCTGCACATGTTTCAATTGATCCCTAGTTCTCTGTTTGTGATTGAGAAGAGCCTTTAGATCACTAGTGGCCCATGGTTTGTTGCTAGGGAAGCAGCCATCAGTCCTTGATGGTATTACAGTGTCCACACCGAAGATGATGTAGCCAGTGATGCCATCAGTACTTCTATTCCTGGAGTTGGAGCGGTAATTAAGCTCATCATGGACAGCAACCACGAGAAGCCTATCACACCTCACCCATCCCTAACAAAACAGCAATAGGATTCCTTGCTCTCAACTTTCACTTTACCATTCACCAGTCCATTATAGTCTATCATTCTTCACCACATCCAACAGCTCTAATGTGATACCACCAACAGTAATGTCGTCCCTTCATCCCTTCCTTCCTCTCCCTGTCCCATTGCAACTATCACATTGAAGCCTCACTTAGGTTGGAGAATTTCTTGAACTTCGGATAATGCGCTCCCCACCCCCCTTCACCATTCCCCATTCCCTTTTCCCTCTCTCACCTTGACTTTAATCAAGTGTCGCTGACGAAAGTCTCTCTGAAGTTTTGTCACACATCCAGGTGAGCACTTGTGGAGATAAAACATTTGACCACTGTTACACTGTTACATTCCCGTCCACAACACTTACAAAGCTCTCCTTCACCCAGATGAGCTCAATTGCTTTTATGCTCAGTTTGATGTGGCTAACTCTGAGGAAAGTCACCACTACAACCTGCCACCTGGTCATCCCTGAGGTGGAGGTACAGAGATGTTTCCAACGAGTGGACAGTCGCAAGGCCGTGGGACTGGATGGCATTCCACGACAAATGCTCAGGATGTGCTCAGCACAACTGGCAGGTGTGTCAACTGACATTTTTAATCTCTCCCTCTCCCAGTGTAGAGTGCCCTCCTGCTTCAAATTATCCACCATTGTCCCTGTACCAAAAAAGAACAAGGTAACCTGCCTGGATGACTGACATCCTGTTGCACTCACTTCAATAATAGCAAATGCTTTGAGAGGCTGGTCAAGGATTGCACCTGCAGCTTGCTACCACCCAAACTGGACCTTCTACAATTCGCCTACCTGCACAACCGATCTACAGATGATGCAATAGCCACTGCTCTACATACCGTCCTTACACATCTGGAGAAGAGGGATGCTTATGTGAGAATGCTGTTCTTGGATTACAGTTCAGCATTCAAAACCATCATTCCATCCAGTCTTGACAAGAAACTCAGAGACCTCGGCCTTGACCCTGCCTTGTGCAGCTGGATCCTGGACTTCCTGTCAGATCGCTGGCAGGTGGTAAGAGTGGGCTCCCTCACTTCCACCCCTCTGACCCTCAACACAGGAGCCCCTCAGGGCTGTGTACTAAGCCCCCTCCTTTACTCTCCTTTACTCCCTGCATGTGTCGCCACCCACAGTTTTGATCTGCTAATTACATTGATTGGCCTAATCTCAAACAATAACGAGGTGGCCTACAGGGAAGAAGTCATCTCTCTGACACAGTGGTGTCAAGAAAACAACCTCTCCCTCGATGTTGCAAACACAAAGGAGCTGGTTGTGGATTACAGGAGGAATGGAGATGGGCTAACCCCTATTGACATCAATGGATCTGGGGTTGAGAGGGTAAGCAGCTTTAAGTTCCTCAGCATCCACATCACCAAGGACCTCACATGGTCTGTACACACCAGCTGTGTGATGAAAAAGGCACAACAGCGCCTCTTTCACCTCAGACAGTTGAGGAAGTTTGGTATAGCCCCCCAAATCCAAAGAACTTGCTATAGGGGCACAATTGAGAGCATTGGCTGTCTGCGTCTCTGCCTGGTATGGGAGCTGTACCTCCCTTAATCGCAGGACTCTGCAGAAAGTGGTGCAGACAGCCCAGCGCATCTGTAGTTGTAAACTTCCTATGATTCAGGACATTTACAAAGACAGGTTTGTAAGAAGGGTCCAGAGGATCATTGGGGACCTGAGTCACCCCAACCACAATCTATTCCAGTTGCCACCATCTGGTAAATGATACAGCAGCATAAAAGCCAGGACCAACAGGCTCCGGGACAGCTTCTTCCACCAGGCCATCAGACTGATTAACTCTCGCTGATTTGAGTGTATTTTTTCTATGTTACATCGACTGTTCTATTTATTATAAATTAATATGATTGCACATTTAGACGGGGATGTAACGTAAAGATTTTTACTCCTCATGTATGTAAAGGATGTAAGAATTAAAGTCAATTCAATTCAATTATGTCCTCACCTGCCCACTGCATCCCTGTGGTGCTCCTCCCCCAATCAACTTCCCAACTTTGTACTTCACCCTTCCTCCATACTCCCGGTTTCACCTATCACCTTGTTTTTCTTCCTCCCCTCTCCCCACCTTCTAACTCTGATCCTCATCTTTTTTTCTCCAGTCTTGATGAAGGGTCTCAGCCCGAAATGTTGACAATACTCCTGGAAGAACATATAAATAGTTTTGATGAACAATTGTTATTTTATGGTTGCTACCACCTTAGGGAGAGTATCATGTCACCAAATGCACTCTAGCTGGTGACAACAGTTAGTGTTACAATGTGTGACTGGAACAGACCCAAGTGCAGGACACAGGCACCGAGACTTGACACTGAGACGGACTTGGACTTGACTTGGACTCGGAGCCTGGACTTGGACTTGACTTGGACACGGAGCTGGGACTCGGAACTTGGACATGGAGAGACAGAATACCCAACTCAGAGTAGCGGCAAATGGCCAGAGCTACTCAGCTGGAAACAAGACGACCAAACCAAACAACAACAGACAGTTCGAATTTTGACACAGAGTAGCTCATGAAGCGGCAAACGGCCGGCCATCACTTAGCTGGACACGAAGAGACAGAATTCCCAACTTGGAGCAGCGGCAAACGGCCAGACCCACTCAGCTGGAAACGAGACGACTAAACCAAACAACGACAGTCAACCAGCATCTTGACTCGAAGCAGCGGCAACCGGCCAGAAATGCTCAGCTGGACAGGAAAACGAGAGAATTCGCATCTTGACTCGGAGTAGTAGCAAACGGCCAGCATTCTCAGCAGGACACGAAAACGACAGAATTCTCAAAGCGGCTCCAAGCACCAAGGCAACTTAGGGTCCACGATTCTTGGCGGCCCAGAATGTGCATTATTGTACTCACTCAGGTGACGGTTCAGACTTCTCGACAGCCCGGAATGTGCATTGCCGGACTGGCTTCCGGTGATGAACCAGCAGCGAGTGGATGTAAGCCGGAGTTTTTCTGCTACTCGTTCGAATGAGGATCAGGTGCCCTAATCAGGGAGCCCAGTGGAACACGGGGATAAGGAAATTAACTGAAATGTGGAGTCAACGGACCAGACCGTGACAGTTGGTAGCAGTTTCCACAGCTAGACTCTTCATGAGGCAAAACTCACATTGGACTCCACATCACAATTGTCTGTAATGGACTCATCAGAACATACACTTCAAGTAAACCATAGGATTATTTTGCAGTAGAGGAGAAGTTGAAAAAGATTTATAAATCACAGAATCACTGTAATATTTGTGATGCAAACCAGCCACCTCAAATAATCTTATTTAAGATCACTAATTTAACAGTTTGACAATGACACGAGCAAAGTAGTGAATTTATTTCTTTTATTTAGCCCTTGAAGTCACATTTTTACTCCCAGACACCTGCTGAGCCTGGTAATAATAATGCAAGTGTCCCTTACTGTCCTCGCAGTGTATTGTGTGCAAAGCTAGGCAGGGAGTTAAACACCTCCTCAAAAATGATTTGAACTGGAAGCTTTCATCAGGGTTTTCAATGAGAAAACTTTGTGAAATAGCAGAAGGGTAATTAAAACACTTAATTCCTCAATCTCTAACAGCACAGATTTTCCAATCAAGGGCAGAGGTGTTTCCATACCAGGCTGTGTTGCACCTGGTCAATATACTCTGCACAACAACCCCTGCTCTACTTGTTTTACACTTATGACTGTGTGGTGAAACACTGATCCAATGCCATATTTAATGTTTGTTGACAACACCACTGTCACAGATCAAATCAAAGGTGATGAAGGATCAGCATATAGGAGACAGATTGAAAATCTGGCTGACTGAAGCCATAACAACAACCTCTCACTCAATATCAGCAAGACAAAGGAGCTGATTACTGATTTCAGCAGAGGAAACCAGAGATAAGCCAGTCCTCATCGAAGGATCAGAGCTGAAGAGCATCTGCAACTCTAAATTTCTAAATTTCTCAGTGTTATCACTTTGGAGGACCTCTGCTAGGCCCAGCACAGAAGTTCAATTACAAAGTAAGCACAGCTGTTCCTCTACTTCCTTAAGAGCTTGCGAAGATTTGGCATGATATCTAAAAATTTGACAAACTTCTATAGATGTGTGGTGGAGAGTATATTGACAGGTTGCATCACAGCCTGGTATGGAAACACCCTTGCCCTTGAATGGAAAATTCTACTAATACAGCTGTCAATGGCCGGAGACTGAGAACACGCCTGCCCATTCTTCCTTCCTTTCTCCAGCCTCACGTACCGGACTTAGACAAACTGAGACAGTTTGAGACAACACAGTGTGAGAAAACAAAGAGTATGCATGAGCTCAGACACAGAGCAAAATCTTTGTTGCCGCCCAGCAGTGATGAAGCTGTTTGACTATCAGACTGCTCCACCAAAGGAACAATAGTCCGGCAGCACACACCATGATCATTTATGATCAGAACATTACGAGGTGAAATCAAGCAGAACAGGGGTGCGCCCGTGAATTTTCAAAGTCAATGAAAGGTAGAGAAAGAAATACAGTGGCCTGATCCTTATGACGAGGGACCACTGTCATAACAACATAATAAGAATTTCTCACTCAAGGTCAGCAAGACCAAGGAACTGATTGTGGACTTCTGGAGGGGGAGCCTCGGACTCCATGAGTCAGTCCTCATTAGAGGATAAGATGTGGAGAGGGTCAGTAAATTTTAATTCCTGGTGTCACTATCTCAGAGGACCTTCCTGGACCTATCATATAAATGTAATTGCAAAGAAAGCACAGCAGCGCCTCTACTTCCTTAGGAGTCTTTGAACTTTGAACTTACCTCAGCTGGATGCATATACTTAAGAATATCCTTCTACTCCAACACTTCCAGGAACCTATACCAGATCAGGTCATAGATCTGTCCCACCACAGAGATATACTCCATAGTCTGACGTAGAAAAAAGCTGGATGAACTCAGCAGGTCGGGCAGCATCCATTGAAAGGAGCAGTCAACGTTTCGGGTCGAGACCCTTCATCAGTCCTGACGAAGGGTTTATTGTACGTCTTGATTTGACCACAGCATCTGCAGTGTACTTTGTGTTTACTCCATAGCCTAATAGCTTAGGACAATGACTAAAGTGGCAGATAATCCTCTCACTTTGATCTCCATTAGATTTAATGTTTTTTAAAAAGAGTTCCAATATTGACAACATGTCAGAAAATGAGACATTTCTTAAAAAAAGAAATGGTAAAGAAAATAAGGAGGGGGAGAGAGAGAGAGTGAGAGAGATCATAAAGTGAAAGACAGTTATAATGCTGGCAATTCTTTTTTATGCTTATGCAAGGAGCATAAGTTACATGTTATAGACAATAGACAATAGGTGCAGAAGTAGACCATTTGGCCCTTCGAGCCTGCATCGCCATTTTGAGATCATGGCTGATCAACTACTATCAATACCCGGTTCCTGCCTTGTCCCCATATCCCTTGATTCCCCTATCCATAAGGTACCTATCTAGCTCCTTCTTGAAAGCATCCAGAGAATTGGCCTCCACTACCTTCTGAGGCAGTGCATTCCAGACCCCCACAACTCTCTGGGAGAAGAAGTTTTTCCTTAACTCTGTCCTAAATGACCTACCCCTTATTCTCAAACCATACCCTCTGGTACTGGACTCTCCCAGCATCTGGAACATATTTCCTGCCTCTATCTTGTCCAATCCCTTAATAATCTTATATGTTGCAATCAGATCCCCTCTCAATCTCCTTAATTCCAGCGTGTACAAGCCCAGTCTCTCTAACTTCTCTGCGTAAGACAGTCCAGACATCCCAGGAATTAACCTCGTGAATCTACGCTGCACTTCCTCTACAGCCAGGATGTCCTTCCTTAACCCTGGAGAGCAAAACTGTACACAATACTCCAGGTGTGGTCTCACCAGGGCTCTGTACAAATGCAAGAGGATTTCCTTGCTCTTATACTCAATTCCCTTTGTAATAAAGGCCAACATTCCATTAGCCTTCTTCACTGCCTGCTGCACTTGCTCATTCACCTTCAGTGACTGATGAACAAGGACTCCTAGATCTCTTTGTATTTCTCCCTTACCTAACTCTACACCGTTCAGATAATAATCTGCCTTCCTGTTCTTACTCCCAAAGTGGATAACCTCACACTTATTCACATTAAACGTCATCTGCCAAGTATCTGCCCACTCACCCAACCTATCCAAGTCACCCTGAATTCTCCTAACATCCTCATCACATGTCACACTGCCACCCAGCTTAGTATCATCTGCAAATTTGCTGATGTTATTCTCAATGCCTTCATCTAAATTGTTGACGTAAATTGTAAACAGCTGTGGTCTCAATACCGAACCCTGTGGCACCCCACTAGTCACTACCTGCCATTCCGAGAAACACCCATTCACCGCTACCCTTTGCTTTCTATCTGCCAACCAGTTTTCTATCCATGTCAATGTCTTCCCCCCGATGCCCTGAGCTTTGATTTTACCCACCAATCTCCTATGTGGGACCTCCTATGTTCTGGGTAAAGTGAACTGAATCACTTGTTTTCAGAGCTATAATTTCAATGCAGTTCTGTAGACAAGAAATACATATTTAGTTTTTCTTTTTTTTTCAAGAAGGAGAGATATAGTGGTAGTTAATAATGTTATTCTTATGTCACTCAGCTAGCCACTCCCACATGGCAGGAGTTCACATACTGTACACACTGGGTTATCAGTAAAGTTCGTTGGAAGATTCTGCATGCTGGTGTCCTGGTGTGTGATCTGCACTCTCCCTCAATAACGAAAGCACCAGTGCCCTCTGGTCCTAGACTCCCCACTAAAGGAAACATCCTCTCCACATCCTTTCAAAATTAATCCTAATATTGCATTTTCCTTTCTTACCATTGACTCAACTTGCAACTTAACCTTCAGGGAATCCTGCTTGATCATTGATATATAATGTGAAGAGTAACAATCCTAATATTGACCCATGCAGAACACCGCTAATCACTGGCAGCCAACTAGCAAAGGGCAGGGGTGTATCTATGGAAAATAGTGCCTATGGCAAGCACTGAAATTGCACCCCTGTACAAACATCTGACACCCATCTTTTAGATAACTTTACCATAATATCAGCTCAAAAATACAAGTCAAGCTCGTTAATCTTTTAATTAACAAAGTATGGCACTACATGAAAATTACAACTGCACCTTCCTTGCTTTCACTGATGCAAATTGGTCTATGATGTGATCAAAGTCAGTTTTTTCAGTTTCTTCTCTTTCTCCACTCAGCAGAGCAAGATCACAGAGTCTGCCTTGACCCATGGAGGCTCTCAAATACAAAAGTATTAGTTTTAACTTGCTGAATGATCTCTCATTATCTGAATAGCAATGCGAAGATCGGGGAAGATGCTCTCATCTCCATACTGAACAGTAAATTCAAGAAGCTCTTCAGGTCTTGATATTTTCATGTTGACCAGCCTTGATAGCAACATTCTGCTATCCAAAATTTCTTCATATAGCTGCTGTCCATCAACATCAGAGCTGTACAATTTGCCCAAATTTTCACACTTCTTCTTTAGATTGTTACTGTTGGCACCGTAACACAGTCCCTCGACATCAAGAAGGAACTCAAGCTTGGCGTCAGTGTCATGCAAAACAAGCAAAAAACTCTACCAGGTTGTTTTTCTCACTTATTCTTTGATGAACACCACTTCTGTGTCCAGTCAACACAGCAGCATTGTCATAGCACTGTGACCGACAATCTTGTAGCTCCATTTTGTCCTTGTCTAGCTGTTTCAAGATGTCTTCAACCAACCTCTCAGCATCCTTCTGGTTTATCAGGATAAAAATTCCTCTCAAAATCAACTTCCACATACCTCACTACTTCTGACATCTTTTCACAGTGTGCCTGATCAAAAGTCACGTCAAACATGAAACCATAGTACTTGGCTTTACGAATGCTTCTCAGTAAACTCTGGTGAACAGCGGATGCCTTCATGTGAATGAATTCGTTCTGGACACCCGGTGAAAGATAAGACATGGATCCAGGATGACTTTCCAAATGAGTAATGTGTTCTTTTATGACAGGGTCAAAAATGGACAGTAGTTTCAGTAAGCCAAGGAAATTTCCCACATTGGAGTCATTGTCTAGCTGAAGTGACTCCCTGAGTCCTCGCAAAGTCAGGTTCTGAGTCTCAAGGAATTTTATGCAGTGAAGGATTCTCATCAAGATATCACGCCACTTCTGCTTTTCCTTCTCAATCTGTGACTGAAATACTGCAACAATAACTCCTCTGTTCCAGCTAAATTTCTTTCCATTTCTTTTCACTGTGTGAACCATTCTCGATGATTCTTGGCATTTTCATGAACACTAATTCTTTCAGGTGCTTACCACTGGTTGAATCCACTTTCCTGTTCAAATGAGGATTGATGGTCTGACTGGGAATAGAGAAGACAACGGGTACAAAATGCAGACTATTTAGAAGGGGAATAGACCAACCATGAGCGAGTCACTTCCTCACCATGAGCATTTCCCAGTTTCCTCTTGAACCAAGTTTTGTTCATTGAGGGATTATTTGTTGGTAGGAAAGGCCCCTCACTGTTCTGGAAATACTTTGAACCCAGCTTTATTATTTCTGTTCTCAACACGTCAGGCAGAATTGCTTTTCCAATATCCTTGTCAAACTTCAGAAGTCCAATGTCATGCTGGTGTTACGTACCCCATAACTGGGTCACTTACCAGCAAAGATAGAGAGGTCCATTGAAGTCTGATGGTACTATTTTTAACAGCATTTATTGATAAAAATACACAAAAATAATATCAATGCAAACATACCGATAATATACATCGTCAATACTAAATCTAAAAGCGCGGGTATAATAATAATCAATAAGAAATAGCTCTATCATTGTCTAGGGGATAATGTATTGTCCGATGGAAATATAAAAGTCACTCAAGTTCATTCAGGCTGCAGCTTTTGGTTGGAGAGAGAGACGGATTTTTAGAACTTGCCCGTTTTCCTTTTTATGACGTCGATCCTTCGAAATGTCATCGGTGGTGATCTCTTCTTTAGCTAAGCCGTCTTCCGTGGTAAGGCCTCAATCCCGGGCAACGGGAAAGGACACACGTGGGCCTTCCACCAGCTGTCGCTATTAAACGCTGTCACGGGATTTCTAGCGTTTCTCCTGGTGTGTCTAAAGGGGTTGTTCCCCAGACCTTCTTTTGTCCTTACTCACGGGGTCTCAGATGTCAATCAGGTTGGAATGATGCCATCCCTCAACCAGCCCACTTTAGTCATTCCCTGAGGGCTTCAAATAAATAGTACAGTACTCAATACACAATTCCGTCTCCAAGAGACAATGGCCGTTTTCCGTGGCTTTGTATCGCTGAGGGGCCAGGACATTCCAAACCCCTTGTGGATTCTGCATGTCTCTCTCTCTTTTCCTGGGTCCCAGACCCACATTAATAGCGATCTTGCGATTCTCAAAAAGAAGGGGGCTACTTTGTACCCTTCGGCCCCTCAGAGTTGGGGCACAGTCGTAATACTGGTCAATCACTTCTGGTATGACAGTTCAAAGTTGTTTGATGCCATCCAGTTCACTAGGTTCAGTGTCGTCAGGTAAAATCTCATGGGGCTCATTTGCCCGCTATTATCATTTGAGCTAATTGATAGATCTTCTCCACAATCTAATTCTAAGTTTTTTTTGATATATTTTTCTTTCTTGCTGGCGGTTTGATGTTTATTTTTAGAAGCTTTTTGTATTAAGCATGGCTTCGGGGTTGTACCCCTGATGGTTTTTTTCCCCATTTTTTTGCTTAGTAGGATTTTTTTTTATTCACAAAATTTTCATTCTTTATGTTAATTTTTGTCCTTGAGGCATTGTAAGTGTTGTTACTTCGATGTACTTGTGCTATTTTTGAATAATGTAATAAAAAGATTTGAAAAGAAAGAAAAGGTAAAATCTCATCAATAAGCTCAACATAACCACCACCACCATCGTCTTCGCTCCTTTGATGTCCACGTTCTCTGTGGCAGCCTCACTCTTAATCTCATCATTCTCGGATTTATCTTACTTGACTTCCTCCTCGGCTTATGACGCATTTATACTTGATCCACCTTCGGATTCTAACAAACTTGTAGCAGCTGCAGGCAATTCCATGGAATGTGTCAAACTACTTGTTCCGGGCTTTTCAAAGAAGGGCATGAAGAATTTGCTCGACTTCTTGGGTTCCTCCGCCTCCAACTTCCATCTCTTCCATTCTGCAGCTCCACTTTCCTTCTTCTTCGTGAAGAAATGTTTCATGGTCTTCTTACACAATGCTGCGAAATAAGGCCATCCTAGTGCTTCTTACCCATGATAATCAAAGACAGATCATACATCTGAAGAAAATACTTTTTTCACTATTTTAGGATGGCTTGTCTGACTTTAATAGAAACTGCTCAGTGGCGCCCCCTTCAAATGGTGCCCAGGGCACGTGCCATACCTGCCATACCTTAGATATGCCACTGGCAAAGGGCTCCTTTATTCCCACTCTTCGCCTCCTGCCTGCCAATCTTCTATCCATGCTAGTATCTTTCCTGTAATGCCATGGGCTCTTGTTTTGCAGCCTCATGTGTAGCACCTTTTCAAAGGTCTTCTGAAAACACAATCTACTGACTCTTCTTTGTCTATCCTGCCTGTTATTCCCTCAAAGAAGTCCAACAGATTTGTCAGGCAAGTCTTCTTCTTAAGCAACCCATGCTGATTTCAGCCTGATGCATCATATGCCTCTAAATGTCACATCCTAAGTAGACTTCAGCATCTTCTCAACCACTGAAGTCAGGCTAACTGGTCTATAATTCCCAGTCTTTTGCCTTCCACCCTTCCCAAAGAGTGGAATGACATTTACCATTTTCCACTCTTCAGGAATCATTCCAGAATATACTGATTCTGGTCTCCAAATTTTCTTTAGCTACCTCATGATGAACCCTGAGATGTTGTCCATCTAGTACAGATGTCTTACCTATGTATCTTCAGATCTCCCAGCATCCCAAACACCTTCTCCTTATTACTAGCACTACACAACTTTGACTGATCCCTGAAATTTACCAATTTCTGGCATATTGCTGGTGTCTTCCACAGTGAATGCTGACATAAAATACCTATTGCATTCATCCACCATTTCTTTGTTCCCCATTGCTGCCTCTCCAACGTTATTTTTCAATGATCTGATATCCAGTCTTGCCTCTCTTTTATTATATCTGAAAAGACTTGATATCTTTTATGTATCATTGGCTAGTTTATCTTCACATTTAATTTTTTCTCTCTTTATTGCTATTTTAGATGCCTTTTGTTGGTTTTTAAAAGCTACCAATCCCTAACTTCCCATTAATTTTTCTGATATTATACAGTGGTGCTAGAAAGTTTGTGAACCCTGTAGGATTTTCTCTATTTCTCTATAAATATGACCTAAAATGTGATCAGATCTTCTTGTAAGTCTTAAAACTAGACAAAGAGAACCCAATTAAATAAATAACATAAAACATTACTCTTGTTCATTTATTTATTGAGAAAAATTATTAAATAATTTGCTGGAAAAAGTATGTGGAACTTTGCTTTCAGTAATTGGTGTAACCCCTTGTACAGCAATAATTTCAATCAAACATTTCCAGTAACTGTTGATCAGTGCTGCACATCAGTTTGGAGAAATTTTAGGTCATTCCTCCTTACAAACTGCTTCAACTCTTGGATGTTGGTGTGCTTCCTTGCATGAACTGCTTACTTCAGGTCCCTCCACAATATTTCTATAGGATTAAGGTCAGGACTTTGATTTGGCCATTGCAAAACACAAATTTTCTTTTTTTTTTAAACCATTTGGTTGTTGACTTACCATTTGTTGTCTTTTGGATCATTGTCTTGTTGCATCATCCAACTCCTATTAAGCTTCAGGTGACGGACTATTAACCTGACATTCTCCTGTAAAATTCTTGATACAATTTTGAATTCATTGTTCTTTCAATGATTGCAGGTTGTCCAGGCCCTGAGGCAGGAAACCAGCCCCAAACCATGATGCTACTTCCACCGTGCTTCACAGTTGGAATGAGGTTCTGGTGTTGGTATGTAGTGCCCTTTTCCCTCCAAAGATAGCAATGTGCATTTCTGCCAAAAAGTTCAACTTTTGTCTCATCTGTCCACAGATCACAAAGGTTGGGGGTGTTGTGAATAGACTGCAGGGTTGTCAGAAGTTACAGCGGCCCATCAATAGGATGCAGAACTGGCCTGAAAAGTGGCAGATGAACTTCAATCCAGATAAGTGTGAAGTGGTTCATTTTGGTAGGTCAAATCTAAAGGCGGAATATAGTATAGATAAGATTCTTGGCAGTGTGGAGGATCAGAAAGATCTTGTGGTCCATGTCCATCAGACACTCAAAGCTGCTGCCCAGGTTAACAACGCTGTTAAGAAGACATACGGGTGTGTTGGCATTCATCACCTGTAGGACTGAGTTCAAGAGCCAAAAGGTAATGTTACAGCTATACAAGACCCTGGTCAGACCCTACTTGGAGTACTGAGTTCAGTTCTGGTCACCCCCTACAGGAGGGATGTGGAAACTATAGAGAGAGTGCAGAGGAGCTTTATAAGGATGTTGCCTGGATTTGAAGATGTGCTTTATGAGAATAGGTTGAGTGAACTCAGCCTTTTCTCCTTGTAGTGATGGAGGATGAGAGACGACCTGATACAGGTGTATAAGATGATGAGAGGCATTGATCATGTCAATTGCCAGAGGCTTTTCCCCAGGGCTGAAATGGCTAACATGAGGGGCACAGTTTTAAGATGCTTGGAAGTGGGTAGAGAGGAGTAAGTTTTTCACACAGAGTGGTGGATGCATGAAATGCACTGCCGGCGACGGTGTTGGAGGCGGATACAACAGGATCTTTTAAGAGACTCTTAGATAGGTACACAGAGCTTAGAAAAATAGAGGGCTATGCACTAGGGAAATTCTAGGCAGCTTCTAGAGTCGGATACATGAACGGCACAACATTGTGGACAGAAGGGCCTGTAATGTGCTGTAGATTTCTATGTTGTATGTTCTATTTTCTAGGACATTGTCCGGAAGCATTGTAGCACATCCAGGTGGTCTTTTGCTAACTTGAGATGTGCAGCAATGTTTTTTGGACAGCAGTGGTTTCTTCTGTGGTGTCCTTTTGTTTTCAGTGTTTTTCTTATAGTGGACACATGAATAGAGCATTTATCAGTTCCAGAGATCTCTGCACATTGTAATCCTTTTGTTGTACCCCTTGGGTTTATTTTCACCTTCTTCTGCATTGCACGTAATGCTCTTGGTGTGATCTTTGCAGGATGTCCATTCCTGGAGAGAGTAGCAACAGTACTGAGTTTCCTCCATTTGTAGACAATTTCTCTCACTGTGGACTGATGAACACTCAGGTCTTTAGAAATGCTTTTGTAGCCTTTTCCAGCTTCACGCATCTCTACAACTCTTCTTCTAAGGTCCTCTGAAAGTTGTTTTGATTGAGGCATAGTGCGCATAATCAGATTTTTCTTGAGAAGAGCAGGCTCTGTCAGTAACCTGAATTTGTGTGTCTTTTTTATAGAGCAGGGGCACCTCTACAAACCACACCTCAAATCGCATCTCACCTGACTCCAAATAGCTTTTCTAGAAGGCATTACCCCAGAGGTTCACATAATTTTTCTAACAAAGACATAATATTGGATCATTTTCTCAATAAATAAATGAACAAGGATATTGTTTTTTGTGTTACAGTATTTATTCAGTCGGGTTCACTTTAAATAGTTTTAGGAATTGTGTAAAGATCTGATCATATTTTAGGTAATATTTATGCAGAAATAGAGAATATTCTACAAGGTTCACAAACTTTATAGCACCACTGTATGCCCTTTCATTTGCTCTTATACCTCCCTTGTCAGCCACAAAAGTTTCATCCTCCTATGAGAATACTTCTTTGTAATGCATCTTCCAAATTGCTCCATGAGACTACATCTGCTGCTGTTCTGACATCATCACTGCTAGTGTCCCTTTCCAATCAACTTTGCCCAGCTCCTCTCTCTTGCCTCTGTAATTCCCTTTACTTCACTGTTCATCTGATTTGAGCTTTACCCTCTCAAACTGCAAGGTGAATCTATGTGTAATCCCCATCTTTACCTCCCGATTTCATGTAATTTCATCTCCCCTTCCTATTTCCACATGTCCCTGTCTGAACTTGGCCTTTTCCACTGTCAGGATGGGGCCCAACTAGGAGAACAACATCTCATATTCTGTCTGAATAGTCAATGACCCAGTCGTATGAATATTGAATTTTCCTATTTCAGTTAACCCTTATCTCCTGTGTTCCTCTCTCTCTCTCTCTCTCCAATTCCCCTTCAGTTCTCACATTTTTGTCTCCTTTTCCATACTTCCAATCTGCCACCAACCCTGTCTCACCACCCTGATTCTATTCACCTATTATCCTTCCACATCATTTACTGAATCATTTACCTTAGACATCATTTCTCCTCTCCTATCAGGTTCCATCTACCCTTCATCTCTTCCTTAATGAGTCCATTACCTCCTGTTTTACTTAGCCAATTAAGGCACTTGTAGCCTCTGTAACCCCTCTTATCACCCTCCAACCTCTCTTTCCACGTTTGCCCTCCTTTCCATCACCTGGTTTAATCTGCATGTTTATTTCTAACCAGGTCTGCTCTTTCCTGCCTTTGTCTCCCAGCCCCTCCCCTCCCTCTCCCCCACCGCGCTTCTCTGCCTTCATCCTTCACCTATTCTTGGTGTACCTATTATCTTTTAGCCCCTGTCTCATTCCTCCCGCCAATCCTCTTTATACCAGCTATCTTCTCTCCCCATTCTCAGTCCTAGTGCAGGATCTCACCTCAAAACATTCGTAATTCCTTTTCCTTCCGCAGATACTGCTTGACACACTGAGATCTAAGAAGTAGATTGAATTTAATTTGATGTTAAATGGTTTCCTTTCCTATAATTGGTCTCAGCGTGTAATTAAAGTGACATTTTGTCATCAAATTTAAGTGTCTTCTGTACATACAGGCATCTGTATAGTAATGGGAACCTGGAGCTTGCTGTTAAAGGCAAATATGTTCCAGCTTACATGTACATCAATCCAAATGTAATTAAAATTGCAGACTTTTCCTGAACCGTAGAACCATAGAACACTACAGCACAGTACAGGCCCTTCAGCCCTCCATGTTGTGCCGACCCATATAATCCTTAAAGAAATGTGATTGTGATATCTGAATGTGATCAAAATAGTGTGCAGAATATTCTGGTATGAGGAGATCTGTAAAACTGCATCGTTTGGCTGATTGAGAAGAAACAGAATATATTTCACTCAAACAATCCTATCTGTACCTGCACTGCCCCTCAGTAGTTTGGTAGAAGAAGCGGAATTTAATTGGCAATCACCTCTTGTAATTTTGCGTGGGTGATTCCATATGTGTATGACTCACAAGCTAACACATTGACATGAGCAACCAGATTCAAATTCGTACTTGGGTGTCAAAGGCTGATTGCGTGCCTGGGAATAAATAAAGAGTATCCTATTCTCAATGGTCTTGTGGTGCGTAGTCATTCTAAAATCTACGCTTGTCTGCAGAAGATAGAGATCTAAATCTACCTCCATCAACTGCATATGCTTTGGGGTATGACTTTTAATACATTGTTGTACCTGTCCCTGCTTTAGACTAGTTTAAAGCAGTGATGTTTTATCAGTAGCCCTGGTCTTGTTACTTGCCTTAGTGAACAGCTGATAGATACAATAATGTGTAATTGATTGTTCTCAGTAGTTTTAGAAGACGCACTGTTTGCAAACTGTTTGCATTGGACTCGAAGTTGCCAGCTAGTCCAAGAGGTCCAGAGTGTAACTACTGCCATCTTCCTGTTTAAACAGCAGTTTTCTTGGGAAGTCCACATACATAGTATCAGATAAATCTCAGAGTTATATTCTATATACATACTTAAATAATAAATGCACTGTATTTTGAATCCTTGACATAAGATCTGGACTGACTGACAAAGATGTTTGAATCCACCAGTCTTAATACATGTAGCTTGACACAATATTATAGTGTGGATAATGCTTCTTGGTTCCTACTTGTGGTTAAAAACTCTTTCCCTTACCACTGTACTTCCTTAAAATCTGTCACTTTATTAACTTTTACCAGTTCTGATAAAAGACCGTCAGCCTAAAACATTGGCTTTGTTTTTCACTCTGCAGATGACAGCCAGATCCATTAATCATTTCCAGCACGTTCCGCTTCAGCAGCTGGAATATTTTGCTCTTTTGTTTTTAATTTTGTTACTGAGAAGTCTGACTTTATAGCAGGAGGCATTCCCGTAGCTCCCATTCCTACAGACATTGTTGCTTTTCCTCTTTAAGACCATAAGACTATAAGATTTAGGAGCAGAAGTAGGCTATTCAGCCCATCAAGTCTGCTCCACCATTCAATCATGGGCTGATCCACTTTATCCAGTCATCCCCACTCCCCTGCTTTCACTCCATACCCTTTGATGCCCTGGCTAATCAAGAACCTATCTATCTCACCTTAAATACACCCAATAACTTGGCCTCCACAGCAGCTTGTGGCAACAAATTCCACAGATTTACCGCCCTCTGACTAAGCAGACAGTCAGACATACTTTATTGATCCTGAGGGAAATTAGGTTTCGTTACAGCCACACCAACCAAGAATAGTGAAAAAATATAACAATATAAAACAATAAATAATTAAATAATGATAAGTAAATTTTGCCAAGTGGAAATAAGTCCAGGACCAGCCTATTGGCTCAGGGTGTCTGACACTCTGAGGGAGGAGTTGTAAAGTTTGATGGCCACGGGCAGGAATGACTTCCTATGACGCTCAGTGTTGCATCTCGGTGGAATGAGTCTCTGGCTGAATGTACTCCTGTGCCTAATCAGTACATTATGGAGTGGATGGGAGTCATTGTCCAAGATGGCATGCAACTTGGACAGCATCCTCTTTTCAAAAGTAATTTCTCCGCATCTCAGTTCTAAAAGGACGTCCTTCAATCCTGAAGTCGCGCCCTCTTGTCCTAGAATCCCCTACCATGGGAAATAACTTTGCCATATCTAATCTGTTCAGGCCATCTAACATTCGGAATGTTTCTAGGAGATCCCTCCTCATTCTCCTGAACTCCAGGGAATACAGCCCAAGAGCTGCCAGACGTTCCTCATACGGTAACCCTCTCATTCCTGGAATCATTCTCGTGAATCTTCTCTGAAACCTCTCCAATGTCAGTATATCCTTTCTAAAATAAGGAGCCCAAAACTGCACACAATATCAAGTGTGATCTCACGAGTGACTTATAGAGCCTCAACATCACATCCCTGCTCTTATATTCTATACTTCTAGAAATAAATGCCAACATTGCATTCAACTTCTTCACCACCCACTCAGCCTGGCAGTTAACCTTTAGGGTATCCTGCACAAGGACTCCCAAGTCCCTTTGCATCTCTGCATTTTGAATTCTCTCCTCATCTAAATGATAATCTGCCCGTTTATTTCTTCCACCAAAGTACATGACCATACACTTTCCAACATTGTATTTTGCCACTTCTTTGCCCATTCCTCTAAACTATCCAAGTCTCTCTGCAGGCTCTCTGTTTCCTCAACACTACCTGGTCCTCCACCTATCTTTGTATCATCAGCAAATTTAGTCACAAATCCATTAATACCATGGTCCAAATTATTGACATACATCGTAAAAAGTAACGGTTCCAACACTGACTCCTGTGGAACTCCGCTGGTAACCGGCGGCCAATCAGAATAGGATCCCTTTATTCCCACTCTCTTTTTTCTGCTGTTCAGCCAATGCTCCACTCACGCTAGTAACTTCCCTGTAATTCTATGGGCTCTTGTCTTGCTAAGCAGCCTCATATGCTGAACCTTGTCAAAGGTCCTCTGAAAATCCAAGTATACCATGTCTACTGCATCACCTTTGTCTACTCTGCTTGTAATTTCCTCAAAAGATTGCAGTAGGTTTGTCAGGCAGGATCTTCCTTTCAGGAAACCATGCTGCCTTTGGCCTGTCTTGTCATGTACCTCCAGGTATTCCGTAATCTCATCCCTAACAATCGATTCCAACAACTTCTTAGCCACTGATGTCAGGCTAACAGATCTATAGTTTCCTTTCTGCTGCCTCCCATCCTTTACCATCTCTTCTACTGACCCAGTTGCCAACTACTTTCATCACATTTTCAGATTATCATCCCTTGTTGGGATTTGTTTCATGTGGAAGGGAGCATTCCAACCCAACTTCAGATCATAGCTCAGATCACAGAGCATGACAGCACAGAAACCGACCCTTTGGCCCATCTAGTCTGTGTCAAACTATTATTCTGCCTAGTCCCAGTGACCTGCAGCCAGACCATTGCCCCCGGTACCTCTCACATCCATGTACCTATCCAAATTTCTATTAAATTTTGAAATTGACCCTGTATCCACCCCTTGCAATGGCAGCTCGTTCCACACTCTCACCACTGTCTGAGAGAAGAAGTTCCCCTCGTCTTCCTCTTAAGCATTTCATATTTCACCCTTAACCAATGACCTCAAGTTGTAGTCTTACCTAGCCTCAGTGAAACATGTCTGCTTGCATTTGTCCTATCTATACCACTCATAATTTTATATAACTATCAAATCTCCTCTCATTCTTCTACATTCCAAGAAATAAAGTCCTAACCTATTCAACCTTTTCCTATAACTCGGGTTCTCCAGTTCCAGTGACATCCTTGTAAATTTTCTCTGTGGTCTTTCAATTTTATTCATATTTTTCCTGTAGGTAGGAGATGCCAGGCCATATTGAAAAGCTCAGGGTGTTGGGATCCAAGGCAAGGGATAGGCCAGTTCAGATTGCTGCTCCACAACTCGGCTCTGCGCTAACTGTGGGATTCACCTTGTGGACTTCAATTCAGAATGCTATTTGCTTGTTACTATTGTTCACATGATTTGTTCTTTTTCTTTGCACATTGTGTGTTCGACGGTCTTCTTTATTTTCATGGGTTCTTTTTTTATGGGCATGACGTGTTTCTTTTCTCTCTGCACACTGGGTGTTCAACAGTCTTTTTGTGTATGGGTTCTTTCAGGTTTCTTTGTTTTGGGACAAAAAAGACACATACGTTTGGATGCTGTTCATAGACTTCAGTTCAGCATTCAACACAATCATCCCTCAGAAACTGATTGGAAAGCTGAGCCTGCTGGGCCTGAACACCTCCCTCTGCAACTGGATCCTAGACTTCCTGACTAGGAGGCCTTAGTCAGTCCGGATTGGGAGCAGCATCTTCAACACCAACACACTGAGCACGGGGGCTCCCCAGGGCTGCGTGCTCAGTCCACTGCTGTTCACTCTGCTGACCAATGACTGTGCTGCAACACACAGCTCGAACCATATCATCAAGTTTGCCGATGACACGACAGTGGTGGGTCTCATCAGCAAGAGCGACAAGTCAGCTTACAGAGAGGAGGTGCAGTGGCTAACGGACTGGTGCAGAGCCAACAACCTGTCTCTCAATGTGAACAAAACAAAAGAGATGGTTGTTGACTTCAGGAGAGCACAGAGCGACCACTCCCTGCTGAACATCGACAGCTCCTCGGTAGAGATCGTAAAAAGCACCAAATTTCTTGGTGTTCACCTGACGGAGAATCTCACCTGGTCCCTCAACACCAGCTCCATAGCAAAGAAAACCCAGCAGCATCTCTACTTTCTGCAAAGGCTGAGGAAAGTCCATCTCCCACCCCCCCACCCTCATCACATTCTACAGGGGTTGTACTGAGAGCATCCTGAGCAGCTGCATCACTGCCTGGTTTGGAAATTTCATCCGCAAAGGAAACAGCATTATGAAGGACCCCATGCACCCCTCATACAATCTCTTCTCCCTCCTGCTGTCTGGGAAAAGGCTCCAAAGCATTTGGGCTCTCACGGCTAGACTATGTAACAGTTTCTTCCCCCAAGCTATCAGACTCCTCAATATCCAAACCCTGGACTGACACCTTGCCCTATTGTCCTGTTTATTATTTATTGTAATGCCTGCACTGTTTTTGTGCACTTTATGCAGTCCTGTGTAGGTCTGTAGTCTAGTGTAGCTTTCTCTGTGTTGTTTTTTTACGTAGTTCAGTCTAGTTTTTGTACTGTGTCATGTAACACCACGGTCCTGAAAAACATTGTCTCATTTTTACTATGTACTGTACCAGCAGTTATGGTTGAAATGACAATAAAAGTAACTTGACTTGACTTGACTTGACTGTTCAGAGACAAATCTCAGATTGTATAAAGTACACATACTTTGATAATAAATGTACTTTGAACTTTGACTGGAATTGAACACCATACTCCAAATTAGGCCTCACCAATGTTTTGAAGTTCTCCACATTGTAATTTAAATTGTTGATATAGATGACAAGCAATAATGAACCCAATAACAATCCCCACAGCACACCGTTAATTGCAAACATCCAGTCAGAGAGGCAACCATCAACTACCACTCTGTGGCTTCTTCTATAAAGTCAATATCGAATCCAGTTCACTACCTCATCCCGAATGCCAAGTGACTGAATCTTTTTGATCAACCTCCCATTTGGAACCTTGTCAAAGGACTTGGTAGATGAAATCGACTGCCTGTCCCTCATCAACTTTCCTGGCAACCACCCATTATAAGATCGGTTAGACATGACCTACCACACATAACACCTTTTGACCATTCCAAATCAGTCACTGTCTATCCAAATATCTGGTCCCGTAGAATACCTTCCAATAATTTACCCACTACTGATGTCAGGCTCAGCAGTCTATATTTTCATGGTTTATTCTTAGAATCTTTCTTAAACAAAGGAACATCATTAGCTATCCTCTAATCCCCTGGCACCTCAACCAAGGCCAATGATGTTTTAAATAATTCTGCTAGGGTCCCTGAACTTTCTGCACTAGCTTCCGATAAAGTCCGAGGGAACACCTTTCAGGCCCTAGGGATTTATCCACCCGAATTTGCCTCAAGACAGCAAGAATCTCCTCTTGTGTATTCCATGTACAGTCTATCACCTACCGCTGTTTTATCTCCCTTCTATAGAGTCTGCATCTGTTTCCCAAGTAAATACGAATGCAAAAAATCCATTTAAGATTTCTTTCACTATTTATGATTTCTCTGAAGAAAACTGCCTTGAAATCCATTTCTGGTTGGTTGCTAGGTGGTGGAATCAGCATATTGTGCTTTGACTCCGAAATTCATTTCATGAATATGCATTTAGCACCGCCTAGTCTATTTCTTCCACTATTTTTATAAAAGGCGCACCCTGACATTGTGCAGAATGCTTTGTTTTCACTTTCTGATTTCTATTCAGCTGTAAATTGAGAAATATTACTTGTCTCCTCTGTAGCAGTCTGGAAGGAGCCAGAGGCAAAGAAGCTCTCAATTATCTTAATTGTTTCTGGTAATGTTATTCTGGCCCTGCTGCAATGGTGTGTGCAACATCTGGCAGATCCCAATCACCCCTGCTTACTGAAGCACAATTTCCCCAAGTATTACTCTTCACTGACAGATACATCGTGGAACTACACTGTGAATGCACTTTGTTGGCAGGGCCTTCTGATGAAGTACTTTACTCAATCTTCCTCCCCTTTTTCTGGGGGCTTGCTGCCCTTTTTTGTGGCTTCTATCATGCCGATGTGTTAGAGAGAATGACCCTCAATGCCATCATATCAACCAGCAGGATCACATGGGTAAAGTTGACGCTTAATTGCAAGATGCAGTGCTCATCCATAACATTCACTGAAAACTTTAGAAGCTTTTAACACTACTGCAAATTGCAAACAAGTCTTTAGGGATCACTTTAAATTTCACAAGCCAGTAAACTGCTTAAGTCAACTTAAGTAGCACTTTGTAAAATCAGGCATTGACAAAGTCAACCAAATCTCCATGCACCCTATGTGCAGAAATGGTGTACCTATTATCACCCTAACTTATTTTCCAGGTACACAGCGACAGAGAGAAACTATCTGGTAAACACACCAAATTAATTACACTTCTTTTTAAATGGAAATATAAAGGTGTGACATGGTATGCACGTGCACTGAATATAGTGAAAGGATTAGGTATTAATGGCTACTTGATGATCAGCTACTTGTTTGGGTTAAAAACTGGTAACATGGGATTTGCCAGTAAACCATTTGAATATGTATGGAGATTACTGTTGATCTTAAGAACATAGAGCTTAGAACAATACAGCACAGTACAGGCCATTTGGCCCACAATGTTGTGCCGACCCTTAAACCCTGCCTCCCATATAAACCTTCACCTTAAGTTCCTACATATACCTGTCTAGTAGTCTCTTAAATTTCACTAGTGTATCTGCCTCCACCACTGACTCAGGCAGTGCATTCCATGCCTTCCTCTAATATCCCCCTTGAACTTCCCTCCCTTACCTTAAAGCCATGTCCTCTTGTACTGAGCAGTGGTGCCCTGGGGAAGAGGCGCTGGCTATCCACTCTATCTATTCCTCTTATTGTCTTGTATATCTCTATCATGTCTCCTTTCATCTTCCTTCTCTCCAGAGAGTAAAGCCCTAGCTCCCTTAATCTCTGTACGATAATGCATACTCTCTTAACCAGGCAGCATCCTGGTAAATCTCCTCTGTACCCTTTCCAATGCTTCCACATCCTTCCTATAGTGAGGTGACCAAAACTGGGCACAGTACTCCAAGTGTGGCCTAACCAGAGTTTTATAGAGCTGCATCATTACCTCGCAACTCTTAAACTCTATCCCTCGACTTATGAAAGCTAACGCTCCATAAGCTTTCTTAAATACCCTATCTACCTGTGAGGCAACTTATGGGGATCTGTGGACATGTACCCCCAGATCCCTCTGCTCTTCCACACTCCCAAGTATCCTGCCATTTACTTTGTACTCTGCCTTGGAGTTTGTCCTTCCAAAGTGTACCACCTCACACTTCTCCGGGTTGAACTCCATCTGCCACTTCTCAGTCCACTTCTGCATCCTATCAATGTCTCTCTGCCATCTTTGACAATCCTCTACACTATCTACAACACCATCAACCTTTGTGTCGTCTGCAAACTTGCCAACCCACCCTTCTACCCCCACATCCAGGTTGTTAATAAAAATCACAAGAAGTAGAGGTCCCAGAACCGATCCTTGTGGGACACCACTAGTCACAACCCTCCAATCTGAATGTACTCCCTTCACCACGGCCCTCTGCTTTCTACAGGCAAGCCAATTCTGAATCCACCTGGCCAAACTTCCCTGGATCCCATGCCTTCTGACTTTCTGAATAAGCCTTTCTGAATAACTTTTGGATACCAAGGTTAATTTTGTACTAATCTGAGAATTTAAACATTAATTTCAATAATAAGATTTCTATGCCCAAGAACTTTTTTTGAGAAAGAGTCTTACTGTGTGGCTATTCATATTTTATTCACTCTGTACTTCTTATTTCCAACAGATAAACCATCAGATTGTATGAGTCAGACTGGGTCGATGTATAAAACTGAAGCAGCTAAAGCTGAGTGGAATTAGATGAATTGGGTGCACATGCCAATTTCCACAAGGAATCCATCCAGTAGAACCACAGCTGTCACTCAGAAACTCTGGAACAGCTGCAAGGGTTGAGAGAGCCTCCTCTATGGGCCAGGAGCAGTTTTCATCTGTCTTGTAACGAATGCAAATCAGGCAGAGAGAAAATTCAAAAGAACATTCTCTGTCTTCTGCTCAGCCAAGGCCCACTGATTTCTGTCCATAATCACAGCCAGGATCCTGCCTGAAGCCCTTTATCGGTATGTGAGTCAGTGTGATGCACAGGCCTTAGCACACTGAGGCTATTTTGATGAGCACTTGATACCGTGTTCAGTTCTACCCATAAATTATAACAGACAGTGATGTAGAATGACCAGAACAAGACATTGGCTCAAAGAAACCCACAGAGACAAGTGCATAGCAGTGCAGGAAAAGCTCGACTGAGCCCTAATGCTGAGCTAGGATTAGGGTTGTATGGGTCACTTCAAAAACCTGATCATTGTAGGAAAGTAGCCGGTGGTGTTGGACTTCAGGCTTCTACTGACCAATGGTAGCAGTATGAAGAGGACATGGCCCAGATGGTGGGGATAATAGATGTTGCTGCCTTGAGGCAGGTCCACCTGTAGATGGTGTCAATAGTGGAGAGGACTGTATCCATGGCAGACCAGGCTGCATCCATTATTCCCTGCAGCCTTTTGAGATCCGGTGTGTTGGAATTGTCGTCCAGGCCATTTATTTATTTATGTAGAGATTCAGCATAGAACAGGCCCTTCTGGCCCAATGAGCGACACTGCAACCAGCCTAATGACAGGATAATTTACAATGGTCAGCTTACCCACTAACCAGTATGTCTTGGACTGAGGGAGGAAACCGGAGCACCCAGAGGAAATCCGCGCTCACACAGGAAAAACATACAAATTCTCTTACAGAAGACCATGGAATTCAACTCCAAGCTCCATCGCTCTGAGTTGTTTAACATCATGCTAAACGCTAACAACCATGGCACCAGAATGCAGCCAGTCAGGATACTTTTAACAGTTTAGCTGTAGAAGTGAGAGTGTTTGATCATTGCTACATATCCTTAAGCATCCTCTACAAAAAGGTAGAGGTACAGGTGCAACTTCTTTGCTCATATAATGGGCCCACAACAGGTCATCCAATGACCAGAGGAGGATGGATTTTTTCAGGCCAAGAACTTCTAGGGCTGGGAAGGAAGGGGACAGAATCCAGAATAAGAACAGGGTAAGAACTATCCAGAATAGTGAGACCAAGTGAGGGGGAAGATCTGGTTGATGTGAGAAGCTGGGAGATAATAGATTTCTGAATGGCCAACGAACCCATGAACCTCAGTTTTGTTTGCTCTTTTTGCACCACTCACTTACAGTAATTTAATGTTTTATATATATTCCTTATTTGAATTTTTAAATATTATGTATTGCAATATACTGCTGCCGCATGACAACAAATTGCCAGTGACAGTAAAGCTGATTCTGATTCTGATGGAAGAGGTGAATGGCTGAGGAAGAAGAAAGGAGAAGACAGTAGATCATGAAGGAGGTGGAGAAGCAGACGGAGGTGATGGACAGTTCATGAGGGTGGAGGAGGAGAAGTGAAGAAGTGTGCAGGCCACTAGAACTGGGGGAAAGCGAAAAGGAAGGGGTGGAGGAATACTTAGTGAATGTCAGAAAAAGTTATGCTTATGCCATCAGCTTGGAGACTACCTAGACAAAATATTGTGTTGTTCCTCCAGTTTGCATTTGGGTCATCATGGCAACAGTCTCCCAGCTTCTCACATCATTCCCCCTCCACCACACACCTTTACACTCACCTGTGCTAGCTTGTACTCTTTCCCCTCATACTACCCGTACTCTGTCCAGTCCAGAGTGGTGGGAGCAGGGAGGTTGAGGGTGAATGAGTCACCTTTCCAATTTCCAAAACCTCCAGGGCAGTTTCAGGTGCCACCAGAAGAGCTGCCACTCTCCCAGAGAATGCTGCTGGAGGCCTAGGTGGTTCAGGCCATTGAAATTGGCACCTACAACCAGATCTCACTCACGTGGGCATGAGGGCAAAAAGTCCAGGTGGTGGAAGCAGGGTCAGGCTTGATTAGCAAGTGTTGGTGTTGTAAAATCCACGATTGTGATAATGGGCTATATGAGCCTAGATATCTGAAGCAATAGACTATACCATATGTGTGCTGCAGAGATCTTTGCATACACTGGTGATATACTGTATAATGGTGGGCCATTTTGGACATTACTCATAGGTTAACTACAATTTCCAAACTATTCATGGGTGATCAGTAAAACAATATAACTATTCTCTGCAGCTCCAGATCCGCAAGAAGATTCAAAAGACGGTCCTAGATTTTCATCTTACTCAATGCACAGTTGTCCCAGTCCTTGGAACAATTTTCAACGCTAATTGTAGACTTAGTGTAAGATAAGTAACAACTTTGGAGTTTCTAACCAATCATCTTTTATAAAAGGCAATCATTTTTCAACTTACAACAGTGGCTAATACAACTTCATATCAAATGTTATAATATATCGTACACAGTTCTTAAAAATATATCCACGTTAACTATATATTGCAGTTTCTCCTAACAATTGCTGTGAGATTTTGCAAGATAATGGTAATACCCTTTTTACTCCTGGGTTTGGTAACTTTTTGGTCATGATTATTACCCAAGGGTTAATATTCTGACTATACTTCTCTCTGCCACAGTAAAGCAGCCAACATAATCAAAGATCCCACCCACCATGGACTAAAAGCATGTGCCACCTGGATCAAGGGCAGATTCTATCCTGTGGTTACAAGACCTTAGTATGGTAAGATGACCTCACAATTTACCTCATCATGGCCTTGTACCTGATTGTCTGTCTGCACTGCACTCTCTCTCTTATTCTGCATTTTGTTGGTGTTTTCACCTCAGCACTCTGTGGTAATAAATTGATTTGTGTGGATGGCACACAAAACAGTTTTTCATTGTATCTCAGTACTTGAGACAAAAATAAACTAACTTACTGATTAAAAAATTACCTCTATTTTGATTTTGTTTCAGAGATCATGACCTTTCATCAGTACAGATCTTCTTGTGCAAGGTTATTGACCTGAAATGTTAATTCAGTGTCTCCCTCTCTACGGATGCTGCCTGATCTCCCGAGCATTTCCAATATTTTCTGCTTTATTTCAGATTTCCAGAGCCTTTGTCTTTTTTCCATTCATCTCAATACTTGGTTTTTCTTACCTGTTCCATTTACTACTCTCTTTGCCTCAAGTGCTCATCATTTCTTTCAGCTTCTTTTTGATGCCCCCCATTCAGTTTCTTCTGTCTGCCTCTGCACTTGCTTCAAACCGGCTACATCACTGACTTCTATTGACACAGATGAAAGGCCATCAACCTGAAGTGTTAGTTTTGTTTTCCTTTCTGAAGATGACAGCCAGCCTCCACTGATCATTTCCAACAGTTTATGTTTTGGATTTTCAGCAGCTGGAATATTACGCTCTAATGTTTGTTCTTGCAAACATTACAGCTGGGGGTAACCCCGTGACTCTCATTCCTAGAGTTATTGTTGCTTTTCCCTTTATCATCTCAATGGTAGTGGTAATAGCAACGGATAAACTGCTTTCCTCATCTTGTGAGATTCTCCTCATTCTTTGGATTTGATTCATCCTGTTGCAGAGAGTGATGTGAATACATTCAGTCAACTTTAGAGCACAGTTGCATTTCCACGGTTCCACAGTACCATTTGTGAAGAAAATTGCCTTCGAATTCATTCCTGGTTGGTGTCTTCATGGTGGAATCAGCATGTTGTACTCTGACTCCAATGTTCATCTCATGCATAACACAGGCAAATATATATTTCTTCCAGTTGTGTACATATGACTCAAACTAATACTGAGCAGGATGAATATCTGTGCATATCTCTTCCCAGGCTGATTTGACAAGAGCAGCTTGTTATGAAAGTTAAGAGTAAGTTAAAATTAGACTGCTCCCTGAAATAAAAAAAAAGGAAAAAAAAAGAATGCAGCTCTGTTCAGGCAGGATTTGTGGAGTGTGGAACAGCTGAAAATCAATACACCAGAACAACTGCATTTTGTCAGGCCAATAACATCATTTCTAAAATGTGAACCGCAATTCTCCCTCCACAGCTGTTACCCGATCTATTGATTTTATACAGCATTTTCCATTTTTATTTCTGATATCAAACGTTTGCAGTATTTTGTCTCTTATTTAAATTTCCTGAATTAGACTGAAAATACTGATATGGATGAGTAGATAGAAGGCTGTAATCTCTCGGTGGATTGTGATGGTAATAGTGAAAGGTAAGCCCTATGTCCAAGGGCTTCCTTGCCCTCACGTAAGGAGAGCACTTCATTTCTTCTCTCAGCCTTATGTTGCCAAAGTGGTGTTTGAATATGGGGGGGGGGGGGGGGTATGCGAAAAAGGGAAGGGAAGGTGTGGTATTACATCCAGTATCATTCCCTATAAGAGGTAAAATCCAGGCTTTAGTTGTTGCTAGCTATTTTGAAGCACCACTTTCCACAGCTGAAATGGAGCCCCACAGTTAGTGAGGAGCCCAGCCATGGCAAAGTTAACTGGCCACTATAATCAGATTCTACCAACAATTTTGTGTGCTATGAATCAATTTGGCTTGGGTTAATCACACATCACACTTGCAGACGCTATTTTCCAGCAGTATCCAATATAACCATATAACAATTACAGCACAGAAACAGGCCATCTCGGCCCTTCTAGTCCATGCCGAACGCTTACTCTCACCTAGTCCCACTGACCCGCACTCAGCCCATAACCCTCCATTCCTGTCCATATACCTATTCAATTTTGCTTTAAATGACAATAACGAACCTGCCTCTACCACTTCTACTGGAAGCTCATTCCACACAGCTACCACTCTCTGAGTAAAGAAATTCCCCCTCGTGTTACCCTTAAACTTTTGCCTCCTAAGTCTCAACTCATGTCCTCTTGTTTGAATCTCCCCTACTCTCAATGGAAAAAGCCTATCCACGTCGACTCTATCTATCCTCCTCATTATTTTAAATACCTCTATCAAGTCCCCCCTCAACCTTCTATGCTCCAAAGAATAAAGACCTAACTTGTTCAATCTTTCCCTTTAACTTAGGTGCTAAAACCTAGATAACATTCTAGTAAATCCTCTCCGTACTCTCTATTTTGTTGACATCTATCCTATAATTTGGTGACCAGAAACATCTTTCCTATAATTCGGTGACCAGAAAGTCTGCTGTTTTTCTGTGTATTTTACAAGTTAAGTTGTGTGGTGAATTCCTTGCTCCTTTCCCTGGTCCAGCTGTGTCCTTCACTCTGATCCTGTCATCAGAAATGTAAAAGACATCTTTACTCAATGCACCTGGTGAAAATCAACATAATTGAAAAGAAAGCATAAATCTCAAGCACTGACATATGGAGGGGCACCCTCCTGTTCTTGGCAAAGTCAAAATCAAAGCCAAGTTTATTGTTTTATGCACAAATGGACAGATGCAATATAAAGCTTAATTGCATCACAGGAATATAACTTTAGATAAGCAACATTCACAAGAAAAATATTAAACATAAATTATACCGTTCATAAATTTTCTAATAATGAACAGACTTACAATAAAAAAAATCGAAACTGTTCCAATACTGCGCCTTTGTTCTCGCTCCTCACACTCCCATGGACAAAGATTATTGACAAGTAGATTTCTCTTTCCATTGTGACATGTCCAGGCTTTCTCCATTATATTAATTTGCTCCATTATATTAAATTCCCTTTCATGTTCCCAATAAGTTCCAGTTAAAACATAGTGTACAGTGTTCAGCCCAAGGCTCATTTTGAGCCTGAAGGATGTTTTTAGTTCATCCTGATTCGGTAATTGGTGAGCTACAGTCAATCACACTTCTCTTTTTCACTTTCAATTGCAGAAGCAGTTTGGTTCCCAAATCTGGCTCCCCATCAATCAGGACCCGTGGAGATCAGGGTCTGACCACTGTAGTGTTACTCTTATCCCAAGTTTGCTCAGGCAATCAGTAAAACTGTGCCTTCAGGCTTAATGACCATAATAAGATTTTGAATCTTTGTGAATGACAAGGCAACAAAAAATTAAAAAGAAGTTTTCATACTAATGAAAGTACAGAAAAGCCATGACAAATCAAAAACATGAAAAATATATTTAAAATCCTTTTGAAAAAGGATCTAGTGCTTTCTCAGCATAATTGATGAATAAACTCTTCTTGGGCTACCAGCTGGGTACAAGTATTGATTTTAACCGAACTTTTAATGAGAAACTCTGCCATCTTCATCAGGGATGATGCCTGGGATGTCTAGTCCAGTGGTATTTATACTCCCGTCATCCATCCCTCCTGATCGGTTAGTCCTTATTCAATCCGGTTTTGGAGCAGTGTACAAGGGGTCATTGACAAGTTCATGGCCTAAGGTAGAAGGAGTCCATTTCAGTAAACCTAACACATTTATTTTTCAACATAGCCCCCTCCTACATTTACACACTTAGTGCAACAGTCGTGGAGCATACGGATCCCTTCTTTGTAGAAGTTGGCGTCTTGGACCTCCAGGTGGTCCACAGCAGAGGTGATTGATAAGTTTGCGGCCTAAGGCAGAAGGAGATGAGTTATACAGCTCTTGTTACATGCACGTGCAATTCAACACTTTCAGTGATTATGCAGGAAGTTTGAAATTAATAACTCATCTCCTTCCACCTTAGGCCATGAACATATCAATCAGCCCTGCTCTAGACCACTTCTACAAAGAAGGGATCCGTATGCCCCACAACCGCTGAACTAAGTGTGTAAATGTAAGAAGGGACTATATTGAAAAATAAATGTGCTAGGTTTTCTAAAATAGAGTCATTCAACCTTAGGGCACAAACTTATCAATCACCCCTCGTATATAGGCCAGACAGGGCACATAGTGGAAACCTGCATCAAGGAGCAAAGGAGATATATCCATTTGGGTTACCTGGAGAAATCAGTGGTAACCATTGAAATAAAACTAGAGGATAAGAATTTTAACAAAGACGAAGGTCTCCCTCCACTGGAATTCAATTATAAACAAGGTGCCAAATCATCCTGTTTCTACTTCACTGGCACATGGCACAGGTAGCAATCCAGAAATTACTACCCTGGAAGTCCTGCTTCTCGGCTTTCTGCCTAGCTGCCTAAATTCTCACTTCAGGTCCTCTTTGCTTTTCCTTCCAAAGTCATTGGAACCAATATGTATCAAGACATCTGCTGCTCTCCCTTCCCCTCTAGAATGCACCTGGGAGGCAACATATCATTCAGACATCCCACTCATGTCCACAGTGTTCCCTGTCTGTTCTCTGACAATTGAGTGCTCTATCACTACTGCTCCTGTCTTCTTCCTCTTCTCCCTCTTTCCCTTCTGCACCACAAATCCATGTTTAGTGCCAGTAACCTGGTCTTAGTGGCATTCCCCTGGGACATCATCCCCCACAACAGTATCCAAAATGGTGTACTTACTATTTAGGGGAATGTCCACAGGGGTGCTCTGCACTAACTGCCTATTCACCTTCCCATTCCTTCTCCTGACAGTCACCCAGCTACCCACCTTCTGCTACTTAAGTGTGACAACTACCCTGTAACTCCAATCGATGATCTGCTCTCTGTCCCACACAAGCTGAAGGTCATCCAGATCTGGTCTTCAAGGAGCTGTAGCTCGATGCATTTCATGCAAATGTAGTTCCCTGGGAGACCCTGGGCCTCCCAGGACTCCAACATCTGGCATGAAGAACACACAATGGCCATCACTGAGTACTCCTGACATGCTAAGAATAAAGGGGAACTTAACAGAAATTTATCCAGACAACTCACCCAGAGCCAATGCCTCTTTCGAGCCCAAGTCTTCTTTGAGCCAAAGCCTGACATCCCATTCTCCTCACTGGCCTACTGCCAACAATGGCCTCTCAACTTGACCCTTCTGTACCTTTATTTACTCCTCTCTGCACTGGTCCCACCACTGATTGAGCCGCTGTAATGACAATGAATGCTCGTGATGCTCTCCTTTTATATGAGTGCCACTGACCCGCAAGAAGCCTCCTCACTGTGGGCTGTTCCCACCGCTGATTGGAGGGGACTGCCAGAAAGACGAGGGAAGAGAGGTGCAGAGGTATATAGTTCAAACAAAAATAACAGGGAGAGATATCTACGACTGAGGATCAATTTACAACACTGCAGGCATAGTTCTGTATTTTATTATATTTCAGTTAATTTTTACATTGTTAATAGTGTGGAATAGATGGAAATGGATTTATGAATTTGCACCTCTCTTATTAAAGCCAATTAAAGGAGAAGATACTTTACAGGTGTGTCTTGTCAATAAGAAATATTTTTTCTATGTGTTCCATTTGTAGCATTTCTTCCAAAAATCTTGTTCTAAATTAGCCAGTTTTTGTGGGTCGGAAACTCTATCACTTGTTACAGTGTCCTGTACATTAGTAAATATATCATGTAGCATTTGAAACTCTAACGGGCTCCTCCACCTGTGTGAAAATTTACCAGAAGCAGAAGTTTGAGCCCTTTTGGTTAATATCAGTCCTTATGCAACTTCTTTTATTTTCTCACTGAAACTGTATAATATTTGTCTGATGAGAGAACAATCTGAATCATATACAGTGAAAGAGGTTTTCACAACATCTTGATGTACTGCATACCTTTACTATTGACCACTTTTAGCATTGTTGGGGAGTCACTTGCTGTTTACTAACATGTACCTCTGATACAGCAGGTATCTTCAGCAGGCACCTGAAAGAGGAGTGATAGGATCAACATTTATCTGCAAAATAATCCAAATCGAGGTTAAGGGTACTAATGCCATTATCTCCTCCCAGGGCAACATTGATCCCATAGTTACTGTATGGGCAGAGCTCCTTTGACTAGACTTCCAAGCTACTCCAAACTCTGTGAAGAACAAGAGATTTCCAGAAGAACAGAGGAAAAGAATGACTAATAAAGAATGTTCCCTTGAGCAGATGTACCTTCTGCCCCTCTTCACTCAAACTCCTATGTTGGCCTCATCAGCTGCCATCCATCCCACATTTCAGCAACGGAAGTAAGTCATCCTTAACCCAGGGAAACTACCTGTGAATAAAGAGAACTGCGATGACAAGAGTGGATTGGAATATCAGCTTCATTAGGCACGTAATTTCTCCACAGATAACCTCATTACTATGGATGTTTCTATGATGCCATTACTGGCTTTTAGGGCACAAGAGAGGGTAACCGGACCATAAGAACAAAAGAAATATAAGCAGGAGTAGGCCATTTGGCCTGTCAAGCCTGGTCCACATTCAATAAGATCATGGCTGATCTGACCATGGATTCATCTCCACCTACCTGCCTTTCCCCCATAACCTTTAATTCCCCTACTCTGCAAAAATCTATCCAACCACTGTTTCATTGGGCAGAGAATTCCACGGATTCACCACTCTTTGGGAAAAGCAGTTCCTTCTCATATCCACCCTAAATTTATTCTTGAGGCTATGTACCCTAGTTCCAGTCTCATCTACCAGTGGAAACAACTTTCCTGCCTCTATCTTGTCAATTCCTTTCATAATTTTATATGTTTCTATCAGATCTCCTCTCATTCTTCTGAATTCCAGTGAGTACAGTCTTAGGTGACTCAATCTCTCCTCATAGTCTAACCCCCTAATCTCTGGAATCAACCTGGTGAATCTCTTCTGCACTGCCTCCAAAGCCAGTATATCCTTCCTCAAACAATCAGACCAGAACTGCACACAGTGCTCTAGATGCGGCCTCACCAGTACCCTGTACAGTTGCAGCATGACCTCCGTGCTCTTAAATTCAATCCCTCTAGCAATGAAGGCCAACATTCCATTTGCCTTCTTGATAGCCTGCTGCACCTGCAAACCAACCTTTTATGATTCATGCACAAGAACTCCCAAGGCCTTCTGCACAGCAGCATGCTGCAATCTCTTACCTTTTAAAAAGGTTTCAATAGATACATTTAATGTCAGAGAAATGTATACAATATACATTCTGAAATTCTTTCTCTTCACGAACATCCACAAAACCAGAGAAGTGCCCCAAAGGATGAATGACAGTTAAACATAAAAGCCCCAAAGCACCCCCCAGCTCCCCCCCATGCACAAGCAACAGCAAGGTAATGACCCCCCTGCCCCATCAGCAAAAAAGCATCAGTGCCCCCCACCGAGCACTCAAGTATCCAGCAAAACATCAATAAAGACTTGCAGTACCTCAAAGACTACTAGTTCACCTGGTAATTCGACATACCGCAGGTGCTCTCTCTCTCTCTCTAATAAGGGAAAAAAGAGATGGCCTGTGTCACATGCGAGTGGGGAGACATACCAAACGACTTGCTGATTTATGATGTTAAAAGTCTGTTATGTCGCTTTTTCTGAGCTCTGTGCCCAGAGTGTCGGCCTCAGAAAGGCTCAGGTCTCTGGACACACGACCCCCAGCAGCTACCCCGCTGCTCCCGATGTTCTGTACTCTCCCGTGAGGCCTCAGCCTAGAATCAACCTGTCTCCAGAGCCACGAAAATCCTGGCAACCTGAAGGCACTTTGGTCTTCCAGGCTGCGACCTTGGGATATCAAAATGCGGCCAGTCGTGAGGCCCTGAGAGCGGGTCCCATTCCCACAAAGAACCAAAGTCAGAGTGTAACTTGAGGTCAGGCTCTTCAAAAGAACCTTGAAAAGGTAAAAAGAGATTTCAAAGATAGAAATGAAGGTGTTTCCGAAGATGTAAGCAAAAAGTAGCTGTTTAGCACCATCATAACTTTGCTTGCCCCTCCGAAGATAATAATCTTTTCCATTTTCCTTCCAAAGTGGATGACCTCACATTTACCAACATTGTACTCCATCTGCCAAACCCTTGCTATTACTTAACCTATCTATATCTCTCGGTATCCTCTGCACAATTGACTTTCCCACTCAATTTAGAGTCATCAGCAAACTTAGATACACTACACTCGGTCCCCTCTTCCAGATTGCTGATGTATATTGTGAACAGCTGTGGGCCCAGCACTGAACCCTGTGGCACATTGCTCATAACTGATTGCCAACCAGAGAAACACCCATGTATCCCAACTTTCATCCCCAACTCTGTGCATCCTTATCTTATGGATAAGTCTTTTATGTGGCACCTTATCGAACACCTTCTGGAAATCTAAGTAATTAAAGTCCATCTCTTCTCCTCTATCCTTTGAGCTCACTATATCCTCAAAGAACTCCAGTAAGTTTGTCAAATAGGACCTGCCTTTGCTGAATCCATGCTGCATCTGCCTGATGGATCCATTTCTTTCTAGATGCCTCGCTATTTCTTCTTTAATGATAGCTTCAAGCATTTTCCCAACTCCAGATGTTAAACTAACTGGCCTAATGTTACCTGCCTTTTGCCTGCATCCTGTTTTGAACAGTGGTATGACATTCACTGTCTTCTAATCCACTGGGACCTGCCCAGAGTCCAGAGAATTGTGGTAAATTATCAACAAAGCCTCAACTACAACCTCTACCATTTCTTTCAGTACCCTGGGTTGCATTCCATTAGGACCAGGGGATTTTTCTGTCCTTAGGCCCTCATGTTTGCTCAGCACTACCTCTTTAGTGATGCTATTGTGGCGAGGTCCTCACCTCCCATCTCATCCATATCATTTCTCTTTGGCATGCTAGACATGTCCTCCACCGTGAAGACTGAAGTAAAATAGTAATTCAAAGCCTCGGCCATTTCCTCATTACCCAACATCAGTTCCCTTTTCTCATCCATGTAGGGACCTACATTTACTTTGGCCACCCTTTTCCACTTTATATAATTATAGAAACTTTTACTATCTGTTTATATATTTTTTGCTAGATTATTTTCAGAATCTATCTTCCCCTTCTCTATTGCTAGCTTAGTGTTTTTTTTTTGTTGTTTTTAAAAAGTTTTCCCAATCTTCCAGTTTCCCAATAGTCTGGTGACTTTGAATGCACCAACGACTTTGTATCTTCAGCCCTTCAAGAAGAAATGTGTTCAGGGCTACATTTTGAAACTCAAGGACACATACTTGTGACCCTCTGCAGGCAAAGCTTCGACTATGACGCATGCCAAGAAGCACCCAGATGTGCTTTCTCTCGCTCTCATTGCTAACACCACCAAGGATTTGTTTGTGGACTTTAGGAAAGGAAGTTGGGAGAACACACACCAGTTCTCATTGATGGGTGGAAAGGGTGAGCAGAGATAAGTCCCAGGGTGTCAATAACTTGGAGTATCTATCCAGGGTACAACACATTGAAACAATCATGAAGAAGTTATGACAGAGGCTATGTTTCATTAGGGGTTTGAGCAGATTTGGTATATGTTACCAAGGACTCCTACGTCTTTGTAGATGTACAGTGGAGGACATTGTGAATGGTTGCAACACAGCCTGGGATGGAGGCTCCAGTGCATGGTATCACAAGAGACTGAGAGATTTGTAAACACAGCTAGCTCTGTCAGGGACCTAATCCTCTTTACCATCAAGGGCATCTTCAAGAGGCAGTGCCTTAAGAAAATGGTATCCATCATTAAGGATCCTCACTATCCTGGACATCCTCTTATCCCATTATTTTCACCAGGGAGGAGATACAGGAGCCTGAAGATACACAGAACAATTCAGAAACAGCTTTCTCCTCAATGTCATCAGATTTTTGAACAGTCCACAAATCCATGAACACTAGCTCATTATTTGGACTATTTATTTATTCTGTAATTCATAGCAATTTTCGGTCTTTTCACAGGCCGTTGGAAAACAACCACATTCGTATTGTATAATCAGCGATAATAAACCTGATCCTGATTCTGATTCTGATAGCGTACAAGCAGAGACTGAAGGGCACGGCGTTGGTGGAGACGACTACGAAGAGCTTGATGCCAGTAGCAGAGGAGTGAATTTGGGAATGGTTCGAGTCAGTGGAGTGGAAAATGTTCAAGGATTCATCTGAGGACCCATATGCACACGCCACAGTCATTAAAAGCTTCATGTGTGGGTGAGTGTGTACCAACAGAAACAACCAAACTTCTCCAACCAGAAACACTGGATGATCTAGGAGATTGGTCATCTGCTGATTATTTGTACAACAGGAACTTATATGTCAAGCTGCTGTTCATCAATTATAGCCTCTTGTGATTCTATGCATTGGAGCTGTTCATCACAATCCTCTTATCCAAATGTAAAATCAATCTTCAAGATCTAGGCCTCTGTGAATCTCTCTGCAACTGGATGCTTGACTTAATCAGGAAACCACATGAGTGAGGTTTGGTAACCAAATCTCCTGCTTATTAACCATGAACTCAGATGCACCTGAAAGCAATCTGCTTAACCCCTGCTCTACTCTTGATATAGACATGACTGTGTGGCTAAATACAGATCCAATGTCATTGTCCAATTTGCTGCTGATATTACAGTTGTTGGATGAATCACAGGTGGAGATGAGTCATCTTACTGGAGCAAGGTAGGTCACCTGCTTGAGTGGTGCTGTGAAAACACCCTCTTGCTCATTGCCAGCAAAACTAAAGAGCTGATCATAAGCATAAGAGATTCTCAAGATACAGGAAATCCAGAGTAATTTACACAAAATGCTGGAGGAATGCAAGTTAACTTATAGATTGAATTGATGGCAAGGAAGGTAAAGGCAATGTTAGCATTCATTTTGAGTGGACTAGAATATAAAAGCAAGGATGTAATGTTGTGGATTTTATTAGGCATTGGTCAGACTGCACATGGAGTATTGTGAGCAGTTATGGGCCCCTTAGCTAAGAAAGGATGTGGTGGCATTGGAGAGGGTCCAGAGGAGGTTCACAAGAAAGATTCTAGGAATGAATGCGTTAATGTGTGAGAAGCACTTGATGGTTTTGGGCCTGTACTTGTTTGAATATAGAAGAATGAGGAGGAGGGATCTCATTGAAATCAGTCGAATACTGAATGGCCTAGATAGAGTAGATGTTGAGAGGATGTTTCCTATAGTGGGGATGTCTAGAATCAGAGGACACAGCCTTAGTTTAGAGAGTTGTCCATCTAGAACAGAGATGAGGAGAGATTTCTTTAGCCAGAGGGTCGTAAATCCATAGAATTTATTGCCACAGATGGCTGTGGAAGCCAAGTCATTGGGTATATTTAAAGCAGAGGTTAATAAGCTCTTGATTTCTCAGGGTGTCAAAGGTTATGGGGAGAAGGCAGAAGATGGGTTTGAGAGGGATAATAAATCTGCCATGATGGAATGGTACAGCAGCCTCAATGAGCCAAATAGCCTAATTCTGCTCCTTTATCTTATAGTCTTGTGGCCAGAAAAGTCAACTTTTTATTCTTCTCCATAAATGCTGCCCAACCTGCTGAGTTCATCCATTATTTTAGGTGTTTTACTAAAGAGTTGATTGTTGATTTCAGAAATGGGAAGAGGGGCAAACATTCCAGTCGTCATTGGTGGATTGGTGCTGGAAAACACCAGCAGCCTTAAATTCCTGGACATGTTGGGGACATTCAATTTCCCCAACTTCTACTAGTTTCTTTTGCCTTCACAACCTCCTTCTCCCTTCTTCCTATCTTCATTCTGGTCCTATCTTTTCTTTACCTCATGTTCCCATCACCAAAATTGTTTGCAGGCAGATTTACTAGAGTTGTTGGGAGTGGTTTAAACTAATTTGGCATGTGGATGGGAACCAGGATGATACAGCTGAGGCTGAGCCACAGGTTTAGAAGTAGACGATGGGTGTGACATGAATGATTGGGTACAAATGCAGATAGTTCAAAGAGTTAAATTGTAGGGCAGAAGCAAAATTCAAAAGGGTGGAGAATGTAGGACTGAAGGTGCTGCATTTAAATGTGTGCAGCATTCAGAATAAGGTTGATGAACTTGTGGCACAATTAGAGATTGCTTGGTATAATATTGGAGGTATCACTGAGTCATGGCTGAAAGAAGGCCATAGTTGGGAGCTTAACATCAAAGGACATATTTTGTGTTGAAAGGACAGGCAGGAAGGCATAGGCAGTGGTGTGGCTCTATTGAGAAGAGATGGAATTGCATCTTAGAAAGAGATGACATAGGGTTAGAGAATGTTGAATCTTTGTGGGTAGAGTTAAGAAATTGCAAGGGTAAAAAAATCATTATGGGAATCATATATAGGCCTCCAAATAGTAGCCAAGAGGTGGGGTTGAGATTGCGAAGGGAGTTGGAAAAGGCATGTAATAAGGGTAATGACACAATTGTAATTTGTAATAAGGCTATCTTAGATTGGGTGTTGCATAATAATCCAGATCTTATTGGGGAGCTTACTGTAAAGGAACTCAGGAGACAGTGATCAAAATATGATTGAATTCATACTGCAATATGAGAGGGAGAAGCATAACTCACATAAGACCATAAGATATAGGAGGAGAAGCAGGCCATTCGTCCCATTGAGTCTGCTCCGACATTCAATCATGGGCTGATCCAACTCTCCAGTCGTCCCCACTCCCCTGCCCTCTCCCCATACTCTTTGATGCCCTGGTTAATCAAGAACCTATCTATCTCCGCCTTAAGTGCACCCAATGACTTGGCCTCCACAGCTACTCATGGCAACAAATTCCACAGATTTTCCATCCTTTGACTAAAGTAATTTCTTCGCATCTCTGTTCTAAATGGACGTTCTTCCATCCTGAAGTCGTGCCCTCTTGTCCTAGACTCCCCTACCATGGGAAATAACTTTGTAAAATCTAATTTGTTCAGGCCTTTTAACGTACAGAATGTTTCAATGAGATCCCTCCTCATTCTCCTGAACTCCAGGGAATGCAGCCCAAGAGCTGCCAGACGTTTGTCATACAGTAACCCTTTCATTCCTGGAATTATTCTCGTGAATCTTCTCTGAACCCTCTCCAATGTCAGTATATCCTTTCTAAAATAAGGAGCGTAAAACTGCACACAATACTCCAAGTGTGGTCTCATGAGTGCCTTATAGAGCTGAAACATCACCTCCCTGCTCTTATATTCTATACCTCTAGAAATGAACACCAACATTATATTTGCCTTCTTCACCAGCAACTCAACCTGGAGGTTAACTTTAGGGTATCCTGCATAAGGACTCCCAAGCCCCTTTGCATCTCTGCATTTTGAATTCTCTTAAATAACGAGCAGTAGTAGGCCAGAGTCCAATGATTATCAAAAGATTATTTGTAATACTGCCACAATCTCTAACGCTTCCCCCCCCCCCCCCCGCCCCACCAAACCCTAGGGTGCAGCTCATCTGGTCCGACCGACCCACACACCCCTGGGTCTCTTGGCTTTTTGAGCACCCTCTCACCCGCCACTGCAGCCACCTCTCCTCCCTCACACACCACAACACCAGACACACCGCCAGCGCCCCCTACAGCGAAGACCGATGCAAAACACCCATCCAGTCCATCTGCCCTCTCCTTGTCCACCGCCACCAATTCCCCTGCCTCACTTTCCAGTGGTCCCATATCCACTCTCATTTTCCCTCCATTTTTAATGTACTCAAAAAAAAAACCTTTTACTATCCACTTTGATATTATTTGCTAGCTTGCTTTCATATTTTATCTTTTTCTTTCTAATGATTTTTTTAGTTGTTGTCTGTAGGGTTTTTAAAAACTTCCCTATCCTCTGTCTCCCACTAATTTTTGCTTTGTTGTATGCTGTTTGTTTTGCTTTTACAATAGGTTTGACTTCCCTTGTCAGCCACGCTTGTACTATTTTACCATTTGAGTATTTCTTCATCTTTGGAATGCACATGTCCTGCACCTTCCTCATGTTCCCCAGAAACTCAGGCATTGCTGCTCTGCCAACACCCCTGCCAGCAGTTCCTACTCCAACTTCTCTCTCATACCACTGTCATTTCCTTTACTCCCGATACTGGAGCACTGATTCTGCTACATCAGACTTTAGTGGAGTCTGAACTCAATCATATTGTGATCACTGTTTCCTAAGTGTTCTTTTACCTTCAGCTCTCTAATTGCTCCTTATATAACTTGCTTCATTACATAACCCCCAATCCAGTATAGCTGATCCCCTAGTAGGCTCAAAGTCAATGTGCTCTCAAAAGCCATCTCTTAGGCATTCAACAAACTCACTCTGAGATCCATTACCAACCTGATTTTTTCCAATAAATTCAAAATCTCCCATGACTACCATAACATTGCCCTTTTAGAACATAGAATAGTACAGCACATTACAGGCCCTTTGGCCTGCAATGTTGTGCTGACCCTCAAACCCTGCCTCCCATATAACTCCCCACCTTAAATTCCTCCATATACCTGTCTAGTTGTCTCTTAAACTTCACTAGTGTATCTGCCTCCACCACTGACTCGGGCAGTGCATTCCACACACCAACCACTTTCTGAGTGAAAAACCTTCCTCTAATATCCCCCTTGAACTTCCCTCCCCTTACCTTAAAGCCACGTCCTCTTGTACTGAGCAGCGGTGCCCTGGGGAAGAGGTGCTGGCTGTCCACTCTATCTATTCCTGTCTATTTTTGGCAAGCCTTTTCTATTTCCTGTTGTTATCTGTGGTCCACCTCCCAGCCACTGTTGGGAGGCCTATATTATAACTGCTATCAATGTCCTTTTACCCTTGCAGTTTCCTAACTCAACCACATATTATCAGTATCGCAATGGAATAAAGGGAATTACAGAGGCATGAGAGAGGAGCTTGCCCAGGTGGATTGGAGAAGGATACTGGCAGGGATTATGCAAGATCTTAGGTGGCTGAAGTTTCTGGGAATTGTTCACAAGGTGCATGATAGATATGCCCCACAGAGGAATAAGTTCTCAAATGGCAGGATAGATGACTGTGGCTGACAAAGGAAGTTGAGGATTGCAAAAAAGCCAAGGAAAGGGTAGCAAAAATGAATGGGAAGATAGATGGTTGGGAAGCTTTTAAAATCCAACAAAATGTAACTAAAAAAGCTATAAGAAGGGAAAAGACAAAATATGAGGGCAGAATAGCCAATAACATAAAGGAGGATACCAGAAGATTTTTTTTAGTTATATAAAGAGTAAAAGGGAGGTAAGAGTTGAAATTGGATAATTGGAAAATGACACTGGTAAGGTCATAATGGGGGAGAAAAAACTGGCAGATGAAAATGGTTATTTTGCATCTGTCTTCACTGTGGAAGACACTAGCAGTGTTACAGAGGTCGGGGAGTGTCAGGGAGCAGGAGTGAGTGCCATTGCTATTACAAAGGAAAAAGTGCAATGCTGGCATTTAGTTCAAGGGGAATAGAATATAAAAGCAAGGAGATAATGCTGAGCTTTTATAAGACACTAGTCAGGCTGAACTTGCAATATTGTCAAAAGTTTTGGGCCCCATATGTCAGAAAGGATGTGTGCATTGGACAGAGTCCAGAGGAGGTTCACAAGCATGATTCTGGGAATGAAGGGGTTAACATATGAGGAGCCTTTGGCAACCTAGGGCCTGTACTGACTGGAATTTGTCCCCTTCCATCTTCTTCCTTCATCCCCCCACCTCTCCAACTGACCCACCTTCCCCCTCAACTGTTCTCCCCAATCACCTGCCAGCTAGTACTCCTTCGCTTCTCCACTCCTGAGCTTTGGTTGTTGAAGCAGGCATTCTGCAGCACACAAATAAAATTCAAAGTAGGCAATAGATTGAGTTAGTCTGCCCAGTCATGAATAGAGGCAGCAGATCTTGTACCTGTCATTCCCTAGGAGACAAGTTTCCAAAACATGTGAACTTTACAGTGAACCTTCAGTTGGAAAGATTACTCTGGATGGACGTGGATGAATCACCTTCTGAATTTAATTTTACAGAGCAGTGTCAGTTCCCTGTCACTACCTCAGCTGAAGTTGTGTGAACAAATGTTTGCAATGTTAGTGATGCTGCATCCGATTCAGATGCTTTGTGAACTCTGGTGTTCTTTACGTTGTTCACATTGTGAGGATTAATTCTTCAGGGTCAGGAAAAGGCTATACTCTGGAACTCATATAAACTTTGACGTACTGTAGGTGGGCATAAGATTCTTTGCAGCTGCTTGAGCCTATTAGGGAAGTTTAACCAGTCACCCAATAAATAATACACCAAAAGCACCAAAAATGACTTGCCACATTAATGTTAAAGAATAAATCATATGATTGTTACGAACAAGTTTCAAAACATAAATCAAATTCCGTATACAGGATACTGAGCTAATAGAGATAATTAAACTAAGGCGCCTTGAAGTGGCGTTCAACTGAAAATTTAGTCTACAAATATCTTTGCTTCAGTTAGAACCACACATTTCATAGTTATGTATGCTTCAAAAGTTTCAGCAAAATTCAGCATTTTTAAAATATTTATGCTGAAATAGAAGAAATTCTGAAGAAAGTGATCCTAGAAAAGACTGCTTTACCTAAGGCAATTGATGGCGCAGAGCTGGAAATCACAGCTTTTAAATCTGAAATGGTACACGTAGTGCTGCCGAGCAAATGGCAAGTGACCAGCAGGTGGCACTCACTACCAGTTGAGTTCGTGATCATGTCTGCCAGAATCACGGATTGAAATGCTCCTTTCATTACACCAAGCAATCTGCAGTGTTGGAACAGCAAATTCATTCAGTATGAGAGAATAAAATGTTATTTTGTGGGCTTGGAATACTTGCAATTTATTTATGATGTCATGATAATCTGATTTTTGCAATTTATTTTAGTGCAGTGTAATTAGAAATTTTACTGTGGTTTGTGGGGAAAAAAAACATGAAGCTAGATATTTTTTGTCAAGGAGGGTCAAATAACCTTTTTCTCTGCTATCATACTCCAGGGGCTGAAAGTCTAATGAAGATAGCTTCATGTGTAAAACAGAAGCTAACTATCGAGATTTGTGATGTGAAAAAGACATGCAGCACTGAAGCCAAATTAACTCATTGTACCAAATAATTTTATCTTCATGGTTTGGGGTCTCCGCACTGAGTGAGAGAATATGATGTCCGTACCAATGGCCAAAACTCAATTATTTAAAGGGTCAGTGCAGAAAAGGAAATGGAGAGAGATGAAGGGTATTCTCCAGATACGCTAATGCATGTTTTGTGCACTTTATGCAGTGCTAGGTAGGTCTGTAGTCTAGTGTAATATTTTTTTCTATGTTGTTTTTTTACGTAGTTCAGACTAGTTTTTGTACTGTGTCATGTAACACCATGGTCCTGAAAAAACGTCTCATTTTTACTATGTACCGTACCAACAGTTATGGTTGAAATGACAATAAAAGTGTCTTGACTTGATCACTGGGATTATTACTCATCAGAATGGACATTTTTTCTCCATAGCTATTGGAGCTGGAAGCTAAGCAGGCATGTTTAGAGGTATAGAAGCTTACAGGTTTTTGATGAAACATTGAAATGGTGTAATGCTGATCAAGAAAAATGATGATTTAGTAATAGAGTCTGATGTAAATTGCTGAATGCCCGCTTTTATTTTTATTAACCTCTTCTTTATCACATCTCTCCTACCCACTCAGGTCTTAGACCCGATTAACTCCTATCTTTCCCCACTACACATCACTATTTATCCATCCACTATTGACACTCATTCCATGCCCTGTGCATATGTGTCATTGCCTCTGACACATGAATATGTCATATACTCTCACTCACCGATCCACATAGGAGAAGGTATCATAAAATTAAAGGAGAAGGAGGAAGCAAAGCTACCGAAGCTGAGGGAGACACCCTAGAGATGTGTGTTATATTTATATCCATCCCACTTGGAAATGAGGAAATGGCAAGCAGCTGCTACAGGCTTACAAATATTTCTGAAATGACAATCATGCTGACATTATTTTATTCGTGCCTGAACTGTAACAATGCATGGAACCGTATAGCACACATTAAACTCTTTAACTTTTGTCAAATTGTATTATTCATACATCATCTCCCTCAGCTACACACTAGGAGCAATTTACAGTGGCCAATTAACTGACCAACATGCATGTTTTCAAGGAATCTGGAACACATGAAGGAAATCAATGCGATCACAGGGAGAATGCATAAACTCAACACAGACAATGTTAGAGGTCAGGGTTGAGTCCAGGCCTCTGAAGCTGCGGGACAACAGATCTCCTACTGGTGCCACTCTGCCGAGTATGTTCATTTTGAAGGTTGTCCCTTTGTAACAAACTGAATCATAGACCTTTATTCAATGCCTTCACATGCAGTGACAGAGAAATTCCTTTTTAGACACCAATCAGGCTACATAGTCAATCTAAAGGCAAGTCCCTGCAAGTTCTACAGGCTCATTGAACACCTGTGGAAGGAAATAAACAATCAAAATTATGGGCCAAGACCCTTCATTCTAAGTTGAGGTATCTTGACCCATAATGTTGGTTGTTGATTGCACTACACAAATGCTGCAACTGGCTCATGGACCTTTGGTTTCCTCCCCCTGAAGTCAATAATTATCTCCTTGGTCTTGCTGACATAGGTTGTTGTTATGGCAACACTCAGCCAGATTTCAATCTTCATATATGCTGATTTGTCAACACCATTGATTTGGCCTATGACAGTGGTGTCTTCATCAAACTTGAATATGGCATTGGAGCTGTGCTTAGCCACACAGACATAAGTGTAAAGTGAGTGGAGCAGGGGCCCAAGTGAGTGTAGAATTTACTTTTGCACAACCTGTTCACCATAAGTCATGTTGTATTAAGCATACTGGAAATATAAGGTAAAATATAATCAGTGTTATAACCTGTGTTTTCTCTAAAACTGCACAACGAATTGAACCTTATGAGAACAGTAGAGAATAACTTTCAGATTGTATTGCCACATATGTTTCAAATAATCTGGCAATTAGATTTTATTGCACCTAATTTATAGACATCGAAGTTCCTGAATGGCAGTGCATCTTCATGCATGATCCAGTCACAAGTCTGATGGTCCTTTGATATACAATACATTCAGTAGTCACTTTATTAGTACAACTGCACACCTGCTCGTTAATGCAAATATCTAATTAGCCATTCATGTGGCAGCAACTCCATATATGTAAAAACATGCAGGCATGCATACTTAATAATTAATAATCATTAATCATTAAAGTGAACTGGACAGTATTAAGGCCACAGGTTTACAGCAGCATGGTTAAAAATAGTTTCACATTTTTGTGACTATTACTGTGTAAGACTATGTCTAAAATTTTGAAATGTCCGTTTCATTCAATTTTTCTACATCTATGTTGATGATAAAGTAAAGGAAGCTGAATCAAGTGTGACAATTGAAAAGATCCCAAATCTGTTGGATGAGAAATAAATTGTTGTAATATACACTTGGAGGCCACTATATTACGTACACTTGTACACATGCTCGATAATGGAAATATCTAATTAGCCAATCACGTGGTAACAACTTAAAGCATAAAAACAAGCAGATACTGTCATGGAGTTCAGTGTTTGTTCAGATCAAACATGAGAATGGTGAAGAAATGTGACTTAAGTGACTTTGACTGTGGAATGACCGTGGTTTAAGTCTCTCAGAAAGTGCTGATCTCCTGGGCTAGAGTTTACAGAGAATGTGGCGAAAAACAAAAAATATTCAGTGAGTGGCAGCTCTGTGAATGAAAATGTCTTGTCAATGATGGAGGTCAGAGGAGAATGGCCAGACGGTTTCATGCTAACAGGAAGGTGATAATAACCCAAGCAACCATGGTTTATAACAGTGGTGTGCAGTAGAGCGCTTCTGAATGTACTACCTGTCCAAACTTGAAGTGAATGTTCTACAGCAGCAGAAGAGCAGGAACTTACACTCAGTAGCCATTTTATTAGATAAAGGAGGTATCTAATTATGTGGCCAATGTAGTCTCTTAGCTTTTTCAAAATGCTTAATAAGTACTGCTTATACATACATTTTGGATAGCGAGCTTTGCGCAAGTGATTTAGTGGGGTTTTTACTTTCATGCTTCATAAAGCATATCAAGGAATCTAATAATGCAGGTGAAATCTATGATTACCTTTTTAATATGTGGACAGCAATTTAAGTTTTGCTGTTTGAACTTTGTACACACAGTTATTAATGTGTTATATATAATGCATTCAGATTTAAAATCATGTAATGAGGTTCCAAATATAAATCATTCTGATACAAAGAAAATATTCATTGCATTTGTTCTCATGGCAAATATCTTTTTTGAGATCGAGGAAACATTACTTTCTTCGCATAATTTTAAAACAGGAGTATAGAAGCAACAATGTAATTCTATCTTTTAGTACATTAATTTCCTCCAAGAGGACACAGCCTTGTAGGGTTTGACAGTGGGTGGTACCAATCTGCTTCAAGCAGGCTTCAATTGTATCGGTGCCCAAGAAGAACGCAGTAACCTGTCTCAAAGACTATCACTCAGTGGCACTTACATGTGCAGTGATGAAGTGTTTCGAGATGCTGGTGTTGAAGTTTGGGGGTGTTGTGGATGGTCTGGAGGGCTGTCAGATGTTACAGTGGGATATTGATAGGATGCAAAACTGGGCTGAGAAGTGGCAGATGGACTTCAACCCAAATAAGTGTGAAGTGGTTTATTTTGGTAGGTCCAATTTGAAGAAAGAATATAATATAAATGTAAGATTTTTGGCAATGTGGAGGATCTGAGAGATCTTGGGGTCTGTGTTGATAGGACACTCAAAGCTGCTGCGCAGGTTGACAGTGTTATTAAGAAGGTGTATGGTGTGCTGGCATTCATCATCTGTAGGATTGAGTTTAAGAGCAGTGAGGTAATGTTACAGCTGTATAGGACCCTGGTCAGACCCCTTGGCCTTTTCTCCTTGGAGCAATGGAGGGTGAGAAGTGACCTGATAGAGATGTATAACATGATGAGGGGCATTGATCTTGTGGATAGTCAGAGGCTTTTTCCCAGGGCTGAAGTGGTTAACACGAGGGGGCATAGTTTTAAGGTGCTTGGAAATCGATACTGAGGGGATGTCAGGGGTAAGTTTTTCCCACAGAAAGTGGTGGGTGTGTGGAAGGCACTGCCGGCGGCAGTGGTGGAAGCAGATACAGTAGGGTCTTCTAAGACCCTCTTACCTAGGTACATGGAGCTTAGAAACATAAAGGGCTATGCACTAGGGAAACTCTAGGCAGTTTCTAGAGTAGGGTACATGGTCGGCACAACATTGTAAATTTCTATGTTCTATGTTCTATCATATCAGCTCCTGTCTGAATGGTGACTTGAATCCCCTCAAATTCACCTACTGAAGCAACAGGTCTACAGCAGATGCTATTTCGTTGGCTCTTCACACAGCCCTGGAACATCTGGCAGCAAAGGTGCATACATCAGGATGCTCTTTATTGATTACAACCTGGCCTTTAACACCATCATCCCCTCAAAACTAATCAGTAAACTCCAAGACCCGGGCCTCAGTGCCCCCTTGTGCAATTGGATCTTGATTTTCCTCACTTGCAGACCCCAGTCAGTTCAGATTGGCAAAAACATCTCCTCCACAGTCTCTACCAGCACAGGAGCACCACAGTGATGTGTGCTTAGCCCCCTGCTCTACTCTCTTTACACCTGTGTCTGTGAGGCTAAGTACAGCTCCAACACCACATACAATATACATTTACATGAAATGTTGCCATAGAAAAGCAGCATCCATCATCATAGATCCTCACCACCCAGGCCATGCTCTTTTCTCACTGCTGCTATCAGGTAGAAGGTACAGGTGCCACAGGACTCTCATCACCAGCTTCAAGAACAGTTTCTACCCCTCAGCCATCAGGCTCTTGAACAAAAGGAGATAGCTACACTCATTTAAGGACTCTTATATTGTTATTTCATGCACATTATTTATTGCTATTTACTTATATCTGCATTTCAAGTCAAGTCAAGTCACTTTTATTGTCATTTTGACCATAACTGAAGTACAGTACATAGTAAAATGAGACGGCATTTTTCAGGACCATGGTGTTACATGACACAGTACAAAAGCTAGAGTGAACTACGTAAAAAAACAACACAGAGAAAAAGAAACAACTACACTAGACTACAGACCTACACTGGACTGCATCAAGTGCACAAAACAGTGCAGGCATTACAATAAATAATAAACAGGACAATAGGGCAGTAAGGTGTCAGTCCAGGCTCTGGGTATTGCGGAGTCTGATAGCTTGGGGGAAGAAACTGTTACATAGTCTGGTTGTGAGAGCCCGAATGCTTCGGTGCCTTTTCTCAGATGGCAGGTGGGAGAAGAGTTTGTATGAGGGGTGCGTGGAGTCCTTCATGATGCTGTTTACGTTGTGGATGCAGCGTGTAATGTAAATGTCAGTGATGGCGGGAAGAGAGACCCTGATGATCTACTCAGCTGACCTCACTATCTGCTGCAGGGTCTTGTGATCCGAGATGGTGCAATTTACGAACCAGGCAGTGATGCAGCTGCTCAGGATGCTCTCAATACAACCCCTGTAGAATGTGGTGAGGTTGGGAGATGGACTTTCATCAACCTTCGCCAAAAGTAGAGATGCTACTGGGCTTTCTTTGCTATGGAGCTGGTGTTGAGGGACCAGGTGAGATTTTCCACCAGGTGAACACCAAGAAATTTGGTGCTCTTAACGATCTCTATGGAGGAGCCATCGATGTTCAGCAGAAAGTGGTCGCTCCGTGCCCTCCTGAAGTCAACAACCATCTCTTTTGTTTTGTTCACATTCAGAGACAGGTTATTGGCTCTGCACCAGTCCATTAGCCGCTGCACCTCCTCTCTGTATGCTGACTCGTCATTCTTTGCTGATGAGACCCACCACAGTGGTGTCATCGATGAACTTGATGATGTGGTTCGAGCTGTGTGTTGCAGCACAGCCGTGGGTCAGCAGCATGAACAGCAGTGGACTGAGCACACAGCTTTGTTTAGGTGTGCACCAGTTTTGCACAGGTTTGTTTACATTTTCCAGTTATTGTTCTATAGATTTGCTAGGTATTCCTGCAGAAAAGGAAATTCAGGATTGTATCGGGTGACATGTATGTACTCTGACAGTAAGTTTTACTTTGAACTTCTGAACTTTGAACTTTGGATGCTTGTGTTCCTCAATAACCTGGAGAACTATGTTAGCTGGAGTCAGGGCCTTGTGCTTTGGGTCTTGATAGAGTCACCCATACCAGACAGGTCAAAGGGCCAGACTAAGAGTGGTCCTCCAATCCTCCAATTTCAGGGTTCACCTGACTGTTAAAAGCAATTGTAATGGAAAAAAGCAATGAAGAACCTTATATATCTGTGTGTGACTGTATAGACAAGCAGAGGTGGAGGATCTTCATTGCTGCTCTAAATTCCAGCAGCATAAAGGGTAGTAAATAAATTAAATTAATTTAAGTCTCTTGTAGTTAGATCCTTTGTCTATGATTAATACAGCACTAAATTTAGTAACATACATTTTGACTGGGATGAATGCTTTCTCATTGGTGGCTTGCTTTTGTGTGCAATAGATGGCATGCTTCTGAAGCTTAACGTTTCATTCTCAAACAGCTTATTTAATTCTTCTGTGAAAATGTTTTCCCTATGCTCTGAAAAAGGCAGCGCCTTCAGGGAATCGTGGTCAGATCTTTTTTATCCACACGAAAATTATGATTTTTGCAAAACTACATTTGATGTTATTTATGTATCTACCTTGTATACTTGAAAGTAAAGGGTAATTTGTTTGATGAATCTTTTCACAAATTTTGTGATCTCATAACACACACGCCCATCATGAAAATGCTACTTCCACTTAACCAATTCAAAATGAATGAATTTGTTTTTCTTTCCTACTATAGGATAATAAACCATGCAACAGCAAAAAAGCAATTTCAAACTTGGCACTGAAGGAAATTACAGGGTTTTTTATAGCACCCGTGCCAATGATCTTTTAACAGCAGTGCTAGCAAACTGCTGTTTTCATTCTGGTGTTTGACGTAGGTTTTTGTATGTGATTCCCTGCATTGTTATTAACTGATCTCAGCTGTACTTGTGGTTTGAGCTGCCAAGAGGACCCTCACTGATTCCTGAGGTAAAGGGCTGAGCTGTTCCTGAGGTACAAATGGTCACACATCAAGCCCTAAAGCTTCAAATGTCACATTGCAATGAAGAACAGGGATGGTTGGGAGATGATCGATCTGGTAGTCGCATGTTTGAAGTGATAGAAATTATGGAGGATGGTCCATTGAATGTGGAGGCTGTCAGGGTGGAGTGTGAGGAAGTGGGAAGTGCTACCTTTGACCTTATGGAAGCTATCTAATTGCACATTGTGGCAGTTGTCGAGAAGCGCTTGAGTAAACAATACAGACTAACACAGCGACGATGATGAGAATGTGTGACAAGGAACGTGAGGCGATGAAGATGCAGAATATAAACACCAGGGACAGACTAATTTGGCCAAATGGCTTACTTATGTGCTGTAGCTCTGTGCAGCATTATTATAATAACTGCGGCAGTCTTCAACAAGCAGGGGACAGGTAATAATTAAGTTAATTTTGAATCTCAGCAGAACCTCTTATTTTGTTGAGGTACTGCAGAATGTGTGCTTGGCTGGTTGCCAGCAGCAGTAGAGAATTATAATGAGCAATCAAAAGTCCCTGCATATAAGTCTCCGGAAACTTTTCCACCTGCAGAAATTGGTGAATCTTTTATAAGTGATAGTGATATGTTGGGGGTAGGTCACTGTCAGTAGAGCTGGGATTGTTCGCTTCTGTCTGAAGCAGGTTTCCAAACAACTTTAATATCAGGCTGAAAATTGTTGCCATGTACAGTATATTGCTACATTGCTATATTTCTTCACTATTCTTGGTTGGTGCGGCTGTAACGAAACCCAATTTCCCTCGGGATCAATAAGGTATGTCTGTCTGTTTGTCTGTATGTCGAGGAAAATTAGGTCATTGCCCTTGTTGTCTGGTCAAACAAGCTTAGTACACTGTTTTCCAAATGCAGTCACTCTTAAAAATGTATAAATGGAGAGCCTGAAAATCTGAAATAAAAGCAGAAAATGCAGGAAGCACATAGCAGTCAGGCATCATCTGTGAAATAAAAAAGCTGTTAACTTTTGAGGCCGATGACCTTTCATCAGAACTAAAAATAGTTAGTTTCATGTGATTAAATACATTTAAATAAAATTAATAATCAGAGTGTATGTACAAAGACATTGTGAACAGATAATATATACTGACCAAGTGATTTAAAAGCAATGACCATGATATCTGACCAAAGAGGAATTTTAAACTGTTGTATAATGGGCTCTCCCTCAAATTTAACTGGAAATACAATATTACCAATTAATCCTATATTAAAATAGTCTCATATTAAATTAATCCCATATTAAGATTATCCCACTCTGCATAGCTTTCTAATAAGGAATATTTTATTTGCAATGGATTGGGTCTCCTATAATGGACCACCATGTTATAGGCTGACTGCTGGCTGAGTGAGTTCTACTGAATAATGTATATACCATCAGGCTCAAGGACAACATCTACCCCACTGTTATAAGACTATTGGACAGTAGGACTGGGACTCACTGCAATTAGCCCATTGCCACGATAACTCTAAAGGGAATGCAATCTCACTGGCTCTTCACTCAGCCATGGACCACGTGGACAATAGCATTACCTACGACAAGCTGCTGTTTATTGATTATAACTCAGAGTTAAACACCATCATGCACTCAGTACTAATCAACAAGCTCCAAAAGCTGGGCTTCTGAACTTCACTTCCTCATCTGGAGACTACAGTCAGTGCAGATTGGTAACAGCTTCTCTTCCTCGCTGACATTCATCAATGGCGCACCTCAAGGATTCATATTTAGCCCATTGCCCTACTCTCTCCAGGCCACAGATATGTGGTGAGGCACAGCTCAAATGCTATCTATAAATTTGCCAAGGACACAACTGATTCTGATTCTGATGATACGATGGACTCATCATATACTTTGTCATTTTATTATTGTTTTCCCTTGTACTAAATCAATGCATTGTTGTAATGGAATAGCCTGTATGTATGGCATGCAAAATAAAGATTTTCACTAGATCTTGGTACATGCGGCAATAATAAAACAATTTGCCAAACCATTGAGCTAGTTACACCATTCAGGTTACATTGACCAGAGGCTTATCCGCTAGTCCGGTTTCATTAATATCAGCAAGTACCTGCACCAACACAGATCCACCTGATTTGTTCTTTTGTGTTCCAGCAAATGTAAGGACTGTTTCTTTATTCTTTGGCACTCTTGGATACTTCTGAAGACCATAGGAAGAGAAGTTAGCCAGGCAACACATTGAAACTGAAAATCAACAGATTGCAGATGCTGGAAATCAGAAGTAAAAACAAAATGCTGGAAACCCTTAGCAAGTTAGGCAGCATTCATGGAAAAAGAAACAAAGACTGATCTGTCCAGTATTCTGTCCAGCTATAAAAACTATTATAGCTCCTTGAAATTGCTTTGATTTTCAATGAGATTGAGGTCAACCCATAAACTATTTTCACTCGGTCTTTTTTGCTCCATGCTCTTTGTTACCCTTAGTTTTCATGAATCTACCACTGCCACGGCTAAAATTATTGCCCCAGTTGCACTTGGACTCCCAGCCTTCTGGTACATGGCCCATATGAATCCCATGGATGTGCTTACCTGCTATGCCTGCACAGCTCCTAACGTCCTCTGGGCCCAGCTGCTGTGGTCATATCAGAATAAAGAACAATCCCGGTGTAGCAACTGCTCATCAGAGGCTGTTAGAAACATATGAAATTGCTTTGATAGATTGCATAAAAATACAAATAGAATAAAATAATAAATTTAGTTAAATTATAAAGCATGGTAGCATAGCAGTTAGCACAACACTTTACAGGACCAGTGACCTGGGTTGAATTCCCACCGCAGCCTATAAGGAGCTTGTCTGTTCTCCCCGTGACCGCATGGGTTTTCTTCGGCTGCTCTGGTTTCTTCCCACAGCACAAAGACATACCGGTTGGTAGGTTAATTGATCATTGTAACTGTGCCATGATTAGGTTAGGATTAAATTGGGGGAATTGCTAGGTGGCATAGCTTGAGGGGCCAGAAGGGCCTATTCCACACTGTATTTCAATAAATAAATAAGAAGCTATTAAGTCATATCAGGTCAAGTCATCTTTCTTATCATACAGACAAATGCTGTGTGGTACATATATAAAGAAACTCTCTCTTGCCACTGTATCACAGGTGTATAGAATCCTGCAGCAACAAGCAGAATATTAGCTGTACATAAATGATAGATATATTATATTAGACAGTGAAGAAAAAGCTCTGCAAAACAAGAAATTAGTGCAAAAATACACAAATTAGTGACAAATCCATGGTAGTGTAAGAGGTGGGCCACAGTCTTCCACTTCTGAAGTTGAATTCTGGTGTTGATGGTCATAAGAAAGTAGCTGTTTCTGAGCCTTTAGGCTTCTGTTAAACCTTTATAAATCTGTTTGTTGCTTATTGTGCTCCCAATCTTTGAGGTTATTTGGGGAATTGAATATATGTCCTTCCATTGTTATAATGAGGACTTGAGGGCCTGGTAGAAATCATTGAGAGGCATCATTAATCATTTTCCAATATCTGTCAATCTATCTTTTGAGGATTTTCTTCAATGACCCGCAAAATAGATACAGTCAGTGGCCAGTTTATGAGGTACCTCCTGTACCTATGTTTGTGGTCGTCTGCTGCTGAAACTTCCACTTTAAGGTTTGACTTGTTGTGCATTCAGAGATGCCCCTCTGTTGTAACATGTGGTTGTTTGAGTTACTGTCACCTTCCAACAGTCTGGCTATTCTCCTCTGACCTCTCTCATTAACAAGGCACTTTCATCCGCAGAACTGCTGCTCATGTTTTTTTTGTATTTCCCACCTTGCTCTGTAAACTCTAGAGATTGTTGTACATGAAAATCCCAGGAGATCGGAAGTTTCTGAGATACTCAAACCACCCCACCTGGCACCAACAACCATTCTGCATTCAAAGTCATTTCTTCCCTATTCTGATGCTTGGTCTGAAGAACAAGTGACCCTTTTGACCATGACTGTATGCTTTCTTTTTGCATTGAGATGCTGCAATATGATTGGCTGATGATGGATGGTGGATGGAGGATGGGAATAAAGTAAGCAGCTTGGTGGTGAATGGTGGCAGAGATAAAGGGCTGAAGAAGAAGGAATCTTATAGGAGAGGACAGTGAACCATGGAGGAAAGGGAATGAAGAGGGCAACCAGAAGATGTTGGGCAAGTGCGGAAAAGAGAACGGGTAAGAGGATAACCACAATGGGGAATGGAAAAAAAGAGAAGGGGAAGGGTGAGAAATTAGCAGATTAAATCCATCAGGTTTGAGGCTAGCCTGATGAATATGAAGTGTTGATCCTCCAGCCTGAGTAGTAGTAGAGGAGGCCATGGATAGCCATGTCGGAATGGGAATGAGAAGTCGGAATGGTTAACCATCGTGTCTGTGGCAGAGTATTCCACAGATTCACCACTCTCTGTCTAAAATTATTCCTCTGTTCTAAAAGGTTGCCCCTCAATTTTGAGGTTGTGCCCTCTAGTTCTGGATACACCTACCATAGGAAACCTCCTCTCCACATCCACCCAGTCTAGTCCTTTCAACATTGGTAGGTTTTAATGAGACCCCCCCCCCCCCACCCCACCACACATTCCTCTAAATTCCAGTGAGTACAGGCCCAAAGCTGCCAAGCACTCCTCATATGTTAACCCTTCCCATATAACCATATAACAATTACAGCACGGAAACAGGCCATCTCGGCCCTTCTAGTCTATGCCGAACATTTACTTTCACCTAGTCCCACCGACCTGCACTCAGCCCATAACCCTCCATTCCTTTCCTGTCCATATACCTATCCAATTTTTTTAAAATGACAATATTGAACCTGCCTCTACCACTTCTACTGGAAGCTCGTTCCACACAGCTACCACTCTCTGAGTAAAGAAGTTCCCCCTCGTGTTACCCCTAAATTTTTGCCCCATAACTCTCAACTCATGTCCTCTTGTTTGAATCTCCCCTACTCTCAATGGAAAAAGCCTATCCATGTCAACTCTATCGATCCCCTTCATTATTTTAAATACCTCTATCAAGTCCCCCCTCAACCTTCTACGCTCCAAAGAGTAAAGACCTAACTTGTTCAACCTTTCTCTGTAACTTAGGTGCTGAAACCCAGGTAATGTTCTAGTAAATCTCCTCTGTACTCTCTCTATTTTGTTGACATCTTTCCTATAACTCGGTGACCAGAACTGTACACAATAAATCTTCCATTCCTGGAATCATTCCAGTGACCCTCCTCCAGACTCTCTCCAATAACAACACATCTTTTCTGAGATATGGGGGCTAAAACCATTTAACAATACTCTAAGTGCAGCCTGGCTAGTGTCTTATAAAGGATCAGCATTATTTCTTTGCTTTTATATTCCATTCCCCTTGAAATTAATGCCAACATAGGATTTGCCTTCTTTATCACAGATTCAACCTGTAAATTAACCTTCTAGGAGTCTTGCACTCCTAAGTCCCTCTGAACCTCTGAAGTCTGAACCTTCTCCCCATTTAGATAATAGTTCACACCAATGTTCCTCTTACCAAAATGCATTATCATACATTTTCCTAGCACTTTTTCCCTTTGTAATAGCAATGGCACTCCTGCTCCCTGACACTCACAGGCCTCTGGCACACTGCTAGTGTCTTCCACAGTGAAGACAGGTGCAAAGTACTCATTAAGGACATCTGCCATCTCCTTGTCCCCCATTACCACCTCACTAGCATCATTTTCCTGTGGTCCAATGTCAACTCTCATCTCTGTTTTACTCTCTATATAACTGTAAAAACTTTTGGGACCCTGCTTTTTATTATAGGCTAGACTTCCAGAAGTCCAGTTCATTTTCCTTACATAGAGATTCTCGATGCATCAGCAGCAACAGTGCGTCCCTTCCTGATGAGCTTAACACATTCTATGCTTATTTGAATGAAAGAGGATCTGAACATCAGCACACACCCTGACAGCCTCCAATGCACCTTGACCCCATAGTCACTGTTACAGACATAAGATCAGTCTTCCAGAGCATGAATCCGCAGAAAGCACGTGGTCTGGAGGGAGTCCCTGGTCACGTCCTTAGATCCTGTGCATATCTGACACCACTATTATGAAGTGCTTCAAGAAGCTGGTGATGGCATGCAGTAACTCCAGCCTCCTAGGCAACTCTGACGCATTGTTATGTTCTGTCGAGTATTGTGGGCAAGTTATGTTGGTGTCAGAATACGTGGCCGCTCATATGATGCTCCCCCAGCACATCCTTAAGTTGTGTTGGCTGTTTACGCAAATGACACCTTTCACTGTATGTTTCAATGTACCTGTGATAAATAAATCTACTGTAAATCTGATTGTGAACTTGAGTCTGTATCTGAATCTGAGACTAAATATGATCCTGAATCTGAACGAACTATACCGAATCGGAAGAAGTTGGAGTGAATCACTGCTTCTCCTGAGAGGACTGTTTGCTTCCCTAAAGGGTGGAAAGGGAAGGGGCAAAAGGGAAGGTGTTGCATCAAGAGTAAGTGCCAATAGAAAAAATGTGTCATGTCATGAGAACTGATGGACGAGCAGAGTTGGATATCACAGTCCGTATAAACCCTGATAAGGTAAGGGAAAATGTGCCTGTTGGTGGCATCTTGTTGAAGATGGTTGGGAATTACTCAGTCTTGAATGTGAATCTGATTGTCTCCAAGATGGCGCTGGTGAACCACAGTGATATGATGCAGGAGACTTACAAAACATCGAAATATACTTTTGAATTACACTCACTGCAACCTGCAGCCTGTAATTTCCAATTAAGCAATGTACTTTTGAACCATTGTAACAAACCAGGAATTTCACAATCTTCTGAAGGACTCAGCAGACTTAACTCTCAAGTATGCTTGTACGGCACCTTTAAGCAGACGAAGTACGTTGCCACAGCTAAAAGAGGGGGAGGACTCTAAGCCAGCCTGAAACACTGGGGAATGCAATTTTCTCCACCCAGCATCTTGATAGCAAATGTCCAGTCACTGTTGAACAAGACTGAGAATCTAAGGGCACGATCAGTATCAGATCAGAATCAGGTTTAATATTGCCGGTATATGTTGTGAAATTTGTTAACTTTATGACAGCAGTACAATGCAATTTAACAGTGAAATCTAAGAGACTACTAGACAGGTATATGGAGGAATTTAAGGTGGGGGTTAAATAGGAGGCAGGTTTTAAGGGTCGGCACAACATGTGGGCCAAAGGGCCTGTACTGTGCTGTACTATTCTATGTTCTAAATTCCTTAGAGTTATCATTTCAGAGGATCTGTCCTGGGATGTGTTCAGTTACAAAGAAAGCATGGCAATGCCTCTACGTTCTTAGAAGCTTGTATAGAAAAGCCCACAAAAAGTAATGGATACAGCCCAGTCCATCACAAGTAAAACCATCCCACCATTGAGCGCTATATACATGAAGCACTGCCACAGGAAAGCAGTATCCTTCGTCAGGGATCCCCACCATCCAGATCATGCTCTTGTCTCGCTGCTGCTATCAGGAAGAAGGTACAGGAGCCTCAGGACCTGCACCACCAGCTTCATGAACGGTTTTGCCATTCAACCATCAGGCTCTTGAACCAGAAGGAATAACTTCACTGAACTTCACTCGCTCTATCATTGAACTGTTCCCACAACTTATGGACTCACTCTTAAGGACTCTCCATCTCATGTTCTTGATATTTATTACTTCTTTATTTACTATTATTATTTTTGTCTTTCTTTTTGTATTTGCACAGTTTGTTTTTTCACGTTGTTTGTCTGTCCTGTTGCATGTGATCTTTCATTGATTCTTTTGTGTTTCTTGTATTTTCTTTGATTGCCTGCAAGAAAATGAGTCTTGGGGTTGTATATGATGCAATAAATGTATGTACATTGATAATAAATTTACTTTGGATGTTGAACTTTGAACAGGAATGTTGGTGAGGTGGAAGGTGAGGACAAGCGGAACACTATCTTTGTGGAAGGAACTTCATGAAGAGCAGAAATGTGGGTAATGAAGTATTCAAGGTTGAGACATGACTGAGTATTGTTCTCATCCTCTGAAATGCTCTGCCATCGAAGTCAATGGAAGAGAGGATTGCACATGCGTTTTTCTGATAAATACACAAAATGTGTTGGAGGAACTCAGAATTCAGTAGCACCTCTAGAGGGAAATGAACATTTGATATTTTGGGTTGAGACCCTCCTTAAGGACTAGAAAGGAAGGGGTAGGCTTCCTTCTATCAATTCTGTGTGTTGCTTGAGATTTCTATTATCTGCAGAATCTGTTGTGTCTCAGCAACTGCTGATAATTTTATTTTAGCGCAAGCAATTCTGGATAAATTTAGCCCTTAAAATTTTAATAATGCCTAGAAAATTAAACTATATTTGTTAACAAAAGGTTACATCAATCATTGAGGTTTTATAACTGTAAGGAAATTGAGTATAATCTTAGCTGGCATATGAGTAGCTTTATATTACTTTTGAGCTTGTATATTTTTGGTAACTGTAAATTTCTCTACATTACCAGTTGTATCTTTTGGTTCTCAGCTGGTTGATCAGTTACAATATCTCCATGGGATCTGCAGAGAGAAAGCTATCTTGTCTATTCCACTGATGCTAGTTTTTGCATTTGACAGAAATTGAAAATAAAATTATTGAACCTCTTAGCTTACCATAACATGTTGCAGAAAGATTGGGTTTTATAACATTTTATCAATTTGTGGGTTACAAATCTGTTAAAATAATTTTATATGAATTATTTTAGTTCGTTGCACTCGGAGCAATGAAAGGTGAAGCTTTCCCAGAATTAGTGAATAACAATCATTTCTCAGGATGTTTATGTTATGATTCTTCAAATCAATTTATTTTGATTTTATTCTGTACCTTTGTTTGCTCATATGTAATAAAAAACAGTGCACAGAGAAGCAATTTCACTTTGAAATCTGATCTGGAAGAGTATGGTCAATTCGTGAAAGTCAAGGAGATAGTAAAATAAGTCAAACTTCTTAAAACTTGACAGAGATCATTAAACAGAACCAGCTTCACAGAGCTCTATGCTGACTACTATAGGACAGGGCTGATCATGGATATAATGCAACTCAGGCTACACACACAAAATGCTGGAGGAACTCAGCAGGCCAGACAGCATCTATGAAAAAGAGTACAGTCAGCATATTTTGGCTGAGAAACATCAACTGTACCTTTTCAATAGATTGAATGTCCAGCATCTGTAGATTTTCTCTTGTTTGTGAATGCATTTCAGGCTATTAGTTTTATTAAGTGGCCTCACAGAGTGATTTGAAGAAATCCTGAAAATGCAGGAAATCTACTTTCATATTTCTGAGCTGAACAGTCAAGTTAACATCTTTTATTAATCAAATTTATTGGAATAAACAGATGATATCAGACAGTTTGTTTTTGAAAAATATCTACTATAGAAGTTAGTGCTTTGTAGTATGAAGACGGAATTATTTTTTGTTACCCTGTTTATTATTTATCAGTGTTTGTTCACCTGTTCCCTTACCCTTGAGTTTTGGGTATCCTTGACCAAATTAGGTCATTATTTCTTAAAATCAACACCTCACTCTTTGCTGAAGTGGGGAATATTTTAATCTAATTGCATATTTGACTTTTCTTTGCAGTAATTCACAGGAACTATAAACCTATAATGGCAAAGAGAGGATAAGGGGATGCTGCATTTAACATAGGCGCAGTTTGCTTGACAAGTAATGAGGTTAGGAAAGGAAAACAATGATTCCCCACTCTCGATGCCAAATTAAGGCATATAACTCCATTAAATAAAATATATCTCGGCATTGTAAAATTTCCAGTGTAGTGTACGCTATAGCAGCTGCCATTACCTAATATGGAGATAGTACTGATTGTGTCAGTGCACTTCATGCAGCAATCAGTTCTGGAAAATGTTTCCAATGTTACTCAGCACTTGGCATGTGGAACACTTGTTGATTTCATCCAATATCTGACTCCCTGAGATGTATTCCCATCTCACTGCACATTACACCTATACAGGCAAAAATATTAACTTGGTATAAATAATAAGCTAGTTGTTATTGTTATGATACCAGCCCCCTCCTTTGTGAGAATTGCAAGAGCCCTAGTGAAAGGGGGGTCAATGACCCGAGAGAGAGCAAGAGAGAGAGAGAGACATGCCGAATGAACACAGGAAATGGAAAGACAGCGACGTGCCAACTCGCAGGGACATTGTAAAGCCCTCGGGCAAAGTGGGCTGGTTGAGAGAGAGATTGCATCACCTGCAACCTGATTGACACCTGAGATCCCGTGAGGCAGTATAAAGAAGGGTCTGAAAGAGGACGACCCTCAGACGCACCAAGGAGACACCAAGAAGCACGATACCGCTTCCCGTGGGAACGGGAAGCCATTTTGAAGGAAGCCACGTGCGTTAAATTCCGAATGCGGAGTTTGTGGCTAGAACCAACGGAAGATCGCTTTTAACTAACAACGGGGGAAGATCGCTCCCCTGATTCCACGGATGTTTTGGGCAAGTTTTTCCGTTTATCTCTCTCTCTCTCCAACACGTGAAACCAAAAGGGAAAAGCCTGCAGACTTCAGAGTGACTCTTTATATTTCCAATTGGACTCAGTATTATACCCTAGACATCGAAAGAGCTTATTTCTGAGTGATTATTAATGTACCTGCATTTTAGATTGAGTATTGACGCATGTTATCTGAATGTTTGTATTAACCTTAATTTTTGTGCCCCTTTATTAATAAAACTTTTGAAAATAGTACCATTGGACTTCAACTGACATATCTATCTTTGCTGGTAAGTGAAACCAGTTACTGGTTTCATAACATTATGCTATGGGAGAATATCAGTAGTCATGAATAATTTAACTCAATAGTAAGGATATTGCTAGAGAGTTGGTATGAATCTCTGTAGCTTCATTCAGTGGAGACAGGAAGTTAACGTCTGGGGATGAATTAGTGTCTAGAGTTTTTCCAATTGGGTAGAGCATATACAAAACACTTGCAGTACATCACTGATTAATCACCTTCATTTTCAAGGCACGAAAAAGTTAAACAGAATTTTAAGCCAATGTCATAGCAAATAACGAGATGCTGTTAAGGATGTGACAGAGTCAGTTTTCATGTACTGTAGCTGATTAAGGCAGTTCCAATGTAAAGGACATCTTTCCAGAACGATGATGTGCTGGTAGCACATAATTCTTTTGATTAAGCACCCATGCATAATCACTCACAGCTCCCTGGCAACAGGAATGAAAATGAAATGTGTGTTGCTAAGTCCTAGAGCTGCGGACAGTTCAATGGAGAATGGTAGAGTGGGAAGGCAAACATTTGGGATTTGGAAAGGCTTAGTGTATAGTTCATCCCGTTGACCGTTCTTTCCATTTTAATATACCTAGAGGGAATGAACTTGTTAAACAAAATTAGTAGAACACCACATAAGTTCAAAGTCCAAAATTGATTATCAAACTACACATACAATCTCGAGATTCATTTTCTAGCATGCAAACTCAGTAAATCCAATAACCATGATAAAATTAATGAAAGACTACACCAACAGGGTAGACAACCAGTATTCAAAAGACAACAAGCTGAGCATATACAAAAGAAAAAAAAAACAAATTAATAAGCAATACATTTCGAGAACATGAGAAGATGGTCTTTGAAAGTGAGTCTATCTTTTTTGGGAACATTCCAGTGATTGGGCAAGTGAAATTGCTTGAAGTTATCTCCTCTGATTCAAAAGCCTGATGGTTGAGTGGTATTAACTGTTCCTGAAGCTGGTGGTGTGAGTCCTGAGGCTCCTCTACTTTCTTCTTGATGGCAGCAGTGAGAAAAGAGCACGATCCAGGTGGTGGTGGTGGTGGTCCCTGATGATGGATGCTGCTTTCCCGCAACAGCACTCTGTGTAAGATGTGCTTAATGGTGGGAGGGCTTTATCCATGATGGACTAGGCCATATCTATAACTTTGTATGATTTTCCATAGAAGGTTGTAGTTGTTCTAGAAATAGAATTTAATACATTCAGCTAAAAACTGGATAAAAGAAAGACTGTCAGATTTTTCATCTGGCAGCGTGCTTTTCACCTGATGGGAGTAGAGCTAATAAAATGTCTTTTGTACCCTTGACTGAAGCAGACAATGAGTGTGAAAGAAATCTCTTTTGACAAAAGGTCTGTGTACTTGGACATAGTACACAGTTTCTACTGTGTACAATTGTAATCGTCCTGCTGAAGGAAATATGTTATTAAACAGGAAAAGATTCAGAAAAATTTATGAGGAAATTGCCAGGAGTCAAGGACCTGAGTATATCCCTTGTGATATAGAAGGCTAAGGGGTGAACTTATAGATCCATAAAATAATGATGTGCATTGATGGGTTGAATACACAAAGCATTTCCCAGAAGAGGGGAACTGAAAACTGGAGGGCACCAGTGTAGAGTTATGATGATACTGGGTTTACTGACCACGAGGTCCTAAACTCAAAGTCTTTAAGCCCTATCGGATACCATTGGTACTTTCACTAAATGGAGATTAATGTGTAACTACCCAATCTTCAAAGACAAGTAAATTTCCCTGTTCATTCTCGGTGGTGAGTTTAATTGCCAATACCCAATATTTGAGCAGTGGGTCCCCTCTCCGTACCAAGAAGAAGGTACTTCCAGCTAACAAGTTTGTTTAAAACACAGTTCATTTATTTTCAGTGAGAAACATTTAAGTGCAAACAACATTTTAAAGTCACATTTAAAACCCACAGAGGATTTCTATCTTAAACACTTCCAATTTACAAACTACTTCTGAAACACAAACCACTCCTAAAACACAAAGGATTTCCAAAATACAGGTAAAATTCCTATGAACTAAAAATTCATACAACGATGAAGTTGAACAAACCATCCGTTGCAGAAATCAAAGCCAAAGGAATGGATTCTGGTTCATACTGTGTTTCTTTCATGCCTCTTGATGTTTCTTACTCCATTCCTAATAAGCCTGAACTGCTCTCTACATTTATATAGTTTGTTTGCCACTTGGGTGACGTCATATGCATATGATGTTGCCTCAGATACCCTTTTTACATAAACTGCTTAAAAGCTTCTTGGAGACTCTGTTCTCAGCTTTCAACCATTAATGCTGTAAAGGTAACTCCTTGAGTATATAAAACTTCCAACATTAGTCGATTATTTATTGATCTGCTAAATTATGTTATCCATCTGGTCTACAAACTTCCTTGAACTAAGCAACTTAGAGTCAGGATGTCTGTTTTGAAGCAAGTCAAATTTAATCACCCACTAGCTTATACCGTAATTCTTGAGCAGTTAATGTTGTGGTATGGGTCAGTAAGTCTGAGGCCCTATACGGAGATTGCTTGCAACACTGTGTTTTTAACTTAAAGCTGATTGCTAGGTCTGCAGTACCTGAGTTATAAGGTAAGATTGAAAAGGTTAGGACTTTACTCCTTGGAATGTAGAAGATTAAGAGGAGATTTGATAGGGGTATGCAAAATTATGAGGGGTATACATAGGGTGAGTCCAAGCAGGCTTTTTCCACTGAGGCTGTGTGGGACTACAATCAGAGGTCATGGGTTAAGGGTGAAAGGTAAAAAAATTTAAGAGGAACATGAGGGGAAACTCAGAGGGTCATGAGAACGTGGAACAAGCTTCCAGCACAAGTAGTGCATGTGAGATCAATTTCAAAGTTTAAGCAGAGTTTGGGTAGGGACATGGATGGTAAGTATATTGAGGACAATGGTCCTGAAGCAGGTCAATGGGAGGAGGCAGTTTAAATAGTTCAGCACAGACTAGGGCCTGTTTCTGTGCTGTACTTCACTATTTCCTTACATCTGTTTAATCTTACAAGTGGCAGCTACTGTATTTAGAAAGTGAGCCCAGAAAAATATGAAGCCCTGGCCCAGGAAATGAATATGCATCACAAGGTGAAAGGTGAAAGATTTAAAAGGAATGTGAGGGTTAACGTCTTCACACAGAGGATGGTATATATATATGGAATGAGCTGTCAGAAAAAGTTGCTGGGGCAGGTACATTAAATTCCTAGGTGTTAGTAGGTCACACATAGATGCAATTGCAATGAAAGCATACCAGTGCCTTTACTTTCTTAGAAGAGAAAGGAGGTTCAACATGTCACCAAGTACTCAAACAAGCTTCTACAGATGTATAGTTGAAAGTATCCTGGCTGGTATGTACATTCAAATGCACAGGAACATAAGAACCAGCAGAGAGTAGTGGACTTAACCCAAGGCATCACTGGTACACCTCTCTCTACCATCAGAAGTATCTACATGGGGAAGTCCTGATGTAGAGTTTCGACCCGAAATGTTGTCTGTTTACTCTTTTCCATAGATGCTGCCTGGCCTGCTGAGTTCCTCCAGAATATTTTTGTGTATCTGCATGAGGAGTTTCCTCAAGAAGGCAATACTTATCATCACAGATCCCCACCATCTGGGCCATGCCACCTTCTTATGGGCAGGTGGAACAGAAAGTTGAAGTCACACACCACCAAGTTCACAAACAGATAACTTCCTTTCCTCTTCTGGTAACATGGCAGCTTGCTTGGATTCAGTGGCCACTCTGCGTCCAAGTAAAGCTTTATTTGTTTATCTTGTATGTCTTTTTTATGATCGCAAGTCACTGCTGGAAACTAAGAACATCAAGTACTGCCGGACTGTTCCATCAGCTGTTCAATAACGATAGAACTGGATTTATTGCATACAGCTGTGTTGTCGCCTGGACTTGTCATTTACCACTCAACAATGCGTGGTGCGAGTGATGGTCTTGGGCATTTTTCTTGTGATCGCAAGACCCTTCTGGACATTGGTAATGCCGAATACTGCAAGTCTGGTTCACTGGCTCATTGGCAAGACTGTTGGCTGAGGAGATATATTTCTGCAGTTGTGGTGCAGGTTTGGCTGAGGCTGCAGGATCGACCAGGGAAGGAGACACTGAGGCGGAGTGGGAGGGCCCCTGTGAGGCATGCTGGAATCTGGACTTGGGTTGGGAGATAGCTCCTCCCATTGGCCCTGCTCTCTTGGTGCTGCCCTCTGGTGTTCGCTCGGTGCTGACCACTGGTGTTTGCTCAGTGCTGCCCTCTGGTGTTTGTAAGGTTCAAGAACAAGCTTGACAAGGACAACTTACCATCAGTTCTACAGTCATGCCACTCAGGGACTTGGGCTATATATTGTTTTTCTTACTTGTGACTGTGTGTTTCTGTGAAATCATAAGCATATATGCTATTTGTGCTATGTGCTACTGTATGTGTAGTGTTCTGTGTTGGTAATGTATTTTGCACCTTGGCACCAGGGGAACCCTGTTTCATTTGGCTATATTTACATATGGCTGAATGATAATTAACCTTGAACTTGAATCACACAGTTCTTGAACAAACCTGTACAACCCCAACCCCTATCTCAGTATAGTAACACTTCTAATACTTGGCATTACAATGAGCTTTATCTTTTGTTCTGATTATATAATTTCGTGTGCAGTTTCTGTATAATTCATGTTTTGCTATGAGTCATCTCTCGAGTCACGTGCCCATGATGCTACTGCAAGTAAGTTTTCATTGCACCAGTGCATACAGTCTACATGATAATTAATGTCTTTGACCACAATAACAACACTTAAAAAGAATATTTAGATAGGAGGGGTTTAGAGGTATATGGGACAAACATGGGCAAACTAGACTAGCTTGGAGGTCAACAGTATCAACATAGATGTGATGGGCCGAAGGGCTTGTTTCCATGGTGTATTGTTCTGTCTTAACTCTGGAAAAGCATTGAGAAGTATGCATCAGAATTTCATACTTATAGGCATACTTATGGCAATTAAACCTGGTGCAGCCTAAAGACAGCATTCCGACTCCTGGTTTAATATCATAATCTCAAACTAACAGAACTTTAAACTCATGACCTCATCCCAATACCAATTACATGGTCATCTTCCAGTGCTGATCCCCAGTCCATTTCAGTGGGATCTGAGATCTAATAACTGGGCAGCTGCAAGCATGACTATACTGGTCCCAGTTACTTATTCTTCACTCTAGTCCACTCCTCTAAAGGACCACAGGTTGGTTCATATGCTCCACTTGTATACTATACCAAGACTGAAAGCCATTTACTGGCTAAATGAGAATAGGTGAAACAATTTTTAAGACACTGCACAACAACAGAGCAGATCAGATAAATTAAAGCAATATGCAAAAGATAAGATGGTGGCATAATCCAGCAGCTCTGTTTCTACAAATAAAGTGCATGCAATTAAATTAAGCTTTCGTGAGACTATATAGCTGAATATTTTCAATTACCACACTAGAGTTGAAGGATGAAGGACCTAGGTCACACTATAATTAAAAAGTTCCACTCAATTTGCCAAGATTCCAATTTCACAATAGGTCCAGAGACATTATTCATTGCTTTATTCAAAAGAGGAAAAAAAACTCCTTGTTTCTGCAATGTAAAGTCATTGTAAAATTGCATGAATTGATTATAAAACAATTATTCCCATTTAAGCCTACAGCAAAATCAAATACTTAATTGATGTCAAGCAAGTCATTGAGATACTGACAGTGGAAAGGATACATTATTGATTTGGACCTAAGAATGGTACTAGGATCGATGTGAGAGAGGCATGTGAGAGGACCTGGATTACTGCACTGTGCTGATGGAGCCTGAAGGATTTTGAATAAGTGCTTATTCTTCAAACTAAACTGGTTTGTTTGTATAAAGAGAAGCTGAATAAAGAAAAAAGTGTTGTTACAAATTGCAGAAATACCAGAGACGGTTCTTGTGAAACCTGAAGGGAAATTCAGAACACAAACACGAGGAAATCTGCAGATGCTGGAAATTCAAGCAACACACACTAAATGCTGGTGGAGCGCAGCAGGCCAGGCAGCATCTATAGGGAGAAGCACTGTTGACGTTTCGGCCTTGGTCTTGGCCTGAAACGTCGACAGTGCTTCTTCCTATAGATGCTGCCTGGCCTGCTGTTTTCCACCAACATTTTGTGTGTGTTGCTGGAAATTCAGAACAATCTGTTTTGAGACACATGTTCCACACCATGGAATCAATAAGGTGGTTTAAATGTGAGGTGGTGCAGTGGGCAATACTCTGCTTAATTTGTTCCTCCACCCAGACATGTTGGAAACTTTGAATTAAAAACAAAATTAACATGAGTTCCACTGTTTTTATAAACACTACTATTTAATGTATTTTTAAAGATGCATAAAATGCATATAGATCTCATTGAAACAAGGTTCCTTCCATTATTTCTGGATCTTCCTCCAAAGTGATTTGTGGCAGTCTGAGCTCTTTCAATGTGGGTGCTGAGCAAGTTCAATGTGCGGACACTCTGTGGATCCAAAATTGATCAGTGACATAGTCAGGCTGCAACCACCATTGGGGCGGTTGGTTGACAGCTAGCCAATGCGAGATCTGGAATAGCAGGAATATAAGCTTCTCTTCAGATGGGAAATCCCTAACAAACTATGCACATGAAATTGTGTCAGAAAATATTAAGAGAGAGGATACTAATGTTTTGGATGTTTTTTCAGAAGTGATTGGCAGGAAAGAACTCTTCTCTATAGTGAAGGAGGCAGAGTATGACAAAGCGACATTAAATGGTGGCCTTGCCTACACTGCAGGAAAAGTTTTGAGTCTTGTTGCTGCCAGTTCTGTCCAGCAAACACAGAAACAATTTATTCTGTTGGCTTTAATATTAGACCCTGATCTCAATACTCTCCTCACGATTACTGGCTTTAATACACAATAGTGCTCCAGACACTCTCTTCATGATCTCTGGTCCTAATGCCAGACCGTGCCTCTGACAGTTTCTTCACCAGCACTGGCCTTCGTGGCAAAGTCTGCTCTGAATCTCTTGTCACCATCACTAGCAACACACACAAAATGTCGGAGGAACTCAGCAGGCCAGGCAACATCTATGGAAAACAGTACAGTCAATGTTTCGGGCTAAAACCCTTCAGCAGGACTGGAGAAAAAAAGCTGAGGAGTAGGTTTAAAAAGTGGGTGGGGGGGGGGGGGGAAGAGAGAACCACCAGATGATAGGTGAAGCTTGGAGGGGGAGGGATGAAGTAAAGAGTTGAGAAATTGATTGGTAAAAGAAAATAAAAAAGAATGGAAGAAGAAAAAGGGGGAAGGGGCACCAGAGGGAGGTGATGGGCGGGCATGGAGATGAGATGATAGAGGGAAAAGGGAATGGGAAATGAAGAAGTGGAGAGTGGGGGTTGGGGGCATTATTGGAAGTTGAGAAATCGATGTTCATGCCATCAGGTTAAAGGCTACCCAAATGGAATATAAGGTATTATTCCTCCAAACTAAGTGTGGCCTCATTACGACAGTGGAGGAGGCCAAAGATGGACATGTCAGAATGGGAATGGGAAGTGGAACTAAAATGGGTGATCACTGGGATATCCCGCTTATTCTGGGGGATGGAGCATAGATACTTGACGAAGCGATCTTCCGATCTACGTCAGGTCTCACTGATATACAAGAGGCCACACTGGGTGCACCAAACACAGTAAATGACCCACAACAGACTCACAAGTGAAGTGTCACCTGACCTGGAAGCACTGTTTAGGGCCCTGGACGGTAGTGAGGGAGGAGATGAAGGGGCGGGTGTCGCACTTGTTTTGCTTGCAAGGATAAGTGCCAGGAGGGAGATCAGTGGGGAGGGACATGTAGACAAGGGAGCTGCATGGGGATGATCCCTGCAGAAAGCAGAAAGTGGGGGGGGGGAGGGAATGATGTATTTGGTGGTGGGATACGTTGGAGGTGGCAGAAGTTTCAGAGAATTATGTGCTGGATGCGGAGGCTGGTGGGGTGGTAGGTGAGGACAAGAGGAACCCTATCTCTGGTAGGGTAGCGGGACGGTGGAGTAAGAACAGAAGTGCGTAAAATGGAAGAGATGCATTTAAGGGCACTGTTGATGGTGGAGGAAGGTAAGCCCCTTTCTTTGAAAAAGGAGGAGATCTCCTTCATTCTAGAACGAAAAGCCTCATCCTGAGAGCAGACACGGCAGAGAAGGAGGAATCGAGAAAAGGGGATGGTGTTTTTACAAGTGGTAGACTGGGATGAGGTAGCTGTGAGGGTCTGTAGGTTTGTAATAGACATCGGTCGATAAGCTGTCTCCAGAGACAGAGACAGTGAAATCGAGAAAGAGAGGGGAGGTGTCGGAAATGGACCAGGTAAATTTGACGGCAGAGTGGAAGTTGGAGGCGAAGTGGATGAAGTCGATGAGTTCAGCCCGCGTGCAGGAAGCAGCATCGATACAGTTGTCAATGTAGCGCAGGAAAAGTGCAGCACAATCACTAGTGTGGCCTGGAACATATATTGTTCCACGTAGCCCACAAACAGGCAGGCATAGCTGGGACCCATGTGACTGCCCATGGCTACCCCATTTACTTGAAGGAAGTGGGAGGAGAAATTACTGAGAGTGAGGACAAGTTCCGCTAGATGGAGGAGAGTGGTGGTGGACAGGAACTGGTTAGGTCTGGTGTCCAGTAAAAACAGAAAGCTTTTAGGGCTACCTGGTGGGGGATGGAGGTGTATAGGGACAGGGCACCCATAGTAAAAATAAGTTGATGATAATACTCATTACCTGCAGGGAACTTGAACTCCTTGAAAATTTCAAGAGCGTGTGAGGTGTCACAGATGTAGGTAGGAAGGGACCGAACTAGAGGGGATAAAACAGAGTCGAGGTATGCCAATATGAGTTCAGTGGCGCAGGAACAAGCTGAAACAATGGGTCTAGCTGGTCAGTTAGCATGGATAAACAGAATAAATGAGACATCTCATTAGACAGAGGATAGTAATCTGCATCAGAATCAGGTCCATAATTTCTGACATACGTTGTGAATTTTGCAGTAGCAGTACAGTGCGACACATAAACATCACTAAAAGTTACAAAAATAAATAAATAAAGCACAACTAGCAACAAAATAGTGTTGATGGGTTCATGAACAATTCAGAAATACATTGGAGGGTAGGAATGCTTCTGTATAATTTCTAGATTCTATACTTGAATGGCATCTTTGAGATCAACTGCGTCATGTGAAGTGCTACAACGAGGCACGAAATTAGTGTTTGTTAGCACTGAGAAGCTGGCTTCTGATGCATTGGGAATCTACTTTCTTATCTTGCTCATTTTATTGAGGGAAATCAATCTCCTAAAGTGGAATAACTATGATTCAGAGGTTATATCTCCGCTTTGATTGCTATACCATCTTCCAGAAAGCAGATATTACTCATTACCTGCAGGCTGTCATGCTGTGCTTTAATTGTTATAAAGGCTACTCTTCACACAAATTAAGCAATCCCTGCAAAGTTATAACTGTCTTCCTTTATGTCCCGCTGTTTGCTGTTCCTGGGTTGTCAATGTAACAACTTCAGATCAACATAACACAATTGGATTTTCATTGAACTACAAAATAATTATTTTCTCATTATGAAAACAGCCTTTAATGAATGTCTTGCTGACACACACTCAGTGGCCACTTTCTTAGCTACATTTGAACACCTGCTCATATTGCAAATCTTTAATCAGCCAATCAGGTGGCAGCAATTCAATATACTGTAGAAAAGCACACAGGTGTGGTCAGGAGGTTCATTTGTTATTCAGACCAACCATCTGAATGGGAAAGAAATGTGATCTAAATAACTTTGACAATAGAATGATTGTTGGTGCCAAACAGGGTGGTTTGAGTATCTCAGAAAATGCTGATCTCCTGGGATTTTCACAGATAGCAGTCTCCAGAGCTTACAAAGTTGTGTGAAAAACAAAAGAAAATCTAAAAAGTGTCACTTCTGTGGGCAAAAACACCTCGTTGATGAGAGAAGTCAGAAGAGAATAGCCAGACTGGTTCAATCTGACAGGAAGGCCACAGTACTTCAATTAACCGCACGTTACACAGTGGTATGCAAAAGAGCATCCTTGAACACACAACATGCCAAACCTTGAAATGGATAGACTACAGCAGCAAAAGACCACAAACATACAGTATACTCAGTGGCCACTCTTTTAGGGAGAGGAAATACCTAATAAAGTGGTCACTGAGTGTAACTACGAGGAAATCTGCAGATGCTGGAAATTCAAACAACAACACACACAAAATGCTGGTGGAACACAGCAGGCCAGGCAGCATCTATAAGGAGAAGCGCTGTCGACGTTTCGGGCCGAGATCCTTCGTCAGGACTAACTGAAAGGAAAGATAGTAAGAGATTTGAAAGTAGTGGGGGGAGGGGGAAATGCGAAATGATAGGAGAAGACCAGAGGGGGTGGGATGAAGCTAAGAGCTGGAAAGGTGATTGGCGAAAGTGATACAGAACTGGAGAAGGGAAAGGATCATGGGACGGGAGGCCTCAGGAGAAAGAAAGGAGGGGGGGATCACCAGAGGGAGATGGAGAACAGGCAAACAACTAAATATGTCAGGGAATGGGTAAGAAGAGGAGGAGGGGCATTAACGGAAGTTAGAGAAGTCAATGTTCATGCCATCAGGTTGGAATATTGGTGAGGCTCCCGGTGTGGCCTTTTATATATTGGTGAGACCCGACGCAGACTGGGAGACCGTTTCGCTGAACACCTACGCTCGGTCTGCCAGAAAAAGCAGGATCTCCCAGTGGCCACACATTTTAATTCCACGTCCCATTCCCATTCTGATATGTCTATCCATGACCTCCTCTATTGTCAAAATGAATCCAAACTCAGGTTGGAGGAACAACACCTTATATACTGGCTGGGTAGCCTCCAACCTGATGGCATTAACATTGACTTCTCTAACTTCCGTTAATGCCTCTCCTCCCCTTCTTACCCCATCCCTGACATATTTAGTTGTTTGCCTGTTCTCCATCTCCCTCTGGTGCTCCTCCCCCCTTTCTTTCTCCTGAGGCCTCCCGTCCCATGATCCTTTCCCTTCTCCAGCTCTGTATCACTTTCGCCAATCACCTTTCCAGCTCTTAGCTTCATCCCACCCCCTCCGGTCTTCTCCTATCATTTTGCATTTCCCCCTCCCTCCCCCACTACTTTCAAATCTCTTACTATCTTTCCTTTCGGTTAGTCCTGACGAAGGGTCTTGGCCTGAAACATTGACAGCGCTTCTCCCTATAGATGCTGCCTGGCCTGCTGTGTTCCACCAGCATTTTGTGTGACTGAGTGTAACTAAATTGTTTTGTTTGTGTTAATTGTGGTAGTGTTGTTCCAGCTTCAGCAGGCATCTATGTTCAGCCATTAACAACACTTTGGCAACTAGAAGTATAAATTAGATTATTATTAATTTTCTACTCAAACATTTGTGGAAATGTATTTACTTATAGTAACAAAATGGCATCTTTTGTCCGTAACAAAATAGAACCTATACTGTACCAGAATGCTTTGTTAATAGTGTTTGTGCAACATTATGCTGATGGAACCCAAGTTCTTGACAAAATACAGACCCGAAGATGTATTACTTGAAGAATTCCAAACACACTGACTAGGAGATGAACGTAATGCACCCTGATTTTGAACTGAAGCATGAGCAGCCGCACTTGCGTTAAAAGGAGTGACAATGCTGTCTGTTCTTCTGAAGCTATCACTGGCAGTTGTGCGATGCTCCTCTTCCCTTGAAACATGTAAAATAAACGCACCTATGATTGATCCACTCTGAGTTAATTGTTGTTTGTTATAAGATGTAGTTAAAAGGTGCTTGACACATTTAAGGTTTACACTCACATTATTCATGTAACATAGACTACTAGGCAGTTTTTGAAATTGAATTTCTCCTTTTTGCTTTAAATTTGTCTCTTTTACTATTTCATATATGGTTCCGAATGGATGGATCAATTCAGTGCTGTGTAGTGGTTCGCCAGTGTGCTCTGCCTGTCCACTACTTTATACAAGTGACTACTCTTTACATGCTAGCTCACACGGTGAGCATCAATGTGTTGTATAGCACTGAAGAGTCATGTCTATTCTGCCAGATGATCTGGGACTATGAACTTGTCCAAGAATCTTCACCTTGGCTGAGGGCATCATTGTAGCGATGTTACTGGCAGCTTGTCTAGTGAACAAACTCAACGAAGATCAAGGGTTTCAGGCAAGATCTGTAGAGTGTCAGAGTCACACAGCATTGAAACTGAACCTTCTACCCGTCAAGTCCAAGCTGACCAGTTATTTTCACTAAACCTGCACAAATCCATTCTATTCTCCCCATTTTATCATCATCTCTGCCAGATTCTACCACTCAACAACTCACCATGGACAATTTGCAGTGGCTAATTCACCTACTAGCCATACTCCTTCGGGATACGGGCAGAAACTAAAATGGAGAAAACCCATGCAGTCATGAAAACTCCACACAGAAAGCATCAGAGGTCAGGATTGAACACAGGTTGTCAGAGCTGTCTGATAGCAGCTCTACCGGCTGCACCACTGCAGCAACCAGTGTAAGAGTGCATTGGGAATTCGCTGTCTGGGCCAACACCAGCTCGCTCATTGTTATTTTCCACGACACTATCTTACGCCAATTGGAAGTTCTACGACTGCTATCCTGTGGTGGTAGAGCCTGTTTAGTTTTAGGGGACTGATGTAACTGTGTCCTCGTCAATGATAAGCTTCCATCCAAAGGTGCAGTCAGCTTAGCACATCATGGAAACCAGCCTCCCCTCCATGCACTCTGTCCAGTCTTCTTGCTGCCTCAGTAAAGCAGCCAGCACAATCAAAGACCCCTCCAACCACAGGCATTCTCTCTTCTCCTCTATTCCATCAATTAGTCAGTACTAAAGCCTGGAAGCACGTACAGTACCACCAGGCTCAAGGATAGATTTAACCTCTCTGTAATAAGGCTATTAAATATCTCCCTAGTATAGTAAGTTGGAGTCTTGACTTCACAGTGTACCTGATTATGATCTTGCATGGTATTGATCAAATTTGCAGATAACGCAACATTGATAGGCTTTATTTCCAACAATGACGAGACAGTCTACAGAGGAGAAGTCCACGCCCTGACACAGTGGTGCCAAGAAAACAACCCCTCCCTTACTGCTGAAAAATGAAGGAGTTGATCGTGGATTACAGAAGGAACGGAGACTGGCTAGCCCCTATTGGCATCAATAGGTCTGTAGTTGAGAGGGTGAGTAGTTTCAAGTTCCTCGGAGTACACATTATCAAGGTTCTTACCTGGACTGTACATACTGGCTGCATGGTAAAAAAGCACAACAGCTCCTCTTTCACCTTAGATGGCTGAAGAAGTCTAGCATGAGTCCCCAAATCCTCGGGACTTTCTACAGGGGGCACCATCGAGAGCATCCTGACTGGCTGTGTCACAGCCTGGTACAGGAACTGCACTACCCTCAATCGCAGGGCACTACAGAGAGTGGTTCGGACAGCCCAGTGCATCTGTGAATGTGAACTTTCCTCTATTTGGGACATTTACAGCTGTAGGTGCATAACAAGGGCCCGGAGGATCATCAGGGACTCCAGCCAGCACATCCACAAACTGTTTCAGCTGCTTCCATCTGGCAAAAGGTACCGCAGCATTAAGGACAGGACCAACATGCTCAGGGACAGCTTCTTTCCCCAGGCCACCAGATTTATCAATACCTAATCATTGATCAGATTGAATATCTGACTGTACATACATATATACAAAGCAATCATGTATACAGTGTTTGGGCAATATCCTCCCACATTTCCCTTCCTTATTGCTTGTACAGAGTGACAGGTGCAACATGAAGATTTTATGATCTGATCTGCATGAACAGTATGCAAGCCAAACTTTTCATTGTATCACCATGCATATGGCACTAACAAATCAATTCCAATGTTGATTGGAAGCATGGAAATAATGCTAAACTTTTAAAAATAATGCAGTAAGCCCTGGTCGATGTATTGTGTCCACTTCTGGGGTGCTATAGATTGACATGTAGCTTTGTTGGAATGTGGAAGTAGATATATGCTGCTGGATGTGTTGTCTCAGAACAGAAGAGTGAAGAAAAGAGATTAAAGTATATATAGGGTCTTGAGGAATGAACAGGTTAGTGGAACTAACTAGACAGATGTTTCAAATAGCAGGCATAGGCATGAAATCCTAAATGATCTTCTCCATGTCATGGTCACAATCATTAATTCCCAATTTTCTCCTAATTTCCTTTGATTGTGCCACGGTTCCGACCGTTAATTTCCCATTTGCTCATAATTCTCTTTGAATACAGCACACCTGGTTTCCATCAAGACCGGCAGCACAAGAATCCGGCGTTATAACCACTAATTGCCAGATTGTTGCTTTTGCCTGTGTGGTAATTAATGTTCCCAGCCGCTTAGGACTGTGCGTTCTAAGTTTTGTTCCAGTATCGAGTATTATCTGTGAAACTCAGTCTCTTTGTGTCAAGATCAGTTTTCTAAGTTCTACTCCAGTTTCGAGGTTTACCTGTGAAACCCAGACTCACCGTGTCAAGATAAGTCTTCTGAAGTTTTACTTCAGCACCGAGGGTTGCCTGCGTAACTCCATCTCTCCGTGCTGAGAAGAGTTTTGTCTGCCGTTTCCCTTTCTACGTTCCTTGTCAAGATACTGACTGTCTCTTGCCTTCCTGCTCTCCCACCTGTTTGCCATTCACGTCTGCATCCTAACTAAATCTCCGTGCCTGTGTCCTGCACTTGGGTTCGCCTCATTCATTGCAACACTCCATGTTTCATAATATTCTAACTGTCTCATTGTATTTGTCTTCCTTGCCCAGTGGAAAGGTTCTTTGCTCATATTTTCACAGACTTCCTAAATACGATCCATGAACAACAAGTATATCACAGAGATAAGCAGGTTCAATCAATAAATGAAAACCAATTGACAATCATACTTGCCTACAAAGTCCATCACTATCACTAATCATAACCTGGAAGCAGGTTCACGGGTTTGGTGAGTGAGACAGAAGACAATGATTATGAATAAGCATATAAATCATTTAGTTACAAACAGTAAAAGATTCAACTAAGCATCTAAGTTGTCCCAAGTTACACAATCTACAAAATTAAAGAGTCAACAAGAAGATACTTAGCTAAGTCTGTGAGTCTGGGGCATACTTTCATGATTGTTCTTCAGCACTGGTCTTCAGTCTGAAGAGCACCTGTAGACAAAAGGAAAGAGGCCTGGCCTCACACACATGCTATTGTTATATCCAAGATGTGCTTGAAACCGGACACTGGTGCCATGGCATATACAATGCAACCAACGGGAAAGAGCTGCTGCATACTTCAAATGGGCCAATCAATGGAAGCGGCTTTCGACTGACAAGTAAACTGAGCCCCGCATAACCCTAATACACATTTTATCAGAGAAGTATTATATTGTGAATGTGTAAATAAGGGGTATATAATAAAAACAAGCAAGAATTTGGTGTAGAAAAATAATTTCATACAACTGGAATGAATGCGTGTCAGTAATCAACTGTGTTTAACTGGCAAATGTGCTTAGAAATTTATAGAGAAGTATTTCAAGGCATTGGGAGAAAGCATTATAGTTAAAATATTTCTTTCAAGCCTGGCATTAATTGAGATAGTGCAGAAATGTGAAAAGGTAAACTCAGGCAAAAAAGAATTGAGTATTTTGAGGAAGAAAACATTTCAGTAAAACAACATTCTGGTCACGTAGAATACCACAAATTATAAAACTGTGCCTTGAGAAAGCAAAGTCATAAAATGGTAATGAGGCATGGAAGAAGCTCCAAGGACAAGAAAAGTTTTAGTTTAACTGCCAAGTTCAAATAAACAGGCAGATAAGAGCTGAAGATAATTTGCTAACTCCACAGGAAATGTTAAAATAGGATTGCTGTCCCAGTCTATTATTAAACTGAAGAAATAAGGAATTGTTGTGTCACCAATTCAATTACCCTAACTTGATAAATGTGGCACTGATCGTCATCAGTCCACAGGATAGGTCAGTAATGTGACCACTGTTGCCATGGTTTACAAAAATGAGAAGGTCTAGTGAAGGAGAGAATTAATTACATGAAGGTATAAGATTAATGCTTCTTTTGGCCAAATAATGAAATAATTGTACAAATATAAACAAACAGACGTCAGTAGGATCTAGTACTTACAAATCTCTACACAACCTTACTGTAGTTGCTTGAAGCATATGAATGAAGGTAGGGGACATTTTATTTGTAAAGGGCTGTTTCTGGTCAAAAGCTTTCTCTATTATTTAATTAGCTGCAAAATAACAGCAAATCCGGATCCAAACAAACTGGTCAGTACTTTCCACTATATTAAACATATACAATGCTTTATTACAGCAAGAATATAACATTATAGGGCATTTCTTACCAAATCTTAAAATGTCATCAGTTTTATGAGTTTCTATTAAATTTATAATTTGCAGGATTCATTGTCTAAGAACCATGCAAGTTTGTCTCCAGTAGCCTAATGTTAGTAAATGAGCATTATGACTTCAACCAAAGGAATAATTTGGTTTAAGAACAGCTTCTTCCCTTTGCTATCAGATTTCTGTATGGACAATGGACCCATGTATAATGCCACACTATTGCTTGCCCTGTTTGCTCTCTTCTTATACAACTTATTTAATTATATACTTCACTGTGCAAAAAGTCTTAGGCACATGTAAAAAAAAATCTGTAAAGCGAAGAAGCTTTCAAAAATAATGAATGGAAAAGCTTCTAAACATCAGAAAATTTACTATAAAGAGCAGTAAACAGTAAAAAAATTTCAAATCAATATTTGGTGTGATCACTTTTTGTCTTTAAAACTGCTTCAATTCTCTTAGGTAAACTGTTTTGCATTTCCACTAGAAAATCTGCTAGTAGGTTGTTCCAAGAATCTTGGAGGACTTGTTATAGATCTGCAGACTTTGGCTGTTTCAGTTGCTCCTGTCTCTCCAGGTAATCCCAGACAGCCTCGATGATGTTGAGATCAGGGCCCTGTGGAGGTTATACCATCTGAAACCATATAAAAAATCTCGAGTATCTAAGACTTTTACACAGTACTGTATATATCTTTATCTATCTATCTATATATCATACTGTCATTTCTAGTTATTTTTATTATGTATTACAATGTACTGTTGTCGCAAAACAACATATTTCATGATGTACACCAGTGATATTAAACCTGATTCTGGTTCTGATTATAGATATCCAGCATCTACTGCCTTCTTGGCTGTAGTTAATTCCAATCACTTTTGCAGGCACATACTTCAAGAGATTGCAGTGAGGCACTATTGTACACGACAACATGTGCATTGCAGTGGTATCACTTGCCAATCATGGGGGTGAGAGAGGATGAATGTTAATTTATTGTAGGCAATGGAGATTGACTTTTCTACGAGACTTTGTGCTTAGTTTTAACCTGATGTGTATTAAAAATTCAAAGGCAAGACAGGCTTGAGAATTTGTTAAAGCAGAGATTCCCTTTGCATTAACAATTATTATTAAGGAATTCCTCAGTGTTGTCTTTTCAGAGGGTCTGTCCTAGGCCCATCTACATGGAGTGCTGTTGCAGGAAAGCAGCATCCATCATCTGGGACACCCTCCACCACCCAGGTCATGCTCTCCTCTCACTGTTGCCATCAGGAAGAAGGTACAGAAGTCTTGGGACTCACACTACCAGGTTCAGGAGCAGTTATTATGTCTCAACCATCAAGTTCTTGAACTAGTGGGGATAACTTCATTCATCTTCACTCACTCCATCACTGAACTGTTCCCACAACCTATGGACTTATTTTCAGAGACTCTTTATCTTCTGTTCTTGATATTTATTGTTTATTTATTTATTTTTATTTTTTGTCTTTTGTATTTGCACAGTTTGTTGTCTTTTTCACATTGGTTGTCTGTCCGCCCTGTTGGGTGCTGTTTCTCATTGTTTCTTGATGGATGATGATTTCCTGTGACAACGCTCTGTGTAGATGTGCCCAATGTGGGGAGGGCTTTACCTGTGATAGACTGGGCTGTATCCACTACTTCTTGTAGGATTTCTCTGAAAATATTTTGTGGAAAATTATGACTTCAAATAGTAATTTCCAGATTACAAATTGCTCTTTGACATCTCCCTCTTTCTCCTTCTCTTTACATGAGTTCCATCTGTTATTCTTAATTTCTCTCCCTTTACTGCAGTCTTCTTAATTTCTATAGCATTTTATCAATGGTTCCTTCTTGTCCTGTGTAAACATGGAATAATACTTCAGCAGATGTTACATCATCTCTGATTCCTCACTAATTACTCTAACTCATTATTTTCAGCTATTGCAAAATCTTCTAACTGCCTGCAGTCTTGACTTTTTCTTTCCAGTAGTCACCCTTTTAAATTCAGCTCTAAGGTTGCCCTGGATTATATGTTGTCATTAAGTGTACTGTTTGATACAAGAAAAACATCTTGATGCAATCAAACAGATGTGAGAGACTGATAAATTATAATTCCGATTCAGATTCAGTTTATTGTCATTTAGAAACCACAAATGCAATGCAGTTAAAAAATGAGACAACGTTCCCCCAGAATGATATCACAAAAGCACATGACAAAACAGACTACACTAGAAAATCCACATAACGTTTGGCAATCCCCAATCCAGAGTCCGGAGAGGCTGCTGCGTATTAATATTGCGCTACAGACTTAGCGCGTTCCCCGGAAAGGAGCTCCAAATCCACCAGACAAACAAGACCAAAAACTAAAGCTACAAGACCTGCACAAACCCACATAATTACAACATACAGTTACAACAGTGCAAACAATAGCATAATTGATTTAAAAAAAACAGACCATGGGCATAGTAAAAATAGTCCAAAGATGTTAAAGGACTATAAGTTCAAAAGAAATCACCACACAGTTTCCACAAGTCCCCAGGGTCCCGACAGACTCACCATCCCACACCGGCAGCAGAAGGGAATACCTCCACTATGGATTTCCACGGCGCTGCCTGACTCAGCCTCGCAGACACAGCACACAACGAAAGCTCTGTCGAACCCAGCCTCGCAGACGCAGCACACACTGAAAGCGATCTGACCGCAGCAGACTCCAAGTCCATCCGTCGAACCTCCGAGCTGATGACCATCCCCTCTGGCACAGCTTCTCCGAGCACCATCCACTGCCAAGCGTATTAAGACGGCTCCGCCAACGGCCATCGGCAATGTGACCCCGAGGACTGGGGGCCTGTTCTTCCCAGCAGAGTCCCGGACCTCACAGCAGCAGCAGCAACGAAGAAGGTCTTCCTGGAATTTCCCGGTGTTCCTCCGTGCTCCCACGTCCGTTTTCAATCGATTATGATCGCGCACGGCACTCCACTTCACAAATAACAGATAATCATCTCCGGAGTGGCATCTTGGATCACCAACAATAATAATAAATAAATAAACAATAAATATTGAGAACATGAGATGAGGAGTCCTTGAAAGTGAGTCTATAGGTTGGATAAAAATATTATCTAATATACACATGTTTTCAATGGTTGTTGAATCTTAATATAAATGAAAACCTTCTTAAAAGCCTATCAGGGAAGATAGCACAGTGTCAGAAAGAAGGCTGTAAATTTAATTGGAAACAGCATTAACACAATGAATGGGTTTAAGGCATTGAAATTAAGAATTCAACCAGTCTGTGCACTGCTTGTGAACAATCTAATTACCATACTGTCCAATAGGAATACAGTGGCTCAGCTCTGCTTAATGAAAATTGTTGGATAATTTGATGTTTCTTTCAGCATTGAAAACCCTGAAGTGCACTTTTCTTGCAAAAAATGCACTTTTATTTTATATGAAGTAACCAATATAACACCATGGTTAATTTAATTTCTGGTTGTAAGGTCATCATACATACAGAATATAGCAATATGCTATATGGGGTGAACACACCATAAATGTTTAATTAGTTTGAAGAAAAAAAATTAATGTATCAATTCCATTGCTATGTTTATTGATAGAACACTGAGCAGTGAAATAAGTCCTGTGTTGATTCATCCATAAAATGACCTGGGAAACAAAGCTTTGTATTTCTGCTTGGCTCAGCCTCATTTTAGCATGGAATAATTCAGCACTGAAGTCAGACATTTCTTTATAATTTTTTTCTTTTACTACCCAGTAAAGTGCACTCAACTGCTGTTTTATGTTTTCATTCTTTTAAATATTATCTAATTTGTTTTTTTAATCTCTTCATCAAATCTAATTCTACCAACCATTCGAGGGGACTTTTCCAGATTGAGTTGAGTTAGGGAAAACGGTCTTGCATTATGTTTGATTCATTAACCAGTCAGATTAAATTTGTGGACCTTGGTTACTGATACTATTGCCTCTGGAAGTATTTTTTAAATTTATTATATTAAATCACTCCTTTTTTGAAAACGTAGCAAATATCTTCATCATCTTCAGAATAAGGAAACCAGCTCCAACTGCTGTAGTCTCTCTGTGACCAAGGGTTTCCTCAGTGTGTTTTAGCTTCCTCCTACAGCCCAATAATTTGTAGATTGGTACATTTAGTATCCATGGTTAATTGTTCCAAGTGTTTAAGTGAGTAGTAGAATCTGGGCAGAGATATGGGGAGAATAAAATGGGATTAATATAGATGGCTGCTTGTTGATTGCCATAGCCTTGATGGGATGAAGAACATATTTACATTCTGTAAAACTCTATGTCACCATATCTGAAGTCATTGGCACCTACTCTGTCTACCTTCATGACTGGGTAGCCAGGCACAGTTCAAGTGCCATCTATAAGTTCGCTGATAACAATGCTGTTATTGGCAGAATCTCAAATGGCAACAAGGAAGCATACAGCGATGAGATAGATTGAGTGGTGGTTGGTTGAGTGGATGTTGCAACCTTCGAATTCAACATCAGCAAGACCAAAGAATTGATTGTGGACTTCGGGAAGGGGAATTTGGCAGAACTCCAGTCTTCACTGAGCCGTGAAAAAGGTGAAGAGGATCTATCCTGGGCCCAACATATTGGTCCAATCATGAAGAAAGTACACCAGCGGCTACACTTCATCCGGACATTTGGTCTGTCACCAAAAACTCTGGCAAATTTCTACAGACGTAGGGTGGAGAGCATTCTGATGGTTACATCACAGCCCGGGATGGAAGCTCCAATGCATAAGATCAAAAGAGGCTGCAGAGAGTTTGTAGCATATTAGATTTTGTAAAACATTGGATGAACATGTTAGGTTGAATGATACTTAACTCTTTTTGATCTTGCAGCATGTGGGGTCTGTTAATGTCTGTAGAATGTCTGTTTGTGAGTAAGCCCTGAGTAGGTTAGTCAAGTAGTTTTATAGTTAGATTCCAGCTTACTGCTTATGTGTAAACATTAATGTACTTTGTAGCCCAAGGAATGTTGTGTGCTATGAGGAATGACTATTAAAATGTCTAATTGATTTATGACGGGCTGCTGAACACTGTGCTAATGGATACATGTGTTATTTGAATGAAATAAACCAGACTGTGTTAATGAATGAGAACAAAGAGTTTGTCTGCCTGGTGTCTGCTCTGTGCTACTGAAGCTTGTGGATATATTGGGCTGCTTTTTGAATTTTTTGTAGACTTCAACTGGGAGCAGGACCATGGTAGGTGCTTGGGACCAAGGGGTGGTTTCACGAATTGGAGTTCGGATTTTCCCCAACAACAACTGAGTGGTGAAGGAATCGTGAGCCCAGTAATCTTTGTGACTTGCTATTCTCGGTCCTACGCTCCGTCTGCCAGAAAAAGAGGAATCTTTCAGTGGCCACCCATTTTAATTCAACTTCCCATTCCCATTCTAACATGTCCATTCATGGCCTTCTCTACTGTTACAATACAGCCACACTCAGGTTGGAGGAACAACACCTTATATTCTGTCAGGGTAGCCTCCTTCCTGATGGCATGAACATTGATTTCTCAGACTCCTGGTAATGCCTCCCCTATTTTCTTTTCCTATTTCCGTTTCTTTCTCTCACCTTATTATCTAACCTACCCATCACCTCCCTCTGGTGCTCCTCCCCATTTTGCTTTCTTCCATGGCCTTCTGTCCTGTCCTATCAGATTCCCCCTTCTCCAGCTCTGTATCTCTTTCACCAATCAACTTCCCAACTCTAACCCTACCCCACTCCCAGTTTCACCTAACACCTTGTTTCTCCCTCCCCTCCCCCACCCTTTACTCTGACTCCTCATCTTTTTTCTCCCTCCCCTCCCCCACCCTTTACTCTGACTCCTCATCTTTTTTCTCCCTCCCCTCCCCCACCCTTTACTCTGACTCCTCATCTTTTTTCTCCGGTCCTGAAGGGTCTCATCCCAAAATGTTGACTGTTGTATTTTCCATAGATGCTGCCTGGCCTGCTGAGCTCCTCCAGCATTTTCTGTGTGTTGCTTGGATTTCCAGCATCTGCAGATTTTCTCTTATTTATCTAGCTTTCTGTGTGGTTTATTTGTGCTATTTATTTTATGTTAATAAATTAGGTTTAAGTTACTTTATTGTGCTTGTATGCATACTACTACTACATCTCCTGAATGCTTGAATATTTGGATCTGATGACCATTTTGTAGAGTCAGCCAACTCCATTATGGGCACAAGCCTCCCGACCATCAAAGACAGCTTCAAAAGACAGTGCATCAATATGGCATCCTTCATTAAGGATTTTCACCATCCAGGACATGTATTCTTTTTATTACTACCCTCAGGAAGGAGGTACAGGAGCCTGAAGATATACACTAAATGTTTTAGGAACAGCTTCTACCCTCCACCATCAGATTTCTGAACAGCCCGTGAACTCATGATCCCCTTTTCGTACGATTACTTATTTTTATTGTAACATATGGTAATTTTTTTCAATGTTTTATGCTGTACTGCTGCCACAAAATAACATATTTCACAATATATGCCAACAATTATAAACTTGATTCTGATTTTGGTACTATTGAGAACAATCTCCTTTGCGTTCTCTATAAAGCATAGATATTCTTTTTAAAATTGTGAAACTCAGAACTGAACACAATTGTTCAGCCGAGGTCAAATATGGATCTTGTTAAGGTTTACCATATTGTCCTTCTTTACTGTTTCACTTTACTTCAAGTTCTCCAAACGGATTACAACTTTCTCTTGCAGGATCAGAGATACACTGAAGGTTGGGACTAACCAACCATCTGGCCAGTGTTTTGGCTATCACATTACACTTACACATTAAAAGCTACCCTGCAGAACAAATACAGGTTGCATGCAATGTAACACCTACAATAATCAGATTTAGTGAAAAGCAGTAAAAAAAACCTCAAAGATTACGTTAAAGTAGTTTGTGCAGACAAACCACTGTACTTCATCTGTGTGTCATGGGAATGAGGTGTACTCTTCACAGAACTGTCCAACTGATATCACCCTCCATCAGGATATGTACTACAGAATGCTTATTGGTTCCACGTGCATAAACCTCTCTGGTTTCATAAACATGTGACAATTCTAGGCTGGAGAAAGACAATGGGTGCACAAGAAACCAGCAGGTCACTTTCTGTTTATTAAAACAACAACTCCTTTGACCACGGATTTACTCTTTCCAATGTGTACAGAGGCTTCTGAACTCTCTTTTACTTTAATTGCTCTTCCCATTGCTTTCTTTCAAGTTTAAGTTAAATTGTCATTCAACCATACATGAATACTCATGAATACAGCGAAGTGAAATGTTACTCCAGGGCAAGGTGCAAAACACAGCAACAATGTCACATACAGCACATATATGATAGCAAGTATATACAACATGTCAGTAAAATAGTCACACAAAAAAATATGTAGTCCAAGGCCCTGGGTTCATGAATGTTCCAGAAATCTGCAGCTTGAATTCTTTTGAGTGAATATTAGATGGGGGTAGTGTGTGGATAGCACCGGCTCCAGACTGGATGCCACGTCACTTTGCCTCCAGTGGAGTGCACTGACTCCAACGCCTCTCTCCTGGGTGGCTGTAAGCAGGCAACACCATGGCTTGAGGCCTAATCCTTGTTACAACTGAGGCCACACCCCTATGCCCAAGAATAAATCAATGAATCGGACTTGCAGCATTCCGCATTAACGATGTCAAACAGGGTCTTGCAATCACAAGAAAAGCGATTAAGATGATCACTCACTGTTAGACTCATAGCCACTAACATGTTGTTTTTACAGTTTTTCCCTTTTATTTAGAAATATTATGTATTTGAACTTCCAAAAACCACTTAATCCTAACTCATTGTTTGAAGACAAGGCCCTTAATACGAAAGGAAATTGAAGTAATTGAAAAAGCAGAATATAAATTCATTATGGTCATTGTAATGAAGAAAGAATATAGTTTAATTGCAACCTTTGTAAAACTAGGCAGTATTCGCTAAGGTAACAAAGATAATGGGTGATGGTAACAGTGAACTCACTTTTACAAAGGGTTGAGAGAGTAAATGGTAAATAGCTATTTCCAACAATGAGGGAAACATCTAAGATTCTAACAAAAGCAGAGAGGGAAGAATTGATATTTCTCACATAAAAAGATCATAAATGTGTTATTGCAATTAAAGTTGAATGATTGCATCATTAAAAGTGAATAAGCTAAACACTCTTTGACAAGGAGGGTGAAGCGTTCAGTATTAGTGTAGAGAAATAAGTACTATAGAGCTGTGATGTGAAATGAATGCTGCCTCATTCTGAATAATCTCCTCTTGGTTGAAATTAGACAATCAGTTTGATGCTTAGTTAGGTTTATCGAAAGAATGCAAAAGAATTTCAGAACTATTCATTCTCCTACAAAAGGAACCAATTCCTATCGGAATAATTTTGGTGAAACTGCTATAGAAAGCTAGAAAAATGCCAAACATTAGCATTAATGTGTTCTTGCTGGGGGTGCCATGCCTCTTCCACCAAAGTGCTAATAAATTCATTGGAGAAACACAGCAGAGTTTTATCCCCAATATATCAGGATCCAGCCTTACTTGAATAAGACCATAAGGCCAGAAGGCATAGGAGCATAACTAGGCCATCTGGCCCATTGAGTCTGCTCCACCATTCAATCATGGCTGATCCTTTTTATCTATCTCCTCCTCAACCCCAGTTCCCGGTTTTCTCCCCGTAACCTTTGATGCCATGTCCAATCAAGAACCTATCATCTCTGCCTTAAATACACCCAATGACCTGGCCTCCACAGCTGCATGTGGCAACAAATTCCACAGATTCACCACCCTTTGGCTAAAGAAATTTCTCCACATCTCTGTTTTGAAAGGGCGCCCCTCTATCCTGAGGCTGTGCCCTCTTGTCCTGGACTCTCCCACCATGGGAAACACCCTTTCCACAATATGTGAAGTGATAGGCTATCTTCTATTTGAAGGTCTTACCATGGGAATGGGACAGATATCCCTGCATAAGTGCTTGACATGTTACAATAACATTTCCTCTTCTATTGATCTTCAAGTGGAAGATGGGAAATAGCAAAGAGAGCTTCAGCAACAAATTTTCTGTTCATGAAGGAATTATGAATATCCTGACACTTATGGAGTATTAATATTGTTGTAACCTGGCAAGGTGTGCTATACGTATGCGAAGAACAGGAAGATGACTAGAGTGAGGGTAGGACCAATTAGGTATAGAAGAGGAAACATGCTTCTGCAGAGGGAGGAGGTAGGATAGGTCCTTAATGAATACTTTGCTTCGGTATTCACCAGTGAGAGGGCCCTTGACATTTGTGAGGAAAATGTAAAACAGACTGAACATGTCAATGTTAAGAAAGAAGATGTGATGTAAATTTTGAAAATCAGTAGCATAGATATTTTCTCAGCAGGTGCCAATCAACATGAGAGGTCATTTGCTGGTGATGCAGTGTGAGGTTTCAAAGGAGCTCGGGTACTTTTTGTTTCTTTTTCTCAATTGGAGGCAATCAGTGTAGGGCCAATAAAAAGGAAGGGGATGCAAATGGAGCAGCCATTGTTGGAGTGTGGCATTGGAGTGGCCCAGCTTTGGGTCAACAGGTTTAGGTGAGAACAGGCTTGGGCAGTGGTTCTAAGTAAGCAAGTAAGAAAGTTTCTAGTAATTCTTTTCTCTATTACTACATAGTTAGTGAGCTGAAAATAGAGCTGGAGGTAGTGCTATGTTCCTTGTGTGAGATGTGGGAAACTTGGGAGACCTCTAGTCTCCATGATAACTAGATCTGCACAAGATACATCAAACTGCAGCTCCCTAGAGACCGTGTTAAGGACTTGGAACTGCAGCTCAATGACCTTTGGCCCATACGGCAGAATGAGGACATGTTAGATAGGAGCTACAGCGAGGTAGTCAGCCCCAAGTTGCAGGAGGCAGGTCCCTGGGTGACAGTCAGGAGAGGGGAAGGGAATAGGCAGCCAGTGCAGACAACCATGTGGCCATTCCTTTTAATATGTACAGTATACCACTTTTGATGCTGCTGGGGTATAGAACCTACCAGGTGGAAGCTGCAGTCACCAGGTCTCTGGCACTGAGTCTGAATCTATGTCTCAGAAGAGGAAGAAGGAGAAAGGAGAGCAGTAGTTCAAAGTATTTATTTTATTGAAGTGCATATATGTCACCATATTCAACCCTGAGGTTCATTTTCTTGTGGGAATAGTCAATAAAACAAATAACCATAATAGAAGCAATGAAAGACTGCACCAAGTGGGCTTATAACCAGTGTGCAAATAACAGCAAACTATGCAAATACAAAAGAAAGAAAAAAAACATCAATAATAAATAAATAAACAAACAAACAAATAAATAAGCAATGAAGATTGAGAACATGAGATGAAGAGTTCTTGAAAGTGAGTCCATAGTTTGTGGGAACAGTTCAGTGATGGGGTAAATGAAGTTGAATGAAATGATGTTATTCCCTTCAAGAGCCTGATGGTTGAGGGGTATTAACTGTTCTTGAACCTGGTGGTGTGAGTACCTTCTTTCTGAGGGTAGCAGCGAGAAGAGAGCTTCACTTGGGTGGTGGGAATCCTTGATGATGGATGCTGCTTTCCTGCAATAATGCTTCGTGTAGATGCGCTCAATGGTGAGGAGGATGGCCTGGGTCATATCCACTACTTTTTGTAGGATTTTCTGTTCAAGGGCATTGGTGTTTCCATTCCAGGCTGTGATACAGCCAGTTAATATACTCTCCAGCAAAGATCTATAGAGTTTTGTCTGTTTTAGATATCATGCTTAATCTTTGAAAATTCCTAAGATGAGGTGCTGCTATGCATTCCTCATAATTGCACTTACGTGTTGGCCCAAGGACAGGTCCTCTCAAATGATAACAACAAGCAATTTAAAGTTGCCAACTCTCTCCACCTCTGATTCCTGTTATGCTTGTTCCGAATAGACAAACTTGGTGCGGGTTTACGTTAGAACATTTTATCACTGAGGTTCTTCATTAATTAGAGCATCAAATGGGGTTGAGCAGGGAATTAAATCAGCCATGATGTAACGGCGGAGCCAACTTAATGGGCTGAATGGCCTATTTCTGCCCCTAGGTCTTATGGTCTTCTAAATTGCTGGGGCCAAGTGGGATAGATAGATAGATACTTTGTTGATCCCAAAGGAAATTAGTGTCACAGTAGCACTACAAGTGCACAGATATGCATGTGCCTTTGTGTATCCTGATTATCTGGTGTCTTTTGGGTTTAAGAAGTCCAGCTCCCAGTTGCACAGTGGTGTATTTAGATGGAGAGTAGGAGTTTGTTCACCAAGGTCTGTACCACTGAGGACAGGTGCCTCAAGAAGGCAATATTCATCATTAAGGACCCTCACCACCTGGAACGTGTCCTCTTCTTGTTACTACCATCAGGAAAGAGATACAGGAGCAAGAAGACCCACATTCAATGTTTTAGGAACAGCTTCTTCCTCTCTGCCATCAGATTTCTGAATGGACATTGAACCCATGAACATTACCTTTTTATTGTAACTTTTTGTAATTTGATTTACATGCACTAAACTGCTGCCACAAGACTACAAATTTCGTGACTGATATTACTGATAATATACCTGATGTAGACAAGTCGCGAACGTTTTCTTACAGGCTTTCCAGTTTGGCAGATGGGAGCAATGTAAGACTGTGATTTTAATTGAATATTTAGGTGTAGAATTTTTGATCTAATTCAAAATGTCATAAAATTCCCTTTCACTAGAAAATTCAAAAAGAAAAAAGTAATTGTATTAAGTATACAGAATGTAGGCTGAGAAATATGTCTGCACTGTTTCTCCTGTCAGCTTGGCTGTGGCTTACTTTCTATAAACCAGAACTTCCTAGCCTACGTCCTGGGAGGAATTCACTAAAAAGGAATTGGATGATAGTGGGTGGCATGCGTACAGTGACGGGGTGGTAATAGGAGCAGTTTCAACAACCATGTGTGGAGAATATGCAGGACGTACTCTGTCTACTGACACCGCAAAGTTCCCTCGGAATTCTCTGTACTTCCAACAATCTCCAGCAATAGATTTTGGGATCTAAATGCTGCCTTTGATTTTAGCATTCTTGCACCAGGGAGAAGCTTCTAAAGTAGATCGGAGAATGTGAGGCAAAGCTCTGTAGCACAATAGGTTGTTAGATTCAGGAGTGTAGCACCTGAAAACGCAATGAAAGGAGATTCAACTTTCCAAAGGAAATTGATAAGTACTTGAAAGAAGAAATATTTAGTGAACAGGATAGTGGGAAAAATACTCTATGAAATAGAAAGGACTTCTTTTCTGTGTTGATGCATCTGTGCTTCTATAAAGTCACCTGTGGACACCTCCAATGAAAACTAAGAATTGTGTCCAGTGACAAAACACAGCTAATCTGTTACTGTCTCTTCCCTGTCTGTAATCTTTGCCTTTTGAGGTCCAGGAAGCACATCGTGGTTGAACTGAAATATATACCAGTAGATGGCCCAGCTGAGTTGCAGCAAATAACACTGCGATCCATTTCAATGTGTTAACTACTTCACTTAAATGATCTGAATAATGTGAGTCATAAGAAAAGAATTAGTGCATTGAGATTTCTTTCAATTAATTGGGGTTCAGTGCCCTTCAGCCCTGTGTTGTGACAAGCAAAGTTGCAATTACAAAACTGTGACAATGGTGTTAACCTCGCTATTAACCACACTTCCGTACTCTCCTACCAGGAGTGGGGCTAAGGCCAGGCATTAAAATTACAGCATTGGACAATTTCAGTTATTTAACATGTCAAAGTTAAAGGGATTGGGACACAGATGACGGTTTGTCAAAAAACATGGAGGGCATAATTAACATAACAAATAGTGATATCTTTGGCACTGTGACTTAAAATTAATAGAAAATTAAAGGGTTCTCAATTGCTGGTCCAAGAACTATCAGCTCCCCAAGTACCTCCTTCAATGATCCTATTACAGGATGGAACAAGCTCGTTAAGGAACCCTATGGTCATTGCAACCCCTATCATCAGCTGATCTCCAGTCACCGCCTTATTCCCCGGAATCAGCTCCCTAACGCCCTCAGTAGCAATTTGTTGCTCATCTCTCCCCAATCACTATGTTATCTCTACAAAGCCTATCACCTTTTCCTCCCCGCCCTCATCTGCAACCATCATTCCCTCAGCTTTGCTCCTGATCATAACCAGTATCGCAGATTACAAGTATACACCACCCCCCAACAGAATTTGAATGATAGAGGTGTTGAAGCCCTAGTTAGTGTTTCTGCTTCTTTCTTATAATATTAATGCTTTATTGTTGATGTATTTTTCTAACAAAGCTTTAATCTAACTTAAATAAAGATGGATTTTGATAGGTCAATGTTTTTGTAAATAATTAGTGCATCTTCAGAAAGGTTGAAATACTAATGCTGTAACAATATATTCATCAATCTGGTGATTGGAAGTGAAATTGCAAGAAATACTGAAACTATTCACTATGATGATACACATAAGGACAGCATTAGCATATGTTGAGAATCTAAGTATCAGCACGAAATTCCAAAGAAGACAGGAATCCCCTGAGAGGAAATAACATAGGTTGATGTATTTCTTTCAGAAGGATCTAGTCATGATCATGCTGAAGGGGTTGAGAAGTCACTCTGAACTTAGAGCACAATACCATAACACATAGAAGCCGAGTCAGGCCTTCTGGCCCACTGAGGCTGCTCCTCTATTCGAACATGGTTGATTTATTTTCCCTCTCAATTCCTTTCTCCTGCCTTTCCCCTGTAACCTCTGATACATTTTCTAATCAAGAACCTATCACTCTCCGCTTTAAACATGCCCGGTGATTTGACCTCCACAGCCGCCTGTGCCAATAAATTCCATAGATTCACCATGCTCTGGCTAAAGAAATTCCTCCTTGACTCAGTTCTAAAGGGATGTCCTTGCATTCTGAAGGTATGCCCTCTGGTCCTAGACTGTCCCACAACTGATAACATCTTCTCCTCGTCCACTCTACCCAGGCCATTCAGTATTCAATAGATTTCAGAGAGATCCTCCCTCAATCTTAAGGAGTGAGTCACATGGCCTTTGGAGCCGATGGTGGCATTTGAAAAAAATCATACATTAACTTCCATCAAGCCAGTGATAATTTGATTGGTTATCTGTCATATCTGATGATGACACTGAAACCTGGATAATAGAGATCTTAAAGATCAAAAGCCATTGCACTGGGGCAAATCCGCTATCTCGACCTTGTAAATCCAAGTCCACTGATATGAGTAGTCTTCACAACTTGGTTGCAGTGGATAAACATGACTTTTATTGATTGATTGAGATACAGTATGGAATAGTCCTTCCAGCCCTTCAAGCCATACCACCCAGCAAAACCTCGATTTAATCCTAGCCTAATCACGGGACAATCAACAATGACCAATTAACCAACCAACTGGAACTTCTCTGGACTGTGGAAGAAAACCAGAGCACACAGAGGAGATCCACATGGTCACGATGAGAACGTAAGTGTTTCTCTGGATCTCCAACGTCTGCAGAATTTCTTGTGTTTGTTCTTTTTATGGGTCCAAGTGAAACTCACACGCAACATGACTTTTCCTTCTAGCACAGATCTCACTCTTGTCCTCGCTCATGATTCTCCAAAGTAATGTTGATGTAGCTTTGCAATTTTGGTGATATTTCACTCTTATCCAGTGTTTATTTCATATATTGACAAACTGTTGTTCAGAGAACATTTAGACCATAACACATAGGAGCAGAATTAGGCCATTCGGCCTATTGAATCTACTCCGCCATTCCATCATGGCAGATTTATTATTCCTCTCAACTCCATTCCACTGCCTTCTCCCCAGAATCTTTGACACCTGATTAATCAAGAACCTATCAATCCTTGCCTTAAATATACCCCATGACTTGTCCTGCATGGCCATCTGTGGCAATGACTTTCACAGATTCACCACCTTCTGGCCAAAGAAATTTTCCTCATCTCTGTTCTAAATAAATGTCCCTCATTTCTGAGCTGTGTCTTCTGGTCAGAGGCTCCCCTGTTACAGGAAACATCCTCTCCACATCCACTCTACATAGGCCTTTCAATATTCAATAGGATTCTATGCGATCCCCTCCCCCCCCAATCTTCTAAACTCCAGCAGGAATAGGCTCTGCACTATCAAATGCTCCTTATTTCAGCCCTAGAATCATTCTGCTGAACCTCCTCTGGATCGTCTTCAATGCCAGCATATCATTTCTTAGATAATATGCCAAAACTGAACACAAATCTCCAAGGGCAGTTTGACCAATATCCTGTAAAACCACAGCGTTACATCCTTGCTTTCATATTCTACTCCACTTGAAATGAATGCTAACATTGCGTTTACCTTCCTTACCATCGACTCAAATTGCCAGTTAACTTTTAGGGAATCCTGCATTCGGACTCCCAAGTCCTTCTGTACCTCTGATTTTTGAATTTTCTCCCCATTTAGAAAGTAGTCAATGCCTTTATTCCTTCTGACAACTGTATGGCCATGTACTTCCTTACACTAAGTTCCATCTGCCAGGTCTTTGCCCATTCCCCAAACCTGTCTCAGTCCTTCTATAGACACACTGCTTCCTCAGAATTCCTTGTACCTCCACCTATCTTCGTATCATCTACAAACTTTGTGAGAAAGCCATCAATTTCTTCATCCAAATTAATGACATATAACATGAAAAGAACTGGTCCTGAATTTTCTTTATTTTGGAAATAGGTCAGTATTATACAGCACAGTGACCGGATCTCTGGTACTGAGTCTGGTGCCGAGGACTCAGAAGAGTAGAGAGGTGAAAGGGACTGCAGTGTTGGTAGGAGATTCTTTAGTTAGACGAACAGAATCGAGGTTCTGTGGGTGCGATAGAAACACACGAATGGTATGCTGCCTCCCGGTCCCAGGATCAGAGATGTCTCTGAGCAGGTCCATGGCATTCTCAAGGGCAAGGGTGAGCAGCTGAAGGTCTTGGTGCATATTGGCACCAATAGAATACATAGACAAGGTAAGGAGGTCCTGAAGAGAGTTTTTAGGGAGCTAGGTAGAAAGCTGAGAAGCAAGACCTCCAGAGTAGTAATCTTTGTATTACTGCCTGAGCCACATACCAAATAGGCTAAGAATAGAATGATTTAGCAGGTGAATGCGGGACTGAGGAACTGATGCATGGGGCAGGGTATTAGATTTATGGATCATTGGGATCTCTTCTGGGGAAGTTATGACCTGTACAAAAAGAGCAGTTATACCTGAAGCTGAGGGGGTCCAATATCATTGTGGGCAGATTGGCTAGAGTTGTCTGGGTGGGTTTAAACTAATTTGGCAGGGGGATGGGAACTGGAGTGATAGTGCTGAAGATGAGGTAGTTGGTTTAAAAACAGAGGCAATATGTAGCGAGAGTCCTAGCAAGGAGATGGTGATGATAGGCTAAAATTGCTGTCATGAGGATGAGTTGCAATGTAAAAGGTGGACGTAATTGAAAAGGGTGAACACAGGACTGAAAGTGTTATATTTAAATGCACACAGTATATGGCATAAAGTAGATGAACTTGTGGCACACTTACAGATTGGTGTGTATGAAGTTGTAGGCATCATTGAATCATGACTCCTCCTAGACTGGGTGTTGTGCAATGAACTGGAGTCCTGGAGGTCTGCCCTTTAACTTCGCACCTGACTCCCTAAGCAGAACCTCATCACTGGTCATCATCAGTTTATTGAACATTCTATCCAATTACATCAGATCCATCTGAACTCATAGGATCAATCTTCAAAAAGGCTTTAAAAAGGCAAATTATTTTGGAATGAGATGCATCCTCCATTCATAATTTAGTTTTCCTGTGACCAACAGTGAATTCCGTGCCATGATTTGACTGATTAACTCACTGCATCCTTTGGGAATGAATGTGGAATTCCATTCCTTAATTGTAATGATGTTTGCTCTGATGCATTAGTTTCCATTATAAATGACAGGAGGAGTAAACAATTGAGCTACATATAAATCTTGTACAAATACAGGATCACTACTGGCTAAATTTTATATCATGCAATCATTTTTCTGCATAATAATCCTAAATATGGATTTATATCAGAAAACAGAGCATTTTTCAATCTATAGCCTACCTCTGCTCCAGCAGAGCATTTTCAAATGTCTGTTAGTTTGAGGGAAAATCCATACAATTCTTCAGAAACTAAATTTCCCAATAAATTACTAAAATAACATTTGCATACAGACTTGTAAATAGTGTTATGTATACATGTATATTTTGATCCTTATGGGTTGCTGTCCAGCTTCCCAGTGTGTTATGTACTGAACATAATGTGAGAGGGCATTCTGTGTAGATAACTTAGAAGCAAAATCAAAAGCTATATAAAAACACAAAATGCTGGCAGAACTCAGCAAGCCAGACAGCATCTATGGGAGGAGGTAGTGACGACGTTTTGACCCGAAACGTTGTCACTACCTCCTCCCATAGATGCTGTCTGGCCTGCTGAGTTCTGCCAGCATTTTATGTTTTTATTTATTTCCAGCATCTGCAGACTCACTCGTGTTGCCATCAAAAGCTACATATTTGTTCCTCACCTCCCTGCCTCTCGTGTGTGCTATTCACGGCCCCCCAGCTTCCCAGTATCACAAACTTAACATCTAGGTGACAAGCCCTCATGTGATATTTATTCATGTGATATACTGTTCCCTTCAGCAAGAGAAGCCCGTGTGCAATGCTGACAGTGTACCACTGCGTAGTGGGGATGTGTGAAAGGAAGATGCCGCACGCCGCAACAGAACAGCCACAGTAAATGTGGTGAGTGAAGAATCTAAGCGGACGGACCAAGGGTTGGACAGTTCAATAAAACAAATAAGCAAAGGAGAGAGAGATGGATAAAACAAATTCATTTTCCGGGAACATGATTGTGTTTGAAAATGACAACAATCTTTGGAAGAATGGGGCCGGATGAAAAAAAGCCAGAGAAATGAAGTTCATAATGATTTGAATATATTGCACTGGCAAATTGAATTTCAGATGATATTCATGTTCCAACTTTTCTGCCTTTGATGGATGCAAAACATTTAATTTACCACACAGTTTAGCGCAAACTGCTAAGCCTGGCGATAAGCCTTATAAGGACATTGTTAAAGATTTGACAGACCACTATTCGCCATCCGAAATCAATCTTTGATTATTGCTGAGAGGTTTAGATTTCATAAAATAAATTGAGAGGAAGGCAAGTTGATTCCAAAGTTTTTGGTGGTGCTGAAGAAATTGTCTGAATGCTGATTTTGGGCAGACTAACATTACAGACGGCAATTGAGGTTAGTACATTCATGGAGATGGCAGCTAAAGAAGCACATCCAGTAAGCGCATCTTCCCAAGTTCATAAAGTTTCTACTGACTTTAAGAATAAGACACCTGTTGGTAATCAATGTTACCATTGTGGCAAAACTGGGCATTCTGCAAAAGAATGCCAGTATATGGATTTAGATTGCCGAAGCTGTGGCATAAAGGGAGATGCTGAACGTGCCTGTAAAAGTAAAAAGACACTGTCGGCTAAAAGAGCTGTAATAAAGAAAAATAAAAAGGAACATGTGAACAAGATGGAGCATACTGAGTGACTTTCACTCTGCAATTGGAGAAGCTTTGCATGCTTTATCTGTCTCAGGACATAAAGATAGTTATCGGGTGATCCTGTGGTTAGATGGGGCCATATTGAGGATGCAGATGGACATGGGTGCTGCAGAATCACTGGTGTCAGGGACAATTTACATAGAGAAATTGCAGCATCTCACCCCAGAAGGGGAAAGTTTGGCTTTAAAAACTTACACTGGTGAGCTTGTTTCAGTGAGGGGAGTAGTGCATGTTACAGTGGAGATTAACACACAGAGATAGAAATTTCCACTGTACATTGTTAAAGTTAGCTACCCAGCCTTCTGGGTAGCTGGTGTTTGGAGCAGCTCAAAGTCAACTGGCACAAAGTGCACTTGATTGGTGAGAGCATTGGTCTACAAGAGGTATTGAAGAAACACACAGGAGTATTCAATGGGGATCTAGGCAGTATGAAAGGTATCATTGTTAAACTGGCTGTTAAGCCCAACACACCACCCAAATGCCTGGAGGCAGGCCCTGTTCCATACACCCTCAAATCAAAAGCAGAAGCTGAATTGGAAAGACTGGTCTCAAATAAGGTTTCGGAACCAGTACGTGTAAGAAAATGGGCAACTCCAGATGTTTCTGTCCTAAACAGGAATGGGTCTTTAAGGTTCTGTGGAGACTTCAAGGTAACCATTAACTCACTTTGTACGGCTGAACAATTACCCTCTTCCCCTCATGGAAGACTTTTTTGCAGGATTGGCTGGAGAACAGACATTTAGTATGATTAACTTTTAGCATGATTTACAGATGCACGTGGAGACAGAGTCACAGGAACTGTTGACCATAGTGACTCAGGAATGTTCAGATACTGGAGGCTTCCATTTGGTATCCCCTCAGTTCCTGCAAACAGACCCTGAGAATGTTGCTAGAGGTGTAATGCTATTTGGGTAACTTACTACTGGGAAAAGTGAACATGAGCACCTGCAAAACGTGGAGGCTACACTACATGAAATCAAGGAACATGGGTCCCGAATGACAAGTGTGAGCTCTTTTGATTTTTGATTGAATTTCATCGACAATTCAGGGCTTCACAAGGCACCATCACCACAGAATTTAAATCAATTAAGTTCTTTCTTAGGGCAACTAATATACTGTGTAAAGTTTATTCATAACCTAGCCAGCGTGCTGAAACCACTTCATGAGTTTTTAAGTAAATCAACACATTGGTAGTGGACAGATCACACACTGCTATTTCTGGTGGCCAGGACGAGCCGTAACCGTTGAAGAGAAGCCCAAGGTATGACTGCATTGTCAGTGAGTGAGAAATAATCAACAGCTTTCTAATTTGCATCCATGGGAATGGTCTGAAGAATCATGACAGAGGATTCACTTCGATTTTGCAGGACTTGTAGAAGGCCACGTGTTCTTGGTTGTAATGGATGCACACAGCAAATGGCCTGTGGTTTGGAAAATGGTGCCAAAGCGAAGTAGATAGGTTTCACAGCAGGAGAAAGAATACTTGCCCAGAACTGCATCTCTGGAACAAGGTGGATGCCTGTGACAGTGGTGGCACAACTGGTCCTGTGTTGTACACGGAGGAAATTGTTAACCACAACATCTGGATCAACAGTTGTCTACTTTGAAGGCTACTGAAAACCAAAACAAACTGACCAATCCAGATCCAGTTGTAGAGATGGGTCAGGATTCAGAGACAATGGCTACAGAACCTACTGAGATCAAAAGACACAGCCAGTGCTCCCCATCACCTGTGCTCTCTGAGATGCCCCCTACTGACAACGCAGCACCCAAACCAAGATCTATACGTACACCACCAAGAGATAAAATGTCTTTGGCATCATCCCCAGGTTGTCGATACCCTCTCAGGAGCAGGTAGCCTCCAGACAGATTGAATCTCTAGTTTAGTGACCAGCCCTCAAAACATGGGGCAGAATAATCCCCAGGGTTAAGTCTGGAAATTGATGCACTCTACCCTCTTTCCCTAGTTTAGAGAAAAAAATACTTATTGTTGTTGATTGTTGTTTCAACTCCATTGAACGTTAATAATTTGCAGCTGGTCTGTGCATGGGAAAAAGGGAAAACCTTTAAAATAAGGGGGAGGGATCTGTATTCATGAATATTTTGACCTTTATGGGTTGCTGTCAAGCTTCCTTGTGTTTTGTACTGAACGTAATGTGTGAAGACATTCTGAGTAGATGACTTACAAGTAAAATAAACAACTGCACGTTTTTTCTTCACATTTCTGCCGCTCGTGTGTGTTAATCATGGCCATCCAGCTTCGCAGCACCACAAAAACATTATAAATAGGACATTTGTACCATCTGCAAGCTTCAATGTTAATCCATATACTGGCACGCTGGCTGAACATAATTACATTGGATGTTAATGTAACTGAACTGGATGAGTAGAACTGACAGCCTTCAAAAGAAATGATGCTTTTTCTTAAAGAATTATGCGCTGCACAGTTGTGTTAATAACTCCATCCAAAATGCAAATATAATTTTTTAAACTGCTCTGTGTACTGCCTTCTTAAATGAAAATAGACCATTAAGAAATAATGCCTTTGTAAGAGAGCAGAAAACTCATTCAGATTTAATCAGTTCAACATTTGCTCCCCTCATTGTGGTCCATTTTATCTATAGAGTGAAATAAAAATTAATGTGGCAATAGCAGGGCAAACTAGCACCTCAAAGCCAATAATAAGCAAGTATTACGGTATTTCTCTGTAATCAGACTATATAAGCACAACTCAAACTAGTGTGGCTATGCATAAAGAGGAAAAGAGTTATCCATTTTTTCCCCCATAACTCTGTAAATGTTCCTTCTTTAAAGCTTGCTTTCAAATAAAACAAGTATCAGATTTCCGACATTTGCAAGTTTTACAACCCAAGAACTGTGTCCTTGCTTCGCAAGCTTTACTCATTTCTCCGCTAAACTGAGGCTGTGGCCGGCAACTAACGGGCCACAGGACCGGCCGCAGTGAGGACTGGCTTTGTGGCTGTGGGCTCACTTTCATGAACTTCAGTTGTTTGCTTGCTTATGTAGTTTGCATAATTTGTTTTTTTCCTGCAGGTTGGGTGTTAATTGTCTTTTTTTAAAAAAGAGTTCTATTAGGTTTCTTTGTTTCGTAACTGCTTGTAAGGAGATGAATCTCAAGGTTCTACATAGTATACATACTTTGATAATATATGTAATTTGAACTGTAATTTCTTTGTGATAAAACCTTTTCATTTCGATTTGAATTTTTTTTTGTAATTACTCTTTAATATAGAAGTCTTTCACCACAACACTTTTATCAATTTTGGTGCAGTTAAGCAAGAATTTGTAATGATTTAAATGTATTTTCTGAAAACAATTTTGCAAGATAGCAGCTATAACTGAGTAACTTCATGTTCAGTCAGATGTATGCACGCTCAAATTGTTCTAGCTTATAATTTACATATGAATACAGCCACAGAAGGCTTCCTGGCTGAAATGCTGTGGAAATCTTGCACATCAGCACCTTCATTTACAAAATGACTCCTTTTTACATGTTCTAATAAATAAAACAACTTAAAAGCTATATTCATGGATTCATTTATTCTGTCACTATTCTGTAGCTGGTAATTTAAAGCGAAGATAATGGAAACACTGTAAAGCAGTTGAATTGAGTAGAAGGACACAAGAGCTGCTAAGGTTTCTCATCCAGCAAATCAAAACATCAAGACAACATGATTCTGATGTCTTTCTGAAGAGAGTTGATACTCCTTACTGTAGCCAATGTGCTAGGCATTAATTGATGATTTGGTACAGAATCTAGTAGAACAGCATGTTAAGAAGTGGGGTTTCTTACAATATTGCTCATGGTCTCAGCTAAGTCCCCAGAAATATTCACATTTCGGAGCAAGCTAGCTGCTAGCCAGTCAAGCGGCTACATCTCTGATAAATATCATCAATTTGAAATTTTCAACCTGTTTTTCTCTCTCTACAAGGGCTGCCTGGTCAATTGAGTATTTCTAGAATTTAGTGCTTTAATCACTTCACATCCTTGTACAATTGTTTTTGTACTCTTTCAATCTTATTTACATCTTTCCTGTAGGTAGGTGACCAAAACTGGATACAATACTCCAAATTAGGCCTCACCAATGTCTTATTCAATTTCAACATAGTATCCCAACTCCTGTACTCAACATGATGATTTATGAAGGTAAATGTACCAAAAGCTTTCTTTACAGCCCTATTTAACATTGACACCTCTTTCAATTAATTATGGACCTGTTTTCCCAGATCCATTTGTTCTACCACATTTCTTAGTGCCCGACCGTTCACTGTGTAAGCCCTACCAGATTTAGTCCTCTCAAAGTGCAATACCTCACACTTCTCTGCATTAAACTCCATCTGCCATATTTCAGCCATTTTCACAGCTGGTCCATGTCCTGCTGAAAGCTTTGATACGCTTCTTCGCCCTCCACTAAACCCCAATCTTGGAGTCATCCGCAAATTCACTGATCCCGTTTACCGCATTATCATCCAGATACTTGGTATAGATGATAACTGACAATCAATCCAGTACCGATCCCTGTGGCACACCACTGGACTCAGGCCTCCAGAGAGGCAACCATCTCTCTGGCTTCTGCTACACCAATGTCTTATCCAATTTGTTACCTCAGCTTGAATGCCAAGTGACTGAATCTTCTTGACCAACCTTCTAGTCAAAGGTCTTACTAAAGTCCATGTAGACCACATCAACTGTCGTGCCTTCATCAACTTTCCTGGTAACTTCCTCAAAAGTACTATAAGACTGGTTAGACACAACTTATCATTCACAAAGCCATGTTGACTATCCCTAATCAGTCCCCGTCTATCCAAATATTCATATATCCAGTCCCTTAGAATACCTTCTTATAGCCTTCCCACTACGATAATTTCCTGACTACTTCTTAAATGCATTCTTAAACAATAGAACAACATTGGCTATCCTCAAATCCTCTGGCAGTTCACTCATGGCTAAGGATGTTTTAAATATCTCTGCAAGGGCCCTTGCAATTTCTGCACTTGCCTCCACAGTCTGTCAGGTTCTGAGCATTTATCGACCCTAATTTTCCACCTAACAGCAAACACCTCCTCCTATATAATCTGTACAAGTCCATGACTTTACTACTGCATTGCCTCACCTCTATAGATTCTGTGTCCATCTCCTGAGTTAATACAGATGGAATCAACAGGAAAGCAAGTCTATTTCACAGTTTGTGACAATGTTGAAGCAATTGTCTGAACACCGATCTTGAGCAGTCATTGAATGATATTTTATGTGACAGACTCATCTATAGTCTTGGTAGTGAGGCTATTAAGAATTGTTTGCTTACAGAACAGTTATCATTACAGAAGGCAATTGAGATTAGTACATCAATGGAGATGGCAGCTAAAGAAGCATAGCTATTAAGCACATCTTCCCAAGTTCATAAAATTTCCGCTGACTTTAAGAATAAGACACCTGCAGTATTGGCAATCAATGTTACCATTGTAACAAAACTGGGCAGTCAGCAAAAGAATACTGGTATAAGGATTTAGATTGTCGAAGCTGTGGCAAAAAGGGACATATGCAGGTGGACACGGGTACTGCAGTATCACTAGTGTCAGAGACAGTTTACAAAGAGAAATTGCAGCATCTCACCTTTGAAAGGGCAATGTTGACTTTAAAGACTTACACTGATGAGGATGTTCCACTTGGGGGGATTATACATGTTACAGTGGAGATTATTGAACAGAGAAAGAAACTTCCACTGCACGTTCCTAAAGATGGTTACCCAGTGCTTCTGGGCCAGTCACGGCTGGAGCAGCTCAAACTCCGCTGGCACAAAGTGCACTTGATTGGTGGGAGCATGGTCTATAAGGGATTTTGAAGAAACCCACAGAAATATTCAACTGACTATTTGGATGTATGGAAGGAATCACTGTTAGGATAGCTGTTAAACCTGGCACAATGCCAAATGCCTGAAGGTCAGATCAGTTCCATAAGCTGAATTGGAAGGACTGGTATTGGAACCAGTGTGTGTAAGTAAATGGACAGCTCCAGTGGTTACTGTCCTAAGAAGGGATGCGACTTTAAGGCTTTGTGGAAGCTTCAAGGTAACCATTAACCCGGTTCTTCTGGTAGAACAATACCCTCTTTCCTCATTGAGGACCTTTTACAGAGGACAGGCATTTAGCAAAACTGACTTGTTTCAAGCATACTTACAGACGCATGTGGAGCCAGAGTCACAGGAACTGGTAACCATGGTGACGCAGAGAGGAATGTTCAGGTACCGAAGGCTTCAGTTTGGCATTATCTTGGCTCCTGCACCTTCTCAGTGAGTGGTGGACCAGATCCTGAGCGGGTTGACAGGGGTGCATTGCCATTTGGGTGACTCACTCATTCCTGGGAAAGGTGAGTGCGCGCACATACAAAGTACTCAAGGAAGATAGGCTAAGTGTTTGGAAAGACCAGTGACAGCACCTTCAATTACAAAATGAATTGAATCCTTACCAGGCTTGATGGAAGGAGCTCCCAGTCCAAGCAGGATGGGGCTACAGTGTTATCATTCCTACACCATTAAAGAAGCAAGTGCTTGACCAGCTGCATCAGGACTCTGCGGTGTAGTGTGCATGAAAGAAATCACTTGCAGCCACTACTGGTGGCCAGAACAGGGATGTAACCATTGAAGAGAAGGTCAAAGCATGCCCAGATTGTCAGCGAGTGAAAAATGTTCCTTGCCTCCATGGGAATGGCCTGAAGAACCATGGCAGAGGATTCCCATAATGTAGATTTTGCAGGACCTGTAGAAGTCTCTTGTTCTTGTTTGCAGTGGACGTACACAGCAGGTAGCCCAAGGTTGCTATCATGAAGAGCACTACATCTGAAAAATGCATTGAGGAGCTACAATCCATCTTTAATCATTTTCAGCTTCCTCAACAGCTTGTAAGTGCACACATCTCCTGTCTAAAGAGTTCAAGGCATTTAAGGAAGCAAACGGTATTCAGCACATCAAGCCAGCAGCATATCATCCAACCACTAGCGGCCTTGCTGAATGATTTGTATGAACAATGAAACAAGCCCTCAGGACTTCAGTGGGAAGTGGATTCTTCAACCAGAAGATTGTGTCTTAGCATTCTCTTGTGACATACCACGACACTCTCATGCCACCATCACAATGGCTCCAGCCACTGCATTGATGAAAAGACAGCTTTACACCTGGATAGACCTGTTTAGACACCTAAACACAAAATAGATTGTGCTAAATGAACAGAAAATCCAAGCAGAGAGATGTGCTAAAGCAAAGTACAGAAATTTAACAGCAGGAGAGGACGTGCTTGCCCGGAACTGCATCTCTGGAACAAAGTGGGTACCTGCGACAGTGGTGGCACAAACTGTTCCTGTGTTGTACACAAAGGAAGCTAGTAAGCACAGCATCTGGAGAAGGTATGTTGATCAGCCATGCCCACTTCTGAGGCTACTGAAAGCCAACAGCAAATTACCAATCCAAATCAAGTTGTAGAAACAGAAAAAGATTCTGAGAGAACTGGGAAACCTGCATTGAGATGAAATGACACAGCCAGTGTGCTACCCTATCACCTGTGCTCTCTTAAGTACCTCCCACTGACAATGCAGTACCCACGCCATGATCTATACAAACACCACCAAGAAATAAAATGATTTTGGCTTCATCCTCAGCTCGTTGATTCCGTTGCTGGAACAAGAAGCCTCCCGACGGATAGAATCTTCAGTTTAGTGACGGACCCTCAGTACATGGGGCAGAATAATCCCCAGGGTTATGTCTGGGAACAGACGCAGTCTACCTACCTTCTTTCGCCAGTTTAGGAAAAAATGTTTTTGGTTGTTGGTTGAATTTGATAATTACTCTATTGAATATTAATAGTTCAGCAACTGGTCTGTGTATGGGAAGGGGGAGAGAGCTTGAAAATAAGTTATGTATTCATATATATTTTGACCCTTACGTCCTGCTGTCCAGCTTCCCTGTGTGTTACGTACTGAGTGTAATGTGTGAGGATATTCTGGGTAGATGACTTACAAGCAAAATAAACAGCTGCATGTCTGTTCCTCACCTCTCCATGGGAGTTCACGGCCAACCGGCTTCCTGGCACCACAGACATAACAACTGGTGACAAGGAAAGAAAACTTGTTAAGCTCAATATGAGGTTCTGATTGCCATAATATAGCCGAATTAAAGATGAGCCTGGATGGTGGGGTTACTTGATGATGGATGCTGTTTTCTTGTGGCAGTGCTCCTTGTAGATGTGCTCAGCGGTGGGGAGGGCTTTTCCTGTGATAGAATGGGCTGTATCCACCCCTGTTCTGTTTTTGGGCATTGGTGTTTCCATACCAGATGGTGATGCAACCAATCAGGATAGTCTCCACTGCACTGTGCATCTACAACTCATGTTCCCAGTATTAATTTTTTTTTTGCATTTACAAATAAGCTGCTTGTTAATCTTTGTTTTTTTTTGGTGCAGTGTTTCGTTGTATTTTTCCATGAATGCCCAATGAAATGAACCTCAGGGCAGCACATGGTAACATACACTCAGTAGCCGTTTTATCAGGCATGCCTGTACAGCTGCTTGTTGCTGTAAATATCTAATCAGACAATCATGTAGCAGCAACTCAATGCATGACAGCAGGCAGACGTGGGCTAGAGGTCCAGTTGTTGTTCAGACCATGCATCAGTTCAGGGAAAATGTGCTCTTAACTGACTTTGATCATGGAATGATCATTGGTGCCTGATGAGGTGGTCTGAGTACCTCAAACACTGCTGATCTTCTGTGATTTTCACACAGCTGTCTCTAGAGTTTACCGAGAATGGTCCAAAAAACATATATATATAAAGCATCCAGTGAGTGGCAGTTATGTAGCAAGCACTTCATTAGTCAGAGAGGTCCAAGGAATATGCCCTGACTTATTCAAGCTGACAAGAAGGTGAAATTAACTCAAATAACTATGCATTACAACAGTGGTGGGGAGCAAAGCATCTCTGAATGCATAATGCATTGAAACTTGAAATGGATGGGCTACAGCAGCAGAAGACCACACTCAACAGGTACAGTCCCTAATAAAGTGGCCATTGAGTGTATACGCAAATTTACCTTGAACTTTTGAAGTTTGAGATGCTATTCCTGAGCTTACATTTGTCATTATTAGTGGTCAAAGATAGAAAGGTCAAAGTGGGTGTGATCATGATAAAATTTGTCGATGACAGAAGAATGTAAAGCTAATATTTAAAGCTTGCTCCACTGTAAGGATAAAGATGGTAACAAAGAATCAACCCAGGAAATATAATAACATACCTTTTGAAGTTCTCTGCTCTCCTTATCCTCCATCCAATCCCAGAAATGAGTATATTATGAAGAAAAGAAAAATTAATTTAGTTATGCTTGTTATTTACAGTATCTGATTAACTATTTTTTTTCTGATTTATCAATCAGGGCCAAGGCCTTAAGTAACACACACAAAATGCTGGAGGAACTCAACAGACCAGGCAGCATCTATGGAAAGGAGTACCATTGATGTTTCAGGTTGAGACCTTTCAGCAGCCTCATAATACAAATGCTAAAGGAATGGTAAGGCTGCTGTCCAACGTGTCTGAAGATGCAGGAAGGAACTTCTCATTTATATTGTCACAAGCAGCAGAGGACCCAGTACAGATCCTTGCAGAATGCCACTAGTCTCAGAGTAAGTCCCATTGATCACCATCCCCCATCTTCTATGGGCAAGCCGTTTCTGAATCCAGACAGCCAAGTCACGGTGGATCCTTTCCATCCTAATCATCTGGATGAGAATCCAAACAATTCAATCCTCTAGATGATACATCGAGTTCAAATCTTACCACACTGTTCAAAGACAGCAGGCGAGCAATATGTAATCCTAGGTTCACGAATCAGTCATTCATTTCTTTGTGGGTGGGATATCTCTTTCTCCCAGCATCTTCTCAGAATGGGAAAAAAATCCATTTACTGTGGAGTATAAAGTAAAGTTGGAATGAAAATAAGAAGAATGGTGGATCAGTGGAATTCGTTGCCACAGGCAGCGGTGGGGGGCAAGTCTTCATGTATATTTAAGGCAGAGGTTGATAGATCCTTGACTGGTCGGTACATGAAGAGATATGGAGAGAAGACAGGAGATTGGGGCTAAGAGGAAGAATGGATTAGCCATGATGAAATGGTGGAACAGACTCAATCGGACATATGGCCTAATTCTGCTCCTATATCTTATGGTCTTCTGAATCAAACTTTGATGGTGCTATTCTAACAACTAATATATTTTTTGAAAAAACATATCCCTGTTTGGAGAGCCAATTGACCTCAAATAATACTGTGCTTCAGAGGTTCATGAGGTTACCGTTTCAACCATTATTAATTAGATGGTGACCAGAGGCAGCACCCTGCTTTAGTTGATGCAAAATTTGAGATTGCAAGTACATTATTTTAGACATATGGTTTTTGTTTATTTCTGGCAACATTTTACTGTCATTACACCAAAAACAAAATGCGAATACTGTTTGCAAAGCCTTTCGACATAAAAGTTAGCCTCTGGAACCGGAGGAAATAGCAGAGGTACTTAATGAATATTTTACTTCAGTATTCACTATGGAAAAGGATCTTAGTGATTGTAGTGATGACTTGCAGCCGACTGAAAAGATTGAACATGTAGATGTTAAGAAAGAGGATGTGCTGGAGCTTTTGGAAAGCATCAAGTTGGATAAGTCGCCAGGACTGGATGAAATGTGCCCCAGGCTACTGTAGGAGGCGAGGGAGGAGATTGCTGAGCCTCTGGCAATGATCTTTGCATCATCAATGGGGACGGGAGAGGTTCCCGAGGACTGGAGGGTTGCGGATGTTGTTCCTTTATTCAAGAAAGAGAGTAGAGATAGCCCAGGAAATTATAGACCAGTGAGTCTTACCTCAGTGGTTGGTAAGTTGATGGAGAAGATCCTGTGAGGCAGGATTTATGAACATCTGGAGAGGTATAATATGATTAGGAGTAGTCAGCATGGCTTTGTAAAGGGCAGGTCGTGCCTTACGAGCCTGATCGAATTTTTTGAGGATGTGACTAAACACATTGATGAAGGAAGAGCAGTAGATGTAGTGTATATGGATTTCAGCAAGGCATTTGATAAGGTACCCCATGTAAGGCTTATTGAGAAAGTAAGGAGGCATGGGATTCAAGGGGACATTGCTTTGTGGATTCAGAACTGGCTTGCCCACAGAAGGCAAAGAGTGGTTGTAGACGGATCATATTCTGCATGGAGGTCGGTCACTAGTGGAGTGCCTCAGGGATCTGTTCTGGGACCCTTACTCTTCGTGATTTTTATAAATGATCTGAATGAGGAAGCGGATGGATGGGTGACTAAGTTTGTGATGACACAAAGGTTGGAGGTGTTGTGGATAGAGTGGAGGGCTGTCAGAGGTTACAGTGGGACATTGATAGAATGCAAAACTGGGTTGAGAAGTGGCAGATGGAGTTCAACCCAGATAAGTGTGAAGTGGTTCATTTTGGTAGGTCAAATACGATGGCAGAATATAGTATTAATGGTAAGACTCTTGGCTGTGTGGAGGATGAGGGATCTTGGGTTCCAAGTCCAAAGGACGCTCAAAGCAGCTGCGCAGGTTGACTCTGTGGTTAAGAAGGCATACGGTGCACTGGCCTTCATCAATTGTGGAATTGAATTTAGGAGCCGAGAGGTAATGTTGCAGCTATATAGGACCCTGGTCAGACCCCACTTGGAGTACTGTGCTCAGTTCTGGTCGCCTCACTACAGGAAGGATGTGGAAGCCATAGAAAGGGTGCAGAGGAGATTTACAAGGATGTTGCCTGGATTGGGGAGCATGCCTTATGAGAATAGGTTGAGTGAACTCAGCCTTTTCTCCTTGGAGTGACGGAGGATGAGAGGTGACCTGATAGAGGTGTATAAGATGATGAGAGGCATTGATCGTCTGGATAGCTACAGGCTTTTTTCCAGGGCTGAAATGGTTGCCACAAGAGGACACAGGTTTAAGGTGCTAGGGAGTAGGTGCAGAGGAAATGTCAGGGGTAAGTTTTTTACTCAGAGAGTGGTGAGTGCATAGAATGGGCTGCCGGTAACGGTGGTGGAGGCAGATACGATAGGGTCTTTTAAGAGACTTTTAGATAGGTTCATGGAGCTTAGTAAAATAGAGGGCTATGGGTAAGCCTAGTAATTTCTAAGGTAAGGACATGTTCGGCACAGCTTTGTGGGCTGAAGGGCCTGTATTATGCTGTAGGTTTTCTATGTTCTATGACTCCAGTAATGAACTGGCCCTGAGCTGCACACTAAAACATCATTACAAAATTAGCATTTCTATGGTAACCATAATAATTGTACTGTATGTTAGTCAAAACTAGCTGGTTAGGGAGGCTTATTTCTCAGCTTTTTGTCCATAGTGCAAGTTTCCAAGTGGTTACTTTTAAAATATGATGATGCCTTTTAAGATATGAGTTCTAGACCCTAACGGACCTACTTTTTTCTAATTAAATCTGTGACTCTCACTAACTGATATCTAAGCCAATAAGGTTTTTTCATGCCTGTTCACTCTAACTAGGCTTTTCATAATTTTTGCACATCTCTTCTCAGTTACTTTTGCTTCAAATGTTCCAAACCTAACCAAGTCAATCTATTTAACCTGATTTTATTAGTCTGTGAAATCTCATCTCCTGGGAGTGAATTTATTCATTCTACTCTTTCTATCTAGACTTCTGCAACTAGGTCTACAAAGCACTAAATGCCATTGGAGTTTTAGTCTAGCTGTTACTGCAAGATCTTTCCGATGGGCTGCAATACCAGCACTGGGCAGCAGGGAGCAGTGCATGTCAATGTTTCAGTAAAGTACAAACGAGTAAACTGGAAAACAACAAAAAAAAACTCAATTTTCACCACCAGAGGCAATGTCTTGAAATGTGTGAAGGATTCCAGAGAAGTTTTTGATTGAAATAATGTTAGATATATGCAATATTTTGATACATTATCTCTTCTTCGAAGTAACACACGTTTCTGAATATTTTTGTATGTTTCAGTCAATTTTATGTGTCACATAATATAGTTATCAGGACACAAGCAAATATTATCATGAAAGAAAATTATGGTGCTATTAAGAGGCTGCCAGGGTTATGGAAAAAAATAGCTAAGTGGACTTTTATTTCACCATGATAATCACAATTGCTATATTCAAGAGAAATGGAGCAGAGAAGATCATATGACCTCTTTGAGCTGTCTCTCTGATCTGATAATATTATGCCAGATCTGATTATTGTTCTTTGGTCTGTCTGATATCTATAGCCCATGACTCATGCATAGACAGTACATATGTCTACGTCATCCTCAAATATACTCAGCATCCACAACTCAATGGGATAAAGAAATTCAAGGACTTGTAATGCTCTGTGAAATCAAATTCTTCCTCATTTTCATCTACATATAAATGTACTTCATCTTGAAAGTGTGCTTCTCAAATATAGATAGTCCTATTTGGGAAGCATCTTCACACCATCTACCCTGTCGAAACGTCTGAGAATCACAGAGATCTAAGATCTCCTGTATTTCGACCAAATTCTTCACCTTCTTTCCAAGGATTCAAGTTAGAGAAGACCTACACTATATCCAAGACAAATTTATACTTTGCTTAATAAGGAGTGCAGAATTGTTCTCAGTATTCTAGGTGTGGTGTTACCGACACTCAGTTGCAATACATCCCTATATCTGTTCAGCATCCATCCGCCATAAAGTCCAACATTTTCCTGCCTAATTATTTGCTGTGTTTCTAAATATTGAATGGACTTTCCACAATTGTGATCCCCTTTGTCTGCCGAGTTTGGTAGTTTAGTCAAGGCAATAGTGTAGAGAATTCTGTTGGCTGTGGTCTTCCTGTGTTGGGGTTGGTAGCTGATGGTGGGGAAGAGGCTGTGGATTCATGCGTGATGATTGATGGGTGGGAATTAAATCTGTGTATCTCTCTCTTAAAATCTCGGCACGGAAACTACACGATTGTGGAGTTTTGGTGAAGGAAACACAGAACGCAGATGTAAATTGGCTAAGCTTTCACTCTATGCAAAAAATTTTAAGGTAAATATGTTTAATTTCTTCTGAGATGCATTTGACTTCTAGAAAGCGATTAATAAGGTTAATGATCCAAATTCCTCATGAAAACTTTAGAAGATGACATTAATTAACATTTTCAAAGATACAATCACGCTCAATAACCCACTTAACAAGTAATTAACTTTTGGAAACAATTTTAACATTTTGTTTCAGTGATGAATCCAAGATGATCATTATCAAGTAACTATTCGGCATATCTCATTAGCGTCATTGAATTCTTTTTCTCAGATTCTTCTATGAAGGAAGCCTCTGCATTCAATAATCGCTTTTCCAAGTGAGAGTGCCACCATTTCTGGGCATGAGGATATATTAGGGGATGCCCTCAGTGGATCTGTTACGTGTTAATCTGTGCAAGTGTCAGGTGTGGCTCAGTATGTGACACCCGTACTTCTGGGTGAAAAGGTTCTAGGGGCAGGATCGACCCCAGAGACGCAAGTAATAACGGTCACTGGACAGCAGAATGGTTTTAATAGGGACATATAATGTCAGAGAAATGTGCATCCTGAAATTCTTTTTCTTTGCAAACATCCATGAAAACAGAGGAGTGCCCCGAAGATTGAATGACGTTAATTGTTAGAACCCCAAAGCTCCGCCCCAGCTCCCCCCTCCCACGCACAAGCAGCAGCAAAGCAATGACCCCTCTCCTCCCCCACCAGCAAAGAAAGCATCTTCACCCCCCCACCAAGCACTCAATCGTGCATCAAAGCATCAATAAAGACACAGACTTGCAGTACCCCAAAGACTACTCGTTCACCCAGTATTCGAAATAGCATAGGCTCTCTCTCTCCCCAATAAGGGAAAAAGAGGAGTTCACATTTCACAGCAAGAGGAGAGACATTAAAACAACTCACTGATTTATGATGCTAAAAGTCTGTTTCGTCACTTTTTCTGAGCTCTGTGCCCAAAGAGCTCCTTTTCAGGGCTGTCCTCTGCATATTGAAAAGCGGCCTGGCATGAGGCCCTGACAGCGAGTCCCAATTCCGCAAAGAACCGAAGTCGGTGTGTAACTCCAGGTCAGGGTCTTCAAAAGAACCTTGAAAAAGAAAAAGTAAGAGAGATGAAGAGCTGTTTCTGAAGATGCAAGCAAAGAAGTCACCGTCAGGCGCCATCGTCCTAATCTTGGCCCTCTGCTGAGTAGAACTGCTGCCTCACCTTCAGAGAGATCCAGGTTCAATCCTGAGCTTAGGAACATGTATAGGGAGTTAGTGTATTATCCCCATGATCTTGTGTCTTACATCAAATCCTGACAGTGAGGTACTAGCTAACTACAGGCCTATATCAAATCTTCCCTTCCTGGGCAAAGTTCTGAAAAAATGATTGTCAACCAATTCAACAGCTTTGTGAATGAGAACAGTAAGTTTCAGTCAGGTTTTAGAACAGCTAACAGCACCGAGCCCCTCACACAATTGTTAGTGACCTTAGGCTCAGCGCTGACATCAACAAATGGGCGAGCAATAATTTCCTAAAACTAAATGAAGATAAAACTGAAATACTTTTGGTCGGTCCTAAAGAGATAAACTTCTTGATAAACTTGGGAACTTGGCTTTTCTTGTTTAGTCAGAAATAAAAAGCCTGGGTGTTATCCTTGATTCAGATTTGAATTTTAAATCCCACATAAAGGACCAGTATTTCTGCACCTAAGAAATATTGCAAAGATTGCAGAAGAAATATTGCAATCTATTGACAAACTTCAACTCATTCTGAATGTCGTTGCGATAACCTTGCTGCAGCTCTCAGGTCTTCCACTGGTCTCTTAAATTTAAACAGCTTCCCTCAAAAGAAAATTTGCAGATCAGGTGTTTTAAATTATGTTCCTAAACTGTGGAATTCAATGTCTAAAACTATAAGGGATGCAAACTCATTTAAATATCAGCTCAAAACCAATTTATTTAGATTTGCTTCTAACAAACATAATTTTGCCTTTTATTTTTATGTTTACTTTGTAGTGCATTGTAAAGCACTTAGATTTACTTTGTTTATATGCAAAGTGCTCTGTAAATAAGCTATTATTGTTGCAAATTATTTTTCAGCTCAAGCTGGTATAAAACCTAAGGTACGAACATGGCCAAACATGCTCATTTGTCAAATTACTATGAAATTTCGGACTATTCTAGTGGTGTTTAGTATTGTGGATTTCTGGAGATTTACATGAATATTGCTGTGTAGGCTTAATTGTTTAAAGCTATTGTGTAGTGCCTTTGGGATGATACCAGTTGTAGTTATTACTATTGAGATAATGTATACACTGTTTATGTTCCAAAGTCTTTCCGTTTCCTCTTTTAATTCAGCATATTTCTGGTGTTTTTTACTTATTGATTTCTGTATGTTGTGTGCATTTGGAATGGCGATATCTATTATGTATGCTGTTCTTGCTTGTTTATCCAGTGATATTATATCTGGATGGTTGTTATGGATTGTCCTATATGTAATAATGAATCAGTTGTACTATAATTTATAGGACTCTTACTCTTAAACTGGATCAGGCTTATATTTATAGTAAGGTATGAGTTTCATGAGTTTGTATTTTAAAGCAAATTTTGGTGAATGATGTTTGCCAATTGAGTGTGCCTGTGTACAGCAAGTAATCAGATCGAGTTAAACTGCTGCAGGGTATTGTAAGGTGTTGGATTATCTCTGGATTCTCTTGGCATCTTTTACATTTATCATCTTGAATTTGCTGCTCTTCGTTAGGTATTTTGATTTTTTTTTTGTGTGTTAACCACATGGCCCTGTATTGCCACAAGGAACCCCTCTTTTTCTGAGAAGCGTTCTCCAACTCTGAGCCAGACATTTGCACTTCCTTGTCAACATCTTGTCTGCCCATGGAAGGTCATGCTCTTCCAGTGGTTAACTTGCTCTTTTGTAGTGATACATCTTCTGGGTTGTGCCTTCATTTAACTTTACTGGTGTGTATTTCTTACCAGAATTGCACATGCTCATGTGGAGTACTGAATGCTGTTTTTATTGATGGCAATATATTCTTAGAAGTTGTATCTAAATGTTGTGTAAATTTTTAATGTCTGATATTCTTCTTATGTCTAGATAGTGTAAATTTAAGTGTGTTCGAGTGCATATTGTGTTTTCTAAAATTAGCCGTTTCAGTTCTTATTTTCCCTTGTAAATTTTTCAGCTCAGTTTTGGACTAAGAAATCATGCCAAAAGAATACGTTAATGTGGGTATAGCAAAAGCATTTTGATCCTTGTTATTATTGCAATGTAGATCATGTCATAATCAGTACGAATAACTACAATCTTGTTTGGAGAAGTTGATTGAGGTTCAATATTAGTCTGGATAAATACTACTATTGACTTCTTTGAAATAGTCATTTTTGATCTTGCATGCACTCTTTAAGGGTCAGACAGAACCTCAGATTAATGTCTCATTAAAAGTGTACTATGGGACTGCCAAACTAGATTTATCCCCGTTTCTTTCTCCGAGTGGAACCTGAAGTCATAACAGAGTGATTCAGGAGCAAATATAATTACTTACTAAGCTGCAGCTGACACTAAAACAGTTGCAAAAGCAGATTAAGGAACAAGGACTTAAATTGGAAAATGTGCAGGGCTGTGGTGAAGGCACAGGGGGTAGGACTAATTGGATGGTTCCTTCAAAGAGCTAGCTTGGGCGCAGCAAGGTACCGGTCTATGCATAGAGCCGCTCTATGATTTTGTGATCGCAGCTGTTTGCATTATTGATGTTGTAGCCTTTATCACCATTTTACGGAATTTAACCACCTTGATAGAAGCATGTATTGAGATCTGGAGCAACCATGATGATTCTGCATGGTTTGTGCTCTTTAGGCTCATTACGTTTGATTGCAAATCCAACAGAAGTTAACTCAAACTTTAATCTTTTAATGCCGTGCAGTATCATCAAATTGGTCGTTGCTCACCTGTTTATGCCACGGAGAATTACTATTGTTGTACTCCCTGTTAGTTCCATAATTGGTGCAATATATTTTTATTTATTTATTCATTTATGAAGTGTGGATCCCATTGGCAAAGAAGGGATTTATTGTCCATTTCAAAGGGCTATTAAAACATATTGTGTGGTGAGTATACGGAATGAATTGCCAGAGGAAGTGGTACTGGTAGGTACAATTGCAATATTTAGAGTGCATTTGGACAATTACATGTATGGGAATGGTTTAGGGGATATGAACCAAACAAAGGCAAACAGATCCTGCTCAGGGATCTGGTTAGCACATATGAGTTGGGCCAAAGGAACTGTTACCAAGCTGTATACCTCTATAGGGATTCCAGGCAGGATCCCGATTCAACAACAGCAAAGGAATAATGATCAACTTCCCAGTCAGGAAATAGTTTATTTTCCCGAATCCTGGAGATGTTGAGATAGCTTGCACGGATTATAATCTCTGTAGCCTTCTTCTTATACTTTGCAAAGCATCAGCAGGAAGTTTGCAGAAGCCTCAGCAGGAATAGCCATCGTCAGCAGGAACAAACCCAGCCTTATCAGGGCTTGTTGCACACCTTCCGCTACAGCACAGCAGGACCAAAACACCCACCCCAGACCATTTCTACTATGCAAGTACAGAATGACAGTAAATCCTTTTGGGGATGTGTGTTGCAATTTAAATTTGGCAACCACCATAAATGCCTACACAGATTCACCACAATTAATGGGTAGTTGGTGTAGACGGTGATCGTTTCTCTGCTTGGCCATCACCTGCCCTCCCCTGCGTAGTTTCCTGGCACAATAGTAGAATGAAAGGTGGCAAGGTGAATTGAAATCAAATACATTTCTACAATGCTTGAGTATACTTGCTCATATCTGATGGTTTACCATGTGACTTGTACATATCCATATTTATCTATTTTTGGTGTTGAGGGACTAATGTCCTAGGTTGTTATTCTGTCAACCAGCATGTCTGCTGTGCTCCCACTGCAGAGCAAGCTTAGGGGAAACTAGATAATTAATGTCTGACCATAAGCAAAATAAACAACCATCTATTCCCAAATGCTCTGTGGTATCTGTTGATGAAATCCACTTCCTCATTTTCTTCTGCAGGTGTATACTGACAGGCTTGCTCTATTGAAGTTTGAGCACAAGGTTACATGATGGCATGGATTTTCGGAGACAGTTGTAGCTCTTAATGTGAACTTAGAACAAAGCAAGCCCTAGAGTTCACAAACACAAGAGATTTTTCAAGTACTGGAAATCTTGATTTCCACAATGTACGTGTTGAACATGATGCCAAGTAAAAATAAATCTCTTCTGCTATACATGATCCATCTCTCCATTCTCTCTTGCCCATGTGTCTATCTAAAAGCCTCTTAAATGACACCAGTGAACCTGCCTCCACCATTACCCCCAGCAGACTATTCCAGCTACCTACCAGTCACTGTAAAAAAAAAACTTTCCTCACACATTCCTGTCAACTTTCCAAATCTCAACGTTAATGCATTGACATTTCTATCCCTGGAGAAAGATGTTGCCTGTCTACCCTATCTATGCCTCTCATAATTGTATGAAATTCTATCAGTTTACCCTTCAATCTACGTGCCCCAGAGTAAACAACCCAACTTTACCCAATCTCTTCTCATAGCTCATTTCTTCAATCCAGACAGCATCTTGGTAAGTGTCTATGTACTTTCCAAAGCTTTCACATCCTGTAATGGGATTATTAAATGCACACAATACTTTAAGTGTGACCCAAGTATTATACAATGTCAATAGGACTTTCTAGATACCAACATTGCAGGAGAACACAATGACCTGAACATTGAATTTTTCTGTGAACTCTGTCCCCTAGTCTTGTCTGTAAATTGATTTCTAAACAAGCTGATGTGTTGTCAAGGCAGATGTCTGGTTTGATGCTAAACAAATTTGTCTTTAGACATTTTTTTTAAAAAAAAGTTAATTGGTGGCATGCTGGTGCCCTGCTTCTGCTCAGCAGGCTTGGGCTGGAGATTGGGACAATCTCAGGAACATTGCAGACATCTGGCAATTTACTTTTTTTTAGTAAAAGCTAAAAAATTCCTTGACTTCTTTTTCAGTGGCCCTAGAGAACATTATATTATTGATCTGGCAGGGAAATCAAGATGTAGGCAGGCAGAGGAAGGATAGTCCAGAGTCAATCCAGGAGGTACATGAGACTGCAGATGCTGGAATTTGGAGCAACAGACAAAGTGTGGGAGGATCTCAGCAGGTCAGGAAGTATCTGTGGAGGGAAATGGGAAGCTGATACTTCAGGCCAAGGCCAGATGTCAGGTCAAAGTCCAAATGCAGGGTTTCGACCTGAAATATCAATCAACCGTTTTCCTCCATAAATGCCACTTGACCTGCTCCTCCAGCAGTTCTAGCCAGCTCTTGAACTCTTTCCAGGGAGGTCTGTATTCATAATATGCATGATGATTTAAAGTAAACAGTTCTGGTCTCCATAATACAAGAAAATACTTAAGGCCAAGATGACATTTCAATGTAGATTCATTATATTGATTCCTGGGATGAATGGCCTGTCCAATAAGGAGGGAGTGAGTGGGATTTGGTGTAATAACAGCTGTATTTAGAAGAATGAAATGATAGTCTTCTTGAGACCAGCAACATTTTGAGTGCTAGGCAGGAAAGTGGAGATGCTTCCTTTGGCTGGAGACTCTACAACTAGGGCCATCATCTCCACCACGGGAGTTAATTCCATCCATCCTGCCAGCAGTCTACATCCCACCCCAGACAGACCATGAAGCCTGCACTCAAGGAACTCTACTGCAGAGTTAACAGCCCAATGCAGAACACCCAGGGGACTTCTTCATTGCTGTGGACTTCAACCAGGCAAACTTCCTGAATGTGTTACCAAAATTCAACCAACAGGTCTACTGAACCACCAGTGGCCAAACACCCTGATGACACAATCCTCAAAGATGCCTACTAAGTCATATCTACCCATACTTTAGTTAATCTGAGCATCCGGCTGTGCTCCTTCTCTCCGCATACAAACAGAAGTTGAAATGTGAGTAATTCAGTCCAGAAAGTTGTACAGTCACCATTTGAGGAAATGGGTGAGCATCAATGCAACTGCTTTGAGTAGGTAGATTGGTCCATGTTCAAAGACTGAATCGCCTGTCATAAGGTGGGCATTCAGAGCAGACCCAAATGCAAGACAGACACTGAAGTACTAGGGACTGGACTAGGTGTGTCAAGAAAGCAAGGGAATTGGGAAGAAATGACAATGGGCAAGACACAAGCCCTGGACAAAACTAGAATATAGGGCCTGGGCTAGGACTAGACTGGGAAAGCAGGACCTGGTCAAGGAAGTTGGAATCTGGACAAGGACCCAGAACCTGGGTCTTGACTCAGGCTTGGACTCCGGAACCAGGCGAGGACTGGACATGGCAAGGCAACAGGACTGGACGTGGGGGCAGGACGCAGGACTCCTGGGCTGGATGCAGGACATGAAGCTCAAACTTGGATGAGGGAGACTGGAACACAGAGCCTTGGTCTTGGGAGTCAGGAATGCAGAACACAGAGCCAGGACCCCTCCTTGGGAACAGGACGAAGGGCCAGGACTCATACACAGAAAGCTGAACACAACAAGACAGTTCCCAAAACTAGGTAGTGGCAAAGGGCTAGACCTACCTAGCAAAGGTGAGGACACAGAGAGACAATTCCAAACACCAACAGACTGTTCCTTATCTGGACACAGCAAGGCTCCAGTCTTGCTCCAGCAGCAGAACTTGTAGCAGGCGAGGCTCCAGGCCGGAGGTAGCAGGCGAGGCTCCAGGCCGGAGGTAGCAGGCGAGGCTCCAGGCCGGAGGTAGCAGGCGAGGCTCCAGCCAAGGGCCACAGAAAGAAGGGGAGGGGAAGGGAACAGTTCAGCCTCAGGGTAACAGCAAAGCCAGCCTGACTTACCCCATAGAGGCAAGGATGGGATACAGCACCTGCACTCCAACCTAGGGCCACTTATATTCCCAGCCCCAAGATGAGCATCAGGTGCCTATGATTAAGCCCAACTGAAAGAAGGGACAGCCAGAAGACCTGGAGTCCAGAGTCCATGGACCGGACCATGAACTGGAACACGGACTTTACGGACCGGACCGTGAACTGGAACACGGACTTTACGGACCGGACCATGACATAGTCACTCTCGATGAGCATGTCACCACCTCACAGACTTTGTTAGCAACTGTGTTGATGACTTGTACCAAAGTGGATAACTTGTGTTTCCAAACCAGAAACTATGGATGTATCTAGCACTGTGGCACTCAAATAATCAAGATCCATCATTCATGAAGCTATCAGGGACACCAAGAGACAATATCCGTTGTGAGATATGGCTGGACTTAAGTGTTATAGGGAGTTACAAAACAAAGTCAGGCAGGTTCACTGAAATCATTGTATCCCTTCCTGGTGACGTTAACACATTCTATGCACATTTTGAACAGCAGGGGATTAGACAATCATCACTCACTCCAATGACCTCCATGCATCTGAACTCGTAGTCACCATTGTGGGTGTAAGCTCAGTCTTCCAGAAAGTATCTACTTGGGTAGTGTCCCTGACCATGTCATTCGATCCTGTATAGAACAGCTGATGGGGGACTTGGGGATATTTTTAATCTCTCACTGATTCAAGCTGTGGTTCCCTCATTCCAGTACCTAAGTAAACCAAGGTAACATGCCTTAATGACTCCGACACTTACCTTCGTGAGGTGTCTCAAGATGCTGTTTATGGCACACATTAACTCCAGGGGTCTAGACAACTGGGGTGTAAACAGGGGTACCATCCAATTGATGGTGGATGCCATTTCCCTGGCCCTATACTCATCTTTGGAGCATCTGTACAATAAAGACTATTGTTTATTAACTACAACTCAGTCTTCAATGGGATAATTCTAGACAAACTTATCTCTAGTCTCCTCATTCTGGGAGTCAATGACTCCCTCTTCAACTGGATCTTCAACTTCCTGACTGCCTCCTCAGCCCCGTACTTTAATCCCAATGCACACACAACTGTCTGGCCAGATTCTGCTCTAACCCCACATAACAATTTTGCAACGTAGTGGGGCTGTATCTCAAATAATGATGAGTCCAGTACAGGAAAGAGATTGAGAACTAGTGCCATGATGTCAGGAGAACAAACTTCTCCACAATGTCAGAAAAAAACAAAGAACTGCTCATTGATTTCAGGAAGGAGGGTGTTGTACATCCTCCTGTCTTCAGGAATAGTGCTGAGTTTGAAAGGGTTGAGAGCTACGAGCTCCTAGATGTAAACAATGCCAGTAGCTTGTCCTGATCCAACTATTCTGATGCCATAACAAAGAAAGCTCACCATTGCTTCGACTTCCTCAGGCAGCAACAGAAGTGTGACATATCCGCTTTGACCCTCACTAATTTTTATCGGAGCCCCATAGAAAGCATTCCATCCAGATGCATCACAGCTTGTATGGCGCCTGTCCTTCCCTACACTGCAAGACACCGCTGGGAGTTATGAACACAGCTCAGCACATAACAGAATCTAGTCTTTTCTCCATGGACTCTGCCTATACTTCTCACTGCCTTAGTGAGCAAAAGGCATAATCAACGATCCCTCTATCCCTGGACATTCTCTTTTCTACCCCCTCCATCAGACAGAAACCTGAAAGCACAAACAGCAGGTTCAAGGATAGCTTCTACCGTGCAGTTATAAGACTATTGAATTGTTCCCCGATACAATAAGATAGGCTCTTGAATTTACAATCTATCTCTTTATGAATTTGCATCTTACTTTCTACTTGCACTGCACTTAATTGAAACATAGAAACAGAGAAAACCTACAGCACAATACAGGTCGTTTGCCCACATTGCTGTGCCGAACATGTACTTAATTTAGAAATTACATAGGGTTACCCATAGCCCTTTATTTTTTTAAGCTCAATGTACCTATCCAAGAGTCTCTTAAAAGACCATATTGTTTCCGACTCCGCTACCGTCGCCGGCAGCCCATTCCACGCACTCACCACTTTCTGCGTAAAAAAACTGACATCTCCTCTGTACCTACTTCCAAGCACCTTAAAATAGTGACTCTCATGTTAGCCACTTCAGCCCTGAGAAAAAGCCTCTGACTATCCACATGATCAATGCCTCTCATCATCTTATACATCTCTATCAGATCACCTCTCATCCTCCGTCGCTCCAAGGAGAAAAGGCCAAGCTCACTCAACCTACTCTCATAAGGCATGCTCCCAAAATACAGGCAACATCTTTGTAAATCTCCTCTGTACCCTTTCTATAGTTTCCACATCCTTCCTGTAGTGAGGTGGCCAGAACTGAGCGCAGTACTCCAAGTGGGGTCTGACCAAGGTCCTATATAGCTGCAACATTAAAACGCAGCACCTAAACTCAATCCATGATTCATGAATGCCTTCTTAACCACAGAGACAACCTGCACAGCAGCTTTGAGTGTCCTATGGACTCGGACCCCAAGATCCCTCTGATCGTCCACATTGCCAAGAGTCTTACCATTAATACTATATTTTGCCTTCATATTTGACCTACCAAAATGATCCACCTCACACTTACCTGGGTTGAACTCCATCTGCCACTTCTCAGCCCAGTTCTGCATCCTATCGATGTCCCGCTGTAACCTCTGACAGCCCTTCACACGATCCACAACACCCCCACAAGGGTCATAAGGATGATTCCTGGAATGAAGTTGTTAACATATGAGAAGTGTTTGGCAGCTTTTGGCCTATACTCACTGGAGGCTAGAAGAATGAGGTGGTGGTCTGACCAGGGTAATTGTAACTGTAACACTTTATTCTGCACAGTTACTGCTTGTTCTAACTCAATGCATGGTTGTAATGAATTGATCTGTAGGAATGGTATGCAAGACAAGTTTTCCCACCGTATCTCAGTACACATGATAGTAATAAACTAACTTATCAATTTACCAGCAGACCATAAGACATAAATGCAGCATTAGGCCATTCTTCTGCCCTCTCTGTAACCTCTGATGCCCTGACTAATCAAGAACCTATCAATCTATGCCTTAAATACACCCAGTGACCAAGCCAGTGGCAATGAATTCTACAGATTCTCCACCTCCTGGCTAACGAAGTTCCTCCTCATCTCTGTTCTAAATTGACATCCCTCTATCCTGAGGCTGTGCCCTCTGGTCCTAAACACCTCCACTATAGGGAACACCCTCTCCACATCTACTCCATCAAGGCTTCTCAATATTCAATAGGTTTCAATGAGATCCTCTCTCATTCTCCAGTGAGTACAGGCCCAGGGCCATCAAATGCTCCTCATAAGTTAACCCTTGCATTCACAGCATTAATCTGGAGATTCTGAGGAGTATTTTAGACTTATGAAACTCCTTAACTCAGAGAACTCCTAGACTCTAGAGAGTACAGGCACCTTGTCAATGAGTATTTTGGGATTCTAAATAAATTTAAAAAAAAATATTGACTCAGGAAGCTGACTTGAAATACAGGATCCAACATGATTTTGTTGAATGACAGAACAGACTCAAGAGACCATGTGACCGGTTCCTGTTTCTATTTCTTCATAACTGTTGCTGTGCCCTTGACACCACTGCTTGGAAACAAAAATAAGCAGAGCAGCAGGTTATTTTGAATTCTTGTGCACTCTGCGAATGCAGGGCTCGGTCTCTTCAGAAGAAGGAGCTCAACTCCTGCTTGGCAACGGTAGGAGCGACTTCCTGCCTGTGGCCCAGAGTCCCTGCTGGCAATTCAGCGGTAATTATGGCTCTCCTAACGGGATTCCCTACATGCATATATTTACAGGAAGCGCCAGCCAGAAATGATCAGTCTGAGGGGAATAATTCTAATATTAACGCTAGCATAACAAATGGAAGACAACCAGAGCGATTTAAGTAAAGCAAACAAAACAAATTGCACCTTGGTGCAAGGGGAAAATAATAAAATGAGGCAAACATACTTGTTAGGGCAAGATCATCATTGCAGAGTGATAATAAAACTTGGAACTTACTTTCTGAACGTGTGTCATCTCAAAATAGTAGCCTTTCTCTATCATGGGGGACTCCTAACCTCTCAGGTGTTAAACAATAGGCATGTGAAACTTAATCAGAATTAGAATCAGGTTTATCATCACTGGCATATGTCATGAAATATGTTCTATTGTGGCAAAGATACAGTGCAAATTATAAAAAGTTATCATAGGTCACAATTTAAAATCAATGAGGAAGTGTTCATGGCTCCATTGACCATTCAGAAAGCTATTAGCAGAGGGGAAGAAGCTGTTCATAAAACATTGAATATGGTTCTTCAGGCTCCTGTAACTCCTCCCTGATGGTGGTAATGTGAAGAAGGCAAGTGCTGGATAAGGAGAGCCTTTAATGATAGACGCTGCTTTCTGGAGGCACCACCCTCCCTACCATTGAGCACATTGGCAAGGAGTGCTGTTACAGGAAAGTAGCATAGCATGCATCAGCAAGGACACCCAACATCCGGGTCTTTTCTCACTGCTGCCATCAGGAAGGAGGTACAGGAGCCTTAGATGCCCCACCACCAGGTTCAGGAACAGTTATTACCCCTCAACCACCAAGCTTCTGAACCAGAGTGGATAATGTCACTCACTCCAACACTGAATTGATTCCACTACCTACGGACTCACTTTTAAGGGCTCTACGATTCATGTTCTCATTATTATTTATTTATCTATTCATTATTATTATTATTATTATTATTATTATTGTGTTTCTTTGTATTCAATGGGAATGCCCCCAAGAAAGTGAAATGTTGACATGTATATATTTTGATGATGAACTTTGAACTTTGAACCTTTAAAGATGTCCTTAATGCTGGGAAGGCTTGCGCCCATGATACAGCTGTCTACCACCCTCTGCCACCTCTTTCAGTCAGGTGCAATGCAGCCCCAACACCAGGCAGTGATGCAACAAGTCAGAGTGGTCTCCGAAGACATGCCAAATCTCAACAGCATCACCCCTGAAAGATGTAAAATATCAAGTCCAGGACAGAAAACTGAAGACACAACAGGAAAAATCAAGGTACGGTATTCTTAAAGAACAAACTATTAAATGATGAAACCATTTAAATTAAAACAAAAAAAAAATAGCAGCTGTTGCTATGACTCAATTGGTAAATAAACAGGAAGGTCTCATGAGGGCTTATTTCCGAATCATGATTCCTGGCAGAGATCACCGCTTACAGGGAAAATCCCTTGGGAAATTGTGAGCCTGCAGATCTTGATATTCAGTCTATTTGGGAAAAAAGGCTTACAGAAAGAGTATGCTACTTCCTCAGGGGATAAAGCAGCAAAAGAAAAAAAATCACTAACTGATAATAAGAATCCTGGTCTGACACCTGTGCCGATTCTCTTAAGGGTTTGTAATGGCCTACAGAGCTCTTCCCCCTAAAGGCTCCCGAACAGTGGCATAACATGAGCTGCCAAACAAGGGCTTCCTTTTGTAAAATAACCCATGCCCTTTATTTTAAGAAACAAAACAAAGAATATTGACAGGAAATATTTCCACACTGTTGTACTGGAATAAATATAGACTGATGGCTAAACAGAGGGATTTGGGAAGTGATTCAATCTATGCCAATAATCTTGAAATTAAATATATTCAAAATGCTAGTGTTATCTATCAATCACTGAACAAAACAGATTAACATATGAACTATTCCTTCACAATATAATTTGCTGCCTTGTGAGAATGCTGCACTCAACTAGAAAATAAATTACAGTCCTTTTGTTGCCAAACTGCTGGTACCTTAAAAATTAATAAAACCAGCTCAATATCATTTATATTGATCCGGCATTTAATAAGAGTCTGCATATCCCTCACAACTCATTATTTGAACCTGCAAACATGTAGGCCAGGTAGTCCTCCATCTAGAGAGGCAGAATTCCTCCCAATTCCCTCACACCACCTGAACATGATCACAGATGGAAGTTTTAAGATGCTTGGAAGTAGGTACAAGGGGGACGTCAGAGGTAAGTTTTTTCCAGAGAGTGGTGGGTGTGTGGAATGCACTGCCAGCAATGATGGTAGGGGCTGATACAATAGGGTCTTTTAAGAGACTCTTAGATAGGTACATGATGCTTAGGAAATTAGAGGGTTATGTGCTAGGGAAATTCTAGGCAGTTTCTAGAGTAGGTTACATGGTCAGCACAACATTATGGGCCGAAGGGCCTGTAATGCATTATAAATTTTCTATGTTCTATGAGTGAGTAGGCAGAGAAGAGTCCACCCTAAAGCAGAAACCTGTTGCTTTGATTGAAGGAAATCAGTGTAATACCACTGCAGCATCACAAAGCCTCTGTGTACATTACTTAAAGGTACAAGAGAGTCCCAGAAGTGAAAACAGCTACATCTTTTGGTCTTTGGCCACAACCCAGTTGGAGGCTACATGCTGAAGAACATTTTGGTTCTATGTGTCATGCAAACACATGGCTTAACTATCATTTTATGAAAACAAACAGCAATTGAACAAATATATAAAAAACACAGGGTTATTTTGAGGAAAGGGACAAAGCAGGCACTGAGACATTCTTATTTGGAAGTCTGTTTCAGTCTGTAATTTTGAGGCTAATTGCTGATTACTATAATTTAAACATGCCTTGAGGTGCTAAACTGGCAACCAGAACTTTGATACAAAAATGCTATGTAAAAGTAAAATGCACGAGTCTGTGTATATCATCTGCACAGAAGGTGTGAAGCCTGACTGGGGAACTCAGGGACTGACAGAGAAAGCTCATGTGTTCTTTGATGTGGGTCTGGTGGATGAAGACAGAATTCAGCGATAATCAAGGTGTTTGGGAGGGGCTGTGGTTTGTGCACAGAAGCAATGAAAGTGGTGGCTATGGAAGAAATTGCTGAGCAGAATGTCCCCAAGCACTTGGGCACAGCGCTGGAAAAATCAAATAACTTGTGTGGTGCGGTCAAGTTAAAATATCATGCCACAGAAACTCTGCACCATGCTGTGCAGACCATTTCGATGCACTAGTCATACAGCTGCCCAGCTTCCTGAAGCAGCACACACACACACTCAAAATCACCTATTTAGACACAATCATCACACCTTTTCCATAATAAGATAGAATATGACAAATGGTAGCATGAGCTTGCAGGGGGAAGGAAAACACGTCTAAATGAAATTATTTATCTTGACGGGCAATACTACTGGGAATTGGGAAGTGAGTGGCTGAAAATATGGCCACACGAAGAGCAGGGGAAAGCTTATCTTAAAGTATGTGGCCTCACTTATATCTGGCTGTTCCTTCATGGTTGCTATCTTTCCTAGCTCTCCACGCAGAGAAGAGCCTCTGGCATCCCTGAGGAATGTAAGGAGGGAACAGAAGAGACCAAAGAGGTCCCAGGCATTGGCTCAACCACTAGTACCACATCTAATGTAGAAATTCTGCTAAAAGAGGGATCCTTTTAGAAACACAGAACATACAGTATTTGGCAATGACTTAGAGAAGGCTAGGTCTTCTATTATAATTGAGTTTCACTGGGCCAAATCCAAGAGGCTGCGCTGTTTAACAAACCAAATGTTCAGACAGGTTGTTTGAAAGTTTCTAGATCATAGATGAAGGAAATAATCCACTTGCCTGTAGAACCCAAAGTCAGAACAGCCGAGGCCATTGCTTCCAGTAAGTTAAATACTAATAGGGAAAAGGCATCATGGCTTTGAGATCTGCAGGGTTTTGTAGCGTCATCAACGAACTGTCCAGAAGACAGATTTCAATGGGTTTCAAATTCCTCAGCTGTTGACTTTCTGCAGTATCTCATGTGTTGCTCTCATCAGTGGCTAGTGCCTGACTCCAGCATATTATTTGGCTGGATCCTGAGATGCCATCATGGGAATCAGAATTAAAGAACCCAAGGGCTTGGTTGAGTATCATTCAATAGCAGCATTTCTACTCCCATCAGAGCCAACCCATCATTATCTCTTGTTGCTTATCAGCCTGATGCAGTGTGAGGTGGTCATTTCCCAGCCTATGACCTCTTGAGGGCAACTCAGACAGACAAGATCTCAGTCACTGGGCTTGCAGTACATTAAAGCATTGGACTGGACAATGGTTGTTGCCCAGGGTGAATGGCAGGTTATTTGCGAATGTTTTCTTTGTATTTTTTCCCCTGGATAATTGGATGGAATCTTGGAGCTTTTAAATTGTGATTTTTGTGAGGGAAAATTTAAAAGGATTAACTCCAAAGGTTGGTCATCCTAATGGATCCTTTGTCCTGCACGTGAGAACTTTCAAAATGATCTCCTAAATCTGAAGTTGAAGACTGAGTCACACCCGGCTCAGCGTTCTTTGTGTTTCTTTGCCAGAATTGGGCTAAACTGGCAAAGTACCTGGAGATCCCATCTTGTAGAGTCTCAATATCCAAAATAGCCAGAGAGAAATGTCCTCCCACGTATCTGAACTTCAAAATGAATTTGCAATGCAATAATGTGAGCAATGGCAAATATGGTACGTTGTGATAAGTTGCCGAAGTAAGTAAGTGTGGGGCATCACAGTAGTGGTTAGCACAACACCATAACAGCTTGGTGTCAAGAGTTCAGAGTTCAGATCTGGCATCCTCTGTACGCAAGTTTGTATGTTCCTTTCTGTGTGCCCATGGGTGCTCTGCTTTCCTCCTGCAGTCCAAAGATGTACTAGTTAGTAGGTTAATCAGCCATTGTAAATTGGCCCATGGTTAGGCTAGGGTTAAGTCAGTGGGCTGCTGGGTGGCAGGGCTTGAAGAGCCGAAAGGGCCTGTTCCCTAAATAAATAAAAGCAGATCTTTCAGGTCGGTGTTGATGTTTGAGGTGTTAGTAAAATTCATTGGAGTGGATCTGTCATTGGGAGTTCACAGTCATAGAACGTGCAACAACACTGAACAGGCCCTTCAGCTGACCATATCTGCTCTGTCCATGATGCTAAATGACACCAGTCTCATGTATCTGCACATAATCCTGATCTCTCCATTGCCTTCACATTCATGTGTGTGTCTAAAAACTCCTTCAATACTACTGTTGTATCTGCTCCAGCAACACCTGTGGCAGCAGGTTCAAGTCATCTACCATATTCTATGAAAAAACCTGACCTTAAAATTTCCCTTCCCACTTTAAAGCTGTGCGTCGACTATATGCCCTATAGAAAGGAACTCTCACTATCTATTCTAACTATGCCTCCAATAATTTTGTGAGTTCTTCTCTCCTCTTCAGGTACAGTTGTAAGTCAATATATTGATGGGAGAGCTGGCCAACTTATCTATCACATGTCCTTGCTCCTGGTGAGTGTTCAGCTCTGGAAGTGTTGTCCTGTAGCCAGGCTCTGCCACTTATGTGAATTTTCCAGCAGCTTTCCTGTGACACCAGCATAATTATGGGGTCCATGTGTGCCAGATACTCCAGAGAACAGTGGACTTAAAATTAGTACTGTATGCCCTTTTATCCTGTGCAGCTAAATAATTATTAGTTGCACTAATTATTTATTCATTAATATTGATGAACTCTAACCACCCATTGAAAAGTAGCACGCTGTGTTTAATCTTTTCAGCATCTTATCTTTGTGTAGCGGAAGTGAGAAAAGTCAAGTAAAAATGTTGGCCAGTAGCAACTGACTCTTCCCTGACAGTTCAGAAGAGAACAGCGAGGTAGTTTCTTCTTGTGGCTCAGCATGCTCACGACTTCCATGCCTGCACATTGAAGCATAGATGTACTGGACACACTGGGGTCAGATATCAGTACACATCTCACTCACTCCCTCACTGGTCTCACCACAGAAAATGGGACATTTCTTCTTCTTCGATTACTGAGCAGTCAGGTGCACTCCAATCTGCTGAGTTACCGGGAAGCTGAAGCTGGCTAAAGTAAAAGACACATCATGAAAAGCAGTAATTTCCTTCAAGATGCTTTCAGAGGAATCTCACCAAACTCAAAGTACATCAAGTTTTTATATTTGTGTTGCCTCTGTGCCCCCAGTTCACCTAGGGTGAACTGCCGTCGCCCCGCCAGTAGTGCAATACTTCAGTGTAAATATGATGTAATGCCCACCCATTACACGCTCACAACACAAATATCAGACAATACCCAAAAGCGAGTAAATAATTGCAACTTTATAGTGATTTCTTAGTGATGGTTTAGTAGAAACAGATAACCTAAAGGCGCCAAAGTAATAATCAGCTTGTCAGTTTGTACACATATTTTAATACGTTGGAGCTCACGCCTCCAGTTCCTTCCACGACGACCTTCCGAGCCTTCGGCCACCGTCTGAACCGCCAACGTCCTGTATCCGCCGCTCAGGAACCTCTGCCTGTTCCACACACATCCGTCCTCTTCGCTCTCCTCCCGAAAAAAAGACCACGAACTCCCGCTTAGCTTACACAGACAAGATAGCATAACAATTCTCCATTGGTTATTTTTCCCTTTATCAGTAACCATAACCCAAACATACCAGACACAGGATCCCATTATAGTATTACACAGAAGCCATTTTGTTAGCCTGAACAGTTAGCATCACGGTTACTGGTATTGAGAACCCTACATTTGTAAGAGCAAAGATAATAAATACCAAGTTATTCAATACAAATTCACTAGTTGACATATTTTAATATTTTGCATTGGACAAATAGTTCCATTGAATTCCATATTTACATTGGGGTCGCACAGTAACTGACAAGACACCTCCGAATATACAACTTCCTTCTCTAAGACAAGGTTATTAAACTACTTCACATGGAAAGTTTCTAAGAAACTGACAACTGTAACTCTCTGTGAACATAAATTTCCCAATTATTGATCAGCAGAAGAAGTATGCCTGTAACCACGTTTGATATGCTTTTCTGGTACCTGTTTGATCTTTGGCACAAGGATGCAACTGACTTGGCCGATGGTGCCCGATGCCTGGTTTGATGCCAATTCACATACACCCATTGTCTTAGGTTTGGCTGATGCCAACAAACATTTCTCATGGTCATGTTAATTTGCCGACCATGTATCTTGAGGAGCATGCTCTGTGCCATCGCACTGTAGACAATACTGTTCGTTTATCCAAAATAAGCAAACTGATTTCAGAATCAGATTTACTATCACTAGCAGATGTTGTGAAACTTGCTGATTTTGTGGCAGCAGTACAATGCAATACATAATAAAAGAAAACAATCTGTGAATTACAGTAAGTACGTATATATTAAATAGTTAAATTAAATAAGAAATAAAAAAAAAGTAGTGAGGTAGTGTTCATAGGTTCAATGTTCATTCAGCAATCTGATGGCAGAGAGGAAGAAGCTGTTTCTGAATAGTTAACTACGTGCCTGATGGTAGCAATGAGAAGAGGGCATGTCTTGGGTGATGGGGATCCTTAATGGTGGATGCCACCTTTCTGAGACATTATCCTTGAAAATGTCTTGGATGCTACAGAGAATACTGCCCATGATGGAGCAGATGAGTTCACAATTTTCTGTAGCTTCTTTCAATCTTGTACAGCAGCACCTTCACAACCCCATGGCGATGCAGCCAGTTAGAATGCTCTCCATGGTAAACCCATAGAAATTTGCAAGTGTCTTTGGTGACATACCAAATCTCCTCAAACTTCTGATGAAATATAGCTGCTGTCGTGCCTTGCAATTTCTGCTTTCAATTTGTGTTAAGAAGCTTATTTGAATTAATGTCTGGTAAATCATGTATACTAAGCCTAGTGCATCTAATGTGACCTCATTTACTTGAATGAGGTCACTGACTTTCATTTGCAACAGACACAAAATGTTGTGGGAGCTCAGCAGGTCAGGAACCATCTATGGAAAGGTGTGAACAATTGACGTTTCAGGTTAAGACAGAAAAATAAGGGAGAAAGAAGCCAGAATAAGAGAGAAGGTAGAAGGAGAGAAAGTGTATGCTCTGACAGGTGAAACTATGTGAGGGAGAAGGTGAGTGGGTGGGAAGGCATGGATGAAATAAGAAGCTGGGAGATGATACTGTAGGTGGAAGCGGTAAATGGTTGCAGTAGAAGGAATCTCACAGGAGAGGAGAGTGGAACATGGAAGAATGGGAATGCGGAGGGGCAGGTAAGGAGAAGAAAAGGGGTCAGAGGATGAAAAAAAACCTGGGGATGGTAAAAGAAGGAAGAAGGGGAGGAGAAATTCTCAGAAGATAGAGAAATTGATGTTCATGCTTTCAGGTTGGAGGCTACCCGGACTATACGAGGTGTTGCTCCTTCAAACTGAGTGTGAGGTAATCATGATAAGAGAGGACGCCATTGACTGACATGTTGGTTGGATCAGAAGTCATATTGAAATGGTTAGCCACCAGGAAATCCTGTCTTTTGTGGCAGATGTGGCAAAGATGCTTGACAAAGCTACTCATTTTGATCCGTCTTCCGATTTCCATATTAACATATCAGTCTATGTCGTCCTCTGGAACATAGAGTCGTAGAGTACTACAGCACAGATAGTACATGCTGAAACATTAATCTGCCCAGTGCCATTGACCTGTGCCTAAACCATACCCTTCCTATTTATGTACCTATCCAATTTTCTTTTAAATATTCAAATCAACCCCTCATCCACCACTTGCACTGGTAGCTTGTTCCAAACTCTCACCACCCTCTGAGTAAAGAAGATCCCCCTCATGTTCCCCCTTAAAAATTTTACCTTTCACTCTTAACCCATGACCTCCAGCTGTAGTCTCACCCAACCTCCATGGAAAAGGCCCGCTTGCATTTACTGCTCATAATTTTATATACCTTGATCAAATCTCCCCCCAATTTTCTATGTTTTAGGGAATTATGTCCTAAGCGATTCAACTTTTCCCCGTAACTCAGGTCCTCAAGTCCCAGCAAAATCCATGTAAATTTTCTTTGCACTCGTTCAATTTTATTTACATCTTTCCAAGCAGGTATATAATCAAAACTAAGCCTCACCTACATCCTCTACAATTTCAACATAACGTCCCAACTCCTGTACTCAGTACTTTGATTTTTGAAGGCCAATGTGCCAAAAGCTTTCTTTACAACCCTATCTATCTCTGATGCCATTTTAAAGGAATTATGGATCTGTTTGCCCATGTTCTACCATACTCTTCAGTGCCCTACCACTCACTGTATAAGATCTACCCTGGTTTGTCCTCCCAAAATGCAACAGCTCACATTTTTCTGTGTAATGCCCTGGTAAAGGTTTCAGTGCTAATGTTGTAGGGTATTTCATGTAACAATCTTTCTGTAGAAGGAGTGATTGGGTTATGGTTAGAGATAATGGGCGCTTTGGAATGTGAGCCGTCCAATCAGGAGAGAAGGCTTGGGAAGTGGGGTTTTTGTGCCTGACACCAGTGTGAGCTTTTGTTTTTGTTCAGCAGGAGATGAAGAGAGAACCAGTCATAGGATTTGATCTGGTGGGGACCGTGATTTGATGGAGCAAGGTATGGAAATCCACTGAGGATCAATGAATATGACTTTTGGAAGAGTTGAACTCCAACCAGTGCACATTGGACTGATTAATTATGATGTGTCCTTTTTGTTTTTTTTCCCTTTCTTTTCTTTACTAACCTTTTAGTTAATATTCATAAATATACTTCTGTGGCGACCCACTTCCTATCGCACTCGAACCGGCTCACAAATAGCCAGCGCGCCGGCACAAAGGCCAGGTCTGCTTCACCAACAAAAGGAAAGCCTGCGGGGGTTTGTGAGTACATGCCCCTTACAGCATCCGTGCCAGGGGAGGGCGGGATGAGGGAGGCTTTAAAGCAAGGCTGTGAAGTTCGAATAAAATCTTCTTTAATTGCAGTTTACCGACTCCGTGTTGTTATTTTAGCGCTGCGTGTAGCACACCGCTACACTTCCTTTAATTATATGCAGTGCACTGTCTGTTATTTCCTGGGTAGCAAATCACGCAGCATTCACACAAACTGGGACTTGGGTGGGAGAGACATCCCAGTATCCCAGTCTCATGGATTTGGTGGGACTGGAGTGTATATTCCCTAACATATGCGGCTTGAGAGCACTGGGTCTTTCAGTGCTGAGTTGGGAGACTGCCAGCGAAGGCTATGAGCCATTACCTGGGACACTCAAGAGGGGGAGTTCATCTGCATTAAATTCCATCAGCCAATTTTCAGCCCATTTTTCCATCTGGTCCAGATTCCGCTGTAACCTTTTATAGTCTTCCTTGCTGTCCACTATACCCCCAATCTTGCTGTCATTCACAATTTCCGAATCCACTTTACAACATCATCATCCAGATCATTGTTGCAGATGACAAACGACAACGGACCCAGCACTAATCCCTGCAGCTCATAACTAGTCATAGGCCTCCAGTTAGAGATGCAACCACTTAGTCCCACTCTCTGGCTTCTCCCGCAAAGCCAATGTCTGATCCAATTTACTACCTCATCTTCAATGCTGAGTAACTGGACCTTCCTGGTCAACCTCTCATGCGGGACACTGTCAGGGGCCTTACTGAAGTCCATGTAGGTAGCATCTACTATCTTGTCTTCATCAACTTTCTTCTTGGTAACTTTCTCAAAAATCTTGGTAAGATTTCAGAACATGACTTACCATGTGCAGAGCCATATTGACTATCCCTAATCAGTCCCTGTCTGTCCAAATACTTAGAATACATTCCAATAAGATAGATAGATGCAATAACTTCCCTCTATTGATGTTAGGCTCACTGTCCTATAATTTTCTGGCTGTTTTTAGGGGCTTTCTGAAACAAAAGACCAACATTGGCTATCCTCTAATCCTTTGGCACTTTATCCTTGGCTAAGGATGTTCTATCTCTGCTAGTGCACTATTTAAGACAGTAAGCACCTTGTCCTTTGTAATGTGTATAGGGTCCATGATCTTGTTGCTATATTACCTTGCATCTATTGTCTCTGTGTCTGTAACATATGGATCTATTCCTTTTAGCGCAATGACTCCCCTTATCACTAATTCTTGACTGATAACTTACCAATGCTCTTTGATCTGTTGTTCTCTCTGCAAAGTGAATACACCAGTTGGTCTGACTTGTGTGCTTTTACTTATTTGATATGTAGTTGTACAGACACAACCAATTAGAGACGAGTACAAACCTGAATGGCAGTGGATATCACCAACTGAACCGACAGTTATGAGATGACAGGATTTGGAGGAAGGGAGAGAGACAGCAAGAAGGAAGAGCGGATCAGTATGGAGAAAGTCGTCACAGATGCTAACAAAGCGATACGTGGGAACAGAACACGTAGACAGTGAGAGATGCACCACTAACAAAGTGAAAGTGAAAATAATATGACAATGGCCTTGATCTGGAAAACTGACAATTTTGATGGTGCTAATGAGGACTGGAAATCATATTTCAAGATGGTTGAACTGTATTGTAAAGTGAACGACATGGATGAGGAAAAGAAAGTCTCTATGCTTCTTAGTTTAATGAGTGCTAAAGAGATTAGACTCTTATGCAAATTGGTAACTCCTGAGAAGCATTTCTGAACATGTTGCTGAGCTGTTCAAGCTTTCTCAATACTGATACTTTTGAGATGGGTTTTCTGATGCATTAAGAGACAGGCTTGTTTGTGGCATGCTAAAGACCTACACAAGCAAAAAAGTGTCTCCCAAAGGCAAACACAACAGTTAGAGCTTTATGTGTTGAAAAGTGGAGGGCCAACACTTTTCAAACCTGAATGTTTGAGAAAAATCCAACTAGATTGGCACACAATCAAAGCTCTCAATGCGTCATCAACAGGCAACTGGTGCCCAAATGGCACCACTAACCAGAGACTGCTACAGCTGCTTAATGCTGATGAGAAGGTGTTTGAGAAGTGTATTGGTAAACTCAAAGGCCAGAATCAAACTTAGCAATGGAAACTTCCATAAAGTGCATCCAATGCCTTATGATTCAGCATTCAAAGTGGGTGCTGAACTTCAAAGCGTGGAGGTATTTGGCATTCTCTCCAAGGTTGAGTTTAGTTATTGGGCCACACCCATTGTCCCAGTGATCAAGAAAGTGAAGGCCAGAGCTGTTTGCATATGTGGGGACTTCAAAGTGAGCATCAGTCCAGTGCTGCATACTATACAGTATCCCCTGCCACAAATAAAAGACATTTTTGCATCTTTAGCAGGTGGGGAGAGGCTTTCACAGACTGACTTGTCGCAGGTCTATCTGCAAATGAGGGGTCAAACAGGAAGTTCCTCACAATCAACACTCACAACACTCAACACTGTTCCAGTACAATAGTCTGGTCTTTGGTGTTGAATCGGCTCCAGCAATCTGGAAAAGAGCAATGGACCAAGTGCTCCAAGATATCCCAGGAACACAATGTTACCTTGATGACATCATCGTGACTGGCAAAAATTGATGAAGAGCATCTCCAGAACCTTGGTAAAGTGCTTACCAGGCTGAGTGAGATGATTTGTGTGCAAAGAAAGGGAAATGTGAAGTTTTCAAGAATGAAATCTCATATTGTGTACATGTCATTGACAAGTCACAAGAGAAGATTGAAGCCGTGCTGCAGGCACCCAAACCAGCAAATGTGTCACAGCTCAGGTCATACTTGGGCCTTATAAACTACCGCCATTGTTTTCTCCCAGACATTGCTTCAGTGCTGCACCCATTGAATGCACTGTTGCAGACAGGAGCATAGTGGGAATGGTTAGAAAGATGTGAAAGAGCATTCAAGAAACCAGAGACTAATAATATCAGATGAACTACTCACCCATTATGACTCATATAACCATATAACCATATATAACCATATAACAATCACAGCACGGAAACAGGCCATTCCGGCCCTCCTAGTCCGTGCTGAACTCTTAATCTCACCTAGTCCCACCTACCTGCACTCAGCCCATAACCCTCCACTCCTTTCCTGTCCATATACCTATCCAATTTTACCTTAAATGACACAACTGAACTGGCCTCTACTACTTCTACAGGAAGCTCATTCCACACAGCTATCACTCTCTGAGTAAAGAAATACCCCCTCGTGTTTCCCTTAAACTTTTGCCCCCTAACTCTCAAATCATGTCCTCTCGTTTGAATCTCCCCTACTCAATGGAAACAGCCTATTCACGTCAACTGTATCTATCCCTCTCAACATTTTAAATACCTCGATCAAATCCCCCCTCAACCTTCTACGCTCCAATGAATAGAGACCTAACTTGTTCAACCTTTCTCTGTAACTTAAGTGCTGAAACCCAGGTGACATCCTAGTAAATCGTCTCTGCACTCTCTCTAATTTATTGATATCTTTCCTATAATTCGGTGACCAGAACTGAACACAATATTCCAAATTTGGCCTTACCAATGCCTTGTACAATTTTAACATTACATCCCAACTTCTGTTCTCAATGCTCTGATTTATAAAGGCCAGCGTTCCAAAAGCCTTCTTCACCACCCTATCTACATGAGACTCCACCTTCAGGGAACTATGCACTGTTATTCCTAGATCTCTCTGTTCCACTGCATTCCTCAATGCCCTACCATTTACCCTGTATGTTCTATTTGGATTATTCCTGCCAAAATGTAGAACCTCACACTTCTCAGCATTAAACTCCATCTGCCAACGTTCAGCCCATTCTTCTAACCGGCATAAATCTCCCTGCAAGCTTTGAAAACCCACCTCATTATCCACAACACCTCCTACCTTAGTATCATCAGCATACTTACTAATCCAATTTACCACCCCATCATCCAGATCATTTATGTATATTACAAACAACATTGGGCCCAAAACAGATTCCTGAGGCACCCCGCTAGTCACCGGCCTCCATCCCGATAAACAATTATCCACCACTACTCTCTGGCATCTCCCATCTAGCCACTGTTGAATCCATTTTATTACTCCAGCATTAATACCTAACGACTGAACCTTCTTAACTAACCTTCCATGTGGAACTTTGTCAAAGGCCTTGCTGAAGTCCATATAGACTACATCCACTGCCTTACCCTCATCAACATTCCTCGTAACTACTTCAAAAAATTCAATAAGGTTTGTCAAACATGACCTTCCACACACAAATCCATGCTGGCTACTCCTAATCAGATCCTGTCTATCCAGATAATTATAAATACTATCTCTAAGAATACTTTCCATTAATTTACCCACCACTGATGTCAAACTGACAGGTCTATAATTGCCAGGCTTACTTCTAGAACCCTTTTTAAACAATGGAACCACATGAGCAATACGCCAATCCTCCGGCACAATCCCCGTTTCTAATGACATCTGAAAGATCTCCGTCAGAGCTCCTGCTATCTCTACACAAACTTCCCTCAAGGTCCTGGGGAATATCCGGTCAGGACCCGGAGATTTATCCACTTTTAAATTTCTTAAAAGCGCCAGTACTTTCACCTCTTTAATTGTCATAGGTTCCATAACTTCCTTACTTGTTTCCCACACCTTACACCATTCAATATCCTTCTCCTTAGTGAATACCGAAGAGAAGAAATCGTTCAAAATCTCTCCCATCTCCCTCGGCTCCACACATAGCTGACCACCCTGATTCTCTAAGGGACCAATTTTATCCCTCACTATCCTCTTGCTTTTAATATAACTGTAGAAGCCTTTCGGATTTACTTCCACCTTATTTGCCAAACCAAACTCGTAACTTCTTTTAGCTTTTCTAATCTCTTTCTTAAGTTTCCTTTTACATTCTTTATATTCCTCGAGCAATTCCTTTACTCCATGCTGCCTATATCTATTGTAGACATCCCTCTTTTTTCGAACCAAGTTTCTAATATCCCTTGAAAACCATGGCGCTTTCAAACCTTTAACCTTTCCTTTCAACCGAACAGGAACATAAAGATTCTGTACCCTCATAATTTCACCCTTAAATGACCTCCATTTCTCTATTACATCCTTCCCATAAAACAACTTGACCCAATCCACTCTCTCTAAATCGCTGCACATCTCCTCAAAGTTAGCCTTTCTCCAATCAAAAATCTCAACTCTAGGTCCAGTCCTGTCCTTCTCCATAATTATATTGAAGCTAATGCTATTGTGATCACTGGACCCGAAGTGCTCCCCAACACATACATCTGTCAGCTGACCTATCGCATTCCCTAACAGGAGATCCAACACTGCCCCATCTCTGGTCGGTACTTCTATGTATTGTTGCAAAGAGCTATCCTGCACACATTTCACAAACTCTAAACCATCCAGCCCTTTTACAGAATGAGCTTCCCAATCTATGTGTGGAAAATTAAAATCTCCCACAATCACCACCTTGTGTTTACTACAAATATCTACTATCTCCTTACACATTTGCTCTTCCAACTCACGCTCCCCATTAGGTGGCCTATAATACCCTCCTATCAGTGTTACTACACCTTTCCCATTCCTCAATTCCACCCAAATAGCCTCTCTAGAGGAGCTCTGTAATCTATCCTTCCAAAGCACCGCCATAAGATTTTCTCGGACAAGCAATGCAACACCTCCTCCTCTGGCCCCTCCTACTCTATCACACCTGAAGGACTCATCTTCCCCCTCAGCTGGTCTCACTAACCTGTCAATTTGTAGTCCTTCCCCTGACCCCACCTTCTTATTCTGGCATTGCCTCCCTTCCATTGTTGATGAAGGGTCGGCTCAAAAAGTGAACTCTTTATTCCTCTCCATAGATGCTGTCTGAGTTGCTGATTGCCTCCAGCATTTTTTTGTATGTTATTCAATATTTTCACTATCTGCAGAAATTCTTGTGTTTATGATTGACTCTCCATTAAAAGATAAGGTTAGCAAATTTAGTATGTTTATATTTATTTGCAGGCATTTTGACTAATTAGTATCAGACATGCAGTATATGTTTTTGAATTATCTTATTATTTATATTTTTCAATAGTTTATTTAAAATTCTACAGTAGATTCTGACCACACCTAAAGAGAAATGTTGCAAAATCGGCCTAATATGAGTTGTGCAGCCATCTAGGACATTGCTGCAGCTTTTAGCCACAACCCTCTGGAAGTTTTCTGGCACCAGTTGAGTTTTTGCTGCTGTCCAAGCTGAACCTCTTAACGCGAAAGCTCCAGATGCGTTGATGTAGGCTTTGACCAACGTCAGTGCAGTTTCCCAGATCCACACGTGAAGGTCGCATATACGGATCTTCCATTCATATGAGTTCTTTAAACTTGCCTCACTAATGGTTGCAACATGTGTTACATATAGTTTATCTTCTCAGTAAAAGAATTCTGATGCATTCCAAGGGCTGCTTTTAGTTTGCTGATTTATTTCTGTCTCTTTATAATTATGAGTAATTATTTGCAAATTTTTTTAAGGAGAAATGAAAACTGGGGAGAGTTTATTTTTAACACAGCAAGTTGTCATGATCGAAACCAATGCCTGCAAGCACAGTCAAAGGAAAGAACTGGATATAAACTTAAAAGAAGAGAAAAGTTTCAATGTGATAGAAAAAGAAGAAGAAAGTGGGACTAACTGGATAACTTTTTCAATAGGATTGACAAGGATAGGATGACCTGTGCCTTGCATATAAGGTTTAGCTATGTTTTCTATCGGAATTCAAGAGACCAAGAGTGCCCCCAGCAGTAACTTAGCTGCAGGCCTCGGTGGTAAAAGGTTCAATTCTTCAATGTGCAGAAGATCTAGTTTTGCTCACATAAAGTGCTTCTGTGCCAATTGGAACTGAGTTATGGCAAGCACAAATGAAAAGATGTGCTAAGAGGTTTGCTAGCAAACCAGCTACAGAGAGATTCTGCAATGTGTAAATTACAGAGCTACCGTTGTTATGGTTACTGTGAACTGGAGATGCTGCTCAGTCACGAATCCATCAATTACCGATGTTGCAAATATGAACAAAAGCAGGAGAGAGGATGAAAATGTATCATGATATGGTTATTTTTCTTGTGGCATATTGTTTTGGAGAAAAATTGTTTTTTATGTATTTTAGAGAAATTTCAAGAGTCTCTTTAAAAAATCGAAAGCTATCATATAAGCAAATGACTGAACTATGACATAGAATGGTATTTTCCTGTCTAAATAAAGACAAAATTCTTATTTGCTATGTCTATGATTTACAAAATTCTACTTCTTCCATGTTCTATTTGAATTTCTGGGTGAGATAGCACAAGGCAGCAGATTCTGTGCCTTTAACTTAATTTAACATGGATTTCCCTTTCCACTAATGTCAAGATCCTTTATTTGTTCCAACAATATCTTCATCCAGCACCTTCCTTTTCCCTGCAACCTCATTCAAGCTTATTTCCTGCTTGCACAGTTCCAACTCAGTCAGAGACCTTCTGGCCATCCTAGTAGCTGAGACCAAGATTTTTCCTTCTTCTCAAAATATCCTTATTCAAAACTCCCAGAAAACTTCCCTATTTGCTCTTAAAGTTTTCCTCTTCTACTGCTTTGCATAACATTAATAACACTTTCTTTGAAGCACCAAATCATGATTCATACTTCAGCAATTCACCATCATTATGCAAAAGCCACATTCTATGATTTTCATTACCTTGCTGGTGGGGGCCCTAATGATGGATGCTGCTTGCCTGTGACAATGCTTCGTTCAATATTTATTACTTACTTACTCATCATTCTTATTGCTTTCTTTTTGCATTTTCACAGTTTGTTGTATTTTGAACACTGGTTGAATGCTCAAGTTGGTGTGGTCTTTCATTGTTTCTATTATGGTTATTATTCTATTATGGATTTATTGATTACGTCCATAAGAAAATGAATCTCGGAGTTGTATATGGTGACATATATGTTCTTTGATCATAAACACAATGAACTCCAGTTTACTGAAAATATTAAAAGTATATTTATGATTGATAGATGTTTGATAGTTTGGCAAACTCATTGCTATACATATAATCAATAGATATAGTATAAGCAGATAAGTTACAATTTTTTTGGGACATGAAGTGATGAGAATACCAGAACAACTAATTATAAAATGTAAGTGTATTAGCCAATGTGTACACACGTCTTTCCCCATCTTGCACATGACACAAGGTTGTTTCAATGAGCCCCCACCCTCCCTTAATAAGACCATAAGACATAGGAGCAGAATTAGGCCATCTGGCCCATCGAGTCTTCTCCTCCGTTCAATCATGGCTGATCTTTTTTTTAATCTCCTTCTCAACCACATTTCCCAGCCTTCTCCCTGTAACCTTTGATGCCATCTCCAAACAAGAACCTATCAATCTCTCCCTTAAATACACCCAATGACCTGGCAACAAATTCCACAGATTCACCACCCTTTGGCTAAAGACATTTCTCTGCAGCTGTTTTGAAACAGTGCCTCTCTATTCTGAGGCTGTGCCTTCTTGTCCTAGACTCTCCAACCATGGGAAACATCCTCTCCACATCTACTCTGTCTGGGCCTTTCAACATTCAAGAGGTTTCAATGAGATCCCCCGTCATCCTTCTGAATTCCAGCGAGTACAGACCCAGAGCCACCAAACGTCCCTCATATGACAAGCCTTTCATTCCTGGAGTCATCCTTGTGAACTTCCTCTGGACCCTTGCGTCATGTGCCACAATAACATTCCCATTGGAACTTTATTGGCAAGTTTCTTTGATATCAGGAATCCTTCAGAAAACTCACATGAATGGAATTGAGCCGCAGCTTAGGGAAACAAGTCAGGAAGAGATGGAAATGGGCGGTGCATTGAACATTTGTTTTTTCTCTGGTAAATCTGCAGTGACTTTCATGTATCTATGTTGAATCTGATTTGCCATAAATGTTGCAACCTTGTTGATTTTTGTCTTGCAGTTATGTTGTCAGGTTTCAGGAGGTTCATCTCCTCTCCACCTATCACACTGTTGGGCAATGTCACAATGTTTATTGATGAGGGTAAACGAGCTTGCAGTCAGTGAGCTAACATAATTCAGGATGGAAGCCAGGTTGCTTTTATAGAGAGTTCTCAATCAAATACGGTTAACAGACTGGTAGTCTGAATGGAGATCCATACACTTTAGGTACGTAGCATTCCAGCTGCTTGTTGAGATCTTGCAGCAGCTTAAAAAAGGGGGGGGAATTAGAGTGGAAACAAATTATTCAGCAATTGTGCACTGCAGTAGTTGGCAAGAACAGAAAGCCTCAGCAGCAGCTATGTCAGATTTCAAATCCATTAAGCTCTAGAATCTCTAGGAGACAAAATCCTCCTGACAGATTTTTCTTTATTCTTTGGATGTGGCAACTTCTGTTAAGCGGTGCTTATTGTCCATTCTCTCGATTCCCAGGGAGATGGTGATACTCCCACCAACCCACTGCAATAGAGACTCTGTGAATTTGGTGAAGTATTGCCATTTTACAGCATTAGGAGGACTTACCACACCTCAAGTTCAAACCCAGAGATTAGCAAAAGGAAACACATTATATGGTGATGCTCCTGTTTGTTAGCATTAGGAATATATTTAAATAGATGATACACTTGCAAAGGATATACATACAATGTTTTCAGACTAGACTTGGTTACTAACTACTGCATTTAGTAGCCTGCACACCATTGTTCTCTGGTTCTGAATGGAGTAAATGGTCGTTGATTGGCTGCCTGGCAGCTGGGCTGCTTTGTCCTACATGGTGCTGAGTGCCCTGACTATTTTTGGAGAACAGTCATTCTCATGTGGAGGGTGTTCCATCATTCCCTGACATGTGCTTGCAAATGACAGAAAGGCTTTGAGGTGTCAGGGGGTGAGTCATTTGCTACACAATGGTTATCCACGTGATTTATGGCCAGAAACTCATCTCTTTGTCACTCACCCCCTACATGTTTATGGCAGGGAAGTGAGAAATTTAATAACATTGACTACTAAAGGTAGTTGATCAGACTCTCTTTTACAAGGAGTCATTGCATGACTTTTTGAGGCACAAATATTATTTGGGCATGTGATCTCACCCTAACCTTCTCGGGCTCTCGCTCCATGCAGGCAAGGTCCGACAGCACAGTCATGGACTTTACAATGTTAGCAGTGATGCTGGGTTTTAGATAGATATAGACAAACTAGTGAAATAAACAGTCATACATCAGATGCAAATGAATGCAGCAAAGTGTGAAGTCATGTATTTTAATAGGAAAAGGAGAGGTGAAATAAATTACCGTGTAAGATGGAGTGAAGCTACAGAAATCTTAATGGTGACAGGACAAACTGGGTAGGTTGTTATAAAGCATAAGCAACCACTTGCTTTATAAACAGAGACACAGTGTGCAGAATAAGTACTAACTTAGCAATTCATAGCGTAGGTCCAGATGGAGTGTGCATCCAATGACAATATTGTGTTGCAGAAAGTTGCCTTGGAACAAGTGCAGAAAATATTTATGAGAATGGAAGCATGAATGTTATGTGAAGGAACTTGAGAGTTTAAAATTGTTATTCCAATGGAAAGAAGGTTAATGAAAACTTATGGATGTGTCCAAAATAACGAGGCATGAACAAGGAGGAAAACTCTAGCAACAAGTGGTACAGTAACACAATGGGTCAGGTATAAGGACTAGAGCTGAGGGAACAGAATAAATTTTCACAGTATATTATGATTTTTAACAAAAAACAAAAATTACAAAAAATAAGAACAGGGGAAGTTCGATTTTAATAGGAGAGAGGATGGGGAAGGATGAGTAGGACAACGAGAATGTCTCTGACAGGGAGAGGCCAAATATAACAGTTATGTTTGTTTATATGTATTATGCATTTCTAATAGGAAGGAATAACTTAAACCAGTTCTGATATAGACAAAAACAATCTTAAGTTAGTGAATTTAATATTGGATTCAAAAGGCTACAACAGGATACTAAAAGTTTCGTCAAATACATAAAATGCGAAAGAGTGGTTATCGGATGCTGGAAAATGATGCTGGAGGTATAGTAATGGAGGACAATGAAATGGTGGATGGACTGAATAAGTATTTTGTATCAGTCTTCATGGTGGAAGACACTGGCAGTATGGTGAAAGTTACAGGTGTCAGGGGTCATGAAGTGTGTAAAGTTACCATAACTAGAGAGAAGGCTTTTGAAAACTGAAACTAAGTCACCTGGACTAGATAGTGTACACCCCAAAGTTCTAAAAGAGGGTGGAGGCATTAGTAATGATCTTTCAAGAATCACTAGATTCTGGAATAGTTCTGGAAGACTGGAAAATTATAAATGTTTCTCCACTCTTCAAGAAACTATAGGCCAATTAGTCTGGCCTCAGTGGTTGGGAAGATGTTGAAGTCGATTATTAAGGATAATCGATTTTCACAGGGTACTTAGAAGCACATGATAAAATAGGCCATTGTCAGCATGGTTTCCTCAAGGAAAAGCCTTGCCTGTCAAATCTGTTAGAATTCTTTGAAGAAATAACAAGCGGGATGAACAAAGGAGCATCAGTGGATGTTATGTACTTGGGTTTTCAGAAGGTCTTTGACAACCTGCCATACACGAGGTTGCTTTTCAAACTACGAGCCCCTGGTATTACAGGAAAGATTCTAGCATGCATGAATAAAGCAGTGGCTGACTATCAGGAGACAAAGAGTGGGAATGAAGTAAGAATGGTGTTCCACAGGGTCTGTGCTGAGACCAATTCTTGTTACACTATATATCAATGATTTAGATGATGGAATTCATGGCTTTGTTGCAAAGTTTGCAGACAATTATGAAGATGGTTTTGAGGAAGCAGAGAGGCTACGGAATGACAGGCAGATGAGACAAATGGGCAAAAAATGGCAAAAAAACTGAGAAAATACAAAAAATTGAGGTGCAAACATACTTGAGCGACCTTGTGCAGGATTCCCTAAAGGTTAATTTTTAGGTTGAGACTGTGGTGAAGAAGCCAAATGAAATGTTAGCATTTATTTCAGGAGGTCTAGAATATAAAAGCAAGGACGTAATGTTGAGACTTTATAAAGCACTGTTGAGGCCTCAAATGGAGTGTTGTGAGCAGTTTCAGGCCCTTATCTTAGAAAGGATGTGCTGAAATTGAAGAAGGTTCAAAAGAGCTTCATGAAAATGATTCCAGAATTGAATAGCTTGGCATATGAAGAGCGCTCGATGGCTCTGCAACTGTATTCATTGGAATTCAGAAGAATGATGGGTGACCTAATTGAAACCTATCAAATGTTGGAAGGCCTTGATAGAGTGGATGTGAAGTGATGTTTCTTATGGTGGGAGAGTCTAAGACCAGAGGACACAGACTCAGAATAGAGGGGAGATGAGGAGAAGTTTCTTTGGTGAGAGTCGTGAATCTGTGGAATTCTTTGCAGTGGGGGCCAAGTCTTTATGTATATTTAAGGCAGAGGTTAATAGATTCTTGAATAGTCAGGGAGAAGGCAGGAGACTGGGGCTGAGAGGAAAATTGGATCAACCATGATAAAATGGTAGAGCAGATTCGATGGGCCAAATGGTTTAATTCTGCTCCAATATCTTCAGGTCCTAAATGCCCAGATAGAAGATGAGATGTTGTTTCTCAAGTTTGCATTGGGTCTCATTATCACCGTCAGAGGGTTTAGAGTGGAAATAGGATGGGGAATTAAAGTGGCAGGCAACTGGAAGCTCAGTATCCCTTCAGTAGACTCAGTACAGTTGTTCAGCAAGCATCTAAACTCCATTTGATTTCTTCAATGTTGTGGAAGCAACACTATGAATGTTGTGGCTGTAGCTGAGTTACTGAAGAGACTGAAAACACTGGTGGATATGAAAGTCTTGATTTATCATAAGCAGACATCTTCCTAGAGAATCTCTCAGAGGAGTTTCCCAAGTTCAAAGTACATCAAGATTTTATACTCTTAAATGTAAACAGATGGTGATTCAATACAATTTCACTAACTACAATTAAACTGTTTGCTTCAGTATTTTGTGTTTGACAAATGTTTCCATTAAAATACATATTTACAGTGGGAACACACCGTAACTGGTAAGGTACCTCTGAAGTTCATACACCTTTGCTGGGACAAACTAATTCACATGGATGTTCTAAAAGCTTCTTAGGACAGAGAACCAGACACCTAAAATGAATACTATGAGAGATAGCTCTCTGAATACTCAAATATCACAATTATTCATTGAGCTTTTATGCCTATGACCATGTTTGGTATGCTACGTGGCAAAATTTAGTCTGTCTGGCCGCCTTCCTTGATCTCTGGAAGAAGGTTGCAATTTGCCTATCGCCACAATAGGTCTTAGATCACTTGGACAATACAAACACCTAAGTCAAGATGCTGTTCATTGACCATAGCTCAATGTTTAACACCATCATTCCTACAGTCCTGATTGAAAATCTACAGAAACTCAGCCTCTGTGCCTCCCTGTGCAATTATGATCCTTGACCTCTAGACCAAAAGACCACAATCTGTGTGCATCTGCGGTAATAATGTTTCCTCCTCACTGACGCTCAACACTGGCACACCTCAGGGGTGTGTGCTTAGCCCACTGCTCTGCTCTCTCTATATCTATAAATGTGTGGCTAGGCATAGCTCAAATGCCATCTATAAATTTGCGATAATACAAACATTTTTGGCAGAATCTCAGCTGAGGATGAGAGGGTGTAGAGGAGTGAGATATGCCAGCTAGTTGAGTGGTGTCATAGCAACAATCTTGCATGCAATGTCAATAAGACCGAAGAGCTGATCATGGACTTCAGAAAGGGTATGTTGAGGGAACATGAACCAATCCTCATAGAGCAATCAAATATATCGATGTAGCTATAAAGAAGGCAAGACAATGGCTATATTTTGTCAGGAGTTTGAGGAGATTTGGTTTGTCATCCAATACACTCAAAAACTTCTACAGATGTACTGTGAAGAGCATTCTGACTGGCTGTTTTACTGTTTGATAATCCAAGTCCCAATAATCTCATATATAAAACGTGAGAAACCCAGATAGGTCACTCTATTGTATCCTCCTTAGCAGAGGTGCCAAAAACTAGGAAGCATAAACTTGAAGTTAATAATAGAAGAATTAGTGAGACAATAAGGAAAAACATTTTCACTAATTGTTGGGTATCTGGAAGGCATTATCTAAGGCTACGTCCACACTAGACCAGATAATTTTGAAAACGCCAGTTTCACATAAAAATGATAGACGTCCACACTAAGCGTTTTTAAAATATCTCTGTCCACATTAAAACGGATATTTCGGCAAATCTCCTCCTACTGTGCATGTGCAGGATACATCTACCGAAAACAAGTGACATGTTTGGTGTTGAATCTCACCGTGAAAGGCTTGCTGCGCGTTTGTTCAGTTACAGACTAGAAAAACTTAAACGATGGACAACTGTTGGCTCTCGTGCAGGAGGACTTAAAAGTAAAAAAAACCAAATACTGGAGTGTATGGAGGCAACCGACAGGGAGTTCATGGACAGTATGACCCGGCTGATGACGAACATTGAAAAACTGACAAACTCTTTTGCATTAATAAAGTACCTTGTTAAATGTATAAAACATGTCTGCATCAGTGTTATCTTGTATTTCCATACAATGTTACATTAGGCTGTTACACATCTACTGTCAGAGAAGTACTTGCATAAATAGGTAAACCACCTTCATACAAGCAAGGACAGAAAACAGGGCAAAGTGAGTATACTTATTTATTCAGTAAGTTATGGGTCAAAGTATTTGGTGAGTACATTTCTAACTCTTCTGGCTTCAGTCTCATTGCCGTCTGTTCTGAAATTGTTAGGTTGCGTTCAAGAAAACAATGAAATGGCGCACTGCCGTCACCATCTGTTCCGGCACGTCATGACCCTGTTTTCAGATTTCTCTGGTTACCCAGTCCACACTGCTCCGGCAAAACGGTGTTTTCAAAATTACACACCCTGGAGAGTGTTTCTGAAAATCTCCAGTTTTGGGGGACAAAAACGCCGTTTTGGTGTGGACGGAGGGTAAAAACGAAGAGAAAAAGCTTTGGTTATGGATCTATCCGGTGTAGTGTGGATGTAGTGTGAATGGGTGGTAGAAATGGAAGCCTATGCAATGCAAATCAATGCAAAGCAACAAAAAAAGACAGTGCAGTCTTCATTTCATTGTATGAAGATAAATTAAGCTTTGAGAGTCAATTAAATTTTAAAGAATTTTCATAGAATATATAAATTTTTAAATCACTGCGGTCCTTTTACAATAAAGTACTTGTATTAATCTGTGCTTATTTTAATTATTATGACATCCTTTTTAACTGGAAATATAATTCATTGGTGTTAAGTGAATTAGTAGAAATGATTAAACAGAGGTTGTCCATATAAAAATGTTCAAGATTGATGGAAGAGCTGTTGATTTAAATTAGATTTACACATCTTTTCAGCTGTTAACAAATGTCAAAGACTACAATTTATTAGCAGTTAACACATTGGTTTTACACTAGATTTGTTACAATTAAAAATGACAATGTTCCATTTGAACAATAATGTTACTACACTACAATGAAAATTTGATATAGCCAATAATACATATTTTATTAGAACTAGTTGATCTGTAGCATCATTCACTTCTATACAAGGTCATCTGGTGTTGAAATTTCCGTTCATACTTTTTAAAATCATTTGATGTTTCTGATTGGCTTCCACTCATTGAATTTTGCAACCCTGCTGTACATCAGATCTTATTCATCAATCTTCCCTTTGCTTGATGATTGACGATCAGGATTGCCAACCTAGAATCTATAGACTAGTTGCTTAATAATATTGGTCCATGGCATGAAACCGGTTAGGAACTGCTGACTTAGGTTGAATCCCTGATTAATACTGCACCAATTGTCAAATTTTCAACACTGTTTTAAAGTTCCTTCATAGTCTCATCCTCTCCCAGTTCTTAAACTGAACTGAGATACTTCAACCCTCCAAGATTTCTAAAATTCTGCCTCCTGAATATCTCAATTTCTCACCGTATTTTCCTTTTAAGACTCTCTTTAAAAATTAGCCCTTAATTTTCCCTCATGCAGCTGGCATCACAAATTTTGTTAAAACTCTTGCAAAGTACCAAGATTAATTTCACTCATAAAGGTGCAAAGCACTTGTTAATTTACTGTTATTCATAATAGAATACATCCAATTTTAATATTGCTTTTAACATTTTATTGTTATTCCTGTGGGAGCATATCAGATTGAATAGAATTAATATTTGCCCCTTTCATATTGACTTACTCCGATGTATTAAATTTTTAAATCAGGGAATTTCAATGATTCAGTTACTGGTAAAAAAATTTTGGATTCGTAATGTATTCTTCATTCAATAAAACTTAATTCATTGTAGAAAGGCCTGGAGAAGCGTTCAAATGATACTTATTCTGAAAGACAACTATAGGGATGTGGCTTCTGCAACATTTTAATTTCCTTCTCTTTAAAAACAGAAAAAAACAGGCAGCACAGTAGAGTAGCAGTTAGCGTGACACAGTGCCAATGACCAGGTTTCATTTCCCGCTGCTGCCTTTGAGGAAATTACATGTTCTCCCTATGATCACATGGGTTTCTTCCAAGTGCTCCAGTTTCCTCCCACATTCCAAAGTCATAAGGTTAAATGGTCACAGGTGGGTAATTGGGCCAGGCAGTATGGAAGAGCCTTTTATTGTGCTGTGTCTCTACATAAATAAGAAAAAGCAGGATCAAAATAAAATCAAAATAGATAAATAAATTATATTCCTGTAAAATCAGCAAATCTTTCACCTCAATGATTTCCTTAATATATAATTTTTTCTCTTTCTCTCCAAATAAACAGATGAAAATGTCAATTATCTCAGCTCACACATACATGGCAGGGCTCACAGCCAAGCAAATGGAAGAATTAACCCTATCATGCACGGAGGGTTGGAGTTGCTATATGTCCATCAGATCTCTCTCTGACTGGAGGTTGAGTGACATCTTACCACAAGGATGTCCCTAACATAGGCTATGTTGAAGAGTCTTTGGCATGAATTGCAATCAATGTTAATGTAGTTTAATGTAATCCACCCCAGAGAAGTTTAATTACCTTATCTTTGGCAAACAGTTAGCTTTGTAAAGAAATCTTCTATCATTAAGGGATAGCAGAAGCCTAGAAAATCTTTCTGCATACATTAATTGGTCCTAGGTCAACTGTTAATTTTCAATATGAGATTAATACTCTTTTTAGAACCAAAACTATTAAATAATTTGGGACAAAACAACCATATTAAGATGAGCACCAGATTACCCTTTATCGTATTTATAAAGATGGACATGGTGTTTGAAATATTCTACTTATGCTAGTGGATATAATTGTTAATTCTCAATTAGGGAGAGCTTCAAAAAGTACCAATTCTAAATGATCAAATTTCTGTATAGATTGGGGAAACTCAGATATGGCCTTTGAATTGATATTCTGAACAATTGTTACAATAAAACTGTTGAATCAAAGACACAACCCAAATCAAGTAAAAGCAATTTTTCTCTAAGTATCAACCATGGATCCAGCCAAGTTTTCTTGCTCTGTGATATCAGGTCTGGTGCTCATTAATACTGTCTGTCTTGTTGTCTTTTATCTAAGCCAATAGAAATAAAGTAACAAGACAGTTGTAATTGCAAATTAAATACTATTATTGTACAAAAACAAACTTATCTCAGTATTATATCCGTGGAGTGCATGATATTCTTCTTAGTGCTTGCGAGAAGGCTGATCTCGAATATAATGGAGAACCACTATATCAACACATCCATCCGGAATGGTGACATTCCGGGTTTTCTGGATGCCTTGAACACAACTCAATCATCGGTCAATTGATCCGTGAAGCCAGGCAGAAGAAAGGTGACTTAACAGTCATCTGGTTAGACCTAGCCAATGCCTATGGATCAATTCCTCATCCAAGTTGACCTTGACCATTACAATATCCCACCAGTACCATGAGACATGATCACCATCTATCGAGGAGGATACAGTCTATGCTTCACTTCAGACCACTAATGAGCTGATGGCAAGACCTCCAGAAAGGGATTCCAACCAGCTGTACCATGTCCCCCATCTTGTTTGTCATGGGTATAAATCTCAACATATCAACAGCAGAGAACGTAACCCAAGGCCCAATTTTGGAGCCTGGCATCCAACAACGTGCAACACGGGGGTTCATGGATGACATCACAGTAACCACTGTAACCCATATCCAAGCAAGATGGGTCTTTGAAATCCTGGATACCATAGCTACCTGGGCTAGGACTGTCTTCAAGGCCAGGAAGTCCAGATGCATGGTGATCAAAAAGGGCAAGGTTACTAGCAAGTTCAGTCTTCAAGTACAGGGAGAAGTCATTCCATCCACAGAGGACAACCCAGTAAAGTGTCTCGGACAGTGGTTTAAAGTAGCAATGACAGATTGTGCCAACATCACCAACACTGTAAAACAGACTGAAGAGTGGCTAAAGAAGATTGACAAAACTGCACTCCCTGGTAAATTTAAGATGTGACTGTACCAACATGGTCTTCTACCAAAGCTGCTCTGGCCTTTCATGGTGTATGAGTTCCCCATGACCATTGTAGAAGGAATCAAGAGTAAAGTCAACAAGCACCTGCAGAGGTGGCTGGGGATGTTCAAAGTTGATCTTCAGATTGGCTCTACATAAGGTCAGGCCAGCTACAGCTCCCTTTGTCATCAGGAGTGGAAGAATTCAAGGTGGCAAAGTGCAGAGTTGTGTTAACACTGACGGGCTCTGGTGACAAGTCAAGAAACCAAACAGGAGTCACAACAAGATTGGGAATAAAGTGGGCCACCAACTTGGCCATAGACCAGGCAGTGAGATCCCTACATTTGGGAGACATCATCAGCAACCCATGCCTGGGATGGCAAGGCCTTGGCTCTGTATACTTCCAACGATGGGGAAGTGCAAGTGCAAGGGATAGGCGTGAAATGGTACAGGCAGAGGTATGGAAACGTGAGGATGAAAGGCGGGTAGTGAAAGCAGTGGAGTTGGGGTCACAGGTGCCTGGATGACATGGGATCTTACCAAGCACAATATCACTTGGGCAGAGACTGGACCCCTTCTGGATTTCTTTTCTCCTGCAAGTCATATGTAACAATCTCCCTGCACCATCATGACTACACACATGGGGGCTGAGAGTGGGCCCTAACTGCAAGCTTTCTGATCAGCGGGACACATACTGTCAGGATGCAAAACAGCTTTAACGCAAGGACGGTATAGGTGTTACCATGACAAGGTCCTGCATCCCTTACTGACACACTGGAGTGGGAGAGGAGTTAAAGAGACCAGCTGGCAGAGAGACAAACAGGACAGTCATATCAAAGAGGCCTAAATCCAAATCATGGGAGATGAGGGTCGATGTGGGGAAGAAGCTGCAGTTCCTGGAGGTGTTGCTAAACACACTTTGACCAGGCTTCATTTTGTGGTTCACCGAAGACAAGAAAATCATCTTGGTGGAGATCACAGTATCAGAGGAGGAAGGATACGAGGAGGCTCACATGAGGAAGGCCCTGAAGTACCAGTCCTTAGTCCAGGAGTGCAGGGACAAAGGCTGGGAGAAGTGGCTATTCCCCATGGTAATCGGCTGTAGAGGGTTCACAGCAACATCGGGATGGAGGTTGCCGTCTGTGCTCGACCTTGATTAAAAAAGCAGGAACCAGGCAGCTCGCAGGATGGGGGAGGAAGCAGAAAGAGTCTCTTTGCTGGATATGGAGCAGGGGAGAGGAGTTGAGCTGGAAGTCAGGAGCAGATGGGCAGTGACTTGGCCACCACTGCTGACCCGCCAACTGGAGAGTGCAGTGATTAAAGGTTGAAATACTGTATGAAGGTTGGGTGCCACCTGACGACATCTGCTGCTGGCCAAAAGTTACCTCATCAGGTAACTGAAGAGAGCACTCCGATGTATGATGTAAGCATTTTATTGTGCAAGTTTAAGTGTATAATTTCCTTGATAAGTGTCTAATAATGTTAGAAATTGAGAGAATGTTACTGAATAAAAAATATACTCATCTACAATTGAAAATTAATTAACTACAATTTATTGAAAAAAATAAAAGTTTTAGGAGAAAGCATATGGTCATCTAAATTTAATTAACATGTAATTTAATTATTTTTTATTCATTAACTATGAAGCTGGTCATGAAATAACAATACTGGCCAACAACAGCAGCAAGCTCTATTTCACAATGCAGTAGGCAAGAAACCCACAAGAGGAAAGTCTAATTAGAAAACTAGAATTGAGGCAAGGCAGCAAACTAATGGATGCAATGAAATTATATGTTAGAAATTCTTTGTTCTGGAAATTATATTGTCACATATTTCACCAAGAACACATCAGGATTAGAGCAGATCATTTTGAGAACAAAATTTGAATGCTCATCAGAGGAAAGAAGCAGCACATTTTACATTCATCTTCCAGGGAATGGTTGAGAGAGAATTCTGGATAAACATTAAAAACAGGCACAAAAAGGACTGTTTTAACATTAAGAAAATGGGAATGCAAAGTAACCACATCTGGAACCCATTCAAAGGTTTGGAACAGCATGAAAACTGAAGCTCTAAGTAGCTGATAAATTAAGGAAACAATTTTCATACATGATTCAGAACACCCTGGAAACAAAGATTTTGCTCCCTGAATACTTTGGGGTATATCTTCTGTAATTTTGGGAGGTTGATCATAAAATTTCATTATCACACACAATTTTTTTGGAAATCGCCTATACTTGTTATTTCAATTCATAATTCAAGTCAGAATAACTGATGCTAAGATTAAGGCAGGCATTTTTGTTGGTGCACGGATTGAACAGGTCATCAATGACAGGCAATTCAAAGAACTTCTCAAAACACAAAAATACAACTGCAGATGCTGTGGATCAAAGAATACGTACACAAAGCTGGAAGAACTCAGCAGGTCAGGCAGCATCCGTGAGAAAAGAGTAGCCAACATTTCGGGCTGAGACCCATCCATCCCTGATGAAGGGTCTCAGTCCAAAACGTTGGCTACTCTTTTCTCACGGATGCTGCCTGACCTGCTGAGTTCTTCCAACGTTGTGTACGTATTCAAAGAACTTCTGATAGGACCGGAGAAAACCACATGGAAGGCATACAAGGATTTTGCTGAAAATTTTCTTGGCAACTACAGAGCACCAAACTACGTGCAGCTGGTTGACAACATGCTTCAAGCATACAAAACCTTGAACTGTAGCATGTTAATAAAGATTCATTTTCTGCATTCCCATTTAGACTTTTTCCCTGCAAATCTTGGTGCTGTCAGTGATGAGCATGGTGAAAGTTTTCAACAGGAACACTGCAATCACTGAGAAACAGTATCAGGGCAACTGGAATCCATCAATACTGGCTGATTATTGTTGGACACTTAAGTGAGAAGCTTTACACACTGAGTACAAATGAAAAACGTCAACAATACATTATAATGCAATGAAATGCATATATTCAATAAAAATTAATTTCTTCTTTCTCCAAATTAAAGTCTGAATAACTGATGCCAAGATTAAGGAACACATTTTTGTTGGTCCACAAGTCAAGCAGTCATCAATGACAGGCAATTATTTGCCTAACTATCCTCAAAAATATATCCACTTATGCCTGCAAAAAAAAAAGGCAAAAGATGTCTACTTTATAGATATTAAGCCTTTTCAGTTGGAGGAAACAATTGATGCTGAAGGCTATCTATATTTGAGAGGTGGCTTTTCTATAAAAGTTTCAACATGAGAAGAATGCAAGATAGCCTGACCAATTTGTGTTATCAACAATCCTCCATTGCAAAGAGAAGGTTTTACGAAGAGTTACCTATTAGTTAATTTTTTCCCATAAATTACAGAAAAGTATGCATCAATGCTAAATTTCTCTAGGTGTTGGGGGTGTGGTGATTGATAGTACACATTTCGATTTTTGGAGCATGTAATCAAATTATTTGAATAGTTCAGTTGCAAATGTTTCATTCTGCTCAGCTTATAAATTGTCTGTCATGCCAAGAAAATGGTATTTAAGAATACACTGTTTCTGCACAGGATTCCTTCACATTCAGGCAGCTGATGAGTATTATTTACTTAAATATGACAACCAACTGGAAGAACTTTACTTTACGTGTTCCTATCCAGAGCAAGAAACCTTATAGCCCATGACTGTTGCATAAAATCACAGTTTATATCCCAACTCTCAATCTGAGAATGATAATTGTATTTTGGCCTAGCAATGTAATATCGAGCTGTTTGAGCCTACTTTGCCATATAATTAATTATGACTGTTCTGCACTGTATTTATCTTCAAACACTAGCCACTACTAAACTGGGTCTTAAAGCAACTTTCTAGGCATCCATAAAAGGAAAGATGCACTAACAATGGGCTAATTATGGACCAACATGCAAAGTTCATAATCTTAATAAGATTGCAAGTAGGGATGAGGAAATGTCACGTTGTTAGAATTACTGTCTTTTCAATCCAGAAAAATTAAAATCATTACTCCACCTGCTTGAAATCTAATGATTTGGATAATATTTAAAGAGCTCTGAAAGCCGCATGCATCAGGGTAATTACTATCTTCCTTCAACCTGTACCACAGAGAAACAGAAGGAACTCACATTTATCTCAGTACTGTGGAGAGAGAAATAATGTTTCATGTTTATGGCCTTTCATAAGGCCATAGGACATAGGAGCAGAATTAAGCTTCTTGGCCCATCGAGTCTCTTCCACCATTTGATCTTGGCTGATCCATTTACACTCTCAACCCTATTCTCCTGCCTTCTCCGCATAACCTTTTATGCTCCGACTAATCAAGAACCTATCAACCTCCACCTTAAATACACACAATTACCTGGTTTCCACAGTCGCCTGTTGGCAACAAATTCCACAGATTTACCAGCCTCTAGCTGAAAAAGATCCCAGTCATCTCTGTTCAAAATGGATGTCTTTTCATACTGAGGCTATGCCCTATGGTTCTAGACTCTCCCCACTATAGAAAACTTCCTCTCCATATCCACTCTATTCAGGCCTTTTAACATTTGATAGTTTTCAATGAGATTGCCCCCTCATTCTTCTAAAATCCAGTGAATACAGGCCCAGAGCCATCAATTGCTCACCATACAGTAAGCCTTTCATTCCCAGAACCATACTCATGAGCCTCCTATGTCAGCACATCCTTTCTTAGGTAAGGGGCCAAAACTGCTCACAGTACTCCAAGTGAGGCCTCGCTAGTAACTTATTAAACTTCAACATTACATCCTTGTTTTTATATTCTAGTCCCCTTGAAATGATTGCTGCATTTGCCTTCATTAACCTTTGGGGAATCCTGCACAAGGACTCCCAAGTCCCTTTACACCTCAAATTTCTGAACTTCCTCCATTTAGAAAAAAGTCTTCCCTTTTATTCCTTCTAGCAAAGTGCATGACCATACACTTCCATTTGCCACATTTTTTGACCATTCTTCTACTCTGTCTAAGTCCTTCTGCAGACTCCCTGCTTCGCTTACCGACAGAACCACTCTATTGATGACGCCATAGCTACAGTGCTACATGGCATCGTCACTCACCTGGAGAAGGGGGATGCACACATTAGAATGCTTTTCCTGGACTACAGTTCAGCATGCAACAGCATAATTCCCTCCAGACGACAGGAAGCTCAGAGACTTCAACCTGCATCCCACCTTGTGTAGCTGGTTCCTAGAATCCTATCAGATCGCCGATAGGTGGTAAGGAATGGCTCCCTCATCTCTGACCCTCTGACTCTCAACACAGGTGCCCCCTCCAGGGTTGCGTCCTGAGTACCCTCCTCTACTCCCTTTACACCCATGACTGTGCTGCCACACACAGCTCCAATCTGCTGATCAAATTTGCAGATGACACAACATTGACTGACCTTACTTCTAGCCGTGACAAGACAGCCTAGAGATGAGAGGTTCACACCATGACACAGTGGTGCCAAGATAACAACCTCTCCAAAAAACAAAAGAGCTGATCGTAGATAATAGGGGACGGGCTCTCCCCAATCAACATCAATGGGACTGCAGTTGAGAGGGTGAGTAGTTTCAAGTTCTTCGGTGTACACATCAGCGAAGATCTCACCTGGATTGTACACACTGGCTGTGTGTCAAAGAAAGGACAACAGCAGCTCTTCCACCTCAGGCAACTGAAGAGGTTCGGCATGAGCCCCCAAAACCTCAAGACCTTCTACTACATGCACATGTGTGAACTTCCCTCCATTGAGGACATTTATAGCAGCAGGTGCAGAAAGGAGGCCTGGAAGATCACCGGGGTACCAGTCACTCCAAACATAAACAGTTCCAACTGCTTCCGTCTTATAAATGGTACCACAGTATTAAGCCAGGACCAACAGGCTGCAGAACAGCTTCTTCCTACAAACCATTTGACTTATAAATTCACATGTCTGTTCATTGTGATGGAGTCATAATGCGAAGATATTTACTCCCTCATGTTGTGGGATGGATGTAAGCTTTAAATAAATTCAAACTGCTCAACATGACCTTCCCCTCCACCTATTTTTGTATTGTTTGCTAACTTTGCCACAAAGGCATCAATTCCATCATCCAAGTCATTGACATATAACATAAAAAGAAGCAGTCCCGACACTGACCCCTGCGAAATACCACTAGTCACCTGCGGCCAAGCAGAAAAGGTTCCCTTCATTCCTAAGTTCTAAAGAAAAGTCATCAGCCTAAGTTGTTAACTTATTTTCTCTATTCACAAATGTTGGTTGACCTGCTGAGACTTTGCAGCATTTCTGGTCCAGTGTGTGAGCTTATCACACAGAAAGCTGACAGTTTTGATCATAACGAGGAATGCTCCCGTGCCACGTCTGGAAGAACCTCAACGAATGATGAGCTATTTTTGACATGGAGGTTTGTTAAAATCTTTTCCGCATCATTTCAGTTGACCTTCCATCCACCTGTACAGTGCATTTCATGTCACTGAAATCCACTCGCTAGTCAATCACATCTGAGACGTCCAGCATGCCACCAATCTGAAAAGGTCACAAAACAAATGTCTACATTGTCTGAGCAAAAAGTTCATATATTCGCTGGAAAAACTGTGTGCAACTTGGGGAACAAGGTAGTGGCTTATTATTCCTTTGGTGGGGGGAGTCTAAGACCAGAGGACACAGCCTCAGAATTGAGGGTAGTCAATAGACAATAGACAGTAGGTGCAGGAGTAGGCCATTCAGCCCTTCTAGCCAGCACCACCATTCACTGTGATCATGGCTGATCATACACAATCAGTACCCCGTTTCTGCCCTCTCCCCATATCCCTTGACCCCGCTATCTATAAGAGCTCTATCTAACTCTCCCTTGAATGCATCCAGAGACTTGGCCTCCACTGCCTTCTGGGGCAGAGCATTCCACAAATCCACCACTCTCTGGGTGAAAAAGTTCTTCCGCATCTCTGTTCTAAATGGCCTACCCCTTATTCTTAAACTGTGGCCTCTAGTTCTGGACTCACCCATCAGCAGGAACATGCTTCCTGCTTTTCAGTGTGTCCAATCCCTTAATAATCTTATATGTTTCAATCAGATCCCCTCTCATCCTTCTAAATTCCAGTGTATACAAGCCCAGTCGCTCCAATCTTTCAACATATGACAGTCCCGCCATTCCAGGATCGAGAATTGGCTGATTGGCAGGAGCCAAAGAGTGGGAATAAAGGAAGGCTTTTCTGGTTGGCTGCCAGTGACTAGTGGTGTTCTACAGGGTTCTGTGTTGGGACTGCTTCTTTTTACGTTATATGTCAATGACTTGAATGATGGAATTGATAGCTTTGTTGCAAAGTTTGCGGATGATACAAAGATAGGTGGAGGGGCAGGTAGTGTTGAGGAACCAGAGAGGCTACAGAAGGACTGAGACTGATTAGAGGAATGGGCAAAGAAGTGGCAGATGGAATATAATATCATGAAGTGTATGGTCATGCACTTTGGCAGAAGAAATAAAAAAAGTAGAAATTTTCTCAATGAAGAGAAAATTCAAAAATCTGAGGTGCCAAGGTAAATTTGCAGGTTGAATCTGTGCTGAAGACAACAAATGCTGTTTCAGTATTCATATCATGAGGACATAGCCTCTCCAAAAGCAAGCCTGATGTCGTGCCTCCTTGCTGGTGACACACAGAAACTGAACTCCTTTTGGACTCCAGCTGAACTATAGAGGAGATCTGACCCCTGCACACATAGCATGTAGACCCACTGGTGTGTGGAACGCCCTGGTGCTTGTGAACCAGATCCCCAGCTATGGGTACATAGCTCCACAGCCTTGTGGGCAGCGTCGGGAGATACAAAGGCTGCAGGAGTAAACCCTGACAGCAAATCTGGAGTATAGCCTCAATGTTCAATGACATCCAGCCCCGGATGTCATTGAACATTGTTCCGGCAGCTTCTGCAACCAAGCTGGTGCCAAATGTATTGCTTCATAAGCTTTCCTTTGCTGAAGTCGAGACGGTGATCTTGGCAACTGGGCATCCCAGGATCTCTGTACCTTCCACCCAGGCTTGTGATGATGATTATCATCACCCATTGTCCTTCGAGACAAACAAATGCCAATCAACCATTGTATGGTCCTATGATATTCTAAAGCTTTTATAGCAACCCAGGTTCAATTCTGCTGCTCATTGTAAGGAGTTTGTACACGCTCTGTATGACCCACATGGCTTCCTCCCACATTCCAAAGATGTCTGAACTCGTATATTAATTGGTCACATGTGTAACTGGGCAGTATATGTTTGTTGGGCCACAAGGGCCTAGTACTGAGCTATATATCTGAATTAAACAAATATAAAAACTAACAAACTGCCATTTTCTGAATTCTTCTGAAAGCTTGTGGTGTTGCCACAGTGACAAACATATAATAATGGGCCATAGTTGCTGTTTTGCTGCTGGGTAAGTGTATCCAGTGAGCTGGTGGGCTGCCCAGACATGAAACATTCTAGGTTTCATCCCTGGCTCAATGGCAGGAGTGGTGCAATTAACTATTCTGCCTCTGTGGCATCATGGGGAAGTCAGTCTCATGGGTGCCTGGGGGAAGTCAAAATTAAGGTCGAACAGGCTTTTTTGACTGTGCAACAGACTTGCCAGAATAGCTATCAAGTGAGTTACAAGGACAGCTTTCAATTACATTCATGAAACAACTGACCATGTCATAAAATGTTTTAGAGTATTCTTTAATGAACAATATTTTTGAAATATGATCTGGTTCTGAAATAAGTGAATACTAACAGACCTCCTATTATTGATAAATGTTACTATTTTTCCTCACAGTGAACTTTCAGCCAAAATGTCTGCGTTTGGAGATTGAGAGAGGATTGATTTTCAAACGTCCATTAGTCATTGTGAATCTGTTCCCATTTCAGCTGATATTCATTGTCCAGTTCCATACTGGAAAATAATTATGTCCCAGTTTTGTCATATACAGCTGTTCAACATTACTTTCATTGTTTTCATACTTACATGACAAGTTGAAAACCTACTGTATTACCACTTGTCAAAATGTTTCCCATAAAGCATGCAGGGCTTTTACAGAACATCAGGCTCCTCCTTGTCACTACCAGCAAAGTATTTCAGAAATCTAGCATCAAAAACATCCAAGCTAAGGAGCAGTATACTCACTGGTAACAGTTTTTCACTTTTTTTTTGATTAATACCAGAAAGTAAATGATAAAGTGTGCAGAAGGAAACATTTTTCAAGATCCTTTATCCTTGGGAAAACCCAATGAATGCTTCCAACTATTTCTGATGGAGGTGATTGTACAGTGATGAAATACTATTGAATAGAGAAACATTGGCTACCCTCAGGCCAGTCAAGAAGTCACAATTCTGTGAACAAATTGCCTATTCCATCAATATGATTGAAACACAAGTCTTTATTTCAAAGAAAATGCAGAATCTATGAAAAGGTCAATGCTGGCACTTCTGTTGTTTATGATATACTTACAAAAGGTTTGAATAATAATGCAAGTTTGTAGATGAAATGAGAATTGATTCCATTTTAATTATTGATAGATGTTGTCAAAGGATTTTACCAGGTTCAATTGGAAATTTGGGTGGCAAAGTAGTAGATGGAGTTTAATTGTGAGGTGGTTCACTTGGAAAGTCAAATGCATTTACAGGCAAAACACTTACCTGCATTGAAGTACAGCAGAATTTTGGACAATAAGCCTGTGGGACCTTAAAAATGACAACACAAGTGTATGTGGTAGAAAAGTAAGTGCACAGCATGCATTCATTTTTCAGGGCATCAAGCATAAAAGTTAGCAAGTTAGGACAAAACTTTGGTTTGGCAGCTTTTAGAACATTTTGTGCAGTTCTGGTTTCCACATTGTAAGCTATGCAAGTTTTGGAGAAGAAGTTTACCAGTATGTTGTGTGGATTGAAGAGTATTAGCAAAAAAGAAAGATGGGACCAACATGGAACTATTGGCTACAGCCTCAAAATTGAGGGGCAACCTTTTATAACAGAGCTAAAGAGGATTATTTTAGCCAGAGAGTAGTGAATTGTGGAATGCTCCGCCACAGCCTGCGGTGGAGACCAAGTCTGTGGGTATATTTAAGGTGGAAATTGATAGTTTCCTGGTCGGCCAGGGCATCAAAGGATATGGTGAGAAGGCAGGTGTATGGGGTTGAGTGCGATCCAGGATCAGCCAAAATAGAATGACAGAGCAGACTCGATGGGCTGAATGGCCAAATTCTGCTCCTAGAGCTTATGATCTTATGGATAGTTCCCTCTAGAGTATTGGAGACTGAGAAGTGACCTGATGAAGATATAAAATTTTGAGAAGCATAGATAGGGTAGATAGTCAGAGTCTTTTTTTCCAGGATGGAAAGGATTCCAGAATTTCTGGATTGCTGCCATTACCATGCAAGGGTAGAAACAGGATGATTTGGCAGATAAATGCATGGCTGTGAAGCTGGTATGGGGGTCAGGGCTTCAGGTTCTTGGATCATTGGGATCTCTTCCGGGGGAGGTATGACCTGTGCAAAAGTGAACGGTTGCACCTGACCCCGAGGGGAACCAATATTCTTGCAGGCAGGTTTGTTGGAGCTGTCAGGGAGGGTTTAAAATAACTTGGCAGGGGGTTGGGAACTGCAGTGAAGGGACTCAGGAAAGGATGGATGGTAAAAAAGTAAAGATAACGTGCAGTCAGACTGTCAGGATGGACAGGCAGGTGATGGGACTTACTTGCAGCCAACAGGCTGAGTATCAAATCATTAGGGATGTTGAGTCAGAAAGGACAGCAAATATGGTACTCAAGGTGTAGTATCTGAATGCACGTAGTATAAGAAATAAAGTGGATGATCTTATTGCAATATTACAGATTGCCAGTTATGATGTCGTGGCCTTCACTGAATCGTGGCTGAAGGATGGTTGTAGTTGGGAGCTGAATGTCCAAGGTTACACATTATATTGGAGAGATGGGAAGGTAGGCAGAGGGGGTGGTGTGGCTCTACTGGTAAAGAATGGCATCAAATCAGTAGAAGGATGTGGGATAGGATCGGAAGAAATTGAATCCTTCTGGGTTGAGTTAAGAAACTGCAAGGATAAAAGTACATTGATGGCAGTTATATACAGGCCTCCCAACAGTGGCTGGACAGTGGACCACAGGTTGCAGCAGGAAATAGAAAAGGTGAGTCAAAAGGGAAATGTTATGGTAGTCATGGGAGTCTTTAACATGTAGGTTGATTGGAAAAATCAGGTTGGTAATGGATCTCAAGAGAGTGAACTTGTTGAATGCCCAAGAGATAGCTTTTTAGAGAATTTTGTCAATGAGCCTACTAGGGGATCAGCTGTACTGGATTGGGTGTTATGTAATGAACTGGAGGTGATTAGGGAACTCAAGGTACAAGAACCTTTAGGAACCAATGATCACAATATGTTTGTGTTCAACTTGAAAGGTGAAAGGGAGAAAGTAAAGTCTGATGTAGCAGTATTTCACTGGAGTAAGGGAAATTACAGTAGTATGAGAGAGAAATTGGTGAAAATAAATTGTAAGTAGCTGCTGGCAGGGATGGTGTGTGTTTCTGGGAAAAATGAAGGAGGTGCAGGACATGTGTATTCCAAAAATGAAGAAATACTCAAATGGTAAAATAGTACAACCATAGCTGACACGGGAAGTCAAAGCTATTGTAAAAACAAAAGAAAGGGCATACAACAAAGCAAACATTAGTTGGAAGATAGAGAATTGGGAAACTTTTAAAAATCTACAGTAGGCAACTAATAAAATCATTAGAAGGGAAAAGATGAAATATGAAAGCAATCTAGCAAATAATATCAAAGTGGATAGTAAGAGATTTTTCAAGTATGTTAAAAATAAAAGAGAAATGAGAGTGGATATAGGGCTGCTAGAAAATGAGGCAGGAGAAATAATAATGGGGGATAAGCAGATGGCTGCTGAACTAAAAGAGTATTCTGCGTCAGTCTTCACTATGGACGACACTAGCAGTATGCCTGATGTTGTAGTGTGTGAAGGAAGAGAAGTGGGTTCAGTTACTGCTACAAGAGAGAAGGTGCTGAAAAAGCTAAAAGACCTAATGGTACATAAGTCACCTGAACCAGAGGAACTGCACCCTAGGGTTCTGTTAGAAATTGTGGTGGCATTAGAAATTATCTTTCAAAAATCATTGGATTCTAGCATTGTGCCAGAGGACAGGAAAATTGCAAATGTCACTCCACTCTTTAAGAAAGAAGGAAGACAGCAGAAAGGAAATTATAGACCAGTTAGCTGGATCTCAGTGGTTGGGAAGATGTTAGAGTCAAGTGTTAAAGGATGAGGTGATGGAGTACTTGGTGACACAGGACAAGATAGGACAAAGTCAGCATGGTTTCCTTCAGGGAAAATCCTACCTAATGAACCTGTTGCAATTCTTTGAGGAGATTAGATTTATTAAAGGGGATGTAATGGATGCTGTACATTCAGTCTTTCAGAATGCCTTTGGCAAGGTACCAAACATGAAGCAGCTTACCAAGTTAAGAGCCTGTGGTATTACAGGAAATTTACTAAAATGGTTAGAGCATTGGCTGATTGGTAGGAGGCAGCGAGTGGGAATAAAAGGATCATTTTCTGGTTGGCTGCCAGTGACTAGTGATGTTCCACATGGGTTGGTGTTGGGACCACTTCTTTTTATGCTGTATATAAATGATTTTGATGATGGAATAGATGGCTTTGTTGCCAAGTTTGCAGAGGCTATGAAGATTGGTGGATTGGCAGGTAGTTTTGAGGAAACAGGTAGTATGCAGAAGGACTTAGACAGATTTGGAGAATGGTTAAGGAAGTGGCAAATGAAATACAATGCTAGAAAATGCATGGTCATGTATTCTGCTGATAGAAATAAATGTGTGGACTACTTTCTAAATGGGGAGAAAATCCAGGAATCTAAGATGCCGAGGGACTTGTGCAGAACACCCTGACGGTTAACTAGCAGGCTGAGTCAGTGGTGAGTAAATGACCGTTTCGCTGAACACCTACACTCTGTCCGCCAGAGAAAGCAGGATCTCCCAATGGCCACACATTTTAATTCCACATCCCATTCCCATTCTGATATGTCTATCCATGGCCTCCTCTACTATCAAGATGAAGCCACACTCAGGTTGGAGGAACAACACCTTATATACTGGTTGGGTAGCCTCCAACCTGATGACATGAACATTGACTTCTCTAACTTCTGTTAATGCCCCTCCCCTTCTTACCCCATCCCTGATATATTTAGTTTTTTTTTTCTCTCTCTCTGCCCATCACTCTGCCTGTTCTCCATCTCCCTCTGGTGCTCCCCTCCCCCTTTCTTTCTCCCTAGGCCTCCCGTCCCATGATCCTTTCCCTTCTCTAGCTCAGTATCCCTTCTGCCAATCACCTGTCTGGCTCTCAGCTTCACCCCACCCCCTCCGGTCTTCTATCATTTTCGCATTTCCCCCCCCCCCCCCACTTTCACATCTCTTTCTATCTTTCCTTTCAGTTAGTCCTGACGAAGGGTCTTGGCCCGAAACGTCGACAGCACTTCTTCCTATAGATGCTGCCTGGCCTGCTGCATTCCACCAGCATTTTGTGTGTGTTGTTTGAATTTCCAGCATCTGCAGATTTCCTCGTGTTTGTCTTGTTGCAGGCAGTTGTGATTAATTTATATTGGTATCATGGTAAGCATAGAAATCATGGGCTGAAGTGATTGTACTGCACAGTAGAGTAATATATTCAGTGTTCTCTGTTCTCTGCTCATTGGTTTATAAAGGAATTTGCAATCAGCAGAGCAACATATATTACTGTGGCCATCTCTGCAAAGACAGATTTCCTGGCCAGCCCTACAATAAAACTATATGGCCAACAGCGCAGGTCACATTCTATAGCCCTTAATGTGGTAATAACCCATCATGTACTATGTTATAGTCTCTCCATCAGAAGGAATGTAGCTTATTCCTTTTTGATTGCTTTTACATCACTGGCTTCAGTGCCTCATCATTTCCCTGAAAGATTTCAATTACATAGTTGGAACGTTCCCATTCCAAAGTTCAAATTTCAAAGTAAACCTTATTATCAGAGTATGTACATGTCAGCACATTTTCTTGCAGGCATACTCAATAAATCTATATAATAGTAACTGTAACACACACAGAATGCTGGAGGAACTCAGCAGGCCAGGCAGCTTCTATGGAAAAGAGTACAGTCGATGTTTCGTGCCAAGACCCTTTGGGAGGACTGGTCTCAGCCTGAAGTGTCGACTGTACTCTTTTCCATCGATGCTGACTGACCTGCTGAGTTCCTCCATTATTTTGTGTGTGTTGCTTGGGTTTCCAGCATCTGCAGATTATCTCTTGTCTGTGATTGGAATAGTAACTGTAAGCTGGATCAGTGAAAGAATAAGTACCAAAGGACAAGAAACTGCTGAAATGCAACTCTACATAAATAGCAATAAAAAACAAAAGCATAAACTAACAAGATAAAGAGTAATTAAACTGAGATCAGTCGTTGTCAACATCTCAATAGACGAGTGTAATTATCCTCTTTTGCTCAATAGCCTAATGGTTGAGGGGTGGTAACTGCTCTTGAACCTGGTGGTGTGAGTCCCAAGGTATTGTACCTTCCGATGGCAGCAGTGAGAAAAGTGCATGAAGACTCTTGTTGATAGATGCTGCTTTACCAGGACAGCATTTCATGTAGATGTGCTCAATGGTTTGGCCCATTATGTAGAGGGCCAAATTCACTACCCTTTGAAGGATCTTCTGTTCGAAGGCCATAATGCAGCCAGTCAGTACACTTTCCACCTCACACCTATAGAAGTTTGTCAAGATTTTTGATGTCATGCCAAATCTCTGTGGCCTTCTAAAGAAGCAGAGGACCTGTTGTGTCTTTTTCACCATTGCATTTATATGGTGGGTTCAGGACAGGTCCTGTAGAGTTAGTGACATCCAGGAATTTAAAGGAACTGACCCTCTCTGCCTCTGATTCTCCGACGAGGACTGACCATCTCTCTGCCCTTCCCCTTGTGAAAGATCCTAGCATACCTGCACCACCCCTCCTGTTGCATCTCAGTGTCCACAGCTCACACCCATCTGTTACCACAACTGAGATGGATCACACCCAGCACTCAATATTCACACTTAGGCCTGGCATCTAAATTTTGCATTTTCATTAACAAGTACTTCTGACACCATGTGTCAGCATCTTCATTCCATTCACTCACTGAAAAATGGTGGGGATAATCTGTAACTTAAATCAGCAAAGGGCTTTAATAAACAGCGAAACCAGAGCTTTACTCTATCTTGCAGCCTCAGGCAGGCAGCTTCCCCTCTGAGGAAGACATTGTCACTTTGGATTATTCTGCTTTAAACAATGTGTTAATATATCCAGAGTGTAGTCAAACTGTACAATCTTTAGGGGATACTCCCCTCACCCGCTGACCAGTTTATCTTAGCATTTTCATAGTCGATACTCATTCATTAAATAGTCAGCCTGGGAACTCCAGCCTTGGTCTTCGGTTTAGATTAAACTGTTTGTAAAGATTGCCTTCAGGTCAAGCATTCAGCTTTGTGGTCGTGGGCTTTAGAGTACACTCCAATAGCTTTTCTGGTTTTAAATTCATTTTCTGCAATGCAGCTTTTGTTGAGAGAAACATTATTTATTCCCTTTGCCACATGGTCCTTGAAAGGGTGGTTGTGAGCCAGCATCTTGAACTGCAGAGGTCCTTCTGGAGAAGCATCTCCCACTGTTTTGTTGGAGATGGAATACGAAGTTCGAAGTAACTTTATCATCAAAGTACTTATAGGTCACCGTATACAACCCTGAGATTCGTTTTCTTGCGGGCATACACAAGAAACATTATAGAGTCAATGAAAGACTGCACCCAACAGAACAGACAGCAAAAGCCGACAAATTGCAAATACACAAATAAACCCAATAAGTATCGAGAGAGATGAAGAGTTTGTGAAAGTGAGTTCATAGAATTTTAGGATCAGCTCAGTGATGGGGTGAGTGAAGTTATCTCCTCTGGTTTGAGAGCCTGTTGGCTGAAGCATAATAACTGTTCCTGAACCAGGTGGTGTGAGTACCTTCTATCTGATGGCAGGAGTGAGAAGAGTGCATGGCCTGAACGGTGGTGGTCCATGATGATGGTTGCTGCTTTCGTGTAACAGCATTCTGTGTTGATGTGCTCCACAGTGGGGAGGCTTTTACCCGTGATGGACTGGGACGTATCCACTACTTCTTCAAGTATATTTATTTTCAAAGTACAAATCAGACACCTTGAGAATTGTTTGCTTACAGATAGCCACAAAGCAAGAAAAAGGTGCAAAGGCAGCGATAAAAAGGCAGTCTCCCCTCTCTGACAGCAAGGCGATCTCCCAAAGAACTCAATTTAACAAAAAAGACCATAAAAGAGGAAAAAAATACACACATCATGTGAACAGTAGAAGTAAGCGACAGCATTCATAACCAGACTGAGTCCTTAAATCCGCTCCGTGGAGCAGCCAGAGTAGGGTCAGACCTACTCATATTCGCCAGCAAAGTTCGTCACATTAGCAGGGCAAAAACTCCGCGAAACAGGCAGGGATGGCAGCCAAAAGAGAGAGAGGGATGAACATTGCGGGAGAGCGAGCAAAATCAGCCTGACCCTTGCCTCTGGCCCTAACACTCGGGCGTTTCAGTCTACATAGCCAACTGTTCAAATTGTTGGGTAGTGCCTTCCAGTGCAGCTACACGCTTGGGTCGCACAGCTGGAAAGCTTTCTAATCACACCAAATTGGCTTGGCACTTTGTGCTATCCAAATTCGCACCTGGGTTAGGAGGATGGGCATCAACACTCTTATGCATTGACCCTCTCCAAATCATTCACTCCAACAGCGACAGTGATATAAACTCCATCTGCCACCCTGTCTTGAACACATTGCCCCTTGGCTTTGTGATATACCTGTGTAACCCATCCTTCAAACTAGCTTCACCTCTGGTTGCTTCTTCATTTTTTTGTAGTGATAGTTGACCATAATTTACTTCAGAAAAGTGTGCTCTGAAAAGTAATGTCTTTGATCGTATTTCTTGCCAGCTGAACTACCAGTAAGCTGTCAGTAGTGCTGTCTTAAATCAAAAGTAGGACTTTCAATTCAGTGTCATTGGTGTTTCAATAGCTGACAATATATTCTCTACAACACATCTACAGAAGTTTGTCAAAGTTTTTGATGTCATTACAAAACTTCACAAACTTATAAGGAAGTAGAGGCACTGCCGTGCTTTCTTCATATGGCACTTACTAGACCCATGTCAGACCTTCTGTCAGGCTAGACCCATGACAGACCCTCTGAAATTATAACTAAGGAATTTAAAGCTCCTGACCCTCTCCACCTCCGATTCCCCGATGAGTACTGGCTCACGGACCTCTGCTTTCCTCCTCCTGAAATCAATAATAAGCTTCTTGGTCCTGCTGACATTGAGTGCGAGGTTGTTGTTGTGGCAACACTCAAACATATTGTGAATCTCCCTGCTATATGCTGATTTGTCACTACCTTTGATTTGGCCTACCAACAAAGTTAAACATGGCATTGGAGCTGTAGTTTGCCACACTGTCATCAGTATAAAGTGAGTAGAGCAGGGGGCTAAGCACACCATCTTGTGGTGCACCTGTTCTTGCCAATCTGATCTGTCTGGGGTCTGCAAGAGATGAAGTCAAGGATCCAATTTCATAAGGAAGTATTGAGGCCAAGGTTTTGAAGCTGATTGGTTAGGATTGAGGAGGTGATAGTATTGAACACCAAGCTGTAGTCGATAAAGATCATCCTGATGTATGCACCTTTGCTGTCCAGGTGTTCCAAGGTTGAGAGAAGAGCCAATGAGATGGCACCTACTGTGGACCTGTTATGCCAGTAGTTGATATCACCAACCTCTCAAAGCACTTTGTCATAGTGGATGCATGTGCTACTGGACAGTAGTCATTGAGGCAGGTTACCACTTTCTTTGTAGGTGCTGGTATAATTGAAACCTGCTTGAAGCAGGTGATTACCTCAGACTGCCAAAGCAAGAGGATAAAGATACCGGTGATCGCTCCAGCCAGCTGATCAGCACACGTCTTTTCTACTTGGCCAGATAGCATCTGGGCCGTCACTCCTAAGGGATGTTCTCCAGTTGGCCTCAGAGAATGAAATCACAGGGTCATTATGGGCTGTGGGAATTCGTGAAGCTTGCTCCGTGTTTTGATGTTCAAAGTGAGCAGAGAAATCATTGAGCTTATCTGGGAGTGAAGCGTTATATGTCACTTAGTTTCACTTTGTAAGAGATTATAAAGCATTTAAGCCCTGCCACAGCTGTCAAGCATCCTTCAGTGATGCCAGCTTAGTCTAAAATTTTCACTTCATTTGTGAGATGCCTTTCAGGAGATCATACCTGTACCTCCTGTACCTTACCTGGTTATCAGACTTGAACGCCAGTAATCTGGCCTTCATCAGATTGTGTATAGAACACAGAACAGTACAGTACAAGAGCAGGCCATTCAGCCCACAGTGTTGTGCTGAACCAACTAAAAAGCTAATCAAAAGCTCTCAAACACTAATCCCTCCTACCTACACCATGTCCATATCCCTCCACCTTCCTCACATCCATGTGCCTATCCAAACATCTCTTAAAAGCCTCTAATGTATTTGCCTCTACCACCACACCAGCCAGTGCATTCCAGGCATCCACAACTCGGAGTAAAAAATCTACCCTTCACTTCCCCTTTGAATCTATCCCCTCTCACCTTCACTGCATGCCCTCGATGTATTGAATGCTGCCATCACCAGACAAGAAACAGCCCATGACAGAGCATTTCAAATCATAGTCAACGACTTCAATCAGGCATGTTTGAAGAAATCTCTGCTCAATTATCATCAGCATATAACCACAATCATCATCAGCACTAGGGGTCTCACCACACTTGACCACTGCCATACTATGATTAGGAATGTTCCATGCCTAGATCACATTTCAGGAAATCTGATGACTTGACTGTTCTTCTCCTACTGCATACAGGCAGAGGCTAAAGAGCAAGGCTCCAGAAGCTAGGACAGCAAAGAGGTGGGTGCAGGAGGCAGAGAAGGAGTCATAGGATTGCTTCGAGTTCATGGTCTGGGCCATGGTCAAGGGCTCATCTGAGGATCTGAATGAATACACTATAGTTGTCACAGACTTCATTGAAACTATTGTAGATGAGTGTGTCCCCACAAAATCATTCAGAACCTTACCTAACCAGAAGCCCTGGATGAACCATGAGATACCATGAGGCTTTGGAGAGGGTGCAGAAAAGGTTTAAAAGGATGCTATTTGTAATTTTTATTAATTACCTGGATGTAGAGGCAGGAGGATAGGTGAGTAAGTTTGCGGATGACACGCAAATTGGAGGAGTTGTGGATGGAGCTGTAGGTGGTCGAAGGATACAAGAGGATATAAACAGTCTGCAGAATTGGACAGAAAAATGGCAGATGGAGTTCAATCCAGACCATCCAGGTGATGCATTTTGGAAGGACAAACCAGAAGACTGAGTACAGGATTAATGGTCAATTACTTAAGGGTGTGGATGAACAAAGGGACCTTGGGATTCAAATCCATACATCCCTCAAGGTCGCTACAGAGGTTGATAGGGTAGTTAAGAAGGCCTATGGGATGCTAGGCTTCATTAACAGGGGGATTGAGTTCAAGAGTAGAGAGGTCATGTTGCAACTCTACAAATCTCTGGTGAGACTGCACTTAGAGTATTGTGTTCAGTTCTGGTCACCGCATTATAGGAAGGATGTGGAAGCTATGGAGAGGGTGCAGAAGAGATTTACCAGGATGTTGCCTGGTTTGGAGAACAAGTCATATGAAGCAAGGTTAGCAGAGCTGGGACTTTTCTCTTTGGAGCGTAGAAGAATGAGAGGGGACTTGATAGAGGTCTACAAGATTATGAGAGGCATAGATAGGGTGGATAGTCAGTACCTGTTTCCCAGGGCACCAATAGCAAACACCAGAGGGCATATGTACAAAATTAAGGGAGGGAAGTTTAGGGGAGACATCAGGGGTAAGTTTATTTGTTTTTTTTTTCCCCACACAGGGGGTTGTGAGTGCCTGGAATGACTTGCCAGGGATGGTGGTGGGGGCTAAAACATTAGGCGTATTTAAGAGCCTCTTGGACAGGCACATGGATGAAAGAAAAATGGAAGGTTATGGGGTAGTGTGGGTTTAGTACTTTTTTTAAAAAAGGATTATATGTGTCGGCACAACATGGAGGGCTGAAGGGTCTGTACTGTGCTGTAGTGTTCTATGCTTCTATGCTGTCTAGTTTAGAGGGTGTGTGCTGGCTAAACTTGGATTGTTTTCTCTGGAGCGCTGGAGGCTGAGGGAAGATTTTAGTGGTATGTAAACTGTGGTCAGGATCAGAGGAGAAGCCTTGGTAAGTAGAATGGTCAGCTCTTAAGTGTTAGATGTTCCAGGTTGGGGCAACGAGATTGCACCAAGACTGCTATGTCTGAACACCACCAAGAGTTTATCGTGAATCACAGACCCCCATCTTTTGCTTTCTCTGAATCAGCAGTCCAGTCCTGTGTATTGAGAAGCCTTTGGGACTTACTGAATATACTTGCTGTGTGTCTGGAGTGAACCATGTCTCCATGAAACATAGAGTGCAGAAATTCCTTATTTCCCTCTGATATAGCAATCTTGTTGATACAGCAGTTTAAGGATTTATTTATGTAACAGCAATGTATTTTGTTGTTCACCTGGACCATATACATCCAGTTCCTTCCATCCATGTACTTATATAAATTTCTCTTAAATGTTTACAATTGAACCCACATCTACAACTTCTGCAGACAGCTTGTTCCACACTCACACCATTCAGGACTTTTCCCTGGAACACAGGAGAATGAAAGGAGGTCTTGAAGTTGTATTCAAAATTATAAGGGTATAGATAGACTGAATGTATACAGGCTTTTTCCTCTCAGGTTGGGTGAGACTAGAACTAGAGGTTGTATGTTTAGGGAACCCCTTGTTGATAGTGAAGAAGGTTATCATAGATCACAGGGGTTTATTGATCAAGTGTGTAGTGGAGTGACAAATGCTTTTCAATACAGGTAAGTGTGAAGGGATGCATTTTGGAAAGCGAAACCAGCATAGGACTTGTACTATGAATGGTAGGGTACCAGGGAGTGTAATGGAACAGAGAGACCAAAAAGTACAAGTGCATAGTTTGTCAAAAGTGGCATCATAGGTAGACAGGCGGTGTAAAATGCATTTAGCACATTGACCATCATCAGCCAGAGCATTGTGTAAAGGAGTTGGGGCATTACATTGGAGTTGCGTCTGTTTGTGGTCAGGCCATACTGGGAGTACTGTGTACAATTTTCATCTCCCTGTTAGGAAACATACAGTTTAACTGGAAAGAATGCAAAAAGAATCACAAGGATTTTGCCAGGACGATTGGAGCTGTGTTTTAGGGAGAGGTGAGCCAGGCTAGGTCTATATTCCTTAGAACATAGGAGGATGAAGGGCGATCTTACAGAAATGTTTAAAATTACAAGAGGCATAGATAAGGTGGATGATAAGAGCCTTTCCCCTAGGGTACGAGAGTCCAAAGCTTGGGAGCACTGATTTATGAGAGTGGAATGATTTATAAGGGACCCAAGAGGCAAATTTCCACCCAGATGGTGGTGAGTATGGAATAAGCTGCCAGAAGAAGTGGTTGAGGCAGGTACAATAGTATCCTTTAAGAGGAACCTGTATAGGTACATGCAGAGGTGGGATTTAGAGGCATACAGGATGAATACAGGAAATCAGCACCAGCTGGGTGGGCACTGATCAGCATGGAATTGATAGGCCGAATGACTTGCATCGGAAGTATTGCTCTATGATTCTATGACTCTATGGCTCAATTATTATTATTATCATTTTTTTTCTTTCCTTTTGTATTTTCACAGTTTGTTGTCCTTTACACATTGGATGTTTGTCCATCCTGCTGTGTGCGGTCTTTCATTGATTCTAATGTGCTTCTTACTGTGAATGCCCATAAGAAAATGAATCTCAGGGTGTATATAGTGACATATATGTATTTTGATTTATTCCGAGCTTTGAATTTTGAATACACACACTCATGTTGAACTTGAGTCAGCAACTTAATAATTAGAAAGAAAATAGATATCATTCCACAGGTCAAACAGATATAGATGGATTATGTGAATAAACTTAAACAAATTTCAGCTTTGGATTATTTGAGATGGTAAATGGAGAGTTACTAGATTATTCAGAAAATGGTTTTCAGCTCATTTGAATAGTCTGTTCCTAGGACATTTTATCATGGAACAAGAAACAATAAAACTTTCAACATATGGACTGAAATCTGATTCTTATCTATTGATGAAAATCCATTATGACTTTTAAATCTCCCAGTAGTGTTAGTGATTCTATGGGAGCCTGGAATTGGATTTTTATCTAATTCAATAATAACATCTGTTATCTATAATCTTTTCAGAACATCAGTTTCCATGTTGTTTAATGAAACTGTGATGTTTAAGAATTATATTGAAGTAATTTGTTTATGAAAATGAATAATATCTAAACGAGGCTACTTGAGAATCTATTGTATTTTAAGCACTGATCATAAGACAGCTATAATAATAAATAGTTGGAGCTAAAACAACAAACTAGGAGGATAATAAAAATTCTTAAAATGGTTCTTCTGAATTTTTACTCAGGTAGGTGAAGCTTGACACAGACTTTTACAGTAGTACTTATTAAAATTGATAGCAATGAAGGAATCTTATTTAAATAACTTTTTTGAAAGAAATTGGTGAGTCTTTCACTCCCAGAAAATGGAGAGCTTTTTCAAATTTAGAGAGATACAGCACAGAACAGGCCCCTACAGCCCCTCGAGTCACACTGGCCGGTAATCCCTTAAATTAATCCCAGCCTAATCATGACACAATTTATAATGACCAATTAATTTATCAAGCAGTACATCTTTGGACTGTGGGTGGAAACAGAAGCACACGGAGGAAACCCACACAGTCACGTGGAAAATGTACAAACTTCTTATAGGCAGCAGAAGGAATTGAACCTAGGTCGCCTGTACTGTAAAGTGCTGTGCTAATCACCACACTACCGTCCCAAAATGAAATATTTCTCGATAACTCAAATTACTTCTTGCTGTCCTGTTTATCAATGAGTAAGGCTTCAAATTCCATCGTTCAATAAATAAAACATTGTATTTAGTAAATGAATGGATACCAGATGCCCCTACACTTCTATAATATTATATCCATCTTCCCATCAGCTTCTGAAAACTGCATAACTCTTCTAGTTCTGCAAGAATATTTGTCTCATTATTTGACAAATTAGCCAGCAAAAGACAGCTACAAAATGCTAACAAATAATTCCTTGCATTTGTAAACACAAGAGATTCTGCAGCTGATGGAAATCCAGAGCAACAGACCAGAGATGCAGGAGGAACTCGACAGATCAGGCTGCATCACGGAGAGCAATAAGCAATCAATGGTTCCTTGCATTCTTCTTGTCCTAGTCTACTGTGGATACACTCGTCCACTATGATATTATCTTCTACTCTTGTAAGCATTCAGACAAATAATTGAGAGACTCCTCCTTTCTTCATGATACAAGTTAGCAAAGTTTGGTTAAAGTATTAGTCTGTCATTTTAATTTCTGATTGATGATATTTGTATCTATTGGGAGATTTACAGACAGACATACTTTATTGATCCCGAGGGAAATTGGGTTTCGTTACAGCTGCACCAACCAAGAATAGTGAAAAAATACAGCCATATGAAACAATAAATAATTAAATAATAATAAGTTAATCATGCCAAGTGGAAATTAGTCCAGGACCAGCCTATTGGCTCAGGGTGTCTGACACTCCGAGGGAGGAGTTGTAAAGTTTGATGGCCACAGGTAGGAATGACTTCCTATGATGCTCAGTGTTACATCTCGGTGGAATGAGTCTCTGGCTGAATGTACTCCTGTGCCTAACCAGTACATTATGGAGTGGATGGGAGTCATTGTCCAAGATGGCATGCAACTTGGACAGCATCCTCTTTTCAGACACCACCGTCAGAGAGTCCAGTTCCACCCCTACAACATCACTGGCCTTACGAATGAGTTTGTTAATTCTGTTGGTGTCTGCTACCCTCAGCCTGCTGCCCCAGCACACAACAGCAAACATGATAGCACTGGCCACCACAGCCTCGTAGAATGTTCCAAATGATTTTCAATTATTTACCTCATCATGTGCAATCATTTGCTTGGCCACTAATAATACGATCATTAGCTCAGGCCTTGAGGTAATAACAATAAGGTTCTACTGTATATGCTCAGTATTATCCCTCAGCTGCAAAATTCTGCATCTGCACAAACGCACTGGTAAGAAACCTTATGAAAAAGACTTAGCATGCAATTCATGATGGCAGCTGAGTTAGTAGAAAATCTAAAATTTGTACATTCATAGAGTCATAGAAAAGTACAGCACAGCAACAGGCCCTTCAGCCCATCTAGTCCATGCTGAAACATTTAAACTGCTTGCTCCCATCTACCATAGCTCTCCAAATCCTCCTATCCAAACTTCCCTAAAATGTTTAAATTGAGCTCACATGAAACACATGTGCTGCCAGTTCGTTCCACACTCTCGTGACCATCTGAGTAAAGAAGTTTCCCCTCATGTTCCCAGTCTTAACCCACAACCTCTATTTGTAGTCCCATCCAATCTCAATGGAAAAAACCTGCTTGTATAAGTAAAATCTCATCATCATGTAGATGTTTGTAACTGCCATTTATTGAGGTGGAAATTTTATATGGGATCTGAGGGGATTTTTTTCCCCCCACTGGATCACATTGCCAGAGGTGGGTGAGAAACGATCACCAGCTTTAAGGGATATTTAGACAGGTACTTGAAGAAGCATGGCATAGAAGGATATGGACCTTCTATGAAAAATAGAGAGCTATGGGTAAGCCTAATCATTTCTAAGGTAGGGACATGTTCAGCACAACTTTGTGGGCTGAAGGGCCTGTATTATGCTGTAGGTTTTCTATGTTTCTATGACCTAATGCAGGCAAATAGGATTAGCGTAGGTGGGCAAAAAAGGTCAGCATTGACGTAGTCGGCTGAAGGCTCTGCTTCTGAGCTGTATGCCCCTGATTATGCCAGTCTCTGCAGGCCCAAGTACCTGTCCACTTGGAGGCTGCAGACCTGTCCTGGGGTTAAATGACTGTGTATGGGAGTGGGTGGGAAGGAGAAATGGGGCTTGTTTTTGCAGTTATTTTGTTGCTTGTTGTGTTCAGTGTTGTTCTGCCAAGTATTGTGGGCAGGCTACTTTGGCGCCAGAATGTGTGGCAACACTTACCCAGAGCACCCTAGGGTGTGTAGAATGTCAACACAAATGAAGCAGTTCACTCTATGCTTTGATATACATATGACAAATAAGCTTGAATTTTGCCTCTGGAATCTAAAGTTACTGGCAATTAAAATCTGATTTAAAACTGTGCAGTCTTATATCCTCAAATATCCAATATTACAGGACATATAAAATGAAATTATTTCACAATTTTATTTATTCATTATAGCTACTATTTGCATGTTTTAATCTTAGAATCATAGAGTCAGGGAATGGTTGTAACAGGAAGCAAATCATTTATCCCTTTAAGTGTACTTTTCTTGACCCTGTTGGTATGGTTCTTTCTTTTCATTATTTCATTCTCTAGATTTAATTTTACACCAGATTCAATATAAATAACATGCCATGAAGTGGATTCTAAATCCCAGAATGTCGCCACAGGTCGTTGCTACCTCTGAAGTGCAGTAAATGCTGGACCTGCCAGAGAGATCCACATGACTAAGCAATAAGAAAAGATTGGCAGGCAGAAAAATACCCCTTCGAGGCTATATTAGATTCACAATGTGCAAAGTTCAAAGAAAATTTATTAACTATACTATGTCACCAGATACCACTTTGAGATTAATTTTCTTGCAGGCATTCACAGTAGAAAGAGAAATAACAATCCAATCAGTTAAAAACTACACAGAGAGGCAGACAAACAAGCAATGTGCAAAAGACAAACTGTGACAACTGTTTCTTTTGCACTAATTGGAACACACAACAGTCCTCATAGAGGGATCAGAAGCGGAAAGAGCGAGCAAATGCAAGTTCCTGGGACTCAATATCTTTGAGGATCTGTCCTGGACCCAACATATAAATACAGCTACAAAGAAGGCACAACAGTTTTTATTTTGAGGGGACTTGGAATGTCACCAAAAACACTCAATTTCTACAGAAGTACCGTGGAGAACATTCTTTCTGCCTGTATGACCGTCTGATATGGTGTGGCTACTGTACAGGATCAAAGTGAGCTGCAGAGAGTTGTAAACTCAGTCAACCCCATCATGAGCACTAGACTCAATAGTACCCAGAGCATTTTCACAGAGCAATGGCTCAAAAAGGCTGCATCCATCATCAAGGACCCACATCACCCAGGTCAGGCATTGCTGCCTTCAGGAAGGGGGAACAGAAGTGTGAAGGCCCACACTCAATAATTCAGAAACAGATTTTTCCCATCTGCCATCCGATTTCTGAATGGACATTGACCCATGAACACTACCTCACTACTTTATTTCTATTTTTGCAATAATTATTTAATTTATCTATTTAATATATATACTTTCTGTATTTCACAATGTTTTTCGTATTATCATGTATTGCATTGTACTGCTGCCGTAAAGTCAACAAATTTCACAAGGTATGCTGATGATATTAAACCTGATCCTGATTCTGAAATGCAAAAATAAATACGTAAATAAATAATACTGAGAGCAAGAGTTGTAGAGTCATGGGAAGTGAGTCTATAGGTTGTGAACTCAGTTTAGAGTTGAGGAGAATGATGGTGTTGGTTCAGGAGTCTGATAGTTGATGGTAGTAGTTATTCCTGAACCTGGCGGCGTGGGACTTTAGGCTTCCATACCTCCTTGCTCCTGATGGCAGCAATGACTAAAGAGCATGGTGGGAGTCCTTGATGATTGATGCAACTTTCTTGTGGCTGCACTACTTCCAGATGTGCTCAATAGTGGGGAGGGCTTTGTCCACCATAGTATGTAGACTAGCCCATTCCTGGGTATTGGTATTTCCAAACCAGGCTGTGTCAGGATACTCTCCACTGTGCACCTATAGAGGTTTGTCAATGTTTCAGATGACATGCAGAATCTGTGCAAACTCTAAGACAGTAGAAGTGTTGTCATCTGCACTTGGCACTCCTGAAATTTTCAGAAACTGGGTTCCATTGACCCTGCTACCAACCCCTACAATCCAGGGGTAACTCTATTATCAAAGTACATATAGGTCACCATATACAACCCTGAAATTCAATTTCTTATGGGCATTCACAGTAAATACAAGAAACACAATAAAATCAATGAAACACTTCACCAAACATGGCTGACAAACAATCCATGTGCAAAAGACAACAAACTGTGCAAATACAAAAATAAGAAACAATAATAATAAATCAATAAACAATAAATATTATGAACATACAATGAAGAGTCATTGGAAGTGAGTCCATAGGTTATGGAAACGGTTCAGTGATGGGGCGAGTGAAGTTGAGTGAAGTTATACGCTCTTGTTCAAGACCCTGATGGTTGAGGAGAAATAACTATTCCTAAACCAGGTGGTGTAGGTCCTGAGGCTTCTGTACTTTCATTCTGATGGCAGCAGCGAGAAGAGAGCATGGCATTGATGATGGGAATCCTTGATGATGGATGCGGCTTTCCAGCGACAGCGCTCCATGTAGATGTGCTCAATAGTTCAGGCTCCTGTATCTTCTTCTTGATGGTAGCAATAAGAAAAGAGCACATCCTGAGTGATGGGGTCTTTATTGATGGATGCCACCTTTTGCAGTCATTGTCTTTTGATGGAGTCCTCTATGCTGGGGAGGCAGGTGCCCATGATGGAGCTGGCCGAGTTTACAACTTTCTGCAGCTTCTTCCAATTCAGTGCAGGGACTCCATTATACCAGCAATGATGTAACCAGTTAGAATGCTCTCCATGGTACATCTGTAGAAATTTGTGTGTGTCTTTGGTGATATACCGTCTCCTCAAACTCCTCAAGAAATATAACCATTGTCATGCCTTCTCTGTAATTGCATCAGTTACTTACCCTTTCCACTTCTAATCCCTCGATATGGACTGGAATGTGCTTCCATGACTTCAACATCCCTGGTCTCACTGATATTGAGTGTAAGGTTGTTGTGACACCACTCGACCAGATGAACTATCTCACTCCTGTCCACCTCTTCATCACCATTGGAAATTCTGCTGCTCACAATAGTTGTTTCATCTGCAAGTTTATGGAAAGTGTTTGAGCTGTGCCGAGCCACACAATCATGGGTGTAGAGAGAGTAGAGCACTGGGCTAAGCAAACATTTCTGAGAAGCGCCAGCGTTGATTATCAGCAAGAAAGAGATGTTATTTCTGATCTGCACAGATTGTGTTTTCCTGGTGAGGAAGTCGAGGATCCAGTTGCAGAGGGAGGTACAGAGGCCCAGGCTTTGGAGCTTGTTGATTAGAATTGAGCTGTATTCAATAAACAGCAGCTGGATGCAGGTATTACTGTTTCCCCGGTGACCCAAGTCCGAGTGGATAGCCAATGAGGTAGCATCTGCTGTAGACCTGTTGTGGCAATAGGCAAATTGCAATGGGTCCAAGATCTTGCTTTGGTAGCAGTTGATTCTAGCCATGTCCCTCTGAAAACACTTCACACAGTAGATGAGAGTGCCACCGGTGATAGATATTGAGGCAACTCTTCCTGCTCTTCTTGGGCACTGGTATGATTATTGCCCGTTTGAAGCAGGTGGGAACCTCCAGCTGCACCAGTGATAGATTGAAGATGTCCTTGAACACATCTGCCAGTTGGTTGGTACAGATTTTTGGAACCCTACGAATACACCATCAGGTCCTGATGCCTTGCAAGGGTTCACCCTCTTGAAAATTATTCTGATGTTGGCTTGTGAGACAAAGATCATAGGGTCACCAGGTGCTGCTGGGATTCGCACAGGGAGTGAAGCAACGCAGCCATTTATGATGCTAGGCTTCACTTTGTAGGAAATTATGGCCTGCAAACCCTGCAGTCTCAGAACGATTTAGACTTAAGCATGTAACAAACAGGACTGGAAGCAGTTGTTTTAGCTCAGCAAGCCTGCTCTGCCATTAAATGACCAAATTGTTCATCTTGGTTTCAGTTTGTAACTCCCTGAAGGTCTGTGGCCACAGTGTGCAGAATGTGCTAGCTAGCACAGAGCCTGTTGAATCTGTGTGCTGCTTTCCTTGCCACTCAGTGGTCACTGGTGAACTGGGATGGTCATGTGATCAACCCTTGTGTACACAGATGTCATTTCCTTTGTTTCACAGTTCTTGGCTCTGCCTTTCATCAGGTTCATCTCAATAAAGCATGCAGTTACAAACATTACCAAGAATTCCAGGTCAACTGGGAACTGGAGAAATTTAAAACAAAATTTCAGGATAATTAGCAGTAACTTCCGACTTATTTAAATTGCATGCTCTAAATCCCTCTGTTTTGTTAGAATTGTGGGCAAAGTTTTCTATAGGCAAGTTTATCTAAGCTCCCTTTCCCTTCTTTCACCCTCTTCCCTCACCCCCATCCCAAATCTTCATTCTGGGTAAAAAAAAACTGGCAAAAGTCAGGGATCAATAATCTGAACTCTTGCAGTTTGGTAATCTTGTTGCATTGTAAAATGTCAACAGCTGGATCACGAGCTGGTGGGCATTAACAATGAGGTAACAGTGCAGTGAGGAACTAAGTTTGTGACTGAATAAGCAGCCAGGAGACACCCAGCTCAGCCATTGCCATGTGCCTTTCAATCGCCTAGCAACCTTCCCACCTAAAGCCTAGGTAAGTGGTGGCAGAGCAGGCAATTTGGTTCAGTCAGTTGATTGATCTTTTGGCTCAATACTGCTCTTCCACCTTATCCCCATCTTCGTTCTGACAGTATGAAGAGATGCTCTTTTGCTTCTCTTCACTCCTTTCTTTCCCCTGTGGTCAGCACTGCACTTTAATTGCTAACAGTCAGAAAGCGTAGACTGAAAGCAGTAACTTTAATGAGCAGTAGGTCCTTTTCACACTTCATTACTAAATCCAGGTCACTGGAAGATCCCTTTCTGTTAGCATAACATACCCTTTATATAAGTGCAACAATCCACTGCATTGACTGCAAAATATATGTCTTTTCAATACTTTAAATATCAACCAATAATACTGACTTCTGTCACGATAGTTCCACCTTTCACACCAAAATCAAATTGTAAAGAAAATTTCAAAGGTATGTCAGGCAATTCTGAACCTCAAAGTTCGTCAACCTTAGCACATATTTTTACTTTCCTTGTCATATATTTTCTACAGAAACCACAGGAGTTATGCACAAGGATCCCAAAACACGATTAAATAAGGATAAATGATAAAACATAATGCAATAAACAGGTAAGGCATAGTGACAGTGTTGATGCAGAAGCTAATGACATAGATATTTAATATTCTACCTCTTGAACAACATACCCAGCTTAAGAAATAAATCAACAAGTAGTTCATACTTAATTTAAAAACTTTTTAAAATAAAAGATTGTAATTAAAATCAAAGAAAAACTGGAGATGCTGTAAATCTGTAATTAATATATTTATTTAACAATAGTTAATTATAGAAAATTATTCCAGAGGACATGTATATGTTTTTCTGATTTGTAATAAATTTAGAACATATAAAATGTAATAACTGCATGTCACTTTGTACTAACTCGAGTAACTAATTTGGAAGCCACTTAATTATTTGTGTAAAGTTAATTGGTTGCTCATTTTTTGTGGTTAGCAAAATTAATTCTTAAAACCAAAAGGAGATTAATTTTGTTTTAGGATAATTTTTTGTATTGGGATCTCATTCTTATTTACATTTTAATAATCCTTGATGTACTGTAACTGCTTTACCAAATCATTAGCCCGGAAAATCCATGGTCTCTTAATTTTGGAAGTTACACTAAAATTACATCAACCACAGAATATAATGAAGAGCCTATAGGTGTGGGAATTTGACAACTTGGATGAATTGTGTGGCACACTCCTTTTTCAGTTGTCAGAGTGGCAACTAGCCAATCAACTAACATTTTGTCACCCATCTTTTCTCCCCAACAGGATCATCTATTTTTGGACTGTGTATCTTTGCCAACAAATCCCAGCACAAACCTGCAATGATTGCTCTTCCACTTGTTCATTATACATTACAAACTTTCCTTCAGAAGTTTTCGCTTGAGATGTCATCAGTTCATGAATGGTGCAAAACTATTGCAAATTCAAAAATGAGTTAATTCATTATTCTCTGTGGTCTAATATCAGAGAACAATGGCCTTCTCAATCCACAGATGTTTGTAGCAATACATTCATATCATTAATCTATTAACCTTTCCCAAGACAGGGAAATAACCTTTATTTTGTACAGATCACTAACATATCATCAGTATATGCATCACCGCCTGACCTTAATAAAAGCATTCTCATTATTGGCTGTGCACATGCAGTATAACACATAATAAGTACTATAATTAATGCTCTATCATTTATTTAGAGTATCATGTAATATAATCCTGTCTCATTTTAACTTGACACACAGATGGACTATTGCTGAGGTTAGTCATTTGCTTGAACTTCAGATATAAACTCTCGGCCTTAGGGAGCCAGAACAAAAAAGCACCTTGTGGAAAAAGTGAAGTGACATTCTCCAATACATGCTCTATGTGAATTTGAAATTTGTTTCCTGAACAGTCCATATAAAAGAAGTCTAAGAACACAAGGAAATAGGAGCAGGAATCTGCCAAATAACCCCTCAATCTTGCTCCTCCCATGCAATCTGATCTCAGCTGTTCTATGCTAAACTCAACTCCTCCACTGTGCCAGTTCAATAACCTTCAATTACTTAACCTTTCCAATATTTAACTCACCTTAAATATACCTGTTGATTTTACCTTCATCACCATTGGGGTAAAGAAAATCATTCAACTCTATCTTGTCAGCAAATCTGAAATATTTAGGCTTGGTGAAAATAAAATCAGCATCTCTCTCTCCTTTCAGCTTTTCTGAAGTCCATCACCATGGTTACCATGAAAGTGATTTTCATTCAAGGGCAGGTGAAGACAACTCAAGAATTTTAACACACTGATTTGCCTCCCTACCACTAACTCCTAATTGAATGATGGCCACAAACCTTTCCTGGCTTGACTTTGAGTTCTAGTAATGGTAGTCAGCTTCATTGAAAATTAAGGTTTTGAATTAAGCATTAAGACAAATTAATTGGCAACTATAAGATCATTAAAATGCAGGTGGAGTATATGAAAGAGAGGTGTATTGGGGGCTAATGAGAAACAGGGGTTTCAATACATCTTATCTACATTGGCTCTTTGTAAGAACCATCTGAGATTTCTCCCTTCATCAATTGCTCTCCACATAGCTCTATACATAGTAGCTTCAAATATTTATGCAATCTTCAATCAAAAATTTTCTACTGTTTATATCATGCTTGGCATCATTTGGATGAATCTACGTTACAGATATCAACACCTTTTATGTTCTGTCTTTGATATTTTGAGTAAAATTGCTTATGGTTCCCTTATTTTGGCTTAGCCAGTACTTTTGTTTCTTAATTTCAGTACATTCTATCTATTTATAAAGCATAATGTACTCCTAGGCAGTTTTATCACCATTTCTGGGAATTGTATATTGTGAGCCTTTCTCTTTATTCAAGCCACTTCATAGGTTTCTGTAATGCACAGTTATTTTTTTGGTATCTTCCTTCAAAGCATAAATTCCAATTAAATTCAATTAACTTGAATATCATTCCATTAACTGATTTATATTTCAGACTATGGTCTTCACAGTTTGCTAAACCATGCAAGTCCAAATCATCTGCATATCTTATAAATCAAGAACCCAAAACTGCTGCTCAGATATACACAGCCCTATTCCAATCAGAGTTTACCCTAAAGCTTAACATTCAAATTTTATGGGATTCTTCATCATCATCCATTGTAATTTATGGAAACTGAAACTGTGAGGCAAATGCTATATATGGCCAAAAAGAGCCAATTGTTCTTTTTCTCCTAAAGAGGAAACTTAGGAGAACTTTGATAGATCACTACATTTTATTTATTGGACATTTGGACTGTTTTTATTCATGTTCTTCTTGACCTTACCCAACAAACCACTGAAAGGCATTTTATTGAAATTTTCCTGAAACGATGTTCAACATCTATTGCATAATAAGCCCATAAAACATAGAAGCAGAATTAGGCCATTCAGCCCTTTGAGTCAGCTTCGCCATATCATCATGGCTGATCCCAGATCCCACTCAACTCCATACACCTGCTTCTCGCCATATCTTTTGATGCCCTGACTGATCAGGAAATATCAACTTCCACCTTAAATATTCCCATGGATTTGACCTCCACCACAGTCTGTGGCAGGGAATTCCAGAGATTCACTACGCTTTTGCTAAAAAATTTACTCTTTACCTCTGTTCTAAAAGGTTTCCCTTCAGTTTTGAGGCTATGTCCTCTAGTTCTGGATATCTCCACATTAGGAAACATCCTCTCTCACATTTATCTTATCTAGTACTGTCAACATTTGGTAGGTTTCAATGAGATCCCCCCCATACTCTTCTAAATTCCAGTGACTCCAGGCCCAAAGCTGCCAAGCACTCCTCATATTTTAACCCCTGCATTCCTGGAATCATCCTCATTAAACTCCTCTGGACTCTCTCTAATGACAACACATCCTTTCTGAGACATGGGGCCCAAAACTGTTGACTGTCCTTTTATGCTGTCCTTAACTTCCCTTGTCAGCCACAGTTGCCTACCCCTGCCATTTCAGAACTCCTTCTTTTGTGGGACATATCTATTCTGCACCTTGTGAACTGTTTCCAGAAACTTAACCATCTTTGCTCTGCCTTCATTCCCGCCAGTATCCTCCTCCAATTCACCGGGGCAAGCTCCTCTCTCAAGCCTCTGTAATTCCCTTTATTTCATTGTGATACTGATACATGTGACCTATGCCTCTGCCTCTCAAATTGCAGTATGCATTCAATCATATTACGATCACCGTTTCCTAAGAATTTCTTTACATGAAGATCCTGAATAAGATTTTACGCAACACCCGATCTAAGATAACTTTTCCCGAGTGGGCTCAAGCACAAGCTGCTCTAATAAGCCCTCTTGTGGGTATTCAACAAATTCCTTCTCTTGTGACCTGACGTCAACCTGATTTTGCCAATCCCCTTGCAATTTGAAGTCCCCATTATAATTGTGACATTACCCTTATTACATGCCTTGTCCAGCTCCCTTTGCAATATCAGCCCCACATCTTGGCTACTATTTGGAGGCCTACATATGATTCCCATAATGGTTTTTTTGTACCCCTGAAGATTCTTAACTCCACCCACAAAGATTCAACATCCTTTGACCCTATGCCACCTCTTTCTAAAGATGTAATTCCATCTCTTATAAACAGAGCCACACCACTGCTTATGTCTTCCTTTCAATACAAAGTTTATACTTCGCTGTTAATCTCGCAACTGTGGCCTTCTTTCAGCCACAACTCACTGATGCCCGCTACACCATACCGAGCATGAGTTTATCCACCTTATTCCAAATACTACGCACATTTAAATACAGCACCTTCAGTCTTGCATTCTTCACCATTTTGAATTTTGCCTCTGTGGTACAATTTAACTATTTTCTCTATCCAAGCAGCCTTTTATCTATCAAGCACTCTTTCATCTCCTGGTTCCATGGGAAATTTAGGCCCAGGTTCTCCACCCTGATGCTGAGGCACAAGAACTTTTACACTCAGTGTGGGACCTTGCTTCCCACATTAATTGTCCACTTGTTTGGTTACAGCCAGGCTGAGGTAATTAAAATTTTACATCAGAAGTTTTCCCAAAAGCAAGCAGGCAGGATCTGTTCCATTGTTCCAATTGCTAGGAAATCCCTTCTCGACATTTTCAAAGAAACTAACAACTTTTCAACAAGCTCCAAACCTAGGCCTCTGTGCCCCCTTCCCACTGCAACTGGATCCACGACTTCTTCATTGGGAGATCACAGTCAGTGGGGATTGTAAATACATCTCCTCCTCCCTGACAATTAATACTGCCACATCTCAAGGATACATGCCTATTCTACTGCTCTCTCTACACCAATGACTGTGTGGCTATGTTGAGTTCTGTTTACTTGGGTTACGTAAGTATTTAGTAAGCATGCACACTTTCCCTGTTATGTGCAGGTGCACAAGAGGAGAAGGAGGGCGTCTGTCGGGATAAAAGGTGGCGGACCTCATGTATTAAATGGAAACATTGTAAGTAAAGTTGTTTGAACGAAAGAAAAATTTGTCTTTGTTGTTTAGGCACTGCTCAAACACTGTTAATAAATGGTTTAACCACTTTAAGCACCAGGCCAAATTGAAATGGTTGTGATGTCAGGGCCAGAGGAGAGAGACAGGCCAGTTTGACTTGCTTCTCCACAGAGTTTGCTCGACTCTGTGCTGGACTGAATTGGTGGCCTGCAAACAGTGGTCTTCTGGATCAGCTGCAGTGATATCTGGTGTTGTGAACTTCAATTCTGAATGCTGTTTGCTTGCTTTACATTACCTCAATACATTTCCTCTTGCTTTGCACTATTTAATTAAATATTTCAATTTAATTATTTATCGTATTATAATCTATAGTTTTTGCCACAAAACTAAATATCTTATCAACTATTCCAGTAATATTAAACATAATTCTGATTCTGATACTGAACTGAAGAACTAAAGTTAGGAATAGGCTATTTGGTCCTTTGGGCATCCTCCACTGTTCGTTAAATTCTTCTTTCTCGGTGCTATTGATTCTGTTGGGATGCATAAAGTTACCAATTTCTGTTTGAAGATCTTAACAACTGAGTCCTCAGAGCCCTCTGGACTTGAGATTTCAAAGGATTTACTACAGTCTTGAGACCTAATCTGAGTGAAGAAATCTCATTTCTGTCTGAAAAAAAATTATAGTCAACTTCCAATTGCATAACAGAATCTGGATAGTTACAGTGCTTTTGCAATCTCTTCTATTACTTCTGCCAAAGTCTGCAATGAGATCACTGTGACTTTTAGACCCTGACATCACTTCACAGCCTGTTCTAGGGTACTAGTAACTCTAACTTTTATCTTTTCAAGAAGTTCCTATTGGTTACTTCTATCAATTGATTAAAAATAGAAATAAAGTTAATTAATATTTCCGGGGATATTCATTACTTTTAATCTTGTACAAGAATGTTCTAAAGATTTCAGAATATAAAAGCAGTTAAGAAATAGAGGTGCCATAGAAACATAGAAAATCTACAGCACAATACAGGCCCTTCGGCCCACAAAGTTGTGCTGAACATGTCCTATATTTCAATAATACTGAAATTGCTCTGTTTGGTGGGCGCTAATAGGCACCTATCATTGTACTATTTCTCCTACAGTCAGATAACTCACTCCATTTTTCAAATTGCAGTCACCAGGTATATTTTTGTATTCCAGCCAATGTGATCTAGTTCTTTAAAGACATAGAGATTCCCTTATTTTTTAGAGTTTGGCTAGGATGTAAAATGATTGTGCGGGATTCATCTCCCATTTGGTTCCCATTTGGAACTCTGTAAAAATTATATTTTATAATCCACAACCATTACCCATGATTTATTTTGATAATATTATAATCCATGTGCTCTTGTTGCTGTTCATTCTATATCGTTCCATAGTTGTAAAATCTTCTTTGAAGTTTGAAATTTGTTGCGCCTCTTTACAATTGCTGTTCATCCCTGATTTCCGTTTCTTTTTGGTTTTTTTCTTAGTTTATCAAAGTGCCATTGGAATTTTGCCGGGGCTCCCTTTATCTCCTGCCATAACTTCAGTAGGGGAGTTTCTCTCTGTTATTAGTAAAAAATAGAAGATAGTGTATTTATATTCTTATCTTCCTGATATTGATTGCACAGTGCCAAAAATACATGTTAGACTGAAGGTCACAGAGAGTAGCACACTCACTCATCCCTTTCCAGTATTTCATCTGTTTAACAGGACATCAGATAAGCTGAACAATCAGAATCAGAATCAAGTTTATATTCATTGTCTTTATGAAACCTGTTGTTTTGCAGTAAAAGTACAGTGCAAAGATATAAAATTATATAAATTACAAAATATAGAATAGTGCAAAAAAGAATAATGAGGCATCCATGGGTTCATGGATTGTGCAGAAATCTGATAGTGGAGGAGACGAAGCTGTTTCTGAATTGTTGAGTGTGAGACTTCAGGCTGTTGTTCCTTCTCCGTGATGGTAGTAATGAAATGAGGTCATGTTCCGGATGGTGAGAGACTGATGGATGTTGTATTATTAAGGCACAGTCTCGTGAAGTTATCCCTCATGGGTTGTGTTGCTGATGGGTCGGGTTGATTCTTCAACCTTCTGCAGCCTCTTGTGATCCTGTGCACGGAAGCCTCCATACCAGCCTGCAAAACAACCAGTCGGAATGCTCTCCATCGTACACCTATAGACAATTGTATGAGCCTCAAGCTCCTAATGAAGTAGATTTGCTGGTATGCCTTCTTTCTGATTGCATCAATGTAATGGGCCCAGGTTAGATGTTGATACTTAAGAAGCTGAAGCTCCTCATCTTTTCCATCACCGACCTCTCAATGAGAACTTCTGTGTGCTCTCCTGACTTCTCTTTCCTAAAGTGCACAGTTAATTCCTTGGCCTTGCTGATGTTGAGAGCGAAGTTGTTGCGGTCCACTCAAACAGCTGATATATCTCACTCCTGTATGCCACCTTATCATCATCTGAGATTTTGCTAACAACAGACAGCATTTGAGCTGTGCTTAGGCACACAGTCATGAAAGTAGATGAGTAGAGTAGTGGGCTAGGCATACATCCTTGAGTTGGGTTTGTGTTGAATGTCAGTGAGGAGGAGGATTTATCAACAATCTGTTCCGACTGTAGTCTCCAAATGAAAAAGTCAATGATCCAATTGCAGAGAGGGGTATGGAGGCCTAAGTTTAGAAGCTTGATGATTAATACTGAGAGATATGGCATTAAATGCTAAGTAGTAATCGATAAACAGCAGCCTGATGCATGTTTTGCTGTTGTCTATGTACGCCAAAGCAGAGTGAAGATCCAATGAGAACATTGCTTTCTGAGGCCAGCAATCTATCGTGTGATTGTAGCATATTGTAAAACATCAAATAAATGTCTATCAGGTCAATGGCCACTTAACTCTTTCTGATATTCTAACATGTGAGGTCTGTAGAGTAACCATTAAAATGCTAATGTCTGTATGGATTCAGGCATATTGTTTGTACGTAAACTTTAATGTACTTTGAAAGCCCAAGAAATGTTATGTGTCCAAACATAAGTGAATGAGATAAGAGCGAATAACCATAAAAGGTCTAATTGATCTATAAGGACCATGTTAATGGACACAAGATGTGTTTGAAAAAGAACAGACTGTGTTAATGGCATGAGAAGAAACAATCAAATATTTTGTCTGTTTTGTAGTTGCACTGCACTTGAGAGGCATGTGGATATATTATGCTATTTTTGGAATTTTCTTTGGACATCCACCAGGACTGGGATTGTGATCAGTGTCTGAAACTCAGGGGTGGTTTTACGAGTCAGAAATCGGAGCAACAACCAAGTAGTGATGGAATCATGAGCCCAGGAATCTTTGTGACTCGCTCTGTAGTATTTTGTGTGATTTGTCTGTGCTATCTATTTTATGATAATCAATTAGGCTTAAATTACTTTGTTATACCTGTACACTTACTGCCACATCTACTGAGAATAGTTGCGTCTGATTAACTGAACCCATTACAGTTTGGTGCTGCAAATAGTTTTCATGAAAATATACAGGTGGACAAGCAACTTGAGTGATACTGTACCCATGATATATCAGTTCCCCAGATGGACGGAGGACTATCAGGGTTTTGGATTGCTGACTAATGTTCTGAGTAAATGTGGTCTTCCCGGATGTTGGGAGAAAGTATTTGCTGAAATGTCTGACCTTAAGCTTCTGTGTGTAGTATCACAATGCTTTAAGCATATAGCTCTTCTCTCTGCCTCAAGTAGGGTGGATTTTTATGACTGTATTGCGATAGTCATAAACTGTAAAACAAAACTCTGTGAGGAAAACAAATGAGTGCAGTATGAGTTGGCCTCTTTGAGTTCTCAAAATACTATTTTAAGGGAAACACTGTGAGCGGCACAGGAGTGCGTTAAATGCTCCGAAGTTAAACTGATTGCCGTTGCGTATAGATCGGCTACCATAATGCAAAAACACCTCATGACGATGGATCCTGTGAAGGTCTAATCTATGGGACTGCAGGAGGATTGAGATCCACAACTTGGAACGAGTGTACCTAGGATAATGATGATTGGTATGGGGATGAAAACAATATAGTCAACGGTCACCCCTTCCAGCACGTAAAAGATTAAGAGGAATGCCAAGACACCAATGAACAAAACCAAGCTGCAGAGGCTGTTCCTACCACCACAGGTGCTATTATCCGTAACTATACTACCACTGAGTTGCAGGATTTAACACAGAGGCTGTGTCAGTAGCCAGGGGAATCTTTGGCCAGCTGGCTCACCCACCTATGGGATTTAGGAGCCTCGCAACTGTATTGTAAATATGCTTGAACTGATTCAGTTAGGGTCATTAATGATGGGCCTGGCTAAATTGTGAGCTTGTCAGGCTGACGGAGCTGAACTTTCCTCGCGGGCTGTGATTATATGAGCTGTCTGTGCTTGCTACCCTGTCCTTTGGATTGGATGCATCTCCTCATCACACCTCTGTGATATGGCAACACAATCTGCCATTTATAATATTAATGCCTTTAACTGCCCTGAGGCTGTCTCCTTTTCCCCTGCTTGCACATTCAGTTGATGGAATGGGGACCCTCGCACATCCTGTTAGCTCTGTAGGGGCCAGCTGACTGTTGCAGAGACTAGCAGTCTACTGGCCTAACATAAAGGGTCAGATGTTGATCAGGAATGGGTGCACTTTAAGGCTGGTTCTTAAATCCTGGCAACAGCAGGAGCAACCTGGGTGCATGGTGGATCGAAGTAGGAATGCCCCAAAGCAGTCAATGACTACCCCAGTAGTAGGTATCAAAGAGTCCCTTTCCCATCTCAGTAGGAAGGAGATGTTTTGGTCCTTGCTGAAGGCAGGGTTGGTTAAGAAAAAAATTGACAATGTACCTATTAGTGTTCATTATGTTATACCGTGAGCTTTGTGACCCAGGTAGCCAGACAATGGGAATGGTTGCCCTTCCGGCCCCTACATCGGAATGTAATCCTAATCCCAGAAAGTAGGAGGTCGGTGGGGAGGGATAGGGGGGATGAATGGACAAGGGAGTCGCGTAGGGAGCGATCCCTGCGGAAAGCCGAGAGTGGGGGGGGGGGGGAGGGGAAGATGTGTGCAGGGATAAATGCCTGGAGGGAGGTCGGTGGGGAAGGATGGGGGGGATGAATGGACAAGGGAGTTGCATAGGGAGCCCCCACTCTCAGCTTTCTATAGGGATCGCTCCCTACACGACTCCCTTGTCCATTCATCCCCCCCATCCCTCCCCACTGACCTCCCTCCAGGCACTTATCCCTGCAAACGGAAGAAGTGCTACACCTGCCCCCACACTTCTTCCCTCACCACCATCCCAGGCCCCAGACAGTCCTTTCAGGTGAGGCACCACTTCACCTGCGAGTCAACTGGGGTGATATACTGTATCCGGTGCTCCCGATGTGGCCATTTATACATTGGGGAGACCCGCCACAGACTGGGAGACCGTTTCGCCGAACACCGGCGCTCAGTCCTCCAGCAGTGGCGGGATCTCCCTGTGGCCACACACTTCAATTCCACAGACCACTCCCACTCCGACATGTCTGTCCATGGCCTCCTCTACCGTCAAGATGAGGCCACACGCAGGTCGATGGAGCAATACCTTATCTCCCGCCTAGGTAGCCTTCTTCCTGCCGGCATGAACATCCAACTCACTGACCTCCGTTGATACCCCTGCCCCCCCTACCCCATCCCTATCTATTATTTTAGTCTGGTTCTCTTTCTCTCTCTTTTTCCCCCCTCACTATAATCTCCACCCAGCCCTACCTTTCTTTCTCTTTTATTTCCCATAATTCTCCACCTTCCCCCTAGCCCATTTCCCTCCAGCCTATCACTTCCTCGCTCTCTGCTTCATCCCTCCCCCCACTTCTTATTCCCCCTCGACCATCCCATGTTACTTCACTCCTGATGAAGGTTTTCGGTCCGAAACGTCGTAACTACCTCCTCCCATAGATGCTGTCTGGCCTGCTGAGTTCTGCCAGCATTTTGTGTTTTTATTTATTTCCAGCATCTGCAGATTCACTCGTGTTACAGAGAAAGGTTGAATAGATTAGGACTTTATTCCCTGGAGCATAGGAGAATGATTTGATAGAGGTGTATAAAATTATGATGGGTTGATGCACCATCAATAACTCACTCTGAGACATAAGAAGCGAGGTATCGGCTTTTATTGACTGGAAGAATGAACAACACTACATCCTGTAGAATGAGGCCGGGCATCAGGCCTCAATCGCCTTTATACAGGGGTCTGTGGGAGGAGCCACAGAAGCAGTCCAGACAGGTATATGTAGTTCACCACATGGGTATAGATAGAGTGAATGCAAGCAGGCTTTTTCCACTGAGGCCAAGGGAGAAAAAAAACCAGAGGTCATGGGTTAAGGGTGAAGGGGGAAAAGTTTAAAGGGAACATTGGGGGGAGGGCTTCTTCACGCAGAGAGTGGTGGGAGTGTGGAATGAGCTGCCAGATGAAGTGGTGAATACGTGCTCACTTTTGACATTTAAGAAAAACTTGGACAGGTATATGGATGAGAGGGGTTTGGAGGGATATGGCCCGGGTGCAGGTCAGTGGGACTAGGCAGAAAAATGGTTCGGCACAGCCAAGAAGGGCCAAAAGGCCTGTTTCTGTGCTGTAATGTTCTATGGTTCTATTGTCTTAATGTGGATAAGTCAACTGGATCAGATAGACTACATCCCAGAGTCCTGAGAGAGATTGCTGAATAGATAACGGATGCATTAGTTATGATCTTTCAAAAATCACTTGAGTTGGGCATGGTCCCAGAGGTTTGGAAGATTGTAAGTGTCACCCCACTCTTTAAGAAAGAAGGGAGGCAAAAGAAAGGAAATTATAGGCAAGTTGGACTAACCTTGGTGGCTGGGAAAGAGTTGGAGCGTATTATTAAGGATGAGGTTTCAGGCTGATTGGAGGCTAATAGGTTTCAATAGGTACATTTCATGTCAGAGAAATGTAGACAATATTCATCCTGAAATTCACCCTCCATCAAAAGAGAGAGAGATAGGAATTGTAGGGTTGCTTGAGTACAAGGGCTTTCTTCCGACAGCAGTGCACACTACTTGCTGTCTCGACGTTTCAGTCGGTGAAATTGGTGAGGAACCAGGTTGTCTACGGGGCCACTCCCCAAGGGCGCACGTCTTCCATATCACTGCTAGGAATAACAAAGCAGCAGGCCACTCGGCTAGTCCAAAATCCCACCACTTACAGAGAACTGTAGTTTGAACTGTAGATCTAACAGCATTCCAAATACCTTGAAAAGAAAGACATGAGAAAAGCAGAAACAATCTGTTTTGTGGATGAACTGGAGATGCCACCTGGGTCTGCAAAACCCGCTGGCGCTGTTTTCCTTAGCTTGTCTTGTAGCTTTCCATTTGATTTTCTGACTCTGGCTTAGCATCAGCATGTTTGGCTTTCCAATTGCTCAGCAATATTGAAGAATGGTCTTCATTGGTGTAAGGCTCTCACCCAACTAGATAGATTTATTGATCCCAATGGAAATTATAGTGTCACAGTAATATAATAAGTACACAGAGAAACAAATATACAAACATTAGAAGAGAAGTAAGAAAGAAAACATAAGTTACCTCAAACAGTCTGACAGGGTGTCATCACTTCCCTGGCTATAGATTGACTGATTATAGAGCCTAATGACCGAGGTTAAGAATAACCTCATATAGTGCTCACTGAGCAGAGCAGTTGTCTTAATTTATTACTAAAATTGCTTCTCTGTTCAGCCAAGAAGGCATGCAGAGGGTGAGAAATATTGTCTAGAATTGCCAAGATTTTCCATAGTGTCCTTTGTTCTACCACAGCCTCCAGTGTGGCCAGTTTTAACCCTATAACATAGCTAGCCTTTCTAGTCAGTTTATTGAGCCTAATGGCATCACCCATGTTGATGCCATTGCCCCAGCACACCACTGCAAAGAAGATTGTACTGGCAATAACAGACTGGTAGAACATGTGAAGGAGAGGTCTGCATACTCCAAAGGACCTCAGTCTCCTCAGGAAGTAGAGGTGACTCTGGCCCTTCTTGTACACAGTCTCTGTGTTGGTGCTCCACTCAAGCCTGTCATCCAGGTGCACCCACAGGTACTTACAGGTCTCAGCACATCCACATCCTCATAATCAATAATAACAGGAAGCAGAGCAGACTTAGTCTTCCTAATGTCTTCCACCACCTCCTTTGTCTTACTAAAGTTGAGCTGCAGATGATTCAGCTTGCACCATTCGACAGTCTTTCATCAAGGCCCGGTATTCATCCTTCTGTCTCTCTTTATACATCCAACTATTGCAGAGTCGTTAGAGAATTTCTGCAGATGACATGATTCAGTGTTGTATCTAAAGTCCGAGGTATACAGGGAAAACAGGAAAGGAGCCATTATAGTCCCCTGTGGGCCCCCAGAGTTACTTATAGCCACATCTGACACACAGCTCTGATGCAGCACAAACTATGGTCTGCTGGTCAGGTTGTCCGTTATCCAGGATACAGTGGAAGTGCCAATCCACATTAAATGGAGCTTTTCCCTCAGCAACAAGGGCTGTATAGTGTTGAAGGCACTTGAGAAATCAAAAATCATGATCCTCACAGTGCTGCCTGCTTATCCAAATGGGAGTAGGTTCTGTTCAGCAGGTAGATGACAGCATCATGACTCCAATGTGCTCCTGGTAGGCAAACTGCAGGGGATCACTGATTGCTCCAACCAGGGGTCGGAGGTGAGCAAGAACCAGCCTCGCTAGGGTCTTCATGGTGTGTGAGATCAGGACCACTGGACTGTAGTCATTTAAGACTTTAAGTTGGCCATTCTAGGGTACTGGGACCACAAATGATGTTTTCCATACAGTCGGGAACCTTTCAAGGCTGTGACTCAGATTGAAAATGCGCTGGAGAACTTGACACAGCTGCTCAGCACACTCCTTCTGGGCCTAGAGGTTCACACCGTCTGGTCCCAATACTTTGCCATGTCTGAGTCTCCCCAGAGCCTTTCTCACCTGCTCAGTAGTGAAGGGGAATCCATGATGACTGGGGAGTTGGTGAAGGTGGGGCAGAGGGAGGTGAAGATAGGGACGATAACCGTTGGTATGTGGAGGTGTGGGTGGTAGGTGCAGGACAAGGAGGGGGATGTGGTAGCCTGTTTTTCTCATCCACATGCTGAAGGAGGAGAGAGGAGAGAAGCTGTTGGTGCTGAGGGAGCATTGGGTGCCTCAGCCCCTGGACTGGTGCACTGAGGCGGATGAGAACAGGGGGGCAATTATCAAACCTATTGAAGAATTGGTTTAACTCATTAGCCCATTCACAGTTGTATCCTGAGGCTCTATAGCTAGGATGATTGAAGCCAGTGATGTTCTTCGTGCCCATCCACACCTCCCGTGTGTTGCCCTGACCAAGCTTGTTCTCCAGCTCTCACCTATTTTCCTCTTTAGCCACCTTGATCTTCCTAAGTTCCTCTGATAGGTCAATTCAATATGCAGAGCTTGAAGCTGTGCATACTGTCATTATACATGAAACTGAAGAAGCCCATATGTATACCAATTCCATCTAATGGACGTACTTTGTGGTTGCCCCGGGGTTGTGGGGCGCAGAGTTATGGAAGGACATTTGGAGTCAATCATCGCATATTATCATTACAGTTTACTATGTGGCCACCCATTTGAAAGATGTTTTGCCAATGACAAGATTTAACAACTTTGCTGACAAACCTGCTTGTGTTGACACAGAGACATCTAGGCTTCAGCCTCGAATACCGTTATTGCCACTTGCTCTGTGGGCTCATGGGTTTATTGGTCATTTGGGATACAGGAGCAGGGATTATCCCTTCCCACTGATATAGCTGATGCAGCGGTAGGGAATTGTAGGCTCTCTTTAGAAATTAATGACTGAAAGCTTTCTAAACAACACTTGGCTACCATTCACCATGGGTGTGCTTCTACTTAGATTTGGCAATTAGATAATGTCAATCCCCTTCCTTTACAGAAATGATTCCAGTACTTGCTCATGATGGCGGACCCTTATTCTGGTCTTTTGATGACAATCCTTACTGTTAAAGCTAATCAGCATGATACCTTTGGGGATTAGAACGTCTTGCTTCTGCATACTGTGATCCACTTGAAATTCAATCTCAATGTTTTGCACTTTTCTGGTACTAGGGTACAAATCTCTGATTCTACATGTAATGATTGCCATTGTTGATTAATTGATTCCTGCACTATGACCATAACACCATAAGAGATAGAACTATAATTAGCTCATTGGGTTCATTGGGACTTCTCCGCCATTTCATCATGGCTGATCTATTTTCCTTTTCAACTCCATTCTTGTCTTCTCCCTGTAACCTTTCAAGTCCTGACTAATCAAGAACATATCTACTTCTGCCTTAAATACACCCGTTGCCATGGCCCCTACAGCCACCTGTGGCAACATATTTCACGGATTTACCACACTCTAGCTAAAGAAACTTCTAATTTCTGTTCTAACTGGATGTGCCCTGTGGTCCTAGGCTCCCCCCACTAGAGGAAACATCTTCACATCTATCTAGGCCTTTCAACACTCAATAAGATTCAATGATATCACCCTCATTCTTCAAAATTTCAGCAAGTACAGGCCCAGAGTCATCAGATGCTTCTCATACAATAACCCTTTCATTCCCAGAATCATTCTCATGAACCTCCTCTGAACTGCTCATAATTCTTCAACTGAGGTCTCACTAGTGCCATATAAAACCTCAGCATTACACCTTTGCTTTCATATTCTAGTCCTTTTTAAATGAATGCTAACTTGCAAATCAAGCTTTAGGGAATCCTGCACGAGGACTCCCAGGTCCCTTCGCATCTTCTGGTTTTGACTTCTCTGCCCCTTTTTGAAAATAGCGTATGCTTTTGTTCCTGCTACGAAAGTCTGTGACCATACACCTCCTGACACTGTAAAGAAATATCACTACCACTTCTTTGCTTATTCTCCTAACCTAACCCTTCTGCAACTTCCCTTGTTTCCTCAACATGATTGCCCCTCCCCCTGTTTTAGTATCATCCGCAAACTTGGCCTCAAAACCATCCAAATCATTGATATATAACATGAAAGCAAGTGGTCCCAACGTTAACCCCTGTGGAACACCACTAGTCACCAGCAAACGACCAGTAAACCTCTTTTTATTCCCACTCCTTCATCCCTCCTGCCAATTAGCCACTGCTCTACACATGATAATATTTTTCCTGTAACATCAAGGGCTCTAATCTTTTGAAGCAGCCTCATGTGCGGCACATTGTCAAAGGTCTTCTGAAACTCTAAATGCACAAAATCCATCCATCCTCCTTTGTCTATTAAAATTGCATGTCTTCTTAAATTCCCATGCTTTTCTTTCCTTGGGGCTGAGTGGAGGGGTGGAGAGAGGTGGTGGACGTGTTAGTGGGGTTGGTCAGTTGCAAACACTCTGTTTACTTTCCTGTTGTCATCTTGCCCAAATTCCGTTAAAGGTACTGTTAAGGGACAGCAGGCTCGTGGATTCAATAAGCCAGACTAATGACATTGATTCCAAGTTAACACATTAACCATTTATTTACATACAAACAGTAAAACACTTGACCAAACATCTAAGCCACCCTGAGTTAGAAAAATCGTAGCACTAAAGATTCAGTAACACTTCAAACTCAACAGGTACTTTGTTAAGTCTCACCAAGTTACACAACTACAAACATTCAGCAAACAGGTACAGTATTTAGCTAGATACGCACATGGGCTATCCTATTGTCTGCCACACTCTTTCCCAATGGTTCTTCAGTGGTGCTCACAACCACAGCCTGAAGCAAGCCCCAGTGAAAGTGACAGAGTCTTTCTCACGTGCTAATCAAATACCCCTGAGGTACCCAGAATGGGAAGCTGTTACCAACGCGAAAGCCAGTCAATGGGAAAGAGCTGATGCATCCTCCGAATGGGCCAATCAATGATTGGCACAGCAGAAGCAGCTTTTGACCGGCAAGTAAATTAACCTTTCACTTTACAGGTGCCAATACAGCTAGATAGAAGATAGTCACAACTGCCTTTAAGAGAATCTCTTTCATCTGAAAATCAACAAATTCCACCAGTTTCACTGAAAGACCACAAGAACAGTTGTTAGACATTAAAATCTTAGATTTGCTTGATAATGTTGATCCTTTTATAAGATGTTCACGTTGTGGAACAGGCAAAGGAAGTGTTTTGTGTGCACCTAATTTGATTTTATCCTGCCACTAAGTGAAGAAAGGGGCACTTCCCTCTGTCACACAATCATTAAACATGCTGTTGTATTACTTGATTTTTGAAGGCAAAACTTCATAGAAAGCCTACAATCCATACCTATTTGCATTTTCCACATGCTTCTTTAAAGTAGATTTGAATATCTGATTCAGTCCTAATGCTGTGATTGTTCCAATAGGACGACTGGTCTTTCAACTCATGCGCTCATGCTTGACATTTGATAGTAGCACTCTGAAAATGCACTAACCTGTTAACAGTACTTCATGTTGTTTAAACCCATGCTTTCAAAAGATAGTTGATGTGTGGACTGCTACTTGGATAAACTTACTCTCTGAAGCAAAATGGAACCTAAAATAACACTTGAATTTATACAATTACTATTTTGTATTGGAAATTAATTGCTTTAACGACTGTCATACAGTTTCATGGCCTCTGTGGAGGTTTGACTGAAGACTGTTCTGAACGAGAAGTTTGACAGGTCGGAAATCAATGAAGGGAGAGCTGATGCTTAAGTTCAGAGTCACTGGTTGTCACAGCACATTAATCGCAAAGATGTTCCCTCTGACGTATTTGCTTTTGTGAGAGGTGAAGCAGGTTAATTCGTGTCATGCTGGTAATTTACATAAGCAGTTATTTGTGTTCTGGATTGCCTTATTTTAGTTGAGTTCACTTTGCATTTTAGATTCTGAGATTAGTTCATAAATTATGTATTTACAAATCTTCCCCTTATTTCCATCCTTCAACTTATTATTCCAGTTGTCACCAGCACCAGTCCTGCTCCCATTGCTCCTCCTCTTCATGATTCTCATTCTGCCCCTGATCTCTTTTGCCACAAAGAATGCATAATCTGTGCTCAGTCCCTCATTTCAGATATTTTGAGCCATCTTTCCCATTCTAACTTGAGCTTAAATAATTTCGGGCAGCTATGTGCAAACTTCCAGAATTTGGATGGCCTCGGAGGGTAGGGCAAATGTTCCTCATTTGCAGTCACGATGTATCAAGGAAACAGAAGGATAATGGCATTCAGGGAGAAGGTGACAGAGGGAAGACAACAATGAAAGTTGGAACACACAGAAAATGCTGGAGGAAATCAGCAGGCCAGGCAGCATCTATGGAAAAGAGTTAACAGTCAATGTTTCAACGTTTCAGGTCTAGGTCTCAAACGTCGACTCTACTTTTTTTTTTCATGGATGCTGTCTGGCCTGTTGAGTTGTTTTAGCATTCTGTGGGTGCTGCTTAGATTTTCAGCACCTGACATTTTCTCTTGTTTGTGAATGAATGATGGAGATCTAATTCTCGTATCCTTACCACCATTTTGATAGCCCGACTGCACAATCAGATGAACACAGACTGAACATGATTGCATTGGGCATAGCCTAACCTAATTACATAATCAGAGGATAGGACGAGATGCTGAGGATGTCTTAAGTTAATATTGACCTGTTATCAGAAGAAGACAGCTTGTAAACAGCGTAACCTCAAATTGGAGCATCCATGAACAATGCCTGGGGTCCAAGCCACTGGTGGAGGGCATGTGGATCTGGAATCTGTTCCAGGAACAGAGTATATTGGGCAGGGTCAGCTGAGTAGACAGTCCCCCAGCAGAGATCCATTGCAAGAGGATATTGTCCTCAGGTGCATGCCAACAAAGCTGATGAACAAGTAGACGACCAAAGCACACTGGGACAAAAATTCTCAGAAAGCACATTACAGCGAAGGCAGTTTAGTCATGCACAAACCATCTCTTACTACCACACCAGTCAATAAAATACTAGTCCATGATTAGTGATGAGTTCCTGCCTTACTGACACCTTTCCTCAGTATTCCGTCTTCCATCCAATATCACGGTGGTGGTCACTAATAAATGACAGCAACTTCCCTTGTACCATTCTTTTCTTAACCATATAACCATATAACAATTACAGCACGGAAACAGGCCATCTCGGCCCTTCTAGTCTGTGCAGAACGCTTACTCTCACCTAGTCCCTCTGGCCTGTACTCAGGCCATAACCCTCCATTCCTTTCCTGTCCATATACCTATCCAATTTTACTTTAAATGATAATACCAAACCTGCCTCTACCACTTCTACTGGAAAATCGTTCCACACAGCTACCACTCTCTGAGTAAAGAAATTCCCCCTCATGTTACCCTTAACAATTTGCCTCCTAACTCCCAACTCATGTCCTCTTGTTTGAATCTCCCCTACTCTCAATGGAAAAAGCCTATCCACGTCAACTCTATCTATCCCCCTCATAATTTTAAATACCTCTATCAAGTCCCCTCTCAACCTTCTATGCTCCAAAGAATAAAGACCTAACTTGTTCAACCTGTCCCTGTAACTTAGGTGCTGAAACCCAGGTAACATTCTAGTAAATCTTCTCTGTACTCTCTCTATTTTGTTAACATCTTTCCTATAATTCAGTGACCAGAACTGTACACAATACTCCAAATTCGGCCTTACCAATGCCTTGTACAATTTTAACATTACATCCCAACTCCTATACTCAATACTCTGATTTATAAAGGCAGCAGACCAAAAGCTTTCTTCACCACCCTATCCACATGAGATTCCACCTTCAGGGAACTATGCACCATTATTCCTAGATCACTCTGTTCTACTGCATTCTTCAATGCCCTACCATTTACCATGTATGTCCTATTTGGATTATTCCTACCAAAATGTAGCACCTCACACTTATCAGCATTAAACTCCATCTGCCATCGTTCAGCCCACTCTTCTAACTGGTCTAAATCTCTCTGCAAGCTTTGAAAAACTACTTCATTATCCACAACGCCACCTACCTTAGTATCATCTGCATACTTACTAATCCAATTTACCACCCCATCATCCAGATCATTAATGTATATTGACAAACAACATTGGACCCAGTACAGATCCCTGAGGCACACCACTAGTTATCGGCCTCCAACGTGACAGTTATCCACCACTACTCTCTGACATCTCCCATCTAGCCACTGTTGAATCCATTTTACTACTTCAATATTAATCCCTAACGATTGAACCTTCCTAACTAACCTTCCGTGTGGAACCTCGTCAAAGGCCTTACTGAAGTCCATATAGACAACTTCCACTGCTTTACCCTCATCAACTTTCCTCGTAACCTCTTCAAAATATTCAATAAGATTTGTCAAACATGACCTTCCACGCACAAATCTATGCTGACTGTTCCTAATCAGACCCTGTCTATCCAGATAATTATATATACCATCTCTAAGAATACTTTCCGTTAATTTATCCACCACTGACGTCAAACTGACAGGCCTATAATTGCTAGGTTTACTCTTAGAAATCTTTTTAAACAATGGAACGATATGAGCAATACGCCAATCCTCGGGCACCATCCCCGTTTCTAATGACATTTGAAATATTTCTGTCAGAGCTCCTGCTATTTCTATACTAATTTCTCTCAAGGTCCTAGGGAATATCCTGTCAGGACCTGGAGATTTAGCCACTTTTATATTCTTTAAAATTGCCAGTACTTCCTCCTGTTTAATTGTCATAGTTTTCATAACTTCCCTACTTGTTTCCTTTACCTTACACAATTCAATATCCTTCTCCTTAGTGAATACCGATGAAAAGAAATTGTTCAAAATCTCCCCCATCTCTTTCGGCTCCACACATAGCTGTCCACTCTGATTCTCTAAGGGACCAATTTTATCCCTCACTATCCTTTTGCTATTAATATAACTGTAGAAACCCTTCTGATTTATTTTCCCCTTACTTGCCAAAGCAACTTCGTATCTTCTAGCTTTTCTAATTTCTTTCTTAAGATTCTTCTTAAAGTCTTTATATTCCTTGAGCACCTCATTTACTCGATGCGGCCTATATTTATTGTAGATATCTCTCTTTTTCCTAACCAAGTTTCCAATATCACTTGAAAACCATGGCTCTGAACCTTCTGAACCTTTTCTTCCTTTGAACATTTAATTGTAGTTAACTTTTCTTGTCTACCCCCTTGTCAAAGCACAACAGAAGTGTGTCTAGTCTGTTTTCATCTATTTATTTTTATATCCTTGGATTTTAAATTGTTATCTCCTTGTGCTATCATGCTCTTATGCACACAAACTGTGCTTATGACAGCTGTGCTAGCTTTGCCATCTTAAATAGTGCAGTGTATTAAAAACCTGTAGCAGTAATCAGTGAAAAGGCCACTGCTGAAATGTTATCCCTGCTTCAAAATCACCCGGTCAGTTCTGCAGCCAACCATTCAATCTGATGCTATGCTTCGGTAGAGTCAAATATTGTGCAAAACTTATTGAGCTCAATTACAATGTTCCAACTGCTTGTTTTGTTGAGATTAAATAACTTAAGACAGAGTGAACAGAAATTTCCCCCAAATAAACATTGGAAATAATGAAATACTGAAGCAATCATTTTTCATTAACCATTGCAAACAGCATGTCCTATTGATTGACACTGTCCCTCTTTTTGAAGCATATTGTACACATGCGACCTACAGATGACCTTCCAGCTACAGATCTGCACTCTTACTATGAATATCTACGTTTAACTCCACTATTTTCCTTCAATCTGTTCCACACTGCTCACTACCTTGTGGCTCTCTGTCCTTCAGACTTCCCATTCTGTTGGTTCTGGACAAACATATGTCTTCCACCTGCTATTACCATGAGCAATGTACAAAAACGCTGGAGGAACTCATCAAGTAACTCAACATCTATGGAGGGAAATGGTCAGTTGGTATTTCGGGCCTAAACCCTTCAGTCCAGATGCTGCCTGACCAACTGATATTCCTCCAGTCTTTAGTGTGTCCTTCATCTTCAGTCTTTTATCTGCTGCCAGTAACTTGAGTTTATCTAAAATATTGCTGCCTGCCTGCTTACTCTCTTCAAAGCCCATTCACCCGTAAGAATATGAGACAATATGAGCAGTCCTAGGCCACTTGGCCCCTCCAGCTCACTCTGCCATTCAATACTGTGATGGCAGAGTGAGCTGAATTTTTGCCCTATATGGTGGAAGTACAGATACCCTCACCATAGGGATATTATACTGCATCAACCTACTGTTCAAGAACTAGCTTACTTCCCTCTCTCGTCTGCAGCAAGGTCCAGATTGCTTGTGTGCTGGGTTCTGTAGTGAATTCAATATTTCAGTAATATAATTAATATAGGTTAATTAATCATTGTTTGCGTAATTCATTATGCATTATATGTAAGAATATATGAATAGCAAACATCATTATGCCACCATGACACTAAGGCTTCATCCACACGAGACCGGATAAATCCATAACCGAAGCTTTTTCTCATCATTTTGACCCTCCGGCCACACTGAAAAGACGTTTTTCTCCCCCGAAAACAGAGCTTTTATAAAACGCCTTCCAGAGTGTGTAAATTTGAAAATGCCAATTGGGCAGAGTAGTGTGGACGGGGTAACTGGAGAAATCTAAAAACACTGTCATGACGTGCCGGAACAGATGGTGACGGCAGTGCGGCATTTCATTGTTTTCTTGAACGCAACCTAACAATTTCAGAACAGACGGCAACGAGACTGAAGCCAGAAGAGTTAGAAATGTACTCACCAAATACCTTGACCCATAACTTACTGAATAAATAAGTATACTCATTTTGTCCTGTTTTCTGTCCTTGCTTGTATGAAGGTGGTTTACCTATTTAAGCAAGTACTTCTCTGACAATAGATGTGTAACAGCCTAATGTTACATTGTATGGAAATACAAGGTAACACTGATGCAGACATGTTTTATACATTTAACATTGTTCTAACCACTACGTTGCTATGCCTTTGTGAAACTTGCAGAAAATGCACTGAAGTAGGACACATACACAGAGTATGTTGGGCAGACAAATATAATAGACTGCATAACAATTAGAAAAAGATAAAGGTCAAGTTGCTGTTTCAAAAAGAACACTAATCTGCATGTTGTTGATGAAAAATCTGATAATGATGAGAGTGACACAGGACTGGGCGGCCTTGAAATTTACAATGTGAAAAGTAACAGGAGGCAAGCAATATGGTTTATTCCGGAAGTGAATGGCAGATTAATTAAAATGAAATTGGACACTGGTTCTGCTGTTTCTATAATTCCACAAAATGAGTTTGAATGTAATTTCAAAGATACTGAACTAAAGCCGTAGATATCCAACTAAAAGCTTATACTGGAGAAAAGATAACTTCTGTGGGAATGGCAGTTGTAACAGTGGAATACAATGACTGACAAGCCACATTGAGCTTGTATGTAGTAAAAACAGGAGGACCAGCATTGTGGGAATGTGAAGGGCTGAGACAACTACAACTTGATTGGAGATCTATCCACCATTTACTTGCCACATCCCCTGCAATTGAAAGCAAATTAAGAAAGGTACGGGGTCATGCAACAGAAGTGTTCAAGGATGACATTGGAAAACTCAAATATATCCAGGATAAGATATTGTTAAATGAAAATGCCAAATCCAAATTTTACAAAGCCTTCCCAGTTTCTTATGCCAACCATGATAAAGTAGCCAGTGAGCTAGAGAGCATGGAAGCTGAAGGAATTCTTTCCAAAGCCGAGTGAAGCTCATGGGCAAAGTCAATGAAGCCAATTAGAACCCAGTAGCCAAGAAGAATGGTTTTGTCAGCATCGGTGGTGATTTTAAGGACACCATCAACCTAGTACTAAAAGTACATCAACACTCTCTACCCAGGATAGAGGACATTTTTGCAAACCTTTCTGGAGAGAAGCCCTTCAGCAAAGTGGACTTAGGTGAAGCCTACCTGCAGACGGAGATAGAAGAGGAGCGTTTCTCACCATAAGCACTCACAAAGAGCTTTATTGCTGTGAGTACTTATTTTTGGAATAGCATCTGCACCTGCACTCCAGCAGAAAGCTGTGGGCCAGGCACTGCAAGGCTGCCCAAGCTCTCAGTATTATCTGGATGAAATTGTTGTTACTGATGAGGATAACAAGGGACATCTCCAAAGTCTCAAAACAGTGATAAAAAGATTAGAATATTATGGGCTCAGAGCACAATGTAAAAGGTATGAATCCTTTAAACCAAGCATCACTTACTGTGGTCACACCACTGATGCACAATGATTACACAAGTGTGCTGAGAAAACTCAAGCAGTGGTGGATATCCCCAAGGTCAAAGGCTTTGAGAGCACACTATGTCACCAGAGCATGCTACACTGAAACAGATGATCAGAAGCTTCTCTTTGCATATTGTAAGGCATCACACTCCACAACCAACAGCTTTCCAGCTCTGCTGTCCCTGGGTCATCCACTCATGCTTGGATTTCTTCAAACGCAGTTTCAGAAGGAATATGTAGGATAAATGGCAGAGAGAAATTGAAGGCTCCTCAAATAAGGAAGTTTGATGTTTCACTCCTCGACTAAGCAGGAAGAAGAGTAGTGTATATAATATTACAGTAATATTTGAGTAAAATTTTAAATATATTGTTTGATTAAGCATTGTTTGATTGTTTACATAATTCATTAGGACGCAACAGTAACTTAGCAGTTGGCACAACACCATTACAGCTCAGAGCGTTCTGGAGTTCAATTCCAGCACCATTCAGTAAGGAGTCTTTGTATATCCTTTCTGTGGATGCATGGGTTTTCCCCAGTAGAGTCACCCCACCCCTCTGCTTACCTTCCTATCTCTCCAATACAACATATAACCTTGGACATCCAGCTCCCAACCACAACCACCCTTCAACCATGATTCAGTGATGACCACAGCCATGATTCAGTGTTGGTCCATGGTCTAAATTTTCTGGGGACAGAGATACCAGACACCCAAAGTTAATGCTGTGAGGGCTGACTCTCTCAGTATATGAACATCTCAACTATTGATTGATACCTGCGACAACATTTGATGTGCTAAATGATAACATCATTCTGGTATGCAAGCTTCCTTAAACTAAATGACTTAGCCAGTGTAGTCTATTTTGATGCTGGTAATAAACATTGGTCTGGTGCAGAGGAGAATGTCACATTACTACTTCACTTACAAACCATATTTCTTGAACAGCTAATCCCCTGCTGTGGGCCCACAGCCTGTGCTCTGAAGACAGTGCTGCTTGTTTACATATTTGTCCTTTTAACTTCAGACTGATTATTGCTTTCAATTTACATAATACTGAAGACTGGTCCTTGTTTACTGCAAGAAACTGAGCAATGAATACTGGTTAGAAGTCTAACCATACAACTCTGACCCTTTGGAAAGTTCATGCTGCAGTGTGAGGAAGCTGAGGTTAGCAATAAGCCTCTTGGGCTCTGAAAAGTGAGTATTCATCAAAAAACTATCAAGATTAATCCACTCTAGGTCTTATCATCTCATGTATGCCTGCATTCCAGAGCCCCTAATTTGTTGACCTTTCAAAAAATATTCCCTTCCTCATTGGCTTGCATTGGAATGACTCTATTGACAAAATAGTGGAAAGGAGTATTCAGGGAAGGCAGCTGTGAGGTCATCAACTGTGATGTCATTAAAAAGAATCAAGCACAAATTTATGAATGGAAAGAGCTGGAACCAGAGGAGCCCACTGAAAGTTATGAATCCATAAATAACATTTAATTCATGATTTTTATTCAAAATATACATTTTTTCATGTATCCATCGTTTTCTGCCACCTTTATTGCTCAACATTGCTTTCTTCCCTGAAGCATTAGGCTTGGGTGAACTTCCAGATTAATTTGCTGCATGGACCACCATTGGCACAGCACTTCAACTGAGACTCATAACATCCACATAACTGGATGTCAGTATATTTATTTTTTTTAACATTGTGAGGCTGTCAGCATTCAGGACTGTGACTGTGTCACTTATAGAATTGTTCTCTCAACCAGCATCTGGATGTAATGGTGCAAAAGCCACCTGTCACAAGGATTTATTCATTAGTGAAGCATAAAGCACTATACACTGCACAGAGTGAGCCAAATAATGAAAATATCTGCAGCAGAAATTTGACTTCAAATATCAAATATATACCATGTTTCATCAACTTTTCATTCCTCACAGAGGTTCTCAGCCAGGAGCCATGTTGAGAGAATTACAGGATTCAGACAATTATCCTGTAGCTCTATTCTCGACTCACATTTCTAGTTAGTGGAGCTTCAGGATGGAAGTGGGTCTCACAGTTTACGGTGGAATGAATGACGGCATGTTGAGAATATATACATCTGGTTAATTGGGCCTTCGGTTAACCGTGGTAGCAGCTTATTTAGGACAACACTTAAAGAACAAAAACTAATTGAGAAAGTAGCTTTGATTTCCCTTTGTATATTTGGGACACCATGCAGCTTATTTGGGACAGGAGGCTGTTGCTGAACAGTTTCTCACTAGCGTCAGTCATGTACACTTGTGTGGCCGTTAGATACTATATTGTACTTAGAGTGAGCAGTTTTTAAATAGCATCAGTTGCATGACTTTGTGTTCAAAAAGCAGTGAATTTTGTCACCGATGGTTGGCGAGAAATAAGCTGTAAGACAATTTGGAATTCGTTTGCTCACTGCAGTTTCAAGCATTCAAGCTTGCAGATGCCAGAAATGGCTGGGAGTGAAAATGAAATGATTTCACTCATTCAACAAGTGAGGAACTATGAAGAATTTGAAATTATCGACAATCACCATGAATATTACAATAAATTGCAGGATTTGGAGGATGCAATCATCAAAAGCATTGTGTGATGGCAGCCCATTATCTACCCATGTGTCTGCATTTTACAGTCAATCAAAAGAACATGGCACCGTACACTGGATGAATTCCGTTGTCGATAACTATTAGGAGCTAATACACCGTTTTATAGTACTGTAGAGGTATTGGTTGTGTTCTAATTTATTCTGGATTTCATTTAAAATCATAAATTGTTGCTCAATTAAGTAGTAGTTTGGCTTTTTTATACCTTTTTAAATATTTCCATGAAAATTTGGTTCAGTGGAGCAGTTGCTGAACTGGGCTAAAATATACTGGTCACGAGGTGTCCCAATTAACCCGGAATCACTGTAATTATTTTAATCTAACGTAGGTAAATTGGAACAGAATAACATTGAAACTGCCAGAGTGATTCTGCTTTTGTCTGTGTGCCTTTCGTGAAGCAGTCCCCACAGGGAACTGCTGGGCAATCAACTGATGGCATTGCTCCCTTTTCCAGCCATTAGTTTAAGTGGACAGGAATAATAGCACACACCATAGGTTCCAAATTGCCATCCAACTCTCACAGCAATCAATGGAATCAATGTGAAGATTTTGTAGTTTTATTATTGCTGCTGTGAAGTAGAAAGAGGGCTGCTGCTCTCTCAAGCCCAGTCCCATTAAACTGCTCTATCTGGTCCTCAAGTAATAGTTCTCTTCTCCTCAGGTGCTCCTCACTTCAGCATCATACTTATTTTTTTTTAAAAAAGTCTTCAATATCTATCACTGAAACCCAGCAAACCACCCACCACCCTTTACTCTCAAGACCACAGGCATGCAAGTTCCTGTATCTGCACTCCTGAGCCATTGCCTTTGCTAAAGTATTAAAGCTGATTGTGATCTTATTGGATATTTTTTTTCTCATCCTACCCAATAAGCCTACAAACTCTAACATCATTGACCATTCCACAACTTCCAGTGCTTCATATTCCCCCATTTTTTGCCAGTGTCAGGAAATGTAGAGGAGGCCTGACCCAAAAGCAGAACAGCAGAGACAATTTAGCAATAAATGATACTTTACTAATAAACTGCAAAATAACAAGCCATAAGGGGCCACAAGACAAGAGGGAACAGATACTAAACATAACAGGCAAAATACAGAGATGGCCTCAACATCCCAGAGCAAAGGAATGGCCATCAATGGGTGTGATGCAGAAGGGGTGAGAGATAGAGTGCCCAGGCTGCACACACAGAGTCCAGTCCAGAAAGTTGCCTGCTGTGCTGGAATCTACCACAGCCTAGAGGCTGGAGCCACATAGAGCCACTGGGACACAGGGAAGGGCAGAAAGAGTGAGTTGGGCTACAGTGCTGGAACAAGAGGCTGGGGGAGCTTACCAGTTGAGAGCCCCTCGTCTCTACCTGGTGGTGCTATTTCCCGGATGCAGTGGCATTTGATGTGTGGATGATCAGCTGCTCCATAGTAAGCTCATACGATGTTTCTCCGCCGACGCCCACGCTCTTGGGGGCTTAAGGGAGCTCTCACTAACTACACGTGTTCTGGGGTCTTTGCTGATACGGATCCTGAAGTGGTTCTAGGAATGGAAATGCAGAAATGGAGTTCTGGCTGATGATCCAGAGGGTCGTTCCATATGGAGGCTCTCAAGGTCGGTGGGCAATCTCCTGAGTAGACAGCTCATCTGTCAAGCACTCCGGGAGGCCGTGATGGTAGAGTTTCTGCATGCAGCTGCACACCACCACGCTGGTCCTGAATTCGATGGTGAAATACAGCACCGAGCATGAATCTTAACATAGGTGAAGTATCTGATCTGCTGCTTCCCTTCCATCTCCCAGATGGTTGAAAACCTGGTGCATCTCAGCAGTGAAATCCTCCCATCTGTTACAAATAGGAGTCTTACTGTCTCACTTAACAGTGGCCCAGGTCAGAGCTCAGCCAGTCATGAGAGAGTCTGCAAAATACAGAAATGTTGGGAGTTTGAAGTACAAGACGCACTGGGAAAGGAAGTTGGAGCGTTGGGTTGGGGATCCACTGAAGCTTTTGGGCATCTGAATCCATTGGTTTCCTGCTGCATCTGGATCACGTGCTCATGTCAACTCTGCTGGGTCAATTGCTCGTTCTCCCATTCTGTCAGGAAATGCAGAGGAGGCCTGGCCCAAAAGCAAAGGAGTGGAGACAACTTAGCGGTAAGCGATATTGTACTAATAAAATGCAAAATAACAAGCCAGGAGGGGTCACAAAATGAGAGAGAACAGATAATAAACACAACAATCAACAAGGTAACTGAAGATTAGGCCGATGCCTGCTGTTCTGATGGGTGAACAAAGATGTGAGCTGGGTTTAAATAGGCAGCCGATGATGAATTGGAAATGAGTAGCAGGTAGCTCCTGCTAGCTGGGTGGAGAGTGGGTGATGCCTGCCTATATAGGCCTGACAGGACCCCCAGCCCCTTCTACAGCCGGCACCCGATGGCCCAGGATGATCCGGATGGTCCAGTTGAACTCCTTGATAAGTGATGGATTCAAGATGAAACTGGATGGCCACCAGGACCTCTCCTCTGAGCTGTACTGTTTCCAGTTGACCAGATACTGCACGCCCGTCCACAATAAAGTGAATCCAAGAACCACCAAACTGCGTACACTATACCACCTTCCACCATCCCAGTTTCTGGAGCTGCAGGCTCAGGTGGATTCAGTGGTCGATGGACAACGGGCTTGAGGCAGGATACATGGAGATAGCTGTGATCCTGAGGGATGTTGGAAGCTGGAGACAGTAAGTGACTGGATTGATGCGATGGGTAATCTGAATTGGGGTGAGTCAATGCACAGGGCAGATCTTGGTGGACAGCCACCATAGTCCCCATGCCTGTGGTTGGCCTGGTGGCAGTAGGAGCAGTTGGTAGCTAAAATAGCCCTCCATGCTGTCTTCTAAGCATTCCACCATTGGCAGACCAGGGCCCTGGCAGACAGGACCTCTACAGTTGGTTCCTCTGTGGGGAACAACTGGGGTTCGTAGCCATGAAGCTCTTCAAAGGGCACCTGTGGCAGAGAAGGTGTTTAGAATGTAGGACTGCTCAACCCAGAGCAAATACTTCTTCCACATGGAAGGGTTAGTGGCAGCAAAGTATCACAGAAACCTCTCCACTTAGTGATTGGCTCTTTCTGACTGACTGCTGGTCTGCGCATGATAGCCAGAGGACAAGCTCACTGAGGTGTGGAGGAGGGATCAGAAGGCTTGCCAGAAGCGGGAGACAAATTGCAGGTCCCGGTCTGACACAATGTCTTGTGGGAAGCCAACATGAATTTCATGTTGGAGACCAAGATCCTCTGTCTCAGCAGCTGACTGAAGTGTGGGGAGTGCAATGAAGTAGGCCAATTTGGAGAATTGGTCTACCACTGTCATGATCACCATGGCCTCATTGGAAGGTTGCAACCCCATGAAAAGAATGGTGATGTTGGACCTCAGTCGGTGAGGGAACATAGGAGTTGTAGGAACCCAGAGGGTCACTAATTGAGGGAATTGGACTGGGCACATTGAGGGTAGGCAGAGATGAACTGACATACACCTGCATTCACGGTGGGTCACAAAAACTGGCCTTGCAGAATACCTGAGGTCCATCGTGTGCCTGGATGGCCAGAGAGAAGTGAGGAGTGTCTCAGAGCGCAAGGCTGAAGGCAGATACATGCGGTTGTCAGGTATGTCAGATGGAGTAGGCCCATGCTGTATGGCCTAGCGGATCTGGTTTGCAAGGTCCTAGACAATTGGGGTGAGGATCTGAGAGGATGAAATGATGGGCTGAAGGTTGATTTCCATTTCAGCTGGGTTGAATTGTTGTGACAGGGTGTCTGTCTTGGTGTTCTTAGAGCCAGATCAGTAGGAGATGGTGAAGTTGAATTGCTCGAAGAAGAGGGCGCAGCGAGACTGACGTGTTTGAGTTGGCAGATCTGTTGAACGGATATGAAGTTCTGGTAGTCATTCTGGATCAGGAAGAGATCAATGTTTCTCATCAGTCGGTGTCTCCATTTCTCCAAGATCCATTTAATGGTGAGTAACCGCCTGTCTTTTATTCCATAACGGTGCTGTGTAGAGCTAAATTTGCACGAGAAGAAGGCACGAGTGTGCATCTTCCCATTTAGTTCTCACTGGGAGAGGATGGCGAGGCGCCACGTTAGATGCGTCCACCTCTACCTCAAAAGGTTCGGAGGGGTTTGGATGGTGACGAATGGGAGAGGTGGTGAAGCATCTCCTATATTCCTCAAAAGCATGGTTTGTGGCAGTAGACCAAGTTATCTGTGAGGTAGGTGGCTTGGGGAGGGAGGTGATAGGAGCAGTAATTTGGCTGTAGTTCCTGATGAAAGGGTGGCAGATGTTGGACAAGCCCAAGTAGCACTATAGCTGTTTGAGGAAGCACAGTCAGGGACATTCAATAATGGCATGCACTTTCACCAGGTCCATGGTTATGTCCTTAGGTGAAAGGATGTAACCAAGGACTTCCTTGACAGCCTGAAGTTTTTGGGTCCTGATATCATAATTATACTTGGCAGGATTCAAGCCACAGGAAAGAAAAGCACAGCGGCGCAGCTAATTATCTACAGAAGACCGCTGGGAGAGTACAGGTCCAGAGCTGACATCAGCTTTGACGGTGATTGGATGGCGTGAGTCTGCATGTTGCAGCACCAATAAAGCGTCGCTTCAGTTCTGAGAATGCTTGGCTTGCTTCACTTGTCCATAGGAATCCTGCACAGGTCTTCTTGCTGAGTGCATGCTGATGAAACAGTGATAAAAGTCTGCAATCCCCATGAGGCATCTCACCTGTTTGACCATTGATGATTTGGGCCTGAACCTTACATGGCTTCGTCTGAACACTGGAAGGAGTGAGGACATACCCCAAGAAAGACACCTGCTCGTTGCGGCGGAACCCACACTTCTCTGGCTTGGCATATGTATGTATGTATTTATTTATTTATTTACAGCATACAATAGCCCATCCGGCCCTTTGAGCCATGCCACTAACAATCCCCAGATTTAACCCTAGCTTAACCATGGGACAATTTATAATAACCTATTAACCTAACAACTGGTAGGTCTTTAGACTGTGGGAGGAAACTGAAGCACCAGAGAAATCCCACGTAGTCACAGGGAGAACGTATAAACTCCTTATATGCAGCAGTGGGAATTGAACCCAGGTCGTCTGTACTGTAAAGAATTATGCTAACTATTACTCTACTGTGCTGCCCCACAAGGAGCCATCTGAGACCCCTCGGGACACGCTGGATGTGCTCCTGGCGAGTGTGGGAATAGGTAACAATGTTGTCCGAACACACGAAAATAAACTGATTCAACATGTCCCAGAGCATATCGTCGACCAGGGCCTGAGAAACAGCAGGGGCATTCACCAGAATAAAAGGCATCACAAGGTACTCTTGGTAGCTAGTGGAAATTTTAAATGCTGTCTTCCACTCATCCCTTTCTTGGATATGAGCTAGGTTGTAAGCATTCTTACAGCTATCTTGGGAAATATAGTTTCTTCTCGGGGATGTTCAAATGCAGACACAAGCAGAAGAGGGTAGCGGTTCCTCACTGTGATGTTGTTTAGGAACTGATAACCAATGGAGGGATGGAGCTTACCATTCTCCATGCATGCAAAAAAGGTGCCCACCCCTGCTGGCATGCTTGACCGATGGGTAAATCCTAATGGCAATTGTCCCTTGATATATTCTTCCAAGGTGACCATCTCAGGAAGAGAGAAGAAAAAGTGCCATCCCCGGGGAAGGACTACTACCGGGTAAGCGATCTATGGTGCTGCCGCCTGGCTGGTGTGGAGGCAGGGTGGTGACCTTAAGATATCTTAAAAAGGTCAGGATGTTCAGACGGAATGCCAGACAGGTCCACACTAGCAGTTGGCACAGGAGAGGATACGCTGACAGGGGCTTGAGCTGAACCCATACAGGTACATAGACACACCCAGCTCTTGGAGCGTCTTCAGGGACCAACCATTTGTGGGTTGTTTCCAGATAGCCAGGGAAGGCTAAGTACCAGCAGATTTCCAGAAGAGAAATATGCACAGTCACAATTACAACAGAGAAAGTACTCGGGAAGCTGAATAGTCTAAGAGTAGATAAATCTCCTAGACCAGATGGAATGCACCCTCATGTTCTGAAGGAAGTAGCAGTGGAGATTGCGGAGG